>NC_064277.1:22405000-23688750 GCF_003254725.2 Canis lupus dingo
TGGAATGGAGCCCCACATCCGGCTCTGTGCTCAGTGGGGAGTCTGCTTCTTCCTCCCCCTGCTTGCACACTCTGTTTCTGTCTCTCTCAAATAAGTAAATACATCTTTTTTAAAAATAGGCATGGGGTTTCCTTTTGGGGAGATGGAAAATGATCTGGAACTAGACAGAGGTAACAGCTGAACAACATCATGAATGTTCTAAAGGCCACAGATCTGTATATTTAAGAACGGTTAATGTTCAGTTGTATGTTAGGAGAATCTTCAATTTCTTTTTTTTTTCTTTTAGAAAGAGAGAGAGAACAAGCTGGAAGGGAGATACAGAGGGAAAGGGAAAGAGAATCTTAGGCAGGTTCTATACCCAGCACAGAGTCCAACACGGAGCTCAATCCCACAACCCTGAGATCATGACCTAAGCTGAAATCAAGAGTTGGATGCCCAACCAAGCCACCCAGGTGCTCCTCTTGCTTCAATTTTTAAAGGAATCATATGCCCCAACTCCTGACCACCAGGGAGAGCTATGTGGCCGGCTCTGTGTGGCCACCTAACTGAGGAACCAACTTCTGGTTATCTTCCCTGCTTTATTCTGCAATCACACTCTAGGCAGGCATCTCCCTTGTCTCAGGTGTAAAAAGCTTCCCTTCCCAAAAATCAGGTAACTCGTAGTAGGAAGTCATTGGTGGTGCTGAATGAATGAACAAACAGATCTGAGACTAGCAGCTTACTTAGAAACATAGAAAGTGCTAGAAAAATATTCCTAGTCCCCTGACTCCCTCCAAAAAATCTTTATAACTATTTAAAATCCCCATGGAGTTCTTAGCCTCTGTCCACTTAGCTGGACCTGCCTGACTGCTGGGGACACGGTCACAGTCAGAGTTAGCCAGGCACCAGCGTTTAGTCACTGAGCAAGGCTCAGGTACACAGAGCCCACGTTCCACTCCCACCTCAAAGAACCATACAAAGATCCTGATAACGTTTAATAATTTAGATAGAGAGGGGTAGACACAACAGCCAAAGGAGGGGCTGGGGAGTATGGGGAGGAAGGCAGCAGGTATCCCAAAGGAAAAGACAAGACTAAGAAATGGTAATTCATCTTGAGGGAGGTGAGGAAGAAGGAAGAGAAACAGAAAGGGAAAAAAAAAAACCCTTTCCCCAGGTCCCATCACAGGTCCTTCCTGCAGCTAAGGAAGCAGAGCACCCATGCAGATCTCGCCCCTTAACCTGGCAGGAGCCAGTTCTCAGGTGATCCTGAGAGATGGTGTTCCTACCTGAGCAACAGCACGGGGGTCTCCTGCACACGACCTGTGACTGCTGATGTTTGCTGCAGTGGTGGCATCGACAGGCAATGTCAAATACACACTGTGCAGGGTGAGGCAGCTGCGACTTGCTTCAGGCCAGCAAAGTACCCTAGTACCAATGAAGTCAGCACACCTGGCCTGAGTCCCCTCTGGAACTGGAGGATGATCACAACAACCTCACAGGATTGTAGTAGGAACAAATAGGACCATGCACAGAAAAGACCACTGTAAACGTAACAAGCTACATCTGTGTTTATTACTGGCATCACTCCACTTTTCTTGCCATTGGATGGAAGGATTCTAGGGGTTGTCTGATGAAAAAGCCAAGCACAGGGTTTACACTAATGAACTTGTGTTCTGGTGGGCCACTCAGAGCAATCTCCCTTCCAAATCTCATTCCCACAAAAAAAAAAAAAAAAAAAAAAAAAAAGTCCTAGAAGACACTTAGCGACAGTCTTGCCCTTATGGGTTAATACAGTTAAAATGCAGGCTGATGTTGGGGCCCCTGGGTGGCTCAATTGGTTAAGTGGTTGGCTCTTGATTTCCATTCAGGTCATGTTGGGGGTCCTGGGATGGAGCCCCATGTCAGGTTCCATGCTCAGTGGGGTGTCTGCTTGAGATGCTGTCTGCCCCTCTACCCCCCTGTGCTCGTTCTCACTCTCTTTCTCTCTCTCAAATAAATAAATCTTTTTAAAAAATGCAAACTGATATTTAAAACTCTGGTCCACTGAGATTGTCCACCCCACAGGGAGCCTGATATGGGACTCGATCCCAGGACCCCAGGATCAGGACCTGAGCCATAGGCAGATGCTCAACCACTGAGTCACCCAGGCATCCCTGAATATTGGTCTTTTCATGTACTAGGCAGATGCTGCCTCTGCCTAAACAAACCCCACGTTCTCACTGTTTGGGGCTGAACTGTGTCCCCTCAAAATTTACATGCTGAAGACCTAACCTCTGACAAGGTGACTGTATTTGGAGTTGGAGCCTTTAAAGAGGTAATTAACTTGAAATGAGGTCCACAGGGTGGGCTCTGGTCCAACATGACTGATCCTTACAAGAGATTAGGACACAGACAGGTACAGAGTGAAGACTATGTGAAGACTTGGGGAGAAGACATCCATCCACCAGCTGAAGAGAGAGCATGCAGAAGAAACCAACCCGCCAACACCATCTCAGACTCCCAGCCTCCAGAATGGGGGACCCCGTAAATGTCTACTGCAGAAGCCACCCAGCTGGGGTACTTTGTTTCACAGCTGGGCAGACCACTACGCTCACCAAGACCACCTTACCTCCATTTTCTCCTCAGCTCCACAGGCGTTCATGTTCATATTCATATTCTTCCCTCTCTCTCCCTCCTTCTCCCCTCCACACTGTTTCCTTTAAAAGTCCCTCAGCACAAACTAGAGATGTTGGGCTCTTCATGAAGGGAAGAGGGCTGGCTGGATGTGGCGGGGTGGGGAGGACAAACCCAGACCTTTCCAGACATAAGTACTGGGGGGGCTGGGGAACAGGGGAGAATGAATGCCCTCTGTGGAAAAGGCTGAAAGGAGCCCTGGCCTGTCCCCTGCACCACGCTATTAACTCATTCTGTTCTCTCTATCTTCACCTGCAATGCTCTTCCTTTCACCATGCCTTACCTGTGCTCTCATGACACCTGCCAGATTCCATCAGTACACTCTACTTACCGTGTGCGATTATACACTATTTATGTGATACACAAAGTTGCTATCAAGTAGATGCCTTGAAAGATATTTGGAATGATTATGAAATAATGGGGAAATATCAGTCTTGGCTCTGCAGAGGCCCTCTGGAAGTTTCTAGAAGCAAGAGCGCTTCCTTATTCACCTTTGTATCCACTGCCACATTTACCATGGTATTACATACCACTGTCTTGAATTAAACACAAATATGCTTCCTACAGGTAAAAACCAGCACAATATGTGCCTTTGGGAAGGGACAGATGATGGTAACAAGGCTCATATTTACTGGGCACTCTCCAGGTATGAAGAAATAAACCACTTTGGGAAGGGACAGATGATGGTGACAAGGCTCGTATTTACAGGGTACTCTCCAGGTATGGTCAGAAATAAACCACCACTTTGGGAAGGTTTTTTTTTTTAACATTTTATTTATTTATTCATGAGAGACACCAAGAGAGAGACAGAGACACAGGCAGAGGGAGAAGCAGGCTTGTTGTGGGGAGCCAGATGCAGGACTTGATCCCTGCACCCCAGGATCACGACCTGAGCCCAAAACAGACACTCAACCACTGAGCCATCCCTCCAGAAAGCACTTTTGGTTAAAATTTATAATTGTAAATAGACTTGAAATAGTGCCTCTTTAAATAAAAATAGTATTTTTTATGTTTAAAAAAATATCAATTTTATTGAAAGCTGGGAGAAAATAGACTTGACTATCAACAGAGTGTTGCTTAGCCATAAAGACAATTCTGCAAGATTTATTCTGATGACATTACCCTGTTCATTAAGAGTCACGTAATAAAAAGGAGACACAGCATTTCATTGCAAAGGCAACAATATCAGGAAGATACTTCACCTATACTTCAAGTCTTCTCCCCTGACATTTACCTCAAATTTTAGCCAACTAACTAAAATTTAAGAGAACTAGTTTTTGAGTAGGAATTGTTCCTCCAAACATTACATCCATCCTAAAATCTCAGGACTAGCCGATTCCTATGAATAACTGTGGAATCCTACGTCCTGTATAAAGCACAATTTCCATGCTTCACAGGAATCAAGGAAGGGTATTCATTATACCCTCTCCAAGACACTCACTAAACCAACGTACATAATAATGCAACAAGGATCACAGAAGTCATTTAAATGGTTCCAGCCTCAAGGCCCTTCTGACCTCAACATCCCCAAAGTAGCTACAATAACAGACACGTTACACACACGTGTACAACTACACATAGTATGTACCCTTAAACAGAGAAGTTTTTATAAGAAAGCCAAGAACTTTTACCTTTCAAAAAGCACATTACTTAGGGGCACCTGGGTGGCTCAGTCGGTTGAGTATAGGACTCTTGGTTTGGGCTCAGGTCATGATCCCAGGGTTGTGAGATCAAGTCTCTGCATCGGGCTCCATGCTCAGCAAGGAGTCTGCTTAAGATTCCCCTTCTCGGGATCCCTGGGTGGCTCAATGGTTTAGCGCCTGCCTTTGCCCTGGGGCACGATCCTGGAGCCCCAGGATCGAGTCCCACGTCGGGCTCCCGGCATGGAGCCTGCTTTCCCTCCTCCTGTGTCTCTGCCTCTCTCTCTCTCTCTCTCTCTCTCTCTGTCTATCATGAATAAATAAATAAATAAATCTTAAAAAAAAAAAAAAAAAGAAAGATTCCCCTTCTCAGGATGCCTGGGTGGCTCAGCAGTTGAGCATCTGCCTTCCCCTCCAGTCGTGATCCCAGGGTCCGGGATGGAGTCTCGCATTGGGCTCTTTTCGGGAAGCCTGCCTCTCCCTCTGCCTGTGTCTCTGCCTCTCTCTCTGTCTCTCATGAATAAATAAATAAAATCTTAAAAATATATATATTCTCCTTTTTCCTTCTCCCTCTAACCTTCCCCCATCCTCCCTCTTAAAAAAAAAAAAAAAAAAAAAAAAAAAAAGCACATTATTTACCATAAGCAATTGCTCTTAAAAACTTCCACTAGAGGGGATCCCTGGGTGGCGCAGCGGTTTAGCGCCTGCCTTTGGCCCAGGGCGCGATCCTGGAGACCCGGGATCGAATTCCACGTCGGGCTCCCGGTGCATGGAGCCTGCTTCTCCCTCTGCCTGTGTGTCTGCCTCTCTCTCTCTCTGTGACTATCATAAAGAAATAAAAATTAAAAAAAAAATTTAAAAAAACTTCCACTAGAAATGTTCCATATTTCTCCTTAATACAACATCAGTGCTGGCATTCCAGATGTCTCTTGCCTGCACTGGCTTATATGCATTTCTTACTACTTATTTTGCAATGGGCAGCCTGAGATAATGGCTGATTTGTATGACAAGTCAGGAAAGGTCTGATAGTTATTAGCGCTTGCTGCGTCCTAGTGGGGACGGCTCAGGGGAAACCGTAAGTACTCAGGATTCCTAGAGAATGTGCGTGCGGGGACGAAGGTTAACTCAGGATTCCTGAGTGGTATGAAGAAGGAAGATGGAATATGGAAATTATATGGAAATGAGTCACAAAATGTCGAAAGCATCAATTACTTGGATGGTATTCTCAGACAGCTGGGGTTGCTCGAATGACTTGCACTTTAAACTCACATCACACCTCTGACAGCCGCAGCAGCACCGAAAATTAGAAATGGGGACGGCATCTAATCAGAGACCACAGCTGACATTCTGCCCACTTCAGAAGTGAATGTTAGTTTGTCTTATAGTTATGTCAAAATTCTCTGAGGAACAGACGTTAAAGGTTTAAGACTCTTGCTATCTCAGGTAACAGCACCAGCTAGAACTTTCTAGTTGAAGTATCCTCCCTAATCACAGGTCTCCTCCCTGAAGCACACCCTACCAGGAGTTGGAGATGAGCACCAAAACGACAACCTCAGATACCTCCTCTTCCTCTTCACATGTACCATTCACAAGCACATCTGCGCCTTGGGAAAGAGTGAGGGATTGTTTCTGGCTCTTCTGGAAGGAGATTCTGTGGATTTCACTGGCGTTGCAGATACAGAAGTCACCCTACTTGTTTTTAGTTCTGTTGCCATGGAAACTGAAAGTCATGTCCACCCCAAGAATGAGGTGTTTTGAAATAATCAGTTTCAATTTTTCATGATCGCAGTGGACTGCTTCCCCGTTTTCAGCTTTCATAGAGGGAAAAGAAAAAAATAATAAAAGGTTTAGATGTGGTTTGAAGTACCGTGACCTACACAAAAGGTGGCTATGTTCACCGATGTGACCCTGCAAGGACACAGCAGAGTGAGGCTCTGGCCAGCCACCTGCTGAGAGTGGCTCACCTGAGCCCATGGAGCTCCCCATGCTCCTGAGACACCCAGAGGGGAACACATACTACACGGAAAACTTATATTTAGATAGCTTGAGAATATTTTAGTCATCATTAGGGAAAAAAAAAATCTCCATTAAGTTCTCTCACTTTAGAAGTAAATGTTGATTTTCTCTTGCTTACATCAGAAATCCCTGAAGGCTATATTTTAATGTTTAATACCATTTCTGCCAAGTAAACACAAATCTACAAACGGGATGTCACAAACAGCCTTGTTGATGATGCACGGGGAAATCAAGAAGCCAGATCACCCCATCTTAACTCCTGCAGCTGTGCACGAGGCTTGCAGCAGCAAACGTGAACGTGATTCACAGAGAGGAGAGGACTTGAGAAGAAAGAATGGTGGAAATATTGTTTATACAATGATCCCTCTCACTTCAGTGAGGGCAGAGATAGCTGAGTCGCCCTCCACACAGATGGAATGTGTTGCTGTTTGTGGGAAAACTAGAAGTCCCTAATCTCCCCCACTGCCCTTCCTCAAGGTGTTCAAAGAGAGAGAGTTCCAAGCTAGAAGCTAGGAGCCCTGGGTGCCTGTGTGGACTCCCTCATCAACAGGCTGTGGCTCTGTGGGAAGATAGGGCTTCGTGTCTTTGATGGCAAAATAAGAAGTTTGCACCAGCATCTGTTTTTGTTTTTTTTTTAAGGTTTTGTTTATTTGACAGAAAGGGGGGAGCACAAGCAGGGGGAGGAGCAGAGAGAAAGGAAGAGACAGACTCTCTGCTAAGCAGGGAGCCCACCCCCCGCCTCCATACCAGGGTCCTGGGATCATGACCTGAGCTGAAGACAGATGCTTAACCAACTGAGCCACCCAAGTGCCTCAACTCCAGATTTTTTAATGGCGTATTCTTTATGTGTAATGATCACAAGCTCAAATGCCCCCAGATTCTGGGCAAATGACATAAGTGTATAATCCAGGACGGGTGTTTATAACATGATGTGCTGCGGTTTGGGATGCTGAAGAGTATCTGGGGTAGTAAGGAGATCCTGTAAGCCCCAAGCCAGCCAGAGAAGATTCTAAGAGATTTGGTCACAAACTGCCAGTTTCCATCACTAGCGGAAATTCTATAAAGACCGTTTATTTTCCCTGTGACGAATTAGTGTGGAAGTGGTTTCTGGTTAAACATGGCAAGTTGAACAAATGTGAGGGTTTTTTCTCCTCAGCTCCCTTCTGATGTCCCTCTAAACTGTCAATAGAGGCAATTTTTTTAAAAGAATGAACCGGTATGGGTACAGAAGCCTGGAGAGGAAATAAAAGCCACAAACTCCAAGAAACAGTAAAGCTAAAAGATATAGGGCCAGTAACAGCAGAACTGATACCATTAAAATTCGCTCCTGTGGGAGGAGAATCCAAGAAGCAAACCTCTGCATGCTGAAGGACCTATAGAAGGCTGAGGGACTGGCGGCACCATCTCTGTCTGGAAGAAGTGGTGTAAATAGGGGTCAGTGTGACTAAAAATAGGGGGACTGGCTTAGAGTCTTTAAAAGAAGCAGAAAGACTCCCCAGATCCACTCTTCCCCACCCACCCACCCCCGCCCTTGAGAAATACAGGAGGTTTCTTCTCTAAAGATGTTGAACTACAAGGGAGCTGGACTCAGTGCAGCTGAGAACAAGGGCACCTAGGACACCTATTGAAACCAAGAATAAATCTCTTTACCTAACACAAAATCCCAAGGTCCCCATCCCATGGTCATGCTGACATACTGGAAAGATTCCATTCAAAGAAAAGAGACAACCCAAAACAACAATGAAAAATGGAGGTCTGCCAATGAAATGGCAAAAACCAATCACCCTGCAGTGAACTCCCCCAACCTGAGGAGCTGTGCCCATAAGCATAGAGTTTCCCTAATGCTTCACCCTAAAATCTAACCAAACATACACCTTAAATTTATAAAATGTTACATGTCAGATATATTTCAATTAAAAAAAAAAAAATCTAACCAAGCAGCCAAAGAACACCTCTAACATGGAGACAGAGATCAAAACCTAGAAAGAAACAAAGAAACTCAAAAGAAACAGATAGTACAGGAAAAGAAAGTTTAAATTAGTAGATGAATCCTTGGAGATAATAAAGATATCCCATCCATAAAACAAGAATAGGATGCTATAAAAATGAATATTCAGAGAATATGAAAGAGCTCTTAGAAATTAAAAATATTATGACAAGAAAAAACAAGAGATGGAAGATAAATGCTGAGGATCTCTTATTTTAAAAGAAGTTGAAAAAATAGAAAAAATTATAGAGGTGGAACATAGGAGAGATAAGTGGAAGGTCAGTCTAAGAAGTCTCTCTCTCTTTCTCTCTCAAACAAATAAAATCTTAAAAAAAAAAAAAAAATCCCTCTCTGTACCAAGTCCAGTAAGGAAAAAGAGCTGCACCAAGGCACATAACTGGAAATTTTCAAAACAGCAGAAACAGGGATCCCTGGGTGGCGCAGTGGTTTGGCGCCTGCCTTTGGCCCAGGGCATGATCCTGGAGACCCGGGATCGAATCCCGCATCGGGCTCCCGGTGCATGGAGCCTGCTTCTCCCTCTGCCTGTGTCTCTGCCTCTCTCTCTCTGTGACTATCATAAATAAATAAAAATTAAAAAAAAAAATTTTTTAAAAAGAAAACAAAACAAAACAAAAAAAAACAGCAGAAACAAAGAAAAAGAGCCTTAAAGCTTCCAAAGAGGGGAAAAAGGATTATTTACAAAGATTCAAGAAATAGAATGGCATCAAACTTCCCTTCTGCCCTTCTGGATGGAAAGGACAACTGAGTGGTGATTTCAAAATTCTCCAAGAAATCATTATCTCACCTAAAATTTTATACTTAGCCATCCTACTGTCAAGTTTTAGTAGAAAAAAAGACATGTTCAGGACACCTGGGTGGCTCAGTGGTTGAGCACCTGCTTTCAGCTCAGGTCGTGATCCTGGGGTCCTGGGATCAAGTACCTCATCAAGCTCCCCACAGGGAGCCTGCTTTTCCTTCTGCCTATGTCTCTGTCTCTTTCTGTGTCTCTTGTGAATAAATAAAATCTTAAAAAAAATAATAATAAAGGAAAAAGAAAAAGACATGTTCAGACCTGGAAAGCCTGAAACACCAGGTGCTTCCCATACAGCTGTTCCCAGGCGGCTACTTGGGTGAATTCCACAACAAATGAAGGTGTAACCAGAAAGAAGATGTGGAATCCAAGAAATAAGAGAGCCATCCCCTAAAGAAGTGAAGGAAATTCCCAAAATAATGGTAAAGAAAAAAAATACCAGGATAACTCTACAAAGCAGATCTAGAGAATACCTAACCAGCCTGAGGCAAATGAATGACAGACGTGTCCGAGGAAAAGATGAAGTTGAAACGGTATCATCACTGCACATGCTTGCATAGAGTAAGAGGAAGTCAACTGCCTAGCAGAGTCTAGAAATGGCTTGGTAATAGCTACACAGAAAACTAAGCAAATGAATAAAAAAGACAAGTACTAAAATAGGAAGGAGGAGGAGAGTGGTACTCAGGAAATGTAACAAGAGTCCACTATGTGGCTCAACTAACAATAATAAAGCTGACATGGTAAAAATGACATGCAGATTAAATACTGACTTAACCAAAAATCATCACAAAATCAGAGTGGAGAGAACTGAGAGGGTCGTGTGTGCGAGCGCACGGGCATGTGGCCTTACTGGTGGGTGGGAAGAGTAAGAGTTTTAAATAACCGTCTTCCAGGGGCATTAGAGATAACGTTAATCATATCTAAATCTGAAAACTAAAATCAAGAAACTTATTTTATTAAATTGGAGATGTCACCTATTTAAAAGGATGTCCGTTATTTTATGTACCTCTTAGAATAAGAGGGGAAAAAGCCAATTAAACGATGACATGCAATCACTTTTAAGATCCGAAGATTTTGGGATCCCTGGGTGACTCCAGCTTAGTGCCTGCCTTCAGCCCATGGCGTGGTCCTGGAATCCCAGGATCGAGTCCCACATCGGGCTCCCTGTGTGGAGCCTGCTACTCCCTCTGCCTGTGTCTCTGCTTCTCTATCTCTCTGTCTCTCATGAATAAATAAATAAAATCTTAAAAAAAAAAAAAAGATCCAAAGATTTCAGAGGTATTAAAATGGAAGAGAGGGAAGGCTGTATGGTTGACAAATATCATGGTGTATTCTACGAGAAAGAACGGAACTGGTTCGCATGGGTTATCTCTGTGGAACAGGAAACCAGGTGAGAAGGGGTGAGGCATGGCATTGCTACCTTTGCTGTAATTGTTGTTAAATTCTAAAAAAGATTATATGTGTAACTTTATTAATGGTTAATGATATTTTAAATAAACAAGAAGTGTATATATCACAATCTCCAATTAAAAAAAAAAAGCTTTCACTGCTCCAGTGTTCATGATATAGCTAAAATGTTATTTAGGGGGATCCCTGGGTGGCGCAGCGGTTTGGCGCCTGCCTTTGGCCCAGGGCGCGATCCTGGAGACCCAGGATCGAATCCCACATTGGGCTCCCGGTGCATGGAGCCTGCTTCTGTCTCTGCCTCTCTCTCTTTCTCTCTCTGTGACTATCATAAATAAATAAATAAATAAATAAATAAATAAATAAATAAATAAATAAATATTAAAAAAAATAAAATAAAATGTTATTTAATGAAACTACTTAGCATAAAAAAATCTTGTAATTCTCATTATTTTACTATTTAAAATTAACTGCAAATGGATGAGGAGAGCTATAAAATAATCTGAAACCACTCAAAAGTGACTATCCCCATCTTCTGCCCTCTTTTACAATGTTACAAAATCCAAAATATAACTTGTTATTTGCCTATTTTATAGATATTTGATTACTTGGGTTTCTGAGATGATGGTGGGTTCTCCACTTGATCTTATTAGAGGCAGTTTACTTAACTCGGAGCAGGCTCATTTCTTACCTCCTTAGCTTGGAAAAGCATCAATTTATAAGTGCCACATGAGTCACCAGTGCCAGGATGTAACCACTTGCTCCACTGCTTAGGAGAAATCAGACTGATTGGGAGTGTGCATGCAAAAAAAATTAATTTTTAAAATAGTACTTTATTCTTGTTAGACCTAAACTCTCTCCTGAGAAACAATATTTATTCTGGCCTCCTCAAATACATTTTTTAAAAAGTGCCATTCTTCAGTTTCCCATGGGTTTGGGAGTAGTATTAGATCCAAGATCATCTAAAAAATGACAAGAGTCTGAACATCGGGACAGAGCTGAGCCATGTTCTTAGCTACAATTAGTCCACATTTACATGCACTTAAACATACACACACCATGCAGCAGAGGCAAGCCCTATGGAAGGTCTGAAGTTTTACCCTACTTACAAGCTTACTCATTAGCCTGCCATGATTTCATGGACATGGCCAAAGACATGAGACTCCTGGGTCAGAGACAAAGAACTTTATTGCTCACAACAAGAGCAGTAGCCAGGATATCACCATGGAAAGAACCCAATCTTTTCTGAATACTTTTATTGTGCCAGAACATACATAACATTGGCAATTTTGACTAGTTTCTTCTTCAGATGGATGTATTTATTTATTTGAGAGACACAGAGAGAGAGTACGCATACAGGAGTGGGAAGGGCAGAGGGAGAGGAAGAGTGTCTTAAGAAGATTCCACGAACCCAACACAGGGTTCGATCCCAGGCCCTGAGATCACGACCAGAGCCAAAACCAAGAATCGGATCCTACACCGACTGTGCCACCCAGCTGCTCCCAATGTTGACTAGTTTTGAGCATATGGTTTGATGGCACCATATTTTTTATAATAGATACTAAATCTCCCTGACCCTTGCATCACAGGAAGACATTATCTTTATTATACCGGACAATAAACAAACCTGGCCTTTGCTCGACACCAGGGGTTCTCATCTCAGCACTATTAGCATTTTGGACTGGATAATTTTTGGTTGTGAGGGCTGTCAAGCACATTACAAGATATTTAGCAGCATCCTTGGCCACTTCGCACCAGATGCCAGGAGTACTCCCTCAGTTTTAACAATCAAAAATGTCCCCAGAAATTGCCAAACATCCCTTAGAGGCAAGACTGCCTCCAGTTGACAATGATTGTTCCAGAGGAAGTCACTACATCTGTCTTCCAAGCTAATTCAAACATCTTTGAAAAGACAGTCCAAAAAAGGAAAAAAAGAAAAGATAGTCCAGAACAAAGGCAACCTGTCTCTCTGCTCATAAGATATGCAGAAACACAAGGGGAGAATTGGCTCCTAGCAATATTTACCTCTAAAACTTGATCTGCTTTTCAGGCAGAGATAAATTACTTGGCCAATTACACATGATATTTATACATACACACACATACACATGCACGCATGCACACACACGCTTGTCCATGGCCCTCTGACTAAAGTCATAATATGAACCATTTGGATGAAAGGAAATCAGTCCAAAGAAGTTAACTAGGTATGGCCCAAAAGGGAGTGTATGCAAGTGTCATGTATAGCTGAGCCAAGTAGTATAGGATGACTACATTTTCCTTTCTTATGCAGGAATTTTTTCCTTCATTAATCTAATAATTGGCTTTTGGAGTTTTGTTTTTGTTTTTGTTTTTGTTGTTGTTGCATTTAATACTCTTTCCCTGGATCATTCATACACTTTGAAATTGGACAGACGTGCATTCAAAAACAAACTCCTCTATGTAATGGTACAATCCTGGACAAGCAATTCTACCTGCCATGAGCTCACGTGCCTTCTATATATAACGTAGGGGTGATAAGACCTATGTTTCAGGGCTGTCAACACAATTACATGAGATAAAAGTGCCTGGGACGATGCCTGGCGCTTGGTAGGTACTTAGTAAAGGGTACCGACCGCTTCACAAAGAACACCATGAGAGTCCATCCTCAGAGTTGTTCTAACTATAATGGAGCTTTCCACGCATTTCTCCACACCTTAGGATATGGAGCTGCTTAGGATATGGAGCAAAAGCTCACCGGCCCATAGAGGGAATGACTCTAACACCTGACCCCCCTAAGTATGTCTTGCCAGCCACATGTGCTAGCCAATTCCAGCTCTATTATTAATAGGATCAAAGAAGAAAGGAATTCTGACCTTTTGTTACCCAGTTTTATTTCCTTCAAACCAACATCATTGTTGATGCTGCCTGGCTTCTACCAATCCGTTGACTCACTTTCTCTCCATACTTGTATTTTAATAAGCTAACCCTCCCCAGTCAGATAAGAAACGAAGCTCTGCACACACTTATCCCAGGCTGTTCTGGTAGTATCAGAGACCATTCCATCCGTCAGCTCCCCCACTTCCCTACAATACCAAACTTACAAGTAAAGAAATACCTAGCACAGATTTTGAAACATGTTAAGTGATTTTTAACAAAGAGATTTCTCTTTTGGTAATAATGGTAAGATTTTTCTCTCTTGATATCTGGCGTTTTGACTTTGGAATCCATTCGTCTTGTTTTGGGGCAGCTGTCAGGGGCTGAATAGACATGATGATTAGTCTTCTTTGTCTTAAAATGTAACATTTAATTATAGCTTCAGAGAAGACTTAAAATTCCATTTTCCCTCAGGGAAAAAAATACCTATAACTGGAGTTTATGAAAAATTATGAGTTGTAGCTAATCCTGGGTAATAAATTGGATTTTTGAAATCTGTGTGATTTTTAACACATTAGGCTTTTCATCAGGAAGGCGATGCTTATGGGAAATGCCTGTGGAATAATCGAGCGGCAATTTCACTGCCACACTGTTAAGACAAATATAATTGAGAAGATCATCTATGGAACCTGCTGGATTGTGAAATTTGCTTTCCGAAAAGGAAATACCATAATAGTCAGAGGACAAGTGGCAATTCCTCGTGACTTCTCATTCCCCTGAACCTGGGGTGATGATTTCCCCCTCCCCAACTCAATTCCCATCTTCCATTTAGCAATGTAAGAAATCTGGTTGAATTGTATTAAAAAGCCTAACTGACTTATTTTTTGCATCATTTAACCAACACTAACACTACTTCATCCCTTCTACAAGAACATGTACAGACACACACACTCACACACTCAGTCTCATTCTCTCACTCCTATGAGTACAGTGTTCCATTGGTCTGAAATCAAGACACACATAGCAAATTGTATTTGTCTAAGCAATTATTTTATGAAAAATAAATTCCACCCACAACAATTCCAAGGACCTTAAAGGAGAGAATATCACAGCATTTTTTAAAAATTGCTTTTCTAAATGGAGGACTTTTTTCAAGATAAAAATCCCCAGCCAATATTCTTTTTTTCCCAATATTCCTTCTTCTTTATCAAACTTTCTCCCTCTCTGTTATCTCATGGTTTACCCCAATCCACCTCATTCTTCAACGCTATTTGTTAAGTTACATCATTTTCTATGATTATAAAAAAAGTTTAAAATTTTTAAAGGACAGCCCAAATGGCTATTCTTTGTAGGAATATTAGGAAGACCTGACGGTATGTTGTAGGTCACTTGGCCACCCAGCACCTGAGAGGTTTGAACCAGCATATGCGTAGTAATAGCCTGGAGCAGATAACACAAAACTTGAAAGAAAAAAGTGGTCATCAGCTTACATATATTTTTTAAAACGTGGGGACTACCTGGTCAACTGGGATCTCAACTTGAGTGTCTTCATCTTCTTGGACTTCTGCTGCTCCCCGTGTCTCAGACCTCTCTGCTCCGGCTTTGAAAACGCCTTCATCTATTATTGGAGACAAATGCACAGTGAAAATAAAAATCCAATTGTGACATCATGTGGCTGAATGTTGAAACTGCACAGGGTTTTTGTAGCTCTTCCCCTCCACCTTCTGCATTTTCACAGGGAAGAGGGTCAGTGATGAAGACAAGGCTGACCCAGCAAGGCAGAGCTGTGTCCCAGACTCCTTCTCACCCCCTGGCTGCTGATCTAGTAACACAACCCTGCAAAGTATTTACATAGAAAGGACCTCACACCTGTTATCTACTCCCCACTCCTTTCCACAAAGCTGCGATGAGGCTTGGTGTCTGAAAATACTAGTTTTAGAGTACACTGAATATAGTGTGTTGGAATAATTCTCTTAAAATATTGTTCTAAAAAATACTGTTTTTCCCTGCCACAGAATCACAGAGTTGACTCCAGGTCTCACACAAATCAATCTTCTATTTTGCAGATTTCCACAGGATTTCACAGCCTAGGTCTCAAAAGCCTTAACCGTAAAATGTAATCTAAATGTCTAAGGCTTTAGGTTAAGCTCCCATGACTTGTTTTCCCACAGAAAGCATGGACCACTGTTTTCCTGTTTCCCCTCAGTCTTTTCTCCTCCAGGCCAAGTCATCAAAGAATCACAGAATCGTTTGTCATTCTATCTGTGCGCCCCAAAATAGGTGTGATGCTTCAGTCCTCCTCCCAGATCTTTCCTGCGTGCAATTTTCAAGGATCTCCAGGGATGGAAATTTCACCTCCTTCTCTAGAAATTTATTAGACTACCCCTGTAGTCTAGAAAATATGGGTTCATCTCTTATCTTAAAACCTCCTCTATTTCTCCAATGGAAGCTTGTTTCCCAGAACACAATTTTCTGACACGTGTCATGGTTGAGTTATAAAGTCACTCGTTATTTATGACAAAATTAAAAACATACTTTTACATTTGTGGAGGACCAATTATATGCAAGGCACCAGGTGAGTCCATTTGGCCACCTAAGATATAAATGAGATGTAGGCTGTTCACTCCGGTTGCTTACAGACCAATGAGTGTATGTTCAGAGACGTATATACACCCCAGTAAGGTGCCCTGGTGGATGTGCTAGAACAGGGTAAGCAGATCACTACGGGCACTTAGAAGATAGAACCAGGTGAAAAGGGGAGGTAAGGAGGGAGGAAATGTACCCAAACTCAAGCCCTTCTTGTTTCTCCTAGAGAAACCATTCTACTTTTTAATTACTTTTTTTTGGAACTTGACTGGATATTGGCTTCTCTACTCTCCTTTTTAAAACCCAGGGACAACAAAGCTGCCCTCAAAGCTGATTAATTCACATGGATTAACTCCTTTTGAGGATTATCTAAAGCAATCATTTAATCCCAGAGTGGTTCTTCCTATCATCCAACCAAGTCTTTTCTCCCAATGATCCCTTCCTTCCATCAGCTCTTGTATGCTTCAGCAATCCAGAGTAATTTTTCATTCATTAGAGTTTTCTCAGTTAAATATCCTCTAGGTGTAGGAGAACTGAAAATATGCATATACACAGGAATCCCTACAAATAATCATCACCAAATGATGACGTCAGCATTGGCAACTATTTTGGGTTATCAACAGCACTAATCCTCCCCAAAGACTTGGCTCACACAGCATATCCAAGGATTATGTCCTAACTTGGTCTTGTCTTATACTGACATGAACCTAAAATGAAAACTCAGCTAAAACCTCCACCACATCAGAAAGAAATAATATAGAAAGTGAAATAGGGAATGCGCTGATGTCTTCATGGAGGCAAGAGTAAATGCACAGTTTTGGTTACACACTCAGTAAAGCCATCCTTGACCCAACAAGAGTGTAAGGCAGGCCACTTGAAGGACTAGGAAAAGAGCTTACAACTACTGTGTCATAAAGGAGGAAAAGCGAAAGGGAGTAATCAAGTCTACAAAACTGGGAGTCAACAGAGACACAGTAAGCTCTCAGTCTCGCCAGCAAACTGGAACGTAGAACCCAAGGAAACAACGGCAGAAAGAATGCAAAGAAATTCTGACTTATTCACATGTGGAGTTCATAACCGTGAGAATGCGCAGGGGCAGATTTCAAACGTAGGCTACACAATTTATCAAAGGTTATCTTCAGTGTGTTTTTTTTTTTAAGGTTTATTTATTTATTTATTCATGAGAGACACAGACTGAGAGAGGCAGAGACACAGGCAGAGGGAGAAGCAGGCTCCTCGCAGGGAGCCTGATGTGGGACTCGATCCCGCATCCTGGGATCAGACCTGAACCAAAGGCAGGTGCCCAACCACTGAGCCACCCAGGCATCCCTCCAGTATGGTTTTATTTTTTATTTTTTTAAAGATTTTATTTATTTATGACACACACACACGCAGAGAGAGAGAGAGGCAGAGACATAGGCAGAGGGAGAAGCAGGCTCCATGCAGGGAGCCTGATGTGGGACTCGATCCCAGGTCTCCAGGATCACACCCTGGGCCGAAGGCGGCACTAAACCGCTGGGCCACCAGGGTTGCCCTCCATTATGGTTTTAAATGGAAAATTAGACATGTTTGGCATTCATTGCTACCTTCCAGATTACCTCAGAAGACAATAATCATACCCATCCCCAAAATGTCCCTTGAGTCAGCCTTCAGAGAAAGATGCAGCACTCTAGTTATGACATGAGTAACATGACTTTTTAGGATGACATTTTTGCATCCAAGCATTGTGCTTGCTTTCAAAGACACTACCAAGAGAAACCTACAGATACGAGAGAAATATATTCTTAAATACATCCAGCAAAATGCTTAACTGTATCCAACCAGAGCCACGAATGACTTGTAGATGCATTTTAGGATAAACATTTCACAGGAAAAGAAAAATAAAATCAGTGACAAATAAAATAAAATGGAAAGGGTACTGGAATAGAAAATGGCAGCCATAGAATATAAAAGGCAAAGGGACAAATCAACAAAACTCAATGTTGTGTACAGTGACACAGAGAAATGAAAGATAAAGGTGTCTGCCTCCGGGATGGGTGCAGGGTCTTGTTTATCAGTGAACCGATGTGTAAGCCCTCTCCTTCAGCAGCACAGAGAAAGAAGGGAAGGTCAGAAGGGAATTCACAGGAATAAATAGTAGTGAAAAAAAAAGCAGCTAGGAAATTACTCTGTGATGGGAGAAAGCCTACTAGGATTTTTAATATTTACATACATGTCATATATATAAAATTAAAAATAGAGAAATATGAATTTCTAGAGAAAAATATTTTTACACAGCATGTACTGATTCCACGTTATTTATATAATACTTACACATTTTAGAAAACTTGGAAAATGAAGAGAATAAACATCTTTCTAACTCCATGACCAAGAGATAATCACTATTAATTTGACAATGGACCGGAACAGCTCATCTTTGATATCACATGGGCATCTCAACCTTGACATGGTCAAAACAGAACTCTGGTCCCCCTCCCTGCCCCCAGCAACTGCTCATCATCTCTATTCCCTACCCCAGGAAATGGCAGCACCTCTCAATCCTCAAATCTAGGGATTATTTTCACTTCCATCCAGCTCTCACTCCCTGTATCCATCCCATTGTTGTCTTGTCAATTCAATTTCCTTTTAACTATACCCCAGATCTGTGAATATTATTTCCATCTCCACTATCAACTCAGTCTAATCACCATTATCCACAGGACGGGCTTTCGCAAAGCTTACACATCGTCTCTCTTCTTCACTCTTGCTATCCTGCAATTCATCCTCCACAAAATAGCCAAGTGATCTCAATAAAGGAGAAAACCTATTTAGAAACTTTCTGATGTTTTTCTATCATTCATGGAACCCAAGTTCTCTACCATGGCTTACAAGGGTGTGACCAGGCACTTACCCTCCCTTGGCGCACACTTCATACCATTTTCCCTTTGCCCATTAAACTCTAGCTACATTCTGTTTCTCCAACAGAAAACTCATTCCTGCCTTTGTACTTCTTATTCCCTCGGCCTGGAGTATTCTCTCCCCTTTTTTCACATGACTGGCTGCTCCTTGCCATTCAGTTCTCAGAAACCCTCCTCCTTCCTCTTCCACTAACCAGCCACCCAGTCATTCATTGCTGCTCTTACTCCTCTGCCTAGCATTTATTAGCAGCTGGCACTTTCCCTGTTTATTTGGTGTTTTAGTGTTTGTCAGTCTCCACCAACCCATTAGCTCCAAGAGAACAGGTAGCTTGCCCATACTGTGCGTGGCTGATCCCCAGTACGTAATAGAGTTCAGCACATAGGTATTCAAAAGGTGTTGTTGAGAAAATGAAGAGCAGACAACTCAAAAACATTTGCTGCCCTGAGATAAAATGTAAGGAGCATACAATTTAAAAGCCACTAGTCCAGTCCATTAATTCTTCATGCTGTTAGAGGATTTATGCCCCATCTGGCCATATGTGGCAATACTGCATCTGGATAAGGAGGGGGAGACAGGGGTTGAGGAGAAAGAAGGCTGGAGTACAACCTACACAGGGCTCAACTCTGTATGCTATGCGCAGTAGCTAAAGTAACAGCCTCCCAAAGATGTCCATGTCCTAATCCTCAGCAACCATGAATAAGTCACATTGCAGGGCAGAGGTGAATTCAGGTTGAAGATGGAATTACCATTGCTAATCAGCTGACCATGAGATGGGGAGATTATCCTGGATTATTCTCGAGGACCCACTGTAATCAGGTAAGTCCTCATAAATAAATGAGAGAGGCAGGAGAAGCAGGGTCACATTGGTAACAGTGTCAGAGAGACTTGACTGGTCATTGCTAGCTTTGCAGATGGAGGGAATCATAAGCCAGGGAAATGTAGACAATTTCTGAAAACCAAAGAAGGCAAGGATACAAATTGCCCCCCTTCAAGACTCAAGAAGGAACAGAGCCCTGCCAACACTCCGGTTATAAGCCAGTGAGGACCATTTTGGAATTCTGACCTCCAGGACTGTAACATAATGAATTTGTTTGTTGTTTCAAGCTGCCCAGTTTGTAGTAAGTTGTTACCGCAGCAAGAGGAAACTAATATATCACGCAGTCTTAAAATCATGGTCTAGAGAAAACATCAGGGCAGTAGCCATGGCAAACCCGATTTCTGACTCCTGTAGGTATTTCCTGGATGGGGGCCGCAGCCTCAGGCACCATCTGCTCCTCCTGCCTTTCAGGCAGATGGTCAGAGAAACCCTTTCAAGTCCACTGGCTTTGGTTTTCCTCCTCTATTATTACTTCTTTTCACTTTGCACCCCTCAGACACCGACTCATCTGCCAGCAGGAAAGGGATTCCATTTTTTTTGACATCTTCCCTACCCTGAAACTTTTGTAATAAGAGCCATTTGCTAACAAACTAAAGAACAGGGATAAATTTGATACACAATACTGCTCTCATTCAATTACTATACTAAGGATCAAGTTCAATGCTTGGATGCACATATGCCCATATGCAGCTCTAATCTTTCTTGTCTGACTTGTGAATAGACATTTTAGTGTATATTACGCCATAAAGCAATAGCAAACATGCTAGTAAAAATAAAAATGCTCCTCAATTATTTTTCACTTATCCCTTATGAATTTTATTGCCTAAAAAATGAAAGCAGAGCTGCTGAGGTAGAGCAGTCACAGCATTACCGTGGAGTTCATCATAAATAGGAATGCTCCCCCCGACCTGCAGAAAGGGAAAGCAGACGCTCATGCTTGTGTAGCCTCTGCAGCTGGAGCAACAGAAATGGAAGGACTTACTGGTCTCAGAGCATCCTTAGTCAGGTTAGTAATGTCACAGGACTCAGACATTCTCGAGTAAGAGAAGTTACCAAGGAATGAATGATAGGCACATGGAGTCAGTGATCATTAGTATTAAAGCATACTTCCTTGCCAAGAATTATTTAAAAATCATTTTTAAGTAGTACTGTAAGCCATATTTTGATGTCCTCAATGTTTGAAATCAATGTATCAGGAAAAAGAAAAAGAAAAATAAGAGCATAATGTCCAGTTCTGAGTACTCTCTGGAAATATTAGGTATCTATTAAGTGGAAGCTCTACATATAAGTAAGAAAAGTTTAATGTGACTATAAACGTTTTACTATGATTTACTACTGAGACTGCCTCATAAAGAAATGTTAAATTAGAAACAAGACATTAATTTTAAAAGGTATCTCATTAAACCCAGTAGAGAAAAAAATGTAGGGAAACAAGGAGTTTATAGCCTTCGGTGTATAAAATAATATTCGAAGAAGAAAAAAATACATAGGCCTATTTACAAGAAAAGCTACACACTTTGTATGTGTCACATTAGTTACCAGAGACAGAATTAAGATTAAAATTGGTAAGAAGGTGACATAAAAAATTATTTTCATTAGCTAATGTTAATGGGAATACATTCACATGTGAAATATATTCAATGTCTAATACATAACTCTTCATCGATAGATTACTGTCATCATATCTTATTGAACTTTAAAGAAAGCACTTACAGAAAGCTGACCCAGGATGAGGCAGTCCCCTCAAGTTGAGCAAGCAATGAGGCAGAGTGGAAGAATGGAGCCACATGTTAATGCTTCCTTATGAGAGGATACTGGTCGACCCTCCCCTGATCCTTGTTACAGCTTATACTTATAATATCCTCCTCATTCCACTCCTCTGCATCAAAGTATATTATTGTTAGGAAGAATCAAAGCACATGACAGTGAATGTTCTGAGCATGTCTGAGGTAGTACAGAAATAGAACCCAAATGTTTTTTAATCACTAATCTCCTCCATGTGTTTCATTATGTCCCATAAACCCAAATGGAAACTCTTCACGGAAACAAGAATAACACAAGTGATATTTTTCTTTGGCAATTTAGAATACTACATGAAAACAACTTTATCCATATGCTTATATAGGCTGAGTTTTGTCTGCCGCAGTTTAAAATATGTGGTGGCTTCTTTCTATTCCCTGACTTCCACTCCAGAGTATTAAATATCACCCGTTACACAACTGATGTTTAAATCTGACTGTGTACTCTGCATAGACTCGATCTTAACTGTCACGGTTATACAATAAAATTTTGCAAGAGTAGACAGGACTTAAAAGTAGGATGATTATCGTTTATTTCCCCAGATTGTATGCAATTTTGTTCTTAGCCCTGCATTTCTTTTTAAATATTTTTTAGATACAAGTGTTTTAGATTTTCATCAAAATCAGAAATATTCAAAGGACAAAGAATGAAGCACACATATACAATATGTAGAATTCATGACTCTTAGCCATGGTATACACTATGAAGATTTTGGTATAATTTCTAAAGTCTGTATCAGGTACACAGGACTAAGAATAATGAAGTACCTCTGAATACCTAAGCCAACAAGGATATATGGCTTTACTTTTTCATTTCCAATTTTGTTACCTTATAAAAATTCCACTGCAAATTAGGTTTAGTTTATCAGGATAATTGAATTGTTCCTCTTTATACCCCAGTGACTTGGAGTTACTTAATAAGCAGCCTAAAATTCTCAGTTCCTGTTCTTAATTCTGGCTCGTCCAACCACCTTCAAATGATCTTGTGTATTCCTTGTGGTCTGTAAAAGAGCCGGCCATCCTCAAACTAGTTCTCTACTCGAGAAATTTCATTGTGGAAACAGAGTACTTGCACATAACAGAAATACATGATCTATTAAATTCCTTAACTTTGTGTTCATTCATTCATTCATTCATTCATTCATTCATTATGTCAACGTTTACTAAGCCTTTCCCAGCTCAGGGGTGTGCTGGGTACCAGCGGTAAAAAGATGAACAAGGCGCTGGCCTCAAGATGCTCTCTGTCTGCTGGGGAATCTACGGGGAAAATCAATGGCCAGAGTAAGTGTAGCAAGTGCTACACAGGCTGTCTGTCTGGGGGTGGGGGACTGCCCTGGAAGACGGCTGCCTGAATGGAAAGGGGTGTGTGCAGAGAAAGAGATATGGAAGGTTCTCCACAAGGCCATGTGGCACAGGGTGAGAAGCCTTGCTGAGACTACAGAAACAAAAGTCTGGAATGTGGGTCAGACAGACACAACAAGATGCTGGTAGCCCGGAGATGCTATGGGAACCAATGTATGGAAGGATGGGTCCCGAGGTACCAAGCCCAGAGCACATAGCATCTGTTGTGATCATGGGACAGGCATTGCTCAGTGGGGTTGTGGCCTGCACTAGACTTACAGGTCTGACATGAAGGCAGTGGCAGCAGGATGGGCGGAGTGGAACACCAGGGACACAGAGCTGTCCTGGCTCCGGGACAGCTTGGATATGGAAGGGCAGAGTTCGTGAAAGAGCCACAAGCGACGCTAAGTTTTAGGGCCTGGGTGTCCACGTGGATAGTAGACTTATTTACCAAAATGAGGGACAGAAGACAATGGGGCTGGATGGTAGGAAGGAGATGATGAGATCTGAATTGGATGTACTGGTCAGAACCCACATTGAGCATCTCAGTGGACCTGTCAGGTAAAGGGTTGGCAATACAAATCTGTTAATGAGGATAAAGTTCTAGGATGAGGATATAGGTTTGGGGAGTATCTGAATGCAGCTGACAAATAAAGTCTTAGGTCTGGAAAATAACTTGCAATGAGAATAGATGACCGGGAACAAAATTCTAGGAAGCAATGTTTAAGGGATGGGTAGAAGAGGAATGCATACAGATTGAAAACAATGTACTGGTATGTATGTATGTATAAATGAATGAATGAATGAATGAATGAATGAATGAATAAATAGTGTCCTCCAGTTTGGCATCCCAATGATCTGGTCAATGAGGTGAGAGCAGTATCAGTAGAGCACGAAGATCAGATTACACTGGGGTGTGGTGTGAAACAGTGGTGAGGAAGTGAAGACAGGAGTGTGGACCATTCTTCCAAGATGATTCACTGGGATGTAGAGATGACTTGTAAAGCTGAATTCAGAGGCCCAAGGCCATGAGGTGGGGAGGGCTGAATGGGGCGTCAAATCCCATCTCTTCTGACTCTCGGCTTTCAGTGAATTTGTCACAGATGTCAGCACCATAAAGCTGTAGCAAAACCTATATCCCCAGTGCATGAGCCTGTCTAATGAAATCCAAGCTTTTTTGCAAACAGTTCCCATCCACGCGTGGCCAAGTTAAACCAAAGCAGACCATCTTCATCTTGATGACACAAAGGTAACTAGAACTGTATGCCATGAAAATACCAATCATTCTTTCTACTCATTTACTGGAGTTTGAACCTCAGCTAAAATGCATAAATGAATTACAACGTGGTAATCTGTTTGCAGGGAGTTGGGGCAGAGGCATCAGGGAGGCACCCATCCCAGGAAACCAGGCACCTTCATCTTGCATGCCTAATTAGTATGGTCATTAACAGTCCTCCCAGACAGAGAAATAAAAGACTCCTTAGCTCCAGAAAACTGAGAATTCATGCAAGAATCTCAAAATCCAAAGACTGAAGAAAAACCAGGGTTTAAAATTTTCAAGATCTATCTGGAGTCAATAAAACTTGAGATGGAAGACTGAAATACTTCTCTAAATATTTGTTTCCAAATCACATACATGGCATATGCTTAGGGGATTAAGTATCTAGCTTAAACCTGAAAATAAAAAGAGAGTAACTGTTTTCAAAAGTTAGTTATTAATCCCAATTATTACTAAATTACTCCTTTGAGAATCTAAGACTCCAATGTTTGCTTTCAACCACCAGCAATGGTATACTTTAAAATAATATGATCAGCAATGCCAATACTGCTGGAAGGATAAAGCAAGAATCACCACTTTAAAACAAGTCTAGGGACGCCTGGGTGGCTCAGCTGTTAAGAGTTTGCCTTCAGCCCAGGGAGTGATCCTGGAGTCCCCGGATTGTGTCCCACATCGGGCTCCCTACATGGGGCCTGCTTCTCCCTCTACCTGTGTCTCTGCCTCTCTCTGTGTGTGTCTCTCTTGAATAAATAGATAAAATCTTTAAAAAAAAAAAAAAAAAAACAAGTCTAATCCTGAGACCGGTGCTAGAGGTTCTGTGAACTGCGGTCCTTGCTCAGGGTAAAGGGACACACAGGGCAAGTGTGCAAATCGGCCCAAACCAGTCATTCTGAATAAAGGGATCAGATAATCTTTTATCTAAGCTATTTGGTGCAAGGTAATATGACTGAATTGTTCATTAAATCTGAGTGAGAGCATTTCTATTTCACCATTTCAGCATTTTACAGATAGCATGCTTCTATTTGCTTTAGACAATCAAAGCAAGATCTCTTGAGCTCTTAGCATTGTAGGTGTTTATATCCGCTCCACAGTAATTTCTGGAGAAGATGATAAATTTTTTGTCAGAATTGATGCCCTGCTAAAGATATAACTTAGCTTTGGTTGGTGGTTAAATAGGAAGGTTACAATATACTCAATTCAGCATATCACTATAAACTCTGTAAGAGCTCCTCTCAATAAATAATAGACCAAAAAAATTGTGCGTAAGATACTTTTCTCTGCAATATCTTATCACATTCCGAATTTTATTTAAACAGCCTGAGATAAATCCACTAAGTGAGTCTACAGAGTCCCATCGTTAAGATGGCTATATAATCCCAAATATGCCCTCATATCAGCAATTAAATTCAGAAATAAAGTGACTATATATTGACTTAGTACAGAATTTGAGAGAATCAAGGAAACATAAAAAGTCAAACCATCAATGGGAAAAGTGATCCCAGTAGCTTCAGTTAATGATGGGAAATATGCAGATTAGCTTCAAAATCGTACTATTTATTACGAAACTATCAAGAAAGAAAACAGATCAAAACAAATCAGTCCACATTTTGCTCACTTACACTTAACGTTGCTTCAACAACATATATTGACCAAGTATCCACCAAATTCTCTTTTATGTAGTGTTGAGACTTACAAAATTAGTCTGTATTATACAAAAATCTATGGATGCTGGACTTTTGCAAAGATAGAAAACATTCACCTCTAACATTTTTGCCTGTAATTGAAGTTCATCATCTAATAGTTTCCTTCCAAAAGAAATAATCCTAAAAAAAAAAAAAAAAGGAATAATCCTGACTCTAAAACTCAGGGAAGGTATTTTTCAAATACTCTTGCTTCTTTCTTAACTGATAATTGAGAAATACTAATAATCTAACTTATGGGTTTTCTGTTTTGGGTTTTTTTTTTTTTTTCCTCTGGGGGGGGGGGAAGAGAACATGGGGGGAGGGGCAGAAAGAGAAAGATCTTAAGCAGACTCTAGCCCAGCGTGGAGCCCAACACAGAGCTTGAATTCACAACCCTGAGATAAGACCTGAGCCAAAATCAAGAGTCAGACGCTTAACTGACTGAGCCACTCAGCTGCACCCTAATAATCTACTTCTTTTAATCTTGGGGAAGGGGAAACAGAAACAAAGTAATCTTTCATTAACCTATCATTTTTAAGTGTTTCCATTGCATTAAGTGGATAACAATTAACTTTCTCTTGGTTATTATAATGTTTTCATATACTTGCAATCAAGATAAAACACAAAGATTGGTAAACCCAAAAAATATCTATTTTAGAAGAGGATAGAAATGCTTATTATCTGGTCAGGAAGCATTTTTTTTCTTCAGCATTTACCTAGAGCAAGGTGTAAATTAATAATAAAAGTGACAATATTGATAATGATGATGATTAGCTAATAGTTCCTGGATGCTTATTATGACAAGCACTGTTCTAAGCACATTACATGTAAGATTCATTTGATGCCCAAAACAACTTTATGAAGTCATTGCTGACACTCCTGCATTTTACATAAAGAAAACAAAAGTACTCTAAAGTTCACAGACACATGGTAGCGGCAAGATTCAGATACAGTGATTGAAACTAGATGGCGTGACCATGCTTTTAATGCAGGCTTTCTGATGTGCCAGTCATGACCCATGAGTGGATTGCGACCTCAGTTTAATGGGTTGCAAGTAGTGTTTTTAAAGTAAAATAGAAGAAAATAGAAAATGGATCATGACACCAGGGTCAGCTTCATGAGGCATGGGAAGCAAACTTTTGCACACCACCCCGCCATCCCGCCCCTCACTAAGAAGAACGCTCCACTTGGCTTAATGCTCTGCTGTCACCATCTTGAAATTCTTAATAATTTTATCTTTGAACCTGTGTTCTGTAAGTGAAATCCAGTGAGACAATGCCCTCCCCGTAACAAGCACAGAGTTCCGCCACGACGCTAGGGGGTCTGTTGAGACTCAGAGTGAGTACAAGGTAAGCCTGTGATGTCTGCATCCGAGCAGGGGGTGGTGGGGTCACGGACAGCCCCTCAAGGCCACACGTGCCATTAAAACCAGAACTTGCTTCCAAGGAAGAAAGAATCCGTTGGCATGCTAGGAAATAAGATAGACCAGGGGTAATCCTGGCTCGCTCTCTCTTATTTGTGTGACTTCCCTGGAGAAGTCAAGCGCTTCTGCTGGCAACAGTGGCATGGAAGGGAACAGGAGGTAACCCTTGGCTTGCTTCCTCACTCACCAGCACGCCCTGGGTAAGGAGTCCAGGTAGAATGTGTGCATATTAAGAAGCGCAGCGAATAGCATGCACTTGTCTGATAAGAGCAGAACGCATACACAGGTATGAGCCAAGAAATATAAACTGTGTGATTGTGATTGCACACGTGAGTTGAATGCTCTTCCGCTGCCAATGTAAAACTGGCATTGCACAATATAAAGATAAATGGCAAAGTTCATGTTGGTGAAAATTTTTAATTTAATTCTTCTTTATTTAGAGTGGCAGTAAAAGCAAATGAAAAACACCATCGAGAAAGAGAAAGACCACAGAAGCAAGGGAAAAGTATATGTATAAGGATCTTTAACAGCACTTTTCTCCTGCTTTTTGAACAAAAGGTGCCACGTCCTTGTTGTGCACTGGACCCTGCAAATTATACAGGCAGCCTTATGCAGTACACATAGTAACTACTGCTCCACACATCTTCTATTGCACGAGACAAATATATATAAACACGTGTGCATGTCCTGGCTAGTGTTGTACATTTTTTTCATTCTGTGGGTCACAGAACATTTCAAAAGCCCTTCACTACACTGGAGAAAATGAGAGGCATAAAAATCCTCTCTCCTTGCCACCCCAAAAGATAATCCACTTAATCAGGTCAACACGGTTTCTTGCATTCCTGCTTGCATTCCTGCATTAGGTTCTAAACTCCTCAGAGAATGCCCAATCTCTACAGACCACCATGGCTTGGCCCAGCTTGCACTTTCCAACAACACATCCGACAGCTCTGTCACTAGGCCCTTCACCCCTTCTCACCCAGAAGAACGACAGCTCTGGGCTGTCCGTCCTCACCTCCCCTGACACCCTTCAAGCAGGCCCTCGCCTCCTTAGCTCTGCACCTCCACTCACGCCATCTCTGAATGCCCACACTGCCTGTTCAGGCTTCCCTTCTGGCTGTGACTCAAGGACTCCCTCCCCCAGAAGTCATCTTTCATCTCTCTGAACTTTATACTTTCACTCTGGCCCCTAACAGCATCATGTGATAGACAATTAGACACTGTCACACAGAGGATATGGGATTGTTTCAAATTCACTTCATGTCTTCCAAAGCCCCTGACACACCACATGGTTAGGCTACACACAGCACCCAGTGGAGAGTGAGGACTGGGAAAAGGCACCTGGCTTTGCTGAAGGCAGAGCACAATCCTCATGAAAACCCTGTGAAGTAGGTGCTTATGTCCTACTTCATGGATAAGGAACCTGAGGTTTAAATAACTTGCCCAAGGTTGCACAGAGCCAGGCGCAGGGTGCAAGCGTCTCCAACCGTGGGGCCTTTTTTTTTTTTAGGATTTTATTTATTTATTCATGAGAGACACAGAGAGAGAGGCAGAGACAGAAACAGAGGGAGAGGCAGGCTCCCTGAGAGAACTCTGACATGGGACTCGATCCCAGGACTCTGGGATCACTCCCTGAGCTGAAGGCAGGCGCTCAACCACTGAGCCACCCAGGCATCCCAACCACCGTGCCTTTTAAATGATACCCACCATAGAAGCAGCACCCCACCAGGAAGGTCAGCAACTCCAGCTTACACCTACTGGACTAAACCTGAACAAATGTTGGAGGAGTCACGAAGAAGAGCTCTTTTACTTTTGAAGTTCCAGGCTGCCTCCTAAGTTATGGGGAAGGAGAAGTAAATTTGAAAGTTAAGAATGGAGGTAGCAGGCCCAGATGGGGAAGAAAAGGAGGCACACAGGGGAAGGGGAAAGTTGAGTGGTTTAGAGTTCATTTTGGGAAAACCAATGAGAAAGAGAATACTCTTGAGAATAAACCAAAACTGTAGGAAAGTGTAAGAAATGAAACTCTGTGGGAATAACAGGGAACAGTGAGGTATCAATTTAAAAATGTTGGCCGGGCACCTGGGTGGCTCAGTTGATGAAGCATCTGACTGTCGATCTCAGCTCAGGCCTTGATCTCACTCAGGGTTGTGAGTTCAAGCCCCATGTTGGGCTCCATGCTGGGCATGGAGCCTGAAAAGTAAAAATAAAATAAATTTTAAAAATTAAAAAAAAATATTGGCAACTCAGGCATAGAACTTAAACTATGAGAGCTTGAGTCTGGTATGTGCCCGGGTGGTGATTTGGAGAAAGTTAGTTTTGTCTGCTTTTGGCTTCGTGGACAGATAGCTGGAGACTCTATCTGTGAGCTTTTCTTTAAAAATCTTAACCTTGAGGCGCTTGGGAAGCTCAGTCGGTTAAGCATCTGCCTTTTGGCTCAGGTCATGATCTCGGGGTCCTGGGATGGAGTCCCTGCTCAGCCGGGATTCTGCTTCTCCCTCTGTCTCTGCCCCTCTCCTTGCCGCTCCCTGCTTGCTCTCTCTCTCTCTCTCTCTCTCTCTCTCAAATAAATAAATAAAATCTTACAAAAAAAAAAAAATTAACCTAGGGCAGCCCGGGTGGCTCAGCAGTTTAGCGCCGTCTTCAGTCCAGGACATGATCCTGGAGACGCCGGATCAAGTCCCACGTCAGGCTCCCTGCATGGAGCCTGCTTCTTCCTCTGCCTGTGTCTCTGCCTCTCTCTCTCTCTCTCTGTCTCTCATGAATAAATAAATAAAATCTTTTAAAAAATAAAAACTTAACCTATTATTGAATCCTTTAGCCATCTTTCAGGATAATTCTTCTACCACATGAAGTAAAACTATATATATTCCTGATTTAGAGTTTAACTGTTGGAACCCTTCCATCAAAGATGTAATTGCCAAAATAATCATGGGGTTTAATACCTGATTGTATCAGAAATGCTGGTGATGATGAAAATGTTAATGTAGGATGTGGGCGTAACAGGTACTGAATCTCGTGTGAGAACATGACAATTTCCTTCTTAGCTCCAAAGTGAGAAGCAAGAGTATTTTATTTATTTCAGAGTAAAGAAACTCTGAAAAACCATCAGTTTTCCTTAAAAGTTCCCAAGAATATATATATTCTTTTTCACTGAGAGGAGAGTTAAGAATAAGGCAGGAGAAGAAAAAAAAAAGAATAAGGCAGGAGTAATGAGTTATGCTGCAAATACACCAGTATACCCATTGGGTGGCAAAATAAAGCAGACTATGAAATAAAAACAGTCAAAATATGGAATGCCTGATTCAACAGTGAAGTCACAAAGTTCCATCACAATCAAAACTATTTTCCTTTGCAATCACATTTGCTTCTTGAAATATATTTTCCCTTCTGGGGACAAAAGCTGAATTTTCATGGAAAAAAAAAGGTAATGAGGAAAGTGTATTTTTTTTAAAGATTTTATTTATTTATTCATAGAGACACAGAGAGAGAGAGAGGCAGAGAGACACAGGCAGAGGGAGAAGCAAGCACCATGTAGGGAGCCTGATGTGGGACTTGATCCCAGGTCTCCAGGATCACACCCTGGGCTGCAGGTGGCACTAAACCGCTGAGCCACCCGGGCTGCTCAAGTGTATATTTTTATAGGAGTACAACGTGTGAATAAAAAATTTTTAAAAAAATCAATTTATTCTTTTTCGAAGTTAGTGGCCAAATGAATTTAGCGCTCATTCATGAATCCCATACCTATTTAAATGGAATCTGACTAACCTCTATTTAAAACTTTTGAAAAAATCTTTTAAATAAAGAGGGAACTTATAATTCCAAGTATGTCTAACCGGACTGACTTCATTCTGAATGCTATTCAGAAAAGTCTGACAGTCGAATTTTATATTTAAGTGTATCCCATGTTGTTCATAAATACAATGTAAGTGGCCCCTTTTAAAGCCAGAAGATGGACCCACACACCAGGGTTGTGCGTGGTGGTGAGGGAAGCAGGGGTGGGCCAGCCCTGGTGTGTACACGGATGGAGCAGGGCTAACGTGGTGCCCATGGACAGCACTCCACTGCCCGGCTTATACACTTGACAAAATTCATTCAGGTCGCAACAACTTTGCCTTACCTTAGGGAAGGTTGTTGAATTGTCAGAGATGGTACATGCTGGCAAATTAATAACTAAAGAAATAAACACCTAAAGACACTTTTACATTAAATAAACAATCTATGTAAATCTGTTGCACACCTGACATACTTCCCTGAATTTATTAACCTCCAAAAGGAAGCTATAAATCGCACTCCACAGGGATCGTGCCTACCAGGACTTTTTTTTTTTTTTTTTTTTTTTTACAAATGATGTGTGTCTGAGGATTCGCAGCTATCAAGACCTGTCATCTGGGCTTGTGTAACCATCACACCGGCACTCACAAAGCAAAGCAAAACTGACAGAGAGAAAACAGTTCAGACTGCTCTTCATTTGAAAGAGTTTAAGAGTAAAAACTGTTCTTAAACTCACTGTATTGAGCTTTCCCACTAGTGGAAAATACAAGCGAGAACCGGCTTTTGTCTGATCCATCAAATGACCTTGACCCTGCCCCTGATCACCCCCTCACACAGAGCATCGGGGCAATCTGGATCGTCTGCGGATGCCCACACAGCATGCGATTCCCACCAAGCCCCTCAAGAAAGAGGAGAAAGCATGTGGGAAGGTCTCTCTCTCCCTGAGGGGCAGAGGCGGCTTGGAATCGGCATCGCCGGAGCACTGGGAGGAGCACTAGATCTGGCTTCAGTTTATAAGCCCTCCCGCCAGTCCACCCATTCGTTCATTTGTTCACTGTCTGAGCTGTGTACCAACCACTGCAACTGTTCTGTAGCCGCTGAGGACCCCAAGGAGACAGCCCTCGCCCCCCAACATATGCAGACCACATACCAGGTGCTCTGGAGGTCTGCTGGATATCTGCGTGGGGTACGATGGTGCACCCAAGGAGTCATCGAACACCCAAGGGGAGGGCACGGAGGAAAGGGAGATGAAACTGGTGTGAAAGAAAGGGCAGCAAGTGCAAGGCCATGCGAGTCAGAGAGCCCAGCAGTTCAGGTCCATTTGAGGAACAGCGAAGGATGCCTATGAGTGACCCACTGGAAATGGTGACAGAGAAGTCCTGCAGGGCCAGCTGAAGCGCACAGCGGAAGGAGTTTTGTAGGCCAAGTAAAAGGGCTTGGTCCTGGAAGGGGTGGCCTCCGGCAGGGTTTAAGGCAGATGAGGAACATGCTGAGGTCTGAGTTTTAGATAGACCACTCTGGAAGCAGCCAAGAGACGAGCTGCTCTGGGGGGACAGTGGGAGGCAGGGCAGTCCCAGGTGAGGATCAGTGTGTCCACCTGGGGTGTCAGGCGATATACTCGGAGACTCTGACACTCAAGGGGAGGCAAAATGAGCAAGAGAGGCAACAAAGAAGGTGGAAAGACACAGAGAGGTAGGTGAGAAAACCAAAGAGGGCTGGCAAAGCTAGAGATTTTTTTTAAAAGAGTGATCAGAAGAGTTAAATGCTAGGCAATTTCTGCATATATTAACTCAGTGAATACTCACAGGGTTGTGATCATAACAATACTATTGTCATCTCATTTTATACTAGAGGAAATCGAGATGGAAAGCATTTGAGTGACCTGTCTGAAGTCACACAAGTGTTAAGTGACACAGGAAGCCAAGGCGCCAAGTGAGATGAAGCCGGAGGTAACCTCCCGGAGGTCAAGGGCAACGAATGCCACTGTGTTTTCACTGGAAGTTGAAAACTGAAAAAATCGTTCTGTTATGTTGACATATGACTAGTAGGTGAGCAAACAGAGATGTTGGGGGTGGAGCATTCTATCACAGAAGGCAATGACACTTGAGTCTTTACTAATCTGATCTGCTCCATTCTCCTGAGTTGAAGCACTTGGTGGGTGTGTGCCTTTGTGTGTGTGAGCACATGCACACGGGTGTGCCCACCTACATGCATGGTGTGTGGCTATGCTTGAAAACGAGAAGGTAGAAAGCAGCCAGAAGGCAAAGATCTTGTAAGCCCATCTCAAGACTAAGGACATTGTCCTAAGGATGGCAGGGAGCCTCTCATGACTACCTGATGCTCCACAATTCCCTAAGACTTGCTTCCGTCTGGTTGCGGCTATAGCTCTTCTGTGATCCTTCTGGTCACAGGGAGCACTGGCCACCCAGACCATAAAAACTAACACACCTGACTGAATGCCCTGAAGGAGGGGACCACATTCTGTTCATCTTTGTATGCTTAGCATCTAACAGGACCATGAAATCAATCAATCAATAAAAAAATAAGTGTGGGAGCACCTGGGTGGCTCAGTGGTTAAGTGTCCGACTTCGGCTCAGGTCATGACCCCGGGGTCCTAGGATTGAGTCCCACATCAGGCTCCCTGCAGGGAGCTTGCTTCTCCCTCTGCCTATGTCTTTGCCTCGTCTCTGTGTCTCTCATTAATAAATAAAATTTTGAAAAAAAATAAGTGTGTGGATATGTGTTTCTGGCAGGTACGTGTTTTAGAAATACTCCTCTGTGTACAAGATGACCTGGAGAGCATTGTGGGTGAAGACCTTTCTTCTAAGTCATAAACACCTTTTCTCAGGTTTTCCTCCTCCAACTTGGGGGGTCCCTACCACACCCACATTTTTTCTAAGTGGCAGCTGAATCTATGTCCCAGTAAAAACTTGCAAATGCATCACTGCTGTGGGACACCAGGTGCTTTTTAAAAATGTTTAAGTGGAACAAAATGTTTGTTCCATTTCAATTAGATGTACAAAGATGATCAGCTGTCAGTAATTCTCGAGTATCTGCTGTACTTGAGCTTGTTATATGTGACCAATATAGAACAGGCAAGTGGATACCAATAAATGAACAAGTTTGTGATGTGCAAATGCACGTGGTTTCACTGCATAAACATACATGCATACAAATGAGTGTGCAGAAACCCATCTATGCATGCATATTTATGTGCGTATATAGACCTGTGCACAGGAAGATGGATAAAAGTTCATGAAGAAGCCCTGCAAACTGAGCAGTGACCTGACTAGAGAGTCTGTTAACCATACTGAACCGACCAGCTGGTTCGCCTTCACAACCAGTGTGTAACACCAGCCAGTCAGATTCTTTTAACTCTTTATTTAACCAGTAAAGAACTTCCAACATTGGCAAGCCCATGATTTGCTAGTTCTATACATTATAGAAAGGGAGACTTAGGTAGGAAGTTTTGCCTATACAATCTCACACACACAGATATGTATGGGTTTTGTTTTTAAGATTTTATTTATTTATATGAGAGAGAGAGTGTGTGTGGGTGCACAAGCATGGGGACAGGCAGAGAGAGAGGGAGGAGCTGGCTCCCCAGTGAGCAGGGAGCCTACACAGGGCTCGATTCCAAGACCCTGAGATCATGACCTAAGCCGAAGGCAGCCACTTCATAGACTTCATAGACTGAGCCACCCAGGCGCCCCTGGATATGCATATCTTGAGACTATAGCTTTTGGTTAACTCTGACACGCCTTTTATTTTTTAATTTGACTACCTAATTCAACCTCAGTAAATATTCCCCCAAAAGCCTGGCAATTAATTTTCCACTTTAAAAGCGTGCACTCCTGGGGATCCCTGGGTGGCTCAACGGTTTGGCGCCTGCCTTTGGCCCAGGGCGCGATCCTGGAGTCCCGGGATTGAGTCCCACATTGGGCTCCCGGCATGGAGCCTGCTTCTCCCTCTGCCTGTGTCTCTGCCTCTCTCTCTCTCTCTCTCTCTCTCTCTCTGTCATAAATAAATAATCTTAAAAAAATAAAATTAAAATAAAAGCGTGCACTCCCATTAATGCCAGAGCAGTAAATACTGCACGTTACACCAAATCATAACACAGCATGACTCCATATACTAGCACATGTCAGCAAAACATTCTCATCTAGTATTTCAATGATACACCTATCTCCTGCTATTCCACTCCCTCTTGCTTACAGTTGTTTTTTTTTTTTTTAATATTGTTTGTTTATTTATTTATTTGAGAGAGAGAGAAAGAGAGAGTGTGAATGCAAGTGGGTAGGGGAGGAAAGGGGGCGGGACAAGCAGACTCCAACCTCAGCATGGAACCCCACGGGGGTCTCTTCCCATGACCCTGAGATCACAACCTGAGCCGAAATTAAGAGTTGGATGCCCAAGGACAGAGCCACCGGGATGCCCCCTGCTTACAGTCTTAATCACAAATTAATCAACAAGTATTTATTTTTTGTCACATGTATGTTCTGCATTATATAAGGATTTTTAAACAGTTTAACACATAGTATTTGTACAGAAGTGGACATCCATTGACGGACAAGTGTTTATTGATCCCCACTCTCACCCACCATGATCCAGGCAGATATTGTACTAGCATTCAGGACACAGACACAGACAAAAGACACCCTGGCCTCAAGCAGACCATGTTCACAATAAAAAAGCTTTCTGTGTAATAGAAACCATAACGAAGGTGTGCAAATAGCTAATGGTACCCTAAAAAAAGTGATTATTTCTGATTAAGGCCCTAGTGAAGATTTCACAGAGAAACTGAAATCTCAGGTGGCTCCTGCAAGGCATCCAGCAGCCCGGTGGTGGGACCATCCCCTGGATGAGTGTAAGCTGTGAAGACAAGGACAGACCAGACCAGACCAGACTCATGAGGTACGCACAAGACACAGGCTCAGCTCTGGCAAGCAAGAAGCCACTGAAGCTTCCAGGATAGAGTCATGATCCCATCTGTGTTTCAGACAATAACTTGTGGCTATCAGGATCAGATTAAAGGGGAAGAGCTGAGAACACCTAAGCTGGGGCTGCCCGTGGGGAGGGAGAATACGACCTGGGGCGAGAGCCATGGGGGAGCAAAGGTAACTCTAGGACATGTGCTGGAAATGGACCAAACAGTGCCCTACGGGATGCAGCAAGGAAAAGGGAGAGCTGAAGGGGGACGCTGAGATTTCTCACGTAGGCATTGCAGGTAGAACACATAAGGAATATGTGTCTGGAGGGGAGACACAAGGAATACTTACGATTTAGAATCTTCTAAGCTGGAAAATCCAGTGGCACCAGTGAAGGCACATAGCAGGCAGCCGGGATGCAGGACTGGTGCTCCAGGGAAACAGGGAGAGTAGAGATGCAGAACACAAGAGAGAGCCTCTGACCTCACCAGTGGATGCCACACTTCAAGACAGAGACATGGCTGATCTTTCTTCTCAGACTGAGAAGAAATGGGAAGCCAGAAGGGAAGCCAGCGGGCAGGAATGTCGCAAAAACCAAGGGAAGAGCTTTGAGAAGATGGCAGGATACAAAACATGGCATGAGGTACTGAATTAAGCAATAAATAACATGAACACCTTTTGGAAAGCAAGCCTCTATATTCAATGCCTGTTTGTGAGTGAGTAGATCATGAAGGTTCAGGCCAACAAGGGTAAGGATGACAAGATCTTCCAGGCATGGATGCACTTCCCCTGGACTTTCAAAGCATGAGACCATAAAGAAGAGAAACAGAGCGTTGGGACATTCCAGGCAGGAATTAAAAACAAGAACAGTGCATTGGAGGACCAAGGATCACCAAGGGACCCAAGGAAAGGGACCTGTCTCCTCGGATCCTATTGAGGGGTGGTGGGAGATAGAGCTGGACCCCCTGAAGGGCCACCGAAGGGCTCTGAGAGTCCAGCAGAGACCCTGGGGACCCTCCCCAGCCACAGCTATGCCCGCAGATCCCGTCCACCAGGAGTTCCCGGCTCTGTACCCAAGCCTGACCATGACAGCCCCAAATTACTCCTGGCCTCTCTCTGTCCCAGCTCCTGCCCTGACAACTGCCTGGGCAGGATGGCAGAATGATAGACTCAGCCTGCTGCTTCTCCATCAGCACAGGCTGCAAACGACTCCGCCTCCCCAACGTGCACAGCTGACCATCCCCCGATTAACGTGGTAAACCGAAGGGGGCATGTCAAAGATGCCCAGTGGCTTACCCCTGGGAAATTCTCATTAACCTGACTGTCAGGGTGGGAAGGAAGAGATAAAAGACCCAGACTTGCTCACCACTTAAAAATTGTTCAAAGGTGGTGATTCTCACACCTGCTGATGTGATCTTAAAAGAGCCTTTCATGGCAAAAAAAAAAAAAAAAAAAACCAAGGACACTGTTCACTTTTTCTCCCCTCCTCTCCCTGCCCATCTGTGGTTCGTGCAAAAACACCCCTGTTTCAGTTCATAGGTGGAACACTGGCCAGCTTCTTAATTTCGATTAAACACACGTGGCAGCAATGTATATGGGAATCATCAGTGTCTTATAGAATGGAACCCGATGAACAGAGAGGGGTTTAGCTCTTAAATAATTAGTTGAAAGTCCGTTCTGGCTTCTTTTTGGCATCTGGAAGCCTCTTCCTACTGCAGACAGGATCAAAAGGTTACCATGAATTTGAAGACATGTCTGCACTCAGCTTGGAGGAATTTACACATTGGCTTTTTAAATGAAGGTACTTTTTATAACATTAATTGGAGATTTCGAGCAGCAGGTGGTGAGATTTCATTTTATTTTGTGAGGGAAAGTCTAACCGTTGTCAAATGGCCTGGGTAGAAGTGAATTATTTTGAGTGTTTTCTCAAACCCTCCGAAAGAAAGCTTTTACTGCCTGCCGGGTAATGGCCTTCTTTTGCCATGTAAATGTGGGATCAATCTAGTTTTAAACAGAGAGATTTTTCTAATGCGTTTCTGGTATTTTTCAAGCTGTGATCCAGCTGATAGGAGTTCTTATAAAATGTGAATTACAGGAAATTCATATTTATAAGCCTCTGCAAGTAATTTGAAAGCGCTGACTTTTAAACATCTGCTCACGAAGAATTCCATGCGCAGCCCCGCGCTCACGTTCAACCTTTCCCACGTGCGCCAGCCCAGGCTCTGGTGGGGGAGTCACGGCTCCTGCGTGGCCTTTCCCAGGGTAGGTCCCACTTCATGGGCTTCTGGTTGCCGTCCCCGATCACAGTCCCTGGGCGAGGTGCACAGTGGCCACTGCCAGGTGTGGCAGCCCGGGCCCCCTCAAGTGCTCTGCGGTTCAGCGTTTGGCTTTTCAATTTTCCCTGGAATACTGAAAATCACAACACTGCGAAGGAGAAACGTGGTTTTTACCCCCTGCTCTCCCTGCACTGGTTTTCGATCTCGATGGTAACAAACTACCACAAATTTGGTGGCTTACAATCATACACATTTAATGATCTCAGGGATCAGGAGGTCAGAGTCTGAAATGCGTCTCACTGAGCCAGTTGTCAGCAGCACAGCCTTCCCTCCTGGAGGCTCTGGGGAAAAACCAGTTGTCTTGACGTTTCCAGAGGCCACCTTCGTCCCAGGGCGCGTGGCCCCCTTCCATCAAGGCCAGTGAGGACCTGCCTTTGAGTTTCTCACAATGTCAACTCTTCTGCCTCCTCTCCACGTTAATAGGACTACCTTGTACCCACCTACGTCATTCAGGACCATCTCCCTGTTTTAAGGTCAGTTGATCAGCAACTTTGATTCCCCCTCACCTCGTAACCTAACACGGTCCTGGGTTCCAGGCATGAGGATGTGGCTCGTTGGGGGCGATTATTCTGCCCACTGCATTCCCATTAAATCTTTCAGGGAAAGGTTTTCAAGTCATTTTTACAGTAAATCAGCCAGTCAAATAGAAAAGCTGGTTTCCTCGCAACGCTGACATTCTGATATGATTTTTTTTTAATCCCAAACACTTATTGACCATGTCTTCAAACCACCAGTAAATGAAGGTGAATCCTAAGTATTTCTCAGTTACATTATTTTACACTTGTGTCTTCAGAACCAACCAACCAGAGAGGTGAATCCCATGTCCACATTTCCAGCCACTAATCTCTGTGGGACTGCAGGAGAAGTCAGGGGTGCTGAGCCCATACCCCACCTGTGGTCAGCTCCCAGTCACACCTTGTCCCCTCTGTGAGGCCCATGGCCTGGCCAACCTCCTATTTCTCCCCCAAACTGGGTGGCCACCTGGACCACATTCCCCTCCTCCATGAGCCAGAAAAGAATTAGCATTTCTATCCTAACCCCTAAGTCCCAAAAACAAACTGCCCTTGTGAGATTTATTTTAAAAATAGGAACACTTGAGAAATATATTTTTTTAACCTTTTATAAATTCAACAATTTTTATTAGGCACCTACTACTCTCTGTCAGACCTGGTTCTAAGCAGGAGGAATGCACAGCATTCAAAGCAGCAATCTTTGGCCTCAGGGAGCTTGGAGGGAGGAGGGACAATGGAGAGGAAGAAAAAACACAACAAACAAGAGTATGAAATCATCTAAGTGCTACGAAGTGCCTGCTGGAGGGTGCAATTTAAACAGACTATCTGTGTAGACCTCACTTAAAAAAATAACAGTCTCATGAAGACCTGAAAAGCATGAAGAAAGGGAAAATATTCCAGGCAGAGGCAATGGCTGGTGCAAAGGTCCTGGGGCAGAAGCAAACAAAGAAAAAGTTACTAAGAATTTTCACTACAAAAGCTACCCCTAAGTTTCGTTTATATGCAAAAAGACTAGATCAAATCTTTTAGGAGAAAGTTCTTCTCTACAACCATCTTCATCGTTTTTAAATTGTAGGATTCTGTCTAGTTATTCTTTTCATCACCAGATACTCTACAAGGGCTGTGCTCCTTGCAGTCTGGTAGAGATCAGCATGGGGGACCCAAGAGAAATTGGAAGAAGTCACCACAGAAGGGCAAGAGTGACATGGAAACAGGGAGCTTACAAGAGACACACTTTGCCTGACCCACGATTGCCCTTCATGGAGAGGATTCCAGATGCTGAGGTGAGAACATGGAGAACAGCTCCCGTCCTGCAAAGTTTCCGTTCTGGCATCACTGTTACCTGACCTGGTGTGAGTTCTGCATCTGTTTCCCGCTTTGTCGCCTGTCTCCCTCACTAGAGCATTCCCTCACTAAGAGCAAGGAACTTGCCGACTTGCTCATCACCCCCCACACATACCACCCAAGAGGATAGCCCAGTGTTGCCTTCGGTATCATCATACATGGGTTGTTCTTTCTGAGATGCAGCCAGGGGCCTGGATGCAGAAGCAGGTCCCTGAAGAAGGGGAAAGATATCAGGCCACAAGCAATGATTCTTTCTCTGCAAAAACATGGCAATTTCTACATGCAAGAAGTTTACTTTTGTTTTTTAAAAGATTTTGTTATTTATTAGAGAGATACAGAGACAGAGCATGAACATAAGCAGGGAGAAGGGAGCCGCAGACTCTCCTGCTGAGCAGGGAGCCCGAACACGGGGCTTGATCCCAGGACCCTGAGACCATGACCTGAGCCAAATGAGCCAAAGGCAGATGCTCACCCGACCAAGTCACCCAGGCACCCCAGGAAGTTTACTTTTAAAAGAACATGCACCTGCTTCCTGATACACTTCTTTCCACCCAGCTCAGACGTGGGTCTTGTTGGGGCCAGTGCCCACCTTTTGTCACTACCTAGGGAAACCTTTATCTGAGTTATTCTCTTCACTCAGATGGAAAATAGTTGAGAGGTGGAGGGAAGTTATGACAGGAGGCATTAAAAAAACAGAACTGTAATTATTTATGTGATGAAAAGGTTGTTCTCAGGATGCTGTGCAGACACACAATGTGGTGAAACTATTCCCATCACATTAATAATAATAATAAAAAGGCCTTCACCTCCCATGACAAGAAGCTGCAAATCTAAATAATTTTATCTTCTCCTCTGACTATTTCCCAGGGTGCAACAGTAGCTCTCAGGCAGAGAGAAATTATTCACTGAGAACATTAAAATACTCCTTTTCAAAAATGGCTTTGAAATAATATTTGTTATGTGACTTTGATAATTACATACGTGTATATATAAAATTATAATATATGTAATTATATACACACACGCACATATAAATTTCTTTTACTTAAATGCTCAATTTTGTTGATGGAATGGTTTAAACTTTGCACAGCGATTTCATCTGCTGTAACATATACAAAAAGATATATGTCTCTGCCATGTATTACTGATGTCTGAAGCATCAGTAATATCCATGTACTCAAGCAGTGCATTAAAAAATGTATTCATATAAAATGCCATAAAATCAAAGCACTGCATCTCAATTAAGCCGGCTCAGAAAAATTTTAACTGTTCTCCCACAGTGGAATATTAACTCGTTACGTTTTCAAACACCTGAGCCGTGAAAGTTTACACGTCTGCTACATGCAGGATATTTCCTCATTGAAGTGAGCACTGTTGTCACTGCATCTCAGAACCTTGTCTTCTATGCAGGTTCACAGAGTCAACTCAATCAGCCTGCTCAAGCACTAAACAAACTCACAAATACTGAAGTGCAAGCCAGAAGGCCATCAAAATTAATTAGATCATTATATTTTAGGGCCTCAAAGGACTGTCGAAAGCAAATGGTTCAACCCTCTCATTTTCCAATTGAGAACAGAATTGTTGAATAATTTGCCCAAGGCATGACTAAACCCACATTTCTCACTTACGCGGGCAATGCTCTTTAATTTACAATACACTATATCCTGGCTGATAGGCAAAATATTATTGGCGGGAGTGGGGAGGAGTTGAACATGAATTATCAACTCATAGTGTTGCTTTAGCGATCATGGAACTGTCTCCATAGCTCAACATGTCTCTCAACCATCCCGAGAGCCACTGCTCAATAAACAGTTCCTAAAGGTGAATGAGTGAATGGAGTTCTTGAAAAAGTATATTTGCTTCAGATTATACTTCCTTCTGACCATGGGAAACCTAGCAAACTTTCTTTCTGTGTCTACCCAGGAGCAGTACGGGGAATGGTGTTCCCAAACTGAAGCACAGAAGAGCATGATTATTCCGGGCAGCACTCCATGGTTTTTCTGTGTTGAATTCTTTTTTATTTTTTTCCACCGGATATAATGTGTTTTCAACAGACACAAACTTAACAGGCAAGGTGTCCTATCTGATTCCGATAGCTATCAGACTTGATCAAAAAGTTCTGATAAAATGGTCTGCCACTATTCTAAAAAGTTACATCGTTTTTAAAGATAGGTGTACTATGATGTTCATTTCTAGAATAATCCTCATAGCCTCACAATCGGCTCAACATAAAATCAAGGGAGGGCCTGTTTCCCGGACCTCGGCCTGATTTCCCTTCATAACTAATTTATACTTTTCACCTGGAGTCTCTGCCCATTTGTTATGTTGTGTGGTTGTCTGCTTGCTTTTTGTTTGCTTAAATCACTGCTATTTCATAAAAATGTCAGACACTTACCGTCTGTGCCATTCTTTTTGATCCTTGACCACTTGCTGGATTTACTATTATCTGTTTGATATTTATGCCACCTCCTCTTGATGAGATTATAGAGTGCTTAGTGTCAGGAGGCAGATCTTACAGCATCACAGGGAGGAGTCAATAAATCTATGCTATTTTACCTCAGGTTTGATTATTAGCAGCTACTGAAAAGAGAGAGCCATGTAGAAAGAGCTCTCCACTCAGGTGGTTTAATTAGAAGTACATGCCTTCCAGGATTGTTGGTGTGCATTTAATAAAAGATGTAGCAGGGATCCCTGGGTGGCTCAGAGGTTTAGTGCCTGCCTTCAGCCCAGGGCATGATCCTGGAGTGCTGGGATCAAGTCCCGCATCAGGTTCCCTGTACGGAGCCTGCTTCTCCCTCTGCCTGTGTCTCTGCCCCTCTCTCTCATGAATAAATAAACAAATAATTTTTAAAAAGATGTAGCAATGCAAAAAGTTCCAAAATAAGTTCACTTAGCATATCAGTAATGAGAAAATTTTTTTCTTTTTTTTTTTTTTAACCAGGTTGCCAGTTTGATAGATGAAGAAAATATCAAACATAGAGTATCTGCATTTCAACATGCTGGTTAATAGATTCACTAGTCCACAGAGCTTTGTATATGATGGTACAATCTGTAATGGGGAATGAAATGGTTATGTGAATTTAAGTAGGTTTATTTATCCATTACTTTGCTCAACAAATATTTACTGAGTATCTATTAAAATCTAGGTAAGGGATGCCTGGGTGGCTCAGTAGGTTAAGCACCTGCCTTCAGCTCAGGTTATGATCCCCGGGTCCTGGAATAGAGCTCCACATCAGGCTCCCTGCACATGAGGGAGCCTGCTTCTCCCTCTGCCCCTTCCCCTACTCATTTGAATGCTTACAAGTGAGCCCTCTCTCTCTCTCTCTCTCTCTCAAAATCTTTAAAAGGAAAAAAAGACCAGGTGAATTGCAGATTATGCCAAAACAAGTGAGCCATGGTGCGTGACTTGACTACTATCAAGTGAGGGATAACCCTCACTATCTAGTGAGGGATAACCATAAAATGTGGATAGAGTTCTACACAAAGGTACACAGATAAGTACATTTAAACCAGACTTGGAGGGGAGCAGGAGGCTCTGGTAGTGACAGGAGAAGGCCTGGGGGAACATCTTAGGGAAGGAGCATACCTAGGCTGGATATTAAAAAACAAGCAAGCTTTGGGGTGCCTGGGTGGCTCAGTGGTTGAGCATCTGCCTTTGGCTCCACTCATGATCCTGGGAGTAAACAGGTCTGCAAAACTGCAAATACAGGTGTATACAACAATATAAGTACATATAGATTTGGGTATAGATGGAATGTAGTTAAAACACACTAAAGAGGGCACCTGGGTGACTCAGTGGTTGAGTGCCTGCCTTTGGCTCAGGTCATGATCCTGGCATCCTAGGATCGAGTCCTGCATCAGGCTCCTTCTATGGAGCCTGCTTCTCCCTCTGCCTCTCTCTGTGTGTCTCTAATGAATAAATAAATAAAATCTTAAAAAAAAAAAAAAAGAGGAAACAAACAAGCTTTGACGAAAAGAAGTTTGGGCAATAGTATGAATGTGGAGAATGTCAGACAAAGACTGTAAGAAACAAGAGTGTGGGGCCTGGAGGAAATCACAAGCCCACTAGATGTTGTGAAAGCCTCAGGCCCAGTGTGGGGAGCATTGCAGGAGATGATGCAGAAGAGCCAGATTGTGACCTTGAGTGTGATGGTGAAGACCTTGGGCTTTGTTATGCAGAGGACAAGGGAGCCACGGGAGGATTTTCCGTACGTGACACACACACATAGCCGAGCTGTGCTGCAGAGTGGGGACACACTGGACATGACTGCAGAAGGCAGTGGGGAAAGGCCAGGAGGAAGGATCCCTGTGAGGAGGTCAATACTGCCTGTGGAAGGCAAAGCAGAAACTGAACAAGCATTCTGGGAGAGAGATGAAAATTGGGGCACCTTCCCAACACAGAGTCCGTAAAATCAGCAGAACATGGTGATCAAGTGGGAATGTGTGCTAAGGGGAAGGAAGGAAGAGTCAAGACTGTGCCTCGATTTCAGGGACAGGTGTACGGGTGATGACACTGATCCAGATGGAAAGTTCTGGGGCAGAAGATGGTTGGCTTAGTTTCAGGAATGTCTTTGAACTCTCCTCCTCCTCCAAATGCTCACCTGTAGGGGTGTCAGTTGGAAGAACAGATGCTCCTGTTGGCCCTTATTTGTTTCAATAAACTTAAAATAATTGGATACCATACAGATAGCTCACTACCAAACACCCAGATTATGGTAAGATAGAAAAGATAGCAATAAATAAATAAATAAATAAATAAATAAATAAATAAATAATAATTCAAGAACCCCAAAATGATTGTGACAGTCCAAAATACAGATCAACGAAATTAAACCTAATAAAACACATGGGGATCCTGCATTTATGGGAGCAGAAGGTATGACCTGACAGCTGTTCAAGTGAAAATAAACAAAAATTTTAGTAGCACTTCAATTCAATATAACCTAAACCTAGTCTGAAAACTCAGCCTTCGTAAAAATACGCAACACATTTTCTAACAATTCATTTTTCAGATGGATGTAGGCCACCCAACCCTCAGGGTTCCTTCAAATGCTTCAGTGGCCACCAGAGTATATGAGGAAGGAAAACACGGGCAGGTGTCCAGGAAACTTCCCTTAGCCAGAAAAGATCCCCTTAATTTATTATACACAGTGAACTTGGCATAAAGTTTCCTTTAACGAAAACGTTCGATTTCTAAAGCCACTGATCATGCTAGGGTAGAATCACCCCACAGTACGTTCTGCAAAGTCAAGCCACATTCTGGGCATCTGCGCTCAGTTCCAGGCATCTCCTAGGAAGGTGGCCACTGACACACCCAAAAGTTTAGAGGTAGCATGTAATTCCAGGATAGGGGGGGATCCAGAAACCCTCCTCACTGAGGAATAGCTAAAAGAATCAAGGATGTGTTGACTAAAAAAAGGCTAAGATGAAGGGCAATGTCTATCTCCAAATATCTGAAGGGTCATCAAACAGAAGAGGCCTTCTGATGGGTCCATCGGAAGCAAACGGTGGAGATTACAAGGGAGTGGATGGTGTTTCTACATAGGGAGGGACCAGTCATGCTCAGAGTAACAGAAATGGCTGCCCTGTGAGGCCTCGAGCTCCCCAAAGGTGTGCAGGTGATTCTGTCTTCCAGACAACAAATTTATAATCCTGATTCACTAGGACTGTGGTAGGCACACATTGGGGTGGCTGCCTGGCTCAGAAAAAACCCTCCTTTGTTCTTGTCACAAGCATTACCCCTCTGAACACTGAGGGGGCATGTTGACCCAGTGACTCATAAATCATTATTCCCTGGCCATACTTCCAAGGGGTGGACATAGGACATGGAGCTGGGCCAACAAGAATTTTTTTCTGTGGTTTTAATTTTCAACCTGGAGTTAAAAGGTAAAGCTCTCTTTGCTTTGATGTTTGTTCCTGGACAATCCAGGAACTGCCCATGAACATGTCCCCATCATGTGAAAGAAGTCTGTGTTCAAGAAGGAAAAATGAAGTTGAGGGGTAGGAGGACAGCTGAATGACACAACGAGAATGTGGTGGCCATCTGTGTCCCTGGTCCTGATCCCCGAGGTCCTCTGCATGGCCCTCGTCTTTAGAATTCTTTTTTTCAATGCTGCTGAAAATTCTGTATTGAAATAACCTATTCCAATATTCAAAGTCACTTTGAACAAAAAAAAATGCACATAATGAAATGATTCTATAAAATAAAAAGTTTATTTTACCAATCCAAGCTGGCATGCAATGTACAAAAGACACTGAGATGATGTGTTTCCACTTGTTCAACTAAGAACACTGCTGATCACTAACAATGTGACAGGCGATGGGTAGGTGTTGGGGAGAGAACAGGGTAAACAGGTCTGCAAAACTGCAAATACGGGTGTATACAACAACATAAGTACAGATTTGGGTATAGATGGAGTGTAGTTTAAAAAAAAAACATAAAGCCACCTGGGTGGCTCAGTGGTTGAGTCCCTGCCTTTGGCTCAGGTCATGATCCCAGGGTCCTGGGATCGAGTCCCGTATCAGGCTCCTGCATGGAGCCTCCTTCTCCCTCTGCCTCTGTCTCTGTCTCTCTGTGTGTCTCTCATGAATAAATAAATAAAATCTTAAACACACACAAACACACACACGTACACACATAAAGATAATGGGGCACGTGGGTGGCTCAGGCAGTTGAGCATCTGACTCTGGGTTTTGGCTCAGGTCATGATCTCAAGCCCCATGTAGGGCTCCACGCTCAGCACAGAGTCAGTTTCTCCTCTCCCTCCTCTCTTGCTCCTCCCCTAATTACATTCTCTCGTGTTCTCTCTCAAATAAATAAATAAAATATCTTTTAAAAAATACACATAAAAATCATGTGTGGCATTATTTGCAAGTTAAAAAGTCCATGTATTTTAGAACAAATGAACAGTGGTACTGACTAGGCAGAAAAATCACAAACAACTAGTGTGGGTTTTGACCACAATGATCAGTACCAGCTAAAAATCAGCCCTGATTATAGTCACAATACTTCTTTCAATTCACCCTAAAAATTAATTATCAATCTTGAATCCTCAGTGGCTTCCAGGGACACATCAGGAAGCAGGAGGAGGTTAGAGGTAGTATTTCCACATTGAGTTCATGCCAGTTTTTCTGATTACAGGCATCGTGCAATTTATCTGCTGCTAATTGAACTGTAAAGTTTTTTCCATGGGGGCTTTGGGCTAAATTTGAAAGTGGTGGACTTTTATGAAATTATTTAGTTGACAAGGTAAGAATAGGCCTATTCAGCCACATTGCTTTCCTAGCAATTTCCACGAGCTATATTCACATAGCAGGCCTACGTCGTGGAAAATCATTACAGTTATTATTTTGATGACCATTTTGGAATAAATGACTTACAGACGAGGGAACTAGTCAATTTCAAAATCAAAGTAATCCAGAGAGGCTAATCAGTGCTCCACCATCACACACAGGCTGGGCTGATAGAACACGCACAGTTAATAGCATCAAACTGTGGCAGAAACAAGAGACAGCCCACACAGAGAAAGTACCAGATAAAGCTGAGAAAACAAAGAATCAATCCCTTGTGCAGCTGAGACTTTAAAATATTCATAAAGCTTCCACTGCCCAAAAGCAGCAGGGCGACTTCATTTCAATTAAGAGAATGGGAAGGAAATTGAATATTATAACAAGATAATGGGCTCCTACTTGTGCACAACTGTTTGTGTAAAGTCAAAATGTCTGCTCACAAAGTGCCCAAAACTGCTATCGAGACAACCAGCAACAATGAAAGTCATTTGTAGATGCTTCCTTGGGTGAAATCATTTTTTTTGCTGGTTGTGGGATTCAAGTACCTGTCAATTCCTGTAACGGCGTACAGGCTGAAATTGTACCGCTGGATTACAAGACCTGCGACCTGCAGCCGGGGCCAGAAACAGAGTTTAATGACCTGTTACGGTGAGGCACAGGGTACAACCAACCAACATGAGCATTTAAAGAAGAAGAAGAAAAAAAAATGGCTGTGTGTTGCATCTTGTAGTTCTCTTACAGGCCCTTCCAAATTATGACCAAGTAGAAGAAAAAGAACCATGAGTCCCAAACATTTATAATGCTAGAATTCTCTACATGGAGTGTCCTGGAGGACAGGACAGTTTCTGTAAATATATTTCACATCTTCATATCTAAACCTTGATTGTGCCTGGAGATCAGGGTTCATTTAGAGGTCGCAACAAAAGGTACAGTCACTGGGGTGCCTGGGTGGCTCAGTCAGTTGGGCGGTCGACTCTCCATTTTGGCTCAGGTCGTGACTCAGGGTCCTGAGAGTGAGCCCCAGGTCTGGCTCTGTGTTCAGCGGGGAGTCTGCTTGGGATTTTCTCTCCCTCACTGTCTCCCTCTGCCCCTCCCTCCAAACTCGCATGCCTTCTGTCTCACCCTCTGTGTCTCTCTTGCTTGCTCACTCTAAAATAAGGAAATAAATCTTAAAAAATAAAAATGGTACAATCACCAGCTTCCCTTGTATTTACACAGGAAAGTTTCAAGGAAGAAGTGAGAACTAAAAGGCTTAGAGAAAAAAAAAATAAGCAGTGAACCATATCTTTAAAATACATATATTTCCTGGGATTTTAAAATAATTTCTCAAATATGCCCCAACTGCAAAAACTCTAGAATGAGCGAACAAACAAAAAAAAAAAACCTGCTCTTCCATACTCATGAAAAGTTCACTAGGGAAGATATTTAAATATCTTCTGGCAGTGTTTTTAAAGACCTACAAAGCACTCAGGGAGCAATCTCAAAAGAGCATGTTTAAATAGGCCATGCTCCTCAAAGTTCTTCTAACTTGTGACTGTTTACTTTTTGTCTTTCTATATTTTCATGTCTTATTCCTAAAGGAGATCAGGATATATGAGTATATTTCCTATTTTAGTAGCTGTACAAATGGAGAATACAATCTCCTCAAAAAGAAATGACCCAAATAGTAAATTCCTGGTTTGTGATTATTTCTTGGCACCTATAACATCCACAAAAGAAAATCTGGACTCCTTAGCCAGGTCCCCAGGGCCCTCTAAATTCTCTGCCTGGGCTCCTTTCCCAGCTCCGGGCAGATCCACTTCCTTACATGGTGTCTTCCTGGCCTACTCCTGGCTCACCATGGTCACCCACACCTCCGAGCCTGGGCATATGCTGGCTCTGCCTAGAACAGGTCTCCCCCTGTTTGACTACCTGGAGGAGGTTTATTGCAACCTCTGTTCCAGAGTCTTCCCTGAGCTTTCTCTGCCCTTAATTCACCCTCACCCACCCCGAGAAAGAGTCAAGTCTGTGTTACAAACCTGACCACAGCACAGAAGCCACATCAAATTCCTCACAGGAGACCTGAGCTCCCTGAAGACAAACACCACACTCTGTCCACCCAGCGTGGAGCCTGATGGAGGCGGACAGTGGATAATGCAGAAGGAAGGAAGGAAGGAAGGAAGGAAGGAAGGAAGGAAGGAAGGAAGGAAGGAAGGAAGGAAGGAAGGAAGGAAGGAAGGAAGGAAAATTTGCCACCGAGAAGGAACCAGACCCTTCCAGTCAAGACATTCTGGAAGTCTGTCCTCTGAGGTATCCCCTCTCTCCAAACACAATTTGCAATGAGAGAAAACAGAGGAGAAAAATTAGAAAGACACATCCAGGTTCAGAAAGAAGCTGAGCCTCTCACCCATCAAACACAGAGCAGAGAGAGGATCAGAGCAGCGAACACCCATGAGTTCCTTGTCTGGACAAAGGGAGAAAGAGGCTGCTCCACCTGCAGAGCAGCCGAGTGACCTGGACCAAAGCCAGGCTGCAAGGGGAGAGCCATACACGTCTGGAGAGGCAAATGGACTGCATCTAACTCTTCTTCTAATAGTGTGATCCTTACCAAAGCTGACTTTACTGAAGCCACCCCCGTTTCTTCACCTGTCAGATGAGGCTAGTAGGAGTCCCACCTCCTGGGTGTATCAGGACCTGGCAAGTGTGGGTTATTGTATTATTACAGTTGCTATTTTTTGTCCTATGATCACTATCATTGTTAAGAGGATGACAAAGCCCTCCTGTCTGTTGCTGCCAGGGGCCACAGAGGACATGGGGATGGGGGCCTATCGGGAAGGAAGACCCAGGCCGAGCTGTGGTTCCTGTATGACTGATTCTGCATGCAGTGGGGATCCCGTGTGACAGGTACTCTAACTTCAAAGGTGAGTCTGGTTGCAGGACCAGCTCAGCAGAGAGAGGCAGCCACAGGGAGGGGTGAGTGATGGGGGCGGGCTGAGCCGGCAGCAAAGAGACATCAGCACAGAGACAAATGGACAAGAGTCTAAAGAAAAACCCAGTTTGTCCTCCCCACTTGCTTCATAACTTGGGTTAACATTTCACATCCGGTCATAATGCCTACTTTTTTCTTTCTTTCTTTCTTTCTTTCTTTCTTTCTTTCTTTCTTTCTTTCTTTCTTTCTTTCTTTCTTTCTTTCCTTTCTTTCTTTCTTTCTTTCTTTTTTCTTTCTTTTTCCTTCTTTCTTTCTTTTCTTTCTTCTTTTTAAAGATTTTATTTATTTATTCATGAGAGACACTGAGAGAGAGAGAAAGAGAGAGAGAGAAGCAGAGACACAGGCAGAGGGAGAAACAGGCTCCCTGTAGGGAGCCCAATGTGAGACTCAATCCCAGGACCCTGGGATCACAACACGAGCCAAAGGGAAACACTTAACCACTGAACCACCTAGGTGCCCCCTTCCCTTTTTTACGATGCCTGTTTTCCATTGCAGGATTCACCCTAGGATGAACATGAATAGGGCATACCGCATGCCTCCTATGGAAGAGAACTCACCTCCAATCAACACATAACAGTAGCATCCAATGGATGTTTGAACAACAGTCAGCCACAGTTTCTGCTCCAGCAGCAAACAGCAGCCATAAGCAGAACATTCTCCATCCAGAAACTAAAATCCAGAAGACTTCAGAAGGAATTAGTAGATCCTGCTGCTGCTAACAATTAAAATTTCCTTCTGCTCCTAACATCACTGAGGGAAAATCCAGAAATGGGGACGCTGCCTGCATTTGCTTCTAATGGGTCCAATAGAACAAATAGGTGCAGAATAACTTGGAATCGAGAAGCCTCATAAAAAGACTTCTCTTAAAAAAAAAAAAAAAAAGCAGTACGTGAGATTGGTTTAAAAATGAAGCAGGGGTGGTGGGAAAAGCAGCAGACATACCCACCCTAAAATCACCTGAGATGATCAGAAATCACCCTGACCTTTCAGGACATGACTGCCTTTGCCGCCCTGGATTCTCCTTCATTTGCTCTGGCTGAGTAAATGTCACCGGGGTCAGTGAGAAGTACAGATTGTGCATCTGCAGGGTGAGGGCAGGGGCGCCCCCAAGCAAGAGCAGGAAGCTGGTGTCCCCTGCCTTCCAGCCTCCCTTTCTGTGCCTTCACCCACTTTTCCTCCCTGGTCTACACCATGTCTCCATCCCCTGCCCCTTCTCCATCACCTCTCCTCTGGGTGCCCAGCCCTCACCCCACCCCCCTCTGCTGGCAGTGCTGGGGTCCCAGGGCAGTCTTTCATCTATCCGCAAACTCAGATGACAAAACCCTCCAGTGCAAATCTAGGTGTCTGGAAGATAGAGTAACATGATGGGGGGGCGTCAAGGGCTGGGACACAGGCTCTCTCCTGCTACAAACACAGAAGACTGCAGATAATATGGTACCTGGAAGTTTTCATCATAACTGAGCTCTGAAGAAAGGGCAGTTCCCAGGTAAATAAAGAAAGCTGTCTCTGTGCTTCAAGGGAAGATGGACGGAGAACTTGGCTCTAGCAGCCGGGAACTAGGAGTTTAACATCCCCAAGGTGGGAGGGCTGGAATTAGACTCTAACACAAAACAAGAATCATTCCAGGGATTTCCCCATCTCTGAGAAGTGGAATTTAAGCTGTGCACTAGACCAGAGAGCAGCAAGAAAGTCAGGCATCCCCCCGAGGTCCTTGAGAAATTAGAACTTCAACCATGTAGTATGCAAAAGGCTACAAAGATCTAAATGTATACTATTCAAGTAGCTGAAGAAATCTCCAGCCAAGAAATTAACCCTAAAACTGGTCCATAACCAGGACGGCATCCACGGCCTCTGCAAAAGCAAATGCAGAACACAAAACACTGTCAAGGGTGGCTTCCTCAACCCCAGGCACACGGGACCATCTTAGCAGAACAAACTGCCCAATGAAGATCAATCCACCATGAAAATTTACAAACCAAAATTTATAAACTCACCACCATGAAAGAGAGTCAGTAGACACAACAAACAGAGAATTGGCACTCCCAAAGGCAGGAGATAATCAGCAATTTTAGAAGAAAGTATTTAGAAGTGCATGTACACTCTTTTGACCATCCTCAAAATACCCAACTGAATATTCTCAAACACATGTATCTTTGGGACATGTGCTAATTTATGTATAGAAGCAGTTTGCAGAAGATAGAATGACTAGGCCAAATGGTATATCCTTTTTCAAATAATGATGTTTGTTTGTGTGTGGTTTTTTTTTTTTTTTTAAGATTTTATTTATTTCTTCATGAGAGACACACAGAGAGAGGCAGAGACATAGGCAGAGGGAAAAGCAGACTCCCCATGAGGAGCCCGATGCAGGACTCAATCCCCGGACCCCAGGATCATGCCCTGAGCTGAAGCCAGATACTCAACCGCTGAGCCACCCAGATGCTCCCTAATGATGTTTTTTTGTTTGTTTGTTTTGTTTTGTTTTGTTTCCTAATGATGTTTTTTAAAGCACCTTAAAATGGTTAGAGAAATAAAAGAAAATGGAAACAATGCTCAAAGAAAAGTATACACAAAAAAGTGGCAGATCTGGAAAAGGATCAGACAGACCTAGAAAGGAAAACCAATGTCGTTGAAATTAACAACTCAATAGACAGATTAAATACCAAACAGACTAAGCAAGTTTTCTCAGCTGAAGAGAGCACTAATGATCTGAAAGGCAGATCTAAAGAAACCACCAGAACACAACACAGACAAAAAGAGTAAAAATCATGAGAGATGAAATTCCACCAAGAAACCAAGTTGAATATTTTCCCATAAGATAGTTTTGTCAGGAAATTATAGGCTTATGCTTCCAAAGATTATTTACATTTCTTTAAAAATGTATTATTCTAAATGACTAGATGTTTAGTGGTGAAATTTTAGAGAAAATAAACTCCCTACCCTATTTAAATTACATGCCAATTAACAGGCATTCCCTCAATGAACCTGACTATAAGCTATGCATGTCTTAGATAAGCGATGAGAAGTCTTGACTTCGGAAAATGGGAAAGAGCCAGTTTTGGAAGCTTGTTTTGTTTTTTTATTTTATTGAAATTTGATTTGCCAACATACAGTATAACACCCAATACTCATCCCATCAAGTGCCCCCCTCAGTGCCTGTCACCCAGTTACCCCATCCCTCTGCCCACCTCCCCTTCCACTATCCTTTATTTGTTTCCCAGAGTTAGGAGTCTCTCATGTTTTGTCTCCCTCTCTAATTTTTCCCACTCATTTTCCCTTCTTTCCCTTATAATCCCTTTCACTATTTCTTATATTCCCCATATGAGTGAAACCATGTGATGATTGTCCTTCTCCGATTGACTTACTTCACTCAGCATAATACCCTCCAGTTCCATCCACTTTGAAGCAAATGATGGGTATTCGTCCTTTCTAATGGCTGAGTAATATTCCATTGTATATATAGACCACATCTTCTTATCTTTCCTTTATCCATATACATGCTTCCTCTCACTTCATGGCACATGTACAATTTAAGGTAACGGGAACTACCATGAAATAGGTCCCATTCTCTCACTGGCTTTCGTTATAAAATCTGAAGAGTGTCCCCACAGAAAAAGATAACCCCAAAGGAAATGACAACTGGTCTTCATATATGTGTAAAGAGAGTCAGCTTCTATTATGTTTTAAAGGATCCCAAGAAAACCACATGAAAAATCTTTTTCCAGCCAGTGTCTACTACCTGGAATTCCTGGAAAATTAACCCTGCAAATTGCCCATCACTCTAGGAAGAGCTAAATATTAAGGCACTATTACTTGTAACTTGGTGCAAAGGGGCTTACTGTGGTCTTTACAACATGTAATTGTACTGGGGAGGAGGGAACAAGAGATGGATTGGAGGGTCTAGTCACCCAAAGATGAGTACGGGAAAGATGTGGTGTGATCAAGAAGGGGAACAGATCCTGGAAAGAGGAGGGAGAAAGCTATAAAGTTTTCATATAAACTGCTCAGTCACTCAGATATATGCTGTACTGTCTTCCATTCAAATAAGGACTAGCTACGTTCAGTATGACAGTCACGAAGAGGAACTGGTTTCCATGGGGACAGCTGGGAATACAGGTATAGCAACGGGCTTCGGGCTTCGGAGCCAGAGTGATCTGATGTGAAACTCAGCTCTGTCCCTTAACAGCTTAAGTATGTTCTTGAACTTTCCCCATTGGTAGATTGGAAATAAAATGCCTTTGGCTATTGGAGGGATTCAATGAAAATATGTTGTTAAAGTGCTTCGTCAAACGCCAGCATTAAGTAGCTGCTCAAGAAACGTAGCCATCCTTTGTTCCGCAAAGACATGGCATGATAACAGCTCTAGGGAGCAGGGCCTCAGATTCAAACACCAACCCTCTCACTCACCAGACCTGGGGCTTCATACAGAAGTTACATTCTCTGAACTCCAAGCCTCAGATTTCTCATCTCTGAAACTGAGAGAGTAGCTGCCTCATGATACTGTCATGAAAATTAAATTATACAACACGTATAAAGAAGTTAGCATCAACTACTGGGGATTTATCCCAAAGATATAGATGCAGTGAAAAGCCAAGACACCTGCACCCCAATGTTTATAGCAGCAATGTCCACAATAGCCAAACTGCGGAAGGAGCCTCGGTGTCCATCGAAAGATGAATGGATAAAGAAGACGTGGTCTATGTATACAATGGAATATTACTCAGCCATCAGAAAAGATGAATACCCAGCATTTGCTTCAACGTAGATAGAGCTGGAGGGAAGTAAGCTGAGGGAAGTAAGCCAATCAGAGAAGGACAATCATCATATGGTTTCATTCATGAGGGGAATATAAGAAATAGTGAAAGGGATTAAAGGGGAAAGGAGAGAAAATGAATGAGAAAAATCAGAGAGGGTGATAGAACATGAGAGACTCCTAACTCTGGGAAATGAACAAGGGGTAAATGGAAGTGGGCGGGGGGACAGGGTACTGGGTGACGGGTACTGATGGGGGCACTTGATGGGATGAGCACTAGGTGTTATACTGTATGTTGGCAAATAGAACTCCAATAAAAAAATATACAAAAAAATACAAAAAAAACCTTAGCATCATACCAGATACACAAGAAGCCCTTCATCTATGGTAGGCATTATTATTTTTAGGTACAACTTGCTAAAACCAGTCTAAGTGGCAGGACAGCTGTAATTAAGCAAAGGTCACCGTGACTTTTGGAATATTAAGAAACTAAGAAGTAAATTTTAATTTTTGCTTCTCCCATTCTATCAGAGGCAGACAACTATGTGCCAGATACTCCACCTGCTGATGACTCATTCAATATAGAAAGATATGCCAACCCACCTTACAGAAGAGGCACAACAAATAAAAATCATGATACACATTTTCAACGTATGAACTTCTGCAGAAATATTAAATTAAGATGGGAGCTCACCAGCGAATAACTCATAAGATGTTTGAAAATATAAAGCATCTGTCTTCACGTTGTGTCAATTAACCTAATGCCCTTATTTCTTTAAAACTTCAAATGCCAATTACCAGTGCGCGCCATCCATGAACAGCTTCAGTTTCTTTGCGGCACTAAATCATTTTAGGTACTTGTTCTTAGAGGGAAAGGTGTGAAATGAAGTGACCAGAATCTCAGAGGTCCTTTCTACTTAGATTTCTGTTATTCTTTATTCAATATAATAAAACTCAATCCTACAATGAGCCATTCATTCTAAAGTGACTCACTTAAGAATACTTGGTGACCCCCTACACAAAGGAATTGGCAGTGAAAGGCTGCTTTATGATTCTATTTAGAGGAAAGTTAATGTGAGCTGATTGCTTTCAATGCCTCCATAATTAAAAATATACGACAATCACAGCTCTGTGGAGATGTCTGACTTGTGAAAACCTATTTAATGGTATAAATTCCTAAAATTCTACTTAAGGGATCTGATGGTTTGAGTTTCATGTAGGAAGACAATTCTTTATTCACTACGATACTTTTCCTTATTCAACTGAGAAATTTAATACAGCTTCTCTTCTAAAATTTTCTAACAGTGAAGCCCAGCTTTGCTCACAGCGATGCTGCTGAGACGCACAGTAATGGGGCCTTTCCTGGAAGAATAATTTCAAAGTCTCAAGAGAAGGTGTGGATGTGCTTGTTCTAAAATGCCTGTGTTTTAGGTTTTTATCACCGTATTCCTGGTTTGTCTTTTATCCAAACCTAAATAAGCCCAACCAAAAGTGTTAAGTTAAAAAAACAAAAATGTTAAGGGATGCACAGTGAAGACAGCCTTTGTTGTAATTCAGGACTATCATACCCCTTGATCAGTGCTCGAGAGTAAACATTCCATGTGGACTTGTTTGAATGAGTTACTCTCGTCGACCCCCGCCCCAACCCCATTTCCCTTTATTTACTTACATGTTTAGGTTGCAATATTCTTTAAATTTAAGAATTAAAGGTCTTCTTTTCTGTTTTCATAATGGAATCACTGATTACAGTCTAACAGGATGAAATACGTTGAGGAGGAAAAGTAGCTTCTGTTCCATCCTCTAAGGCTTAGTGATGGGGGTGTGTCAATTAAGCTGAAGAAAGATTAACAGGATAAAAACTTTATTCTACATGTACACAGGGGCTTCACAGAAAGGAAGTGAAAACCCCCAAAAAAGTGTTTAGGTCTGGGGGCTTCTATACCATTTTAACGAAGAGTGATAATTTGTGGAGAAGTAGGCAGACATAGGAAAAGCAGGAGTGGTCAACTGTGAGAAGGTAAATATATGGAGGAAATGAATGGAAGGTATGGGTTATTTGAGCGAGGTTCATTCATGCAGTCTCAGGTCAGTGCCCTCTCTAATGAGTACGAGCTCTCCTCTCCCTGATGTGGGATAAAGGGACGCTTTTACAAATGGACATGTACACTCTGCTTTTGGCAGAAAGGTAAAGGGCAATGAGTTCCTCTGGCAACTGCTATTTCTCAATTGCCTTTAGCTCAAATAGTGCATCTTTTGGGGTTAGATATTCTGACTCTCCTTACTCACTTTGAGAATGGCCACATGTAGCAATAAGCGAAGGCAGTAGCGGGCTTGTTTGTTCATCCCTGATGACAACAGTGGTCTATGCTCTGAGCACAGTGTAATTTGAGAGGTCAAGTCATGTGTGATTTGCCAAGTTTTCACCCCTGTTCCTGGGTAGACTCTACCCCCATCCTCTTGATCTTTCTTTCCTGATAATCTCTCACTTGATGCAGTAAGAGCTGAGGGGCAAGTGGTGGAAAACACTGGCAAGAACCCCCAGGCAGGTTGGAGTTCATTAGATCACAGGTGAGTGAAGACTGGTAACCAAAAGCAAAGAGATCAAAATCAGATCATCAAGTCCAGGTTATGGGGCCAATGGAGAGAACAGGCCAAGGGTAAGCAGAGAGTGGTCTGAACCACAGCCCTTGTCTGTTGCCAGTAATTGTAAGGTACAGCACCAGAGTTGCCCCACTGTACTCAAAAGACCAAAGGGACCCTAGAGAGGTCATAATTTTACAAATATTACATCCTTCCTTCTTAGGGCAATAAAAGACATATTCTGAACATGCATACACTCTATGCATTGAATTTCTGAAAGCATATTACACCTTCTAGTGCTGTAGGGCAAAAGCTATCAGTGGTACAATCTTAACATGCATAATTTGCATACACTAAATATGTAAAATATGTGAACAACTGAAAAAAAAGAACACATTAGTAGAAGGGAAATAACACAAAGTATTCTGCAAAATGTCATTTCCCAACATACATCTCGATCCTTACACCCATCCTATTAATTCGACACTAAAAATACCCAAAAACACAAAAACAACAAAAACAAAACACAGAAAATATAAATCATACCACTAAAGCACTAATACATCAGGCACCAAAATTACATAGCATGATGATGCATAATTATGGCATTTTCAAACAGCATTTGAGAGCGTGTCACAAGCGATGAAAAATGTAATTTATTTCTACTGACAGATATTAATTGCTCTGTGTTAGAAAATTTTTGAACCATTACTGATAAGCAGAAATGGTAACATAAATGCCTGAAAAACAACTGCAAGGAAAGAAGTATAGTTCTAATCATAAAAACTCCCATAGCATAAGGAAAGGCAATTTCTCAAAGAGGACATCTATTATTAAAATTTGTAAATTACTGCCGTGATACACAGGAAGAGGCTCAAATGTGAAGTCGCTTGCAGCAGATCTAAAGTGTTATTAATCTCTGATAGCACTGGCTAATTAGAATTTAGGATTTTGCCTTGTTTCTGTAGCAAACTGTCTTTATTGTGGCAAAACGGGAACCTTCAGAAGGGGAGGATACATGTAGAATAGATTATTCCTTTAAAACAGAACCCCAAATGATCACAAATGAAATTCGCTTGTGGTTTTAGGAGGGCTGTGCTTTTCCCTCATCACTATTATTTATTACTATTACTTTTCCCCCTTACTACTTACTGCAACAATTACTGCTAACTGGTTTCAGTCTGTTACTTTAGAGAATGTGGAACGTGGACAGCAGTATTGGGTTATGTTGGCCTCCATAGCTCGTGTGGCTAAACACAAAGTCATCACAGATCTCTCAAGACTATACTATCTTCAAGAGAAGTCTAGGTGAGGTCCTTCCATCTACCATCTTCACTGCCTCCCAACACCTGTGTCAACACCCACACTCTTCACTCTCACGGCCCACCTAAGCCAATCTTCCCTGTAACAACACTGCTTCCAACTCTTTGGTCTTGGGCACCATCTTTGTGTCTAAATTCTGCTCCACATCGTTTCGTCCCTATTCCTGTCAGTAGCACCTCCAGTCTCTTAAAAATCTAGGCTGGATTTCTTGAATTATCACTGAATCCATCTTATATCCCTTGCCCTATTAATCTGTTACCGTCTTGCTATGTACATTATCATTTCAAATCAAATAATCAAATAATTTTTCCAAGGTCTTTCTAAACTGCCAATTTCATTCTGTCACAGCAATCAGATATCATTCTCCCTAAAAACACTACTCTCTGCACATCAGACCACTGTACACATATCATAATCTCCAACACCATCCCTGCACACCTGTAGGATGACATCTAAATGCCCTTTGTGATCTGACCTCAATCTACCTCTTTGGACAAGGTTACTGTAATTCTGCTAACTGGTATTGTTCCCTCTAACTAGTGTGATCTATGAAATACAAACACAGAGTTGTGAGGTTTTCCTGCCTCTGGATTTTTACTCACGCAAATTCCCTGTGGTTCACAGCCCTGTTCCCTCCCCCCCCCCCGCCCTTTTTTTTTTTTTCAGAACAAATCCCAGGCTGTCTATAAAGCCATTCCAGCCCATAATGACTGCCTTCTTCCTACTACTCCATTCACTACTTTCTACTCACACCATTTTTATTAAATACATCCTTGTATTCGTTGTATGTGGGGGTCCTGATTCCAACCATATCACACACCCTTGAGGGCATGGACTATGTCCAATATTTCTGAAATCCCATAACCTGTGCTCCGCAAATATCTGCTGAGAGCCATCTGATCAGCATCTTTAACATACAGAATCTAAAGGAAGGGCAGATTGCCCTGCTGGCCTACTGATCAAAGCCACAGAATCCAAGTGGTAAGGGGCAATAATAGAAACAAGAATCTTAGTCAGAAGACAGGTCTGAGCCAAGAGAAACGATGTGAAAACATAGGTGAATTCAAATACAGTTAGGCCAAAAGAGGAAGCTGTGGGGAAAGCAAACAAAAGAGCAAAAGGACTGAAGGAGCAAAAAAGGGAAAAGCAGATGGTAAAGAGAAGAGTCCGGAACCATCCCAAAGCCAAAATGCAAAATTAAGAAAGTTGACCTAACTGAAACACAGGACATGGCACTCAGCAGTGATGGTGCACAAACATTTTCAATACCTCTGCAATTGTTAAATTTAATCCTACGCCAAGCCACAAAGCATGTCTCGACAATTTAAAGAGGTTCATTTATTTAAGTATGTTCTTTTATCACAATGGAATTAGGCTCAAAATCAAAATAGGATAACTGGAAAATCAAAAAATGAGGTTTTGAAATTAAGTCATAGTACTTTAAATAACCCTATATCAAAGACAAAATGGCAATGGAAATATGAAAACAATTGTATAAATAATGAAAATAAGACAAATCAAACATGTATACAGCTAAAGCTGTGGTTAGAGGGAAATTTATAGGCTTGTGTGTATATATTAGAAAAAGAAGGATTGAAAAATCTATGTTCCATTTCTTTTTAAGATTTTATTTATTCATGAGAGACAGAGAGAGAGAGGCAGAGACACAGGCAGAGGGAGAAACAGGCTCCATGCAGGGAGCCTGACCTGGGACTCCAGGATCACGCCCTGGCCTGAAGGCAGCGCTAAACGGCTGAGTCACTTGGGCTGCCCCAAATCTATGTTCTAAATAAACATCTCAGGAAGTTAGAAAAAGAACAAGTCACGTTCAAAGAAAGTCAAAGAGGGGGAAGAATAGATATGAGGGCAGAATTCAGTGAAAAATAAAACAGGTAATACAGAAAGATGAACAAAGTCAAAATTAGTTATTTTGAAAGACCAAAAAAAAATTGATGGATTATTAATTATCAAGACTTATAATGAAAAAAAGCAAAATTACCAATATGGGGAAATGAAAAATAGTACATTAGTATAGACCCTATAGACCTTTTTAAAGAAGATATAAGGAATAGCTTTGCACTAGCAAATTTTAAGTGAACTTTTAAAACATATTTACCAAAATGGACACTGGAAAAGATTAAAAAAAAAAACATAAATATCCCTATAGCTATTAAAGAAATCAAGTCTGAGAGGTCCCTGGGTGGCTCAGTTAAGCATGACCTTCAGCTCAGGTCATGATCTGGGGGGTCAAATCTGAAATTTAAAACCTTCACCTAAAGAAAACTCCAGGCCTAGGTGATTGCAGCAGTGAGATATCAGAAGGACAAAATATCACGGCCAATTTGGATTTAATCCAAAAATGCCAATTAAGTTTGATATCCAAAAATCAATGTAATTCACCACATCATAAAGAACAAAGGGGGAGGGAATCATAAAAATCTTTCAATAGGAACAGAAAAGTCATCTGATAGGATTTAAAACCCATTCCAATTTTTAAAAGAGTCTTGGCAAACAAAAAAGGATACTCCTCCTAATAAATAGAACCTCCAAGATCTGATAGAATATACCAAAAAAAAAAAAAAAAAAAAAAAAAAAAGGATATAAAGAACTTTTCTGAGGTCCATGAGTTGTTCTGGGAAAAGCGGGTGAGGCAAGTTTCAACATCCTTGATTTTGTAGCCAAGTAGGACAGAAGTGAGATCTAATAACCTTGCAACTGGCATCTCAACTGAGTGCTGTCTTTTGGGATGGAGCCCTTAAATCTGTGGAGTCTGTCACTACTCTGATAGGTAGTGCTGGAATTGGACCCAATTGTAGGACACCTAGTTGGTGCTGGTGAAATGGTATTGGAAAAGACACCAGGTACTTGGTGTCAAGAAGAAAAGAAAACCTTACACAGGCAATGTTCTATCTCTTAATCCAGCTGCCGGTCACACAGGTCTGCTCAACTTGTAAAGATTCATCAAGGTGTGTCCTTGTGATCTGAACACTCTTCTGTACATGGATGAAAAGTTAATTTTTTAAAGAAATGTGCCAATGTTGTATGTGTGTCTCTATGTAGCTCCTTGTCCTTCGGGCAGGTAACTGGATGCTCAGGGAAAGAGAAGAATCTCCAAATATTGGGATATTTTCACAAGTTAAAGTCTAAGAAAATAGAGCTCAAGAAAAAATAAATGGACAGAGCAGAGTGAGTGGCCTGAATCTGTGTGTGAACAGGGGAGAGCCTCAGGAGGCTGAGCATGCAGTCTTTGTACAATTTTGTTTGTGCGGGGCCACAACTTAAAGTTAAGCTCCATCATTTAATGTGAGAAATTAGAAATGTAAATAATCTTTAGTCCAAAGTGGCTTTTAAATCCTCTAATAATGGAAAATCCAATAGCATATAGACAGTACTACACAAAGAATAATTTCACATTATAAAGTGAGGAAAATTCATCAACTCTGGTTTTAATAGCCTTTGTTTTTTACTGGCATCTTCTTCAGGCTGCTATCTCAGCAGCGCAGTGCACCATTTCAGAGGCCATTCACCCATGTTGTGGTTTGTTTTTTAATTAAATTATAACAAGATAAATTTTCCAGTTTTCCCCACACAGAGCCATATATTGCACCTGAGCACTGATACTGATTTATTAACTCAAGTAAGCAGTCTTGTCTCTAACCTATTACTTTGCCTTGAATTTGAATAAAATGCATCTACTTACATGGCTATACATCTACTTTGCCTTACTGGGGTGGCAGGTGCAGGCAGACCCAGTTCACCTCTATGTCACTAGGAGACATTTGATTAGCAATCTGATTTCATCAAGGTAACCTTCAATAAGAAATATCATTAATAACGTCAATGTTCAAATTCAAGCAAAAGCACAGCTGGAAAAAAAATCATACAATGTTTTTAAAAATTCAGTCATTCTCTCATCAAACTTCACAGAGAGCTCACTACATGTTTGAAATTGACCTGGATGATGAGCTCACCAGGATGAATAAGGCAATAAAGAGGACAATCCTGGCTCTGAAATTGTTCATGGACCAGATTCTACAGAAGAGATGAGAGCACAGGGAGTCTTCAGGAGAACAAAGCTGACGGGAACCAGGAAGGTATTCTAGGCATACACACAGAGGGACATGGAAAAGGCTCATGCAATCAAGAAACTCTAAAACATTCTCTAAAATTTTTGGTATAAAGAGAAGAATCTCCAAAAATTAGGGTATCTGGTGGTGCTGGACACCATGCATACAATAGGCTGGTGGAAGATGGGGCTGGAAGAGAGGCCATGAGAGTGATAAGCTTCCGAAGGAATCTCATCAGAATAGTTTTTGTCTTTTAAGGACACGAGGCTGGCAGAACTGTGAAGGACTGACAAAGAAGGAGCTCAGGGGACCATCTAGAAGGCTGCGGTAGTCTGTGTGGAAAATAAGGAGCGTCAGTCAGGAACAGTGAGGAAGGCCAGATTCAAGAGATTTTGAGAAGGGAGAATCAATGCCAGTTGGTCATGGCTGGGTATGGGGAGAGTGAGGAGCATGGAAAATCTAGGTTGCCTCTAAAGTTACCAGGATTAAAACAATGGAAAGGGTAACGTGAAAGGGATTAGAAAGTAATGAGTAGTGCAGGAAGCAGACAGTTGCGATCTTGGATAAATCGCCATTGTGACCGCTCTGTGATCTGAAGCCTTCCTGAGCCCAGCCCCCTGCCCATTGGTCTGACCACACCCCCTCAAGCACACCGTTGAGGCACAATGTCCTCCATCTGCACTGGAGATATCACGACTATGAGTCCCTAACATCTCCTCCAGGTAGTTCCCTTACCCCACCACCTGTGCTCCCAGCCTCCAAGGCCACAAAAGAAAGTCTTGCAGGAGGTGGGGTCACCCAAGACATGCCTCTGTCCTGAAGTCCCCATAATAAACCATTTCTCCTCAAAGTGGACTTGTCGGCCTTTTTCCTTTTGGTTTTTGGGCTCCTTGGGTTTTTTAATTTGGAGGCTATTCTGCATAGACCTCCTTTCCATGGAAGAGGCAGGGACTGCTCATCTCCTGAATTCTCACTGCAGGCTAGCCGAAACTGTACACACTCCCTCAAACCCCTGCCCACACACATGGATTACCCCAGGGTCCTGGCCTAATGGTACCCTGAGCCAGGGAATATGTCGGGAAAACTTGTAAATAAAGGCAATCCAGGGGATGCCTGGGTGGCTCAGTGGTTGAGCATCTGTCTTTGGCTCAGGTCGTGATCCCGGTATCCTGGGATCAAGTTCTGCATCGGGCTGCCCACAGGGAGCCTGCTTCTCCCTCTGCCGCTGTCTCTGCCTCTCTCTCTGTGTCTCAAATAAATAAATAAATAAATAAATAAATAATAAATAAATAAATAAACCTTTAAAATAAAATATTTAAAAAATAAAAATAAAAAAATAAAGGCAATTCAGGGTTCGGAAAATACTCTGTTAACACATGCAGGTGGAGGTGCCTGTGGGAAGTCAAGGTAGAAATTTCAATACCCCTGACCTTGTACAACATGAGTTTGAACAGCTCAGGTCTTCCTACAATGCAGATTTCTTTCCCTGATAAATACAGTATCATCAATGTATCTTCTCCTTATGATTTTAGTAACATTTTTCTCTATCAGCTTACTTTGCTATAGGAATACAGTATATAACACATATTACAAAATATGTGTTTATTCACTGTGCAAGTTATCGGGAAGGCTTCCAGCCAACCATAGGCTATTAGTTAAATTTTTAGGGAGTCAAAAGTTATACTCGGATTTTCAGCTGTGCAGTGGTGGGCACCCCTCACTCCCCGCATTGTTCAAGGCTCCATTGTGGTCAGAAATACGGGTCTTCACCTAAGAAGAGTGGTTGAGTCGCAAGCAAATTCCAACGTCATGTCCAAAAGGAGGCTGTTGAGAATGTGCAAGGGCCTTTTAGTGAACCATTCATAACAATGACAGACTAAAGGCTCCTAGTCTCTTTAAGGATAAGTCCCAATTTTCGTTGTTTTGGGAGCAATGGCCTTGAGTATAAACAGCGATGTTCACCCTCACTATTATGATTTTTAAGAAAAGTACACAGGAACTTTTGAGCTAATCTGAGAAAGGATTTAAAAATAACATTGTACAATTAAGCCATCAAGGAAAAGCTCCCCCACCACCAAACAAACAAAATTACAGCAATTCTCCACTGTCCAATAAACAAATTCCTGAATAATCCTTCCTTTCCCTGCTCATATTAAATGCAATTACTATTCTAATTTGGAAGATTAATTAACATTTAACTACTCTGGCTTTAAAATGCATTAGAGATTTTAATGCTGAACTCAGTTCTGGCTTTCCTAGTCTTTTCCCTACTCTATCAGATTCTATGGCCAGAACTTCCTCTCTCAAATAAATATCAATTCCCAACCTCAGCAATCAGATTCAACCTTTCTCTCCTGTTCTAGAAGCCTCCCACATGGACTCTGTCCTGCGACCTGCCATGTCCTACCATGACCTAGACACACGTCTGAGTCTCCAACCTCCATTAACCGTCATGAGAAGAAAACCATGTCTTTCCCCATTATTATGGCTCTCCTCCCCAGAGTGCACTCACTGCTGACTATATAATGGGGCAGAGCCAGACAGAGCAAGGTCAACCCAGAAACTATCTGGAGTGAGAAAGAATGAATGCCGAATGCCATTTTTAGGGTTTAAAAAAACTTTTTTTATTAGGAATAAAAGGACATTGTCCGCCCGGCTGATCTTTTCCTTCTGTCTAATCCTGCTGACCTTCATCCTTCAGAACACATCACCTTGGGGCTCATACTGAAGTAGGAGCTCAGTCTGGGGAGGGATGGGGCAGGAAGCCACAAGGCAGCTCCCTGGGGCAGCAGGAGTGATGATGGGGGCTCCCAGCCCCCCAGCCCCAGGCTCCCTGATTCCAAGTACTTAAGTTCCTCATCTCCAGAGGAACATTTTGGAGACTGGTCCAAACTAATTGATGTCTCCTTATACACACGCTGCAATTAGCCAAGAGCCTCTTCAGGCACTTACCACTTTATGGAAGTGTTTTTCCATCCACTTTCGTTCATGCTCCATCATTATAAAAATGCTAAACAACCATAACCATGATTCTAAATCATAACCTCAGGGCGAACCTAGGAATAAAGTCTAAAGATAAATTTAATTGTTCTTCCTAACAAATTTCTAAAAATTAAACAGGACACCTGCTTCACAAATGAAAAGCTGCCTTATACCTGTCTTGCAGCCAAAGAAACTTTATTCCTCTATCCCAGGCTTACTGAGAAAATAAAAATCCATAAGGGGTGAATTTGTCCACCTAAACATTACCGAGTGCCAGGCCAATTAGATCTGGGACCTTGTTTTAGTTGGCAAACCTTACCAAATTGAAAAATGCAGTAAATCTCACAGTGTGCTAAGGCAGAAAGCACCAGAAAGAATATGGAGACCGTCATTCCATGATGGTGATCACTGGTTCCTTTGTTTCTGTCCCGGGTGGCGACTCTTCTTGTCATGCAGAGTGGTGACAGCCCACAGGCACTCTCTCCAAAAATCAGACATAATTATTGAGAACTCTGGTCCCCGTGAGGGGTAAATGGTGGTATTCTTCTTTTAATTAAGAAATATAGCCATTTTCCCCTTGTGCTCCTAATAAATTCTTGGGCTAGTCTGATATGGACACTTTCTTTTTTTTTTTTTTTAAGATCTTATTTATTTATTCATGAGACACACAGAAAGAGAGGCAGAGACACAGGCAGAGGGAGAAAGAGGTTCCCTCTGAAGAGCCTGATGTGGGACTCAATCCCAGGACCCCGGGATCATGACCTCAGCCAACGGCAGATGCTCAATCACTGAGCTACCCAGGCACCCCTGGAGACTTTCAACAGGATCTTTTTTGGTAGTTTTACGGTGAGAGAGAAACCATCATTCATATTCAGACTGCAACATGTTCACCTCTTACTAAGAACAATTTCAGGATTCTGAACAATCATTTCCTTCATATCCCTCATTAAGTACAGTTTGAATCAATTTTCTTGCTATTATTTCTTGGTGTTCAATTACTGTGCATAATGACTCTGTCTCTGTTTTCGATCTGAGATGTCAATGCTTTTATACTTCCATGGGTGCTGTGCATGTGGGTTAATAACACTGTGCAGGGTACAACGTGGGGAAGGCACTGACTGCACTGATGGGCATAGAGTTCAGCACCTTCTGTTTGGTCTTAGCTTCATATAAAATAGACATACAATCTCTCTAACACACTTAGGCTCTGGACAACTACAAAGTCTGGCTAAGGCCACTGTAGTCATGGGAAAAACTCTAAACTTGAGGGCAGAGGACCCTGGCTTGTGTGCTGGGACAGCTTGAAAATAAATTTCATTTCTTGAATACCTTCTGGCTCGCTGCAGACTGTGGGATACTAAATCTTTCTATATGTTAGCCTTTGGATCTGTAGAATAGCCTTTGGATCTGCAGAATGGAAATGAGCATTTCCATCTATGAACAACACCTATGTCTCAGTGTTTGTGCTGTAAGAGACAGGCGAGGTCACTAGAGGTGTCAGTGCTACACAAATGGTTTTCATTCCTACCTCTTTGCATCCTTTTTCTGAACTTGTTTCTGAAGAGTCAGAGTTGCCTCTTTTCCTCCAGACCTACGGGTCCTGCCTGGGGCATGTTCTCCTGCACTTGACTTTGACACTCACCTATCAGCTGGTAACCTCAGGAGGTACCTCCACAAGGGGATTCTTTCCATTTCCAGCTGATCCATGCACACTCCACTGGATGCCAGAGCCAGTCCCTTTACATCCACGTGTAGTCTTTCCTCCTCATGTGCACATCCCCCAGAAGAGAATGACACAACCATCTACCCAAGCCAAAATGCTCAGTGTCCCCTTGGGTCCCAAGTACTCTCTCACCCCCTCCCATGTGACCTCAGATCACATTCATTCTGTCTCCTACATGTTTCTCAAACTTGTCATCTCTTCCTGTCCACCATCAAAGACTGTCAAGTCCAAAATTTTCCTTCTCCTGGTCCACAACAGGTTGCCTCCAGGAAGTCCTCCTCTTGCCCCGCCCTCAATCCTCTTAGCCCAACTGCACATCAGAAGTCTACTGCACTTCAATGAGCAGTTCCCATATATTTCCAGGCCTTTCTACCTCAAGTTCCTGACTTTGCTTAAGGCCTTTTTCCAGCCACAGAAGCTCATTCAGACTGAGCATGGACAGGCCAGAGCAGCAGAGAGTTATGTTCCAAGAACCACCCTCAACCAATGAAGGACAGGATTTGGTAGGCAGATGTCTTGGTGTCTTCATCCCTGCACCGGACAATTTTGAGGTGTGTTTTATACACTCTCTTGGAAGGTTCCAGCAGGACTGAGTCCCAGATGCCCAGAGAGGACTCTCTTTAAGAGGACCCCACTTATAAGCTCTCCTCTCTTCTATGTCAGACCTGCCCATGCTTCCGCTATCACCTCTCAGATGAACTACTTGCCCTCAAGTCTTTTTCTGAGATCCTCAGGCATCAAGCAAAGTTTTGGGGAAATCCACTCAGATAAGCAAGAGTAAGAATGGCATCAAATTTCTTAACAGCAGCAATGAAGTAATACGCTCAAAACACTGAGTGAGAAGGATTTCCAAGAATTCTAGGTCTGTCGCAACTAAAAATTAAATGTGAGAGCATGATGAAGACATTCTCAGACACGCTGAATGTGATAACATCCTAAAGTAAGAAATACATTTTGGCCTTGTCCATGGTTCCTGGCACAGAGCTCCTAACATGCTTATAATTTCTTAAGTGATAAAAGGGAATGTGAGCGTCTTTCAGTATTTGGTCTTTTGTCTTCAAATAACTTCATTTCCTAAAATAGCTCCAGAGCAAAGGTGAAAAAAGTGTTTCGCTATTTATAAAAAGCCCTTTCAACCATATCTGAGTTTAAGCTAATGAGGTGACTTTCAGAAGGCTCCTAAGGATGGGGGCCAATTGCCAGGGTAACCAATCATGTGATTTGGGGGTTGCAAACTTCCTTTCCCATTGCCCATGCCAGTACCTCCAGGCAGAGCAGAGGGGCTGGAGGTTGAGCTCATCACTAAAGGCAATGATTTAATCAATCATGCCTACATGATGAAACCTCTATTTAAAAAACCCTACAGGGATGCCTGGGTGGCTCAGCAGTTGAGCATCTGTCTTTGGCCCAGGGTGTGATCCTGGTCCCACATCGGGCTCCTATGAGGAGCCTGCTTCTCCCTCTGCCTATGTCTCTTCCTTCTCTCTGTGTCTCTCATGAATAAATAAAATATTTTTAAATAAATAAATATAATAAAAAAATTAAAAACCCTACACAAAGGGGTTTGGAGAGCTCCCAGATTGGCTAAGGCATGGAGGTGCTAGGAGGGCATGGAACCCCACATCCCATCCCCTATACCTTGCCCAGTAGCGTCTCTTCCATCTGGATGCTCCTCAGTTGTATCCTTTACAATAAACCAGTGAGCAGGTAAGTACACTGTCTTCCTGAGTTCTCTGGGCTATGCTAGCAAACTGTCAAATCCAAAGTTGGGGTCATGGGAACCTCCAACTGATAGCTGCCTGGTCAGGAGCATAGGAAACAACCTGGACTCATGGTTGGCATGGGATTTCCTCACCCTGACCCTGGATCTTCTATCTTAGAGAGGGCTCTACGCCTTCTCTCCCACCACCATGAAATCTCCTTAAATACCCTCACAACCACCAGGGGAACCAAACACAGTGAGGCAGGGCATGAAACAACGGTGGCCTTGCATCCTGCTAGAATTCTTGGATCTGTCTGAACATGAGCACTTTTAAAAGCATGCCATCAATTCATATTTGCCCATCACGAATAAATGTGATTATTGGTCCCTGTAAGCACACACACAGGCCATTGTGAATTCACACTGCCCGCTGATCACTGGGACAGCTGGTGACAGCCCTGAGGGGCACAGGATCCAGGGCTTCACTGCCTGGATTCGAGGCCATGCCAGCCCCCAGACAGCCTCCTACAACAGACCAAAACAGGGGGTCTGAGCCCCACTCTCAGCTGCTTGGTCAGTCCAATTCAAGCTGCTTAACCCTTCAGTGTCTGGGTTCCTTTATGAGTAAGACAGGGAAGATGCTAATAGTAATGACACCTAAGTCCTAGAGCTGATCAGAAGATTAATGAGACTCTAAAGCTAAAGTCTCCAGTGCAGAGTAAACACTCAGAAAATGTGAGCTGATTACATGAGCTACTGCTCTGATCGGAGCCACACAAAGAGATGGTGTCTCATTTAATCCTCATCAGAAATTCTCCTGTCTTCCAACCTCTGAGGAAGCAGGGCTGTGCGGCAACACCCCCTGTGCACACACCCCAGCGCTCCTCACACTGTGCTCTGCAGAATAGTCTTCCTGCCCAATGTGCTTCAGCAACAGGGATCCAAAGTCTGAAGCAGCAAGGGACACCTCCATGTGAAAGGCTCTGTGGAATCCTGTAGCAAAGACGTTCCAACGTCTCCCAAATTTGTATTTGAGCCCTGCACTCCTACCACAAGAAACATCTACTAAGAGCATGCAAAACTATACCGTGGAACCCACTTTGGGAGGTGACAGTAAGTTCCCTGGGTTAAGAGACTCTACTGTAAGGTGATCTGGAAGCTCTGGGTGATGCCAAGGAGTCATGAAGCGATGCAGAGCGCCAGGCTATCTCACCGAGGCCACAGGAGCTGTCCGCAATGACCTGGGCGGAGGATGCTTGTTTCTGACCACGGCATCGGTAAGGCTCCTCCATAAAATGACTACCCCGTCCCATTAAGCACTACAAAGCCTGGGAGAAAGCCTCCACAATCAGTCTAAAGGGGACAGACATTTGCTTTCAACTTGGGAAGGGGACAGAAGGGGCCTGTCAGCTTCGCACCCCGTAAAAAGTGCCTTTTGGTATGGACAGCATTTTAAAGGGAATGATACGTGGCACAATTGCAGAGAAACAATTTGGCATTATCACCCAATTGTATAAAATAAGAATAAATGGATAGCTTTAAACCTACAAAGCTCGGGATGCCTGTGTGGCTCAGTGGTTGAGTGTCTGCCTTCTGCTCAGGTCATGATCCCAGGATCCCAGGATTGAGTCTCACATCAGGCTCCCTGCATGGAGTCTGCTCCTCCCTCTGCCTCTGCTCCTGTCTCTGCCTCTCTCTCTGTGTCTTTCATTAATAAATAAAATCTTTAAAAAAAAAAAAACCTTATAAACCTCACAAGTACTTTGTAGATATCTTCTCCTCATCTTTACCCTCACTGCAATAGCATGCTATGCGTGATTTGCAACACATGTTATATCTTATTTCAAAAACAAGGGTTCCTGAGATGAATAAAAATAGCATTCATATATAAAATAGTCCCCAGTGTACAAGGGAGTCCTGGTGTATGAGTGGGGAAAGATCCCTGCCCTGTCTTGTGGTACCAAGTAGTATTATTACTCACTGTTCCAGGCACTGTACTGAGCACGTTGAAGCAGAAATACTATTTACTACCTGGACAAAGTGGATACAGAGGTGAATTATCAAGAAGAAAAACATGTCAGTGCATCAGACATAAACACACTTCGGCATTTATGAGTGGTAAATGGAGTCTGGTCACTGTAAAGAAGAAGGGAATTGCTTCTACTTTATTGAGGACGATTTCCTGGTAAAGGCATAATTATGGCTTCTGGAAGAAAATGTGCTAGTGCTGAGCAGTTATGGAGTGCTGAGCAGGAATGGAGGTGCCCTGCTGATGAAAAATTGTGTGGTACACAGTAAGCACTCAGCCAATGTTTACTGAAGACATGAACGTGGCATTCTTGGAGAGGGAGCGGGGGTCCTAAGTCCAAAGATTTGTGAAATGTGTAGAAGGAAACTCAGATGCTAAGAAGGGTATGGGTTATAAGAGTTTAAATCCTAGAAAGTAACTAAAAATTCTCTTTAAAAAATCAGGTTCGGTCATTTGATAAATAAATTAGAGGTCAGCCTCAAAAGGATCCACCTTTGTCAAGGTTCCCTAACCCTGAAGAAGTGGGTCTGAATGCAGAAGGCCTGGCCTCGGTCCAAGGGCAAAGAAAACCCACCATCATACCACGTTGCTGAAGAGGAAAATCTCGTTGGTGATAACTTGTTCCTCCCACCTATAAAACAGAAAGGGCTCAAATCTGCCACCCCCATTTACAAAGGTAAGATGAAATACTGAAGAATGGAAGAGAAGAAAGGTGGGAACGCCTCACGATCTCTCAGATAAGCTTCAGGGCCAATTGTGATATATCAACACTCACCACCAAACAGAAGGGAGATAGCTCTGACGGCCCCACTGACGGCTCCCTCCTCTTCCCCCTAGACTTGTGGGCATCTGCGCCCCACAAATAACCCCACGGGTATGTCCACCCCTCAGCCAGCAATGCGTCAGCGGGGCAATTTCCAGAAATCTCGAGGCATTGATAGACCCTTTGACTCTGAGAAAATGGTTTCTCCTCTTTTTCCCTCCCATTTGTAAAACCCGGGAAATGCTGTTTATCTAATTCTGAGGATTGGTAGATGAAGTTTACAAAATATCAAATTAAAATCCACATTTGAGATGTTCTGGAGCATGGGTATCAGAATCGTGTCATTCAAGAAAGCAAGCTGGTGCAGCCACTCTGGAAGACAGGATGGAGTTTCCTCAGAATGTTGAAAATAGAGCTACCCTATGACCCAGCAATTGCACTACTAGGTAACTACCCCAAAGATATAAATGTAGTGATTGGAAGGGGCACCTGCACCCCAAAGTTCATAGCAGCAATGTCCACAGTAGCCAAACTGTGGAAAGAGCCCAGATGTCCATCAACAGATGAACGGATTAAGAAGATGTGGTGTATATATGTACAATGGAATATTACTCAGCCATCAAAACAAACGAAATCTTGCCATTTGCAATGACATAGAAGGAACCAGAGGGTACTGTGCTAAGCGAAATAAGTCAGTCAGAGAAAGACAATTATCATATGATCTTACTAATATACAGAATTTAATAAAAAAGGATCATAAGGGAAGGGAGGGAAAAACAAAACAAGATGAAATCATAGAAGGACACAAACCAGAAGGGATTCTTAAATCTAGGAAACAAACTGAGGATTGCTGGAGGGGAGGGGTGGGGGATGGAGTAACTGGGTGATGGGCATGAAGGAGCACACGTGATGGGATGAGCACTGGGTATGATATAAGACTGACGAATCACTGACCTCTACCTCTGAAACCATAAGACATTATATGTTCATTAACTGAGTTTAAATTTAAAAAAATATAAAAAGAATTTATTATTCACCAGGTATTGGAATTTGTAGGCTTTAATTTCAATAGTAACCACAAATGTAGGCATATTGTACCTACACACACACACACACACACACACACACACACATGCTCTCTCTCTCATTCAACTAAGTGCTGCTCCGAGCAAGATGCTCTGGTAGTTCGTTGGTGTCTCACGTAACAGTGACAGCCGAGGAGCTGCTGATGCCTGAAAGGATCAGGCCACCCTCAGCCCTGGTTTTACCTCACCACCCTACTAGAAGAAAGGGGGAACTGGGAAGAGCACTGGCTATTTCTTCTTCCTCCCTACACCATGTCACTCCCACAATCAGCATGTCACAGGCATTCCTGACATGAGACCCCCCCACCAACCCAGCCTGAGTTTGAGCCCTACTTCAGGCCCCAAGATGAAATACCCAGCTGGGGATAACCCAGTTTTAACTTCTTCCTGCAAAGCAGATGAGCCACACTGGAGTCTTCTGTGTGCCAGCAACACACCACTGGCATAGATTTCATATTTTCTTTAGAGTACGCTATAGAAAAGTTCACAGCTAACTATGGAGGCAGCAGAACCAAAGAAATACTACGAATCTGCTGGGGTCTTTGATGGGCCAAGAAGGAATGAGACCCTATCTACAAGTAATGGGCAGCATCTACAGAAAGGGAAGTTGGCAAGCCAAAGCCTAAAGCTGGGGAAAAAATAAAGATGAGACGATCCCAACATTTTCCTCTTGCAGGGGATCAAATAATAAAAGAACTTCATCCCACATCTCAGTGCCCCCCCCCCCCGACAAACTCCATATTGCCAGGTCCGGCCCCCCAGCCTCTGCATTCCTCAGTCTTAACCCAGTTAGTTGGATCCTGACCTCAACCTCTTTGGCTTGCACCAGAAATCTGACTGCGGGCAGTTCCGCGTGCCTTGGCAACAGGGTACCAGGAGTCCTCGGCATTCTGAAATGGAACTTCTAGCTCACTTTCCCACTAGACACATTAGGAGTGTGCGTGTCAGGGAACACGTGAGGCATAGACGAGTATGGGACAAACATTAAAATGCATTGTGGGTTACACAGAATGTTGCAGGCTACTTGTGTGGAAAATGGGAGAGGAGCACCAAAATACCTCCATATTCACTCCATAAAGTGAATATCTGGAATAAAAAATCTTCCAAAGGTTTGAAAACATCTATGTAATTCAACCGCTCACAAACTCTGCCTTGTGAAAACAAAAAGTATCTTCACACCCCAACCCTGGGCTACATTAAAAAAAAGAGCCTCCAAAAGAAGTTTCCTACAGAGGCCTCAACCCTAACTCAGCTGTGAAAGACTGCTTTCCTCCGAGTGATTCTCCATCCAGTGTACAAAGTGTAGAAGACAGCAGGATATGAAGAGAATCTTCTCTCCAGCAAAGATAAACAACTTCCTGGTAGTCAGCCAGCCTTTGATTCGTCAATCTCTCAGCGCTCAAATGAACAGTAAAGTACACATTCCTAAACTAACTTTTAGTAATAGACTTGGAATATCATAATAAACCTTCCAGAAGTTACTAACGTCCCTTATGTACTAGAATCCTGTCATACAACTGGTTGCTCCATCAAGTGTCGCTGAGGTACGGAGGAATGCTTGTTTTACAAATTTTTATTGTACTAGGACTGGATGTAGTAAAATGTGACCCATATCCCACAGGCCACACTGCCTCTGAGATGAGTCACAGTCAGTGAAGGAAGGAAAAGCCTGCATTCTCCGTCACAAGGTGAGTGCGCGGCACCAGACACCCATGAATCCTGAATCTTACTGCGGCTTCTTTGTTTTTTTTTGTTTTTTTTAAATTTTTTTTTAATTTATTTATGATAGTCACACAGAGAGAGAGAGAGAGAGAGAGAGGCAGAGACACAGGCAGAGGGAGAAGCAGGCTCCATGCAGGGAGCCCGACGTGGGTCTCGATCCCAGGCCTCCAGGATCATACCCCAGGCTGCAGGCCGCACTAAACCGCTGCGCCACAGGGGCTGCCCCATATATGGTCTTTATTATGTTTAGGTATGTTCCCTCTAATTCCATTTTGTTGAGAGTTTTTATCATGAATGGATGTTGAATCTTGTCAAATACCTTTTTCTGTATCTATTGAGTTGATCATATGATTTTTATCCTTTGTTATGTTGATGTGGTTCATGACGTGGATTGATTTGTGAGTATTGAACCATCCTGGCATCCTAGGAATAAACCCATTTGATTGAAGTGAATGATCTTTTTAATTGAAGTGAATGAAGTGAACCATCCTGGCATCCTAGGAATAAACCCATTTGATTGAAGTGAATGAAGTGAATGATCTTTTTATGAGGTTTGCTAATTTTTTTTTTTAAGGTTTTATATTTTCATGAGAGACACAGAGAGAGAGGCAGAGACACAGGCAGAGGGAGAAGCAGGCTCCATGCACCGGGAGCCCGATGTGGGATTCGATCCAGGGTCTCCCGGATGGCGCCCTGGGCCAAAGGCAGGCGCCAAACCGCTGCGCCACCCAGGGATCCCTTACTGCGGCTTCTTAAGCAAAACCAGTGCCCTGTTTTTGTGAACTCATCCTGGTGGCCTCTCATAGACCTTCTTCCAATATGTGATTCCCCTCAGAGGGTGAGGCTGGGGGGAGCACCTTTGGAAATGTGCTTCCTTTTCTATTTTTAGAGTCCCCTGTGCCTGGGAACCAGGCAAGTGCATGAGCTGGATCCTGGGCTGAACCCCAGCAGCTCGTCTGAATGCCCCAGTGATCTGACTGGGAGGACGGATTGCAGGAATGCTTCATGCCCGGGGCACCACAGCAAACCATGTACAGATTGTAGCTATTAGAGAATTCAGGAGCATGACCGCTCAAGGCCAATCACCCAGCAAGGTCATAATATTCAGACATCTCTTCCCAGCATTGCACCTGCTCCCCATCATTCATCAGAAATCTAAACGTGGCAAGTTCCTTAGGAACCATCACAAAACAATGCTGGGAATAAGCCAGGAAATGCATGAAGGAGGACACTAGTCTGTGTGTGGGTGTGGGTATGGGTGTGTGGATATGCACGCACACACACTCGCTCACACACACGCCTACTGATGCAGACAGAAAGAAGATCAAACATCACTCAACAGAAAACAAGTCTTGTTTTTGCTTACGTTTTAAAATTCTGCTTTAAAAAGTGTTTATAATTATCAATACCACGTAAGCCTTAGCAACACAGACCCATCTATTTTTTTCTGCAGCATTTCCAGTATTTCAAAAGACCCCTAAGTTCACTGTACTTCCTCTGTTCCAAGGGTGCTAAAGACACTAACTTTTTTTTTCATGTAGAAAATATTTAAGATATCAATGAATACAAGCAATCCCAAAATACTATTTCAAGACAATCATCATTACTACTTTGCTAACAGTGGAAAGCGGAGCTAGTTAACAGCCTCTAAAACATATCTCAAGGCACTACAAATCAAGTGGAAAGTGTATGGAAAATAGGCTGGCCAGTTAAGCTGGCATTTAAATGCAGCACTAAAAATGCATTTCACACCCAACTTCATCAATCACTAACCAATCTTACTTTGCATCTTGGCTACCAAAAGAAAATGGGATTTGTTTCCCTGAAGAAATATGTCACAGCTCTGCTTGAATTATTAAGCTTTGCTATTACAGAAAGAAACAGAGTCGGAAAGAAAAAAAAAAAAAAGGAAAGAAAAAGGAAAAGAAAAGCAAAAGAGAGAAATAACGTTAGAACCAGGTTGCCATCTACAGTCAGATATCAGCACTGCTCATTCATACAGCATTAGATACTCGAGTATCAGTAAATATTAACAGTAAAAGGAAGACAAATGTATGACTACAGCCTCAATCAGAATAAAAACAAGGCAGCCTACAAAGTCTCTTTCTAATTAACATGAGAACAGTATATAGGTCATGAACATTGGAGCTAAAATTTGCACAATTTAACCCATGTTATGGGATGATCTAGTCATCCTAACTCTAACACTGTACACTTTTGAAAGAAAACTGAATCAACCACTGAATTCCAAATGCAAAATGTTGGTAAGTCGAAAAAAAACTATTTTTGGTCTCTAACATCAAATGCTTGCATTTTTTCCCGATATCTGTATATATGACAAAACGATGACCACAGCAAGTCTAATTAACACCTGTTACCATACAATTACCAAAAAAAACCCTTTTTCCTCTGATGAGAACTTTTAGTATCTACCCTCTTAGCAATTTTCAAATACACAATATGTAATTAAATTCTTGCATTTTTCACTCATTTTTCACCATACACCTTCTCTTTCATTTTGCTTACAATCCTATTGCTTACAATCCTTTTCTAGAGAATAAGAGCCTTCTTGAGACATTACTATCCAAAAGCATACACTTGGTTCTAATTACTAGAATTGAGGATGTTAGAGCAAAAAAGCAATTGCCGTAATAAATGAATATGAAACTGAGTTAAGGAGTGAAAGATAAATTTGATACTACAACCTGGAAGATTTCTAGAGCCAAAGATATCTGGAAGGAGATCTGTTTGGGGGAAAAGGCTCAGTTTTCTAAAGTATGGACTTAAGTTAATATCCTTAATTTTGTCAAGTGATGATTTAATCTAGTGAACTGCACCAAATCTTTTTTTTTTTTTTTTCATTTTCTCTGGAAAAACTGTTTTTGGAAGCCAAGATTCATTTTCCAGGCTATATGTCCTTCCAACCTAGATGAAAAGAGAGACAGGGACAAGATGGCAGAAGAGTAGAGGTCCTCAACTCACCTGACCCCACAGACTTACCTAGATAACTTTCAAAACATCCTGAACCTACGAAGTCATCCTGAGATTTAAAGAGAGAACAGCTAAAATGCTACAGAGAGAAAAGTTTTCGCTTCTAACAAAGTAGGAAGGCAAAAAATAAAATAAAAAAAGAATAAAGTGGGATAGGGGAACCATGATTAACAGGGCTAAAGTAGAGCAGCAAAAGCCTCCAGGACAGGAAAGCCCAGCCCTACAGAGGTGGGAACTTTAAAAACCCATGCCAGAGCTTTCCTGACAAATAAGTGCTTAGCAGGGAAATTGGGCAGAATCACAGGAAGAGCAATGAAGCCTCAAGATTCCCGGAGTCACTATAAGAGGAGGGGCGCCCGGGGAAAGCTCACCGCAAACTGTGGGCTGATATCGGCAAAGGGCTAGAGCACTGCAGCCCTCTGAGACATTTGGGAGAAGCCAGTCAGTTAGGCGGGTCGGGTCCAGATGGAGGTGACTGTGCCCTCTTCCCTTCAGGACAAGTGGTCCTTGGAAACGCGGGTCCAGTGGCACAGACCTCAGATCCCAGGCTACCGAAGCAGACAAAGCCACAATTATATATTCCCCCTGGGACAAACAGAAGCAGGGAGGGAACAGGACAGCAAGAACTCTCCTACCACTGGGCACCCCCAAGCTGTGCAGATCAGTGCACTCGCGCCAGCCCTGGGAGTATCTAGGTCAGTGTGGACTGGGAGACTGTGGTTGGTTACTCATGGGGAGCTTAACTCCAGAGCTAGAAATCTGGCTGCACTATTGTGTTTTTCCTCTGTATTTCACTTTGTGCCTGGGAGACACAGGATCGCCAGGGAACAAAGGCCTCACAGGGTAAACAGCTCACACTGAGCCTGGCACCCAGCAGGGGGTGGGGCATCTCTGCCCAGGCACAAACACCTGAGAATCAGCATAGCAGACCCCTCCCCAAAAAGAACTGCTAGAAGAACAAGGGAAGAACAAGTTTATTGACCAAGCAGCACTGGAAAGCTCCAGGTCTGAGGGAAAATAGCATATAGAACTAGAGGGTCCTTTTTTTTTCCCATTATGACTCGTTTTTACATCAGACTAAAAATTTCCAATATTTTTTTCCTTTTCCCACATTAACTACAATATTTTACCAGCTCTTCATTTTTAAGTTTTTTCCTTTTTGACTTTAATATTTCTACAATTACATGTCTTAGATATATTTTCCACTTCTGGATCACTTCAATGTATTCAATTTAACTTTGAATATGAGTTATTATACAAGATATACAAGATATAGGTTTTTATTTTTTATTTTTTCTGCTCATTTTGTTTTACAATGGTGGAAGTTAGTACCTTCTAGAACACAACCAACTTACACTCAACACAACCAAATGGAACACCATGTTGGGTCATTCTGTGAGATTATACTCTTTCTTCCTTCCCATTCTGCTCCCCTCCCCCTTTATCTTGTTTATATTTTGGTGGTCAGTGTTGGGGCTTTCTATAAGTATTTCTGGTTTATATAAATTTCGGAATGAGCATCTTCTAAATACAGAACAAAAAACACTCAGAACCAAGAGGATTACCCTCTAGGACCCCTCAGGTAGACTACATGATCCCTCCACTACCACTTCCTCACCACGACCATCTTTTTTGCTCTCTTTTCCCTCTTTTCTTTATTTTTTTTCTTCTTCGTTTTTGGTTTTAGGCTTTTTATTTTTACTACTTTGTTTTAAATTTTGTTTTTCACTTTAGTGGTCCCTTTGGTTTTATTTTGTTCTGTTCTTCTTTTTCTTTTATTTTCTGGTCTTTGACCTCATCAGAATCATCTAGGGTATATTTTACTTAGGTCGTGGTTGATATGTTTGACTCAGCCCACTCACACAACCATTCTGCACAGGACAAAATGACTAGAAAGAAGAATTCATCTCAAAAGAAAGAACTGGAAACAATACTCTCTGCCACAGAGTTACAGATTTTGGATTTCAATACATGTCAGAAATTCAATTCAGAAGTACAATTATAAAGTTAATGGTGGCTCTGGAAAAAAAAAAACCATAAAGGACTCTAGAGACTTAGTTACTGCAGAATTGAGATCTAATCAGGCCGAAATTAAAAATAAATTAAATGAGATGCAATCCAAACTGGATGTTCTAACTGTTAGGGTTAATGAGGTGGAAGAGAACGTGAGTGACATAGAAGACAAGTTGATAGTAAGGAAGGAAGCTGAGGAAAAAAGAGAAAAACAATTAAGATCTCATGAGGAAAGGCTTGGGGAAATAAATGATGGTTTGAGAAGAAAGAATATATGTCTAATTGGCATTCCAGAAGAGGCTGAGAGAGAGACAGAGAGAACGAGAGAGAGAGAGAACCATAAAGTATATTTGAACAAATCATAGCTGAGAACTTCCCAAATCTGGGGAAGGAAACAGGAATTCAGATTCCCCCAAAAAAGCAATAAAAACCATTCAACACCTCGACATTTAATAGTGAAACTTGCAAGTTCCAAAGATAAAGAGAAAATTCTTAAAGCAGCACAAGACAAGAGATTCTTAACTTATATGGGGAGAAACATCAGATTAACAGCAGACCTCTCCACAAAGACCTGGCAGGCCAGAGAGGGCTGGCATGATATATACAGGGTACTAAATGAGAAGAACATGCAGCCAAGAATACTTTATCCAGCAAGACTGTTGTTCAGAATAAAAGGAGAGATAAAGAGCTTCCAGGATAGGCAGAAACTGAAAGAATATGAGACCACCAAACCGGCTCTGCAAGAAATATTAAGGGGGACCCTGTAAAAGAAAGAGGAAGCCCAAAGAAACAATCTACAAAAACAGGGACTGAATAGGTATTACAATGACACTAAATTCATATCTTTCAATAGTTACTCTGAAGGTGAATGGGCTAAATGATCCCATCAAAAGACACAGGGTATTGAACTGGATAAAAAAGCAAGACCCATCTATATGCTGTTTACAAGAGACTCATTTTAGAACTAAGGACACCTCCAGCCTAAAAATAAAAGAGTGGAGAACCATTTACCATTCAAGGGTCCTCAAAAGAAAGCTGGGGTAGCAATCCTCCTATCAGATAAATTAAAGTTTATACCAAAGTCTCTAGTAAGAGATGAAGAGGGACACTAAATCATACTTAAAGAATCTAGCCAACAAGAAGACCTAAGAATCATGAATATTTATGCCCCTAATGTGGGAGCTGCCAAGTATATCAATCAACTAATAACCAAAGTAAAGAGATACTTAGATAATAATACACTAATAGTAGGAGACATCAACCCACCACTTTCAGCAAACGACAGATCTTCTAAGATGAACATCACCAAAGAAACAGGGTCTTAAATGATACACCGGACCAAATAGATTTTACAGATATATACAGAACTTTCCATCCAAACGCAACTGAATACACATTCTTCTCAAGTGCACATGGAACTATCTCCAGAATAGACCACATCTTGGGTCACAAATCAGGTCTCAACTGATAAGAAAAGATTGGGATTGTCCCCTGCATATTTTCAGACCACAATGCTTTGAAACTAGAACTCAATCACAAGAAGAAATTTGGAAGAACCTCAAACACATGATGAAGGTTAAAGAGCATCCTACTAAAAGATGAATGGATCAACCAGGAAAATAGAGAAGAATTAAAAAGATCCATGAGAACTGATGAAAATGAAGATACAACCATTCAAAATCTTTGGGATACAGCAAAAGTGGTCCTAAGAGGGAAATACATCGCAAAAGAAGCCTCCCCAAAAAATTGGGAAAAATTCAAATACACAAGATAACCTCACAACTAAAGGAACTGGAGAAAGAGCAGCAAATAAAACCTACAACAAGCAAAAGAAGAGAGATGATAAAGATTCTAGAAGAACTCAATGAAATAGAGACTAGAAGAACTATAGAACAGATAAACAAAACCAGGAGTTGGTTCTTTGAAAGAATTCATAAGATAGATAAACCCCTAGCCAGTCTTATTAAAAAGAAAAAAGACTCAAATTAATACAATCACAAATGAAAGAGGAGAGATCACAACCAATACCAAGGAAATTCAAATGATTTTAAACGTATTATGAGTAGCTATATGCCAACAAATTAGGCAATCTAGAAGAAATGGATGCATTTCTGGAAAACCACAAACTACCAAAACTAGAACAGGAAGAAATAGAAAACCTGAACAGGCCAATAACCAGCTAGGAAATTGAAGCCGTCATCAAAAACTTCCCAAGACACAAGAGTCCCAAAGATGTATGTGTCCCAAGACACAAAAGTCCAGGGCCAGATGGCTTCCCAGGGGAATTCTATCAAACGTTTAAAGAAATAATACCTATTCTACTAAACCTGTTTCAAAACATAGAAAGGAAGGGAATATTTCCAAACTTGTTTTATGAGGCCAGCATTACCTTGATTCCAAAACCAGACAAAGACCCCACCAAAAAGGAGAATTATAGACCAATACCCCTGATGCACATGGATGCAAAAATTCTCAACAAGATACTAGCCAATAGGATCCAACAGTACATTTAGAGGATTATTCCCCATGACCAAGTAGGATTTATCCCCGGGATGCAAGAGTGGTTCAACACTCATAAAACAATCAACATGATAGATCACATCAACAAGAGAAAAAACAAGAACTATATGATCCTCTCAATAGCTGGAGAGAAAGCATTTGACAAAATACAGCATCCATTCCTGATCAAAACTCTTCAGAGCATAGGGATAGAGGGAAATTCCACTCCCCAAAACCATCACTTGATAGCCACCAGCAATAGTCCCACATTAACAATGAGGTTCAGCAGTGAGAAGCCTACATTCTGCACGTTTTAAAGCGACATCAGAAAACATACACTTAAAATGGGAATTCTCTAAAACAATGGTCAGTCTCTCTCCAAAGACAAGGGCAGAACAGCGATGGGCTTCCACCTTTTCTGAGCACTTTAAATGCTCAACCTGTTTTTTTTCTTTTCATCCTCCCAAATACAGTTGTTGTTGAAAACTGCAAACTTCTATGAAAGCTAAAATACGGATCATTTAACTTTTTAATAAAGGTTACTTTCCAGTACAAGAGGAAACCACTGATGCAGCCTCATGCTACATCATTTCCACATACAAGAAGCCTGACAAAGTGAACATCCCCTTCCTTCTGAAGGAGAAACAACCACTAAAACAAAAGACTTTTAAAACACATACATCAGAAGGAGGAATTGGGATTTTTCCCAGGCTAAGATGAGCCTCACAGAAATTAAGTCCCATGTTATAAAAGCCTCTAATGAAAAAATATTCATGAAAAGTTTAAAGTAGGTCTTGCTTCAAGTGGATTTCAAAGGATCACAGGGATCTCTCTATGCTATGCCATCCAGCACTCATTTGCCATTTATTAAGAGTCTCGTCTCAAATCGGACCTGTGGCAGCTGTTGTGAATAAAAATAAAACACCTAGTAAGACACGGCCCAGGGCCTGGGGGCTTCACAACTTGATATATTGATTAAAATAAAGCCTCTATTATTTTTAAATGTTCGAAGTATGGCATATTATTCCAGGCTAGCTTTCTTCCTTTGGTGCCTGCCATAAAATATGCATTCAATAAACGTTCATTGGCCACATTTTACCCTGGCCTCCCCTGTTTCGTAGTCACTGCAAGGGATTATACAGATTTACAGGTAAGCATAATTTTCAAGGTAAATCTTAATATGAACCCACATTTTGCAGATAGCTGATGGGGTCCCCCAAATGTTAAGTGACTTGCCCAAGGGCCATAGCAGAACTGCAACCAGAATCCAGGAGTCCCCTTCTCCAGCTGGTCTTCATCATGGAAATCTTTGAAGATGAAAGGCCCCCATCATCCTAACTCCTCTTTCTAACTGGCTCATTCACTTAGCCTCCCAGTTTTCCCGGGACAACTTCATCACCTTTGCCGCACCCTCTGAAATCCCTATAGGTTCACATGTCTCCTTAGTTGTGAGGTCCACAGTAGCTATCATTCTATTGTGACTCCTCACATCAACTTTGAGATAAGCTGAAGCTCCCAAGTAGAAGACAGAGAGCTGGCCACAAATCTGGAACAACAGCTCATCCGTCCTCTTCCTGTGTGCCCCGCATGTTCCCCTGCAGGGGAGTGAGGGGACCTGGGTAAAGGAGAAGCAGTGCCTTCAAGGGGCTGTGCCCTGGCCAGCCCTCTACTGCTGTGGGCTTGTCCCACTGACACCATTCTTGGAGGAAACCAAAAAAGAGCCTGTCTTCCCAAAAACTACCATGAAAGTTCACAATTCTGACTGCACAAAACCTCATACTGATGAAATTTTTTAAAAGCTAACTTTATGGCATCCCTTATCTGGTAATGCAAGATACAGAACTAATTTGCGTACATGTGGTCTATGGGTAAAGTTTTCTGGATGTGTAGTATCCTCTTGGATATCAGTGAAATTTTGTAAAACATTTTAGAGAAAGGGATCTGTGGCTAAAAGTAACTTGTGATCAATGTGTACCGAGGTTGTAGACACACAAGTGAGACAGACCAATGTTAACAGTAGTTGGTAAAAATGTTAATCAAGCCCTTTCAATGGAAGAAAAAGATGACAGGAGCTACCTTTTCTTACATGAGACCACCACAAGAAATATTTTACCTCAAAACACATGTTCTTGGACACAACCTCTAATCACAAACAGAACATGAGCAGGAAATACTGAAGAATCTTTCATACACGAAAGGTCTTCCTTGAAAACTCTCCTATATGATGATAAGAAGTATCTTCCGTGGGTCCAGAGAAACAAATAGATCTATTTAAGAATTAAAATCACATCACAGCCTTAAGATGACATTCAATAAAAACAATATAATGATAACAAGGACAAACTTACCACTGTTTGGACTTGTTTGTGCTGATTTCTTTAACTTTACATTTTGCTTCCCTTTCTTGGGTTTTTCCAAACTCACTTCTTCTTTTCTCCCTTTCCTCTTTGGGGGTTGAGGGGATGTGTTATCACTGGATCCAACTGTTGACTTGGACTGACGATCATTTCCCTGAGTGGCAGAAGATGAGACGCTTACCATGGGCTAATGAAAACCCAGAGTAACACCTAGTCAACATAAGTCATTAACCGGCGGTGAACAGGGAGTGGGCTACTTCCCTGCTCTTCATTTTAATATGCACATTAACTTTTCCTAGTGCAAGGAGAAGGGTCTAGCAGAGGCACAAGAGTAAAATTGTAGCTGAGAAGTGTTGAATACTTAATATGCATCAGACATTCTATAAAATTCTTTCAATCTTCACAACCCTGTGAGACAGATACTGTTATACTTTACTGCACAGAGGAAGAAATGAGGCTTAGAGGTTGAATCTTGCCCAAGGTCATGGAGTCAGCAAGACCACCATTTGAACCACCCTCTCCCTCCTGTGACTTCCGAAAAAATCTACTGGATGAGGAAGATTGATAACCCTCAGTTTGATCAGTTAATCTAGAAAAGCCTTCTTAACCAGTGGCCACGGTGAGGGTATCATCACACAAGGAGACATACACTATGTTTGCAGAAAACCTCAAATATGTATTCACCTGTTCGTACTTGCTAGGTTCCCTGACAATTGCAAATCCAGAGCTACTCAAACACAAACGGTTCAAGACCACTCTCCTGCAAGGCAACCACCAATTATCAGACATTCGGTAGTTGTCCGTGGTCTCCACATGCTACTGGAAATGAAGACTTTGCATCTGCAAAGGAGGCTCTTCAGCACAGAGGAGAGGTTGGTTGAGTTGCGCTGGCCCAAACTCCCCGCCTCCTCCCAGGGAGCCACGTAACAGCCACCACAGTGGTGACTACTGTAAGCACCCAAAGAACAACTTAGTCTCTGCTTGGCCATTGCTAAAGCAAGGAACGCCCCCCCTAACAAGACAACTTGGTTCTCAGATGCTCAGATGCTAAACTCACTTGAGTGTATTAAGGCATGAGGCTGAAGAAAAAGAAAGAATACAAGTTTTAGAGACCAAAATTCCTGGCTCAGAGCCACTACCACTAACCATGGGCCCTCCTGCTAACTCAATCCTACCTTCTTTGACAGTTTCCTAATTAGCCGAGTGGGGCTAATGCACCTGCCTTGAGGTCTATCATGAGGAGGAAATGGTAACACTTATAAAATAACTAGTACAGTGCCTATCAGGCACTATTTGTTCCATGAGTAGCAGAGTACTTTCTCCAAGAGCAGAGTTAATATCTTTTTCTTAAAAATCATATCCAAGTCATACCATATTGAGTGAAATCTTTATGCAACATCTGTACTATGCTAGTATCTAAAAATAAATGCAGTAATATTAAATAAACAAATCTGCCTAGAAACCTATTATAACTGCTCGTTTTAAACATTTATATATTCAGTCATCCAGAAGCATTTAAGTGGTTTCAGCCATCACCCAATTAAGAATAGAAAAATTCACAGCCTTACAAATGAAGTTATTTATGCTATTTTGTCGTAGCCTACAAGAAAATGAATTATGCATAGATTTATTAACAGTGTGAAAACTTGTCCAAATCTATAACACTCTTTTGCATAATTTAATTTCCCATTCCAACCGCAATTTAAACATACGCTTCCATTTAATTATTGCATTAACTGCAACCAAAGTTGTTGCTTATTTTCTTTTTCTCCAGTGATTCTTTTTCACAAGGCCACAGACTACCTGGCACAAGATACAGATCACACAATTAGAGTGGAGATTCCACATCCATCCACCAGGTCTCATATTCTAGCCTGTTTTCCATCATGTGTATTCACCCCACAATTTTGAAACTTTAAAAGTCACGCTTCTAGCAAGCCCACTGGAATGTTCAAAGATGATGTGGAATTTTCAAGGACTAAAATGAAGCTTAGTGGATAAGAACCTCTGGATCTTGGCACGAGAGTCCTTTACAGCTCTCCAGGAGAAGGCATTTTTGCAAATGGCATACGACAAGGGAGTAGCTGAAGCCCCATTTAGGGGTGCCTGGGACTCATACAGTGTTAAAAGTCAACTCTTTTATTGACTATACAGGAAATTCTGATTTACTCCATTTCCGAGTAGGACACTCAAAAGGGTTTATTCTGGAGCATCAGGAAAAACTGGTGGATTCCAATAACGATACAGAACATGGCTTCGGTAATGGACACTCATGTATTTGATTAATGAATTATGGCTGATCGCCAGTTGCTTTGTTGAACTAAATTAAACTAAAATAAAGGGAAGAATCTGTTTTGTAATTAGAAGACTGGAAATGGGAGCCTGGGCAGCTCAGTTGCTTGGTTAGCGTCTGCCTTTAGCTCAGGTCATGATCTCAGGGTCCTGGGATCAAGCCCCATGTCAGGCTCCCTTTTCAGTGGTGAGTCTGCTTCTCCCTTTCCCTCTGTGCTCTTTCTCTCTCTCTCAAATAAATAAATAAAATATTTTTTAAAAAAGGAAGATTGGAAACAATTTAAATGCTTGTTTTTTTTAACAAAGAAAAAAGGTTGATTCATCTAAAGTGTTAACAATATAAAATATATAATAATGACACACAAAAAGATAAATAAGCTATACAATGTAAATTACATATATTCGTATTTATTTACATAGTTAATTATGTAAGTTATATAGGCTCACATTTACTTACATAATTAATTATATAAATAATAGGTGATCTACAAATAAATATGGAGGAGGGGACAAAGGAATCAAGAGAAGGAATTTCCTTCCTTTTTAGGGGGGGACTTCCACACGTGACTTATAACCTGGATACATAAATAGAGAGTTGTGGCTCTTTGGAGGGCATAGGAAATAAGGGAGTTTTGCCACTCTTGTACAGCTATGCCAGTTGATAAAACAGTATCACTGAGTACTTTGTACATACTAAATACCCATTTAACACAAATATGGCATTATTGTCACTGTTTTACAGATAAAGGAGATTAACTTTCTCAAGGTCACCCAAGTCTTATTTTTGTACTACACAGAAGCTTCCTCATGCCAAGGCCCTACAAATATTTATTATATGGCATGCTTCCTTGAAAAGGCCACCTGGAAGCGACAAGTTGTGGCTTTGTGCCAAAGTGGAGGGACTCAAGAAGAAGCCTGATTTTACAGCATGTCCTACGCGAAACCTGGACCCCAGGGGCACCTGCATGGCTCAGTGGTTGGTCATCTGCCTATGGCTCAGGTCTGGTCCAGGGGTCCTGGGATCAAGTCCCAAAATTGGCTTTCCATAGGGAGCCTCCGTCTCCCTCTGCTGGTGTCTCTGCCTCTGTATCTCTCATGAATAAATAAATAAAATCTTTAAAAAAAAATAAAAAGATAATAAATAAAATAAAAAATAATAAATAAAAATACAAAGATTTTATTTATTTATTCATGAGAGACACAGATAGAGAGAGAGGCAGAGACACAGGCAGAGGGAGAAGCAGACTCCATGCAGGGAGCCTGATGTGGGACTCGATCTTGGGTCTCCAGGATCACGCCCTGGACTGAAGGCAGGCGCCAAACCGCTGAGCCACCCAGGTTGCCCCAATAAAATCTTTTTAAAAAGAAAGAAAGAAGAAAAAGAAAACAAAAGAAAAGGAAAGGAAAGGAGAGAAAAGAAAACTAGACCCTGTGTGTTATCTGGACCACTGTCCTGCCTCTTGACCTACACCCATCATAGTTGGATGTGTCAGGAATAGCAATCCTCTGGCTCAAATAAACAAAAACCTGAAAGGAGCCCTTCCTTTATTGAAACTGGGATTTTTAAAATAGTTCTCTGGGCTTTTTCCAACAAGAGACATCCAACTCAGGTGTTCCTTCATTATCCCAGGAAAAGTGTTCCTAGCCCCCATGAACACATGCCAAAGGCACCAGAGGCCAAAAAACATCAAGTTTGCTTTTTGGCAACTTTGTGAGGGTTTTGCATCACGGAGCAGCCTCCACCTCGGTGTCTTTCAGAGATGCACCCAGAAGGGAGACTCTCGACAAGGAAACAAGACCCAAACCCAGGCTGGCATTTCTCTCACATGCATACCTGGTGAGGGCAAGTGTGTAAAAAAAGCCCTGTTATCCATACTGGACTCTGTTTCCCAAAAGGCAAAATAGAGCTTTGGGAGCATCTGGAGTTTCTCTCACTACACATTGACTTTGTGATACATGGAGAATCGTGTTTTGTTTTTTGTGCTCTTTTTGCCAGAACTTTAGCAATGATGATATTTGAGTCTGTAAACTACAGGTCACAAGATCTATCAGCCACGGGGTAATGACAAGAACACTGGCTGGGCCTTACAACTATCTCAGAGCTTATACCTGTCCCACTAGGGGGCAGCTCGACCCCACGGCTGTTCCCTGGGCAGCTCCACAGCAGCTTCCCACTGATCGATTGGGTGGTTTCTCACACTTCCTAGAATTTAACACAATTCACTTATATCCCCCTTTTGTTTTCAAGGCTAGAGCTGCAGGTTAAAATTACTCTCAATTTGCTCTAGGAGTCTGCAGGAGGCGTGGCCGGCTGGTCCAGCCCTGCTTGGCCTTGGGGGCTCCTTAGCTGCTCTGAAAGGGTCCCCTGAGCCCAGAAGCCCCCATCACCAGCACTCCCTACTGCTGACCCAGGCATTCCCACACCAGCAGGGTCCCCATACCCCCCACACCGGCCTGCCACAGGCTCCCACAGCTTTCTCGCCTCTTCCCCACTGTGCTCTATCAGGCCCCCACCCACACTCTCCTTACTTATGCAACAGAGTGATTCCTAGAAAGCCTTGCAAGAAGTGAATTCCAAAATCTGGTTCTGCATCCCCTTCGATTTGTATCAGCAGCAAGAGGAGCTTCTCCTGCTAACTGGGCAGTGGTCCCTCCAGTCCAAAGCTTAGGTCTCCTCCTGACTCCCCCTCACTCACACCTCCATCAGGGCCAAGCACTTAACCATCTTGCAAACACGTACATTCTCCAATTAATTACAGGAAAGGAGTAAAATAATCCTTCTGTTAAAGACGGAGTTTGTGACTTTGGAATTGGTGACAATAATGGTCTGTCCATGTGGCTCACCGCGAGCATTCACACGGCTGCGTGCCAAGCGGGTTATGCCCCTCTGCCCGAATATGACCTCCTAAAAGAGGCCTGCCCTGGCCACCCAGATGATATAGCATCGTCTCACTTTCTCTTCCATTACTTCACGTTTTCTCTTCAAACTTATTCCCAATTATTGCCGAATGTATTGTGTAATTGTCTTTCTCCTCCTCCAGAATGTAAGCTTCATACACCTAGTGTCTTCTCTAGATTCCCTGCCTCTACTGTCCCCACAAGCACCAAAACAGTAACATGCACTCCGTAAATGCCTGTTGGCCGAATACACCAATCAGAGACAATTGTTACAAGATACTCAAGGAAGAATAGTCACAGACACTCATCTCGCCTGCTGCCACCTGTCCAAGTCACCTGCACAGCGTACTGGGTTTAGCCACCCCACTGCCTCCTGCTTATGTCCTTCTCCCGACCCACTCCTCTGTACACACCACAGCCAGAGTCATCTCTCAAAACACTAAGTGAAACGGCATCCCTGTCTTCTTCTCACCCTCAGATGGTGCCCCATCAAGGGATAAAACCCCAACTCCTAGCATGGTGCCTATGTGTCCCTCCAATCTCATCGCAGACCACTCTGGCTTTCTGCATCTCCTTCTCACATGCCCAGATGCCAGGCTTCTCACCAAGGGCCTCTGTGACCCTTTTCTCTGCCATAGGGGCTCTTTCTGTCCCTGCCCCCCCTTACAGGACTGGCTCATTTACATCATTAAGGTCTCAGAGAAATTTCGATCAATCTGTGCCCTGCTACATTTTATTTTCCTCCCACTGTGTAGCACCATGTGAAATTATCTGTATATTTGCTTAGAGGTTGATAGTGTCTACTCCCATTCTCCTGTTCCTCCCCCAAACACACACACACACACACACACACACACACACAAGCACTAGAAGGAAAATGCTCTGAGTTCTGAAGCGTGGTCTGGTCGCCACCATAAGCTGGTCCTCCATAGAGCCTCCTGGCACGTTAGTACGTTCTCAACAAGTATACACTGAATGGCTGACTGAATGAGCAGATGGGCAGACAGATGGATAGATAGAATGTTTCTGAAGCATCATGGAAAGAGGTCAAAACTACAGTCATTTTATTTTTCTAAGTCTGAGCATGGAAATGTAATTCTGAGTCTTTGCTCAGTCTACGAGATGGAAGCATGTCATGACGCTGAGTCTTTCCACAATGGTCACTTACCCAGAGAAGACCAGTCCCGACATACCTATTCTAAGTAGGTCCTCCTTCTATTGTCTCTCCTACTGCTCTGTACTTCTCTGTCATTCCCACTGCACTTCGTAATTATATATTGATTTCTGGAATTGTTACTTTAACCTTGCTTTCTGCCAGGTGTACCCTGGGCTCAGAGCACCATGGGTTTCTTGCTCATCTCCATCTCCCTGGGGCTCTGTTCCAAGCTAGATGCACGGGCAACTCCATTTGCCATTAGACGAACCAGCATTCACAGTCCAGATTCTAAAGAATTTCCAAACAAGCAAGCAAGAAAGAAGACTGCATAAATATGCCTCTTGCATGTGAATTCTAAAGTGGAAAACACAGATTTCTAACAAAAAATTTAGACATTCCAAACTTCAGAATAATAAGCATGTGATTTCAAGATCTGGTAACTGTGAATGCAAAGAGTTGAGTTATGGTCCTGGTCCGGACTCCCACTTCCTGGGTGACCTAAGGTCAGATATGAAGTCCACTGGGTGTCTGCCCAACCATCTCTCTTGCAGTGGCACCATGGGAACTGATGAGCTTGCACACACCTAGTAGACAAGGAGATTCTGCTCCAAAATCCTGAAGAAGAGCAAGAGGACAAAATTTCCAAACCCTAAATTCATGGGTTTTAGCTTTGGTAGGCTAAAATTGCTCTTTCGGTCACTGGAACATTCTTTCCTCCTTCTACTCCTCCTCTACAGATCCATGCAGTCAAGCTGCTTCCGGGCTGGGTCCTCTGTGATCTGTGTGCACCCTCTCCAGGCTCCCACTCAACTGCAGGAGGAGGGCTGCTCCCTGCCAGGCTGTGCTGGATGCCAGGAAAGAACGCCAGGGTGACAGGTCTGCTCTCCAGCTATGACCACTGTAAGGATAGACTTGTCCCATATCCTCCTCAGGCTTCGGTCTCTAGCACAGCTGCCTGCTGAACACTTTCAACTAGATTCTGTGATGACACTTCAACTCAGTATGTTTGAAATCAGGCACGTCATTATTTCCTCCCACTGCCCTCTCCTTGGCCAGAGTAACCCTATTTTCTCAGCCATCCAAGCTCAAGAACGTGCAGTTATCTTTGGCTCCAATCTCTCCATTCAACCCCCTGCCACCTTTCCCACCTTCCTAGCCTAGGATCTTCTCATCTTATGCCAAGGTTCCTGCTTCCAATGGTCACATAACACATGTCTCTCATCTGTGGCCTCTCACCATGCTAAGTCTTTCTCCATAAAAAAAGATCCAACCTTCCAGGTTCACATTCTCACTTCTTGGAAGCCTTCATGAGCTGCCCTCTACTCAAGGATAAGGAGTAAACTCTTGGTTCTGACATTCAAGGCCATCTGAAACAGCACCTACCATTCCAGGCATACCAGCCTCCACACAGGATGGATCCTCTACTCTGATCAGTTAGCCTGAGGGACTCACTGTCCCCCGGGGGTCATGAGAGTGAGTTCCCTCCAGATAGGTCATCTATACTCAAGTCTGTCCCCTGCCATTCATTCAGTGGGAACATATGCTCCTTCTGTTGGGGCTTCCCTTTCTTGTTTTTAAGGGTGGATAGCAACCTGTATTATCGCCTCCTGAAATCCACATTGTGGCTCCTTTCTTACATCCTTTCCATCGGGAACCCCTTTCCCTCATTAGCCTTCACCTGTTGCAAATAACCCTCAAAGGTGTGGCTCATGTGCAACTTCCTTCATGTGCTTTGGCGAACATACATTTGACTCCCTCTACCTCATATTTACCAATCTCACTACATACACGCTATTCAGCATTAGTTACCTTCTCAGGCTGTTCTCGACCAGATCATACATTTCCTGAGCACAAAAGCTTTGTCATAAACAGTATGAGACCCTCCCTCAACTTGCAAATGGGCGATAAACATCTATTGCTTGTTATTCTGAGTTCAGCACTACTTCACACAAAATTACTTCTTTTTTTTTCTCCAAAGACTGTTGCAATGATATACAAAAAGGTAGGGGGGAGGGGAAGAGAAACCTAAACCATCATCAGGACACCTATCATTGCCCAGTAGTCGCTTATGTCATAAAATCCGCAAAAAAGAATTTTGCTTAGTTAAATCGGGGGAAAATGTTCAGATGGGGAAATGTCAAACCAATTCTGATCACAGCTGGTCAGGCAGTTCATTCAAAGAAGCAGAAAGAGAAGCCTCAGCCCGAAAAACCTCTCAAAGCAGCACTCCAGCATGACTTATCTCCCATCCCTGACAGGGGGTATGGATTGAAGATACAACCAGGTTACCAAGTCACCTACTAAACTCTCACCACAGCTCCTCCATGAGAGGTACTTAATGGACATTTGCCGAGTTAGCAAATAGATGAAGGAATCATGGATGGAAAAAATTCTGATAGGAAACTATGTAGAGTGATTCTCAGTCTTCTAAAAGAATGTAACTTTAGGATTGCCTTCTTTTGATCTTATTTTTTTCAAAAAAAATATTTATTCCTTGTCAGAGATAGAAAGCCAGACTGAGGAGACCACTAATGTGATCTAATCCTTTCTTCTACTTTTACATGTCATTGCTCAGATTTCAACTGTGAGGTAAGTTACATCAGGTCAGTACACAAGGAAAAAGACACCTACTTTGGAACCTATATTTTAAAAATGTTAGTTCACTTAGAAGACCTACACTGCAACATTAATGTTCTAGTGTTGTTTCACATAATTGTTTATATGCCAACAAGGCAGTTAAGTTTTATCTCTTCAAATTTAATTGAAACCCAGAGGACAGTCTCTGTAGAGGAATAGAGAACATTAATGAGTAAAGCATCTGATACTTACACTCCCTTTAGACTTTCTGGATCCTACAATAGGAGGTAGTGAAGAAGCTTTCTGACTGCGGAAACAAATAGCAATTTAGAAATCTGAATATTATTTACAAATAATACACAATGCAAGACAACTGTCACCCCAACTTGTCATCCCAACCTGCAAGTCAACTGCTTAAGGGACATGGGTTTTTCAAGAAAGTACCATATACTTTCCCAATTTCACCAAGACCACCATAAAATTGTTAAATTCCATCCCAAAAGATTTGTAATTTTAACATTAAGCTATTTTAATCAATGCTCCCTCTAAACTTTTAGTACCACCTTCAATTTTTCTGCAGCAGTTTTATTCAACTCCCTAAACTTTCTACATGCATTTCAAAAAGTCCTTTCCTAAGCTGAGTGGTGATTTTGCCAAACAATACATTTCCAAACAATACATTTCCATTGTTTTCATAATGTCCACAGAAGCTCAGAATGGCAAAACACTAGCATTTATATTCAGGGACACTCCTAGATTGGTCATTCTCAACAAAAAATAAAAGTTTTCTTTGGTTATAGAAATACTGCTTCACAGATGTTAGGAGGAAACTTATCTTGGAACTCCCTGATCTCCTCTGAAAAGAAGGCCATATGTAGATGAAGGATGTCTTACTAATTTGTCTGAGAGAGGCTACCATGAGCTACAGACTTCTCACTGCCCTCAAGAACACACTGTAGCCCACAGCAAGTGAATCCAGTGTCACTGGACTTCATTTCATGGGTGGCTAAGGATGGTCATCAGTAAGTCTGCTGGTAAGTAATTCTAAAGTGCTGGAAAACCATGTGCTCTTGCACACTCCAAACACCTCCCCAAAGTCCATTTCATTCCTTACTTATCTGGAAACCCTTGGCCAGCCTCTCTCTCCAACAAGCTTCACAAATGGCAAATTAATGGAAAACAAATCGGTGACCTTCTGCTGTATCTGTGCAAGTAATACACACCCTAGCAGAGGACAGTCATGAAAATTCAGTTTGCGATAGCTAAGTGTCCATAGAATCCTCTGTGAAAAGCAGCACAGATGGTAAACCACAGCACCATGACCAAGCCAGGGTGCCTGCATCTGCCAGAGGCTGGGGGCTCTTCATGCATGCCTTTGACATCCATCTACTGGGCTGAAATAAGGCATCTTTCACAAATACATGAAATTTCACAGCAGAAAAGGGGTCATAGTGCATTGTGTATAATTAAAAGTGTAATCTTTAAAATCTTGCATGTAATAATTATATTGTCTACTGCTCTACTTAATGGCTTAAGGACAATTATATCGTTTTTATCTCTTATTATCATTAAAACAAAGATAAAATATGTTTTTTAACATTTGTAGATGTTTGTATATGCACAAACTGAAAATTATTTGGTCTAGGTAGCCAGTGGAGACATTATTAAAACTTCAAATAATGATGCTATATAGAAGCCCATTGCCCTGTATCTTCTTCACAAAAATGAATTTTTATATTTAATATGAATTCACAAGTGAATGGTAAAAAAAATACTATATAACCTTTCATAGATTCCCCAAGATTATATTTTTGTGCAAAAAAAAAAAAAAAAATCTCCAGTCTCCATCATGGCAAAAAGAATCAATATACATTATACACGCTTTCCATTCTAATTGACAAACAAGATTACATAAAATATACCAGTGGTCAGCATAAGACTCAATGTTATTTCAAGTGATAACTAAAAGGTGAGACGTGCATGAGGATGAACACTTACCCATAGGACCTTCTCATTGTGGACTTGTCAAAAAGTAATCCACTGTAAGGCAATTTCTTAAACTTATCTCTGCCAACGGCCACATAAAACTGCCCATTCTCCAACTCCGCCCCGCTCTCAACAGGTTTTCCTTCTAACGTGTAAAGTCTGCAGAAATAGGAATGCCAACCATTAAAATTTTAACAAGCATGAAAGAGCTACTTAAAATTACAAAGTTCCATGAAAGCATTCTTCTCTCCAGTTGGCTCATTTGTTACTATTCTAGTTAGCAAATTCGAAATGCCTCAAAGTCATTAGGTTTGACTAAATGCCAGGGTTACGATGTAGAGACAGTTACACTCCCCCTGCCCAGTGCTTCACCCCAGTAAACCAAACAATCCGACAGAAGGACCCTCTCTTGCTGCCACAGTAAGACTGTGGATGGAAAGCGTTCACTTGCACAGAGCGTGGTGCTTTGAATAGAGCTCAGTTCCCACTGAAGAGCGAATCTTCTATTTCTATGCTGTTAGCACTGTTCCAATTTATTTTCTTCATGTCCTTTTCAGGTTGACAAACTTACTGCATTCTGTGCAAGAGCCCTCAGCCAAGACAGTGCATCCAAACATACACAGGACGGGGTCAGATAACAAGAGGCCAAGGAGCTCATTGCTAGGATTAATGATGCAGAACTGCATAGCATTCATGCTTCTTCCTTTTTGCTTTATTTATTTATTTTTTCGCTCCCCTCATCTTCCCAGAATCAAGGGATTTCACAAGGACCTCCCTTTACTGTAAAACTGCTACACTGAATATGTTACTTATTAAAAGAACAGTGATAACTTTACTAGACGATTTAGAGTCCACGGAATTTTTTTTTAAGGAACAAGAAAAAGCAGACTATCAGAAAACCACATGAGAAAGGCAATGCGTCATTTTGAGGGTTATAAACAAGAGTTTGTGACTGGGAGGAGTTCAAGAAAATAATTTTTTAAAATTCTCAGACTTCTTATATTACCTAATAAAAGCCAGTGACATTTACAAAGAAAAAAAAAAAAGGTATTGATGTGTCTGCTTCTTGACTGATTATGGAAATGGCTATATCAAAAGAGGCCAAGAAGTACAAAGAAAACAGCCACAAAAAACCTGAAATGTGTTTGGATTGATTTAATATAAAGATGCTACTTCTTTATAACATTGTAATTCTATCCATCCCTACAAATCTAACTATCAACATCTAATCCAGGTTTTCTGGTTTTCCTGCCTTAACCTAGACCAGTGTTTCTGAACAATGGTGCTATTGGCATTTTGGTTCCAATAATTCTTTGTTGGGGGATGGGGAGAGGCAGGAGCTGCTGGTGAACTAACCACAGGATGCCAAGGGAATCCTTGGCCTCTACCCACTAGATGGTAGTAGTAGCTGCCCAATCCCAGGCTGTGACTACCAAAAATGACTCTGGATGCTGCCAAATGTCTGCTAGGGGCAAAATCATCCCAGGTTGAGAACTGCTGGCCTGGACCCAGATACCCATTTTCCTTCAAAACAGGAAGATCTGAGTCAGTAGTTAACTTTTATGGCTTGAAATGAAATGACAGTATCACTGTGGATCTGGAAATAGCCAAGATTTGATTGGTTTCCTCCGCAGGTAGTTAAGTATACGGAATAAATTCTAACCTGTGACCTTAGCCTTCTTTTATAGGACGTTGGTTGACCTGCTTTCTTCTTTTTTATAAAGGGCAAGAAACATAAACAGGGAGTTGAACCAGTTTTAATGGGATGTTTTTGATATACAAATATACCAAAGTACAGGGAGGATCCAACCATAAGCCTTTTCAATGTTCTGCTAAAGGAAAATAGGCATGTCCCAAGTGACCAGCAACCAAATCTCACTCATATCTGGCATACACTAAGAATTAATTTCTCTAAGTATTCAAGTACTGGAGTGGGGGGGAAACTTATATTTTCATTTCTGTATTTATACTTGTATATATTTTATTTTCATGTGTAAATTTGTTCAGATCAATATATGTATGAGCAGGTATATATGGGCATGCAACTGTATGTATATATCTTTGGGTGCTTTATATGATTTATTGAGTTGGTTTACATTTATGTATATGTCAAAAGACACAATTATATATCTTTAAAAAGAAAAAAAGGAAAGAACTATTGCCTTCACTCCTAACACCAAAATAAATCCAGAAGGATCAAAAGTTTAAATGAAATTTAAAAGTACAAGATGAAAACACTGCAGAGTATTTTTATAATCTTGGAATGAGGAAAGGCTAAGCTGGTCATAAAACTTAATGATCATAAGACTGAAATTTTCACTGTACCAAAATTCAACTTAACTGTATACAAAACAAAAAACATAAAGAGAATCAAAAATGCAAACTGAAAACATACTTAGAACTCATAGGAGGCATACTTAAAACTCATAGGAGAAGAGGCCAATTGTTCTAATATGTAAAGAGTATCTATAAATCAATAAGATAAATATGTAAAGGCTATACAGATAATTCATATATAATGAAAGATAAATTTGTGACATTTATTCAGAGAATAGCTTAGTAGTTAAGATCACAGGGTCTGGAGCCAGATAGCCTACTAAACAGGCTTGAATCCCAGCTCTGCTACCCACTGTCTGCTTAATCTTGGGCAAATAACTTCACCCAGCCCCCATTTCATGTTTCATGTATATTAAAAAAGAATAATAACCCTATTTATCTCACAAGGTTATCGAGTTAATTAAGTTTAAAATGTAAAGCACTTGAAATAATTCCTTGCACACAAGAAATGAGCAATAGATGTTTTTGTTATTACTATAGTATATTAAATAAAAAGCAAGAAACACTGAAATACTACCTTCACCCAACATGAATGAAAAGACAAAATGTTTATTAGTTTTACGGTATAGACCAGAGTAGGAAATGTAGGCCCTCTCCTGTACTTTTGGTGAGAGTACAAATTAGTACAAACTCCCTGGAAGACAGTTGACAGTATCTAGTAAAATTTTAAAGACATTTAAAGACACTTTCGTCTCCTGATAAACTCTGCTCACATGTACATGTAATAGCACAGGATTAGAAATAACCTAAATTTTCATCAAGAGGAGACTATTATAACAGATCAGGGCTCACTCACAAAATGGAGTATTTTGTAGCCACTGGTGCTGGTAAGAAAAATCTCCAAGATTTGTTATTACAGGAAAAATTTATACAAGGTATGTACTTACTTATAAAGTACAAGGTTATGTACTTACTCTGTGTGGATATGTATGTGTGCCCATCTGTGTTTTTAAGAAATAACAGATGTATGTGCCTTCATATGCACAGAATATTTCTGGAAGACTGCAGAAAAGTACTGGAGAGAGGGGCTGGAGAGCTCAAGGTAGGAGAAATAATTTTTAGGTCTTTTGTCCCATTTGAATCTTTTTCTTACCACATGTTAAGTATTACTCTCAATTACATTTATGTATTTATATATTAAAGATGTATGTTTAGACGGGATGAGCACTGGGTGTTATTCTATATGTTGACAAATTGAACACCAATAAAAAATAAATTTGTTTTTTTTTTAATTTTTTAAATTTATTTATGATAGTCACACACAGAGAGAGAGAGAGAGAGAGGCAGAGACACAGGCAGAGGGAGAAGCAGGCTCCATGCACCGGGAGCCCGACGTGGGATTCGATCCTGGGTCTCCAGGATAGAGCCCTGGGCCAAAGGCAGGCGCTAAACCGCTGCGCCACCCAGGGATCCCAAAAAATAAATTTGTTAAAAAAATAAAAAATAAATAAAGATGTATGTTTATATTCACACGGGGGGACCAGTGGCTCCAGAGCCTCCTGACATTATCCCGAAAACCTCTGAAACCCATGCACTCACAGAAGAGGGACTCCGGCATACCTGTGGACAGCTCCAGTCCTCAGAGTTATTTTTTCCGTGACCATCTGTAGCACATGATCCCACTGATTCAAGGTTTTTCTGGGGATGAGGAGGCGGGAAGCCGGACTTATGAGGTCTCCATTTGCAATCAAACTGGAAAAAAAAAAAAAAAAAAAAAAAAAGGCAAAAAACCAGCTAGCCACACCATTGGAAACGGTTAGACTTTTAAAGCTACAAAACAAACCCCAAACCACAAAGAAAGCAAACTTCCAACTATAATGTAAAAGTCCTCAACATACAAGATCGTGCACGGCTCCTGCAGTGGCTTTCTAAAGCGAGCGGACACGTTGATCCTGCTGTGCATTACTGGCTTCACCTTTAAAAAAGCAAAGAAATGCAAATCACTGAGCTTCTGTTAGGTTTTCTTTTCTTTCTCCCCCCCACCCCCCCAGGAATTAAAAAAAGCTACAGGTTTTCAGGAAGGGGCTGAGACCTGTTGTGCCTTTGTTAAAAATCTTAAAATCTTGCGGCGTGGGGTGGGGGTGGGGGTGTCCCCCAATTATATAAACATTCTGGGCTCACTTTCTAGCACTACTGCATGCCCTTACCAAAGCTCTCAAGAAAAATTTCCCCCAAGCCCTGGCTTTACTGCTTACCATCTGTGCCCGCAATTGGGCCTGCACCTGAGAATTTTGAGGCAACACTGTAAACACTGCTTTCCCTAACACAGAAACAAAGTAATCCCATAAAATCTGGGACTCTGCAGGGCTCCCCATACAGCCACCCCAGACTCCGCTTTCAAGCTGAATCTACGTACGCACTCCCCCCACCCCAGGCACGTGACCCCATCCCATTTTCCCCACAGATTCCACTTCTCCCCTCTCCATCAACCCACTTCCCCAGCCTTTGTTTCCTGGCTCTCAACAGCCAATGGCAAGAAGCACAAGGCACCCCTGGGCACGAGGCCTGGTTTGAGCTCCCAGCAGCCCTCTGCTCCCTAGTCAACTGTTTGTGGGTTTTTCCTCAATCCCTACCCACCATGCTGAACTCTAAAATCCCAGGGCAGGTACACTCACTCTTAGCAGATCATTTCCTTCTAAACTGAAGGAAACTGGGGCCAACAGGCAAGAAGCCCCTGGAGCTCCCCTTCCTCCACAACCCACCTCATCTACATCTTCACCTTCATCACCTTTCCCCTTTGCTGCCTGTCTCCGGTGAACCTTATCTCTTCATAAAGCTAATCCTCACCTTGATTTTTGTCCCCAGCTACCTCTACTGGATCCATTAATCATCTGCTTGTCTTAAAGCTGATGCCACGTTCCTGGTTCCCTAGTGCCCTTCCCTGATGCTTTCCCCATAGCACTTAACCATCATGTGACATGTGACACATTTTATTTATTTGATTTTTAATTATGTTCCTCTGATGTTACTCTCAATATTACCTAGTAATGTACTGAGCACAGACTTCATACCCTAGTAGTTTTGTTCAAAGTCTTGCCTCTTGACCTTGATTATTTAAGACCTTCCCTGTTGGGATTTTTGAATTAAAGGTGAAGGTGAACATGTTGTGTAAACAAATAACTTCAAAATTCTTGTTGAATTGGCTAAAATATTCTTTTTCTTTAGAGCATACATATCTATAAACAATATACAGAAATGCATAAATAAAAGACTTAAAAATAATTATATATGTTGGCAAATTGAACTTAAAAACATATATATAATTTTGAGTATATACGTTGCTGCTGGAACTAAAGCAAACCACTTGTTTTGAATAATAATTGTTTTCCTCATTCAGCATGGCAAAAATTTTCCCCAAATGTTCATGATTAACCAGTTGAACTGAAGATTAACCTTAAATATATGTTTCTGAGTCATTATAATTAAGTTAACTAGGCTGTTTTCAGATATACTAATAATAGAATTTGAAAATATAATCCAAGTATTATATCTGAGTTCAGAAAAAAAAAGTAAGACCATTGTATAAGACAACTGAAACTTTTTGGAGAAAGCACGATTTTTAATTTACAATGCATTTTTTAATTGGCATTTCAAATAATAACTTCAATCACACACACAAAAATAAGTCAGATCAACTGCACAGAAGGGAAGCTTTTCTAGAATCCTTTTCAGGGATGAGGGATTGATCACATGGTGCTATGGCTTTAGATAATGAATAATACAATAATAAGTTAGAATATGTCTCTAAAATGTGTAAATTTTCTTATTAGCCCATACAATTTCCCTTGCCATTTAAAATAAATAGTATTGGGATCCCTGGGTGGCGCAGCGGTTTGGCGCCTGCCTTTGGCCCAGGGCGCGATCCTGGAGACCCGGGATCGAATCCCATGTTGGGCTCCCGGTGCATGGAGCCTGCTTCTCCCTCTGCCTATGTCTCTGCCTCTGTGTGTGTGTGTGTGTGTGTGTGTATGTGTGTGACTATCATAAATAAAAACAAACAAAAATTTAAAAAAAAAAAGATTTTAAAAAAATAAAAAATAAATAGTATTTGAAATATGAGTATAATGTTAAGTATCAATACACCTAGTTACAGTGGGATGGACACCCAGGAATGGCATGTGCGGTGCTCCCACTCAGACCCTGGGTACCAGGAATAGCTTTATTGGTGATTGGTCAATGGCTGGCCAATGTTAGTGTGGAATCTATGACCATGGAACCAAAACAAATGAAAAGGTATCAATTCAAAACTCATTCATTTTGGACCTAGCACATTAATAATACTCCTGCTTGGGTTGTGTCAGTTTGAGAATCACCACAAAGTAATGGGAGGACACGCTAACAGCTAATCTCTTGCCTGGATTCTTCACTGGGTTCAACACCATCTCAGAAACCCCAGTTTATTTGGATACCGAGACATAGGTAAGCCTAATTAATCAGAGTGAAGAGTCATGCCCTGAGTGTAAAGGAGAAAGGCGAACAGGTGCCTAGGTCGGTAGGTAGAGAAACAGCGAACTGAATAAATATTTGGCTGACATTTTTCTTGAAACTATTCCTAAAGTGAAAGGTAGCAAAAGCAGTACAAGCACATTTACCCTATTAGAATGAGGTGAGCCAGGGACCTAGTGCGGATCCTCCAATACAAATCACACATGCTTTCCAAAACATCCTTTTGTCTGTTATATCTTTTTTAGATTGTGTTTGTGTCACAGACAGCCATATTAAACACTTGCTCAAGCCCACAAGGCTTCATGTGAACCTAGGAAATCTATATGTGATTTAACTCCCAAGTTCACAAACTCCATATGACAATAAGACAATAACCACAGTTGCATCAAATTCAAGTTAAAACTTACATGACTCAAAAAATATGAATCCATCTGTTATAAAAAAAATGAGCTCAGTGAAAACAGTTGTTGAAAATATATATTTGAAATAATAATAATCTCCCAATTCTGAACTCCAGAACTAACTGCCAACACATTCTCAAGAACCAATTCAATGCCTCACACCTCATTTTCTTAATCTGTAAAAAGAGGGATAATCCTGATAAACTAGCCCAAAGGGAGGCTCCATGAACTAATTAACCAAGTGGCAATGCCACTCCCTGGGGCTGTTAAACTGAATGCTTCAGAGAATCCATCTCTCTCAAATCTCAGCACTCATCACCTCTTGAAACCTCTTGAAATCTAGGCCAAGAAAATCAAACTCAGTCTCAGGACCTGAGAAAATGATTGTTAAATATGCACCATCCCAAAAATCTAGCGACCACTGACCTCTTGTAAACACTCACTATACAATTTTAAACTTTTAAAAAAATAGGGCAGCCCCGGTGGCTCAGTGGTTTAGCACTGCCTTCAGCCCAGGGCATGATCTTGAAGACCCAGGATGGAGTCCCACGTCAGGCTCCCTGCATGGAGCCTGCTTCTCCCTCTGCCTGTGTCTCTGCCTCTCTCCCCCTCTCTCTTTCTCCCCATATATACCAGGTTTTTGTGACTGTCCATAATAAACTAGGCATTTAGGGGAAAAAATGTAATGAAGTCATTTATTTGCTAAACAAAGGCCAACCCACACAAAGAGACTTCAACTCTATTTTCCTTCTTGTATGGATTTAAGAAACAGTAGGTTCTCCAAACGGTAACCTTTGAAAAACTTTGTTACTACTTTGCAAAGATAGCGCACAGCATTAAAGAACAGTGCAAAGTCCTTTACAAAATATTTCATGGATTTTCACCACTTTTTGATACATGAGAAGAAAAGCGCCAAACAATTCTAGAAAACACCAGAGTTGAAAATAACTCACCTAGGAGTCAATACAGCAGACACATCCAAACTAGGAATTGTTCCAAAGAAGTTTTTTAAAACAATTATCCTTTTTTTTTTCAATGTTACTATTTCTTTAAGATTTGTTTGAGAGAGAAAGAGCAAGCAAGCATGGGTAGGGGAAGAGGGGGAAAGAGAGAGTCCTGAACCAGACTCCCTGCTGAGCATAGAGCCAGATGTGGGGCTCTATTCCAGGGCCCTGAGATTATGACCTGAGCTGAAATCAAGAGTCAACCACTTAACCTACTGAGCCACCCAGGCACTCCTACTAATTTTTAAATGGAAGAAAAACTAGCCAAGATGCCTGATGGATGGTGATGATACAACCTCCTGAGGTGATGCTTTATGTGAAAATTGACAATTGGAAGATACCTCTGTTAGAGGGTATTTCATGCTGAGAATATGTCCTAAGCTTCACGGAATGAAACTGCTTATCATGAAGATATTCTTGAAGCATGGACTGAAAGAGTAATGTGACAAAGAAAAGGGTGTGTAACAAGAGGTGAGGACAATACCAAGCTTTTCAAAGGAATCGCTGACTCGCCCTCTCCTTGGATTTCTATCAATGGTATTACAAGGCATCTCAATTACAACGAGTCTTGCCACATTCTAACCTGCAGAATAACAAAGATCTCCAGAGACAGGAAAATTACATTGTTTTCCTACCACTGTTTTTCCCTTTTTCCTAAATGAGGAAATACATTCTAATAATGTATTTAATGTAATAATTGTATGTAATTTGATAAATAAAATGTTTGTGCTCTGCTTGTATCAAGATTGTTTTCCATTTTTAAAAGGATTTTCCCCCCATATTCAAGTAAACTAAAGGCTTAGGTCCACTTCAGGGTAGGAGGTAGAAGGTTGTAGGGGACTACTGTTCCCAACAGGACAACAAAAACTGAAAGATAAGCTAAGTATCATGGTTTTTGTATATGTAAACATCCCATGTCAAGTATGTGTGTAACGCATCCAAGTATATATCCTCACAAACATGCAGTAAAATTTTTAAGTGTGGTTAGTCTTGGAGGATAGGCTGGGGTAGGATACATAGAGGGGATGTAATAAGGGTACTTTCACCTTTTTTAAAAAAAATTTTTTATGATAATCACACAGAGAGAGAGAGAGAGAGAGGCAGAGACATAGGCAGAGGGAGAAGCAGGCTCCATGCACCGGGAGCCAGACGTGGGATTCGATCCCGAGTCTCCAGGATCGCGCCCTGGGCCAAAGGCAGGCGCTAAACCGCTGCACCACCCAGGAATCCCTACTTTCACCTTTTTATACTTCAATCCATTCTACATAACTTTTTTCTTTCCTTTTCCCTTTTGAACCCTTTACCCATTTCTCTTACCCAGTCTCTTACCTCTGATAACCACCAATCTGTACCCTGTATCTATGAGCTTATTTTTTTTAATTGCACATCTAAGAGAGACTATCTTGTATTTGTCTTTCTGACATTTTTCACTTAACATAATGTCCTAGAGGCCCTTGAGACCATCATTCATGTTGTCACAAATGGACAGAATGAATTCTTCCTCATGGCCAAATATTCCATTATAAGCATATATATCATAATGTTTACCCATTCACAAATCAATGGACAATGGTCATTTTCGTATCTTGGCTCTTGTCAACAATGCTTCAATAAACTTGAGGATGCATGTATCTTTTCAAGTTAATCTTTTTATTTTCTTTGGAAAATATTCAGAAGTGGAACTGCTGGATCATATATTTTGAGGAACCTCCATACTGTTTTCCACGGTGGCTGCACCAGTTTGCATTCCCACCAATGGTGTGGAAGGGTTTCTACTCTCCACATTCTCACCAACACTTATTTCTTCCCTTTTTGATAATGGCCTTTCTAATATGTTATTTCATTGTGATTTTTAGTTGCATCTCTCTGACAATTAATGATGCTAAGTATCTTTTCATGTACCTATTGGCCATCTGTTGATCTTCCTTGGAAAAGTATCTACTCAGATCTTCTGCTCATTTTTTTAATTGGATTGCCTAAGGGAGTTTTAGTCATTGAGTTGGATGAGTTCTTAATATATTTTGGATATTAACTGCTCAGTATATTATGATTTGCAAATATTTTCTACCATTCAGTAAGTTCCTTTTGCTTTCAGTGTCAGATTCAAAGAAATCATAGCCAAGACCCATGTCAAAAAGCTTATTGCCTGTTTTCTTCTAGGAGTTTTATCGTTTCAGGTCTTAAACATTCAAGTTTAATCCATTTTTTAAAAAACTATTTACTTATTTGACAGAGAGAAAGCACAAGTAGGGGGAGCAGCAGGCAGAAGGAGGAGAAGCAGGCTCCCAGCTGAGCAGGGAACCTGATGCGGGGCTGGATCGTAGGACCCTGGGATCATGATCTGAGCTGAAGGGAGCTATGCAACCAACTGAGCCACCCAGGCACCCTGTCTTTAATCCATTTTTTGTATATGGTGAGAAACAGTGGTTGAGTTTCATTCTTTTGCATATGGCTATCTGGTTTTCCCAACACCACTGAGCAGACTGTCCCCACTGTATATGCTTTCCTCCTTATTGTAAATTAATTGACCATATATACATGGTTTTATTTGGGCTCTCTATTCTATTGACCTATATGTCTGTTTCTATGCCAATACCATACTGTTTTAATTACTATATCTTTGTAATATAGTTTGTAATTGGGGAGCATGGTGCCTCCAGCTTTGTTCTTCTTTCTCAAGATTGCATCAACTATTTGGGGATTTTTTTGGTTCCATACAAATTTTAGGATTAGTTTTTTTTATTTCTTCGAAAAAATGTCATTGGAGTTTTGATAAGGATTTCACCGAATCTGTAGATTGTGCTGGATAATAAGGACATTTTCACAATATTTATTCTTCCAATCCATAAGCATGGTATATCTTTCCACTCATTTGTGTCTTCTTCAATTTCTTTCATTAAGGTCTTATAGTTTTCAATATACAAGTCTTTCACCTCCTTGGTTAAAATTATTCCTAGGTATTCTACTCTTTTTGATTCAATTGTAAATAGGATTGTTTCCTTTCTTTTTCTTTCTTTTTTTTTTTTTTTTTTTTTTTTTTTGAGAGAGACAGACAGTGTGTGCATATGTGCATGCATGGCAGGAGAGGGGCAAAGGGAGAGGGAGAATCTTAAGTACTGAGTGTGGAGCCCAACATTGGGCTCCATCTCACCACCCTTGGATCATGACCTAAGACAAAACCAAGACTCAGACTCAACTGACTAAGCCACCCAGGCACCCCTCTTTATTTTTCTTTCTAATGGTTTGTTATTAGTGTGTGGAAATGCAAATTTTTGGGTTTTATTATGTATCCTGCAACTTTACTGAATTCATTTACCAGTTCTAACAGGTTTTTTTTGTGTGTGGAATCTTTAGGGTTTTCTATACATAATATCATGTCATCTACAGGTGGTGACAATTCCACTTCTTTCTTTCCAATTTTGATGCCTTTTTTTTTTTCTTGCTTAATTGCCCTGGCTAGGACTTCCAATATGATGTTACGTAAAGATAATGACAGGGGCATCCTTGTTTTGCTCTTGACCTTAGAGAAAGCTTTCAATTTTTCACTGTTGAGTATTTTGCCTGTGGGCTCATCATATATGGCCTTTATTCTGTTCCCCCTATTCCCATTTAGTTGAGAGTTTTTATCATAAATGGGTATTGAATTTTGACAATGCTTTTTCTGTATCTATTAAGATGACCATATGATTTTCATCCTTCATTTGATTTCATTTATCCCCATTCTGTTAACATGGTGGTGTATCACATTGGCTACTTTGAGGATGCTGAACCATCCTTTCATTCCTGGAATACCTGATTGTGGCATATGATCCTGTTAATGTAGTGTTGGCTTTGGTCTGCTAATATTTTGTTGAGGATATTTACATCTGTGTTCATCAGGATATAGGCCTATAATTTGTGCCATTCCTTATCTGGTTTTGGTATTAGGCCCAAGGTATCAGGGTAATTGTGGCATTATAAAATGAGTTTGGAAGCTTGACCTCCCATTAAAATTATATTTTTTTGGAAGACTTTCAGAAGGATTCATATTAATTCTTTGAATGGTTAGTAAAATTCACTAGTAAAGCCACCTGGTGCTGGACTTTTCCTTGGTAGGTTCTTGGTAGGTCTTTGAATGTTTAGTAAAATTCACTAGTAAAGCCATCTGGTTCTGTACCTTTTTCTTGGTAGGTCTTTTTTATTTCCTTTGATCTCAGCAGCTTTTAAATCACTGATTCAATCTCTTTACCAGTAATCCATGTTCAGATTTTCTATTTCATCATGATTCAGTTTTGATAGGTTGTATGTTTCCAAGAATGTATCCATTTCTTCTAGATTGTCCAGTTTGGGGCATACACTTTTTCAAAGTAGTCTCTTATGATCCTTGGTATTTATGTGCTATCAGTTGTGAGATCTCATCTTTCATTTCGGATTTTACTTAAGTCCTCTCTTTTTTTTTTCTTGGTAAGTCTACCTAAAGGCTTGTCAATTTTATCTTTTCAAACAACCAGGCTTCAGTGCCACTGATCTTCTTTACTGTCTTTTCTTTTTTTTTAAGTTTTATTTATTGGGGCACCTGAGTGGCTCAGTCAGTTAAGTGTCTGCCTTCAGCTCAGTTCATGATCCTGGAGTCCTGGGGTGGAGCCAGCCCCACATTGGGCTCCCTGCTCAGTGGGGAGACTCTGCTTCTCCCTCTCCCTCTGCCCCACCCCCTGCTTGTGTTCTTTCTCAAATAAATAAATCTTTAAAAAAAAAGAAGATTTTATTTATTTATTTGAGAGAGAGAGAGACCATGCAATGGGGTGGTTTAGAGGGAGAGGGAAAAGCAAACTCCCTGTTGAGCCAGGAGCCCAACTCAGGGCTCAATCCAAGGACCCTAAGATCATGACCTAAGCTTAAGGTAAATACTTACCTGACTGAGCCACCCAGGCACCCCATTCTTTTTGTCTTTTTAATCTCTATGTCATTTATTTCCTCTCTAATCTTTGTTATCTCTTTCCTTCTACAAATGTGGGGCTTCCTCTGTTCTTTTTTCCTAGTTCTGGAATATGTAATGTTAGGTTTTGTATTTGAGACTTTTCTTTTTTCTTGCAGTAGGTTTTGCTGCAACCCATAAATTTTGGTATATTTCTTTTTCTTGTCTCAGGTATTTTTTTATTTCCTTTTGATCTCTCCTTTGGTTCACTGGTTATTCAGTAGCATGTTGTTTAATCTCCACATACTGTACATTTTTCACTTTCCTTCATGTAATTAATTTCTAGTTTCATACCATAGTGGTCAAAAAGATGCTTGACATGATTCCAGTCTTCTTAAATTTATTGAGACTTCTGTAGCCTAAATAGGATTATGATTTATCCTGGAAAATGCTGAACTCTTTATGAGGTAAATTACTTATCTCCATTTCATTAAGGTTTTTTCTTCCTTTTTAAAAATATTTTATTTATTTATTCATGAAACACACAGAGAGAGAGAGAGAGAGAGAGAGAGAGAGAGAGAGAGAGATAGGCAGAGGGAGAAGCAGGCTCCCTGAGGGAAGCCTGATTCAGGACTTGATCCCAGGACCCTGGGATCATGAGCTGAGCCAAAGGCAGACACTCAACCACTGAGCCACCCAGGTGCCCCATTAATGTTTTTTATTTTCTGAGGTTTATCCTGTTCTTTCACTTGGAATGGATTCCTCTGTTTCTTCATCTCTTGACTCTCTGTGTTGGTTTCCATACAGGAGATAATCAACCAACTCTCCCAGTCTTGAGGAAGTGGTTTGTGTAGCAGGTATGCCTTGTTCAACCAAGCCCCAATCCTTTATCATCTCCCAACCTTGGAGTTTGCCCAAATAGCCTATTATATTTTTAATACCTCCTAGCAGTTGAAGATATACCAAGACCTGTAAGTGTCCCTAAGGGGAAGTTCTCAGCACTCAGATTTAAGCGGTTTGGTATCCAGATCCTCCGACAGCAGCTTTTAAAGTATATCAATGTATACAATCCTGTATATAGCCTGGAGACCACAAGCATAAACCTCACTGGCCTGGAGATCTGGCAAGGTCCCATGGACAGCAGTCACAAAAATTAGCATTCTAGACATAAAAACCAGGGTACCAGCTGTGAGTAAATCTCCCATCTAGGAGTCACTGGTGCTCTGGAGCATGGCAGAGGGAGAACACAAAGATAGCACACACCTTCCATGGTCTCTGGAGAAGATAGCAGTCCCTCAGCATGTATAATTTAGAAGCCAGCCCCTCAGTCTGCCATCATGATTAGCTAATAGTCTTAGATCTCCTACTTCTTGCTTGGTCCTGGGACTGTGACAGCTATATAAGAACTCTTTCTCCATTGGTTACAGTCCTATGGGAACCAGGAGTGTAAGCCCCACTGGCTGCTGGATCCAGGCAATATGGAAGTGTTTCCTGGCAGTAACTGCAAGAACTTGGGTGTGATAGAGAGGATTTAAGCTCCTTTCTGGGTGACACTAATTATAACAGTCCCAGAGGGCCCAGAACACAAGGTCCCTTGGCCTCCAGAGCCAGGCAGTCAAGAGGTGGGAGCCACAAAGACTGGGGGACCCAACTCATGTATAAGCTCCCTTCCAGGAGAGATCCTAGTGCTCTAGAGCACAGTAAAAAGAGAGTGCAAAGATGGTGCCCACCGGTGTCCATCCCTGGAGAATGTTCTAGCAGGATCCTAGATCTAAGTGTTAAATTACATGTCTGGCCTTCAGGCCGATGCTTCAATAGAAGGAAGTGAGTCTCCTTCACTTTAAGTTTACGCACAATCAGCTGCCTCTGAGCTGGGGCCCTGGGTCAGGTGAGTCCAACCACACAAGGAGCTACTTAAGAGATGTCCTCCAGATCACTACAGTCTTGTGGGTCTTGGTACACAAGTGCCACTGGTTTACAAAGATAGATATTTTTGAGACTCATTGCTGAGATGCAGTTTCTGAAAGCTAAGGTGCCCAGTGTGCAGTTTGAACCCTTCACTCCTTGGGAAGGAGTTCCAGGTTTTGAGTTTTTGCCCCATTTGTGGGTTTGCCCTGCCACGGGTGGGGTTTGGGGTAAGTTTGTGTCCCGGGTGCGTCTCCCACCTGCATTGATGTAGTTTTCTCCTTGTTTGCCTGATATGTAGTTGTCACACAGCCAGCCTTTAGAGTTTTTGAAGAAATTTGTTCCACTGAAGACTCATGTCCATGGGGGAGATGAGTTCAGGATCTTCCTGTCACCATCTTAAACTAGAACCCATAATTTTTTAAATGTATCAAAGAACTTAGGATGCAAAGAAATTAAATGAACTCAGATGCCTGGGTAGCCCAGTAGGTTAAGTGTCTGCTTTCAGCTCAGGTCATGATCCTGGGGTCCTGAGATCAAACCCCACATGGGACTCCCTGCTCAGCAGAAAGTCTGCTTCTCCCTCTGTCCCCCTCCCCCCACTCTGTGCTCTCTCTCCCTCTCTCTTAATAAATAAAAAATCTTTTTTTAAAAAAAGAAGTCTAATGAACTAAATTCCAGAGAGTGATGAGCTCTTCCTACATGAGAAGAAACCTATAGCAGCTTTTCACACCCAGGGGCATGCCAAGCAGAAGAAAAAAACCTCCCAGACAGAGCCAGTGTGTGAGTGGACATGCCAGAGGAGACTGAGATGCAGGGCTAGTCTATGTCACCCACTAATTCTTCCCCAAAGGACCTCACTAGGTGCATAGATGTAGAACAAAAGCTAAGAGCAGAGCAAATAGCAGGAAATGCAATCTCATGGTGTGGAAAGCTGGAGGTGGGCCTCCAGAAAACCCTCCAGTGATGTCTAGGTCTGAGTACTTCTAAATCCTCTGCTTCTGCACTGGGTCCTAGGGCGAGCAAGTCTGTGCACCAGCCCTGTAAGAGCAGAGTCTCAAGTTTCCTACAGCTATTTTGGTTTCTTAGACACAAGTCCTTTAGTTTTCAAAGCCAGACATCTGGAGAGCTTGTCTCTCCACAGCATGGTCCCAAGGGTTGGGGGTGCCTGATATGGGGCTGAAGCCCTTTGCTCCTCAGAGACGTGCTCCATTTTTGCAAGATCCCTCCATCTTGCGGGTAGCTGCGTTGGGAGTGGGGTTTTGGGCAAGACTGTGTCTCTGCTCTCCTGGACATCTTAGTGTGGTCTTTTTATTCTTTGTTTTGGAATAGATATTCAAGTAATTCTCAGGTCTCTTTCTGAGAGAACTGTTCTATAGGCAGCTGTAGATTTGGTGTGTATGTGGAAAGTGTTGAGTTCAGGGTCTTCCTGAGGCTGCCATCTTCAACCTCCTACAGATTTTTTTGATCAATGTAAAATCCAGATGCCTCCAGATTTATATTAAAGGATTTTTTTTTAAAACAAGTACACATTTTAAAAACCTTGGACATTTCTTAGAAAACATATACAATATCTGACATACTAAAACACGTTTTTCTAGTACTGGGCTCTTTTGGACTTAGGGAAATTAAATTCCATAAATATTGTTAATCTGTAATAGATATTTGGGTATATGATCCTCTACAATAGTGAAGAAAAGCAAACATGGAATGTGTAGCTGGAAATTCCATACCAATCCAGAATACATTGTCCAACTCCACCCTTCTGTGACCATTATCAGTCTCCTATGTTAATAAATACTCCTGCCCATGCCTAAATGTTGGTTCTTCCCTCAGGATTCCATCATCCCAGCATTCTTCTCTTTATAACTCAAATACTCTCCCTGGTCACATTATCCAACTTGATGTTATTTATTATCAATATCACTTTGTTGATGATGATCCAATCTCTATATTTAGTCCAGATCCTTCTCCTGACACCAAACCAATTTTTTTTTAGTGAATACCATGCCTAGAACTGCATCAAACACCCCAATATGTTGCCTTAACTCTTTATGTCACCTTCTTAAGATAATTATTTTTAAATAAGTTTATAATTATAAAACACATCAGAATTTACAAAATGCTTTCTTTGGGGCACCCAGGTGGCTCAGTTGGTTAAGCATCTGACTCTTGATTTCAATTCAGGTCATGATCTCAGGATCCTGGGATGGAGCCCCATGTCAGGCTCTGCATTCAGTGGGAAGTCCGCTTGAGATTCTCACTCTCCCTCTGCCCCTACCCCCACTCACACACATGTGTTCTCTCCAAAATAAATACATAAATCTTTTATAAAAAGATAAAATGCTTTCATTTACAGTGACATTTGTTCCTTAAAATAACAATATGAGGCTAACATTATGAGGTTAGTATTATTCCAATTGTATAAATGGGAAAAGATGAGCCTTTCCATCTGTTAAGATCACACAGTAAGCAAAGAAGTAGACCCATGAAACCACTTCTTCTGATTACCAGGCCCAGCAGAATTCAGTCCTACTGCTTAATGATGCCCAAGACAGAAATGGGCCACTAGCAGAAGTAGCAGACACATAATCACACCTATTTAAATTAGATCTTTCTTGAATTATCTGTAACTGAATATATGCATGTTCATATATATGCATAATTGAATTATCTGTAACTGAATATATGCATATTCATATATATGCATAATATAGGCATATATTCATATATATACAAACTTAGAATGCCCTTATTTTTGGTTCCCATATTCTCTCAAAACCACTGAAGTTTCTCTTTCTCTGGCTGCTACCTATCAAATAACCTTAACATGATTATATCAGCATAATTTATGGAACCTCAATGGGGATGAACATTGAAATTCTTTAAACCCCAGAACTTCTAGAAATTCCAGAAAAGCATGATGGCAAAATCAGGCCAGCTACTGAGATATTTTGGAGAGAATATATTCATTGTTATATAATGATAAAAATTCTAACTACTCTAACTTCAGTGAGAACCTAGTTATAGAAGATGTCTCTAATTACAATGAACAGGCTGTTTAGAACATTCCCAGAAGGGTCCAATTAGCTGCCACGAGCTGATGAAACCACTGATCTCTACCTGGGTCCCCTATAGGTCCCCATGTTGTTGTACTCAGTCCAGGGGCTGATTCCCAGAGGAAGGAGTTAAATTCATCCGTCAGGTGTGGATTAGTATCTCTTATTCAGGGGGTTATTTTTCTGCCAATACAATATACCTTGGCATCAGTTTGCAGATTTGTCTTTTTGAACTACTCTCTAAATGAGTGCCTCCCTTCCTTGAAGCAGGAAAACAATTCAAAACAAAGTCACAAATAAATGGCATGGCCATTCAAAACCATGGCAAGGTGAAGGATTTCCTTTTAGCTTAAAAGTGACCCAAGAGTAACATGTCATTATAAATTTCTCCAAACCCATAAAAAATGTACACCAACACTGGGCCTTAATGTAAATATGAACTCTGGGCAATTATGATGTGTCAGTGTACCACTCTAACGGGTGGTGTTGATCATGGGGAAGGCTGTGCATGTGTAGAGGTAAGGTACACATGGGAAATCTCTGTACCCTTCCATTAACTTTCCTGTGAACATGAAAATGTTCTAAAAAAAATAATTAACATCTAATAAAAAAAAACTTTGGAAAAGTTAAGCAAAAGATCAATTGTAAGTAACACATTCCTTTGAAAACTCTTATGTATAACTATATATTTAAATAAAGTGTCCAGACTGCTAAATCATCTCACCTTAAAAAGCAAATGCCATCAAATCTCACCAAATTTCGAACCATTGAGTCAATATCCCAGCATACTACCAATTTATAAACCACTGGCATTCTCGTTTAATTTTCTCTTTATTGCACTTAGTAGGATATTTTTAAAAATCAGATAATCCTAAACAGTCTGAATATATAATGTTAAAATTCATGTTTATTACCTTTATTCTAAAAATATTATTTGCAATGGGCACTCTACCTTATAGGAAAGCTGAACATGACTTGAGTCATTTTTAAGGCATTCATAAGTAAGTCTGCATGAGTCTCCCTAATGTTGTGCTGAAGAGGATAATATGACCCCGACAAAGTTAAAAAATAACCAATTAACCCAAGAGAACTCAGGAGATATTACAGGAAATACCCCCAACCAAGCATTGAAAAATTAATTTTTTAATTCTTTTTCTTTGTTATGCCTTCTTAACTTCTTATAGCACGCTTACTATTTCACCAATGCCATTTTTGGTTTTTTGTTTTCCCAAATGGGATTTTAGTTACCAAACCAATCTAGCCAATGGAATGTAAAAGTTCCACTAGGAATGTAGAGTGGTGGGAAGTGTGTCCATAACAATGCAAGATGAAAGTTAGCAATGCTGAGTATGCAGCCTGGTTCATGGGCTGACGGCAGCTTCCCCCTGCATTTAAATAAGTCACTGAGTCCCCAGGACTCCCACTGAAGCATGTGCCAACCATATGTAATCTACATCCAGTCATTCATACGCATGAAGGAAGCTATGAACGTACCGGCAGATGGCAAGGGTAGCATTCTGGGGACTATGAGGTTTTCACCCACAGGTGCTGCTTGTGTGCTGTGCTCACGAGTAGTACGGAGGAGGGCAGAGGGGGGCCTCCACTCTCACCCAGCTCCCTGAGGGTGGGATGTCACAGGTATCAATTGTGCCAGGCACTGGGTTCCGTGTTGAGAGTCCACTGGTAGATGAGTCAAGATCCCCACCATCACGAAGCCCAAAGAATAGCTCAGGGGTCAATGACAAAAAGTAAAAAATAAATTTAAAAAATGCCTAATCACAAATTATGAAACGTGCTCTGAGGAAAACGAAGCAGTCGTGAGATAAGACTGGTGCGGAGCAGCCAGAGGTACGCTGGTGAGAGCAGAAAAGGACGAACTGGCAGGCACCATGCCGGGCCTTGTAAGCCAAGGAAGGGAGGCTAGATGTCAGCCTAAGTGCAATGGGTCTCGGCGGCACAGTTCTTTTTTTTTTTTTTTTTCAAATATTTTATTTATTTATTCATGAGAGACACAGAGAGACAGAGAGGCAGAGACACAGGCAGGGGGAGAAGCAGGCTCCACACAGGGAGCCCAACACAGGACTCGGCCCCAGGACTCCAGGATCACGCCCTGGACTGAAGGCAGGTACTAGAGCCACCCAGGGATCCCCTTCGGCAGCAGATTTCCACAAGGGTCATGCTGGCTGCTACGTGGAGAGTAACTGGAGAAAGCAAGACTGGAAGTAAGGAGACCAAAAGGGGGGTCTGCTGAATTACCCACATAAGAGACGGTGGTGGCTTTTCCTAGGGGTTGACTATGGGGAAAGAAAAAATAGGCAGAGCCACGACATATTGGAGACAGAAATTAGTACCTACTGGAAGAAGCATGTGGATCATGAGGGAAAGAGGACTTGAGAAATTGAGTATACGGTGGTGCTGCAGATGAGACAGAGAAGGAAGATATGCCCTGGCAACAGAATCAAGAGTTTCATTGTGAACATTACATTAGAGCTGCCTGTGAGAACTCCCAGTAGAGATGCCACCACACAGGTGAGCTGGAGCTCAGGGAAGAAGCCAGAGTTTGAGATGCAAATTGGGGGTGATAAGCATGCGCAGGGCATGTGAAGCCATGAGGCAGCATGAGGTCACCAAAGAAAGGAGCGGAAAGCCAAGATGGGGGCTCAGGACTCAGCCTTGGGGTTGGATTACAGAGGAGACATGAGTCCACTGGAGATGGGACAAAAGCAGACAGACAAGAAACAGATAAACCAAGAGAGTGCAGTGTTCCAAAAGCTAAGAGAAAGGACCAGCTATTCAGAGCCAGATTGAGGAGGATAGGAAGATGCCCACTGAATTGATCACCACAGCTTGTCAAGCTACGGGAGAGCTTGACAAGAACATCACAGGAGGAGTGCAAGGGACGCAGCCCTGCTGAAGTGAGTTCAGGGCTTGGAAAGGGGGTGAAGGTGTGGAGGGGTACCTTTCTGCTTGGCCTTATCAGTGTCTGTAGGAAATACATTTCCTATCAGAATACATTTAGGATAAGCTCCTTCCTATCTATATATCTGCTAAAGCCAGGACAGGCAGGAGGCATTTGGGACAGGAGGAAAGAATTCTCAGCTTCCCCAGCCGCAGGAGTAGTAGGGAAACACAGCCGCAGCTCAACTCAAGAAGCTAAGCAAGGGAGACATCTAGGGTCACCCAGTTATAGGGGTCACATGTGTGCAGTCATAAATGAGGAGAGTGCTTAACCCAACCAAGACAGGACTCACATGGGACCTCGTTGACCAGAAAGGACACAGAGAAGTCAGCTGGACGAAGGAGAGAGAAGAATGAGGCCAAGGAAAGCAAACCACCACACCTGTACCAGCATTAGGATGGATTATTCACATAAAACTGGCTAAAACTAGAAAATTCATACTAAATTGCTATCTTACTCTTCTCTCTCCAAAGACACTGCTTAAAGCATTGCAACAAACAAGAGAAGCACATGCCAAAATACTGCCAAGTCCAGAGTGCTTTAAAAAAATCACAACCCCTACATATTCTTGAGACTAACTTAAAACCATTCTCCCAATGCCAGGCAATTTGGGGCAAAACTACATCACTGATAACATTAAATTAATATAATTGTTTTTCAAAACTCTGTGGAATTTCATATTCAAGGCATACAATGGACCGTGCACGCCCTTTTACACTGAATTTCTCAAATTTATCATGATAGAATAACCCAGAAATAGAAAAAAGCTATATACCAAAAGGTGTTAACTAGAATATTACATGGCAAAAACAAGAGAGATCATTAAAATATACCTGTAGCTTATAGCATCAACTCAATAGAACAGCATACATTACTATCAAAAATGATGACAGGCACTGAAAGATGAAAAATGTGAGAGAAACAATGTAAGTGAAATACGGTGAAAAATATAAAGTATACTTTATATTTATATATATAAATATATAAATATAAAGTATACATACTTTATAAAGTATGTATAAAATACATGTGATATGTATAAAATTTGTATAAGATGTATTCTGGGATTACAACTCTATACATAGAATGATAAAAGAGACAAATATATGAAGAAAAAGTGGAAGAGAATTTACAAAAATGATATCTAATTGTTTCAATGATGGACTTAGGGAAAACACAATTTTCACTTTAAATATTTGTTACTTATTCTAATTTAATATTTTGTTAATTTTCTGTTTATTTTTTTAAGATTTTATTTAGAGAGAGAGTATGCACATAAGCAGAGGGAGGGTAAGAGGGAGAGAGAGAATCCTCAAGCAGATTCCCTGCTGAGCCCAGTGTGGGTCTCGATCTCACAACCCTGAGACCATGACCTAAGTCGAAATCAAGAGTTGGACGCTCAACCACCTGAACCACCCAGGCGCCCCTATCTTGTTAACTTCTAAGCTACGATTCTAAAAATTAATTTTAGTGGGGTGTACTCATACACGAATAAACAAGTAGACCAATAGCATATATTAGAAAGCCCAGAAATAGACCAAAGTAAGTACACTGGCAATTTAGTATATGGTAAAATTGGCATCTCAAATCACTGGGGCAGAGATAGACTTTTAAAAAATGATACTGAGACAACTGGGTAGCCCAGGTATCTCTGGAAAAAGATAAAATTACATCTACATCTCACACCATAGACAAGACACCACTTAGATCAAGGGGTCAAAACTATGACATGCCAATGAGAAGGCATATCAAACATGTACTCTAAAGACGAAGTTGAAACAACAGGATTAGTTCTCCCTGATGAAAATAAAAGTTTTCCCTCCCCACCTTTTTCTTAAAGGATTTACTGTAGAAAACCTGCAATTGCAAGTACTTTCTCCTGTCTCTGAAATGTATGCAATATCTTCTGAAGATTAGATACCCTGCTGTCAACTTTAGGTCCCAAGAATGTCTTCCTCAAGAACCAACAATGTGGGGATCCCTGGGTGGCGCAGCGGTTTGGCGCCTGCCTTTGGCCCAGGGCGCGATCCTGGAGACCCGGGATCGAATCCCACATCAGGCTCCCGGTGCATGGAGCCTGCTTCTCCCTCTGCCTATGTCTCTGCCTCTCTCTCTCTCTCTGTGACTATCATAAATAAATAAAAATTAAAAAAAAAAAAAAAAAAAGAACCAACAATGTAAACATCAAGTGAGAAGCACCGCCATCTCTTAGTTTCAGTGGGTGGACTGGAGCCGAAATTCAGTGGGCACTTTACTCCAAGTCACAAAACTATGTCGCCTTGTAAAGACAGGAGTAGCTTTGTTTTCTTCTGAATAAAGCCAATCAACTAAACAGACTGGCCACCCCAATTGCCAGGTGAATTCAGGATGAACTACAAGTGCCCTCAAGTCCTCTCCTTGAAGATCAGTTATTTTTTATCTTCAAAATGTGTGTAGTGGGTTGCACTTGCTTGGCTATATGAAAGAGTTAAGATTTCCTTCAGTCTTTGCAATCTCTGGAGTATGGTGCACATGGTACTCAGGTTTAACGCTTACTCAGTCATAATAGTCTTTTCTCTACTACCTTCAGGGAGAGGATTTCTGGATTGAATGAAGATTTTGTTTCTAATTATATCTCCCCAACAGTACCCTCTGATATGCTCTGAGCAGAGCATCACCTCCATTTGATCACAAGAAAACATCAGGCAAACTCAAGTGATGTTTTATAAAATAAGGGACCTTCAAAGTTGTCAAGGTCATGAAAAACGGAGTAGCAGGTCAGTGGAAACTAAGGTGACATGACAACTAGACACAGTGTGGGATCCTGGATTGGGTCTTGGATCAGAAAAAAGACATCAGTGTCAAAACGGACAAAATTAGGTAAGATTTGTAACATAGGGGATGGTATCGATTTTGGTTTCCTGCTATCAGTAACTGTACTGTGGTTGTGTAAGATGCTAACAAAGGAAGCTGAATACAGTAAAGCATAGAAAGGATTCTGCATTACTTGTCAACTTTGTCTAAAAATGTTTGAAAATAAAAAGTTAAATAAATGTAGTGTTTAATACTCTTTATCAAACCTAAAAATCTAACACATAGGAGGCCTTCGTCACTCTGTCTTCACCTCTCCTGCCTTGTCTTCTCTCGATTATCAACCACCATTCTGCATTTAAAATGTAACAGAAAGAAAAAAAAATACCTTCTGAGAAAATCAACAAAAGTCTCTCCATTTGTAATTAGATGAAGCTTAAGCACTTCTGTCAAATGATTACATTCACTTTTCCCACTAGTTGCAAAGAAACAATCCTCTATTACTTTGTCGAGACAAAAGACAAGTTGAAAAGAGGAGAAAAAACTGTCAAGCTACCTGCGACACTAAATTAGTTATTTCTTGCACTCCTAAATCAGAGAAGAAGGCACAGTTATCTCCCCGAAGATCATTGTTTTTGTCACCAATATGCCAAAGGCAGGGGTGTTTTATCACACCCTGGGATTACAGGTCAGAACAATAAGAAACAATGGTTTGGGGGCACCTGAGTGGCTCAGTGGTTGAGCATCTGCCTTTGGCTCAGGATCCTGAGCATATGCCTTTGGCCCAGGATCCTGGGATTGAGCTCTTCATCAGGCTCCCTGCAGGGAGTCTGCTTCTCCCTCTGCCTGTATCTCTCCCTCTCTGTTTCTCTCATGACTAAATAAATAAAATATTTTTTAAAAAAAGAAAGAAAGAATGGTTTGTTGTTAACCAGTAAACCTAGCTTATGTGGGAAAATATTTGTATTCCCTTAAGGTTAGAACTAGGTCAAAAGAATCTCACCCTTCAGTGAAAACTGTACCTACCATCCAGGTGATCAAAGCACATGATGTACATGAACAATGATCAAGGTCCAGTGAGGATCTTTTTTCTTCATTAAAATCATAAGAAAACCTCAAAAAGTAACAGCTCAAGACTATCCCGGCACAGCGACACCCAGTTTATACAATTCACCCACTGTGAGCTTACCTCCTGCCTATGTGAATGCAGTATATTCATCTAAGAACAGAAGATGAATGAGAATGCAACTGTTTTAAGGAAAGCACAGGAAGAAATAAACTCTGTATTTGGCCCATAAAAATCCTAAGATTGGGTGGGGGGAAAAAGCTTATGATACATTGTGTCTTAATTATTTTTTTTAAAGATTCCAACTATCCATTCAGGAGAGACATATCAAGTACAATTAAGAGAGGCCAAGTTCATCTTACTTCCAGCCTGCCTATTGGCAGGGAAAGCCTTGGAATTAGGAAGTCCCTGGAGTGAACCACATCTTGTGGAACAGTCCAAAATCAGGATCTCCAGAACTGCCTGGTTCAAATCGAACACCAGCTAGGAGGGAGCAGGGCGTCCGCTTCCTCCCATACTGCCCCTTCTCTTTCCAGATAAAGGTACTCACAGGCCACCATCATGAATTACTCTGCAAACAGTTACCACATTACAGTAAACAGGCACTTCAGGAGGTCCTCCTAGTGACAGGAAAAGCAGCATGGGATGTAGGTTATTTTTATTTTATTTTTTATTTTATTTTATTTTATTTTATTTTATTTTATTTTATTTATTTTATTTTATTCTCCTATGGATAAACCCTCAAAGTCTTGAAGCCTCGACCAATAACCATCTTGGAAAGCTAACTTAGATCTTCCCTCCCACCTGCAAAGACAGTGGACATTTTGCCCTCCATGCTGAGAGACCAACTGCCCCTCACACATCACATGGGAGGGCCATTTCTACAAGGCAGCTGTGCAAAGAACAAATTAAAGTAACATTAACACCAAGTCCTAGTCCAGGAGTTTTCAACAAATGTGTTCCACAAAATCTGTAATTCCAAGCAGGTGAAGTGAATTTTTATCACTTTTTTTTTTTAAGATTTTATTTATTCATGAGAGATCCAGAGAGATGCAGAGACATAGATAGAGGGAGAAGCAGGATCTTTGTGGGGAGCCTGATATAAGATTCGATCCCAGGACCCCAGGATCATGACCTGAGCCAAAGGCAGATGCTCAAACACTGAGTCACCCAGGTGCCTGGATTTTTATTATTTTTAAAAGTAAATTACTGGAGAACATTTTTCATACTGTCTCTTCTCTGTCCTCACACTCACCTCTCCACCCATAAGAGGATATATTCCTTAGCATAACCAGCAAAGTCTGTTTTCAAGAAACAAATGCATACCTCTAAGTGCAAGACAAGTCACATTTATCTCACCATGTTTCTGATTTTTAAAGTAAGAGGACCAAAAACCGTCTTCACTCTCACAACCTCACCATTCTCACTACCGCATATTCACTTGCCATTACTTCTTCCTATTCCCCTCCTATGTCAATCCTAGACCACAAACCAGGATGATTTTTCTTTAATCCCATCATATGTGGGAATAGGCTTCACAGGAAGTTCCAAAATCAGAAAGGAGAGAGGGAGGGAGGGAGGGAGGGAGGGAGGGAGGGAGGGAGGGAGGGAAGAAAATTTCTGCTCTGGTTAACTGAGGTAAATGAAAAAGCGCATGTACCCATACATAAATTGCAATTTTCTCAGTAAGCACATCCACACAAAACTTCCAATTCTCCTTGTTGATGGAGAAAAGAAGGGATACAGATAATCACAGCACTGGCTAATCCAAAAGTCACTCAAAATTAAAATTTGTTAAATCAGCATTTTACCAATATATTTACTATCTCCCTTTGCAATTCAAGCTAATGTTTAAGTAAGTCTTCCTTTTAGAATACATCAGCCCACAAAAGAACATCCCCTCAACAGCTCCCCCAAGATAGTAGAAAATCAATCCAAGGACATGTGGGTGGCTCAGTCAGTTAAGCATCAGCCTTTGGCTCAGGTCACAATCTCAGGGTCCTGGGATCCAGCTCCGGGTAGGGCTCCCTGCTCAGCGGGGAGTCATCTTCCCCCTCTGAAGCTCCCCCTGCTTGTTCTCTCTCTCTCTCTCTCCCCACCCCACTCGTGCTTACTCTCCAATAAATAAAAACTTAAAAAAAAAAGAAAATCAGTCCAAACTCTACTATAAATGATCCATAAAGTCAAAAGTCGCATGAAGATTATTAAGAGCTGGTGACACATATCTCAGCTATCAAGAGAAAAGACAGAAAAGAAGTCATAGTTTATCAAGCACATGAAGGAAAAAAGAACAAACTGATCATTGCTCATAGCAATTAAAACTAAGAATAAAAAAAAAAAAGAAACCACAAAGAGAATGAATGAAGAACTTCCACTTCCACCCTCATCCGACCCATACCGCCCTGCCCTGTGGTTATGGCATTTGGTGACCTTTGTCTCCCCGGAAGGGACAAGCTGCCCTGTGAGCTCAGGGACGGCTTCACCTGCCCCCTCCTCCCATCAATTCCCCGGGCACAGCGCGAGCAACAGCCCAGGGACCCAGGGGACCCAGGGGGCCACACGCAGGTCAGTCCGGGCCGCTGGACGATTGGACAATCAGAGCTCACAACTAACCAAACAGGATGCATCTGAAGAGTTGAACTGAACTGAATTACGGAGAAAGAAAAAAAAAAAAAAAAACCCAGCCTGGGTTAGGACAGATGATGTTCCCGTCTCATCACTGCTTCACGGTTCAGGAAACCGAGCCCACAAGATAACCCAGTCTAGCACCTCCAACTCTCAATCCTGACATCTTTCTACACACCCAAGCGTTTTCCTTTTGTCTCCACTGATGCTTTCTTTGGTGACCTAGTTGCTTGAAAATAACCTCTGCTAATAACTTCAAGGTCTCTTTTTAGTAGTTGCTGGCATGTAATGGGTCCGAATCTCACAGATAGAGTTAGTTCTCAGTGCACCCATCTGCTTGTCACCAACCTGTGAACATTATGAACTTAAATAAAGAAATAGGGTGTTGCTAGTCAACAAAATGAATATTCTTTACACAATTTTTAAAAGCCTAGTCTCTTCGCTAATACATGTGTCCTTCCCCTTGTATTTATTAGGCTCACTTAACGTAGATCCAGCTTGGCTTATACTTTCATGCCCACTATTGGCTACTCTCCATCATATGGCTAAGATGGCAAACACAAGAAAATGAGTTCTAGATTTCATTCATTCATTCTTTCAAGGAGGACAGTGGAGATGACTTTCTCAGTAAAGTATACATTCCCTGACAATGGACAAAAATAGTTTTGTGCATCAAAAGATGTCTGATGCATGGTGTTTGTTCAAAACCACAGAGGAATATTTTCTCCATATATACAGACACTTGACAAAATCCTGCTCAGGTCACAGGGTAATTCTAAGTCCCCTGCCTATTGGCATGGAGTTTTCAGCAACTGAGGATTCTCAAGTGGATTCCCCGGGGTAGCCCTACCTTTACAGTTAGTAGATCTCCAGGTACTGAAGAGTTTAGATTCCTGTAAAGCACAGCATAAGGGATATGAAGCAGGCCGTGCTGTGGGTGTCCAAACATGCAGTGTTTGTTCATGCAATGAATTAAGGATGCAACTTACATCTGAACATCTTTGGACATAGGGCGAGTCTGTATAGTTAGAATGTCCCAGGAATTGAGAATCATGCTTTGGGGACTGGTTATAGCCAGGAGACATTTCTATCAAGTGAGGACCATGGCCTCTCATGCCCCGCAGGTCTGCTGCACAAACTGGTGACCACCACAACTGTGAAATGTTATGTTCCTCTGTCCTTGCTCATGGATTCTCACGCCATCCTCAATAGGTCTACTGAACTACTGATTTTTTTAAGACCCAGACCCTGTCTGAGGTGTCCTCTCCCTCCCATGTCTAATCCTCTTGCCACACAATATTAATTGCATTCTCCTCGGAACACCCATCAACTGTGAGCTTAACTCTGGGATACTTAACCAAATGTAAAACTGTCACTTGGATGCATGTCTATCATCTTGCTTTAAAAAGGCTAAATCCTGGACAATAGGGATGACGTATTTTTCACTTTTTCATCCAGGTCAGTATCTGGCACAAGGCAGACATCCACTTAACGTTTCTTGATGCCTACAGCTCCAAGACAAGTTAAAGTTTTCTCTGGTTTCCAATAAGGAAACTGTACTATGGGTCCCAGAATCAGGATCAAAACTCAGGCCTGGGGGATCCCTGGGTGGCTCAGCAGTTTAGTGCCTGCCTTTGGCCCAGGGCACGATCCTGGAGTCCCGGGATCGAATCCCGCGTTGGGCTCCCGGCATGGAGCCTGCTTCTCTCTCTGCCTGTGTCTCTGCTTCTCTCTCTCTCTCTCTCTCTCTCTCTCTCTCTCTCTCTCTATGTCTATCATGAATAAATAAATAAAATCTTTAAAATAAATAAATAAATAAATAAATAAATAAATAAATAAATAAATAAATAAATAAAAATAAAACTCAGGCCTGTTTGGCTCTAAGATTCATGCCATGCCATCTCTCCATGATAAGCAATGCTCACCCGAGACATTCAAATAAAAACAGATGGCCATTCCCTCCCTGATGGAGGCCTGGAGATATAATCCAGGGTGAATATTCTTTGTTACCTAGAATGTATGTAGATGCAGAGTAAGCAGGGAGACATGCAAAATAAAACAGTAACACAAATGAAGAAGTTCACCCTTACTATCTTTGCACAAAGACAGATTTCTTGGCAATGCCTTTACCAAGTTTGTATGTCTGCTTTCTTGACCATAAAGTGTCATACTGGGAAGAAAAAGCAAGTTCAACTAAGTCTCTCATCAACTTCCGTTTATGGAAATGTTCATTGGAAACAATCCCACTGCATCTCTGCTTCATTTCAACTCCTCACTTTCACCCTGCCATCCATCACACAATTACAAACCTAAGGAAGAATAGTAATTGCTCCAAATTATGGATACGTTGGACAGAGACAACCATTTTAGGGAAAACTCCCATTAGTCACCTAAATTCCAAATGGAACAGGAAATTGAAGAGAGATGCCTTCCACCGCCCCCAAAGTGGAAGCAACCTATTTCCGTGATTCATCTGGGTTTTATAAGAGGCCTAGCTTACTTTGCACTTTAATTGCATTCAGGATGTAATTCAAGGAACCAGTGAGGTGACCCCAAACCGGCTCCCCCAGGAAACAGCGAGTTTTCCCTGCACGATCTGCTCTTCCACCAGCATTTATATTTCTGATGCCCAAATGAAGACATGAATGAGTAAAACAGGGAAGGGCTGTTTGTGTTCAAGATTCCACGCTGTGGTCCTTTCCATTTAATTGTAGTGCTTACGAAAAAAAAAAAAAAAGCACATTTATTTAAAGAAAGCAAGCCTCTTATATATTCCTGGATATGGAGAAAGAAATTAAAAATAGCTACATTAATCTTCAAATGAAAGAGAATGACTTCATCCAGTGTCAGTTGCTACTAATGTCTTTGGCAAACATGCTACCAGGGATTGCAGAATTATTTAGTTTTTTTTTTTTTTTTTAAGTTCCACAGCACATGCTTCAGAATTACTGGACCCCAAAAAGCAATAACCATAAACTAGAAGCCAGTCTTGTTTGCAAGGACCATCCAGTCAATTCCTGGCTGATCCCTCCTGGTATTGCTTTCATTATGAGCACTCAGAAGAGTAACTGTGTTTGGCTGGCTTGTTGCTGCAATTAGGTTTCCAGGTTACCAACTGCCAAACAACCCCAGGCGAATGTAATTTCAAGACCGCCTTTTCCAAAAGACTCCAAAACCTGCCATATGCATCAAAAGATAAATTGCAACCTTCACGCCCATGGGGAGTAGAATAATATATCAAAGTAAAGGGTTCACCCTGTAAGAACCGTATGGGCTGGGCAGTCTTGAGCTCCAAAGTCCTTCTGCCTGGCTTCAAAAGAGGAGGGATTTGGCTTCCTCGACTATCCAAAAACATGGCCTTTTAAAATGAGCAGCCACAAAGAACACATAAGACATTTTATCCTTGTAAGTCTGCTTTGCTGGTATGTATGGCAGGCTACCTTCCTGATGTGAGACTGCACCATCTCTTTCTAGGTTACTGTGTGCAGACAAGATCCCATGATGCAAGAGGAACACAGAATTTGGAAGGAAAGAGAGCCCAGGCACTGAGGGACAGGGAAATACGATCCACAGGAAGGGTTTTAAAGGAACTTCATTCGATCTGAACAGAAGGTGAGGCTGTGGTTGAACCCTATGTTCTGCACTGTGATGCTCTCCTCTCCAGCACTAAAGTGCCTGGCTGAGTTCCCAACAAGTCTAAATTGCAATTTTAGAAACTAGGTGTTCCCATCATTAAAATGAATCACAGCAAAAGGCAACTGGAACATTTACTCCCCAAATACAGTATTTGGGGAGAAAGGAATATTGAAATAAAAGGCTCCTCCTTTGGTCTTTCCCGACATGTAGTGACATCCATCAGCACCTCCTCCTCTGTTCCCAGCTCTTCAGATGTCCCCCCATCTTTTACTCAATCAACTACTGTATTCTCACCCAGTCTATAAAATCCTTCCTACCTCAGTGAAGATGGGAAGGGATCCTGTTTGGGGACGTGTCAATTCCACGGTCCCCCTTCACTCGCAGCCTTACAACATGCACCCAGTCGTTTCTTCCACATGTTGTTAAGAAATCGAAGTATTAGCTCAGTGTTGTTCCACTGGTCTCATACCTTTCTCAGCACTACCTGTCTAAAATTAGCTGCTCCAAATGACTACCCCTCTCTCTTCCTTGATAAGCAACCCAGCACGGAGGTAGGAGGACCATGCAACATCAAAAGGAAGCAGTAGACTTGCCCTCAGGCCTTATGCACTACAAATGATTTGATAAAAATGGTTCATTTTGTGATTCTATGCCAAGTCCCTATTAATTTCTTTAAATGACAACTGACATGTATCAGTTTCTGAAAAAGAAAATGTACCTGCTATCAATTAAGGAAAAAATCTTTATGTGGTTTATGTAGCAAATGAAACAACTGCAGTTGCACTTCTAATAAACAGATGAAGACCTTTTTAATCTTTAGGATGTTCTAAATCATCTATATCACTTACTCTGTTTACAGGAAACAGAACTACTTTTGTCATATTACTAGTCTCCTTCTACATGTCTTCCATTTGGGGAGAAAATTTATATTACATTCTTCAGGATGCTAAAAAGGAAAAAGAGAGAGAGTTGAAGAGCCTATGTGCTAATTCTCAAAATTACCATCAAATCTATGGATGCCTGAAGGTAGGCAATAACCAACTCTAGATGTTGTAAGCAAAAGAAATTTCCAGTGTGGCAGACTGTACTTTCCAAAAATGGCCACAGCAATATTTCTGGCCCAATTCTTTTCTAGAATCTTGCCACTCCCCACTAAGAGGTAAGGTCTAGGGACACCTGGGTGGCTCAGCGGTTGAGCCCTTGGAACCCCACCAGCACTCTGTGAAGATGCTCCATCCCGCCACAAGGAAAGATCACAAAGGACAGGACAAGTGAGGAGGAAGTAAAGCCCAGTTGATAACCCACACTAGCAACCACTCACAGCACACACAAGAGTGAGCAAGCCTTCAAAGGACTCCAGCATGTGGCTGTTAAGGCTTCAGCCTGAAATCCAGACATGCTGAAGCAGAGAAAAACTCTCTCTGCTGCATCCTCCCTGACTTCCTGACACAGGACCCAGAAGCAAAATAAATCATTGTTTTATGCTACTAAGTTTTGTCTTGTTGTTGAAGACCACCACCAAGATTCAGTCACACAAAGAAGTTAACTGTGTGCTATTTTCATTGCCTGTTTCCTGATGTGTTTATATAATCATCATCTCAACAGTTTATCAAGCATCTACTCTACAGTCACCCCAGTCGGAGGGAGTGATAAGTACCATGCAGCATCCATAGAGGGTGTTGTCCATAGAGCACCTGCAGTTACATTTTCCCCTTTTGGCCACAGCCTGTAAAGGGAGCCCGGATGAGGTCTTATTTTACTGGCCAGCTGCTTAATTCATAGGACCCTGACTCACATCATGGTAACAGGGCACGATTCCCACATATTGAGTTTGAGCTATGCTTTGGGCATAATGCTGACAGCTTAATATATCTATATGCTTCTAATCCTTGCCACAATTATTTGAAGAGGTATTATTATTCCCACATTTCAGATGAAGAAAGTGAGTTCCACAAAGATCTTGCAGGGGGGCGGGGGGGAGGGGGCGATGCAATTTGTGTCCAAAACATGATGCCTTTCCTACTCCCTTCTGCCCATCCTGAAGATTGCTCTGTTAGCCTGGTCACTTGGTAGCTGGTACTCGAAACATCTGGTCAGAATGTTTGCTAAAGAAACCAAACTCGGGCACCTGGGTGGCTCAGTGGCTGAGCATCTGCCTTTAGCTCAGGGTGTGCTCCTGGGGTCCTAGGATCGAGTCCCAAATCAGGCTTCCCACAGAGAGCCTGCTCCTCCCTCCGCCTATGTCTCTGCCTCTCTCTCTGCATCTCTCATGAATAAATAAAATCCTTTAAAAGAAAAGAAAAGAAAAGAAAAGAAAAGAGAAAAGAAAAGAAAAAAGAAAAGAAAAGAAACAGCCCTTTGACAGTAAATATGACAGTTAGAAATGCATTCATGGTTCTTGGTTCCATGTCTCCTTCTCTAATCTCTTCACACCCTGTAGTAAATTTCCATATAAAAATATTTTAGGTTTCCTGTGGGAGCCATTTATAAGTAGACATGCCAAAGCCATTTCAAGTGCTGTATTGGAAACATTCAGCATAAATATCTTGTCCTAGAGGGAATATTAGCAAAGGTTAAAAAAAAAAAAAAGTCAATTGAGAATACAACTAAAATAACTCCAGGCAAGATTTTATGATTAATGGTGACTTGTTAAAAAATATTAAAGGATATTAAAAGAAAATTGTGCCCCTTTTCTGGATTCACTTCCCAACTTCAGTCTTCTTTATACAGCTTCTCTTTCCTATCATCATTAAGTAAAACTGTAATAAATAAAGAAGACCCTCTCAATCCCCTTTCAAAACCAAAAAAGACACACAGGCAGCACTTCTCAGCTATGAGCTAGACAGGATCATGGTAACCAGTTTCTTCTTCTGCAAAATGAGATAATAACAATCCCTACTGTATAAGGATTAAATTAGATAACTGTGACAGGGCCCTGGAACACTACTACACACACAGTAAAACAACTCTCTGTCTCTCTCCACTGTGGGCTCTGATTTTATACAACTCCCAACATTTGGGTTGGCTCCATTTGCAAATAGTTAAGACTTCCAATATTTATGACTGTTACTATTATTTTTTTAAAAAGGGGGGTGGTGCCTGGGTGGCTCACTCAGTTGAGTATCTGACTCCTGATTTTGGCTCAGGTCATTGTGGGATAGAGCCCTGCCTTGGGCTTTGTGCTCAGCACAGAGTCTGCTTGTCTCTCTTCCTCCCTCTTTGTCTCTCCTCTCACTCTCTCTCTCTCTCTCTCTAAGTGAATAAATAAAATCTTAAACTGTTCTCCCTGTCTCCATGAAGGGGAACCTATCTTCCCACTGATGATGGAACCATTTATCCAGTGGCCAGGGCCAGAAATCCAAGAATCATCCACTAATCTCTCTTCCTTACTCCCACGCCCAACCAATCACTAAGTTCTGCCTCTCAAATATGGTCCCTCTACCCTTTCTTCAGCCTCCTCATTATGAGCACCACGTTCTTCTCCACTAAGTAGTCTCCTGGCCTTCAGCCTTGCTTGGGCAGCAAGAGCCACCTTGTCAACCCCTTGTTGAACCCCTTCTATAACTTCTGGTGATTTTAGAAGAAAGTCAAAACTCTTTTAAAAACATTTTATCTCTGGGTCCCCTTCTGCCTCCCGAGTCTCATCTCTCAATATCCCCATCCCCTCCCTGTCACCCCAATGCCTCCCCATTCTTCTGCCAAAGAGAATTTGTGTGAGTTTCTAAATGTGCTCCATGTTCCCTCATCTGCAGATGTTCACACATGCTGTTCCCTTTGTTGGGACCTCTTCCTCCCCTGTCGGCCTGGCTAACACCCACTCATCCCTTTAGGGCTCAACTTCAATGCCATTTCTTCCAGGAAACCTTTCAGGATTCCCCTGGCTCTGGTAGCTGCCCCTCTAGGGTACCGCGCCTCCTGTGCTGCGTGCTCTGTTATGATGACTTGTTTGCCTCCACCTAACAATGAGCTTCATGAAGGCCATGACCTTGCAGGCTCCCTTGCCATTGCAAATCCAATTTAGCATGATGTCTGGCACATATATATGTCCTCAATAATTTTTTTTGATGAAAAACTTGTGATATTAACTTTTTACTCCCAAAAAGAGCCATAAAACTTGTGATTAGTGAGGTGCCTGGGTGGCTCAGTTGGTTGAGCATTTGCCTTTGGCTAAGGCCATGATCCTGGTCCTGAGATCGAGCCCTGCATCAGGCTTCCTGCCCATTGTGGAGTCTGCTTCTCTCTGCCCTTCTCCCCCTCTCCATCTGCCTCTCTCCCTGCTTGTGCTCTCTTTCTAATAAATAAAATAATAATGAAAAAAACCATACTTGTGATTAGTGACATTCCCTAAAGCTCCCAATGCTCCTACATGAAAGAAGGCCCAAAATAATACCACAGATACAGAGCAATTCATCCTCAGACTCCGCTCCCCCAAGCCCTGCAAACACAGCTGTCTGCTTTAAATTCTTTAAGGATTTCTCAGATGGAGTACGAGAAGACTGCCATTATCATTTTATAATTCTGCCTGTATACTCAGAGTAATCACATGGTGTCTGGGACACACAAACTAAACCAGCATTGCTACCAGATTAAATGTACACATCTAGCCAAGATTGTCTACAAGTAAATACACTTATAATAAGCACCGAACATGCCCTGTTGACACCAAGTTAGATGCACACAACTCTACTGACTTTATGCCAGAAGGCCAAGCAAAGAGAATTTCCAAACAGATGGAGAATTATAAATTGAATATGGCTATATGGAAACAAGTGAAATAGGGAGGTGAGAGAGACAAAGAGAGTTTGAAGTTATAGTCACTAAGTGAAAATGCTGAAAGTTCCCAGTGACAAGTCACATCCCCTGCACTTCATTACATCCATACCTATGCTTATGTGTTTAGGTACACTAATAGGTGAGAAGAGCCAAAGATAATCAATGTTATTGATAAAATCATTGAAACAGGAATAACACAAGTGGACAACAATCTGACCAGGAGAAGCACCGCCTAGCAGAAAGGTAATTTAATTCAATTTCCATACACTCTGACTAAATTAAGTATCAGCCAGTTGAGCATTCATGAGAAATAAGCTATTGGTTTGCAAAGCTATATTAAAAGAATCTCTTTGCTATAGTGATACAGATGTAGTGATGTATATTATATATATATATCATTTAAAACTGAGATTTCCAATCTCTTTTTTAATCCAGTTTTTTTCTAGATTATTTATTTATTCATGCGAGACACACAAAGAGAGGCAGAGACACAGGCAGAGGGAGAAGCAGGCTCCATGCAGGGGGAGCCCCATGTGGGACTCGATCCAGGAACTCTAGGATCAGGCCCTGAGCCAAAGGCTGAGGCTCAACTGCTGAGCCACCCAGACGTCCCTAATCCAGTTTTTAAAAGCAGCAGTGGCAGATTCTACACTCAGTAATGCAAAACTTGTAGCACTGGAAATTGAGCTGTCTGTTCACTTCTAGGAAGACAGACTGTGAATATGTACACTTTACAATATTAGATGGTAATATTAGATGATTGTTTCATCTAACAAATATTAGATGATTTGTTTCATAAAAATTTCTAAAAGTCGGCAGCCCAGGTATATTAGGTTATAGAATTTGAAACAGGAAAAATGGCCATGGAAGCTCATAAATCTCTGAAACTCAAGGTGAGAAGAAAACAAAAAACCACTCATACAAAGCAGCACAGACTACCATTAGAAATTTCCTAGAGAGAAATGTTCCAGGTTAAACATTAGACATTGCAAATACATCAAGTCAATTTAGTTTTCTTTCTCCCACAATCCCTTACCACTTTGAGTTTTGTCCCCAGCTGACAGGTAGGCTGAAATCAGCCTTATTTCAACAAACCAAACATCCAAACTATGTAATCATGGATGACATCTGAGCTTGATCTGGCTAACTGTTTATAAAGGAGTCTTTCACAAGGATCAGTGGGAGTTCTCATTGTTGACAGAGCCAGACAGTAAGGCACACCACCTGCAAACTTCCTGCTGAAATCAACAAAATGCAAATAAATAGCCTTTCTGGAAAAAAAAAAAAAAAGGCTCCATGCTGGGTGGGGAGCTCAACACTGGGCCACAGGGCCTAGTGCTGGGCCTGAATTCAGGACCCTGAGAGCAATACCTGAGTCAAAATCAAGTAAACTGAACTCCAATTAAAAAAAAAAAAAAATTTAAATCAAGAACCAGACACTTAACCAACTGAACCACCCAGACACCCCAACAGCCCTATCTTAAAAAATACCACCATCAATCCATTTTGAAGTATGTTGAAACCTGTTTTTTTATATGGAAAGATTAAGACTATTAGCCTGCTACCTACCTGCAAGATAGAGACCTTTACAGGTGTCTTTCCAGCATGGTGATAGAGGAAGCTAAATTATGCATACACTCTGGCCCATGCTTTTACCAGCACCACACTTGAGAAGGTAGGGGGCTGTGTGTGGGTCAGTCCAGGGCCACAGACCTAGCAGAACTAAGAGGCCCATGGGGTCTGAGCACAAGTCCCTGGCTTCATTAGTATGGCATTCTTCCCATGCTATTCCACCAGCAAAAGTCTAAGGATTTATTGCTGTTCTGTGCCACTGGGGATCTTTGAAACAGTTTCTACAAGTAACCCATGTAAGAGTAAAATAGGAAAAGTAAACACACACAGATAATTTGTTCTAAATTAAAGGGAAATAAAATTTAAAATTAGGTAAGCACTGACAAGCTTCAATACCAAAATCAAAAAATCAATGTACCCAGGGCACGATCCTGGAGACCCGGGATTGAATCCCACGTCGGGCTCCTGGTGCATGGAGCCTGCTTCTCCCTCTGCCTGTCTCTGCCTCTCTCTCTCTCTCTGTATGACTATCATAAATAAATAAAAAATATATTTAAAAAATCAATGTATTATCATAAATGATGTTATATGTTTGTTTCTTATTACTGATTCCTCTGAGTTTCATTTCTCTTATTCCTTTAACATATCACCCTCTTGGGTTGTCTTTTCCAGACTTACATTGTGTGGGGGGGAAAAGTGAAACATCTCTCAAGATGGTTGTGTATCTGTCAAAGATGCTAGGATACCTTCAGTTCTAAATACAAAAACCACATTCCAAGACAGGAATATCTTCCAGACCCTTTACTTTCATCATGTCGCTCCAAATTTTGTTGCTTTTCAAAATTTCTGACTGGAAGTGCCAGTGAATCAGAGCACCACATGCTTATTTACACTGAAGGGTTCTCTGATAAAAGAAATCACAGCAGGAGGCACCGCCATGGATTGCCAGTCACTCCAGTGGTTCTCTCTGCATGCTTGCTGCCTCCTCCATCCTAATATGGGATGTGACAACCCAAGCCTGGGTCTTCCTGGGTCTCCCAGGAAGGCTCCCACAAACTCTGGGTCAGAGGGCATTTTGAAATTAACTCATATCAATCTCAATTAGCTCTGCAACCAAGATATGGAAGTCAGAAGAAAGGGTCTATCATTAGAAATAGGCAGAAAGGAAACATGACACTTGCTTTCTTTTTTTTTTAAGATTTTATTTATTCATTCATGAGAGGGGGCGGGGGGAGACAGACAGAGACACAGGCAGAGGGAGAAGCAGGCTCAATGCAGGGAGCCCAACGTGGGACTCGATCCCAGGTCTCCAGGATCACACCCTGGGCTAAAGGCAGCGCTAAACCACTGAGCCACCCAGGCTGCCCTGACACTTGTTTAGTAGTCTTCACCAATTTTTAAAGAATTTTTCTTTCAATTCGACTTAAATTCCTCAGCCATCAACCTATAGTTTAATTTTGGTTTCCCCCTTTTTGGTACCCAGCTATGGTGGAGAAGAGCTAGTCACTGTATTCTTTGTTAAGTACTGAAGCCAATTATTAACTAGGTCTAAATAAATCATTTTCTCCCCTTGGAATAACAATCTCTGATATATTTCAATCTGCTTATCTCATCTCTTCAAACTCTTTCCAGAGTCTTCCTACAACAATTACTATGGTAAGTGTCTTTCTATGTCTGTATGGCTGGACTCTAGCCCACTGCCTGGCATTCAGCAGTCTCTTGATAAATATTCTTGAGAAAATGGGAAATCATACATGAGCAGTATAAAATAAACGACTGAGCATAATTTATTTGTCTTCCTAGGCTGTCCTTCACTATTTGTTTAATCATGCTTTCCCAATTATTCCTACCATATGGAAATTTTCATACCTTCATCATGAATAGTCCCTTTGACCTTACCAGAAAACCCAATAAACTCCTTCTATTAATTATCCTAAAATGTGAACCTAAGTATTAGTAAGTGTACAACCAGAAGCTTGGTTTACCTCGACAGAACTTCAGATCATAGTACATATTCACATGTGTCTGAATCCCATCCAGTATAAGAACAAGAAGTTTTTCTCTGCTCAATAGGTCTTGTTGTTTAGTAGTAATGTCTTATTATGAATAGTCACTTCAATTAAGTGGTATTTTCAAACATTTACATTTAGTTAGCAATTTATTTTACTAGATACTTTTTCTGTTTTCTTCTTAAAATGTGATAATTATTTTCTAAATGTCTATTATAAGTCTGTCTTTGCTTAGAACAGCTTATTACTACAAACTTAAAAATTATTCTAATTCATATGTCTTGCAGTTTCACATTCAATCTCCTAAAATCATGTCTAAATGCCAAATAGAGAATACAAAATATCTGAAACAAATGTCATGATTCATGCTAATGGACAAACTAAAACCACCAAACCTTTAGCTTTTGATCAGAGCTGATTAGGGTTATTATGGTATAGTTTTCATTAGACCACTATTTTCCAGACTGATGCAAACATTTCATTCTTATTCTTGTTCAAACTCACATACATACATACACAGCTCAATACTGAAAAAATAAATAAAACGAGAAAATGTAGAAGGAAAGTGAAATATAGCTAGCTGTTTTTAATAGAAAAGTGTGTCTTCAGAGAACTGTGGCAAGGTCATATTCACCTTGGAATCATCCTGACCACTGATGAGAACTAGCTATCCTTGGAAAAACACTTCTTACTTAGCAGTTATATTAGGAAGGTAGAGGAAGGTAAGAAATAAAAGATTGGGAAGAAGTCTCAATTATTGCTGAAAGACCTCACAGAAGTGGTTTTATCTTCTTTGATTCTTCAATAAATTAGTAAACTTTAATCTAGAAATCTTTCCCCAAGTTAAAGAAAGAACTATTTAGGACTTTAACTATATGGTAGTTCCCCCTTTAAACCCAGAATTCCCAGGCTAAAGATTAGTAAGTTAAACCACGGAGCCCCATGCCTTCCCCGCAGTGAGGTTAATAATTACACCCAATTTAATGTCTAGAATCCCATTTCCAACCAAAAGCCTTTAAGTAGCAAATCTCATAGTATGTTTCATTAGAGATTATACCTAATGATTAGGCAAAAATATGAACTTGTAAAAATTATTCGCAAAGCCTTAAAGATGCGCACCAGGGTGGCCTACCCAAAGGATGGACAACCCCCATCACCACAAGCTTTCCAGTTTTGATGCTCCAGAAATCTCTCTTCCTGCCCCTCCACCTCTCCCAGGTGCTCCTGCAAGTGTTCCTCTCCACTAAGAAGAAACAAAGCTTATCCAAATTCTCCACTGTTGAACATCTAAGGTAAGGGATGTGTATTCAAGAGAACTCAACCTGACTGGCGCATCCAACAAGGAGGCTCCCACTTCCTCTGAAAGGACGTCATTGGGGTCTCATTTCAGGTTTTAATTCGCAGATTTCTTTTTAAGGCCCCACTTCTCAAAACTACAGATAGCACCCTTATTCACGGATGGATCACTTAGAAATAAAGCAAGCCTGACCTTCTCCAGGTCATCAGGTGCATGTGGATCGGACACTTCCAGAAGCACATGAGGAAGAGTGGATGAAAGAAGGAGAAAACCAAATAGATCCTTGATTAATTTTTTTAGAAATATAAATGTGAGAAAAGGCTAAAAAATGGTCTTTTCTGCTGACTCTGAGAACACAGATTAGTGAGATTCAAGAAAATAAAGCTCCAAGCTGTTCTGTATCAGACAGCGATGGAAACTTGCATTGAAGAGACACCTGGATGGCTCAGTGTTTGAGCATCTGCCTTTGGCTCAGGTCATGATCCCAGAGTCCTGGGATCAAATCCCACATCAGGCTCCCCACAGGGAGCCTGTTTCTCCCTCTCCCTCTGTCCCCCATGAGTGAATGAATGAATGGATGAATAATTAAATTTTTTTTAAAAAAAGAAGAAGAAAAGAAACTTGCATTGGGGATAGAACCGAGACGAAGAGAGACACGGAGAGGAAGACAGACAAGGCCAAGAGGGCCGTTCAAAGACCAGAGGCTGAGCTGGCAGATGAGGCCAATCAAGTTTTAATAATGGGGAAGTCTAATCTTCACTTCAAAATCTGTTTAGCTCTCAAAACGAGGGCCTTGACCAAGAAAATGTATGAGTTCCTCAAAGAAGATCATCACCAATGGAGTTAAAATCAATCACAGCAAGCAAGAGAGGCTAAATGGTAGCCAAGTCCACGAGGACAGGGGCCATGTGGTTTGGCTCCCAGAGGACAAGCATGAAGCCCAGCACACAGCAGACACACAATAAATCCTTGTTAAGTGAACAATGTTCATTTAATACAGCTCCAAATCACACTAGGGAGACACTAATGCATCACACAAAGGCTCAACCACAACTAAGTTTATCTCTGAAACCAAATCTAAATAGATGGTGGCCACAAAAACCTTCAAGGCATTTGCAACATCTCACTCATATGTGAAACCCGGAACAACCGGGCATGCAAAAGGCAAAGAGACATCTCTCTGAACTGTTGATGAGGAATATTTGAAAGTAGAGGGAATTAAAACTCTCGACCAGCCTGGGAAGCCTGGGTGGCTCAGTTGGTTAAAGGTCTGCCTTCAGCTCAGATTATGCATGATCTCAGGATCCTGGGACCCAGTCTCATATCAGGCCCCTGCTCAGCAGGGAGTCTGCTTCTCCCTCTGCCTCTGCCCCTCCTGCTCATGCTCTCTCTCTCTCTCTCAATCACTCTCTCTCTCTTAAATAAATAAAATGTTAAAAAAAAAAAAAAAAGGAAAAACTGTTACCAGCCTACTAATGCTAGGTACTGTGCAGAATCAGACGACCTCCTAGAGACTTACAATTTTAACAGGCAGTTCTGATGCATATGTTCAAGACTGATCAGCTCAAGACTAACCAGGAATGGGGACAAACTTATCCCATGAAATCATATTTATTGACTTGGTGCAGCAAGGGACAGCTCTTGGAGAAGGCTGACAGGACAAGGCTGAGACAGAGGGGGGAGGGAATCGTCTTTCATAAGATCTAGGTTCTCCCCGAAGGACTCTGAGGTGGTGGCTAAGGGAAGTAGAATCCATTCTAGACAGAGCTGTTTGGAGGGGAGGTCCGGAGGAGTGGAGAGTAACTGGGGTTATTACGAGGTGAGGACAGTGTAGCAATTAAAGATCTGCAGTAAGGAGTGCCTGGGTGGCTCAGTATTTGAGTGTCTGCCTTCGGCTCAGATCATGATCCGGGGTCCTGGGATCAAGTCCTTCACCGGGCTCCCTGCAGGGAGCCCACTTCTCCCTCTGTCTGTGTCTCTGCCTCTCTCTGTGTCTCTCATGAATAAATTAATTAAAAATCTTGAAGGAAAAAAAAAAAGATCCCCAGTAAAACATGGACAGCGCAAAGCAGGCCTGGAACGTCAGCAAAAGGAAAGCGGGAATCACTGGAAAAGCCATCCTGATGGCAGCCTGGAGCTGCTGCACGCCTGCAGGACATGCAATGCCTCTGCTCACCCTGCAGCCGCCTTGCTGTCGGTCCATCCTCCAAGCCTCACTGAGGGCAAGGCTGCCCCGTCTCTCGTCTAGCCCAGATGGCCTCCACTCTTGAGGCAAGAGACAGGCTCTGCCTCTCACACAGATCTAAGTATTAATTAATTCCCATTAATCAAGCTGTAGATAGGGATGCCCTTGGAGCCTTCATCTAGGGGAAACAGCCCCACAGTAGACAGTCCTGACCCATAAGCCTGAGCCCACCTTCAGTTCCTCAGTCCTCTGAGCAAACCTTTGGGCCAGCACCCTGGGGAATAAGAGGATGATTTGCACACACACACACACACCCCATCTCCTCTCCTAGACTCTACATCCCTCCAGAGAGAGAGTGGCGAAGTCTCCAGTGCCGCCCAGGGCCCCGCACAGACCCCAACCTGCCACATACTCTCTGGGGCCGAGCTGTCTGCTCACCCCTCCTGCACGATGTGCATCGAGGCCCTGCACATGGAAGAACAGGTTGTGCATGCGAGACAGCTATTCGTCTGAAGGATGCCCTATGCCAGGCAGGATGACCAACAAAAGGGCAACTCTGTGTCCAAGAGGGGGAGCCTCCTTTTGAAGGGTTCACAAGGGCTCTGTTGCAACATGATGGAGCCAACTGTGCTTAAACAGCTCCACACACACTGGACTGAATCCCTCTGAATTGAATCACTAATCCTCTGGTGCTAGAGATGTTCACACATCCATCTGTTCACCCAGACTATCAATTCCTGAGGCTGAGAGGTTACGCATGTCTTGTTGAGTTTTGCTCCCAGCACTCTGCCTACTGTGCTGCAGTTTAGGCATCTAATCCCATGAAAGCAAAAGAGATGAGGTAGAAATGCAAGGAGAAACTCCTTCAGGGCAAAAGCACAGTGCATGCTGGTAAGGAAAAGGAAAGGTGTTTCGTGCCAATGAGAGGCTTCTAGCACTTGCCAACAGAGGACCCCCACAGCCGGCTTAGGTAGCAGAGGAAAGAGAAAAGCTGGTGAGTTGACTTGGTATATGGATATATCGCAAGAGATCTGCCCTGGGCTGAGAGGAGGGGAGAAGGAAGCAAGGAGAAGATGGAGAATAAAAGATGTGCCACCAAGGTCAAAAGATGAGCAACCCGTTTTTATTAAGACCACAACTGATGGAGGGAGGATGGGATGAAAGATAAGAATGCAACTAGAAAATGCTTGAGGACCGGGAGCAAGAATGCAAACCTGACCTAGGAGCTTCCTTTATCTGGATGTTAGTAAAAGCAGGACCCACATGTAGGGAGACAAGGGAGGTCTTCTCTGAGCCCACAGTGACAGTGCTGCCCCACCTTGGAGCAGGTGCAAACGCCCACAGATGCACCTTCTTGGTTTCTAATCTTTATCTCCTTTCTCTTCTCCCCCTTTCCTCCTGCCACCCAAAGTGCTGGCCAAAGAGGACCATGTACTTCTCTGGGGCTAGTGAAAGAGGTCCACCAGAGCTCTGCCTTTCTCCATCCTAGTGATATGGCCACAAAGAGCAAGAGGAACAGGACTAGCTGTCCTTTTAGCATCTCTTCAAAGATGAGCCTCATAGAACAGAAAATGACAGAAACCACAAAAGGACTTCAAATGTCAAGGTGACATGCACGTTCTCATTACTGTGACCTGTGGTCAGCAAGTGGATTCCATTGTGTCTAAATTATTAACTGTCTAAAGAGCACCCAGATCATATGATGGACTTGGGTGAGGGTGCTCTGGGAGAAGGGAAGGAATGTCGTCTCTGACTCCCAGAATCCATCGTGTCCAAACGGAGCCACAGTGGCTAGGACACAAGGTGACACATCCAGCAGAATGCCTCTGAATGATAAAGGGTCTTTTTCTACACTAACACTTGCGGGGAATTCTTAGAATTGATGTGTGGAGCAATTAGGATGACTGAATCATGTACGCTGATGTGATGGCCTTTATCACGTCGCCAACACAGACAACTCAAACAGTATGACATCACCTCATTTTTGAGGGAAATGACCCGGATTTTGATAAATAACCTTACTCATCCTTTCTTCTGGAACATCTCTGAATAAGCATGGTCTGTGCTACCACTGTGTTGAAACATCCCTCCTTGAAACTGCTCTCCACCCTCCTAAGTGATGTATTCATCATGTTCTAGACTCACTTCAAGAATTCTGTGAACCCCTCCCTGTGACTGGGAATAAGATATGTTCTCTTCCTCCAACAAAGAGCAGTCAATAGCCTTTGACAAGGTATGCAATCTTTTCTCGATTGACTCGAACACTGAATGAAATCACCAGCTTAAATCAAGAAAGCATCTATAATTTTTGTGAAAGGCCAGTGTCTATCAAGTCTGTTCCTAGATAGTCCTCTGACTTTGAACTTGTTGAATCCTACAAGTTTGATTGGAAATCAGCCATGGGAAAGAGAGGGGTACTCCCCTGCTCCTGGTAAGAATTATACACATAATACGTTCTCAGAACAGTTCACAAAACCTTGTGCCCTATGTCAAACATCAGGGATAATCCTGCAGAGCCAATAGTTAAAGTGATATCTTTATGAGCAAATGCATCCACACTTCCCTTCTGGGATGCCAGGAACCCAAAACTCTCCCTTGCTGGCAATGAAATTAGGGGCTCCCCTGGCTCACAGCAGGCATTGAGTGTAGTCATGGTGTGACTCCAGGAGGAGGGTCTCTGCATTGAAGATCAAGACCAGGAATGCAGAGTGAGGGCAATGAATACATCCCTATCTAGGCTGGGAGGATGGCAGTGGGAGAGAGGGCCTCAGGGGAACAAGAGGGAGAGTAGGGCTTGGATAGTCAAAGAGCACCTCCATCTCCCATCTCCTCTGCATCTCCAAACTTCTTCTACTGCTCTCTCTTTATCTCCTCCACAAAACTTTATGGGGAAGAACTGAGAAGAAATGAAAGGCTACAGCTGGGTCTGCATAGTTAGAAGAAAAGAGAAGAGAAGGGAATCACCAGGAAGAAATAAAGCAGAAGAGATGCAGTCTCCTAGTTAGAGGGAAGGGGCGGGTTTCTCACAGGTAACATGTGCACCTATAAGTCAGAACCTTGTCTGGGGGGCTGGGACACAGACCCACAATAAAGGACACCAAGAGCTATTGCCCCTCAGTGGAAGAACAGTCAGCAAATTAAATTAACTAGAGTCCTCGTGAATGCATCCCCTGTGAAGGATAATCTTTTGAAGAAAGTATATAAGAAAAATATATTGCATACCTGTTGCACTTTGCCGGCATCTTCATCAAAGACAAAGAATCCAGAGCAGATATATGCTCATGTTTAAAGAATTCACATACCTCATATTCTATCACAGAAATTTGGCCTTGGTCACTAATTTCAAGCAAGGTCTGCCTACTTTGAACAGTTGTATATCCTTCAAACAAATTACATCCAGAACCAATTCACTGATACACTTTTTACTACTTGCTACTGATAGTAACTAGTGGTCATTCTTCAGCTATAACGTAAGCCAAACCTGAAAAATATATACCTTTGTCTATAAATAATTAGAATGCCGTCTAAATCCTAAGACATGCTATAAGAAATGCAAAAATGGCATTGCTATTTACTTGAACCTTCAAAATATTATTCGCATTACCTCTGTATTAATAACTTCCATAGGTCTCTTCTTCATTTCTCCTATGTCCAAGTAACTGGGGGAGGAAAAAAAAAAAAAACAGTAAGGGTTTCTTTTGTTGCTTTTGAGTCATTATGTAAATTTCTTATTAAAATTTTTAAAAAGTAAAGCAAGCCATAGGAAATATGTAAGCCTAAAGCAAAGATCAATAGCTCCTTAATCAAAAGCAATTATGGTAGCAGGAACAGCTTTGAGCATCACCAGCCAGAGCTGATACACTGTCTTCTTCTCTCAACTTCAATGAAATTGAAGTCTTAGAAACACACACTTCTTAGAGGGAACATTTTTCCCCCACGGTGGTTGGCCCCTGACCATATAGTGGTATTTCTAATTCTTATACCACTTTTGATATAAAGAGTGGTTTGTGTGTACAGGTCCTTAATAGTTCCATTAATCACAGCTTTTAGGTCAAAACAAAGAAAGTACTGGTAGTGTGCATTAGACCATCTATGAAAGGCTGGGGAATTTTCTTTCCTATGAAGACACTTTCTTGATATGGAAATACTCAGCCACACGGGAGAGCTTAGGCATTGATTCAGCTAAATCAATGCACATGGGTGGACTAGTTAACCTCTGGAGACCCCTATTATTAAACTCCTACTTGCTATAGATATTCACTTGTGATCATTCTTCAGATATAGCATAAATACAACCTGCAAGCTACACTTTTGTCACCGTCAAGCCCTAAGTCCATCACTGTGATCTGGTTCCATTGTCCTTCACACAGAGCAGGTGCATTTAATTTATAACCAGGGATACAAAGATACCTCAACTACATTATTGTTGAGTTGGCAAAAAAGAATTTATACTAAGAGTTAATTTTAGCCGTATTTTATTATTGTTGTTTGCATTTTTTGATAGAATGCTTTAGTCAATCAATGCTACTAGAAATCATGTTTTTCTTATATAAACAGTGTTTACATAAAATATTGCAAAACTCCCTCTGTTTAGCAATAAAATGGCTCTTTTGCAGATCTACCGGGATTGATTTCTGCCATAGGAGAAAAACAGCTTAACTGCCATGTGCAGAAAAGTGATCTCAGATCCACATGATTAGTGAAGTAGAGTCAATGTTCAGAAACACATAGAAAAACTTTAGGGAAGATAACCATCTCTAGAATTCTCCACTATAAAATGAAAGTTTAATAGCTACCTCAAGTCTAATTATGGTTTCAAAAATATTAGGAAAAATCTGGGTAAAAGAAATTCAAGAAGGAAGTTGATCATTTTCATTTGAATAATTTTTTTCTACCATTGCTAAATTTCCCCAACATCATGTAGGGCCTAAATGACATAAATTACCTTCAATATCTTCTGGGCTTTCTTTCATCCTGCCAGTTGCCTCAATTGTTTTGTAAGTTTGCAACTGCTAAGCTTCAAATATATTCAGCATTTAAATCTTCTTGGCTTATATCATTATAACCATAGATACTACCACTTTAACAGAAATAAATAAACTATTCATCTGTCAGCATGTAAAAACTAACCATGGAAACCACTATAACAGACTCAGGTATTTTTTTGTATGTGAATTAAAGGCAAAAATAACCATGCAAATCCCTTATATCTATATAAAGAATGACTTGAAGTACACTTTTTATTTGGTTTGGAACTGGACCTGTTTTTATCTTTTGAGTTGATAATGCCAAACAAACAAAAGAGAATATGAGTTACAAAAGTGAGTCTGCAAATTTGGGCTGTAGATTCCAAAACAGATCTCCATTCCCATGAAACTGCTTTTTTATGGGGATTATTTAATTTAAAAAATCAACAAAAAACATGGTGAAAGGAACTGGATAGTGATGCTTTGTATTTATATGACATTTTGATGTTTACAAAGCACGTTCACATCCATAGTATTCACTTTTCTAACAAACCCTGTGAGGCGGGAATGGTTATGCTCTTTGTCCATATCAGGAAGCTGAGTCAAGTGGCTTGCCCAAGGATACATAGCTAATAAACAACTCAGCCTTAGGTCTCCTGATCTTTAAGTTCTAAATGTCTTTGAAACACATCACTTCATTTAGTTCTTGTCTATGAAGTTAGACAAAGTGTGCTAAAGGAAGTTTCCAAGAAGGGAACACTAAGTCCAAATGCATCTATCACCTTGCTTTAAAAAGAATGCCTGGCAGAAAAAAAGAAGAACACTTTTAGAAATCAGTTTAAGCACGTTCAGGAAAAGAAAAATAATATTAGACAAGGTTAGTGACATTTGGGGAAATACTTCTATATAGTGAAAATTAGAATTCACAAGTAAAAGCTTTACAGTAAACATATTTTTTTGTTATCCTGTGATCCAAGCTGAATTTCAATTAAAAACTATGAAATGGAAAGTTTCCAAGGGGTTCAGTAATTCTACTCCCAGGTATATAACCAAGAAAATGAAAACTTGTACACGATTGTTTCTAGCAGCATTATTTCATAACAGCCCAAAGTGAAACAACCCAAATGTCTATCAATAGATAAACACAATGTGGCATACCCATACCATGGAATATTACTCAACAATACAAAGAATAAAGTGCTGATACATACTACACATGGATATGCCTGGAAAACATGGATGAGTTGTTTTGTGAAACAGGCCAGAAAAAGTGAAAGAGGCCAGAAAAAGAAAAGGCCAAATATGGTATGATACCATTGATCCGAAATATCCAGAACAAACAAATCCATAGAGATAGAGAGTAGATTAGCAGTTGCCAGGGGATGGGCAGAAAGGGAAACTGGGAGGAATGGGGTTTCATTTTGGAGTGATGGAAATGTTCCAACATTAGCTTGTAATCATGGTTGTACAACTCCATGAACCCACTAAAAATGACTGAAATACATAAAGTTTACCTTACGTGAAAGAGCTCACAATAGAGCTTTTTAAAAAAGTCCTGTGGAGGGGCACCTGGTGGCTCAGTGGTTGAGCACAGGCCTTCAGCTCATGGTCCTGGGATGGAGTCCCACATCAGGCTCCCTGCAGGGGGCCTGCTTCTCCCTCTGCCTGTGTCTCTGCCTCTCTTCGTGTGTCTCTCACAAATAAATAAACACAATATTAAATAAATAGTCCTATGGAATATTAAATTCTACCTATCCTGCAATACCCACCCCCACAATGTCCCTCAACTGTGAATTTCTGCATAACTTTATTTTTCCCATTGCAATTATTCCTTTGTACCTTACATTAAAATTATTAGTGTGCCTCTTGGGACTGTCCTGTTAGTCTCAAACTCTTAAAGACGAGGAGTTACATCCTTGTTCCCTTCACAGATCTAAGCACAGCTTAACTCCCTGCACACCTACTGTGAGTGAGCTCCCTGCCAGGAACTAGGAATAAGCACCAATGCTGATCCCCCGCGCCTGAAGATCTAGCCATCAAGTACCTAAAGACAGACATATAGACAAATCCAGCGAGCCAGTAAGCTTTTCCAAGCATTATGTTCATAACATAAACACGCAGGCCGTGGGAGGAGGGTCACAACAGTGGGACGTAGTCAGTTACCAAAAAGGCTTCTACTTCTACTTGGAAGGAAAAGTTGGAAGAAATTGAACGGGGGGGGGGGGGGGGGGGGGCGGGGTTCCGTATGCAGAAAGCAATTTTCTCCTCTTGTGAGTAGATAGTATCAAACACTTCTAAATAATTTTTAAGAAATCGTTATTTAAACTCAAAAAAGTAGGTGCCAAGAAAAAGGAAAAAAAAAAAAAACAACAACAACAGAAAATTGTCAAGTACCAGTTTGGTCACTGAATACTTTGCTAAGATTCCTCCTGTTCCTCCCTCTGGCCGAGTGAAATTCCTTCTCGGGTCCCATTTTCAATCCCCCAGCCCCAGCCCCAGCCCCAGCCCAGCCCCAGCCCCAGCCCAGCCCCAGCCCGAGCCCCAGCCCCAGCCCCAGCCCCAGCCGCTGCAGCCCCAGCCCAGCTGCAGCCCCAGCCCCAGCCCCAGCCCCAGCCCAGCCCCAGCCGAGCCCCAGCCCAGCCCCAGCCCAGCCCCAGCCCCAGCCCAGCCCGCTGCAGCCCCAGCCCCAGCCCCAGCCCAGCCTGCAGCCCCAGCCCCAGCGCAGCCCCAGCCCAGCCCCAGCCCCAGCCCCAGCCCGGCTGCAGCCCCAGCCCCAGCGCAGCCCCAGCCCAGCCCCAGCCCCAGCCCCAGCCCGGCTGCAGCGGGAGCGCGGGGCGGCCGCCGAGCGCGGGCGACGCGGGGCTCCGGACCCGGCCCAAGCGCACCGCACACCTGCTGCAACCTTAGGTGCTGGGCGGCGAGGACAGACGGACGGACTCACTTGAGCTTCTTGAAGGCTTCCTGACCCCCGGCCACGTAGTTGCCCCCGCTCTGGAGCTGGTCCAGCTTCCGGATGCGGTGGCCGGTCCGCGGCGTGTAGATGTTCCTGACCGCCCCAAACGGCGCCTGAACACCGCCCGTCACCTCTTTCAGAAACACGTCGAAGCTGGACACTTTCTTCTCGTGGATGACCACGCGGCGCCCCGCGAAGAAAGGGTCCCCGTTGCGGTACACCAGCACGCTCTTCACGACCGGCTGGGACAGGTGGCTGGACCTGGCGCTGGTGCCGCTCATCCTCCCCGTGGGGACGCGCCCGGCGGGCTTCTCCGGGGACGAGCCGCTGCTGCCGGCGGCCTCCCGCGCGCACCGGCCGGGAGCTGCCTGAAACCAACGCGAAACAGACAAGCCCGCGGTAAAAAAAATAAAAATAAAAATAAAAATAAAAATAAAAGGAAGAAGAAGGCAGAGTGGCTGAGGTGCGTCCGGCTCGCGCCCCGCGGAGCCCCTGCGGGTGGCGGGACTCACGGCCCTCGTCCAGGTGTTTCACCAGAGTCTGTCTGCACAGCCAATCAGCGCTCGCCGTGCGCGCAGCACACCTGCCCCGCACGCTAAGCGCGGAGCCCAGGTGTAGCCTCAGGACCCGGGCGCCGGGAGGGCTTGACGCGCGCCCACCGAGGGGCGCCGGAGGCGGAGGAGGCGGAGGAGGGCAGGCGCGCCCCTACGCACGCACCCAGGGGAAGGATGCTCCGGCTCCACTGCTCACGCCCTATTCGTGCTACTCCTCCAAATCCCTGGTCTTTCCTCTCCTCGCCGCCTCACCCCTCAATGGCCTGCTTGCTCCCCAGATGAAAGCGAATAAGATTCTGGCTGGAATTGCCCAGATTTTACTTTGCGCCAAAATAATAGCCTAACGTGCGTCGAGAGAGAAAAGGCAGGAGGCGGGGGCGACGGAGGAGGCAGGAGCTTCCCGGACCCCTCGGCCCCTCCGAGACCCTCCGCGCCAGCGCCGGCGAAGGTCCCGTGGGCACCGCTTGACCGCCGGGGCGCGCAGCCGAGTCCCAGGGCGGGAGGCGGCCGGTGGGGTCCCCGGGGACGCGCCCGCCCGCCGCGGGGGTACCTGGCGACGCCCGAGGGCGGCTGCGGGAGGGGCGGCGGGGACGCGGCGGCTCGGCGGGCACCGCTGTTCCTCCGCTGCCGTCGCCTCCGCGGGCCTTCCCAGTCCCGGGGGGAGGGGGCGGACTTGTTACTTCTCGCCGTTGCCATAGCGACTGCAGCCACGCGCGGAAACGAGTCCGTGAACCGGTCCTGGCGCGCGCCCGAGTCCCGGAGGCTTTGCCAGGGGGCTCCCCAGAGACAGTTGGAAGTCAGGGCTGCGGGGTGGAGGGGCAGCCTGGTGGCATTATCCTGCAGTCGTGATATAAACGGTCAGGCCCTATGCTAGAGGTCGGGGATGCAGCCAGCCTGCAATACTTGGGGTACCTACCACCTCCTAACTTTAGGCTGGGAAGAGGCTTTCTCACTGCCTCCAGAAGGCCCGGTGGCTGAACAGCTAGCTGTCCATGCCCAAGACCCCACATTCATGCAGTTCGTGTAGATTGGGTCAGTGCATGAGTACGCGAGTGGAAATGCACTAAAGAGGTGTTGTCCAGTCCACTCTGGGGCATACATATTATGGGGCCAGGGAAATTCTCCATCAACAGTTGAAATCATCCTTGCTCGGTTCTGCCGGGACGCCCTTTATTCCTCCTACGACCATGCTGCTTCGTGGCCTGTGCAAACCTCATTACTGGCTGTTCCAAACTGCCATATATGAACAAAAGTCATATTGATAATTAACTACTATTAATTGAATGTTTGCCATGAAGCAGGCATTGCATCAGGGTCTTGATGTAGATAATCTGATTTAATGCTCACAATGACCATTTTTCTTTACTCAGATGAGGCACCCGAGGGGTAGAGAAACCGAAGAAATGTATCTGGGGTCGCACACAAAAATTCGAGCCTAGTTCTCTGTGATTCCAGAACTACCTTGACCACCACGTCATGTTAATCTAAAAGGTGAACGTATAAAGCATTGCTATCTGGAGCAGAGACATTTTTATTTAAGTTACCTAATACATTAATGCCAGGAAAGTTAACAACTTTTCTTTTTTTTCCAAAAAAAGACCAGAGAGAAGAGAATAATACAGAGAGGAAAAAGAAAGGAATTTTGTGAGCCAGTTGTAAAGAATGCACAGGTTAAGAGAATGCATGAGGAGAATATCTGTGCAAATATGCTACCAAGCCAGTGAGTAAGATAGAGTTCCTGTTTTGAGGGATGGAAGGCAGTAAATCAAGCAACCCCCAGGCCACCCAAACCCTTCTACCACCTATACCAGCCCTGTGCAAAACGAAAACTTGTTGCCCCTTGTTCAAAGATTAAGAATATCAAGATGGCAACAGCAAAGCATTAAACCGAACATGGGAACGTTCCTAAGTGTGGGATCTTGTTGTAAGTCCATGAAGCCACCACCCCATACCTACATTCTGGTTTCTTCTACAACAGTATCTCCACTGTAGATCCATCTCCTGGGCCCACATGTATTTATCCAGTTGTCTCTTAGTGATGTGGTATTGGAGAGGGGAAGCCCCTGATTCATAGCTTTTGCCGATTTTTTGTAGTTTAAATTCTGCATATGTGGCTGAATTCCAGCTACCAATCTGATGTCATTAAAGGCAAGAGATGTGCACTTGCATGCCCTTATCTGGCGTTTCCACTTACTGTTACTATAGACATGGAACTTCATACATAACAGTAAAATATACATAATATTGAGTTTTTAGTGTATTTATTACCTTTGTTTTTAATACAATTTATTTAACTGTACTTTTGTACAATTTAGTTTTTTAGTGGCTGTGTTTGAAATTTTTGAAAATTTGACAATTGACTCTCGCAAGGCAGTAAAAGGCAGCTCTCAGCACACCAGGCCCCTGAACAGCTACCCTAAACCACCAAAAGGCCAGCCTAGACTCAACACACTCACATGATCACATGTTTTCACTAACACCTTCTCTTTTCCTGTTCCCATCTCCATAAATGGGCCCTCATCCACCAATCTAAACACACACATTTCTCTGCTCACAAAGCACATTTGACTATGCGGAGAGACAACAGCAAACACAGTCATCCCTCCAATCTCTCTGCTTTTGTTTGCTGAATTCATTTTGGAGCTGTGCTCTCTTATGCAGAATCCCAAAACTGAGCAAAGGGAGAAGGATTTCAGAAGCCACAAAGGCTACATAAACCCCCATCATGAAGAGCTGAGGTGGAATGAGAAGTCACTTCAGAGAGATGCTTGAGAATATTAGTGCATTCACGGAGAGGAGAGTTTTGTTTTTATGCTTCTTCCTAAGTGTGAGAAAGACCTTGAGAGTGAGAGATGGCAAAAGAGGATTCTTAAAGAAGTTTTGCTGTGCATTAAAAATAATACTATAAAGATCTGTGGCATTTCCTCAAAAGCCTGAGTTAATCTCTGAAATGCTTCTGTCTTACGGCAGAAATAATAATTATTTCAGTGTGATACTGTGCTGAACCCACACCACATTGCGCCCTGGGCTTATAAGGGTTCTTCAGCCAGTCACCAAGCTCAATCCAGTCTTCTGCTCAAATATTTCTTCATAAGTGAATCCATTTGCTCATCTCCAAATCCATTTCCACTTTCTGAATCCCAGGCACCATCATCACCTAAAATATCACCCTGCCTAAGGTTGTGTTTCCTTACTCTCATTCTCCACCAGACAGCCAATTTGAAAGACTACTGAGAAACACACATCCAGTCATGTCACTTTCCAGCTGAAAACTTCCTGGATGCCGCCTGTTTTTTGTAAGATAAAATCCAGCATCATCAACAATGATCACAAAGACCTAGATATGCTGGCTCATATCCTCTTCTCACTTGACTCTCCCTGTGTCAAGACCCGTCTTTCCACTTCCCTGAATATTTCTTTGCACATACTTTACAGCTCCTTGTACCCACTGCCATGGGTTTGGCTCCTTCCAACCAATACTTCAAGTCCCAATTAAATGTCATTTCCCCAGGAAAGCTTTACTACCTCATTTCCCAGATGAGAATAGCTTTGCACATATTACATATTTTCCTCCACAAGTCTTATCAATTGTAATTAGAAGCCTTTGTAAAATTACATGTTTCATTTTTTGTCTTTGTGTCATTAAATGTTTAATCTTTCTATAATTATATATGTATATGTAAAAATTCCCTGAAGGAAAAAACTATGTCCTTTTTATACATCTGTGTATCCCCAGTGCCTAGCATAGAGGCTGATATATGATATATATATGTGTGTGTATATATACGTATGTATATATATACACATTAGTACTAAATAATTATTTGATGAGTGAATAAAAGCAAAATGTTTTAAGTTTAAAAATTAAGATCGGGCGCCTGGGTGTTTAGTTGGTTAAACGTCTGTCTTCGGCTCAGGTTATGATCTCAGGGTCCTGAGACTGAGTCCCACATTAGGCTTCTTGCTCAGTGGGGTGCCTGCTTCTCCCTCTCCCTCTACCTCTCTCCCCTGCTTATGCTTTCTCTGTTTCAAATAATTAAATAAAATCTTAAAATAAAAATTAAGATAAAACTTCAAAACATTTAGAAGCTGCTCCTTTGGAAGAAATCATATTTTCAGTTCAGCAAATAAAAAAACTACTTGAAATCAATCAATCAATCAATAAATAAATAACTACTTGACAACCAAAGAGATTCTAAACCTAGTTGCTTAGCTTTGGGCAGAAAATGCATAGCCGGATACAGAAGAAAGCACCTACATGGGAAGCCAGACTCTTATCCACCACTGAGTTTTAAGACTCTTTCAAGGCGGGCAGCCTGGGTGGCTCACGGGTTTAGCGTCACCTTCAGCCCAGGGCCCGATCCTGGAGACCTGGGATTGAGTCCCACTTCGGGCTCCCTGCATGGAGACTGCTTCTCCCTCTACCTGTGTCTCTGCCTCTCTCTCTCTCTCCTCTCTCTCTCTCTCTCTCTCTCTCTCCTCTCTCTCTCTCTCTCTCTCTGTGTGTGTGTCTCTCATGAATGAATAAATAAAAAATCTTAAAAAAAAAAACCCTTTCAAGGTAATAGAGATATTTATAAAATATGGGACATATTCTGCTAGTTTTCCCTCAAAGTGTGTCATCACCTTTACAACTGGTGTTCATATCTAAATCTCGGGAAGAGCCATATCTTCAGCTTCTTGAGACTATGTTTCTTGGATATACATTTGGATAATGGTGGCTGCATCTGATAAGCCCCCTGAATTCCTATTGTCCGGTTAACTCGGTTGGTTCCGGTAATGACTGAACTCTTATTCATATCTAGGTACTGGATTGTCTACCCCAATTGGCTATGTTTAAAGTGCCCAGGGGCGCCTGGGTAGCTTGGTTGGTTAAATGTCTGCATTCGGCTCAGGTCATGATCTCAGGGGTCTGGGATCGAGTCCTTTATGGGGCCCCTGCTCAGTGGGGTAACTGCTTCTCCCTCTTCTTCTGCCCCTCTCCCCAACTTGTGCTCACTCACTCTTTCTCAAATAAATAAAATCTTATAAAATAAAGTGCCTAAAACTGTCTGTAAGGGGGACCTTCCGCATTTCCTATTTGTAGCCAAATCATATAGGTTCTATCTACTTAATATACCCTAATGCTTTCCCTTCTCATTTCAGCTCCCTCCCTCCCTAAGTTTTGGAACCTTAGTAAGAATGCTTGCTCTACACATTGCCACTTATCTAAGGAGTTACGAATAATATAAAGTAATCGTTCCCTATTCCAGTTGACTTATTGCCATTTTGAGTATAAAATGAGTAATCACAGTTTCCCCAAACAGTAAACTTGAACCTTCATTTTTTTGTATTGCTTCCTGTCACAAAGCAAACCCCAAAGAAACCTATAGCAATTTATCTTTAAATTCTACATAAACCAGGGATGCCTGGGTGGCTCAGTGGTTGAGCATCTACCCTCAGCTCAGGGCGTGATCCCAAATTCCAGGATCGAGTCCTACATCTGGCTCCCCAAAGGGGGCCTGCTTCTCCCTCTGCCTGTCTCTGCTTCTCTCTCTGTGTCTTTAATGAATACATTTTTAAAAATATTTTAAAAAATAAAAATCCTACACAAACCAAATATCACATTTTCCTAAGTATTTTCATCATCTGAAAAACATACAATTTCATGGTGAGATTTCAGCAAACAATTTTGCCATTCACTAGGGTGTGATCAGCAAGCCCAACAGAAAAATGTCAAGTTTTGAGGCAGAGAGAAGTTGAGAGAATTCTCACAGAGGGCTTCTATTTTCCCTGAACTGCAGAAGGAAATAGTATCTTGCCTGAGTCTTCCAACACTTAGCATCATGGTAAAGGCAGATGTTTAATACATATTTATTAAATGAATTAACCTGAGAGTTAAGCATGATGCAGACATGAAGGAAGAAGGAAGAACCAAGGCATCTTGAGGAGAGCTGAACAGCTACTATGAGGTGCCCAACATGGTGTTCTATGCTATTGTGGAATATATATGTTCATAGATGATTTCTGCCCATAGTGATACCTTAAAGAGGATGTTGATGGAACTCCATTTCCAACATGAGCTAAATATCCTGAATCTCTGTCCTAAAACAGTAAAAAAAAATTTTTTTTTTAAATGCTGGGTTTAAAAATGTTGGAATAAAAAAAATGTTGGAAAAAAATGTTGGAATCTTTTTAAATGCATTGCCAATTTGGCAAGAATGAAAAGAATTCAGAAAAGTCAAAAGTTGAGTGAAAACAGCAATCTTGGGAGGCAAGAAAACTGGGAAAAGTTTTCAATTGGCAATAATTGTGCCTTTGATAAATCTTATTGGCTATGATACTGCCACTGCACAAAGCTGGTAAGCAAGCACTGAAATCCTCTTAAACCCTAAGTACACCTGTCTATGCCCTGGTGACCAGGAACTGATGTTTTGATAGCTGTACAGGGAGGCAGGCACACGAGACAAGTCTAGGAGCTACCCAGATTGGACAGACTGAGAGGTGTCCCCCATGTGTACCTGGGACCTCAAGTTACCCTGCAAAGGTAATGGCAAACAAGAATTAACTCGCTTCATGGAGCAAGTACAGCAAGGAGATGTGCTTAATTTTACATTCATGCAAAAAAAAAAAAAAAATTTTACATTCATGCTAGAGGTAGAGGTGAGAAGGAGAAATTTCCCCCAGTAATTGATCGTCCTAACAGTTGATGCTAGCTGGCTATTGAAACTAATGACTGTCTTTGTGATCTAAATTATGTGAGGCCGACAGTTAAATTTAAAGTGATTCTGGGGGGGATCCCTGGGTGGCGCAGCGGTTTAGCGCCTGCCTTTGGCCCAGGGCGCGATCCTGGAGACCCGGGATTGAATCCCACGTCGGGCTCCCGGTGCATGGAGCCTGCTTCTCCCTCTGCCTATGTCTCTGCCTCTCTCTCTCTCTCTCTGTGACTATCATAAATAAATAAAAATTAAAAAAAAAAAAAAACGTTTAAAAAAAAAAAAGTGATTCTGGGGGGATCCCTGGGTGGCACAGCGGTTTGGCGCCTGCCTTTGGCCCAGGGCGCAATCCTGGAGACCCGGGATAGAATCCCACGTCGGGCTCCCGGTGAATGGAGCCTGCTTCTCCCTCTGCCTGTGTCTCTGCCTCTCTCTCTCTCTTTCTCTCTCTCTCTGTGACTATCATAAATAAATAAAAATTAAAAAAAAAAATAAAGTGATTCTGGGCTGGAAATGCTCTCAGATGCCTGAGAAAGTCAACACAAATCCTATCTGGAGGAACACAACTTCTACTCAATCTACCAGTAATTCCCATAGATAATGTTCTAAGGAACATGAAACTCTCAGTTAAAACACATAAAACTTGTAAGAAAATAAGCCATGAGTGACAGCCTGAAGAAACAAGAGACAAAAGCCAGACCTGTAAAGATTTAAGATTCTGGAATTACCAGAGGCAGAACATAATTAATTATGCTTAATATGTTTAAAGAAGTAAAATATTAAAAATATGAGTAAGGAACGAGAAACTTTAAGAAATGACCAAGATTTTTAAAATGGTAAAATGTCTAGAAATGAAAACACATAATAACTAAGATTTAAAAACCCATGGAGAAGTTAAATAGCAGGGGATCCCTGAGTGGCTCAGCGGTTTAGTGTCTGCCTTCAGCCCAGGGCATGATCCCGGAGTTCCGGGATCGAGTCCCACGTTGGGCTCCTTGCATGGAGCCTGCTTCTCCCTCTGCCTGTGTCTCTTTCTCTCTCTTTCTCTGTCTCTCTCTGTCTCTCATGAATGAATAAATAAAATCTTAAAAAAAAAAAAAGTTAAATAGCAAATTAGTCACATTCAAAGAGAGAGTTACTAAAAAGTATATTCAAAGAAGTTACCCAGGAGCTGCACAGCAAAATGAATAAATTAAAAAAATCTGAAAGGTCAGAGACTAAATTAACTCTTAAATTAACTATTTACCATACATATTTGATCTATGTCTGATCAAAATTCCAGAAGGAGAAATAGATACAATGGCACAGAGGTATTATTTGAAGTGTTTTCCAGAATTGTTGAAAGATATAAATCCTCATATTTAGGAAGTCAAATGAATCCCAATAGGATAAATTCGAAGAATCATCATGTCAGTACATTGAAGTGAACCTGCCGTAGAAAATATACAAAATATCCTAAAAGGAGTTTGTGGAAAAAGACAAATTACCTACAACAGAAAGATATTAATGGCTGACTTCTCAAAAGCAACAATAGAAATTTGAAGACAGTGAAATAAGATCTTCAATGGGTTGAGGAATTAATTGTAAATATGATATTTCTACCAACCAATATTATCTTTCTCAAGAATGGGTGCAAATTAAGGGCCTTCGCCATCAATAGGAATTCCCTAAAGAGAATTCCAAAGAACTTAACTCAACATTAGAAAATGGCCTTGAATAAAAATCTGAAAGGCAAGAAGGAATGATAGACAAAGACCTTGTTAACTATGTGGTCAATATTTTTAATGACTACATGAAGCAATAATAACAATGTCTGATGTATGATATTTATGATATAATTAGAACTACCATAATTAGAAAATAATTGCATGTAAATTGGGAGGGGAGTGATCAAAGTTTAAGTATTATAAGAACATCTTGTTTTCACAAACTCACTAGGATAGTGGTATGAGTTTAAAACAATAGAAAAATACATGTTGATGAGGATGTGGAGAAATGAGAACACTCATACAGGGGCACCTTGGTGGCTCAGTGGGTTAAGAGTGTGTCTCTGGTTCAGGTCATGATCTCAGGGTCCTGGGATGGAGCTCCATGCTCAGCAAGGGAGTTTGCTTCTCCGTCTCCCTCTGCCTACATCCACTTGTGCCTTCTCTCTCACTTTCTCTCAAATAAATAAAATCTTTTCCTAAAAAAGTTAGACATAATATATCATGTTACCCAGCAATTCCACTTCTAGGCACATACCCAAGAGAATTAAAAACGTATGTTTACACCAAAACATGTATATAAATGTTTACAGAAAACACTATTTATGACAGCCAAAAAGTGGGAAAAAACCATCAGCTGATGAATGGATATACCACATTTGAATTTACATGGGGATTGGAAGCTGACAAATGAGATACTGAACTTTACAGTGCCCACCTCACATGTTCCAGCCTTTGTTAATAGGACTAAGTTTACTTCTCTTACTACCTTTACTCTACAGTGAGTATTTATCTCTGGTGATGCCTCAATTTCTCATGAAACCACATTCCTGGTGGGTCCATCTGACAGTCTGGCAGACATGCTCAGATATATGCGGATCCCTGTGGTGGACATAGCTGAGACCTGAGCTGGGACCCCTCTCTTCCTTTGCCCCTTTCCTTCCTTGTTCCTTCATCCTTTCTCTCTCTCCTACTCCACCTTTGTGTCTCTCTTCTTTTATGCATATACACATATAATATTCATTTGCTCAATTATTTGGCAGGCACTGCTCTAAGCAATTCAGGTAGATCAATGACAAAATAGTGTCCCACTCTTCTAAACATTGTAGGGAATGGCAAGTGCTATGACAGAAAATGACCAGGGGATACTTTACTTGAGATTAAGGAAGGCTCTTTCCTTCTTTCTCTTTCTTTTTTTCTTTCTTTCTTTCTTCTTTCTTTCTTTCTTTCTTTCTTTCTTTCTTTCTTTCTTTCTTTCTTTCTTTCTTCTTTCTGTTTTTATTTAAATTCCAGTTAGTTAACATACAGTGTAATGTTAGTTTCAGCTGTACAATATAGTGATTGAACACATCCATACATTACCCGGTACTCACCACAAGTGCCCTCCTTAATCCCCATCATCTATTTCACCCATCCTCCCAACACCATCAGTGTGCTCTCTAGAGCTAAGAGGCTGTTTCTTTTTTCCTATGATCATCTGTTTTGTTTCTTATATTCCACATATGAGTAAAATCATATGGTATTTGTCTTTTTCTGACTTATTTCACTTATCATAATACTCTCTAGCTCCATCCATGTCATTGCAAATGGCAAGATTTTCTTCTTCTTATGGCTGAGTAATATTCCACTATGTATATAACACATTTTCTATGTGTTATGTGATACTGTGATATGTTGATGGATATTTGGACTGCTTCCATAGTTTCATAGATAATGCTGCTATAAACATTGGGGAGCATGTACCCCTTAGAATTAGTATTTTTGTATCCTCTGGAAAGATACCTAGTAGTGCAATTGCTGGACTGTAGGGTGGTTCTATTTTTAACTTTTTGAGGAAACTCTACACTCTCTTCTAGGGTGGCTGCACCAGTTTATAAAGATCTTATAAAACTCAACACCCAAAATACAAATAATCCAGTTTAAAAATGGACCAAAGACATGAATAGACATTTTTTTCAAAAAAGACATCCAGATGCCCAAGAGACACATGAAAAGATGTTCAACATCACTCATCATCAGGGAAATGCAAATCAAAACCATGATGAGATACCACCTCACACCTGTCAGAATGGCGAAAATTAACAATACAAGAAACAGGTGTTGGCAGGGATATGGAGGAAGAGGAACGCTCTTCCACTCTTGGTGGGAACAAAACTGGTGCAGCCTCTAAGGAAGGTCTTTCTGATGAGGTAAACACTCAGCTCAGGTAAATGAGAGGAGAAGCTCAGCATACAAAAACCTGGCATTTAAGCATTCCTTGCAAAGAAAGTAGTAATGTTTATATTTATATCTTATATATTATATGCCATAATTTGAGAGCTTTCCTTGCCCCTAAATATGGAAGTGGTGGAATTTTACACTGAACCCAACCCATGGTTGGCTTGTCCCACTCACCCAGATATGATGTTGGAGTTCACCTTGAGCAGGACCCCATATAAGTGACCCTTTCTCACAGGACTCTCAACTGTAGGTATCCTTTGCAGATTCCTCTTGGGGCACAGCCATATTTCCAACTTACTGCACACTCTAATGGGGCCTCTGGGCATATGGTTTTCAGGGTTTCTAACTCATTCCACAGGGAGGAGAACTTCAGGGAAATCTTAGCTCAGGTGCAGAATCACAGTGAGGAGAAGGCAGTAGGGAGCCCACATCCCCCTGACCCCACATTCCTTATTTTCAGGAAATGCCAGATTCCACATAACTAAGCCCTAGAAGATAGAGAGTAGGAATTTCTCCAATATCTGCAGGGCATTCTGATAGAGCAGGAGCCATCACCAAGATGGCTAAGGGAATCAGGGGGCTCTAGCACCCCCATGAGGGTCAGAGTCTCCCTTTCAGCTCCTCAGAGGGGACTGTGGTCACCACCAGCTGAACTAAAGCAGCCTCACTGATTTTTCCTGACTTTCAGGACCCTCCTTGATGGGGCTTTGCCATCTATGCATCACTGTCCTTTGCCACAGGCTCCCCAAGAGACACAGACCTCCCTACCATCTACTGAGTGGACACAGGAGAGAGGACTGTTTGCCTTGTGGATTCTTCTTGGGCTCATTCCTCCAGATTTTTTTTTGTACATCTTCTTTTCCTCATAAGGATTCTTTTCATTTCCTCTCCATCTCTTTACTGTAACATATCCTATCAGTTCTTCAAAGCACATCTCAAGACTCCCCTCCTCTGGGCAACCCTCCCTGATTACTGTCCCTTCATTCATATCTTCTTTGTTGAACACTGACAAATACCTAGACTCTTACTCATGCCGTCTTGGTAGCTCCCCTCCCTTCCTGCCTTCCTCTCTACCCATTTTCTTCTTTCTATTCTTTCTTTCCTTCCAAATAATAAATTTACTCATCTCAACCCTTTTAGAAAAAATACATTACTATATTTTGAATGTATAATGATAATATTTCAAATGTATGTGAGGAGTATAAAACACTAACAATAATACAAAGACATATACACCCCTCCACCAGCTCAAGAACAAAATATTACCCTTTTCCCATGATATTTCAGTGTGCTCATGCAAGATCCATCCCCTGTACTCTGCTACCTCACCCCAATGGGTGACCACTGTCCTGAACATAGTGTCTATCATTTTCCCTTACCTTTTCTTTGTAGTTTTATTACTTCAGAGCCCTAACCAATGAATTATTTAATTCTGCAAGCTTTTGAATTTTACACTAGTAGAATTTCACTATAGGTAGTGTTTTGTGAATTATTTTTTGGACTCCATGTTATGTTTGTGAAGATCCTTCCATGTTGAGGCATGCTGTTGAGTTCATTTTCACTGCTGAATGGTGTTCCACGGGACGACAGTGTCGTTATTTATTTATCCTTTCTATTATTCTTCCACATTAGGGTTGTATGTATTCTTATTAAAAGAAATACTTCTATAAATATTCTTGTAGATGTCTCCTGTGTGGGGGCTTCTCCAGAATATGGACAAAGTATTAGAAATGCTGATTCTAAAGGTACACACATATTCAACTTTATAAGCAATGCCACGTGATTTCCAGAGTGGTTGTAGAGCTCCTGCGGCTCTACATCCTTCATGATCTTGGTTTATCAGCTCTCAATTTTTGGCAATCTGGGGCAAAATCTTGGAGATTTTAATCAGAATTTCTGAGATTTCTGGGGCACTTGTGTGGTTCAGTTGGTTAAGAACCCAACTCTTGATTTCAGTTCAAGTCACGATGTCAGTGTTGTGGGATTGAGCTCCATGTCAGGCTCCTTGCTGGATGTGGAGTCTGCTTAAGATTCTCTCTCCCCCTCTGCCCCTCCCAGTTTGTTCATAGGCATGCTTTTGATCCCTCTCTTTTAAAAAAGGGGGGGAGGGAGAAAGAGAAAGAATTTCTCTGATTTTTAATGAAGCCAAATATATTTTCCCATATATTTATTGGGCATTTAAGCTTCCTCTCTTGTTAAAAAGCCTGTTCAAATCTTTTGCCCATTTTAAAAATTGAGTTTAATGTTAGATATTTTTTCTCTTTTTGTATGTTGACTAGCTCCTTATACATTCTTAGATGCAGTCCTTTATTGGTTATATATTTTACAAATATCACCTCCTTGTTTATGGAATTTTTTCCTATTTATGATTTTCTTGGAACTGAAGTTCTTAATTTTAGTTAAGTTAGATGTGTGAATCTTTTCCTTTATGCTTTGTGCTTTTTGTGTATTATTTTAGAAATGCTTTCTACCTTGAGGTCATGATGATATTCTCTTAAACTTTCTAAGAGCTTTACAGCTTTGCCTGTCACATTTATGTGCTGTGAGAGAGGGATCAAATTTCATTATATTCACATGGACAAGAAATTGTTGGCATCGTTTATTATATAGTCTCCAATAACATGCTGCTATCTCTGTTATATACCAACTGTCCAAATATAATGTGACTGTTTCTTTGCTTTCTCTTCTGTTTCATTGGTCCGATTGGCTAGGCTTGCAGCAACTATGCTATCTTAAGTATTATGGCTTATAATAAGTTCTGATATTTTTGTGAGGCATGTCCTAACATGTTTTTCTTTTTTAAATGGACATGTTTGGCATTTTGCTCTCCCATAACAACAACAACAACAACGAAAGATAGAACAAAGAAATTAAATTGGAAATGCGAAAGGAGAAGCTATTTGAAGATGCTGCAGATAATGGAAAGAAAAATCAGAGCATGTACTGTTGTTCAATATAGTACTAGAAGTCCTAGCTGCAGAAATAAGACAACAAAAAGAAATAAAAGGCATCCAGACTGGCAGAGAAGAAGTCAAATTCTCACTCATTGCAGATGACATGATATTCTATGTGGAAAACCTGAAAGACTCTACCCCAAAATTGCTAGAATTCATACAGGAATTCAGCAAAATGGCAGGATATAAAATCAGTTGCATTTCTATACGCTAACAATGAGACAGAAGAAAGAGAAATTAAGGAGTTGATCCCACTTACAATTGCACCAAAAACTGTAAGATACCTAGGAATAAACCTAACCAAAGAGGCAAAGGATCTAGTACCCAGAAAACCATAGAATACTCATGAAAGAAATTCAGGAAGACACAAAAGAATGGAAAAACATTCCATGCCCGTGGATTAAAAGAACAAATATTGTTAAAATGTCTAAGCTAAAAAAATAAAAAATAAAAAAAAATAAAAAATAAAAAATAAAATGTCTAAGCTACCTAGAGGAATCTATACATTCAATGCAATTCCTATCAATATACCATCAACTTGGGACACCTGGGTGGCTCAGTGGCTGAGTGTCTGCCTTCAGCTCAAGGCATGATCCCGGAGTCCAGGGATCAAATCCCACATCAGCCTCCCTGCAAGGAGCCTGCTTTTCCCTCTGCCTGTGTCTCTGCCTCTCTGTGTGTGTCTCTTGTGAATAAATAAATAAATCTTAAAAAAAAAAATACCATCAGCTTTTTTTTTTCACAGAGCTGGAAAAAATAATCCTAAAATTTAAATGGAATCAGAAAAGACCTCAAATAGACGAAAGTTGAAAAAAGAAAAATCAAAGATGGTAGTATCACAATTTTGGACTTCAAGCTCTATTACAAAGCTGTGATCATCAAGACAGTATGGTCCTGGCACAAAAAAAGACACATAGATCAATGGAACACAATAGAGAACCCAGAAATAGACCTCAACTCTATGGTCAACTCCTCTTTGACAAACCAGGAAAGAATACCCAATAGGAAAAAAGGCTTTTCAACAAATGGTGTTAGGAAAATTGGATGGCCACATGCAGACCAGTTGTAAGGACCATTTCCTTATACCATACACAAAATAGACTCAAAATGGATGAAAGACCTAAATGTGAGACAGGAATCCATCAAAATTCTAGAGGAGAACATAGGCAGCAACCTCTATGATCTCGACTGCAGCAACTTCTTGCTAGACACATCTCCAAAGGCAAGGATTAGCTCAAAAATGAGTACTTGAGACTTCATCAGGATAAAAAGCTCTTGCATAGCAAAGGAAACAGCCAACAAAACCAAAAGACAAAAGACAGAATGAGAGAAGTTATTTGCAAATGTCTTATCAGATAAAGGGCTAGTATCCAAATCTATAAAAAACTTTTCAAACTCAACACCCAAAAAACAAATAATCCAATCAAAAACTGGGCAGAAAAAAAAAAAAACTGGGCAGAAGACATAAACACACATTTCTCCAAGAAAAGACATACAAATGGCCAACAGATGCATGAAAAAATACTCAGTATCACTTAGTATCAGGGAAATACATATACATTAGATTTTTTGTATCAAAAAATAAATACTCAGTATCACTTAGTATCACCAATACAGATCTGGTGTTTAGCCACCTCACACCAGAATGGCTAAAATTAGCAAGTCAGGAAATGACAGATGTTGGCAAGGATGTGGAGAAAGGGGAACCTCTTACACTGTTGGTGGGAATGCAATTTGGTGAAGCCACTCTGGAAAGCAGTATGGAGGTTTCTCAAAAAGTTGAAAATAGAGCTACCCTATAAACCAGCAATTGCACTACTAGAGATTTACCTCAAAGATACAAATGCAGTGATCCAAAGGAGCATCTGCACCCCAATGTTTATAGCAGCAATGTCCACAATAGCCATATTATCTGGAAAGAGCCCAGATGTCCATAGACAGATGAATGGATAAAGAAGAGGTGATATATATATATATATATATATATATATATATATTATATATATATATACACACACAATGGAATACTACGCAGCCACCAAAAAACCCGAAATCTTGCCATTTGCAATGATGTGGATGGAACTAGAGAGCAAAATAAGTCAGTCAGAGAAAGACAATTATCATATGATCTCACCCATATGTGGAATATACAAAACAAAATGGGGGATCATAGAGGAAGGGAGGGAAAATAAAACAAGACAAAATCAGAGAGGGAGATAAACCATAAGAGACTCTTAAATCATAGGAAACAAACTGAGGGTTGCTGGAGGGGAGAGGGGTAGGGAGATGGGGTAACTGGGTGATGGGCATGAAGGAGGGTATGTGATGTAATGAACACTGGGTGTTACATGCAACTAATGAATCACTGATCTCTACTTCTGAAATTAATAATACAATTACATGTTAATTAACTGAATTTAAATAAATAAAAAGTATGTTCTGTACATTACACCAATACATTTGAAAACCAATACAGTAAAAAATTCTCTAAATATAGAACTAAATAATCTGACTCAGGCAGTGATGTTTTAAAGAACTTTGTTTTCTAGTTATTGCTGATAATGTATATAAATGCAATAGATCTTTATTATGTCCAGAAACTTAAGCTCTCTTGAATTTTGTTTGCCAGTATTTAGTTTACAATTTTTGCATACTGTAATTTATGGGTTTTTTTGTTGGCCTTACCAGATTTTGTTATGTAAAAGTTATACTAGCTTCTGGAAGATCTGGTATTCCAATAAAATTATAGCTCTTTAAATGTTTGGTAAAACTCACCAGTGAAATCACTAGGGAAATCATTTGGGTCCTGTTAGTCATTTTTGTTTTCATCAGATTTGGGAAGTTCTATATTTCAGCAACATGTCTGCTCTTTTTCAAGTTCAGTGGCATAAAGTCATCCACAGGATTCTCTTCTCTTCTAAAGGTCTACAGCACTTCTACCATTGTTCCTTAATGCTACGTTCTTTTACTCTTCATTAATTTCACCAGAGTTTTGCTGATTTTGCAAATCTTTTCAAAAGAACAACTTTGGGCTTTATTAATAATTATCTCTATATGCTTTGTTACTTTGTCAGTTATTTCTGCTGCTTTAAAAAAAATTACCTTTCCTATTATTTCCTTGAGTTTACTTTGCTTCCCCCCGCCCCCACCAACTTCCAAAGATAAAAGTTTATTCTTTAGCTTTTTTGCATCTATCCATTATCAGTGGTTGGCAAACTATGGCTGCAAAACATGAAATAAATGTTTCGCTGTAAATTCTATAAAGCTGTTTGAGTACAAACAGCCCTTCTTTTATACCATGTGTAAAATACAATGTGGGAAGGAGGGAGGAAGAAGAGAGGCATTCTGGTGCGGGGAGCAGTCACCTTGGCAGTGCCTCCTGAGCTCGCCAGGACTGTAACATGGCATCCATGGCAACAGCACCTGACAAGACACAGTATCACTTCATAGAGGCAACCATGCACAGGTCTGGCACCTGCCTTCACAAGCAGTAGATGCCTCAGTAAAGAGCACCAAAAGGAGTTAGAGCAGGGAATGAGAGACATACATAAACTGTGCTGGTTAAAGACCTCATTCCCTGGGACTTTCTAGAAATAACTGAAGGGAACTTTCAGGGGTATGGAGGGTTATGAGATGCTCATGTACTTTTCATAGGAAGCGAGAGCCTGCCAAGATGTGCCTTATTAATTTTGACCAACTTTGCTCCCTGGCCCAATATGGCCAGGGAAAATAAAGGTTTTTGAGTCCTAAGAGCAAGGGAGTGGGGTATATGCAGAAAATTAATAGAATCCAGTCATGTTAAAAAAGACAAGTTAGTATTTTTAAAATAAGGGTTTTTTTAAAGATTTTACTTATTTATTCATGACAGACACACAGAGAGGGAGAGAGAGAGGCAGAGACAAAGGCAGAGGGAGAAGCAGGCTCCATGCAGGGAGCCCAATGTGGGACTTGATCCCAGGTCTCCAGGATCCGGCCCTGGGCTGAAGGCGTCGCTAAACCGCTGAGCCACCAGGGCAGCCCAAGGTGTTTTTTTGTTTGTTTGTTTGTTTGTGTTTTTTTTTTTAAGATAAAAAACAACTCTATATTAGAGTTTCATCCAGAGATGCTGAGATTTACATGACTATTTCTTCACTAACATGCCACTCCTGGAGATTCCATTCTAAGAGGTATGGTTAATGAGATTCTTTGACCAAAAAAGCCACTTGTAAACTACAGAAATTCTCAGAGGGATTCATCAATGCCCAATGCCTTCTGGAGGCATTTAACTAGACACCTGGAGAATTCCCATCTCTAGACAATTATTTCACAGTAAGGAAGAAAAAAATTGCCCAAGGTTTTCAGCCAGAACTTAAATTCATTGGAGTCAACATGTTAGACGATCCCCTTAGCTGCTGCAAGTTGGTTAGACACAAAACTTTGCTCTCAAAGGATTGCTCATGTCCTACACTAGATAGTGTGTAGATGTGACCAAAAATCATATATTCCAGATGACATAGAATCTGACCACCAAAATCAACTCACTCAATATTTATTGGTGACCATATACTTTTATTACAAAAGACAGATGAAGAAAATTGCTGACATATTTTGTTTTAAAATGCATATACATTGTAGTGCATTCATCAAATGACTTAAATCTCTTAGTTTAGGAAATATTTACATCTATTTCACAGATATGGCCTCAAAAATGATATTCATGTGGTTCACTGAAAGTATCTCTACACTTCAAAGCAGATGAGTTGTGCTGTTCTAGTTGTCCGTGGTTCTTGTAACCTCATTTTGAATCCTCGCTCCAGTACTGAACAGCTGTGTCACCATGGACCAGTTGCTTAACATTTCTAAGACTTCATTTTCTCATCTATAAAGTGAGCTACAAAACCTTATGCACGTAGGATTAAAACATAACAAATGTATGGTGTTTGAAGAAGAGCCTGCCACATAGTTTGCAGCAAATAAACGCTATCTCTTATTTTTTAGAATGAATTTTTTCTTGTGGAAATCAATGTGGTTAATTGTAGATGTTACCTATAGAGCAGTTGGCAGGCTCAGGGGAATGTAACAGAGCAGGGAAAAGACAGCCCTGCTTTAGGTTCAGTCTCATCACCGGAGACAGGCTAGTGCTCAGCCCAGGTCCTCTTGGATGCCTATGACCCGGTGTGTGTCCTAACCCTGTCTTCTCTTTGCCACACTTGAGATTCTACTTCACGGGCGGCCTTGATGCCACTGGAGCATCTGAACAAGCAGAGAGCAGAGTGCCTGAGAATTTCTTTCTCTCCCCAGCTTCCACCATCCTGCCCCTGCCCACTGTCCCTCACTCTGTAACCCCAGTGCAGGCACGTGAAAGCCCAGACACCTTGCTTTAGGTCGGTTACTTCTAAGGCATAAGGCATACTTCCCTGTGGAACCAAGTGAAGCTGCCCTTGGTGAGATCTTGCCTGAAATCACACCCTCACCTGGCTTCTTACCAATTACCCTGAAAGCATTTCCGTACTAAGTCACTGTACATAAACCTATGACCTTATGCATTCTGACTTCCTAACTTCTAGTCCTAGACCTTAGCTGCCTACTTAATGCATGCATGCATTCATTCATTCATTCATTCATTCATTCACAAATACTGGCTTAGAATCTACTCTGTATGTAGCACTATTTGTCATGTACACGGTGTGGCTAACATTCTGCCCTTCCTCCATCCACCTGCATCTTCTGTTTCTCTCTCCCGCACTCCACAATACTCAACTGTATACCCAGGAATGAAGGGAAGAAGAGAAAGAGAGAAAGAAAAAGAAGTAAGGGAAGGAAGGTTTGTTTCCAGCTGAGCTCATGTGGATCTCAGGGTCATGTGCACACACACCTCTCAGCTCCCCCATCCTCTCACTGGTGGACCGGGAGTGGTCAGTTATTTCCCTTCAGTTGCCAGGTAGTTTCTAATCCAGCTTTGAGACAGTCAGGGGCCATGGGAACCAGCCCCAAGTGAAAAACATTATGCAAAACTGGGGGTGCTGGCTGTTGGTTGTTCTTGTTAAACTGCTTCTCTTAGACAGCATCACCAGGATGCTGCCAGGATGGGCCACATCTGTAAGCCAGACTTAACACAGAGAACCCCTTCTCCAAAAAGCACCCAAGGGCTGCCTGAGCTGCCTGCCAATATCATCAATGAGGATGAGGCCCTTCCAACCAATCAGGACGAGGCATTTCTTTTTCCTTTCCCTCATTGGCATATGGGACTACAGTGGGAATTTGGGCAGGAACTTTCTTTATGCAAGCAGGGTGTCCCCTCTGTTCCTGGAGGTCAGCCAAACTATTGTGTTGGTGCTGTGTTTATTTTCAGCTCAAGCTATAGCCCCAATAAAGCCTTTATGTGCCTTTGATTTGGGAGTCTGGCCTCATTTCTGTCATTGTCAGGCCCAAGAACCCAACCAACTCCCATAACACATTTTTTAAAAAATATTTTATTTATTTATTCATGAGAGACACAGAGAGAGAGGCAGGGATATAGGCAGAGAGAGAAGCAGGCTCCCTATGGGGAGGCTGATGCAGGACTCCATCCCAGGATCCTGGGATCATGACCTGAGCAGAAGGCAGATGCTCAACACTGAGCCACCCAGGTGCCCCATTTCTAAAGGACTTTCCTGGTGTAGCATTTCAGAAACTAGGAGATGCCTGCAGGACTGCTGGAAGGAGATGTAATATTGAAACTTCTCTTTGCAGCACCTGGGTGGTTCAGTCAGTTAATGTCAGACTCTTGATTTCGGCTCAGGTTATGATCCCAGGGTCATGGGACAGAGCCCCACATCAGGGTCCCCGCTGAATTCAGAATCTGCTTCTCCCTCTCCAGTCTCCCTCTACCCCTCCTCCTGTTCACACCCTTTCACGCCCTCTCTCATAAATAAATAAATAAATAAATAAATAAATAAATAAATAATAATAAATAAATAAATGCTTTAAAAAAAGAAGCTTTTCTTTGAATAATTCAACTATGGCCCAATTTATTCACTCTCACAAAGAATTTGTTGTGATACTCTAGTTCTTGGAAGAGAAAAGCTGTTTAAACAAAGCAATTTCTCCTCTGTGGTGATTTGCCAGTCCAGCAATGGGGAGAAAAAAGCTTTCACAAAAGGAGGTAACCTTAGCTCAAAATCCTTTCCACACTTCAGGTAAGTCTCCGTTCCCTTTACTTACAATGAAATTATTTTTGTCCCTGCATCAGAAGCAAGACTTTCTTTAATTCCAAGTTAATAAAATTGTTCCCCTTCTTCTTTGGCTTGAGTCTGAACTGACACATACCTCAGAAATGGTTTTACTCTGCCAAACTAAGTTTGTTTTTCTGTTTATCAGCTCCAAATTATTTATATGTATAATCATTAAGTAAGCGGTGTAAATATCTTATTTATATAAGTCAGAAGGGGTGTTTACAAAAACAACTAAAGCCAAAACTTAAAAGTTAATGCCTCCCTCACCCCACCTAAAGAATTCTAGGAGCTCTGGGTCAGTGATGGGGCTTGCTGTCTCTTCAAGCTTTTATCAGATTTCATGAAAGGGGAAATTACAGGAATGCACATCCAAGGTTGAAAGATTTGTTGGTAAACTGTGAGTGTCCTTTCATAATTCAGATTTGAAGCAATAAAACAAAGCAATGAAACTGCATTAAGGTCCGTTCTCCACTATTCCGGGGGCTACTTTCATATTTTCACACGACAGGCAGGCAAACTTTTTCCACTGACCTTAATTCTAGATGACCTTGGAAGAAAATTTTCTTCTTTCTTTTTTTTTTAATTCCAAAATTAAATTCACTATCCTCTAACACCAGCAAATATGCTTAGATGACTCTGTGTCTGGCTCTATCATCATTAAGATGCCACTTCTGGTAAAATCTTAGATTCCCCATTTGAACTACCAGTTTTTTCATAAGTTGCTTTGGAAGAGTTTCCTTAATTTACTGACAATTAGTGAGGTAAAACAGTACTATCTCTTAGTACCTGGGATGGGTTTTTTTTGTTGTTGTTGTTGTTGTTGTTTTTTGGGTTTTTGGTTTTTTTTTTTTTTGGTTTAGTTATAAGGGAAAATGTCCTAAGCCACAGAAAACTGTAATAAATGGCAGACTTTGATGAAAGCAAACTACCCCCTGCTGTGAACAGCCAGGAGAGAAGTTAACCATTACAAAATACCAATTTTGCAGGAAATTATGTCACTGATGCAGAAGTTATTGATTAACTGCAGTCCAGTCTCTGGATTAATGGAAAGAGTTGCTTTAGTGAACTATGATGTTCTGATGTCATTCAAAGTTTAGAAATTCCAGTTTAGAAAATTTGTATAGGTGACTCAAGTAGGAGGTAGTATTATTGAGGCCAGGCACCTTCATATTTTCTCCTCACATATATTGATTTGTAACTTAATTCTAAACTAACTACAGAAGTTTCAGTGATTGCACAATACAACATTTTTCAGCCCATCGGTTTTATTTCCTAGCGACATTTTTAGATAGTGTAGTAAAACCATAAGGGGTATAGATTTGAAAAGCACTTCTTAAAACATCTATGCAAACAAATGAGAATGCTTTAAGCCCATTTAAGTGAAAATGCAGTGAAACCTTACCTATTAAAAACCCAGCACACTCTGAACTCTGCCTAGCTTATTTTCCCCATGATTAACTCAACAAATGACAAACAAAGAAAAAGTTAGTATCAGAAATTTACTCAAGCCAGAAGGAGGAAGAGAGGAAGAAAGAAACAAATCACCACATTACATTTATCCCTATACGCACATTTCCCCCCAGGGCCATCTTTAAATCTCTGAAATCAGGGTGCACCTTATAGTCAAGAAAGTCTCACATCTGCCCTTGACCAAGTGGTGTATTTATTGTGTGAGCAAGGAGGAATCTGGCCATACTGTGTACATTGCTGCCACTTAAGCTGATATGTGTACGGTCAGCACCACATATCTTAAGCTTAATTGACTTTTTAAATGCATTTTCTTAAGATTGCACCATGATTTAGCATTGAAGCAACAAAGTTTTAGGAATGTCTTCACCAACATTTTGCTTACATTTTCTTACTTATGTATGAGAATGTTATACAACAGAAATCTATGTCTAAATAAAATCTGAAAAACAGCTTTTAACAAGTATAAAACTTTTAAAAACCTATAAGAAAGAGGGGTACCTGGGTAGCTCAGTTGGTTAAGCATCTGCCTTTGGTTCAGGCCATGATTCTGGGGGCCTGGGATCCAGCACCCTGTCAGGCTCCCAGCCCATCAAGCCCCCTAAGGTCCTCCCTACTCAGAGAGAACCCTCTGCCCCTTCCCCTTCTCCTATCCCTCTCCCCTCCCTCTGCCTCTCCACCTGCCTGTGCACTCTCTCCCTCTCTCTCTCTCAAAAAAAAGGGAAGAAAAAGAAAAAAGAAAAACCCATAAGAAAGCATTATGTCATCATTTATTTGAAATATTTTTAAGTCTGACTGTCGCAGAAAAGAATAATAGAGTTAGACACATTCCCAATAAGAAGGGTTGGAACAGGGCAGCCCGGGTGGCTCAGCGGTTTAGCGCCACCTTCAGTCCAGGGCATGGTCCGGGAGACCCAGGATTGAGTCCCACCTCTGGCTCCCTGCATGGAGCCTGTTTGTGTCTCTGCCTCTCTCTTTCTGTCTCTCATGAGAAAATAAATAAAATCTTAAAAAAAAAAAAAAAAAAAAGGAAAGGTTGGAACAAAAGTAGCATCTAACTACCTACCTACCCATCAGCTGAATCTGGGACCCACTCCCTGCACTTTCTCATAAGCTTAAAAGATGCCATCCTGGATTATAATTTGGATCATATGAGACTTTTCCTTAGGCTATATTTAGGGCTATATTAGAAATGTATGGATGAATTGCTATCAGTTTAGAAACTTCGCTCCCCATGTCTGGTAAACTGGGGAAGGCCTAAACCATTTCCAATCCTCCCAGAAAAGTGAAACACCATTCTTCTCACATTTTCCTATCATCTCTTAACATGGCTTCCCATATGACAAGCTGGGCATTTAGAACACTAGAATGGCAAAATTTAATAAATAGAATACACGTCATGCATGTCAGCAGTCTATTTAATTTTGTCTCTCCCAATCTGAAATACTTGAAAGTAATATTTCATCAGTTTTGCTGTATCATGGTCTTGGCTGTTACTTAGAGCCAATTTGAGTGTATTACAGTATGAAAGGCATGTACATTTATTTTTTATTTAAAGCATAGAAGCGTACAGTTATTAGGCCTACTGTTCACAAGCTAACATTAAACTTTTGACGTGAGAGGCTAAATATTTATAAAAAGAAAGAAAAGGGGTACCTGGGTGGCTAAGTCAGTTAAGCATCTTCCTTCGGCTCAGGTCATGATCCCGGGGTTCTGGGATGGAGCCCCACATTGGCATCAGGCTCCTACTCAACAGGTAGCCTGCTCCTCCTTCTCCCTCTGCTGCTCCCTCTGCTTGTGCACTCTCTCTGTCAAATAAATAAATAAATAGAATTTAAAAAAAAGGAAAAGAAAACACTGCCTTAAATTTAACACCTTGTCAAATTACCTGCAGATCATATATAAAGGTGGGGGTTGCATTAATTACTAGATGTGTGCACATACCATGTGCACCAGATGTTAGTCTTAACACACACTTTATTTTTATTATTATTATTTTTTATTCATGAGAGACACAGAGAGAGAGAAGCAGAGACAGAGGCAGAGGGAGAAGCAGGCTCCATGCAGGGAGCCCGACATGGGACTCGATCCTGGGTCTCCAGGATCATGTCCTGGGCTGAAGGCGGCACTAAACCACTGAGCCATCAGGGCTGCCCTTAACACACACTTTAATCTGAAAAATTCTTTCAAACAGTTGTGTGGTGCAGCAATCTTTCCTGTACAATCCTTCCAGTACTGATTTCGAAAATTCTAACTGAAAACAAAAAAAATGCAATGGCAAGAGGGCATGAGCTTAGATTTATAAAACTGGAGATGTAGTTAAGAGTCCTGAAGTAGGGCAGCCCCGGTAGCACAGCGGTTTAGCGCCGCCTGCAGCCCAGGGCGTGTTCCTGGAGACCCTGGAGACCCTGGAGACCCTGGAGACCCTGGGTCGAGTCCCGCGTCGGGCTCTCTGTATGATGCCTGCTTCTCCCTCTGCCTGTGTCTCTCTCTCTCTCTCTCTCTCTGTCTCTATGAATAAATAAATAAAATCTTTAGAAAAAACAAAAAGAGTCCTGAAGTATAATCCAGTTGTAACGGTTAATGTTATGTGCCAACTTGACAGAGACACAGAGTGCCCAGATGGAACATTGTTTCTGGGTGTCTGTGAGGGTGATTCCAGATTAAATTAGCATTTGAATTGACACAGTAAACTGTGTGAATTGACACAGTAAACTGTTGCCTCCAGCATGGATAAGCATCATTTAATCTGTTTGGGAGCCTGATTAGAGGGGAGGGGGAGAAGCAGAGGAATTCACCATTTATTTCTCTCTGCTTCACTGCTTGACCTGGGATGTCAGCTTTCATCTTCTCCTGCTCTCAGACTGGCACTTATACCACTGCTTCCCCTGGTTCTCAGGCCTCAGACTCAAGACTGAATCACACTACTGGCTGTCCTGGGTCTGTAGTTTGCAGAAGGCAGATGGGCAGATCATGGGACTTCTCAGCCATTATAATCGAGCAGGCCAATTCCTCATAATAAATCTCCCTTTCTTCTATTGGTTGTTTCTCTGCAAAATCCTGACTAATATAATAACCGTGCTTCTGAGTCTTAGGTTAGGAACTCCCTGCATCACTTAACTCTCTCTGAAAGTACATTTTAAAATAATCAATAAATAATTAAGCAAGCATAGGAATGGTGCTCCCTCCTGTGGCCAAAGTCCTGGGAAGTTTTCAGGGAAAACTAGCTAAAGAAAGGAAGCTCCTGCAAACCCCAGGTGGATTACAACAGAGCCAGACCCCAGAGAAGCCTACTTACCACGGCAGGTTGCTGTGTGTAAAGAAGATCGTGATTTCAAAAGCTGGGCTTGTGGTTTGGAATAATGGATGCAAATAAATCAGGATACATGTTTATATATAACATGTTTGTTATAAAACAAAAATAATAAAAAATAAAAAAATAAAATAAAATCTAATTCAGGGCTGGAGTCTGGTAACATTAGATTTGGACTTTTTAATGTCAACTATGTATGAAGAAAACATCTGTCAACATTTTTTTATTTTTTAAGCTTTTATCTATTTATTCATGAGAGACACAGAGAGGCAGAGGGAGAAGCAGGCTCCCCACAGGGACTCTGATGCAGGACTCCGTCCAGGGACCCTAGGTCACACCCTGAGCTGAAGGCATACAATCAACCACTGAGCTATCCAGACATTCTGTCTGCCAACATATAAAGGGATAGATCTTCTAAAAGGAAAAAAAATGATCTTGGGGTTTGCAGAACCTTCTCTTTATTGTAAAGTACAGTGGTTCTCAGTCAAGTGATTCTGCTCCCCAGGAAAGAGTGGCAATGTCTGGAGATATATTTGGTTGTCACAACTCAGGGAAGGGATGCCGCTGGGATCTAGTGGGTAGAGGTCAGGATGCTGCTGAACATTCTATGATGCACAGGACAGCCCTTCCCTCTAACAATGAATTATCTGGTCCAATATGTCAATAGAGTTGAGGTTGAAAAACTGTAATATAAGAACATTCTCTAATACTTTTCATTAATATGCAATATATAAACTTTCAGCTTGTACATATTATTTATTCAGTGCAAACTGTGGGCAGCCACGGACTAGCTGGAATAACTAAACCAAACCAAGCCCGGACTTGCATTCCTCATTCACTCAAAAGGCTCGGGAGCCTAAAGGGTAAATAGTTGGTTGACGCTTGAGAAAGGGCTTGAGCAATGGTTTTACATGATCGCCCACATAACACAATAGATACAGATACATAACACAACAGATACAGTTTATTCTGGCCTGGTCATAAACTTAAATAAGGGTCTGTGCTGTCCTTGCTGGTCTGATAACCATATATAATGTTCCTTCGAGGTATATGCACCTGGAGCACCTGGAGCAACAAGCTTATCTATTGACCAGGACCCTAAATCTTCTGGCGCCTGTGGGTCTGTCTTGCATGCTGATGATAAAGGGAAAGCTTGGAGGGATTCACAAATATGCTAAGAATGGACACTTCCTTATCTTTGTTTTGCTTATGCTATACAATGTTGTAGAACCTTGAATAAAACTGACATTGCTTGGACATCATCCACTGTGTTCCTCCTGTCCCCATCTCTTTACTTTTCTTTTATTTCCCCATCCCCTTACCCTCAGGACCCTGATCGTGTTGCTGCAGAGCACGCAACAGCAAATCAAATACATTTTGCTAAATTTCCAGCAATAAAGTCAGAACTCAGAAAGGATGATTCTTTTGAACTTAGTCCCATGTCTGACATTCCCATGTCCACATTCTTATGGAGTATATATTCTAATGTGATGTGCTTAACAATGCTCATCCATTCTTTTTCAAAATAGAAAGTGTATTTGGTGTTTTGGTTGATATCCTCCATGAGATGTCGATTTAGATAGCCTTGCCCCTTGGAGAGATACCAGAAGGGCAAGGTTGTTTAACTCCAAGTGAAAATAATTAATTAATTAATTAATTAATTAACTCCAAGTGGATGCAAAATGTTTTCATTAGAAAAACGTGCCTGGTAGCAACAGGTGCATTGAGGGCAAGAGAGAGGAGAGAGAAAGATCTATGGCAACGCAGTCACCCCTCTGGCAACCAAGGAAAGGCAATTCTTCTCAGACCAGGATCCCCAGCCTGGGATGCTTGAATCTTGAGGAGAATCTAAAAGCTATCTTCAACATTTTTAGAAATAATATAATCATAATTGACCATTTATGTACAAGAAAATGTATCAGACTCTCTAAGTCAAAAAACTCCACGTGCAGACACTTATATACAAGTTCATTTCATCTGATGTAATATTTTAGGAATTTCTAGATATCTGGGGGTGGGGATGGGGGGATAACACAAAGCATCCTTTGTGGTTAAATAAAAAGTTGCAAACCACTGCCCCAGGAAGCCTAGCAGTTAGATGAGTAAGTATAGAAAGATAAACCCATGATACAATGTTGCACCAACCTCTCCCTCCAGTTTACTACTTGCAGTGCTTAGTACCTGCTTGAGGAATACAATAAGTGCTCTGGCTGAAGCCAGAACTTTGAAAAGGAATAGCCCCGGGATGCCTGGGTGGCTCAGTGGTTGAGTATCTGCCTTTAGCTCAGACCGTGATCCCAGGCTCCCTGTGAGGAGCCTGCTCCTCCCTCTACCTGTCTCTGCCTCTGTGTCTCTCATGAATAAATAAATAAAATCTTTGAAAAGAAAAGAAGAAAAGAAAAGAAAAGAAAAGAGAAAGAAAAGAAAAGAGAAAGAAAAGAAAAAAGAAAAGAAAAAAGAAAAAAGGAAAGAAAAGAAAAGAAAAGAAAAGAAAAAAGGAGTAGGCCCTCCTCAGCTTCAGAATGATAGTAGGCGAAGTATTAAAGCCCTAAGGGAAAAGTGGAGGGACAGCAGGCCAGACTTCCAAACCTATCTCAGAGAATCCTTCTCCCACACCACCCCTGAGGATCTGCCTTTGTTTTTTCTAAGGACGCATGTGGGTTGTTTTCTTAGAATTCAATGAAAACTCAAGTCATGGTAACTTCTAGTCCCCTTACCTCCACTACCCTCCCCCATAGTCAAAAGTAGTATGCTCTCGGGGGTGATGCCACTATTTATTTAGGATTCCTACCACTTGGGCCAGTACATACTAGAACAGACCAAGGCTCCACCCCTCTCAATCTCCTGGTGAGCTCCTCCATGATCCTCTAGAGTTGGTTGGTGTGTCTTGGAGACGTGATCCAGACCCTTCCTCCCTCTCTCACCCCCTCCCCAGGCAACCTCCTGCACACTCACAGCCCCACTTATGGTCTCCATGCCCAAACTCCCACACGTACCTGCCTAATCTAGACTTTCTTCCCTGTTGCAGAGCAACACATCTGGATATGTACCCAGCAACCTCAAACTCAAGCAGGTCCCAGGTCCAAAATAGAATTTCCAATCTTTCCCCTAAACTCTTCTTCCTCCAACTTTCCCTGACTCAGTCCAGTGCACCATCATTCACCATCTTGCTTCTCCCAGAATCACGATTTTATCTTTACTTTCTATTATTGAATGACTTGTGTCCCCATGTTCATATGTTGAAGCCCTGACCCCCAGTACCTGAAAATGTAACTGTATTTGGAGACAGGCCAAATACAGTTAAATAAAAATGAGGTAATTAAATAAAAATGAGGTCAGAAGGGTGGGTCCTGATCCAATCAAACAGGTGTCCTTACAAGACACAGAGAAACCCCAGCATTGTCCATGCACAGAAAAAGTTCATGTGAGGGCCCAGGAGGAAGGTACCATCTACAAGTCAAGGACAGAGGCCTCAGGAGAAACCAAACCTGCTAAGCATCTTGATCCTGGGCTTCTAGACTCCAGCACTGTGAGAAAACAAATTTCTGTTTCTTAACGCACCCAGTCTGTGGGATTTTGTCATGGTGGCCCTCTCAAACTAGTGTGCCTTCTTCTTACCAGTCATGGAATCCTACCCACCCTACTTCCATATATCTCTCCAGTCTTCTCTCTCCATAACCTCTTCCCCTGCCCTCACACAGTGCCCCATCAAGTTTTGTACAGATGCCTGCATAAAACTGTCAGTGATCTTTCTGCTTCCACTCTTCCCCTGCCCCATACAGTCCTGTCTCCAAAGATAGTCCGGAGCAGTCATTTAAAAATGAAAATGGGGACACCTGGGTGGCTCAGCAGTTGAGCATCTGCCTTAGGCTCAGGGCGTGATCCTGGGGTCCTGGGACTGAGTCCCACATTGAGCTTCTTGTGAGGAGCCTGATTCTCTCTCTATGTCTCTGCCTCTCTCTCTCTCTCTTTCTCTCTCTCATGAATAAATAAATAAAATCATTAAAAAATAAAATAATAAAAATAAATGAAAATGGAGGGGCGCCTCAGTGGCTCATTTGATTAAGTGTCTGACTCTTGATTCTGGCTCAGGTCTTGATCTCAGGGTTGTGGATCAAGCCCCACATTGGGCTTAATGCTGGTCATGGAGTCTACTAAATACATACAAACATACATACATATGAAAATGGAATCCTTCCCCTAGTTTAAAACCTTTTGATAGTTTCCCCATTTCTCAAATAATGAAATCAAAACTCCTTAACTCATCTAAAGCCCAGTATGATCTAGTTCACGCCTGCCACTCTGGCCTCACCTAGACCCACTCGAATGCCATGCTCCAGACTCAGCCACCTCTGGCAGTTCTTCCAATGATCAATTAACACTGCTTGCTCTTCCCACCCTTTTTTTACCTTGTTGGAAATTTTTCTTTGTCCCTCCTTGGCATGTTGCTAATGCTTATACATCCCAGTCACAACTAAAATGTCACTTCCTGATAAAGGCTGTCCCTAACCTCCCATGTTGGTTCACCCTTATAAGTCCTCTGAGATCCTGCACTAGTCATTGACGGTTTTCTCACAAGCGAAATCAAACAACTATCTGTATTAGCATATTTTTCATGTCTGTCTCCGACCTGTAAACTCCTTTAAACTAAGTACCACTTCTCTTTATTTTGTATTACCTGAGCCTTGGACACATTTGTGGAAGGGGTGAAGAGGAACAAGCACACATACTCTAATAAACACATCTGAGGCTCCAAAGGAATTTACTTCTCTTAAAGGTCCAAAATACTTTGGGAGAAGGCTTTGATTTGAATTCTGAAGCCAAATATTAAAGAGCCACAAAAGTCTGAACTTAACAGCAAATTAAATTGGAAGAAAATATAAAACTATAATGTCTTTTGGTCTGTTTCCCGTCAGGGAAATTATTTTGTACTTTAAATGATCACAGAGTACTCCACCTGGAGATGGAACTTGGCTGAAATAAGAGGTTTGAGGGTAACAGTAAAATTTTAGAGGTATTAGGGAAATGAGAGAAGGCAGTAAAATTATTATCAAGTGGTACTAAGGGCAGAGCCAAAGCCATGAATTTTATGGGCCCAAATCAACCAGTATTTAAGCTACAGGAGAGCAATGTAAGAATTTCCTAGGCTGCCAAAACAAAGTACCACAAACCAGGTGGCTTAAGACAACAGAACATTATTTTTTCACAGCTCTATGCTCAAAGACCAAAATTATGGTATCAGCAAGACCATGCTCCCCCTGAAGGCTCTAGGGGAGAATCTATCCTTGCTTCTTTTGGCTTCTGGTGGCTTCTGGTATCCTTGGCTTGAGGCTGCATCACTCCAATCTCTGCCCCCACCTTCACATGGGTCTGAGTGTTCAAGTGTCCTTCTCTTTTCTCTGATAAAGACACTGGTCATTAAATTTAGGACACATCCTAAATCCAGGATGATTTCATCTTGAGGCCCTTAGCTAGTTAAACCTGCAAAGTCTCTGCTTTCAAATAGAGTCACATTCTGGGGCACCTGGGTGGCTCAGTGGCTAAGCATCTGTCTTTGGCTCGGGTCGTGATCCCGGGGTCCTAGGATCAGGTCCCACATTGGGCTCTCCCTCTGCCTATGTCTCTGCTTCTCTCTCTGTGTCTCATGAATAAATAAAATCTTTTTTAAAAAATAGGGTCAAATTCTGAGGTTCTGAGGGGGCCAGGTGCTTTGTTTCACTCACTCCTCTATCCCTAGAACCTGAAATAGTCATGCTCAGCAAGTATGTGTGAAATAAACGACTTCATTAACAAATACAAGAAGTGCAAAGAATCAAGGTTGCTGAGGAATATAGGTGCCAAGAGGGGGTCCCAACACCAGAGTCTGGTACCAGATGCAAATTCCATAGAGAATATTCTGAGAAGCCATTACAAAACTCTTGGACTTATCATCCGGGTGGAAGACATAAAAGGATTAGAAGACTGAAGACTCAGGCAGAAGCTGTGTGGAAGATTTAGAAATGCTTCCAGAGAAAGGGGTAAGGGAGGTGCTTGCCACTCACTTCAAGCCTAGTGAGAGGAACTCCTTAAGATACCTCCAAGGGCTTGAAAAGGTCACAAGCTCCTATCCAAGCAGAGGATAGCACCTCTATGCAAGGGAAGTAGCTGCATTCCCTCTAATGGTGCAGAGGTGACAATGGGAAAATCAGTCTGGGTTGTTTCTTAAAGGATCCTGCCCCAAAAAGCACCACGTGGGGAAGAAACAAACCTGGTAATTTGAGGCAAGAAGAGGAAGATTCTGTAAATGACTGGGAGGGTCACTGTTCATATCAAAAGAATGGCAACCAGATAGGCCTGGGGGATAGTCTTCCAGAGAACTCATAGACCAGCCCACAAAGAGGTCAGTTTTACAATCTGCCCCAACTATAGAGAGCATGATGCCATCTTTAGGTAAAAATGTTTCATTCATTCTTACTTGGCTTCACTGCCCCCAGCAAAGTCTGAAATGGAGCCACAGAATAAGAAAGGGAGTGGGTAGGGATTGGGGGAGCTGTCTGTGATCCCCATCCACATCAAACATTCTTGTTTGCCTCCAGGCCCAACAAGGAGAGAGGAATCAAGTCTTTTCATGTTAGTATACAGGGTCTGACGCTGCAAATTATTGAATTGAAATCAGTATATGGAGTGGACATTTTCAATTACTGAATTGATACTGGAGTGAACATATAGGACTGAGAGACCAGAAGAGTCATGGAACCTAACCAAGTTTTCAAGAGGCCAGAGAAGGACTAGTCTCACTCAGCAGGTTTGGAGGGACAAAAATAAAGTGGCTTCTATGATACACCCCATGAATGCCATGTGTTCCAAGTACTAGTCAGAGCAGTTTCACATGATGAGTTACATAATCTGGGCTAGAGAGAGAAGGGAGAAGAGCTGGCAAGGGTCTGATGGGAGAATATAATTGTGTAATTGCTGTGGGTATAAAAGCCTCCAGGAGATTAAGGTCAGAGAGTATATCATTGGTATAACATTTCTGACATGAAACCGTTCTGGGTGAGAACACAGTCTGGAGTGTGAGGCTGGGTTAAGGTAACTGACATGCTTTGGAACTCAAGAGCTAAGGAAAGAGATTAAAGAACTTGAAGGCTAAATTGTTATACGGGTGCAGAAATCTTCTGAGAACCTATCATGGCTTGGGCTGAATAGGAAGATGACAATCCAGATCCCATTCCCTACCACTCTATGGGAACTGCCCCTATCAAGATCACCAGGAAACTCCAAAGTGTCACTTCCAACATAGGCAATTCTCATTTCTCATCTTACCTGTCAGTAACATTTGATATAATTGAGGACTTCCTCATTCCTAAAACATTTTCTGGGATCCCTGGGTGGCGCAGCGGTTTAGCGCCTGCCTTTGGCCCAGGGCGCGATCCTGGAGACCCAGGATCGAATCCCACGTCGGGCTCCCGGTGCATGGAGCCTGCTTCTCCCTCTGCCTGTGTCTCTGCCTCTCTCTCTCACTGTGTGCCTATCATAAATAAATAATTAAAAAAAAATTTAAAAAAAATAAAAAAATTAAAAATAAAACATTTTCTTCACTTTGCTTCAAGGATTCCTCCCTCGGATTTTACTCTTTCTTCCTGGCCACCCCTTTTCATATTCTTCTGCTGGATCTCTCTCTTCTCTTAGCCATTAAATACTAGAGGGTCTAGAACTCAATCATAGGAACTTTTTTTTTTTTAAGATTTTATTTATTTATCCATGAGAGACAGAGAGAGAGAGAGAGAGAGAGAGAGAGGCAGAGACACAGGCAGAGGAAGAAGCAGGCTCCATGCAGGAAGCCCAACGCGGGACTCCATCCTGGGTTTCCAGGATCACACCCTGGCCTGAAGGCGGGCACTAAACCTCTAAGCCACCCAAGGATTCCCTGGAACTTTTTGCTATCTCACTTCCTAAGAGATCTTACCCAGTTCTTATGGCTTTAAATATCTGTACAGTCCCCGGTATAAATGTCCCACCAACATCTCTCCCAAACTTCAGACTGCTCACTTGATATCTCTGCTTAGATATCTGTTTAGTAGAGCTTTCAAATTTAACATGCTCAGAAACAAATGCCATGCCATAACCTGATCTCCAGCTAAACTTCTTCCTTTCTAAAATTCTCTCTCAGCAGATGGCACTATGATTGTCCCAGTTGTTTAGGCAAAATATTTTGGAGGCAATTTCTATGCCTCTTACATCCCATTTGTAAATCTTGTCAACTCAGTCTTCAATATATAGCACCAAGCTCACCCTGTTTCCCCTTTTCCATCACCTACCTCGGCACACACCATCATCACTACCTCTGTAATCTCTTCCCCACGCAACCAGAATGATCCATTTAAACATACATCATATCATTACCTTTCTGTTCATTGAAGTTCCCCCCATGGCTTCCACCCATCCTATATTAAATTCCAAATCCTTGACATGCATTGCAAGGCAATGTGTCTGGCCATGTCCCAGAGCTTTCCTAAGCGTTTGCAAGGATATCTTCAGCAGAGCTGTCTCATTGAGCCGGGGTCAAGTTTTCAAAAAAGAGTTACCATATATTGTCTCAAAGAAAGCTCTCTGAAGGCATGTTTTTGGAAGGTATGTTTCATCACTGAAGGCCTTAGAAAAATCTACCAGGTATGTTCTTAATCAGATTTTAATGCTTGATGTTCTCCTTTGCTTTCAATGCTTAAGTCAAAACATCCTCTCTTCTATGAAGCCTTTTGTCTACTGGATTCCTAATTCAGCTTCATTCCCAATACCCTTAAACAAAAACAAAAACAACTCTCTGTTGTGTTTCCTTAGCTCTGTGTTTATACATACTGATAGTGATTGAATGGGAATCTTTGAAACTCTTAACTGTCTTGCATTATTATCATGGAAGGGACAAGTCTATCAACTCACTCTTTAAAAATATACATATTGGGGGCACCTGAGTGGCTCAGTGGTTGAGCCTCCGCCTTTGACTCAGGGTGTGATCCCCGGGGCCTGGGATAGAGTCCTGCATCCTGCTCTCCGCCCGAGCCTGCTTCTCCCTCTGCCTGTGTCTCTGCCTGTCTCTCATGAATAAATAAATAAATAAAATCTTTTTAAAAAATAAAAATAGATAAAATACGCATACTACTATATTTAATCACTATTAAAACCCACCTTTTTTTTTTCGTATTTTAAAGACTAAAATTGGGATGAGTCTTGAAACAATTAGGTCAGCATTTTTTCTTTCCCGGTGGTACAATAATGGTTCCTTGACACTGACACTACCTTACAGTTGATTAAATCAGAGTATGTCTTCACTCGCAAAGGCTTGGTACATCTTTCCATTAGGACGGTTATTTATTTGTACTACAGTAAATTCAAAGACAAATTGAGTAAGAAATGGGCAGAACTTCCTCACTTCCAAATTGTGCATTTTACCAAATGCACGAAAATGCTCCAGAAACTGCGATGCGTTATACACAGGCCGGGCACGCCTCCACAACTCTTCAGATTCCTAGTCAGTGACCTTCAGGTGGAGCTGACCTCTCCAAGGGCGCCAGCCTCCGCGCCAGGGTGGGGTCCAGGTTGGGCAGCTCGCGCTGCGCAGGAGAGCGCGCCCCGCCCCGGCCCCGCCCCGGCCCCGCCCCGGCCCCGCCCCCGGCCCCGCCCCCGGCCCCGCCCCGGCCCCGCCCCCGCCCCGCCCCCGCCGCCCTCCGCACCGTCCAGGTACGAGACGCGAACTCCGATTGGCTACGGGACGCCAGGCGCGCGCCCAGGGCCACCTTCCGAGCATGCGCGGGAGCGGAGGCGCAGGCGCGTCCCGCGCATGCTCAGTACACAGCGCTCGGGCCCTAAGCGCCGGCGCTGGGCCGCGTCGGTGCCGGCTGACCCGCCACCGACCGGTATGAAGGGTTGGGGTGTCGCTGCCCTCTCCTCGCTCCAGCGCCATGGAATGCCTGCGGAGCCTCAGCCGGCTCCTGCCCAGCGCCGCGGGGCTGCCTCGCCGCACGCTGTGTGCTCCGGCCCTGGGCCTGACCCCCGGGGCGCGTCCCGGGTCCGCCTGCGGCCCCGCGGCCCCGCTCCTCGGGGGGACCCGGGCTGCGCCGCTCTGCGAGCCCCAGCGGCCCCGCGTGGCAGGTACTGCGCGCCCCGGCCCGGCCCGGCCCGGCCCGCGCCAGGCTTGCGGCGACCCAGGCCCTGACCCGACCGCCCGACCCGGGAGTCCTGGCCGCGGAGGTCCGCCGGCCGAGCGGAGCCCTGACCCCTGACCCCTGACCCTGGGCCCCCAGCCCCTCGCGCGTGCCCGGGCCCATCCCCGCTAGGCGGACCCGCAGGTGCGCCGTGACCTCGGGGCCTCCACCGCCCCCGTCGCACCTACCCCGCCGGAGTGCTCTAGTGGGAAGGGTTTTGTTTTATTTATTTTATTTTTTTTAAGATTTATTTATTTACTTACTTAGGATAGAGAGAGAGGCAGAGACAGGAGGAGGAGAAGCAGGCTCCATGCAGGGAGCCCGACTTGGGATTCGATCCCGGGTCTCCAGGATCGCGCCCTGGGCCGAAGGCGGGCGCCAAACCGCTGCGCCACCCAGGGATCCCCGAAGGGTGTTTTTTTTAATTTATTTATGATAGTCACAGAGAGAGAGAGAGAGAGGCAGAGACACAGGCAGAGGGAGAAGCAGGCTCCATGCACCGGGAGCCCGACGTGGGATTCGATCCCGGGTCTCCAGGATCATGCCCTGGGCCAAAGGCAGGAGCCAAACCGCTGCGCCACCCAGGGATCCCCGAAGGGTGTTGTTTTTTTTTTTTTGTTTTTTGTTTTTTTTTTTTTTTTCGAAGGGTGTTGTTTTAAACGAGAGTTCCTCCCTCCCTTCTCGACGTATTCTCTTAGTCCTCTTCCCTTAAGGACATTGGTGCACTTCCCCAGTTGTTCACAGAAGGGATGGGGACGCTCCTGTAAAGGAGGCGCTAGCGAGAGTTGCTCCTGAGAAAGCTCTGCCGTCCACTGCGGTGTCAAAGCCACAGGGGTCAGGGTAGAGGGGAGGAGGAGGAATCGGGGTTATATTTTCACCAAATAAGTGGTGGCGCCCGTTTCAGCCCATCTGCTGTTTTGGGAAAGACCTTGAGATTCAGGATCTCAGTAGAAACATTTTATCTACTTTGTGGCTGATTGGCAAATGCTGCTTTATAGCTCTTTTACCTCTTGTTTGTCTGACCCTGATAGTTTGTCTTTTATAAAAGGGAAACAAACCTCAGATGCTAAGACTCAAATTACATGAGTAATTACTTGAGACCTCAGACTCAAATTACATGAGTCACTAAATGTCTATAATGGGGAAAAAGTAAGATCAGAAATGAGAATGTATCTGCACGTTCTACAGTCAGCCTGATTACTTTGGGAGCATAAAATGGGAATATTTTTACACCTTCTGCCCATTCCTTTTATGTTTAGTATTTTAAATGGTGTCCTTTGTCATTAAATTTACAAGGTTACACTCCAGAGCTCAGTTCAACTCAGTCTTTTTTTTTTTTTTTTTTTTTAGATTTATTTATTCATGAGAGACACAGAGAGAGAGAGGCAGAGAGAGAAGCAGGGAGCCCGATATGGGACTGAATCCTGGGACCCCAGGATTGGAATGCTGAAACTGGTATCCAGGATCTATGTTTTCTAAAATAAATCTACCAATATAATTTTTGTAAAGAGCCTTTTTGAATTATGCAAAAATGATGGGCATTTTTTTTTTTAATTTCAGAATGCTGTTAACTCATTTGTAGATTTGATTTTGAGGTAGCAGTAATAATCAGAACAGAGGTGGTTGGAATCCATAAATTACTCTAGTTCCTCACCTGAGCCATTACTTTCAAAAATCATTCCCTACCAAATCTAACATAATCCCCTACAGGTGTTAACTTTAGCAAGTAAGAGTGTTTCTTCATTTTCCTCCAGGAAAAATTCTTTAAAAAGTAAGAATCTAAAGACCACATAGTATGAGAGTTATATCATAACCATATGTCAGTACCTATTGTATTATCACAGAAAATTCTCTAATTTATTCCTCAGGTGAAATGCATCGGTTTAGAACTTCTGATGTCTCTCAAGCTACTTTAGCCAGTGTAGCCCCAGTGTTTACTGTGGTGAGTATGTGAGGTATATTTGATAACTTAGAGAATGTACTTCTGTACTTACTAAGTTAACTGGGTTGGACTAGTCGGCCAAGATAATACTTATTTTTGTTTCACAGTGAATCACTATACTTGTAAGTCATCTCGTCTTTGTGTTTTGCTTAGTGACCTGAGTGCCAGCTAGATTTACTTAACAGCACCCTTAAAACTTTGCTATTGACTGTGGAAGTCTCCCTTTTTTTTTTTTTTTTTTTTAAGATTTTATTTATTTATTTATGAGAGACAAAGGTAAAGGGAGAAGCAGATTCCCCATCGGGAGCCCAATGCAGGACTCGATCCCAAGACCAGGGGATCACTACCTGAGTGGAAGGCAGACAGTAAACCACTGAGCCACCCATGTGCCCCACTGGACGTCTCCTTTTAATCCTGGAACTGGTTGTTCAAATCATCATTCACTTCCTACTCAAGATTTGTGAATCTGTTTAGAAGTCCTTGAGGACTATTACACAGTGGCTTGAACCTGTGCTGTGCCACATAATATATACAGAAACATTTTGAAGGGAGCAAAGTGTATATTTAAGAGTGTATGCTCTGAAGGTTCATGATCTCTGTAATTTTCTCTGAACTGATTCAAGGGAAAAATGAACAAAATAATGTGTATTACACCCACATATCTAGAAAGAGAAAAATTAGGCCATTAGGGCAAAATGTTAGCAAAAGATTACTCGAGGTGAAAGTTACATGGGAATTGGATATTCTTGTAACTTTTTTGTAGGGCTTTATTTTTTTCGAAAAGTTGTGTTAAAAAAAGTAATGTGCTTGTTTTGAATTATCATTCCTAAATTCAGATCTCAGCTCTGCCTCTTACTATTAACCGGTGGACTTGGACCAGGCATGATAACATCTTTATGCCTTAGTTTCTCATTTATAAACTGCGAATAGTACCTACCTTATAGAATTGTTTTTGGTTTGAATTAACTCACAGCTGTATAAAATGCCCACGCATGTAAGTATTCAGTATGTTAGCCATCATCATTATTTAGGCTTATTAACATAAGAACTTTTCTTTACAAACTATACTAACAAGATAATCTCCAGAATTATATGTCAAAGTTATCATGTTATTCAGTGTTTTTAAACATTTGGCCAGTTTGATGAAGATTAAAGTCAGATATTAAATATTGAAAGAAGATTCTTTGCAGGTAAAATCATTGAGCACCCAAAATACTCAAGAAAAGTAGTTGATACTGTTTGAGAGCTTCCTAATCAGCTCACTCTAGATGATGTTACTTTACAAGATAAACATTTAAGAAAATAAGTTTGTATGTTTTTTATCAGAAAATATCTCAGTAAAGAAAAAATGGTGAAGATAAATATTGAAATGCAAAAATATTAAGTGAAAATGGAAGAGAGACTGCAAAAAAGTGTGACATTAATGGTTAGGAAAAGTCTGGAAGGACATGTAAAATATTTGCATGGTTTTCTCTGAAATTTCTTAGTTCACATGATTAGTTTTATTTTGCTTTATTTCAAATTTTCTGAAGAAGGTGTATTTGTGAAAGAAATTTGAGGAAAGCTAGTCTGTATTTGCCTGTGTGTCTTTCATGAATAAATAAATAATCTTCAAAAAAATCCCCATGCAAGAAACACGGCCAGTTACAAGAGCCACCCCATGCAAGGAAAAGCAGGGGAGTGGCTTCCTGCCAGGTTACCTATAATTCGTCCATAGTCTTCCTGATCCTATGCAATTGACCAGGCATTGGGCATTTTTACCATAAGCAATGGCACTGATACTCCCTTATCAGATTTCCAGGGGAACCAAAACAAAGTTAAAGGTCCCATCTGTCCTAGCAGAGGAAAAAGGGATTCTTTCAACCCTTAACTCATAACTGAATTTTACCTTAAAAAACAGTTTTGGTTTATCTATGCATATCTATTTTTGGGAGATAGCATAATACCGTGTAGTATAATACTATCTATAAAGAGCATACTCATTTGGGAGAAAATAATATTTTGTTTTTATTATCTCTCTTTAGACAAAATTTGACAAAGAGGGAAATGTTACTTCTTTTGGTAAGTATCTTTCATTTTCTTATCACTTCCCTCCTCCCTTATCACTCCCCCCCCAACCCCCCCCCCCCCCCCCGCCAGTAAATGAGTGAAGCTGCTGGAAATCAATAAATTGTAGTGTTTTGAGTAGAATATTCTTTGTGTGGAGGGGTGTATTGAAACAGATCTATTTTCAGCATTTGTCCATCGGTCCTAATTGGAACTGGTGATACCTGGACTGTGCATGTTCTCCCAGAATTGGTTTTAGAGACTTTCTAACGGATGTAAAAGGAATATTTTGAGAGCAGAGACTGGTATGCAGCTGGAGCACATTTTGTTTTTCTTTAGTCTCCCTTTCCACGCCCTAGTCCACATATGCCTCTCTTGTTCCACATTTAAGGCTGACTTACATAGTACTACTGATATTGTGGTGGGGGGGATGGGGTGGGGACAGAAGACAGGGTCAGAGCACTGGATGGCGATCTGCTGATGATCATTCTTATGGACAGTTACTGTTTAAAATGAAACTAAGCCTCTCTTTACTGTCTGACCCCAGATGTAGGCTTCATAAGGATCTCCCCTGTGCTTCTAGCCCCATGATCCTATACTTGCTATTGCCTGAGATCCTGATGGGATATTTTGGGTGGTTTTTTTTTTTTGCCTGTTACCTCCTTCAGGTGACTATTCTATTTAGTGCTCTGTCACAGGTGTGATTTGACACTACAAGTACAGATGCCACTATAACCATTTCTTGAGCTGCTTCATTATATTTTCTCTTAGATAATAAGTTTAGTTTTCAGGTGGGAGAATTTAGTGAGAAAACTGACTTTAATTATTCATTTTGTATTATTAGTCCAAGAACCAAGAAAATTTATGTTATCTGTTCAGATTTAAAATCCTGAAAGCAGAAAACCTAGGAAATGTAGTTCTGTATAGTTTGTATTTTAAAATAATAACCCATCTCTAGAGCTTGACATAGATATATTAAGTCAGGTGAGGCTGTGGTTTTTTTTGTTTGTTTGTTTTTGTTTTGTTTTTTTTGTTTTTTTTTTTTGAGGCTGTGGTTTTATGCTAGTCCCAAGGGACTTCTGAATACAAAGAAATTTTATGAAGTATGGATAAAATGAAGAAAGAACTATTAGAGTTTGACCAAAATCAGCCTGTGTGTTTGAGGTAAAAATGGCTAATAAAAAGACTTATTTTGACTTGTTTCTGGTAGTAGAAAATGTCGATGTTGGTGGGAGGAGTGCTCTGGTAGAAAAATATGAACTCTTTCATTTATTAGGTTGGCCCACTCTTTTTGTTAAAAATGTTTCTTTTATAGAAAAGAAGAAAACTGACCTATATCAAGAATTAGGTCTTCAAGCCAGAGATTTGAGGTTTCAGCATGTGATGAGCATCACAACTAGAAACAATAGAATTATCATGAGAATGGAGGTAAAGGGTTTTATGTCATCTACATTTCTTACTGGCATCTTACAGAAGTTACTTGCTAGTCATCTTGATAAATACATAATTAAAAGCAGTTTTATAATGAAATGGGTCTGTGTAACACAGGTTACTTTATAGTGTAACGTATCATTGTGAGTATAACTCCTCTTCCAGGATTCTGTACATATGTTCAGCAGATGTTTTATGTTGGAAAAGTTATGATTGCAGTCTGTATTCTTGCTGCTTGAATTTAGTCTCTCGTTTCTGAAATAAGAGAAAGAATCTTGGTTTATAATAGACATTTTCAGTTGTATATAGTTACATTTCATTATAGTATAACCTTAGCTACCAAAAACATATTCTGGTTCTCCAAATAGACCATGAATATCCCTTAAAGTTTGTAATCTTAAATTTTTAACAGAAAGCTTCCTTTTTTTTTTTTAATTAATTAATTAATTTATTTATTTATTTATTTATTTATGATAGGCACACAGTGAGAGAGAGAGAGGCAGAGACACAGGCAGAGGGAGAAGCAGGCTCCATGTACCGGGAGCCCGATGTGGGATTCGATCCCGGGTCTCCAGGATCGCGCCCTGGGCCAAAGGCAGGCGCCAAACCGCTGCGCCACCCAGGGATCCCAACAGAAAGCTTCCTAAAATAAATTGCATCTTCCTCTGCTTACTGAGAGTACACTAAATTTGACTTGACTTAGTGATTTGGAATAAATTTGAATATACATAATTTTGGTGAGCTAAAGTCTAGGATTCAGAAATAGATGTGACATGGTTCTCAATGGTATGGGCTCTATGGTAGACATTAAACCTACTTTCTTGGGTTGTTTTTTTTTTTTTTTTAAGATTTTATTTATTTGATAGAGTGCAAGCATGGTGGCGGAGAGAAGAGGCAGAGGGAGAAGCAGGGAGCCTGATGCAGGGCTCCATCCCAGGATTCTGAGATGATGACCTGAGCTGAAGGCAGGCAGATGCTTAACCAACTAAGCCACCCAGGCACCTCAGACCTTTCTTTAAAAAGTCTTTGATGGCAGGTTTCCATTTAACTAGAATTTTTAAGTAACTAAAAATAGAAGCAGTCTTCAGAAAATATTTCACTTTTATTGGTAGGTAGCACCCTTCAAAAAAGTTATCTCTTTGTCCGCCAAAAAGCTACTAGAACTGATAAATGAATTCAGTTAAGTCACAGGGTGCAATGTACAGAAATCAATTACATTTCTTCCTTTCTTTTTTTTTTTTTTTTAATTTTTATTTATTTATGATAGTCACAGAGAGAGAGAGAGAGAGAGAGGCAGAGACATAGGCAGATGGAGAAGCAGGCTCCATGCACCGGGAGCCCGACGTGGGATTCAATCCTGGGTCTCCAGGATCGCGCCCTGGGCCAAAGGCAGGCGCTAAACCGCTGCGCCACCCAGGGATCCCTCTTCCTTTCTTTTTTTTAAAGATTTTATTGACTTGAGAGAGGGAGAGAGCAAGGGAGGGTGGGTGGGCAGAGAGAGAGAGGGAGAAGCAGACTTCTGTCTGAGCAAGGAACCCATTATGAGGCTCGATCTCTGGACCTGAGATCACAACCTGAGCCAAAGGCAGATGCCTAACCCACTGAGTCACCCACGTACCCTGAAATCAGTTGAGTTTCTATATACTAATAAGCAGCAGAAAGAGAAATTAAGGAAACAGTCCGTTTACATTTGTGTCAAAAGTAACATACCTAGGAGTAAACTTAAAACCAAGGAGGTGTAAGACATGTACTCTGAAAACTATAAAACACTGAAGAAAGAAATTAAAGATGATGCAAAGAAGTGGAAAGATATTCTGTGCTTAAGGACGAGGAAAATATTGTTAAAATGTCTATACCACCCAAAGCAATCTACAGATTTAATGCAATCCCTATCAGAATACTGACTGCATTTTCTTTAAAGTTTTTATTTTAATCAGCAGTACTCATCATAACGAGTGCTCTCCTTAATCCCTATCACCTATATCCCCTGTCTTCCATCCACCTCCCCTCTGGTAACTATCAGTTCTCTATACTTAAGAGTCTGTTTCTTGGTTTGTCTCCTTTTTTGTCTTTTTTTTTTTTCTAACTTTGCTCCTTTGTTTTCTTTCTTAAATTTCATTTATAAGTAAAATCATATGGTATTTGTCTTTCTCTGACTTATTTCACTTAGCATTATACTCTCTAGCTCCATATCTTTGCAAATGGCAAGATTTCATTCTTTTTTGTGGCTGAATAATATTCCATGGTACTTGTATACCACATCTTCTTCATCTATTCATCCATCAATGAGTATTTGAGCTTCATATCTTGACTATGTAAATAATGCTGCTATAAACATAGGGGAACATGTATCCCTTCATGTTTTGGTATTCCAAACATGAATATTTTGGTATTCTTTGGGTAAATATCCAGTAGTGCAATAACTGGATAATAGAGTGGTTCTATTTTTAAATTTTTGAGGAATCTCCATACTGTTCTCCACGGTGGCTGCACTGGTTTGCATTCCCACCAACAGGGCAAAAGGCTTCCTTTTTCTCTACATCCTCACCAGCATCTGTGTGTGTGTGTGTGTGTGTGTGTTGTTGTTGTTGTTGTTGTTGTTGTTGATTTTAGCCATTCTGTGAGATATGAGGTGGTAACTCAATTTTAATTCACATTTCTCTGATAATAAGTGATAAGGAGTATCTTTTCATGTGTCTTTTGGCCATCTGGATTTGTTCTTTGGAGAAATGTCTGTTCATGTCGTCTCCCCACTTTTAATTGGATTATTTTGGGGGTGTTATATCAGTTCTTTATATATTTTGGATGCCAACCCTTTTATTTCTGTGTATGGTGTAAGAAAGTGGTCCAGTCTCATTCTTTTGGATGAGGCCATCCAGTTGTCCCAAACCATTTGTTGAAGAGACCGTCTTTTTTCCATTGGATGTTCTTTCCTGCTTTGTCAAGATTAGTTGACCATATGGTTGTGGGCCCATTTCTGGGTTTTCTGTTCCTTTCCATCGATCAGTGTGTCTGTTTTTGTGCCAGTACCATACTGTCTTGATGACTATAGCTTTGTAATATAGCTTGAAGTCCAGAATTGTGATGCCCCCAGCTTTGCTTTTCTTTTTCTAGATTGCTTTGGCTATTCTACCATTCCATGATTGTGGAATTGTGATTGTGATTCCATACAGACTTTAGGATTATTTGTTTTGGTTCTGTGAAAAATGCAGTTGGTATTTTGATAGGGATTGCATTAAATCTGTAGATTCCTTTGAGTAGTATAGACATTTTAACAATATTTGTTCTTCCAACCCATGAGCTTGAAATGTCTCTCTTCATGTCTTCAGTTTCTTTCATAGGTGTTCTATAGTTTTCAGAGTACAGATGTTTTACTTCTTTGGGTAGGTTTATTCCTAGGTATCGTATGGTTTTCGATGCAGTTGTTAATGGGATTGTTTTCTTATTTTCTCTTGCTGCTGCTTAATCATTGGTGTATAGAAATATACATTGATTTTTGTATTGTGTGACTGTTGAATTTGTGTATCAACTCTAGTAGTTTTTTGGTGGAATCTTTAAGGTTTTTTCTATATTTAGTATCGTGTCATCTGCAAATAGTGAAAATTTTACTTCTTCCTTACCAGTTTGGCTGCTTGTATTCCTTTTTGTTGTCTGATTGCTACGGCCAGTACTTCCCACTACTGTATTGATTAAAAGTGGTGGGAGTAGACATCCTTGTCTTGTTCCTGATCTTAGGGGAAATGCTTAGTTTTTTGAGTATGGTGTTTGCTGTTTTTCATATATGGCCTTTTTATGTTGAGGTATGTTCCCTCTAATCTTACTTTGTGGAGGGTTTTTTATCACGAATGTACTTTGTTGAATGCTTTTTCTGCATCTATTAAAAAGATCATGTGCTTTTTATCCTTTCTTTTATGGATGTGATGTATCACATTGACTGATTTGTGAATATTGAACCACCCTTAACATCCTAGGAGTAAATCCCACTTGATTGTGGCAAATGATTCTTTAATGTATTTCTAATGTATTTTTGGATTTGGTTTGCTAGTATTTTGTTGAGGATTTTTGAATCTGTGTTCATCAGAGATACTGGGCTATGGTTATGTTCTTTCTTTGATAACTATCTGGTTTTGTCAGAGTGATAGTGCCTCATGAAATGAATTTGGAATTTTTTTTGTTGAGTTTTTTGGAATAGTTTGAGAGGTATGGATAATAATTTTTCTTTAAATGGTAGAATCTGCCTGTGAAGCCATCGGATTTCAGATTTTTGAATATTTGGAGTTTTTGATTACTGATTTAATTTCGTTGCTGCTAATCAATCTGTTCAAATTTTCTGTTTCACTTTGGGTAGATTGTTTCTAGGAACTTACACATTTCTTCAAGATTGTCCAATTTGTTGATAGTTTTTTATAATACTCTTACAGTTTGTATTTTTGTGGTGTTGGTTATTATTTCTCCTCTCTCATTTGTGATTTTATTTATTTGAGTTCTTTTTTTCTTGATAAGTGTGGCTAGGTGTTCATTTTATTGTTCCCCTCCTCCATCCCTCCCAAAAATAGTTCTGGGTTTCATTGATCTATTGTTTCTTTAGTTTCTGTATCATTTATTTCTGTTTTAATCTTTATTATTTCCTTTTTCCTGCTGGCTTTCAGCTTTGTTACTCTTTTTCTAGCTTCCTTAAGTATAAGATTAGATGGTTTGAGGTTTTTTTGTTTTTTGTTTGTTTGTTTGTTTGTTTGCTCCTTGAGATAGGCCTGTACTGCTATATACTTCCAGACTACTTTTGCTGTATCCCAAAGGTTTTTGAACCATTGTGTTTTCATTTTCTTTTGTTTCTGTGTATCTTTTTATTCTTTTATTTCCTGTTTGATCCATTCATTGTTTTAGTAGCATATTATTTAAACTTCATAAATTTATGTTCTTTCCAGATTTTTTCTTGTGGTTGATTTCTAGTTTCATAGCATTGTGGTCAATGAAGATGCATAGTATAACCTCAGTCTTTTTTAATTTGTTGAGGCTTGTTTTGTTGCCTAAAATATCTATTCTGGAGAATGTTCCATGTACACTTGAATGTGTATTTTGTTGTATTAGGATAGAATGTTCTGTATATATCTGTTAGATCGATCTGGTCCAATGTGTCATTTAGATTTACTGTTTCTTTGTTGATTTTCTGTTTGGATTATCTGTCCATTGATATAAGTGGGGTGTTGTCCCCTACTGTATTATGTAATCAATAGTAACAAGCATAAAGGAAGTATTTGGGTGCTCCCATATTGGGTGCATGTTTATAATTGTTATATCTTCTTGTTGGATTGTCCTTTTTATGATTATATAGTGTTCTTCTTTGTCTCATGTTATAGTCTTTGTTTTAAAATCTATTTTTTTTAAATCTATTTTTTCCGATAAAAGTATTGCTACTCTGACTTTCTTTTTACTTCCATGTGCACAATACTTTTCCATCCCTTCACTTTTAATCTGCAGGTGTCTGGGTCTAAAATGAGTCTCCTGGGGGATCCCTGGGTGGCTCAGTGGTTTGGCGCCTGCCTTTGGCCCAGTGTGTGATCCTGGAGTCCTGGGATCGAGTCCCGCGTCGGGCTCCCGGCAAGTCCCGGAGCCTGCTTCTCCCTCTGCCTGTGTCTCTGCCTCTCTCTTTCTCTCTATGTCTATCATGAATGAATAAATAAATCTTTTTAAAAAAATAAAATAAAATGAGTCTCCTGTAAGCATATAGATTGGTCTTGTTTTTTTTAGCCACTCTGATATCCTGTGTCTTTTGATTGGGGTGTTTAGTCCACTTACATTCAAAATAATTATTGGTAGAAATGTATGTATGCCACTTTATTACTTGTTTTACGGTTGTTTCTCAAGATTTTTTCTGATTCTTGTCTTTCATGGTTTGCTGGGTTTCTTTAGTGATGTACTTGGAGTCCTTTATTTTTTACATATCTATAATTGGTTTTGATTTGCAGTCATCATTACGTTCATTTTTAACATTTACATATTGCTGTCTTTATTAACTTGATGTTCATTTAATTTTGGAACCATTCTTTACTCTTCTCCTTGCCATGTTTTAGGTATATGATGTCTTATTTTACATCCTTGCATTTTGTGAGTTCTTGACTGATGTTTATTTTTTTTTACAAAAATACTCATTTTTAGTGCTTTTGTGTTTCTGAACTTCATATTGTCCTTTTTGGTCTTTCCTTTGCACTCAAAGATTCCCCTTTAATATTTCTTGCAGGCCTAGTTTAGTTGTCATGAACTCCTATAGTTTTGTTTCTCTGGGAAACTTTCACTTACTCTTCTGAATTATAGCCTTGTTGGATAAAGTATTTTGGGCTGTAGGTTTTTCCCATCCAGCATTTTGAATATATTATGCCACCACTTTGTCTTGGAAAGTTTCTGCTGAAAAATCTGATAGCTTCATGAGGTTTCCATATGTAACCATCATCTTTGTCTTCTGCATTTTATACTTTTTATCACTGTATTTTGTCATTTTAATTACAGTGGTGTGGATATGCCTTTGTTGATTTTGTTTGGAATTCTCTGTGCCTCCTGAATCTGAATATCTGTTTCCTTCCCGAATTAGGGAAGTTTTCAGCTATTATTTCTTCAACTAAATTGTCTACCCCCTTTTCCCTCTCTCCTGGGACTTCTACAATATGAATATTATTAAGTTTGATGGATTCACTGAGTTCCTAAGTCTCTTCTATTGCATAATTCTTTTTCCTCTCTTTTATTCAGCTTGATTATATTACTGTGTCTTCTAGGTCAGTAATTCATTTGCTTCTTCTAGTCTGCTATTTATTCTGTCAAGTGAAATGTTTCTCATTTCATTTATTGATCCCTTTATCTCTTTATTATTCCTCATCTCATTAAGGATCTCATTGATGTTCTCTACTCTTCTCAAGTTCAGTGAGTATCCTTCTGATCATTGTTTTAAATTCTCCATCAGGCATGTTATCTATATCTGTTTTGCTAAGATCTCTGGCTGTGTCCTTGTCCTTTCATTTAGGATAAATTCCTCTGTCTTCTCATTTTGTCTAAGTCTCTGTGCCTATTTCTGTGTGTTAGGAAAGTCAGCTGTGTCTCCTATTCTTTAAAATAATGGCCTTATAAAAAAAAAAAAGGTTCTGTAGTTCCCTGTAGCATAGTGTCCCCATGTTCCAGGGCCTGGCACTTCTGGGAGTATCTCCAATATGTGCTGGGAGAGCTCTGCTGTTGTGTCCTGGCCACTTTATCCTTCAGGCCAGTTGTCTGTAGAGGCTTTCTTTGTCTGTTGTGGACAACATTTGGTCCCTGGTCTAAATGTGGCACATTTTAACTAGGTGAGCTCTGGTCATCTTGTGAAATGAGAACTGTTGCTACTCCTATGGGAACCCAGGCCTTGCAAAACTCCTGAATCAGGAGATGTGGGTATAAGCAGGGGTTTGGGCTGGTCTTCTGAGGGGCGAGGGGTGGTGCTGTGCTTGGACTGAGGCAAGTGTGACTGAGCCTGTTCCACCAGCACGTGGGGTGGTGAGATTTGGTGTAAAGTCAGGTAGAGAGGGTCAGCATTTTTCACAGAAGTAGAACAAATAATCCTAAAATTTCTGTGGAACCACAAAAGACCCCAAATAGTTAAAGCAGTCTTTAAAAAGAAAAGCTGGAGGCCTCACATTCCCAGATATCAAGATATATTACATAGCTACAGTAATCACAACAGTATAGAATTGGTACAAAAGTAGACACATAGATCAGGAATAGAATAGAAAACCCAGAAACACCCATGATTATATGGTCAATTAATCTTCAACAAGGAGGCAAGAATATGCAGTGGGGAAAAATGGCAGTTTCTGCAACAAACGGCTATGGAAAACCATTTAGCCTCATCCAAAAGAATGAAACTGGACCACCTTCTTATACCATACACAAAAGTAAGCTTAAGGGATGCCTAGGTGGCTCAAGGGTTGAATGTCTGCCTTTGGCTCAGGTTGTGATTCCACGGTCCTGGGATCAAGTCTATGATCTCTGCCTCTCTCTCTGTGTCTCTCATGAATGAATAAATAAAATCTTAAAAAAAAAAAAAACAGGACGCCTGGGTGGCTCAGTGGTTGAATGTCTGCTTTCAGCTTAGAGAGTAATACTGGGATCCGGGATTGAGTCCTGCATCGGACTTACTGCGAGGAGTCTCCTTCTCCCTCTGCCTGTGTCTCTGCCTCTCTTTGTGTGTCTCATGAATAAATAAATCTTTAAAAAATAAATAAATAAATAGAATCTTAAAATGGATTAAGGACCTAAATGTGAGATCTGGAACCATAAGCATCCTAGAAGACCGCAGAGGCAGTAATGTGTCTGACACAGGCTGTAGCAACATTTTCCTAGGTATGTCCCCTGAGACAAGGGAAACAAAAGCAAAATAAAGTATTGGGACTACATCAAAATGAAAAGATTCTGTACAGGAAAAAACAAAACAAAACTAGAAGACAACCTACAGAATGGGAGAAGATATGTGCAAATGACATATCCCATAAAGAGTCTCCAAAATATATAAAGAACTTAACACAGCTCAATGCCAAAAAAAACCCCAAATCCAATTACAAAATAAGCAGAAGACATGGACATTTCTCTAAAGAAGACATCTAGATGACCAACAGACACATGAAAAGATGCTCATCATCACCTGTCATCAGGGAAATGCAAATCAGAACTACAATGAGGTATCACCTCACATTGATCAAAATGGTAAAACCAGTAACACAGGAAACAACAGGTGTTGGTGAGGATGTGGAGAAAAAGGAACCTTAGTGCACTGTTGATGGGACTGTAAACAGTGCAGCTGCTGTGGAGAACAGTATGGAGGTTCCTCAAAAAATTAAAAATAGGGGATCCCTGGGTGGCGCAGCGGTTTGGCGCCTGCCTTTGGCCCAGGGCGCGATCCTGGAGACCCAGGATCGAATCCCACATCAGGCTCCCGGTGCATGGAGCCTGCTTCTCCCTCTGCCTGTGTCTCTGCCTCTCTCTCTCTCTCTCTCTCTCTCTGTGACTATCATAAATAAATAAAAATTAAAAAAAAATGTTTAAAAAATTAAAAATAGGGCAGCCCCGGTGGCTCAGCGGTTTGGCGCAGCCTTCGGCCCGGGGTGTGATCCTGGAGACCCAGTATCGAGTCCCACATCGGGCTCCCTGCATGGAGCCTGCTTCTCCCTCTGCCCGTGTCTCTGCCTCTCTCTCTATGTCTCTCATTAATAAAGAAATAAAATCTTTAAAAAAAATTAAAAATAGAACTATCCTATGGTCCAGTAATCACACTACTGAATATTTACCCAAAGAGAATGTAAACACTAATTTGAAAAGATCTATGCAGCCCTCTGTTTATTACAGCATTTTTTTTTTACAATAGCTAAATTATAGAAGCAACCCAGGTGTTCACCAATAGATGAGTCGTTAAAGTGTGCTGTATACACACACACAATGGAATGAATATTAGCCGTAAAAAAAATACATGAAATCTTGCCATTTGCAACAACATGGACAGAGCTAGAAAGTATAATACTAAGTGAAATAAATCAGAAAGACAAATACCGTATGATTTTTCACTTATGTGGAATTTAAGAAACAGACAATAAGAACAAGATTCTTTTTTTTTTTAATTTTTATTTATTTATGATAGTCACAGAGAGAGAGAGAGAGAGAGAGAGGCAGAGACACAGGCAGAGGGAGAAGCAGGCTCCATGCACCGGGAGCCCGACGTGGGATTCGATCCCGGGTCTCCAGGATCGCGCCCTGGGCCAAAGGCAGGCGCCAAACCGCTGCGCCACCCAGAGATCCCAAGAACAAGATTCTTAACTCTAGAGAACAAACAGGTGTTCACTAAAGGGGAGGTGGGTGGGGGATGGGGGAAACAGGTGAAAGGAATGAAGAGTATACTTATCACGATGAGCACGGAGTAATGTATAGAATTGCTGAACCACTGTGTTGTACACCAAAGTTGATAGAATACTGTTAAGTGTACTGGAATTAAAATAATTTTTTCTTGCCCCTGATCATTTTTACAAAAATTATCTCTCATGAAGAGAGAAGTGTCTGATAATGTAAATTTAGCAGAATGTTAATTGTACAATCTAAATGATATATATATAGGTATTCATTGCATAGTTTTTCAATTTTTCTGTATAAAAGTCTTCATAATATGTTGGGGGAAAATGTGAAAAATCTCTAATATTTATATCACTAATACAGTGGCCACAAGCTACTTTCCTAACTTAAAGGACGTCAGTCTTGGGATCCCTGGGTGGTGCAGCGGTTTGGCGCCTGCCTTTGGCCCAGGGCGTGATCCTGGAGACCCGGGATCGAATCCCACATCGGGCTCCCGGTGCATGGAGCCTGCTTCTCCCTCTGCCTATGTCTCTGCCTCTCTCTCTCTCTCTCTGTGACTATCATAAATAAATAAAAATTAAAAAAAAAAAAAGAACTCTTTAAAAAAAAAAAGACGTCAGTCTTCAGAATAAATTTTTAATTTCTTGGTGTTCTAAATTAGAGCACTGAGGCTGTGTTTTAGCTTTATAGTTTGAAGTTAGCTTAATATGTTTTGGTGACATTTTAAAAAGACAGCTTTCCCATTTCAGCCAAAGTAATCATGACTAAACAGTCTTTTCCAAAAGTCTACCAAATATGTAACTAAGAAAACCTTACCTTGTTTTTTTTATTGTTCCCTGTTGGTCTCCTGATTACCCTGGAATTCTTAATATGTAGTTTTATTCTAGTTCTGTTGAGAGTGCATTAGAAGTACATATATTTTAGACTTCGTTTCTTTAAAAAAGTATATATTGTGTATGTATATATACAATTTTTTTTAATTAGGATTTAGTTGAGGCTTAACCCAAAATTAAAACCGTATTAAACTCTATTTTATAAATATTATTTTCCTATAGCTCCACAACTTGCATGTGCATGTGTATGTGTGTATGTATATATAATTTTTTTTTTAATTTCTTACAGTATTTGAAAGCTGTGATAACTCCAGAGTGTCTTCTGATACTAGATTATCGTAATTTAAATTTAGAGCAGTGGCTGTTCCGGGAACTCCCTTCACAGTTGGCTGGAGAAGGACAACTTGTCACATACCCTTTACCTTTTGAGTTCAGGGCTATTGAAGCACTCCTACAATACTGGGTAAGCCTATTTTTATTTAGCTTCTTGAATTTGTTGTTTTAAAATGCTCCTGAGAAGGAAGATAAGTTGGTATCAATGGCACCTTCCCTAACCACACCCTACCTCCAAACAAAAACATCTCTAAAGGTCCTGTGTGGAGAATGTACATGCATAAGCTCTATGGTCTAATCAAATAGATCTGAGATCTCTAGGTAGAGTTTATAGAGTCTCTTTGAGAGCCATAATGTTCAGTTAAGCATGTTTTAAATTGGCTGTCCTTTGTACAATTTTGGTAAGTATTTTAGGAGTGATAATTCAGAATACTTCCTAAATATGATAGAACATATCAAGAAAGTTTCAAATGTATTCCATCTTATTCTGTAACTAAATTGCATATTGTACAACTGCACACACATAAACATTATAGCTCAAGTCATTCTAATACTTTCCACATTACTCTTTAATATGTGTATATAATCCTTTGAGACAGCTAGATGATGCCACTGTTTGAGACCTACTTGGACATAGGAACTGTGTATAATTCTTGTGATTCCCTCATTGTGTTGATAATTACTAGGTATCTGAGGACCCTGTCAGGCCCTGAATGACAGTGGTCACTGTCATCCTGGCCCCCGCAAATTGGTCATTATCTTTCTTCTCCCTAGTAGTCAGGATAGTACTGTGCAGGAACCACCTGAATACAACAGTTAGTTCTAGGAGCATACTGACCAGAGTGGGCAAAGCCGGTAAAGTGGGTGAGGATGGAGTGAACCTGGGACCCTTCTCTTCTGTCTGCCCTGCTGTACCGAGGGAGTAGGAATTGGCTTCATTCGGTTCACTCGGTTTCATGAAGCAGGAGCACCCGCTAGTACCAGCCAAGTAGATGGGGACTACTTGGAGCACAGTTACTAAAGGGAAAAATGCAGGGGAGGGAAAGAAGAGAAGATGCAACCAGTGGTCAGTGACAGTCTGCATAGGCTGAATAAGCTCTTGGGCTCATGCTGAGACAAACAGTACATATTGGAATTGATGCCATGATTTGATTAATCACTGCTTCATTCTCTTAGGCTATTCACCAACAGGTATGGAAATATTTCAGTATTCTAACAACTGGTATAGCTGTATCAGTGTTTTCCTGCTGAATGTCTACCATGCCTGAATTTACTTGAATAACAAGTATACTTTCTTTTTTTTGAATAATAAGTATACTTTTGACTTGATGCCGATTTATTTCTTAAAGTCCCAAGTTATGTTTTGGTTTTCAGAAGAGGTTTTTTTATATATAGAAATTTTGAACTATATTCTGTTTACAAAGAACATAGGTATTATTTACCAAATGTGAAGTATATATTTTAACCATGGAATGGCAGGTTTTATTTTAATTAATCAATCTTGCATTCTTTTCATAATAAATGTATGTGAGGCAAACTCTTATGAGAGTTAATGCCCTGTCAACCAAATGCAAGCCTGGCAACATTATGCAAGGTTATCTTTTAACCTGGTTGGTAGATCCAGTTTTTTAATCATCTGAAGTAGGCATTCCAGCAATGACCATGTTCTGAAACATTACCAGCCTTAGTTATTACAGACTTCTGTGTTTCATCAGAGGATCCACTGATCCTGAATATTCTAAAAAAGACTGTTTTGATTCTTATGAAAGGTCATGTTGTTATCTAGATCAGCTCTCTTCAGGGGAAACTCAGCATTCTGCAGCCCCTGATCCTTGAGACACTGGAAGCCTTAGTGGATCCCAGACATTCTTCTGTGGACAGAAGCAAACTCCACATCCTACTACAGAATGGCAAGAGGTAACTCTGGATGTTCACCAACTTGGGAGGTAGACACAAACATCTTAGACTTCTCTTTTAGCTGTTCTAACAGCTTAATGCATAGCATTAACTCAGATACAAAATAAATATGATTATTCCCTGTTTTAAAAATACCAATTAGTCTTACTAATGGTAATGACTTTCTCTTTGTGCCTTCAAAGTAGGAAAGTAGCCTCGGTGGGCACATAGACTAATGTTTATTGAAAAGCTATTATGCATGAAATGCTCTATCAGGGTCTTTATTTTTGGTATGGGAATTGATTTTGATATTTACTATGCACATGAACAATTTTTTTATAAGTCAGTGTTTACCATGAACATATAGGTGGATTTACTTGATAAGGTATTTTAAAAAGGTATTTTTCTTATAGGGAAATATGTTTATAAGTTTGTTATTGATCATTTCTATACAATTACTCTTATAGTCTGTCAGAGTTAGAAACCGATATTAAAATTTTCAAAGAGTCTGTTTTGGAGATCTTGGATGAAAAAGATTTGCTGGAAGAGCTCTGCCTAACAAAGTGGACTGACCCCCAAGTCTTGTAAGTATTATTATGTCATCATGCTATGTTGCCTGTTTGGTTAGGATCAGTCTTCTGTCTTCTTCAAGATGGTTTTTCTTGGAGAATGCAATATTTTCTCCAGACTAGAAAATACAGGCACTTTTTATCTCCAGTTGTTTTACTATTTCTGCATATGTATGGCCTCCAATTCAGTTTAATGAGGATATATTGTTTACTTTATACACAGCTGTATACACCCACTGTGCTGGGCTGTGATGAATATAAACACTGTGATGAATATAAACACTCCATTACCTTTATCTTCAAGGAACTGACCACCACAGTGTCACGACATCTACCTGAATAACTTAACCTAGGGAACACAGTGGAAGAGAGGGAAGGATACTCATGTGGGGACAGGGGTGGGGAGTGAAGGAAGGTAAGACACTGGCATATATTCTGTAACTTTGGTCTAATGTAAAAATGCTTATCTTCTAAAACTTTTCTCTCTTACGGAATTAGAAGTCGTTTACTCTTATGTGCACTCGATATTTAACTCAAGTTAAATATTTTTTAAGTATTCAAAATATTTCATTTTTGTTCTTTGTAGACAGTGTTAGAAATTAATGGAGACACCATTGTAATGTATATAGCTTTCACAATCTGTACATATTTTTTTAAGCATTTTGGGATATTCATTATTTAGATTCTATTCTGATAAGGAAAAATTAAGATTAAAGGACTATTATAGGGACATCTGGGTGGCTCAGCAGTTGAGTGCTGCCTTCAGCTCAGGGTGTGATCCCAGAGTTCCGGGATCAAGTCCCACATCGGGCTCCCTGCGAGGAGCCTGCTTCTCTCTGCCTATGTCTCTGCCTTCTCTTTGTGTCTCTCATGAGTCAATAAATAAAAATCTTTTTAAAAAATTTAAACTATTATATAGCTGATAGATATAGTAGTAGAAACTTTTTTTTAAAGGTTTATCTGTTTATTCATAAGAGACCCAGAGGGAGGCAGAGACATAGGCAGAGGGAGAAGCAGGCTCCTTGCAGGGAGCCCACTTTGGGACTTGATCCTGGAACTCCGGGATCACATCCTGAGCCAAAGGCAACACTCAAATGGTGAGCCACCCAGGCACCTCCAGTAGTAGAAACTTGAACACACTTGTAACTCTTGTTTACTTTGCCTATTAGGCCAATCTGTGTCTAATATACTTTATGATAATAAGTGTCTTTCACAGAGTACTACTTACTCTCCGTGGTAGGGTGGTAGTGGGAATAAGGGACTCAAAGTGACTTTTGAGATCATTCAGGTACATTTTTTTTTCATATATGAAAATGATATTATGTTCCTACCTTGGAAAGGAAATGCTCTTTGTTTGTTTTTAGTTTTATTTTATCTTATTTTCACCAATTTGCCCTCATTCACCAGCATTTACCAATCTGGGTTTTACTGTAAACTGTAAACTCATGCACCTGTGCATGAGAATCCCTTTACTTGGGGCTACTGAATACAGTAAACCCAACTAGCCTGTACCCTCAACTTACTCTTTTTAGTGTTGAGGATCACTTGACAAAGCCACGCACTGATTGGCCTCAATCACAATGATAGAAAAGACAGGCCACTTTTTTCATTAGTAGTTGAATACTATAAACAGATTCAGAAAGCTTTTCGTACTAAATGTATGATGATGCATTGGGAGTATGTTAATTATATTAACTCTTTAATTGAAGTGAAAAGAGCAGTGCTGGAATTGACCATGCAGAAGAGATGGAATTGCTCTTGGAAAACTATTACCGATTAGCTGACGATCTTTCCAATGCAACACGGGAACTCAGGGTACTGATTGATGATTCACAAAGCATTATATTCATCAATCTGGACAGGTAAGAAAGCATTCTATTGAACAATCAGTAAATATATTATTTTAAAATAATTCTAAAGTGATAAAAACTTTGAAGGAACTCTCATTTTGGAAGGAGTTATACCATCATTATCACCTGTAAATGCAACATGGAAGTATGTCCTTTTTTAAAGGTGTAGATTTAATCTTTGGGGTCTTTAATAGATTATTTGGTGAATTTGTTGTGTACAGTTAGTGGGCCCTTCTGATCTGAGTAGATGTTCTCCTCTCCAGCCACCGTAACGTGATGATGAGATTGAATCTACAGTTGACCATGGGAACCTTCTCTCTTTCTCTCTTTGGACTAATGGGAGTTGCTTTTGGAATGAATTTGGAATCTTCCCTTGAAGAGGTGAGACTATTATTTCAATAATCTAGGGATTATTTTTTTGTTTTGAAGATCATTTTTTTAATCTTTTTTTTTTAAGATTTATTTATTTGTTCATGATAGAGAGAGAGAGAGAGAGAGACAGGCAGAGGGAGAAGCAGGCTCCATGCCGGGAGCCTGACGCGGGACTTGATCCCAGGTCTCCAGGATCAAGCCCTGGGCCTAAGGCAAGTGCTAAACTGCTGAGCCACCCAGGGATCCCAAAGATCATTTTTTTAAAATGGATTTTAAGAGGCACCTGGCTGGCTCAGTCAGTAGAGCATGCAACTCTTGATCTTGGGATTGTGGGTCTGAGCCCCATGTTGAGAATAGAGATTATTTAAAAATAAAATCTTCTAAAAAATGGATTTTAAAAGGAGTTTTAACCTGTATACACCCTTAGTGAATTAAAATGTATACTCTAATTTACTCAAAATTCAAGCAGTATTTTTAGACCCTGTTGTAACATAAATAGAACTGTAGCTGTGGTTGACTCACATTTCTCAAAAAATGAGGCCATGCGTGGGAAAGTTTGACAAGACAGTATTACACTGTGAAGCAGTGGTCTTGCAGGATCATACTGTGTGGCTGTGGTGATGCAGGATTGGACTTTGAGGCATGCTCGGGCAGAATGGCACCAAAAGGCACTGATAATGCAGGATCACACCATGAGATGGTGCTTATGCAGAATCATGCAATGAGGTGGTGGTAAGCAGAATTTCACTGTGAGGCCATGCTAATGAAGAACTCTTTTTTCTAATTCTCATGTGCCAGGCATTGGTAGTTTACTTCCTTTATTTGGTTCAGTGAGAACAGAGCTCTGAGATGGATGTGTTATCCCTACTTTATAGATGAGAAAATAGGCTCAGGAAACTGAAGTGATTTACTCAGGGGCACAGTGCTATAAAATCACAGTTGTGATCTGAGCCCAAGACTTACACTCTACATTTTGCTGCTTTTTCACTTTAATATAATATAAGCTGCCAGAGTTCTTAATGTCACCAAAGCCTGGTTTTTCAGAAAATATTTTACTATAGAATTTCTAGAAAAAAGGGCAGCCCAGGTGGCTCAGTGGTTTAGCTCTGCCTTCAGCCCAGGGTATGATCCTGGAGACCCGGGATCAAGTACCACATCGGGCTCCCTGCATGGAGCCTGCTTCTCCCTCTGCCTATGTCTCTGCCTCTCTCTCTCTCTCTCTCTCTCTCTGTCTCTCATGAATAAATAAATAAAATCTTAAAAAAAAGAAAATAATATGTATTCAACACACTCTGGCTCTGTGTCCTTATTAATCTTTTTCCTTAATTTTATTTAAATTAATTAACATAGTGTATTACTAGTTTCAGAGGTAGAGGTCAATGATCATCAGTTGCATAGAATACCCAGTGCTCATCATATCACGCACCCTCCTTCATGCCCATCACCCAGTTACCCCATCCCTCCAGCTACCCTTAGTTTGTTTCCTAGAGTTAAGTCTCTTATGCTTCGTCTCCCTCTCTGATTTTGTCTTATTTTATTTTTCCCTCCCTTCCCCTATGATCCTGCTTTGTTTCTGAAATTCCACATATGAGATCATACAGTATTTGTCTTTCTCTGACTGACTTCACTAAGCATAATACCCCCTCTAGTTCCATCCATGTTGTTGCAAATGGCAAGATATCTTTTTGTTGGCTGAGGAATATTCCATTGTGTGTGTGTGTATGTGTGTGTGTGTGTGTGTGTGTACACACACATACCACATCTTCTTTATGTATTCATCTGTCGATTGTGTCCTCATTAATCTAAAAGATCTGTTCTCTGTCTCTTTGGCTGTCATCCTACTTGAACCATGTTGTCTCTTATTAGGATCACTCTTCACTTCTGAAAAGTGATCTGTAAAAGAAGCTGATCTTGATGGTCACTCTTCTGTTAAATATTCAGTGGTGTTAAATATTCAGATGTGTGCCGACATCTCCATGCTGAAGTCAGCTGTCTTGCTCTTGCTATAGGTGTTGCATCAGTATTTCTTCACAGGTATGCTTCCTCCTGACAGCCCCCTAAGCTCCCACCTCCTCTGCCTGGATAGCTTCTGCTTACCTCTCACATCTCAACTTGTGTGCTGCTTCCAAGGAGAATCTTGACGGTGTTAGTCATTTTAATGCTCTTTATGATATACGTAAAAGAAAAATAAATGCAGTGCATTCATTTATCTTATAAACAGTTTTTTGTGTGTGTTTCTGCTATATACTGTGCACTGCTTTCAGCCCTGGGGAAATAGCAGTGAGTCCCTGCCCTCGTGGAGGTTATGTGATTGTAGAGAGCAAACATACTTACAATATGTTAGGTGGCAAGTGCCATGAAGAAAAAGCACAGTGAAAAAACAGAGAATGTTCACAGGAGGTGAGATTAAGAGCATTTTAGAGATAGGGTGGTTAAGGAATGTCTTTCTGAGGAGATGACACTAGGAAGTGGGAAGGTCTGGGGGGAAAGTGTTCTAAGCCAAGGGAATACACACATAATTACTGGAGTGAATGGGAATGGACTGTGCTTGTTCAAGAAGCAGCAAGGCTGGGGGAAGTAGGAGAGTGAGTCAGGAGGAGAGGTAGGAAACAAGGGCAGAGGGCAGACAAGTGGGAGATGAATTTGTAGAGCCTAATAAGGGTTTGGATTTATTTTAAGTGTGCTGGGCATCTGTTAGGAGGCTGTTAAGCCTAAATGTAAATTATTAAGTTCAGAAGTAACCAAAAATTTTGTGCCATGTAGACCAACCCTGGAAATTCTCCGAAGATAACTTCTAAAGACCTTTGTAGATTCTGTACCGTGTGGCTACAGAACCCCTTTATACAAGTTCCTGTCATTCTCTTAGATCATTTTTGTTAGGAATCATATTTTTGTATGTACTTTTTTTTTTTTTTTTAAAGATTTTATTTACTCATTCATGATAGGGGGATCGGGGGCAGAGACACAGGTAGAGGGAGAAGCAGGCTCCATGCCAGGAGCCCGACGCAGGACTCGATCCCGGACTCCAGGATCACGCCCCGGGCCAAAGGCAGGCGCAGAACCACTGAGCCACCCAGGAATCCCCTTGTATGTACTTTCTACAGGCTAACTTTTTTTTTTTTTCATTTTATACCTAAATATTTTCTCACTAAATGCGTATTTCTTTTTAAAAAGGACTTTTAGAAATTCCTCTCTGATACTGGCGGAATATGCAGTCCTAGGTGTAGAGCAACCCAGTTATAATGAGATGTAAGTGGTTCATGGTCAGTGGTCAGCTGTGTGCTCAGTATGGGGTGATTGGCTCCCTTAGAACAAGATTCCAGTCAGGGTTTCATCAGTTACAAATTACATGTCTAGGTTACCTGAAAAGGAGCTCAGGCATGTTTATTAAATCCACAGATGTCAAAGTCTCTGCTTCTCTGTAGACAGGGTTAGTATTGGCAATGGTCAGCCTAGGATAGGAAAAACTTTTTTTTTCTTTTTTTTTTAGATTTTTATTTATTCATGAGAGATATAGAATGAGAGACATAGGCAGAGGGAGAAGCAGGCTCCCTGTGGGGAGTCTGATGTGGGACTGGATCTCAGGATCCCAGGATCCCGAGATCATAATCTGAGCCAAAGGCAGATGCTCAACCACTATGCTACCCAGGCGTCCCAGTTTTTACTTTTTAAGATATTTTCAGGCTGTTCTAAGAATAGTCAAAAGAATGGCCATAGAGGCTTGGAGCAAATTCTTTAAACACCAACATTGTATCACATTCCCTCTCTCCTTCTATATTTATCTACAGCCTTTTTTTCCTAAAACCACGTGAGAGTAAGCAACAGATGTGATGCCCCTTTACCTCTAAAGATTTCAGTATATGCTTCTTAAAAACATGGACATTCTTATACCTAACCGCAGTGCAGATGTCAAAATCGGGAAGCTGACATTGAAACAGTGCTGAAGGGTCTGTGGACCTTATTCATGAGAGACTGGGGGGGGGAGGGGCAGAGACACAGGCAGAGGGAGAAACGGGCTCCATGCAGGGAGCCCAATGCGGGACCTGATCCCAGGTCTCCAGGATCAGGCCCTGGGCCGAAGGCGGCGCTAAACTGCTGACCACCTGGGCTACCCTCTTCATATCCTTTTAATAGGTTCTGCCTATGCCTTATGTCCGTATGTTCTTTTGTTGAGTCCCATCAGGAGGCATGTGACGTTTGTCTTTCCTCTCACTGGTGAAAACAACTTTGATCATTAGGTTAAGGTACTGTCTGCCAACTTTCTCTCCTATAAAGTTACTCTGTTTCTCTGTGGAACAAAGCATCTTGTAGGAAGATACTTTGAGACTGTGTAAAAAATCCTGTTATTCATTAAATTTTCACCTTCTAGTTTTCACATGCCTCAGTTGATCCAAAATTAATTCATGCCTGTATCAAATATTACTGTGATAGTTACCAAATGGTGATTTTCTTTTTTAAGTTTTTATTTTAATTCCAGTAATTACAGTGTTCTATTAGTTTCAGGTCTACAATATAGTGATTCAACACTTCCATCCACCACTTGATGTCCTCCTTATTCCCCACCTATTTCCCCCACACCCCATCCACCTCTCCTCTGGTAACCATTAGGGCATATTCTGTGTAGTTAAGAGTATGTTTCTTGGTTTGTCTCCTCTTTTTTCCATTTGCTTGTTTTCTTTCTTAAATGCCATTTATCGGGACACCTGGGTGGCTCAGCAGTTGAGCGTCTGCCTTTGGCTCAGGGTGTGATCCTGGAGTTCCAGGATCCAGTCCCACATCAGGCTCCCTGCATGGAGCCTGCTTCTCCCTCTGCCTGTGTCTCTGCCTCTCTCTGTTTCTCTCATGAATAAATAAATAAAATTTTTTAAAAATTCCATTTATGAGTGAAATCATATGGTATTTGTCTTTCTCTGTTTCACTTAGCATAATACCCTGGCTAACATCCATGTCTTGGCAAGTGGCAAGATTTTCATTCTTTTTTATGGATGAGTAATATTCCGTTGTATTTTGTGTATTTACACACACACACCGTTTTTTAATTCATTCATCAATGGACACTTGGGTTGTTTCCGCATCTTGGCTATTATACATAATGCTGCTGTAAATATAAACACAGGGGTGCATATATCCCTTTTGAATTACTGTGTTTGTATTCTCTGGGTAGGTACCCAGAAGAGTGCTTGATGATAAGGTGGTTCTATTTTTACCTTTTTTTTTTTTTTTTTAATATTTTATTTGTTTATTCATGAGAGACAGAGAAAGAGAGGCAGAACACAGACAAAGGGAGAAGCAGGCTCCATGCAGGGAGCCTGATGTGGGACTCGATCCCGGGTCTCCAGGATCACGCCCTGGGCTGAAGGCAGCGCTAAACTGCTGAGCCACCCAGGCTGCTCTATTTTTACCTTTTTGAGGAACCTCCGAACTGTTTTCCACGGTGGCCACACCAGATTGCGTTCCCACCAACAGTGCAGGAGGGTTCCTTTTTCTCCGCATCCTCAACAATACCTGTTGTTTCTTGTGCTGTTGGTTTTAGCCATTTTGATCAGTATGAAATGATACCTAATTATAGTTTTGATTTGCATTTCACTGATGATAGGTGATGATGAGCATCTTTTCATGAACCTGTTAGCCATCTGGGTATCTTCATTGTAGAAATGTCTGTTCCAGTCTTATTTTCTAATTAGATTATTGGGGTTTGGGGTGTTATTTTAGTTCTTCATATATTTTGGATACTAGCTCTTTTATCAAGTATATCATTTGCAAATATCCTCTCCCAATCTATAGGCTGCCTTTTAGTTTTGCTGATTGTTTCCTGTGCTGTGCAGAAGCTTTTTATTTTGATGTAGTCCCAATAGTTTAGTTTTGCTTTTGTTTCCCTTCCTCAGGAGACATATCTTGAAAGAAGTTGGTATGGCCAGTGTCAAAGAAGTTACTGCCTGTGCTCCTCTCTAGGATTTTTGTGATTCCAGGTCTCACATTTAGGTCTTTAATCCATTTTGAATTTATTTCTGTATATGGTGTAAGAAAGTGGTCCAGTGTCATTCTTTTGGATGAGGCTGTTCAGTTATCCCAAACCATTTGCTGAAGAGAGTATTTTTCCCGTTGGATATTATTTCCTCTTTTGTTGAAGATGACCTTTGTCAACTGACCATATAATTGTGGGTTTATTTCTGGATTCTCTCTTCTGTTTCATTGATCTTTGTGTCTGTTTTTGTATCAGTACCATACTGTCTTGATGATTACAGCTTTGTAATATAACTTGAAGTCCAGAATTGAGATTCTTCCAGCTTTGGTTTTTCTTTTTTGACATTCCTTTGGCTATTTGGGGTCTTTGTGGTTCCATAAAAATTTTGGATTATTTGTTCTAATTCTGAATAATGCTGTTGGTATTTTGATAGGGTTTGCATGAAATCTGTAGATTGCTTTGGGTAGTTATAGACATTTTAACAGTATTCTTCCAACCCATGAGCATAAAACGTCTTTCCATTTCTTTGTGTTGTCTTCAGTTTCTTTCATCAGTATAGTTTTCAGAGTACGGGTCTTTATCACCTTTTTGGTTATGTTTATTCCTAAGTATCTTCTTATTTGGGGTGCAATTGTAAATGGGATTGTTTTCTTAGTTTCTCTTCTGCTTCATCATTGGTGTATAAAAATAGAACAGATTTCTGTACATTGATTTTGTATCCTGCAACTTTACTAATTCTTCTATCAGTTCTAGCAGTTTTTTGGTGTAGTCTTTAGGGTTTTCTATATATAGTATCATGTCATTTGCAAATAGTGAAAATTTTACTTTTTCCTTGCCAATTTGGATGCCTTTATTTCTTTTTGTTGTCTAATTGCTGTACTTCCAGTACTGTGTTGAATAGAAGTGATGAAAGTGGACATCCTTGTCCTATTCCTGATCTTAGGGGAAAAGCTTAGTTTTTTTTTTTTTTTTTTTAAGCTTAGTATTTTGAGTATGAGGTTTGCTGTGGGTTTTTCATATGTAGCCTTTATTACATTGAGGTATTTTCCCTCTAAACCTACTTCGTGGAGGGTTTTTTATAGTGAATCATTGTATTTTATTGAATGCTTTTTATGCATCTGTTGAAATGATCATAAGGTTTTTATCCTTTCCTCTTGTTATGGTATATCATGTTGGTTGATTTACATATACAGAACCACCTTGGCAACCCAGAAATAAATCCCACTTGATTGTGGTGAATGATTATTTTAATGTATTGTTGGATTTTGTTTGCTAGTATTTTATTGAGGTTTTTGCATCTGTGTTCATCAGAGATTCTGGTCTGTAGTTCTCTTTTTTATAGTGTCTTTGTCTGGTTTGGATGTCAGGGTAATGCTGGCCTCACAGAATGAATTTGGGAGGTTGTTTTTTTTTTTGTTTTTTTTTTAAGATTTATTTATTTATTCAGTCAGAGAGAGCGAGAGAGAGGCAGAGACCCAGGCAGAGGGAGAAGCAGGCATCATACAGAGAGCCCAGAGAGCCTGACGTGGGACTTGATCTAGGGTCTCCAGGCTCACGCCCTGGGCTGCAGGCAGCGCTAAACCGCTGCACCACCAGGCTGCCCTCTTTTTCTCTTTTTGATGAGTCTGGTAAAGGTATATCAGTCGTGTTGATCTTTTCAAATAACTAGCTCCTGGTTTCACTGATGTGTTCTACTTTTTTAGTTTTTATTTTATTTCAAATATTCTTTCCTTCTGATTTTTTGGTTTTGTTTGTTTTTCTAGCTCCTTTAGGCATAAGGTTACATTGTTTGAGATTTTTCTTGCTTCTTGAAGTAGGCCTGTATTGCTATGAACTTTCCTCTTAGGACTGGTGTTGCTGCATCCCAAAGATTTTTGGATCATTGGTTTTTCATTTTCCTTTGTGTTCCTGTAATTTTATTTCCTCTGTGATTTCTTGGTTGACCCTTTTGTTGTTTAGTGGCATGTTATTTAACTGCCATGTATTTATGTTTGTTCCAGGTTTTTTCTTTTAGTTTTGTAGCATTGTGATCAGAAAAGATAGATGGTATGACTTAATTCTTTTTTAATTTGTTGAGGCCTATTTTGTGGCCTGATATGTGATCTCTTCTGGAGAATGTTCCATGTGCACTTGAAAAGGATGTATGCTGCTGTTGTAGGACGGAATACTCTGAATGTATCTGTTAGATCCATCTGGTCCAGTGTGTCATTCAGAGCCACTGTTTCCTTGTTGCTTCTCTGTTTGGGTGATCTGTCCATTGATGTAAGTGCGATGTTAAAGTCCCCTGCTATTCTTGCATTACTATTGTACTTCCTTTATGTTTGTTATTAGCTGCTTTATGTATTTGGGTGCTCCCTTGTTGGGTGCAGAAATATTTACAATTGTTATATCTTCTTGTTAGATTGTCCCTTTTTTTATTTATTTTATTTATTTATTTATGATAGTCACACAGGGGGAGAGAGAGAGAGAGGCAGAGACACAGGCAGAGGGAGAAGCAGGCTCCATGCACCGGGAACCCGATGTGGGACCCGATCCCAGGTCTCCAGGCTCGCGCCCTGGGCCAAAGGCAGGCGCCAAACCGCTGCGCCACCCAGGGATCCCTAGATTGTCCCTTTTATGATTATATAGTGTTCTTCTTTGCTTCTTGTTACAGTCTTTGTTTTAAAGTCTGCCCCCCCCCCCCCGCCCCCGATATAAGTATTTCTGTTCTGGCTTTCCTTTCACATCCATGTACATGAGAAACGCTTCTCCATCCTCTCCCCTTCCATCTGCAGGTGTCATTCTAAGTCTGAAATGCACCTCTTGTAGGCAGCACACATATGGGTGTTGTTTTTTTAATCCATTCTATCACCCTCTGTCTTTTGATTGGAGCATTTGGTCCACTTACATTCAGAGTAATTATTGATTTATGTGTACTTGTTGCCATTTGTTACTTGTTTACTGGGTTGTGTAGTGCTTCTGTGTTCTTTTTCCCTTGTTCTCCTCTCATGATCAGCTGGCTGGCTGTGGTGATAGACTTGGGTTCCTTTCTTTTTATTGTTTGCATATCTATGGCTGGTGGATTTGTGGTTACCACCGGTGGATATAGAACATCTTCTGCAGGTAGCCGTCTGTATTAAGCTGATGGTTGCCTAAGTTGAACCCTTTCTTTACTCCTCTCCCCTCCATATTTTAGGGATATGATGTCACACTTTACATCCTTTTATTTACTATATCCTTTGACTGATTTCTACTTATTTCTTAGACTTATTACTACTGCTTTTGTGTTTCCTACATTTCATACTCTCATCACTTATGGTCTTTCATTTCCACTCTAAATGTGGAATAGCCCCTACAGGTCCTTTCTTCCTAGAGGAATCCCCCAAGATCTCGGTCTCTCCAGGACACTCTCAGAGCTGAGTGAACAACTCACCTGCTGTATGCCCCAGACGGTCTTCAGACTGCTGCTTCTGTGCTTCATCTTCCCAGGCTGTTCTTTGTGTTGTCTCTTTAATGGTAGGGATTCGGTTTCCTCTCACCCTCTCAGCTCTCTTAAAGTTGAGCCTGCTGATTTTTAAAATCCCAGGTTTTAAGTCCTGTTGATTGTAAGAACTCACAGAATTCAGCCCCTTTGGTTTTCAGAGCCAAATGTTATGGGGATTCATCTTCCCGTGCAGGTTCCCCAGCATGATAGTCTGATACTCTCCCTTCTCTGTTTTGGCAGGCTCCTCCCTCTCATGGACAGCTCCACAGAACCTAGTGTTCTCATCTGGAGGTTTCATTTAGCTCCCCACCGTGGCTCTGCACTTCCTTCCCTCTCTGGTATGGCTTCCTCTCCCATTTCCTTGTGGAGTTTGTTCTGCCAGTCGTCAGGCCATTTTCTGGGTTATTTACACTAATGTGTTATCTAGTTGTACCTGTGATATGAGGCAAGCTTTGGGTCCTCCTGCTATGCCATCTTCCCATAATTTCTTCACATATCTGGAATTTGGAGCTTGGTTGGAACTTACCTCTCTAGTTCATCACATTTTGGCATTCCCAGATTTTTATTCATAGGTGAATTATAGAACCAGTCTATAGCAAAGAAGGTAGTAATCTGTTCTAAATCTCATTTAAATATAATTTTTACTTAATAAACTAGGGCCCTCTTTTCGGATAACTGGAAATGCGTTCCCTGAAAAACAGTTAACTCATGTTAGCACTTGTCTTCCTGATACATATGTCTAAATTCATGTTCCAAAGCAATGGGTTTCTCTTTCATAGAGGGTATGCACTTGCACTGGGGAGAACTAATCATTGGGTAACGGGACTGCCTTGGGGCAGGGGAGTTCTCACTGGAGGTAACCAAGCTGTGGCTAAGGGCCAGCTAGTGGCATAGCTGTAGATGAAGTCCCTTTCTGTGGGAGAGGAAACGTAATGTGTGTGGTTGTATACACTGATGCATGAACCTTGTACTTTACACTGCCAAAATGGTACGAGTGTGAAAATGACAGGGAAATGTTTACTGTAAACCAGAGATTCCCAAACTTTCTTGGTTCATGATGTTTAGTGTCTAGTGTCTTAGTAATTTTTTCATAGGATTACTAAACCCGAAGTTTCTTTTGTTACATTGTAGTTCTATGATATTACCTAACAAGTTGTTTATGAAGTAGCTAGGTCTGTTTTGCTGATGTCACTGTGTTTTCCTTGAAAACTTAAAATATTCAGAGGTTTTGTGATACCTAGGACACCTTACCTCATGGCTTGGGAATCACCGCTTTAAGCAAAAAATGTAAATCAAGTTGTATGTCCTATATGATTATAGCTATTCACATTTGTGTACATGTAGACACAGACTGGGAGGAAACAAAAAGTAGTTCTGTTTGGCCTACAGATGATTTTAAAATACTTAAACCCTTTTATATCATGTTTCCCTTCTAATTTATTTTCTGATTCTTGGTCTCTGGTGCTTTAAAGCCTTGTTCTTCATTCCTTTCTGTAGGAGAAAGCTGTACAAATAACCAAAGGCTTCTTTTAAGCTCTGGGGCAGTAATAATTTGGGGAATTTTGCTGCTAAGGAAACTTTTTGTAATTGAAATGAACTCTGATTTCTCTTTTAGGACCATAGAGTGTTTTGGCTGATTACAGGAATTATGTTTATGGGAAGTGGCCTCATCTGGAGGCGTTTGCTGTCATTCCTGGGACGACAACTAGAAGCTCCTTTGCCTCCCGTGGTATGAAGGGTGTGGTTTGCAGCAGCATTGCTGAGGGACGACATCCAGGTTCTGAAGGCACACTGCCTAGGCTTGCATTGTCAGCTTTGTGACCCTGAGCAAGTTCTTGAATTGCTCTAAGCATCCCTCAGTTTCCCCATCTGTCAGTTAAGTCAGAAGCACTTGTTTCATCGTGTTAACAGGAGAATTATGTAGGAGCTGTGAAGCGCAGTGCCTGGCACATACACAGGACAGTCTTCAGTGCAGAATACCTAGCTCTTCTTTGAGCATTCTGCATTTACACAGATACTGGCAGTTCTGCTGCAGGCCTTGTCATGACCCAGACTGAAGTGTGGAGAACCTAGTGTTCTCATTAAGAAAAGATGTAAAGTTGATCCTTTTTCTTACCTTTCTACTTGTAATTTACAGCAGGAATGAATACTTAGGATATGGATTCAGGCTTGTAGTCCTCCCCTCATCTGGTAGTGAGTGACCTCTCATTTTACTAGTGGCGTTTCTTTTAAGACACAAACTAAAATGGTTAATTTTCATGCTTTATTTAGATGGCTTCTTTACCCAAAAAGTCCCTTCAGACAGACAGAAGGATGGAAATGAAGCACAGCATCCGGCTGGATGGACTCGGATCAGGAAGGAGTATCCTAACAAACCGTTAACGACATCAACCCTGTAGAGACTGGGTTCTTTTTCATGGTAGTCATGGGAAACTTCTGGTACTCTCATTATTTTCTTTTATAGAGACAGGACTTGAAAAAAATCACTTAAATTATAATGTCTGGTGATGAAGATCTCCTGGCACTCACAATGCTAGAACTTAACTGCATTTTCAAAATTGAGTAAGGAAGGCAAAGTACATGTTCTCTAAAAAGCCAAAATTCTATTTCCCACAACCTTAAAATGCTGCTTTCATACACATGATGTGAGAGTAGATGTTGTATAGATTTCCTGATGTATACATATCAAGAAAAGTGTGGTTTTCCTGCCAAGCGAAGCCTGAAAACTTGACAGGCTCACAGTGACATCAGGCAGCAGGAGTTCTTAGTAAGGGGATCATGTTCTTGGGACCTTCCTGACTCTCAGGAGCCTGGAAAGGTAGGAAAATACATACTAACCTTAAACTCTGAAAGTTTGTGCTTTAAATCCATCTTTAACATACTTTATATTATTGTATTTGTCCCCTTTTCATATAAGGCAGATAACAAGGAAGTGATTTAATATCAGCTTAAATGGATTCCATTTAATTAAGATTTTTGCTTCCTTGACACATAAAACTATTTTTCTTTGCTTGGCTATAATGGAAGCCTTTGGAAGTAATGTTGAAAGAAACTGTTTCCATTCTGTTACTGTCTTCTAGCTCTGTGGTCATTCCCTGATTTAGAGTAGATAGAGGTGTCCCTCAACCACTCCTCACCCACCAAAGAAGGTATATGTAGCCCAGTTAATCTATATGCCTATACCTTAGAGCTTGACAGATGGGCCTCCTGACACCAGAAAGTAGATAAACTTCAGAGTGTCCAGAGCAGCTCTTAAACTATAGTATAATAGTAGTAAAACAGTAGATGTGTTGATAATGTTGGGGTTACCTAATACTACAACAGGATGTCATATGAAGAAGTTGAGTCCATTTACTGAGTGGTTTGATGATGGGAATAAAACTGCTATTCCAGTAGCTGATTATAGAAAGAAAACAGATGGAGTTGTAAGTGGTTTTCCTCACTCCTGTGTGTGCTTATAAGAAGCCACTAGAAGCTGGCAGATACAAAGGCACCAGCTGGGTTGGTCTCAGCACTGAGTGGCCCACCTGGCACCTCCCCGTGGGTCAGGGGCACCCGTAGTGTGGGTGTTGGACTTGGATGTACATAACACTCTAGCATCATGAATGTGTGTGATGATTTTCATAATCCTTGGGATACTCTTGGTCGCACCTCAGCACTGCTGCTGTTTTTGATCTTAGGATCTTATTCATCACTGTACATAGGTTATAAGTATCAGCTGTGACATGGGAAGAACTGAAAGCCCAGTTGAGACACAGAATAGAGTTTTGGCCTTTTTCCTTTTGGTGTGACTTAGTTTGTGGACTTGGGTAAAAATTTTTTTTCAGGAGTCATGTCTCTTTAATAAAGGGAAAAGCAACTACCTCTTAAGTCTGATGAAGAGTAAGTTACTGATGGTTTATAAAGTTCTTGAAGGTAGTTAGATCAAGTAGGATTTCAAAATGTCAAATGTCAACTAGCTCTGGTTTGCTGACGGCAGGATGCTTCTTGTATTAAATAAGTGAATCATTTTAATTCCAAATTTAAAATCACTTGAAGCACAAGTGTTTGGTTATGTAAATGAACGAGCAGTCTTACCTCCGTTTAACAAGGTCAAGGAATGATATTCTTAATGGACTGTTTTTGGAAGCCTAAGGAAATGGAGCAGAAGATAGCATCTGAAAGTGACGTTTACTAAATACTTTATTCTTGATAAACAGACTGAGAAATCTCAGGAGTTGTATACAGCTTTATTTTTGAAGTCACAGTATTTAACACACTTTAATCTCAGGATTGAGTTTCATTACTTTAGTGTAATACCTGTGGTGGTGATCTACTGGATGGTGAGTGGATGGGGCATAGGGCTGGGGTTCAAAGGCATAGAAACACTCTTGTCTTGCAGCAAGTTGTTACATTTGCAGGTAATATAAAAACAAATCGCACATATGTAGATGTGTTTTGATATCTTGAAATAAAGGTAATGGAGTTATTAAATAGTTCAGATTTGTGTTAATGAGAGATTAAAACTCTACAAGGTATTTCCATTGTTTTTTTTTTTTTTTTTTTTTTTTTATTTATTTATTTATGATAGTCAGAGAGAGAGAGAGAGGCAGAGACACAGGCAGAGGGAGAAAGAAGCAGGCTCCATGCACCGGGAGCCCGACGTGGGATTCGATCCCGGGTCTCCAGGATCGTGCCCTGGGCCAAAGGCAGGCGCCAAACCACTGTGCCACCCAGGGATCCCCGGTATTTCCATTGTTGTTAAGCATTTTAGAATCCGTGCTTAGAACTACAGTTAATACTTAGTGGAGTGAAAATTTAACCCACCTATTGGGATGATGCATTAGCATCTGTATCCTAGGTTTATACATCTTTGCCATCCAGGTTGACCTTGAACACTTGATGGTTAAATATCCTGTATGAAATCTGATCTGGTATGTTTAGGCATTGCGGAAAATATGAATCCTTAGGTAGATGGTAATCATGTTTCAAACAGGCCCTGTCCATTAGGGAAGCATAGACACTTTCTATAGCAATGGCAGTATGAAAGAATGCAGACTTCAATTCGTAAGTGAATACAGTTAACTAATAGTATTTCATGTAAGTTGAGCTACCCATAATCATTACCCAAATGAAGCTAAATGGTGTGTCTGTGCTTTTTGCTGTGCCCAAGGGAACCATGCAGTTAGCATACCTCTTTAGGAAGATGACAGTCCCAGAAGTCCTACAGAGGTGCCATCTAGATACATGCCTATTTTTCCCCTTTATATACTCACCTTATGCTCACGATTTTAACTCTAGTAGCTTTCCCTTGATTTCTAATTTAACTTTACTCCTCAGCTGGCTTCCTGTCTTCTTTGAACGAGTCTCCACTGCCTCTACAGAAACTAAAAAGGGTTCTTGTCATCAGTTTTCCCTGCTTTTTTTAGTACCCTTTTTGCTAGTGCCAGGAGAAAAAGGCTCTTCCCTGATTGCTGCAGAATTAGTAATAACACCTTCACATGTTTCATGAAGCTAAAAGCCCCTGATAGGTTCCTTTCCCTCAAATGTGCCCTCCTGCAGGATAGGCAGTGAAATCTACAAAAACCAGCCCAGGAGCCAAGACAGGTATGGCTTGCTTCACCCCTTCGGGTCCCTTGCAATGGCCTTGGCAGGGCTTGTATCAACCCAATGCAACAACGGCTTCCCTTGGGAGGACTCTCCCCTGGAGAGTCCTAGGTTCAACTGTTGGAACAGCCGCTTCTACAAAAGCCTTTGAGGGAACGAGGTGAGGTTTTAGTTTTGTATTTGTCTTTCACTATATAAATGCACTAGTCCTTCTAAGAAAGGACCAACTCGCTTACAGCAGATGAACCACCGTACTTGCCACTGCTATTTCTTTGCTCATTTTTTCCTTGTAAACTATGCTTTCTAGTTCACTTTTATTGGTTGGGGCACCATTTTTAAAAGGACATTTATTTTAGGAGAAATGGTGACAGAGGTTTTCCTAAAAGAACCACAGAGCCTTTCCAAGCATCAGAAAGACCCAGGTATTCATGTGGAAGAGGAAAGAGGTTGTACAACAGGTCCAAGCACAGGCAGTAAGTTGGGAATAAGCTTAAACACAAGGGAAGCAAGGAAGGAGAGACTGTATCATGTTCCCAGGGAGGCATGCATCCTCTTGCAGGATCTCCCAGGGCTCCCCTGATGTCCCGCTTCATCCACCAGAATGCTCACCCTGGAGCTGACTTGGCACGAGGGAGGGCACGCAGGGTTGGAAAACACGGTGAAGTCTTTAATCAAGGCCCAGGCTGTAGACGTGCAGGGCCCCAGAGAGCCGGGATCCCAGAGAACTCCTCCCAGCAGCAGCGACAACCTGATTCTGTAGAGGAGACACAACAGTGTTGTTCAGCTCCTGCTATTGTCCAGGTATCATGCTGGGCTCTGATGACACATGGAAACGTTGTTTAGATGCCACATTCTCAAATCTGTGAGTTCAGAAACCATAACCAAGCACATTCACTCCAGTCCCTTCACTGGAGCATAAAGAATAAAGGAAAATACATCCCTGCCTGTTTTTTCAGATGCCCTGCTGCTTCAAAGAGTTTACGAACCGTCTTTCAGAATCATCTTCAAAGCCTGCAGCACGTTGGTAACATTTTCACTGGAGGCATATCTACATACTTTGAGCTTGGATTTCATATCCTAAACCAAGGCTGGTCCGTGTCTAACTGACCAATGGCTGTTTTGCTCAGAGCAGGGCATGACCATGAAACCACTGAACCTCCTGGGAAAAGTTCTCACGGATTTCATTTTGAAAGCTACAAATGGAATCTAGGAATTTTTTTTGTTTTTTTGAATCCAGGATTAATGAGACTTCACCCTGTGCCCTTTTACCATACTGCCCTTTGTATCTTTTTTAAACCCCAGTGTCAAAAGGAAAAATAAAAAACTCGCCTCTGTTTTATTTATGGAATTAGTACTGTTTATAGATTTGCCCACAGTTTAGCTGTGAGCTGGGTCTCCTCTCCATTTCAGACCTTCCCTTCCTGCCATCTGTCTGGTCAGCTTCCTGATCCCCATGGCTCGCCTCCCTCTTCTCCACCAGCACAGGCTTCCACTGCCCTTGCCATCTGACTGCTTTTGGCTCTTGGTCGTCAGACACTGACCTGGATGTTCCTGGGGCCAGGGCACAGGCCTCAGTGTAACACTGCTTGGCTGGGGCCCGCGAGCTCAGGAAGGCAGCCCCGCGGAGGGTTTCAGAGAGGCACACTATGGTAGCACAGCGCAGGTGCGGGCCACGTCCTAATTCTAGCTTGTTGCTAACAATGTCATTACTTAAGGCTCAGTAAGAGGTCACGCTGATCACCCTCAGACTGTCCATTTTTCAATATAACTGAACTTGGTGCTTTGGTGCCCCAATCCCAGGTAGGTGTTGTAAAGGTGAAATAATTTGAGTGTTCACCCCAGTGAACTATAATTACGAAGGTGAACTTGCAGTGTTGTACAGAAAAGAATCAACTATAAATTACTTTTAGATGATCTGTAGCACTCAGTGTAATAAGTTGATAGATGAATAATTTTTGTATAATTTATGGGTTCTTGGTGTCTAACTTTTAGAAAATGAATTTAAGTGTAAGCCAAGCTTAGGATATATTCTGTAACCAGCCCCTTTGAGAATCCTCCCATAAACTTAATCCTTTTTTGGTTCTGAATAACCCTAAATTTTTGCTTATCAATTCAAGCAAGGGCCACTTGAGCCGTTGGCCACCAGAGGGCAGCTTCACCCAATTCCCAGAAGCTGGAGCCAGGTCCACCCCAGTTACTTCTGTTCAGGCTACTCTTTAGCCCTTAGTCCTAATTTGCATTTTATTTTGCTTCCCATAAATAAATGAAATTGTGTTTTTCCTCAAAGGCAGGGACTTTGTCTCCAAGCTCAGTGTTCTGTGCAATAATACACCCTAAAGGAAACGAATGGATGGATTCAGTGGTTTAGCTGAATATTTGAAGATAAAACCCTTTAACTGCTATATCCATTAAAATCCAAAATATGCATACCCTTTGATTTAGCAGTGTTCTAAGAATATTATTAGCAGGGGTATTTGCACAATTACATAAAAATAATAGCTGTGCAAGAACACTCACAATAGTAAGAACATTGGAAATCACTGAGTAAATGTCCATGAGAAAGTGAACCAAATAAAATATGATGCATCTAGACAGTACTCTGCAGTCATTAAAAAGAAGCAAAGAGCTCCACCTGTATTTGAGAAGAGGCACAATATACTATAGTGTGTGAACATAGTGACCAGAAAAAGAATATGTGCATGCAGGTTTGTTTGTCACTGGAGTCCTACAGAAACCCCAGGAGTCTGGAAGAAAATATTAACAGTATTTATGTTGTGAAGTTCCTCTGAAGGGCCCAGATCACACTTCATGGGACGGCAGTCTCTGAGGCTTCAGCCCGTCAGCCGCCGCCACAAGGACATTGGTGGGCCTGGCTGTGGTCCTAGGAAACTAATTTCAGGCCACTGAAATTCAAACTTCATAGAAATTTCATGGGTCATGTAATATCCTTTTTTTCCAGCCATTTAAACTGGAATCATTTTTTGTTCACAGGCTGTATAAAACTCGAGCTGGCCCACGGGCTGTGATATGCCAGTCCCTTCCCTTAGGGATGAAATTGGGAAAGCAATGGAACTGTGAGTGGCGGTTTCTTTTTTGTGTTCCTCTTTTTCCCCATAAATTGGAGCCATAAAATGAGATCAGCCCCACCCACAGCCTTAGCATATAAAGGTCAGGAATGCAGTCTTTGCTCACCTTGTCTCTCGACCTCACGGTGATCACAGAGCTCCCAAATCTTGAACTTGCCTGTAAAACAGTGTCTGTCAATGGTCTTTGGAAAACATACCAGATGTTACCAGTTTAAAATAAGAGAAACGGCACTTCTGTGGTTTTTCTTTCTTCATTCCTTCAGGAGGTACTTACCTCAGGAGAAACCAGTACGTACTGGGCCTAAAAGGAAAGGGTGAGAGGGGGACTGGTTACTGTGTGTTGGGGGGGTTAAACCAGGCATCCGACAGCCCATGCACACATCTCTACAGTCTAGAGGAGCCCTGAATTTGTGTGTGCCCCAGAAATTCTGCTTACAGGGAAATCGATGCACTCACTTCAGCGCTTACATAAACTGTGGCTTGTCCACAGATGAAATAGGAGGCAGCCAGGAGAGGTGCTGTAGAGGGAGGGACAGAAGCAAGCACAGACAGGTAATTGTCTTACCTTACCTGTATAGGCAAGTAAGATAATCATGTGACAGATCTGTGTACAATATGCTCACAGTTGTGAATATAGCCACAGTGTCATGATGGAGAGTGTGCTATAGAATCCTCGAATCCGCTCTTGCTGTGGGTTCCTGACCTTTGACCTCCAAGCACTGTGCCTTGGAGCACTGTCCTCCCAGTGTCTCCAGCTGGCTTGGTGCCAACTTACTAGCTTTGATGGGGGTTCCAGAAGGGGAGGAGTGAGAGCTCTGTCCAGTGCTAGCACCATGCTAGGCACAGAGTATATGCACAGTAAGTCGTAGCCCTTAAGGTCATAGAAAAAAATACCAGAAGTATATACATCAAAAGGTATATTTCTGCAATTCTAGGCAGATTTTTGAATTTTTTTAAAAATGTTTTTGCACTGTGTATTTTCTACAACTTTTACAATAAACTAATTTGGCAATTAAATCTTTTCTAAAAATAAAAATTGGTTGAGAGAGCGAGCATAAGCATGTGGCATAGGAGAGGGAGAGGGAGAAGCAGGCTTCCTGCTGAGCAGGAAACCGGATGCAGGGCTCCACCCCAGGACCATGACCTGAGCCAAAGGCAGATGCTTTTGGAGTCACTCAAGTGCCTATCAAATTTTTTTAAATAATGGGCATTTTACGTCCAGGGAACTTAAGGAAACCCACCTGAGAAAACGAATAAAAGCAGTGAAATAGGAAATAAAAAAGGGAGTATTTTAAAGAAATTGCAGTGGTCATGGCCTGTTTTTTTCTGCTGTGGACTCCTGACCAGGCAGTGGCAGGCTGTGACCAGAACCAGTGTAACACCACGTCCAACTAGACGTTAGCTACAGGAGTAAACGGTACAGGCCTGCAAGAATGCAGGGCCACTTGTGCCTACAAAAACGGGCACATGATTGTGTCCTGAGTGCAAGACCATTCAGTTAAAAACTCTAAGTTCTTTTAACAAGGGATCAGCAGGTGAGCTCATTTCCCAACATGGCATAGAATTTTGTATGGGAGCATGTTACCTTTTCTTCAGGACATGGAGCTGTCCATGATTTGCATTTGCCTGTCATGTCACCAAAGGTGATATGTTTGCCATTATAAACATAAACACGACCATCTTCTCCCCCCATCAGTCCAGAGGTGACATCTGTTATTCTCAGTGGGGCTCCCACAATGATTTCATCTGCAAACAATAGAAGTCAGAAGGAAGTCTCACAGTTCACGGTCAGCCTTTCCATTGTGCACTCTGGGTCCTCACCCAACCTGTCACAAGTCAGGTTAGTGCATCCTTCAAATAGACTGCCCTGATTTCATTCCCACATAGGAAAGGCTTTGTTTCCTAGTTTATTCTTCCAACCACGTATGTGGGTGGCTCTGGTGTTACCACCTTCAGGATGTATAGCTCACTCTTGGCTCTGGTCTTACCTGACCTAAAATAGATCTAAAGGCCCTGGGATCACTGAGCTGCCAATTATGAGGGCAGAGCCTAGATACTCCAATTAGGGGACCGTCTGTTGAACAAAGGGACTCCATTCTTGGCCTGAGGCCCTATTCCTTTCCCACCTAAGCCATCACCATCCAGGTCGCTCAGGTGCAGAACTCCACCAAATCGAGAGAAGCGGCGGTCCCCACTGAAGGTGGTGAGCAGAGCAGGCTGTGCGTTGAGGGTCAGTTCGTACATCCGAGTGGTCCCACCTTGGTGCAAGGTCATGGTCAGGAATGCCATTTTGGACACCTCATCTGAAAAGAACCAGGGCACCCCATCATCTGCCATTGCAGGAATGAAGAGAAGACATAAGGCACTGAATCCCACAGGACACGTGGTTGTAGCACCGACCAGCTCTGGGTGTCAGGAAGGTATAGCTGGCTTGGGCACAGAGACTCAAACGTGGGGCAAGTTCAGTGATACCCCATCAGACAGGCCTGACCCCTTCAGTAGTCACATAACCATCTTTACACTGCAACCTGCCAGTGTCAACACTCCTGACAGAGCTTCCCAGCAAGTCTACATTCTTCACAGCACCTTCCAGAATCTGAATGCTACTTGGGTTCTAGCAGTGTGAGCCTCTTCCCCCCGACACGCACCCCTTAAATGTGCTGCACATGCTGTGCCATCTCCCTGGAATAGACCCCGCCTCCCCACACCCACAGCAGGCTCAGTGCCAAGTGGGGGGGCCAGGACCTTGTCACTTGCTACGCATACTACGTTGTCTGGTTCAGCACAAGTGTTGGGTAAATATTTTTTTAAATGAAATGAATTTTGAACTGTTAAAGGTAGCAAGTCATTTGGAACACAGCCTTGATTTCAGAAATAAGGACCGTCTCAGAAAAACCTAATAGCATCTGCGGCTCGGGGGTGGGGTCTGGAGAGGCCAACCACAAGTCCGCCCCTGAGCCAGCCAAATGGGGCCAGTCCCAAGGCAGGGTCTCCTTTGTGTTGTGTGCAAAACTGACATTACTGATGTGACTGCTTTCTTGGGCAGCCTTCCCTTGTGCTTTTGTTTATAGCCAACTGCCCACTAGAAACGAGAGCTCAAAGGAGCCTGCAATCCCAATCAGAAATAATGGGGAGGGAAGGAAAGAAGAACAGCACTTCAGAAAGCTCGGCTGTCTGGGATTCTTGAACACAAGAGTGGGCAACCTGACCGAAAACAACTTTCCCAAGAGAACAGTCTTTCACTAAAGTATGATTGCTCATCATATTCAGGGTGAAAGTCCAAAGTCTGAAGAAATAGTGAAGGAAAAAATTCTCATTCCCTTCTCATGCTTCCTAAGGGACTTGAGCTCCCCAGAATATATAATGTAGAAATCCTGGGAGCTCCCTGCTTCTCGCTCCGCCTGCCTGCTGGAGGGGCCCAGAGTGCTGCTGTTTTGTGTGTGGGTGTACACGTGGACCACAGCTAGTCTGCCTTCTGCATGCAGGGCTGAGTCCACATCGCTGCTGCTGCTGCTGGGCCCCAAGGCACGTGCATCTGCCATACAGACCCACTGTCTCAGGGAAGTCACCCCAAGGTCGCTATGCAGGCCCCATCCAGACTGGGTTCTCCAGGCTGGTTTTTAGAAGGTACATTCTTTTATATGAGGGCTTCATGGGTCTGCTGCTCAAATGGCTCCAAGTGCACAAGGGTGGGAGGAGGGGGAGGAGTTGTGATGATCACTTCCAAAACTCTTCATTTTTATCATAATCTATTAGAATGCATAATTTAGAATAATTTCATCACGTTTCTTTAAATTTTAAATTCTCCATATTTAAAAAATTTTAAAATAAATCAGTTACTGGGACGCCTGAGTGTCTCAGCGGTTGAGCGGTTGAGCGTCTACCTCTGGCTCAGGGCGGATCCCGGGGTCCAGGATCAAGTTCCACATGGGGCTCCTTGCAGGGAGCCTGCTTCTCTATGTGTCTGCCTCTCCGTCTCTCATGAATAAATAAATAAAATCTTAAAAGTCAGTTACCAAGTCACGAAGACATGGAGGAATCTTAATGCATAGTATGCATAATGCTTAAAGAAGCTTATCTGAAAAGGCTGCAGACTGGGGGGTTCCAACCGTATGCCATTCTAGAGACGGCAAGCTAGGGAGATGTAAAAAGATCACTGGCTGCCAGGGTCTAGGAGGGAGGGAGGGATGGATGAAGGGATGAGCACAGAGGATTTCAAGGCCAGCAAAACTGCTCTGTATATAATAATGTAATGGTGGATACAGGTCTTTCCACATTTGTCCAAACCCACGGAATGTTCAACACAAAAAGTGAATTTTAATGTTACATTCTATAGCCTTAGTTACAATGGTGTGTCAGTGTAGGTTCTTGAATTATACCAAATGCACCGTCTCTGGTGCAGAAGGTCCATAGCAGGGGAAGCAGTGTATGGGTGGAGGTAGGGGATCTACAGGAAACCTCTATACTTTCCACTCAATTTTGTTGTAAACCTAAAACTGCTCTTAAAAATAAGTCTATAAAAAAGGGATTCAGATACTTTAAATCTTTGGCCCTTCAAAACACCTCATTTCTGACAGATGATAACTAGACTTACGGGGATCATTTCATGATGTATAAAAATATTGAATCATGGTGACCTACACCTGAAACTGATACTTTTCAATAAAAAAATTTTAATATACCTCATTTCCCTGTTGAGGCAAATCAGGGCTTACCATACACATTTAAGACAAGAGAAAAAAACCCCAAGGTTATGCCTTAGTATTTCTCTCTAAAGTAATTCAACAGACCCTTGGTTTTTAAAAGGGTATGGGGGAGGTTTTCTTTACACCCACAAGTGTTTTTATGATTTCTCAAGTTCACTTACTGTGACAGCAGAAAACAGCTGGTGTAAAGCACAGATGCATCCCACTGGCTGGGCTCCCTCCCAAGCCACGGGGAAGGGGACACCACCTTGCGGCATGGCTTCACTTGTAACTGATAAACTATGGATCACGTTATTTTGTATCACTGACTTTAGGATTACCACAAAATAGTCAATACTTTGTCAAACTTGTGAATGCCAAGATTTTTTACATTATCATAATAAAAGGTGTGGAAAGTGCTCCCCAAAAAAGTATAAAGAAGTTCTATAGAATATGTTTCTTTGTGGAGCTTGATAACCATATATGTATTAAACAAAATGGAGATTGTTGGGGGTTATAAAATTGTATACATTTTATTTTTGATTTTGGCCATCTCTAACTTTTTGCTATTATAATTGACACTACGACAAATATCTTTCCCTGCAGTTCTGAATACTTTCTGAGAGCAGATTCTTAGAAGTGGTCCATAGAACTCCAAGGGAATGAGTATCTTTAATGCTCTTGCCATTTTGCCAAACATTCCAGAAAGGGCAGTATCATTTTACATCTCACCAGCTCTGTAGGAGTGCCCACCTCATCTCAACTTTGCCATTTTTGAGTATTATCATTTTCATACTGAAAATGCTTCATAGTTATTCATAAGTACCCGAAAAAATCCCCACTCAACATTTAAGTTGTTCATTCTGTGCAGTGGCCACATTCTGAACCAAAGACTGCTGAGCCAGAGACAGAGCCCAGGAGGAGAGGGATGGGTCTGAGAGAGTCAAGCTCCAGACCACTGCCCTCGGGGATCCCCCTGAAAGTACATGGATTGTTCAAAGTTAGATGAATCTGTACCATAGAGCCGAGATGCCCAGACTACACTGAAGCACTTTGGTGAGCTCACGAGGATACTGCGGATATTCTGACCTTTTGAAGGTGACACAGTGACATTGTCTGCCCCCCACATGAACTACCTGTTGGAGGCAGCTCATGGTTTTAACACTAGGTCCCTACAATTCTTTCAGTGACACATCTTTGCAAAACTAAACTAGGATTTTAGGGGTTGTTATAATAAAATGCAGGTACCATGTGGATTGAAAATGAAGATGGTAGTGTCCAATCTGATTCCAGGCTTGAGAAGTTGTGCAGTGCCCAAAGCAGCCAAGCTGTTAGGACACAGATTCAGCATATATGTCACAGCCACATGGGGCCCCATGCTCAGCTTAATGCACTCCCATCACCAGCTTGAAATCCTGATTAATTTTGCAACAAGTGCTCTGCCTTTTATACCAAATTATGTGGGTAAAATACAAGTAAAAAACAGGAAAATTAATGAAGGGCTAATTTGTATATAATACAGATATGTAAACTAACCTTTTTATATTTTATACAGTATTTTGTAACAGGAAAATCCTAAGATGGTAGGAACATTAAAACAAAGTCTGAAAAAAAAAAAAAAAAAAACAAAACAAAAAAAAACAAAGTCTGGAAAGCTCTAATCACAGCACTCCAGTAGGAGCAGAAGTGAAGCAAATAAAATCACTTGTAGGTGTTGCAAGAGTTTGGAAATCACCACCTAATCTCTGTGAAAGGGTGGGAAAACCTCAATTACTCCAAATGTAAGTCAGCAAGTTTCCGGTGTTACAGTGCTTGTTACAGTGCTTCCCGTGTTTTTCATGCAATGAAAAAATTTAGCCATTCTTGGGTGGCTGCCTGGCTCAATCCATAGAGCATGAACCTCTTGATCTAAGGCTCATGAGTTCAAACCCCCTGTTGGACATGGAGCGTAGTTTAAAAAAAAGAAAAGGAATGAAAGAGAAAAAAAATCTAGCTATTCATTTCCCAGTCCACTCTGCTTTTTTTTTAAGTGATTTTTAAAAATTTTATCTATTTACTCATGAGAGACACAGAGAGAGAGGCAGAGACAACAGGCAGAGGGACAAGCAGGCTCCATGCAGGGAGCCTGTCATGGGACTCGATCCCAGGTCTCCAGGATCACGCCCTGGGCTGAAGGCAGCACTAAACCGCTGGGCCACCCAGGCTGCCCCCACTCTGCTTCTTTACTCTAATGTGTGAAACAACAATCTCCCTGAAAGATAGTTTGACAATATGTAAGAAGAGCCTTACTATTAGACGTCTAGTCCCAGAATTCCACCTCTAGGAATCTGTTTTTAAAAACAGATCCAGAAAGGCAGGGTTTTCTGTACATGGATGTTTGATAGGTAAGACCTTAACAGTAGTGAAAACTTGAGAACATCCTAAATTTCCAGCAATAGGATAATATTAGTAAATTTGGGCATAAGCACATGGAAACAAATGTGATGAGTATCGAAAACCATATTCTAGAAGAATCTTAGTAACATGAGGACACACTTGGAATATAAAATTTTAAAACTAGGTGTGAAAATTTACATGTATATATTATGTATATTTTTATATTTTATGTATTTTATATACATATATATAGTATGAGCTTAAGTTTTTAAATATCTGGATAAAGGGTGATTTCTAAACATTTCTTTGTATTTTCATAAATTTATACAATAAACATGATTCACTCTGATCATCTTGGAGGGAATAGGTTTTGTTGTTTTGTTTTTAAGATTTTATGTATTTATTGAGAGAGTAAGAGCACAAGCAGAGGGAGAGGCAGAGGGAGAAGCAGACTCCCCGCTGTGCAGGGAGCCCAAGGATCCCAGGAACCTGGAATTGGACCTGAAAGCAGATGCTCGACCAACTGAGCCACCCAGGTGCCTGAAGGGAGTAGGTTTCTGTTGGCTTTTTAAAACTCTTTCCCATAAAGTAAATACAATAATGGTTTATTAACATAGGTCCTCAGAGCAGACCTAGTCCTGGTGAACTGATTTATAGAATTTTCTGAATTTCCCTCTAGCTCCAAGCTCAGTGGGACAGGAGCTTTAAAAACATACTAGGTTACTTTCATGCAGGATTTTCACAAACCCTTGAGGTGGATACTATAATCTGTATTTTGCAGATGGTGATACTAATTAATGTTCATGGAAGTTAAGTAATTTCCCTAAGGTTAGCTGCATGCTATTAATGAGAAAAGGGAATATTCAGAATCAGGTGTGTCTGGCTCTAGATTTCACAACTTTTCCCCAATAGGACATAGTCAAGGAGCCACTTGACTAAAAAGCAGTCGAGCTTCATGGCACATGACCTACCATGAGTCGGGGCTCCAACGAGCAGCACTTGTTTCCGGGTCCCGTTCACCATCACATGGCCACTGGACAGGGAAGCTCCCAGCTTCCCCATCGTCTGTGAAATGCAATGAATCAATACCTCACAGCTCCGAAAACCCTCCATGGTGTTTGCTCTGCTGGGGAGGGAGCAGCAGCCATACCTTGTCTCCAGAAATGGTAAACCAGCTTCGGCGATTTGGGGGAAAATAGCCATATACCCGTCCAAGGCTCTGTTTCTCATCCTGAGCACGGAACAGATGGCCCAGACTGGAAGGAAGTATACACAACTGAGCTGCTGGGGCGAAGGATTAAGAGCTGGCCGAGTATTCAGGTCCAGGCGAAGGCAACCCTCCTCGTCCTCTCCCCTCCCCCCCTCCCTGTGATCCCTGGCACGTGAGCGGGGTGGCTTGCAGAGTGAATTCGCAGTATGAAGACTCTCCAGATACGAGGCTCACTGACCTGCCTCCCCACTGAGAGCAGATAGTGGGATGCCTACTCACGGGCTGAATTGTATTCCTCCAAAATCTACATGTTGGAACCCTAACCCCAGAACCTCAGAATATGTATATTTGGAGATAGGGTCTTCAAAGAGGTGGGGCCCTAATCCAATAGGACTGGTGTCCTTATAGAACCAGAAGAACACCAGGGATAGCGGCATACACAGAAGAGGCCATGTGTGGGCACAGGAAGAAGGTGGCGGCCTGCAAGCCGAGGAGAGAGGTCTCAAATCGACTGCCAGTACCTTGACCTTGGATTTCTGGTCTCCGGAACTGGGAGAAAGTTAATTCCTATGGCTTACGCTAGCTGGGCTGTGGGACTTTGTCACAGCAGCCCCAGCAAACTCTTGCACCTTTCTATCTCATTTTTAAACGTCTAAGGAGGAGCATTTGCAGCCTTACCCCAGAGCTGTAGCTCTTCCCTGCAGGGTTAGAACTCGGCCCCTCAGTGCGTCCCAACCCCTCACGGGCTCCCACAGCTGCGGGCATCTGCTCCTTGTGCCCACTGGTTCCTGGGCCCCATAGGGGCACTCACCTGCTGGAGTTCTTCCAGGTTGGGCTCCCCACCAACAGCAAAGTTCTGTTGTGCACGCTGACCCCGTGGAGGGAGTAGCCTAGCCAGGAGAAGTCCTCCTCACCGCGCACCATCCAGGGGGCCGCCTCCACGTTCAGCTTTTCTATGCAAGACAAACGAATGCCTTTTACCTTACGTGGGAGGCTGCTGGAGGGGGGGTGGGCTGACCTACACACCCCAAGCTGTTCCAGGGCCCCAGTGTCAGAAATGGGTCCCACACCTCATATGAGAAGTAAATTGCTAGAGCTCAGGTCAGCAGAGTGAACCTGCAATGCAATATAAACAGCCCCCAGTGGGCGGTTTGGAACATCACCGGATGCCTCCTGGGATCCTGTGCTTACAGGGAAAGCCTGTGCCAACAACCTATGGGCCCCCTTGGGTTCTGGACCAAGAAGTTGGACCCCTTTTTGTATATCCAGTGACTCCAGATCATTTGGATGAGTATTTTATCTAGATACAAGAGATACGAGATACTCTTATCTGCAAGAGTAAGAGCTCTTAGAAACTTTAAGTGAAATTGATAATGGAATGTGGAAGAAAGGACGCAAGCCCATAGGCATGAGGATGGACTAGAGGTCCCCGCCCATCCCTCCTGCAAGCACTACCTTGGTTGCTCCAGCTGGGGGCAGAATAAAACGCAGCCACCATTCCCTTCTGTTTCCCTCCACCTGGTGCGAAAGGGGAGCCCATCACCAGATCGGGCTCTCCATCTTCATTCACATCTGCGGCCAAGAGTGTCCAGCCCAAGTTACAGTAGGTGTCCTTTAGGGGAAACCGGGAGACCACGTCTTGGTCAGAGGCTGTTGGCAGGATGGGGCAAGGTGTGGCCTGCCAGCCCTGGCTCAGATGGTAACTGTACCTGGCAGGAGATGGTGACGTTGGGGCAAGCAGCCATTCCTCCTTGTTTGGAGCCGAAGTAGACGTACACCGCACCCTGGGCAAAAGGCAAGCCACAGGGTGGTCAGAAGGCCTGGGTGGCAACCCAAGAACCTCAACCACAGGATAGATGGGTGACGATGACATAAATCACCCAAGTCCCTACTGTCAGAAGCTCAGTGACAGTCAGAAACCGGGCCTGTGTGTTTGCTGCTGGGCTTAACAGGGTTTTTCAGTCTGTCACTTCCATCAGACTGTTGGAGACCCCAATGCTGAAACAGTCACTCTTACCCTTGCCCACCGTGCACACTTGTTCAGTGTGCTGGACAACTGGCCCGCCTGCCTTCCTTTGTGAGCCCAGCTTTGTTTCTGACGCCTCCATGAGGCCCTCCCTGACCCAGCCCGTGACTCCTCCAAACACGACTGGTCGTGTGGCCAGCGTCCATTTGCCTTGAGACACACGCCATCATTTGTGGTCACAAACCAGTTCCTAGCTTATTGCTTGCTGGTCTCCCTCCTCACTCATTATAGAAGCATCTATGTTCCACCACGAGCCAAGGGCAGGGAAGACCGTGATAAATGAGACCACACTCTATCCTCCCGAAAAGCTGGCCAATGGGCAATGACACCGTGGCGTGGAAGGTACAAGAGTAGAAGCAAAGGATGTGGAGTAGGACAGCAAGGTGTGGCTGGATGACAGCTCCTGCATAGGTGCCATATCAGGACCTTCCAGGTGGAGGGAACTGTCTGACCCATATCCTCAAGTGAGGGGGCCTGTGAGACTGAAGATGACAAACGGCTCACAGTGTAGAAGCAGAGAATGAGGAGGTAGGGAAGCTGAGCTCATGGCAGGTAGACAGTGATGAAGGGCCTTTGCCCTTTGGGGTCACATAGGGCAAAGAAGCTGGTGCCCAGCCGTGTACGGGGCCCACATAGACGAGAGCTTCCATTCCAGGACCCAGGATCTCCGTGAGAAACCAGGGGTTGGTGAGTTCTGTGCATGAGAGAGAGGGTCTGGGGAGGTTACCACTCTGCTGTGATGACGGGGCGGGGGGGGGGGGGGGGGGCTGGAGTAGCTGGAATTTCCATCCCCCTAATTAGCATTCAGCATCTTGGTGGAGAGGGGGGAGTAAAATTTCTGGTGGAATTAGGAAAACGGGGAGGTCAAACAAAGGCCAGGGAGGCAGGAAGTAGGCACCGCCAGGTAACCCAAGGTCACATCAAGGACCCTAGCCGGGGGGCCTGAGACCATCTTCCTACAGATGCTGGCTCGGCCCAGGTGGCTGTCTGCTTTCTACAGAGGCTGCACCCTGCCCCGCCTCCCCCTCCCTGAGGTCCCCACTCCCCCCACCGGCTGCAGCCTTACCGTGTAGGTGAGCTGCTCAGAGCCCACTGAGGGCGCTCCCACGGCCAGGTCAGGCACGCCGTCCTGGTTGAAGTCCAACACAGCCACAGCCGAGCCAAACCGACCTGAGGACTGAAGAGGCACATGTGACCCACCCCTGGCTGAGCCACAGCCTTCGGATGAGCACGCGATCCCCTGGGAGTACAGAGACCTGGACACCCGACCTGGAAGCCCAGGCCAAGGGACAAATCTGCTGCAACTGTGATAGACCTGCCACCCGCCCATGGGAGGGCTCTGCCCCAAGGACCTTCTTGGCCTGTCAGCTTTGGGGGGAAGACGAGGTGCCAGAGAGAAACGGGTCCGTTTCCACAAGGTCTAGGGTTTTAGAAAATGGTCTAGTGTCCACTGTGCCCTGCAATAAGGGCCAGGCTCCCTTTGGAAAGGAACCAAAATAATAACCGTACACACCAGCAATGATAGCTAACATCTGATCAGCACTCAGGGGGTTCTAGAGCCACCCTGTCCAGCGCGGTGGCCCCTGGCGACACGTGGCTCCTATAGTTACAGTCGCGTTAAATAAACTAGAAAGTCAGCCCCTCAGCGCCACTAGGTGCCTGGCAAATGCGCAGAAGCCAGGGCACTTAGTGGCTTTCCTCTCGGGCGGCACCGCTACAGAACACCTCTGTCGGCACGGCAAGTTCTGCTGGACGGCACTGCCAGGGACGCCGCTCTGAGCACCTGACACGCAGGAGGGCAGCTGCTTTTATTGTCTCCACGTGCACGGTTTACAAGCGGAAAACCCGGTCCCATCGGGGACCATTTCCTTCCAAGATGGATTTTCTCCATCTCGCATTCTCCCACTCTCTAGAATCAGCCCAGACCGAAAAGCAACACTTGGTTCCCCTACTGTTTCACAACACATAGAACAAGGAGCGCTCTTGCACAAGGGGAGGTTTGCCATGTACGTGGGGCCCAGAACCTGTATCAATTACTGATTGGCCAATCGTGCTGCGCCTGCAAACAATGGCATCTGTGAAGATGCCTTCGTACAGGGCAGGAAACTCGATAAACCAGAAAGGATTGCTCCAGGACACAGAGCAAGCACTTCAGGGCAGCCGGTGACAGCGCCTGCCAGCTGCAGGCGACCCGTGCCTTCCCCACCGGGGGCACCATCGGGCCCTCCTGCGAGTACCCCCTCATCCCTCCACAAGCACTGAATCCTTGAGCAAACACTTGAGATGGCTCCTCCTAATCCTTCATCCTTGCAGCCGGGGACACAGGGACAGGGAAACCGGGTAAGCAGCGTGTGGGAACTCCGTACAGCTTTCCTGTGAAACACATTCTTACAAAACAAAAATTTACATATAAAAAGAGGGAAGCTTAAAAGAGGGGGGGGGACCGTTTTGTAATATCAAGAAATCACACCCCGACTGGCTAATCAAAGCAGCTCCAAGTAAATGGCAGGTGTGCTTTTGGCAGGTATCTGACTAACCGTTCAGGTAACGACAGGATGAGATAAATGGACTGAACAGGTTTTTCAAAATGAGAAGAGTTACAGGGACGTAGGCCGCCAGCTGTTTGCCGCTCTCGTCATCCCTGTCACTGGCTATTCACTTGGAGAATCCGCCACGGACGATGCGCAGCAGCTTACAGACTCTAAAAGGGAAAATCAGGGACAGGTGCCTCACCTGGAAGCCCTCCAGGATCACGTGGGCCTCCTTGTCCAGATCCAGGTCGATGGGGGGCAGGCCCAGGTCATTGCCGTAGAGGAGGTATATGCGCCCAACTTGGACGTGGCCGGGGCGGCTGTAGCCCGGGGCGCCCACCACCAGGTCGCCGTACCCGTCCTGGTTGAGGTCAGCCGAGGCCATTGCCCTGCAGGGGAGAAGAGAGACCCCCCCCCCCCCACTGCTCTCTTATATCTGCTGAGCGCTCCGGGTGAGACAGTCTCCTGCTTCTTTCCTCCCCAGAACCCAACCCTCCAACTGCCCCCTGTAAATGTTTTTGCCCTGCCTGACAGCGGAGAATCTCTCTTCTGAGGTTGTGTCGTTTGTGTGACTCAGTCTTGCTCTCCAAGAAGCACAGCACTGGAGACGCGAAGGCCTCTGGGTATTTCTGAACCTTAGGACCCAAGTGTAAAGCATCTTCACAAAGCACCGCGTCTGGTATGCAGAACCCGGAGCGGCTAAGCGCGATTCCGGGCTCCCCGAGAACACAGAGGAAAGCTGCACCCGGCCCACGGCAGGGGCTGCTTCCGAGTGACCAGGTAACAAACAACTGAATGGGGCCTGAGACAAGCATGTGCTAAGTGTGTCCTGTTCTTTCTACCATAACTGCATAAGGTACCTCGTACTGTGAAGAAATTGAATGTTCAACGTCTTTCATAGATGAGTCTTTCTAAATGAGTCTATGGCCTACCAGTTATAGAGCAAAGGCTCAATTATCTGTTGGAGCAGCCAGAAGGACCAGAAATCACTTATTTCCTCTAGTTCTTATGGCCACATAAAGGCTCAATGGCAGAACAGAGGAAAAAGAGAAAAGAAGTCTCTGAAGGGGTTGATGCCAGGTGAGAGGGCCCTGGGGCCAGTCCCTGCACTCCTGGGGCTGGATGCCCAGGACGGACCTCTGTAGCACCCCTGGGGCCAGCAGGCCCCCCAGGAGGCCTTCTTTGGCTCTTTCAGGAAGGCAGCCAAGAAGAGCCATTATGCACAAGTGAACCACCAATAAACACAACATTCACCTCCTGCACCTGTGCTGGGGCTGAACGCGTCAGTGACCCAAGACAGAAGGGCTGTCAGCAAATTGTTCCAAGGGAAACCGTGTCATTTGGATTTAAGAAATGTGGTTGAAAAAAACTTCCCCCCCACAAAACCCCCAGGAAACAGTCCCCTTTCTATCCTTGGGCTTGGTTTTGGTTATTAAAATCAGAGGAATCCCCAACATTCTATTTATAAAATTACAGTGGTGTACTCGACTTTAGTCATAGGAAGGGATGATGTTCCACTCACTGTAAGAGCTCTGTTTATACGCTTCTAGTATCATTAGATTCCCAAAAGTCTGTAACATTAGGTCTTTAAGAACATCAAAGCTTTATAATTGTTCTACAACACCTCATCTTTGTAATTATTCAGTAAAGTGAAAGCTCCTTGTATTTTTTTTTTTGCTCCTTGTATTTAAACACATTATGACCAATTTTGAGGAGATAGTTTCATCTTTACAATAACTTGACCACTAAATTAATGTTTTTGTTGATGATGAATTGATTGGAATACAAGGAGCCAAGAGGTGCCGTCTCTATACCGTCTATTGAATGACTGAGTGGACTTCATACTGAAGGCAGCTGTTGGGTGTAGGAGAAATTGATACTTACCAACCAAGTCTTGCATAGGGAAAAGACAGGTAATAAGAGGCCAAAGGGTTGGAGACATGTTTCCATGACTGCTGAGAGCCTGTAAACATTGTCCGTATGTTCCTTTCCAAAGCCTGGTACATAAAAGTCAGGGAATCCTGGAAAAACAAAAATCATTGTAGGCAGATAAAAACACATGGCAAAATCAACAAAACTATTATTTCCTGTCAAAAGTATGAGACTTTCTAAAGGAAAATCATGTTGACAAGTGCTCAAGAATAAAGCATTGGTTCCTATCAATAAGTAAGATCACTTGGGATGAGCAATGAGGGCAGGGAAATCACAGTCCCCAGTAAGCACCAAGGGGGGCAGATACAGCCCTAGAGTTCACACCAGCTATGGCAAGAAAGAGTCAGCTAGGCCTTAACCTGAACCAATGTCGAGAGAGTCTGAACGTAACAAGATAAATGTAATGGATTAAACACCTTAAAAGTTTATTCAACCTAGATCTATGACTCTATTTGTGTTTATGGGTGTGTGTATGTATTTTCCCCCAAATGAACTGGAACAAAACCAGGATGCTAAAAATAGCCTCCAAAATCAAATGGAGGGGCTGCTGTATTTGCTTCCAGCATGAGAGTTCATCTGCAAAGCCTGGAACGAGGGGATGGTGAGCCCCCAACCTGGGATGCTAACATGCCCCGAAGAACCTGGCCCCATACTAGATGCCTCCATGTCCAAGGGATACAACTCTAAATCCACCCAAGGGCCACAGGAGACCACACAGGAACTCCAGGGGCTGCCTGCAGCGGAATCAGCTCAGAGCGGTAGGCTCCCTGCAGTGCTCGGGGCTCCAGGGAAGAGCAGGCGAAGGGCCCTGCAGGAAGGGGCTGTGCCTTTTCCCCTCTCGCCCCTCTGGCAGGCAGGCTGCCCATGGATGCTCATCCAAACGTCCAGCTCCACCTTGCTTGTTCATCCAGGGAGCACCTAGTCAGCTCCTAGAGGGGTGCCAGGCACCAGGACCAGTTGTGGGAATAGAAAGCCCCTCCCCTCCTAGGACTCACCCTTTTGTAAAGGAAACAGATCCAAGAAACTATAGGACAAAATGGTAAGTCTGTGATAGAGGGTCCCATGACATAATGCACGGAGCCCACGCAAAGTGAAATCACAGAGCCCCTGGTTCAAAAGTTATTACGAATTTTTTTTAAGATTTTATTCATTTGAGAGAAAGCACGTTCGAAAACGGAGGGAGAAAGGGTCTGAAGCAGACTCACTGAGCAGGGAGCCCAACTCGGGGCTTGATCCCACAAAAGACAGACCATGACCTGAGCCCAAACCAAGAGTCAGAGGCTCAATGGACTGAGGCACCCAGCACCCCTAAGTTATTAAGCATTGTAAGGCAGTGAGAGCAGAGCACTAACCCAAGTGTGGGGCCCTTCTCAGGGCATCCATGGCCCCCCCTGGGTGATAGCACAGGTTGCACACCCACAACGCAGGCCTGCCCAGGCCCAGGCCCAGGCCCAGCTCCCACAGGCACCAGTTACACAATGTCTTTATGAACCCACTTCTGGATGTTAAGAGCCCTTCACAATCCAACACCTGCTTCCCTTCCCAATCCTCTCCTAACACCTTGTATCCCTTGTCTTGTTTTCCAGGCAAACTCTTATCTCCAAATATCCCCAAACATTCCCAAGAAATATATTCTCACTGTTGAAATACTATCTGCTAGTCAAGACCTAACCCAAAGACCACCTTTGCCATGAAGCCTTCTCTGATTCACAGTGGAGATATAAGTTTTATCTTAAAAAGTATTCCCCACCCACATGTTTCTTGTTGCATTCTACTTACGTATGATTATTTATTGATCACCCCAGTTAGACAAATTTTCTAAAGATGAGAGTCCCTTTCCCTGTCATCTTATACTCCCTAGTCAAGTGTCTGACACTTAAAAGGTGATCTCCCGGATGGATTTCATACACAGTGAACCCCTGCCAGGGGCTCTGTGCAGTGAGCCTACAATACTGCGGACACAGTTTTCCCAAGGATGAAGCAGGACTGGCCTGGGTGCCAGGGCCACCTCAGGCTTCACTGGACTTGCCAAAGGCCACTGGAGATCCAGACCCACACCCCAGAACATCTCTGGAAAAAAACAGATTTGGAGGCCAAAGATATTTGTGGCCTGGCACATGGGCAGGCGACTCTCAGCGAGGGATTAAACACCAGTGAGTCCACAGGACAACATCGCGGGGGCAGCAGGTTCCTCTTCCCCAACCCAAGCAAAATTTCTTACCGAGGTCCAGGAATCCACACTAAAGGACACACCTCTTTGGGTATATTTTATATTTTTCCCAACATCTTTAGTTAGGTATGCAGTCAAGTTCATATGGAAATCATTTTTCTGTACTCTAGAGCTGTGAGAAAGGGAGAACAAACAAAATGAGTGAACGACAGGCCCCTGAATAACGGCGTTGAAGAATATACCAAGTTGATCACAGGTTGGAGACCATAAAGTTCTAATATCTGGAAGCTGAAGGAGAAAAACCTTCATCGGACATTCCACAGAATTTTAGTGAACATGTTTCCAAGGCTTAAAAGCCTGTCCTTATCAAAAATACTTCCCAGAGCCTCAAAGTCCTATAGCATAAAAGGTGTGAATTTCTTCCAGATTATTAAAAAGTATCAAAGGTGTTTTAGTATTTCACACACGTGGTCAAGAAACAGTCTGTAGCTATTTGGGACACTGTGTGTGGGCACACGGATTTATCTTCAAAGACATGCGAGAATGAATCATACAATGAAAGTATATTTTCAAATTCTTGCATTCTAAAGAGACTACAAGCCTGATGCCTAGAGGAGCCACACAGGCTTCAGAAGTGATGGAAATGGAACCCTACAGAACAGGAATGGACAAAGGGGCCCATGTAAACTGCCGTCAGTATAGGGACTCTGACGATCTAGACACTGCGCGCCCCATCTAAAGGCATAGAAAGAAAAGAAAAGAAGAAAAGAAAAGAAAAGAAAAGAAAAGAAAAGAAAAGAAAAGAAAAGAAAAGAAAAGAAAAGAAAGAAAAGAAAAGAGGGAGGGAGGGAAGGGAAGAAGGAGAGAAAAAGAGAGAAAAAGAGAAAAAGAAATGGAGGGAAAGGAAGAAAGAAAGAGAAAGATTTGGGATTTATAGAGAAACAGATGTTCAAATTCCATCTGCCATTTACAGCCATGTGATTTTAAACAAGTTGAAAGAAAGCAAAGCAAAACAAAAAGACAATTTAAATAAATCAGACTGCAGGGGCTTACCTGAATCTTCCTGTTCCTCCACGCTCCACGCTCCAAGCTCCACGCTCCCTCTTAGGACCCTTTACTGCTCTGCCCTGTTTGAGTATCTAACCTTTGCTCACACAAACTATCTCAGTTGAAACACTACTTCTTCACCAAGAGCCCTCATATGACAGGATTGGGATGCTCTGGGGTGCATCCCTTTCCCTCCTAACACTTGAGAGTAGTTATGGGTTCGGTTCTGGGTCCACGCGCCTGCCAAATGCACGCCCCAGGAGAACAGAAACACTCTCTGTCCCACGCATAGTGAGGCCTTAGCACCCAAACCCGCTCCTGGCAGCTAGGGATGAGGAAATATTGCTTTATTAATGTTTATAATATTAACACAGCTTTTAAGTGCATGTGGTTGGGAATACATACCACCTCTCAGAATACAAATCAAGACCACTGGCCTTCTTCCTCAGCAACTCCCTGGAAATCTCACCCTGTCTCATCCATAAATGACTTTCTCAGGGTGAAATCTGGGAAAAGGTTATGAGTGATAATAAGGAAAGTAAGAATATTATTAACTGCCATTTTTATTGTTTATTGAACAACTTAACTGATATGACCTAGTTGCATTAAACTTAACTTTACCTCCATTCTTGCACACCACCCAGACCATGATTTTGGGAATACGCACATGTGATTTTTCTATTTTGTCAAAGGAGGAAGCTATACCTCAAAAAAAAAAAAAAAATTAAGTGATTGAAAATCACATGGCTGTAAAGGGCAGAACTGGAATTTGAACCTCCGTCTATACATCCCATGCCTTCAGTGTCTACTGAGCATCTCTCTGGGCAAGATTTTTTTTTTAATATTTTATTAATTTATGGGGAGGGTGCTGGAGGAGCAGAAGGAGGAGAGAGAGGCAGACCACACTGAGTATAGGGCCCAACACGAGACTCGACCTCAGGACCTCGAGATCATGACCTGAGCCAAAACCACAAGTCAGAAGCTTCACTGACTGAGGCACCCCAGGCACCCCAAGATCATCTCTATGAATATTTTTGGAATCCACTTACCCCTGGGTGCTTGTTTTTTGGCCGCCACATGCAATGAACAGAGGGTTCTCGGGCAGGTTGCAGTCACTGGGGAAATAGTCAAAGGAATCAGGCATGTACCCACCTCCCTTTCAAGCATGAATGTTACTGACAATAGGTGGTGCACTTCACACCGCCTCCTGCAGAGGGGTGCAGGGTGTTCATCAAGGAACCTGACACAACTCGGAAGAAAACATGGTCCTACTTGACAGGGCAGGTGAGTTGAGTGCAGGCAGCACTACGGTAACACAGCCCCACGCTCCAGTCACCCCGACTCACAACCCGCCCCCCCGTCCCACTCCACCTGCTGAGCGACCCCACACTAACACGAACTGTCCAAGAGTTCAAGATGGAAAAAAAAAGACTCCCAACTGCACCCCCTCTCTGCCAATGATGCCCATTTCTGCTCCAATAGGTCTTACTTTCTCAATCTCATTTCTTTAAAAACAAAGATCTGTAAACAGACAAGGCCACCGAGAGAATGGAAGAAGTGAATTTTCCTTGGACTCTGAAAGGAAGCGCTCAGTGCGGGGTGCAGAGTATGACATTAGAAGAGTCTGCTCTGGGGGAAGATCTGATGGGGTCAGTAGGGGACTTCCCTACAGGCCAGGAGTCAGAAAACAAGATGGGGAGAAGCTGAAGGCAAACTTCTATCAAAATCTTTCTGAGGGCCAGCTTTAAGCTTAGGAAAAGATTCCTCCTCAAGGTCCCACCAGGATTCGGATGGGAATTCCTCAAATGCCACAACCAGGATCCAGACAGCAGCCTTGCAACAGAAGCACTACAGTTATCAATAGTTTTTTTAATTACGTAGAGCTCTGGCTGGGAATGTAACCACCATTTTCTCACTGTTTCTTTAAAAAGATACACTCAAAGCTTCAAGCAACAAATGTGCTTTGGAAGATAATTCTCAGCTAAAAAAATGCTTATAATATGGAAATGTGTACATGTTTCCTTCACTCATGAATTTGTATCCTCTTTCCTGGGAGCCTTCTCCAAATTTCCCATAAAGCTCCATGAATTCTTTTTTTTTTTTTTTTTTAAGATTTTATTTATTTATTCATGAGAGACAGAAAGAGAGAGAGGGGCAGAGACACAGGCGAGGGAGAAGCAGGCTTCCTGCAGGGAACCTGACGTGGGACTCAATCCTGGGTCTCCAGGATCACACCCTGGGCCAAAGGCAGCGCTAAACCGCTGAGCCACCCGGGCTGCCAAAAGCTCCATAAATTCTGATGAATCTCCCTTTGTCTATGTGTGTAAAGTGCCATCAATCCATGCACTTTTCTGCCTTGACAAGTTAGAATATCAAGAGACAAATCTATTTCTTCTCAAATAGTTCTCCTAATGGAAGAATAAAGTCTAGCCGTCTGAGCTGTTTGGACAACCAAACAAACACCACAGCTGTTCTCCACTTAAGGACCATTACACATGGATTTTATAAAACAAATAAATGCAGGTCATTCACACTCACATGACCAATATAAACTTAACTTCCTTCCAATAAAAAATATAATACTAGTAGCCAACATGTATTAAGTGCTTCCTACATGCTAAATCATTTACAGAGTGACCTCACATGCTCCTCCCAACATCCCCATGATAAAGGGAGAATTATTATTCACCCCATTTCACAGATGAGAAAACAAAGCTTAGGGAGGTTTAGCTACTTGCTTGGGATAACTCAGCAGTGAGAGGAAGGTCTTGCAAATTCCAAAGCCCATCCTCTATCATTGTGTGCATCTAAAAACACACAGCCACAGAAGGAGAGCCTGGAGCGTTCACAGGAGGCTTGTTTCATTATTTTAAAAAATAGTATTTATATTGGATTATTTATGTTACTGTTTACCAACTGTTTAAAACAGGTTTAATATTTACAGCCTAATGTCAAATTTATCATGCAAGGGAATTTTGTTTCAAATCACAATGTATAATTATGGTCAACATTCTTTTAATACTAGCAAATGCTATTAAGGGCAAAAGAACATCATCCAGCATAGAATATCCTAAAGTTACAAGTATTCAGGCCCCTCCAATTTAGAACATCTGCCCAACGCTCCTCAGCCTGGAACAACTGCCTGGTGCAGACTCAGCTCTAGAACCATCTTTCCCACTGCATGGCTGCTGCTTGAGCTTCACACCCTGCCCTTTCCTGCATGGGGTACTCCCTCCACTGCTCCCTCTCCAGACCCCCACCACACCCCACTTGGTTTGGCAGCCTGGGAGGGCTGCACACACAGTGGACTGGTTGTAAGCTGGATCTGAGAGGATCCTTAGCTCTCTCCTACAGCAGGGAGACTGTGAGCCTACAGGTCTATTGCAGCTGGAAGTAGGGTACTGCAGTCTACCCTGGTCTACATGCCCTGGTTCACGTCTCTGGCTAACACTCATCCTGGACATGCAGGGCAGGAGCAGAAAAGGAGCTGGAACCCAGACACCATTCTATATGGGCTGAATGTCAGACTCCACCAGAAGGCTGTGATTTACAAATCCACCCATTTCTGATTTTACTTGGGTCAGTGAAGTGCTCTTTGAAACCCTTTGAACCTGAGATGGCAGCAGGGGGAGAGGAGGCTCACTGAGCCAGGCTGCTGGAGCCTGTGCACAGCACCAGTCCTCCCTGAAGAAGAGACACAGCCACAGTTCTTCAAGATCCCCCTCCTCTCTGTCCCTAAAACAGGAGACAGCAGCACATGTCACCAGATGGGAGTGCATCTGGGTTCTGAGATGACCATTTCCATTCTTCTCCTCCTTAGTTAGGACAGACTAGCACTTCTTGAGACCTTTGCATTTGCCAATTGGAAATGTGAGAGCAGCACCAGGGAAGGGAGGGAAGAGGCAGAAGTGGCTGGTCGAGGAGGGATGGCAGTATCTCACCTGGTCCCATTCTCTAACATGAAGCTCATCAGACGGTAGATGTTAGTGGACCAAAACGCCATGTCATCCAGTCCCCCCAGGAAATATTCTTGGAATTGTTCCACCAAAAATGGGGACTTTCTGGAGAAAGTGGGATAAAGCTATGGCACAGAAAAAGAAAACTTATCAATAGGTGCTCTTTCTGGTATCTTTATAATCCTTTAAAATTTTGAAGAATAAAACCCTTACCTTGGAAATAGCTAACATCTCACCATACCTGCAACATGAACAAAATTTTTTGCCTGTTGAGTTTGATTTGTACAAAGAAGTGAAGCAAATAAAGAAGAAGCTCCATCAACATCTATCTACTCTCATGCAACTGCTTTCAAATAAGCAAAAATCCAGAAATCCAAACTCCAACTCAGGAAACTGAAATATTAAAAAGTGCGCTAAGGAAATTCACATGAAAATCAGCTAAAAATTCTCCTCTGGGTCACACCTACATTTCCAAGAATTGAAGGTATGAACAGTCAACAATTGCACTTTTGGTGATGACTTCTCGGCCATAGAGTTTCTTGTAAATTCCCAGCAGATCTTCAATGGGCACATACCTGAGAAAAGCATTGGAATAAAATAAGATTCTGAAATTAAAGAGGATTTAGGCATGATTATTACATGCCAGGGCTTTCGGTGAACTATTTATTTAATCCTACCTACAAGCCCAGGTACCCACTGGACATAAGAGGACACTAAAGCACAGAAAAGTGAATTGACTTCCCTAAAGTTGCAGAGCAAACTTAATTCAGTATTTATGAAGGTACATTTGAAGACAGAAAACTAACTATAAAGTATGAAAAGGAAGTTTAGTCTTGTGAATTCACAGTTCAAGAAGCAATATATTTTTATTTTTTGGAGCACTGAATTATTCTCAAATGTTATTACTATTATTTTTTGAGAAAGAGAGAGAGAGCAAGGAGGGGAGGAAGAGAGGGAGAGAGAGGGTTTTAGGAAGGCCCCATGCCCAGTGTGGAGCCAACACAGGGCTGAGATCAGGACTTGAGCCAAAATCAAGAATCAGATGCTTAACCGACTGAGCCATCCAGGTGCCCCAAAAGTTATTATTTTTAAAAATATCCCCAAATCCTGGTTTTAGAATACACAGTGTAAAATGCCAAAGAGAATTCCAAGTCAGAGTTTTGGTTGACAGCTACTCATGATTTCAGTTGGAAGAAGAGTAGCATACATGAGATTAATGCTGAACCATCTTCCATCTGGATTTATGAAGCCTTTGACTATACTGGACAGAAATCACAACCAAATAAAATGTGATTATAGTATATGTATAAGAAAGAATCTATGGAGATATCCACTTTTTAATTTACAAGAGCATCAGAGTGGTCCTCCCAATAAAAATAGCTCTAGGCTGGACAAAATAACAAAAATATTTTTTTAGATGAATCATAGTGCTAGCAAGGAAGTGAAAAATTTCCGAAGGCAGCACAAATTGAAACTGGAAACTTTAAGAGGTAAGAGCAGAAGCCAGCCTTTGCCCTGAGCACTTGGAGATTTTTCCGATGGCTGCGTTGTATGCAGATGTGGGCTGAAGTGTAGGAACTAGCCAAAGCAGCCCATCTCAGAGGAGACTCCACTAAAGGCTATACCCTATGCATGAGTATTAGGTAGAAACAAACCCAACCTATTAAAAAGAACAAGAAAGAAATTGGTCTTCATCTTGACAATAGATAGAGAAGGGCAAAATATCTCTCCCACTAAAATTGGTAATTACTACCAGTCCCACAAATGGTCTGTCTGCATTCATCTGTAATCAAGAAAACTTCAAGGGCTGAATGTAATTCAATGTGGTCTTAGATTAATGTGCCTCAAGGCAGCCTTCAGAAATCCAGACAAACCCTCAATGGAGATGCAACTCTATGTCCAGCCATGAGTAATTAGAGAACTGTGGGACATAACCAAGTAAGCCAGCATGACTACAGTAAGAGTTGCTAAAGTAGACTTGAAGGCAGTAAGCATTCATTAGAGATGAGAAGGGTCAGTATATCATGACGAAAGGTCAACTCACCAGAAAGACAAGATTTTTACACTGGAAGGTACCTGCCAACATATCTTTAAAACAATAAACACCAATTTGACAGAACTTCAAGGAGAAATGGAAAAAATATCCACCATTGGTGAGGGAAATTTTTTAACAAGGTTTTTCTCTCAGTAGTTATTAGATTGACCTAATATAAAATAAAAAGGCTATTTTATTTATACTTGTAACAGTAAATTTAATAAGCTTACACAAATAAGCATATATGTAACATTAGGTAAAAAATTGGAGAACATTCTTTTCAAACACAGATGGGATATTTATAAGAGTTGATTATATGCTGGACCTTAAATCAAGGCTCAACAGGAGACTCCTGGCAAAGATGGCAGAGTAGGAGGACCCTAGATTGATCTCATCTCACAGATATAACTAAACAACCATCACATCAATGCAAACAACCCAGAAAACAACCCAAAGAATGGCAGAAGAGTGGTGCCTGGCTGGCTCAGTTGGAAGAGCAAGCAACTCTTGTTCTCAGGGTTGTGAGTTTGAGCCCCATGTTGGAGATAGAGATTACTAAAATTAATTAATTAATTAAAACAACAACAACAACAACAAAGACTGGGAGAAGAAACGCCACAACTAAATGTAGTGAAGAGTCCACATCGAGGAGAGTAGAAAGTGCAGAGATGTAGTGGGGGTGCTAAACCCCACAGGTCTGGCCACCAGGGGGAGGAAGCCATGGTTTTGGGGTGGGGTGATCATCAGATCACCAGCAGATCATCACACTGGGGAGCCTTCAAGAGTGAGCTATAGCTCCATAACATTTGGTTTTGAAAATGAGAGCAGCTGAATTTTCTGAGTGCTAGCCAGTGGAACATAAAGACTGGAACTTAAAAAAAAAAAAAAAAAAAAAATCAGTGGGCGTGGCTTTAGAAGAGCCCAGAGGGTGACAAGAAGCTGAGTCTCTGCCCTTAGAGAGATAGCATGACAAACAGTCTGCAGAGATAGAACACAGAAGCAGTAGTTTAAAAAGTGTAGAGGAAAAAAAGTAGGGGGCATAAAAGAGGGAGAGTGAGTTACTAATCTCAGAGTTCACTGAGGAACTTTTCTAGGAACAGAGAACTGGCAGGCACCATTTCCCTCCCCACTCACCAGCATAAACAAATATGGGAACCAGCACAGCACCAGACTTTACTACCCAACTTGCATACACCACACTCTGCCCCCTCCAGCAGGGCCCATCTTAATCCCAGTGCTGCAGATCCCCTCCCCCAGAACACAAGTACAAACTTTGCCAACACTGTGTCTCTCAACCTCCCAGAGAGGACTTGTGCACCTTGCTAAAACTGTACCCTCTGCCCGTGTGTACTGTGCAGAGCAGCCTCAGTTTCTCCACAGCAGCTGTGCATCCCCTGTGGAAGAGGCCTAGGGTACACAGCTTGAAGCAGCACACCACTGCCTTCATGAGTCATGGAGCAGCCCCAGTGAGCCCCGGTCTTTGGGGCTGCAGGTCCCCCATGGAAGAGGACCCACACCATCATCTTAAAAGTGCATACCTCAAAGTAAGTAAGTAAGTAAATAAATAAATAAATAAAAAATTTTTTTAAAAAGTGCATACCTCTGCCTACTACTTTTAAGAGCAAGAGATGCAGCTGACCTTCCTAACACAGAAAAACAGAGAGGAGACAGAAGAATATGTCCCAAATGAAAGAACAGGACAAAAATCACAGTAAGAGACCTAAGCAAAACAGAGATAAATAATATGACCAGAAGGGAATTTAAAGTAATGATCATAAAGGTACTCCCTGGACTTGAGAAAATACTAGAAGACATTAGAAGATCCTGAACATGGAGGGGAAAAAAAAAATTGGAGAGGAAGACCACAATAATCCAAAGTAAAAATACACTTGATAGAATAAATAGCAAGCTAGAGGAAGCAGAAAAACAAATTAATGACCTGGAAGACAGAGTAATGGAAATTAACCAAGCTGAGCAGGTGAGAGAGAAAGAATTATGCAAAACAAGAATAGACTTAGAGAACTCAGTGGCTCCATGAAGCATAATGACATTCACATTATAGGGATCCCAGTAGAAGAGAGAGAAGGGGGGGGGGGAGTAGAAAATTTATTTGAAGAAATAATAGCTGATATCTTCCCTAATGTGGGAAAGGAAACAGATATTGACATGCAGGAGGCACAGCGATATCCTCCCAAAACTCAAGGTAATCCAAACCAAGACACATATTAATTAAAATGGCAAAAAGTCATGATAAAGAAATAATTTAAAAGCAGCAAGAGAAAAAAAGACAATTACATAGAAGAAAAATGTAATTTTTCATAAGGCTACCAGCTAATTTTTCAGCAGAAACTGCAAGCAAGAAGACAGTGGCATGATATATTCAAAGTGCTAAATGGGTAAAATCTGCAGCCAAGAATATTCTATACTGCAAGGCTGTCATTCAGAATAGAAGGAAAGATAAAGAATTTCCAGGGAAACAAAAACTAAAAAGGTTCATGACCAATAAACCAGCCCTGAAGAAAAAAAGGAATCCTTGAGTGGAAAGGAGAGACCATAAGTGAGAGTATGAAAAGTAGGGAACACAAAAGCAGTAGAAATAAGTATATCTGTAAAAATCAGTCAAAGGATTTGCAAAATAAAAGGATGTAAATTATGACACCATATCCTGAAAATGGGAGTGGAGGGAGTAAAGATGGTTTCAAATTAAACAATCATTGGCTTACTACAGACTGCTATATGCAGAAGATGTTATATATAAACCTAATGGTAACCACAAGTCAAAAACCACTAATACATTTGCAAAAAATAAAGAGAAAGGAATCCAAGTATATTATAGAAATCCAACTAATCATGAGAAAAGAGAGCAAGAGAAGGATCAGAAAAAAACTATAAAAAGCACCCCAAAATAAGTAACAAAATGGCACTAAATACATACCTATTACTAATTACCTGGAATGTAAATGGGCTAAAGGCTCCAATCAAAAGACATAGGGTGACAAAATGGATAAAAACAAAAAACAAAAAAACAAGACCCATCTACATGCTGCTTACAAGAGACTCCTCTCAGATAGAAAGATACCTGCAGACCAAAAGTGAGGAGATGGAGAAACATTTGTCATGCAAATGCAAGGCAAAAGCAAGTTAGGGTAGCATACTTATCCTGGACAAAATAGACTTTAAAACAAACACTATAAAAAATAAAAATAATACAGTATAACAAGAGACAAAGAAAGGCCCTATGTAATCAAAAAGGTGACAATTCAACAAGAAGATATTGTAAATATCTTTGTAAATATTTATGCAACTAACATGGGAACACCCTAACATCTAAACCAGTTAATAACAAATGTAAAGGAAGTAATTGATAATACAATAATGGTAGGGGACTTTAACACCCCACTTACATCAATGGACAGATAATCCAAATAGAAAATCAAGAAAACATTGACTTTAGGGACACTTGGGTGGCTCAGAGATTAAGCATCTTGGGCGCCTGGGTGGCTTAGTGGTTGAGCTTCTGCCTTCAGCTCAGGTCGTGATCCTGGGGTCCTGGGATCGAGTCCCACATCAGGCTCCCTGCATGGAGCCTGCTTCTCCCTCTGCCTGTGTCTCTGCCTCTGTGTGTCTCTCATGAGTAAATAATAAAATCTTAAAAAAAAAAAAAAAAGCATCTGCCTTTGGCTCAGGTTGTGATCCCAGGGTCCTAGGATCGGGTCTTGCATCAGGCTTCCAATGGGGAGCCTGCTTCTTCCTCTGCCTTGTCTCTGCATCTTTCTCTGTGTTTCTCATGAATAAATAAATAAAATCAAGAAAAGAAAGAAAAGAAAGAAAAGAAAAGAAAAGAAAAGAAAAGAAAAGAAAAGAAAAGAAAGAAAGAAAGAAAGAAAGAAAGAAAGAAAGAAAGAAAGAAAGAAAGAAAAGAAAAGAAAAGAAAAGAAAAGAAAAGAAAAGAAAAGAAAAGAAAGAAAAGAAAAGAAAAGAAAAGAAAAAGAAAAGAAAGAATAATGGCTTTGAATGACACACTGGACCAAATGGATCTAACAGATACATTCAGAGCAGTCCATCCTACAACAAGCAAACACATACTTTTCAAGTGCACTTCGAACATTCTCCAGTAGAGATCATATATCAGGCCACAAAACAAGCCTCCTCAAAAAGATCCAAGTCACACCATGCATCTTTTCTGACCACAATGCTATGAAACTAGAAATTATAAGAAAAAATCTGGAAGGAACACAAATACCTAGAGTTAAATAACATGCTACTAAACAATAAATCGGTCAACTGAGAAATCAAAATATAAATTACAGATTACACAGAAACAAACGAAAACTCACTACAAAATCTTTGGGAAGCAGCAAAAGCTGTTCTAAGAGGAGAGCATACAGCAATGCAGACCTACTTCAAGAAGAAAAGTCTCTTGGGATGCCTGGATGGCTCAGTGGTTGAGCGTCTGCCTTCAGCTCAGGGCTTGATCTCACAGTCCCAGAATCGAGTCCCGCATCAGTTTCTCCTTGCTTCTCCCTCTGCCTAGGTCTCTGCCTCTCTCTCTCTGTGTCTCTCATGAATTAATATATATATTATATATATATAAAGAAGAAGGCAGCCCAGCTGGCTCAGCAGTTTAGCACTGCCTTCAGCCCAGGGCGTGATCCTGGAGACCTGGGATCGAGTCCCACCGTCAGGCTCCCTGAATGGAGCCTGCTTCTCCCTCTGCCTGTGTCTCTGCCTCTCTCTCTCTCTCTCTCTCTCTCTCATTAATGACTAAATAAAATTAAAAAAAAAAGAAGAAAAGTATCAAATAAACAACCTAGCCTTACACCTAAAGGAGCTAGAAAAAGAGCAAACAAATCCTCAAAACCAGTAGAAGGAAGGAAATAATAAAGATTACAGCAGAAATAAAGGATATAGAAATTAAAAAACAATAGAACAGATCAATGAAACCATGGGTGGATTCTTTGGAAAGATTAAAATTGATAAACTACTTGCCCAAATTGGGGAGGGGGTCTTAAATAAACAAAAAAAAAAAAAAAATAGAGAAGAAATAACAAATGAAACCACAGAAACACAAAGAACTGTATGCTGACAAACTGGACAACCTAGAAGAAATGGATAAACTCCTAGAACATATAAACTACCAAAACAGAAACAAGAAGAAATAGAAAATTTGAACAGACTGATTACTAGCAATGAAGTGGAATCAGTAATCAAAAAACTCTCAAACAAAAGTCCAGGACCAGATGGCTTCCTGGGCAAAGTCTACCAACCATTTAAAGAAGAGTTAATACCTATTCTTCTCAAACTATTGCAAAAAATAAAAGAGGAATGAAAACTTCCAAATTCATTCTATGAGGCCAGCATTACCTTGATACCAAGGTGTAAAGACACCAAAAAACAGAACATCTGGGTGGCTCACCTCTGCCTTCAGACCAGGGCGTGATCCCAGAGTGCCGGGATTGAGTCCCACATCAGGCTCCCTGCATGGAGCCTGCTTCTCTCTGCCTATGTCTCTGCCTCTCTCTCTCTGTCTCTCTCATGAATAAATAAATAAAATCTTAAAAAAAAAAGACACCAAGAAAAAGGGAACTATAGACCAGTATCTCTCATGAAAACAGATGCAAAATTCCTCACTGAAAGCAAACCAAATCCAGTAATACATTTTTAAAAACCATCCACCAAGATCAAGTAAGATTTATTCTTGGGTTGACAGGGTGGTTCAATATTTGCAAATCAGTCAACATGATACATCACACCAATAAGAGAAAGAAAAATCATATGGTCATTTTAATAGATGCAGAAAAAGCATTCAACAAAGTAGAACATCTAATCGTGATAAAAAAAACTCTCCACAAAGTAGATTTAGAGGGAACATATCTCAACATAATAAGCGCCATATATGAAAAACCCACAGTTAACATCATACTTACTGGTAAAAAACTGAGAGCCTTTCCTCTAAGGTCAGGAATAAGAGGAATATGTCTACTCTCATCTGTTATTTAAAATAGAACTGGAAGTCCTACCCACAGCAACCAAACAAAAAGAAATAAAAGGTATCCAGATTAGAAGAAATAACACTTTCATTATTTGCAGATGACATGATACTATATATTAAAAACCTAAAGACTCCACCAAAGAACTGCTAGAACTGATAAATGAATTCAGTTGGATCACAATATACAAAAGCTGATGTACAAAATTCTGTTGTATTTCCATATACTAATAAAGAAGTAGCAGAGAGAGAAACTAAGAAAACAATCCCATTTACAATTACACTAAAAACGATAAAATATCTGGGAATATACTTAACCAAAGAAGTGAAAAACTGCTACTCTGAAAACTATAAAATACTGATGAAAGAAACTGACTATGATACAAAGAAGTGGGAAGACATTCCATGCTCATGGATTGGAAGAATATTTGCTAACATGTCTATACTATTCAGGGTAATCTACACATTTAATGCATTCCTTACCAGGGCGCCTGGGTGGCTCAGTTGGTTAAGTGATTGGCTTTTGATCTCAGCTCAGGTATTTATTTTTTTATTTATTTTATTTTATTTTATTTTATTTTATTTTATTTTATTTTATTATTTTATTTTATTTTATTTTATTTTATTATTTTATTTATTTTATTTTATTTTATTTTATTTTATTTTATTTTATTTTATTTTATTTTATTCATGAGAGACACAGAGAGAGAGAGAGCCAGAGCCATAGGCAGAGGGAGCAGCAGGCTTCATGCAGGAAGCACGATGTAGGACTCGATCCCGGGACCCTGGAATCAATGCCCTGAGCCAAAGGCAGATACTCAACTGCTGAGCCACCCAGGCATCCCAGGCCTTTTTTTTTTTTTTTTTTTTTTAAGATTTTATTTATTTATTTGTCAGAGAGAGAGAGAGAATACAAGCAGGGGGTATGGCAGGCAAAGGGAGAAGCAGGCTCCCCGCTGAGCAAGAAGCCCATGCAGGACCCAATCTCAGGACCCCAGGATCATGACCTGAGCTGAAGGCAGACACTTAACCATCTGAGCCACCCAGGCATCCTTCAGTTCAGGTCTTGATCTCAGGGTGGTGATTTCAAGACCTATGTTGGGCTCACTGTGGAGCCCACTTAAAAAAAAAAAAATGCAATCCCTATAAAAATACCAATAGCATCTTTCACAGAGCTAGAATAAACAATGTTAAAATTTGTGTGCAACCACAAATGATCCCAAATAGCCAAAGCAGTCTTGAAACAAAGAAAAGCAAACTAGAGGCATCACAATTCTGGACTTCAGGTTAGATTTCAAACCTGCAGCAGTCAAAATAGTATGATACTGGCACAAAAATAGACACATTGATCAATGGAACAGAACAGAAAACCCAGAAATGAACCCACAGCTATATGTTCAATTAATCTTCAACAAAACAGGAAAGAATATCCAATGGGAAAAGTCTCTTCAACAAATGGTGTCAGGAAAACTGGACAGCAACATGCAAAAGAATGAAACTGGACAACTTTCTTATGCCATACAGAAGAATAAACTCAAAATGGATTAAAGACTTAAATGTGAGATCTGAAACCATAAAAGTCCTAGAAGGGAGCACAGGCAGTAATTTCTCTGATAACAGCCATAGCAAAATTTTTCTAAGCATGTTTTCTAAGGCAAGGGACATAAAAGCAAAAATAAACTATTGGGAATTCATCAAAATAAAAAGGTCTGCACAGTGAAAGAAACAATCAGCAAAGCTTAAAGATATTCTATCAAATGGGAGAAGATATTTGCAAATGACATATATGATAAAGGGTTAATATCCAAAATATATAAAGAATTGATATAGGTCAACATCAAAAAACTAAATAATCCAATTAAAAATGGGCAAAGAACATGGACATTTCTCCAGAGAAGACACACAGATGGCCAACAGACACATGAAAAGATGTTCATCATCATCATCAGGGATATGCAAATCAAAACTATCACCTCACACCTCTCAGAATGGCTAAAATTAACAACTCAGGAAACAAAGGATGTTGGTGAGGATGTGGAGAAAGCGGAACCCTAACTGTTGGTGGGAATGCAAACTGGTGCAGCCTCTCAGGAAAACAGTATGGAGGTTCCTAAAAAGTTAAAAACAGAACTGCCGTATTACCCAGCAATTGCACTACTGGGTGTTTACCACCAAAACACAAAAACACTAATTGAAAGAGATACATGCACCCCTGCATAGACAGCAGCATTATTTAGAAAAGCCAAGTTATCGTCAGGCTCCCTGCATGGAGCCTGCTTCTCCCTCTGCCTATGCCTCTGCCTCTCTCTCTCTCTCTCTCTGTGTCTCCCATGAATAAACAAATAAATAAAATCTTTTAAAAAAAAAAAAGTCAAGTTATGGAAGCAGTGCAAGTGTCCACCAATAGATGAATGGATAGGGATCCCTGGGTGGCGCAGTGGTTTGGCGCCTGCCTTTGGCCCAGGGCGCGATCCTGGAAACCCAGGATCGAATCCCACGTCGGGCTCCCAGTGCATGGAGCCTGCTTCTCCCTCTGCCTGTGTGTCTCTGCCTCTCTCTCTCTCTCTCTCTCTCTCTCTGACTATCATAAATAAATAAAAATTAAAAAAAAAAAGAAAGAAAATGTGATGTATGTATACAATGGAATATTACTCAGCCATAAAAAAAGAATGAAATCTTGCCATTTGCAACAACATGGATGGAGCTAGAGAGTATAATGCTAGGTTAAATAGTCAGAGAAAGACAAAAACCATATGACCTCACTCATATGTGGAATTTAATAAATTAAACAAATGAGCAAAGGGGAAAAAAGAGAGAAAGACACAAACCAAGAAATAGACTCTTCACTATAGAGAACAAACTGATGGTCACCAGAGGGGAGGGGGTGGAGGGATGGGGGGTTTGGTGATGGGCATTAAGAGTACACCTATCATGATGAGCACCGAGTAATGTATAGAACTGTTGGACCACTATGTTATACACCTGAAAGTAATATAACAGTGCATGTTAACTATACTGAAATTAAATTAAAACACTTAATTTTTTAAAGCATTAACATTTTTTAAAGATTCTTTTTATTTGATAGAGAGATTGAAAGAGAGAGAGAGTGCATTCATACAAGCCACAGGAGTGGCAGGCAGAGGGAGAGGGAGAAGCAGGTTCCCCACAGAGCAGGGAGCCCAACACAGGGCTTGATCCCAAACCCTGGGATCATCACCTGAGCTGAAGGCAGATGTTCAACTGATTGAACCAGGCACCACAAATTAAAACACTTTTAAAAAGACTCCACAAATTTCATAGGAACTCAAAGAAAATAAATATATGAGTAAAAAGTAATGAAAGAGAAAATGGACACATAATAGGACCAGTAAACCCAAAAGTTTGTTTTTAAAATAATGAAACTGAAAAATATTAGATTAGATTAACAGTTGAAAATTATATGAAAAGTCAGGATAAAGAATATTATGGATAACAAGGTAACACAAGCACAAATAAGAGACATAATTAGAAAAAATTATGAACAATCTCATGCCATGATGTTTAAACACTCAGATGAAAAGGAAAAACCCTAGAAAATAAAACTCCTTAAGAAGAAATTGAAAAACTATGTAGTCCTATAACCATGACAGAAGTTTTTAAGCAGTCCCCACAAAGATAACACTAGGCCTAGAGAGCTTTACAAATTCTACCAAACATTCAAGTTCTGATTTTACGTAGACTTCAGAGAAAAGAAAAGGAACACTTTCCACCTGATGTCATGAAGCTAGCATAACCTTGATACTAAAACCAAACAAAGACAGAATAAAGGACAATTATAGTACAAACTCACCCATAAATAAAAATGCAAAAACCTCAGGCAGCAATAGATGCAACAGATATTAAAAAGAAAATATACTATCGCAAAGTTGGTTTTGTCCCACGAATTCAACTTGATTAAATATTAGCAAATAGATCAGTATAATTGTTATATTAACAGGTAAGAAAGAGATAACTATTTCAACAGATGCAGGCTAAGTTCAACACATATGAAGTTAATTTATAATAACAACTAACATCAATCTAAAATAGAAGGAAACTGCCTAAGTTGATATTCACAAAACCCATAGCAAACATTCTATTTGATAAAATTTTGAAAGCATTCTCTGTAAGATCACAGTATCACCACTTCTTTTGTACTGAAAATATTATCCAATGTGGTACAGCAGAAAAAAGAAAGTTATAAAGATTGAAAAAGGAAAAGCAAAATGGTCACAATTTGTAGATGATGCATTGTGAGTCTATAGGGAATTCAAAAAAAAAAAATCTCCAGATAGATTAGAATAAATAAGGGAGCTTAGAAATGTTGCTAGATACAAAAATCAAAATTAGATAGTTGCTTGCATTTCTATACAGCAACAACAATTAGAAAATAAAACTAGTACCAAAAGTTACCATTTATGGTAGGAAATAAAAAGTCTCTGCAAGGATATCAAATAAAACCACATAAGACCTTGGGAGAAAACTTATAAAACTTTAATAAAAGTCATTAAAAAGGGCTTACATAAAATGTATAGCACTTTAAATAAAATGTATAGGATGTGAAGACTCAGTATTTCCAAGTTGTTAATGCTCTTCCAATGGATCTCTAGATTCAATAAAATTCTAATAAAAATTCCAACAAGATTTTTCTTGGAACATGGCAACTTGCTCCTCTCACTTTATTTGAAAGAGCCAAGGCAAAAGAATTGGCAAAGTATGTCTGAAGACAAAGGAAAGGCTGAGAGACCAGCCCAAAGAGATTTATCCTAAAGCCACTGTAATTAAAAAAAAAAAAAATCAGTATTGCTCACAGACAATTAGATCAATAGGGCAAAATAGAAAGCCCAAAAATGGACCCAAATACATGTGAAATTGTATGACAGAGAGGGCCTTATAGACCAGTAAGGAAAGGGGAGACTACCGGTAAGTGTCCTGACTTGGGGATAATCTTTTACATCTACAGAAAAACAATCAGATTCTACCTCAGAATATACAAAAAATTAACTCCAGGTAAACGAAGGACAAAGTTTTAAAAAATAAAACCATAAAAGCTCAGAAGGCTAAATAGGAGAATGATCAATCTCATGACCTCAAGGTAGCAAAGGATTTCTTAAGACATCAAAAGTACAAATTACAAAGGAAAAGATGGATATATTCAACTACATTAAAATTAAGTGCTGTTTATTAAGATATACATAAGTAAAAAGACATGCCACAAACCGTGAAAAGATATTTGTAACAAATAAATGACAAACCAGCCAAAAATTAGAAGCCCTAATATATAAGAAACATTCACAATTGAGTAAAAAGGACAAACAAACCAACAGAAAAAGAGGCTGAAAACTAAACAAGATTTTCACTTAATATTGAACACAAATGATTGATAAAATATGAAAGAACATTCAACCTCATTAGTCATCTCAGAAATACAAATTAAAACTTTAATGAGATTTTATTACACACCAAACAGGCTATTTTTAGGTCAGACAATGCCAAGTATTAGACAATGCAGAAGAAGTAGAACTACCCTATGAACCTGAGGAGAGTATCAATTGGGAAGACGATTCTGAAAGTTTGGGCTTACTTAAGTTAAACGTACATACATCCTATGACCCACTAATTCCATGTCTAGTGGTGATTACCAGAGAGATGCCCCTCTGGTGCACAAATGTATGTACAAAAATGTTCATAGCAACACTACGTATAAAGCAAAAACACTCCATATTACTTACATATCCATCCACATTGGAATGGAGCATTTCATTTGGTGTATCTATACAATGGAGGACCACAGAGTAGTGAAAATGAACTACAGTCAAATACATAAATGTGATTGTATCTTGGAAACAGGAATGTAAGCAAAATTTGAAAATACTCGCTATGCAATTCTATTCATCTGTAGATTAAAACCATGTACTATTTTGTATATGGACACATCCATAGGAATTCAACTATAAAGAAAAGCAACAAAATGGTTAACAGGGACTCCATCGTAGTGGTTACCCTGGTGGGAGAGAAGGCGAGCAGAGAAAGCAAGGAGCTCATAAGATACCAGTAAGGCCTGATTTTGAACCAAGTGGTAGCTACACAGGTGTACACAATCTTATTTTTTTATAAATACCCATTTTTATAAGGTATAAGTTACAAATTCAAATCATCCACTTAAACTATTCTAATCTGCCAGTTTACTTTACAAATTTTACATATGCAGAATAATCCTAATTACATTGTAGGCTATATTTTCTAAGGGGATTGAAAAGGGTCAAACTTCTAAATACCATTTAGGGAACACATATGTAAGTGTACATTGCTCTTACCAGCGCCGTGCAAGGTAATTAAAATTAAACTCAAACTGGCTCAACACATCTCCACCTGAGGTATAAGAAAAATATTTACATTTGGTCAGTTAGCGACAACACATGGCATACTTCTTTCAACACAGATTTGCACAATCCAGGTGGTGAGTCCCTTACATTGTCACATATTTGTGTTCATTGTTTTAACACAAGATGAATCATATCTTTAAGAAATAGTGATCATCTTTATCTTAGCCAGTAAGACATGAATTAAGAAAGAAACACCCATATAAACAAGTTTTTCATTTTAAGGAAAAAGATGAACCATAAAAGTTATTTTTTAGAAAAACACCATTCACCCCGTACTTTGGCTATTTAAAGGTAATTCACTAAGGAAAAAGATGGAGTGTACCAATTTAAAGCTGAAGTACTAGGTGACATTAGGTAATTAATTTCTTTTTTAGGTAATGAATTTTAAGCTGATATGAAGGTAAAGCTTTTCAAAATTATGACACAAGCCAATGATGAAATGTAATTTTTTATAAAGAAATACACATATACAACTTTTCAGAAATACATGTCTATGTCAAATGAGATATGTCCATACTATAGATCAACTGAAGTATTAAAATAGAAAGCTAGTTAGTATATGTACTGGGAAGATATGATAAAAATAACATATTTTACCTTAAATATTTATTTTTTAGTATAAATTGAAGCTTATATACACACACAAGAATGAGAAAGAGATAGTGTAGCAAGCCTACCATGAACTACACACATCCTTGCCAGCTGATGCTCCCAGAAGCATCAGCACTCTTGTTATCTAGATACCTGCCTGGTTATTAGATATTTCACAAAGTGACTTAACACCTGTTTCATGGAATATGAAAATGACATTTTTACTCAAGAGAACTACATAGTCCAGTCCTAATTCATCATGAAATGGTCCCAGTTAAGGAGAAAGAAGGTTAGTAAAAATATGGGGAAAAAAACAGATTTATGGTACAGTAGTGACTGCATAACAAGTGAGATATAACTATCACAAAAGAAACTTTGGCAAACGTAAATAAACAGTACCGAAGTCACCAGCCGAATGCGCCTCAGAATAGGAGTCATGAAAATCAACCTGAGAAAGAAAGAGAATCATATGATGTGTGCAAGCATGTGTGTGTCACAAATTGTAGCCCAAATCCCTACCCCACAGCCAGGGCAGTAGTGAGGATATGAATGCCTAACCCAATGAAATGCTAAGGGTATGGAATAGGTGGACTCAATTTCCAAAAAAAAAAAAAAAAAAAAAAAAGAAAAAAGAAAAAAACGTTTATTTTTATTATTTTATTTGTTAGAAAAAAATCATAGTGGCAGTTGAGCTGTATACTGATATCTGGTAACAAATGAGGCTATTGCAAACATTTGCACTTCAGAGGATATACACACAATCTCTACTGCGTCCAAGTGTATGGTTCTCACAGAATGGCCTTATTAATAGCAACTGGTGACCAGAACCAGAAATAAGATCGCCATTTTCAGTTTGGGGATACAGATTCTCATGTAGAAAATTAAAAACAAAACAAAACAAAACAAAAAAAACAGCATGGGGAGATGTGGTGGAGATGTGGCCAAAGTGGGTGGAGAGGAGTGGGAGGTATTGGAATGAAGTCACAGGTGAGAGCCAGCACAGGAATAGTCAACGGGATGCAGTAGTGCCTCACGGGGCCAGATGGCACCTACGCTTGTGAGCACAGCATCACGTACAGAGGTGTCCGATCACTGTCGTACCCCTGAAGCTGATGCAACAGTGTGCCAGCTACACTCAGGAGGAAAAAGGTTTTTAAATGTTAAAAGACAATGTAAAAAGAACAAACACATGTGGAACCATTACTTTCAAATAGAACTAAGTGGAGGCTCTATGTATGCTCATTAATAGACAGGGCTCGAAGAAAACACGACGTTTCCCAAATATTGTTTGTGACTAAACAGAACATCACATTTATCACTGTTTGCAGTGCACATCACTTGTTCTGCCACACGATGAATTGATGAACTTATGGGCAGCATGAAGAGTAAAAGGAATAAATAGCAACAGATGGAAATCTAATACTGCTTTGGGCAAGACATCTTGGTTCTACATGACCTCTGGAAAACCTCAAGTTTTCCTTTCCTCTAAAAGGGCCGGTTTTTAATCTTGGGTAAGGGCAGTGTCACCCCCATAGAGTCATCAACCTGAAGACATGTACTCACGGCTCCCATTGTCCTAAGGAATCCTTGTTCGATCCCCAAGCTGTGCCAGCTGACATCGGCCACCATGTGAGAGGTGATTCCAAACAAGAAAGCTACCAATTTCTCTGTGTCCTGCCAAATAAGCAAATTAGAGGGGGGACAGGTGCATGGGAACAGGGCAGTGGGGACAGGTGCATGGGAACAGGGCAGTGGTGACAGGTGCATGGGAACAGGGCAGTGGTGACAGGTGCATGGGAACAGGGCAGTGGGGACAGGTGCATGGGAACAGGGCAGTGGGGACAGGTGCATGGGAACAGGGCAGTGGGGACAGTAGTGCTTGGATTATTTTATAAAAGATCCTATTACAATTTTTAATAAGTAAGATTTCCATTACTGAGACTTAACAACAAAAATCAGAGGCAGGGTTGTTATATTTTCTAGTTACAAAAATCACTAAAGGACTTTTTGAAAAGTTTTGCAGTGCCTTGGAAGAGCTTTCGGATTAATTACTCTTGGAGCAAAATAACCAAGTGACATATCACATTTTTCTAAGTAGTGTATGCAAGTGTTTGGCACTGAAGGTACAAGGGTGAGCAGCCCTCCCAGAGCCTGGGGTGGGGATGGGGTACACATGGAATAAATGCAGATGCAAGCAAGGAACTTGCTGGAGGGCTGTGCCTACCTTCTCCCAGGGAAAGGGATAGTTCTCTCGGATGTAATGAACACTTGCATTCAGAAAGGGGGTCCAGTGAGTGCTCTCAGACACGTCGTGGAATTGCCCTGGTGAAACAAAAGCAGGTCTCAGGTGTCTTTCTTAAAAAGCTGGAGATTCCCAATCAGATCTGCCCCCATGGCTACCTCCCACAGTCCTCCCCCTTCCCTTTGAGCCTCTTCATTTCTTCTATTGATGTTCAGAGGAATCCTCTAGAACAGAAGAGCCAGCTGGGAGAGAGAGAGAGAAAGGAGCTGGAACTGGCTCAGAGCATCTGGAATCATGGGCTGCTCTGGAGGCTGAAGTATTTTCAATTTCTGTGCTAAAGGGAAGGATAAAAGGGGTAGGGGTGTGGGTGTGACGGAGGTTTGGGGGGATGTGGAGTGAGGGGGTGCAGGGGGTGGTGGTGGGTGGAGGTACAGGTGTGGGGATGTGTGTCATCTTGGTGCATCACAGTCCACCTTCCTAACAGCACAAAAGACAAAAGCAGATACTCCAAAGGCTATCAAGCATTTTAATTTACAACAGTTGTTTTAAAATGGCACAGACCCTAAGCGTCAGCTGAGAGGGTCAATGGGTGCCCATCTAGCTCTTTATTTCCACAGCAGGGGTAGGAAGGACAGGACCTGGCATCTATTCTAAGCCTCCCAATGCCACACATTTGTCCTGGGGTGTCAAATGCCACAAGAGGCAACTGAAACCAAAACTCCAGAGTTCAGATCCCTCAGTTCAAATCGTTTTGCTGTCGTTAAAAACATTCTAACCAGTTTTAAATCATTGGTTTTTCTGCAAATGACTTTCAAAGACATTGTAACTAAGAAATTTGATTTGCTTTAAGTTTTCCAAGAGATAAAACTTACAATTCGTATTGTACAGAATTCAGTAAAAATCCAAAATTAAGTATAGCAGCAACTCTTTGGACAAACCTCCCCTTAACCAAATTGCCAGATTAATGCAAAGCTTTTGTTCCCCCCTGTAATCCTACTAAACGGAAACTAAAGTTAGCCCAAGCAGGGCCTGCAGGATGGTGATGGCCAGCAGGCCACTATCCCCACAGCCAAGCTGTGGCTTATAGAGGGTCAGTGGGACTGCTTCTAATCCTGGGTAGGCCAGTTATCCTTGTTCTCGTAGTTACAAATTTGATTCAGTATAAGGTAAACTGAGCAATAAGAGTATAAATACGAAGCTGCTTCTTTGGTAAATGAGTAAGAACATTTGCTTTTCTAAGATGCAGTAAAAGTACAGTAAAGGTGAGCCCCCTAATCAAAAAAGACAGGTGCTGTGCAAGTAGATATGTGTAGGATCAAGGGAAAATTTGGGAAAACTCATGAAAATCTAATAAATCTGCATTAAATTCCTCATAATCAGTATATATTTTATAATGCTAATTGAGTTTGCTCGTGTAGCAGTCTGCACTGGTTGGGTTGGGTTTGGCCAATGGGGAGAACATAGAGGAGACCAGAGAAAAGGGAGAGAGAGAGAAATGGGGGTACTCATTCTCCTAGATCCCCTGCTTTGGGGTTATGGGGGGGGCTGGCTGTGTCCTTGACTGAAGGTCTAGCACCCCTCAAGGTGCCTCCCCATGTAGTTCCAGTAACTCCTTCCTCCCTGCACTCTTCCCTGCAGTTTTCTCACATCTTGGCCATATCTTTATAAATGGTTGCCTTATAAAACAGCCCTCAAATTACACTTGTTGCTGTGCACCATCCATGCTTGCAAGGGCCCTGACCAATACACCCCATCAGCACAGGTTACTGATAACACTACCTTAGATCTGCAGAACATTTGACAAAATAACATGAATTAACACCAACAAAAATCCAGTAAAGCGGTAAGGCAGGCATTATTATTACATTATAGGTGTGGAAACTGACTCAGCAGGGCAAGGTCTTTTTGAAGGCCACATGCTAACAGCACAGCGGGAACAAGAACCCAGACCCTTCAATCTCTTTCAAATCTTTTCCCTCCCTCCACAAAGCGGTAAAGCAAGTAAAGACATAGAGGATCAGGAAAACAGTCACAACTTCTGTGCCTAAGTAGGTAAGGTTTGGTAAAATGAAAAACGCAGTCATGTGAACTAAGTCAGTAACCAACGACAGTGGAAAATATAATGTGTTAGATTTCTTATGTTCTGGCGGCTCCTGTTAACCAACTGAAGGCGACATCGTTTGGTCTGCAAGGCTTGCTCTTACCTCTCTCGCAGATGCTGGGGTAGAACGCATCAGGGAACACGGCTCCGGCCTGGTAGGCATCCTGGTGTTCAAGCAACAGCTGGGGAGCAGGGAAATACAGAGATAAGGGGCAAGAGGGCACAGCCCGGAACAAGCCCACCCACTGCAGGAGAGGCGATGGAAGGAAGGCATAAGTAAGTTAAATAATAAAAACTCAGGCATAACCCAAGACAACACCCTACAACAGGGAACCTCAGGTTCTGTCCTGGCAAACACCGGCTGATCAAGTAGTAACCCAGTTCACTTATTTAATGTCACCCCCTTTCGTTTCTCTGGGCACCAGTAGAACAGGATTTCCCCAAGGCTAGTTCACTGACTGGTTTGTGGTAGGATTTTCAACGATCCAGTGAGAAATCAGAGAAGCAAGAGAAATACAGACATGCACATATAACATTCACACATACACACACACAGATATGAACTACGCGGGTCCACTTACACGCAGCTTTTTTTTCACTAAATATAGTAGAGTGCTAGAAATATATTTTCCTTATGCACTTTCTCACTAACACTTTCTTTAGTTTGCTTTATTAGAAGAATACAGGATATAACACATACAACATTCAAAATAAGTGTTAATTGACTTATCAGTAGGGCTTCCAGTCAACAGTAGGCTATTTGTAGGTAAGTTTGAGGGGGAATCCAGCATTAGATTTGGATTTTTGACTGCCTGGGATCAGTGCCCCCTAAACCTGGTGTTCAAGGGTGAACCTTAGATACATAAAAACTGAGATCTATATCTATATTTATATAAGTTTATAGTTCCTACCTGTACTTTAGAGTCAGATTATATCTTTTGCGCTTTTTGGGGGTTAAAAAATCCTTTCCCTTTTAAAATTATGTAAAGAAGATGGCAAAAGAACATTATATTTCAGCGCACCTGGGTGGCTCAGTTAGTTAAGCGTCTGCCTTTGGTACAGGTCATTATTTCGGTGTCCTGGGATCGAGCCCTGCATTCACATGGGGCTCATTTTCTCAGTGGGGAGTCTGCTTCTCCCTTTCTTTCCCTCTGCTCCTATCCCCAATGTCATGTTTGCACGCTCTCTCACATAAATAAAATCTTAAGAAAACAAATAACATTTTAATGTTCTTCCTCAGTTGACTGGCTTACTCCATTCCATCCTGACCCTCAAGTCTTCACAGAGTACAGAGCACCCATTTTCCTAGTAAGGAGCCTGGCTGAGGTGACAAGGTTCTGGAGCCAAGAATCAAGGTGCTGGCTTCTTCCTTTCCAGACTGTGTAGGAGGCAGCTGGCTCTGAAGCTAGCAGCTGGTGATTAGCTTGGCCTGTTTAGCTAAGTGGCTGATTAGCTAGGTAGCTGTTTGATTAGGCACAGATGGCCCTGGCAGGCCAGTTCTGTGTGTCGTCCTGCAAAGCCTTCCTGGAGCTTAGCCCAAAGACTGCTCTTCCAGTGCTCACAGTTTGTCAGCACCGATGTCCCCAATTCTGGAGGAGAACTCAGCCTAAGCTAGCCAGAGAGGTTTCCATGATCTAGAGGTGAACTATGATCGCCACAACAGGCAAAGTACAAGTTGAGCAACATAATTTTTTTTTCTTAAAGATTTGTTTATTTATTTATTTGAGAGGAAGGGCATGAGTGGAGGGGGGTTGCAGGGGGAGAGGGAGAAGCAGAGTCCTCATTGAGCAGGGAACTCTACCTGGGGATCATGGAGATCATGACTTGAGCCGAAGGCAGATGCCTAACCAACTGAGCCACGCAGGTAACCTTGACCTAAACTTTCTTTATAAGTATGTATGTATGTGTGTATGTATGTATGTATGTATGTATTCATTCATTCATTCATTCATTCATTCACTTAAAGTAATATCTGCCCTCTCCACGTGTGGCTCAAACCTACAGCCCTGAGATGAAGAACTGTACATTCTTCCAATTGAGCCAGCCAGGAACCCCCAAACTAATTTACCTGTAAGGACTTACTGATCCTCATTGCCACCACCTTGTTTGGCTCCGAGATGCATGTTTGATCAAAGCTAGCTCAGTTAGAACCTTCCCTGAGACTCCTCATCCAGAGCTATGTGGAAGACACCCTCTTCCCTTTGGGGATTTTCAGCTTGAAGGCTGAGTTCTGGATGGCCTGTGTCCTTCCCATGGAGAAAAAACACCACCTAGACTCTCTCTGCCCCTGTGCTCACTTACATGAGCCAATAAAGTCTCCTTTTTGTCTAAAGATAGCTCAAGTGGGGATCCTTGGGTGGCTCAGCGGTTTGGCACCTGCCTTTGGCCCAGGGCACGATCCTGGAGTCCCGGGATCGAGTCCTGTGTCGGGCTCCCGGCATGGAGCCTGCTTCTCCCTCCTCCTGTGTCTCTGCCTCCCTCTCTCTCTGTCTATCTAAATAAATAAATAAATAAATAAATAAATAAATAAATAAATAAATAAATAAATAAATCTTAAAAAAATAAAGATAGCTCAAGTTGGACTTTTGTCACTTAAAAATAATAATTAACTTTATTGAATATTTACCTTGCCAGCCACTGTCCTGGTCACTTTATGGGATTAAGACTTATTGCATCTGCATCTCTAGCTGAGGTAGATACTGTCATTTAACATTAAAAAATAATTCTGAAGTAAATTTTGAAAAGCAAATGTGTCAGCAAAATAGGAGACTGCTGGGAGGATTAAAAGTATAGGGAGAGGATGCATCCTTCAGATACCAAAATGTATTTTTAAGCTACAACAATTAAAACAGTAAGATATTGGAATCAAAAGAGATCAGTGAAACAGAATAAAGAGCAAAGAAAGAGACTCAAGCCTACATAATCTACAACGTAGATGAATGAAGGGTGCAGTAACCAACCAGTGGTGTTGGCACAACCCTGGGGTGGGGAGGGTCCCATTCTCGCAGGGGGAGATCCTAGCGTGGCCTGCTGGACACAGACTTGAAATTAGCGTGACCAACAAGAGCTTCCCAGATCCCGAAAGCACTCTATGCCAAAGTGAATGCAAGATGAATTAAAGAGTTAAAGGCAAAACATGAAACTACAAAATTAAGACCAAACTGAAGGTAATAACTGCATCATCTCAGGGTGAGAATGATTTTTCTAAGCAAAGCATACAAGCATAAGCCATTAAAGAACAGAATGATGCACTTAACACAAAGATGGAAGCATTCTGCATGGTAAGAAAAAAAAAAAAAAAAAAAACAAGAAGCAAACTGAAGAGAAAAATAACCTTGAGAATCATCTGACACATGACAGGCTCATATCTTTAAGCGGTCATTCTTCCACATCAAGAGAAACATCCTGATGAAGAAATGGGCAAAATACATGATTCATTGTAGACATAATAGAAATCGTTGATAGACACTTATAAGTATGTTTAGTCTTGTTAATGAATTAAAATGCCAATTAAGCCTAAAACAGAATACCATTTTCCACCTACCAAATTAGCAAAACTTAAAAAATTAAAAACAGGCCCTAAAAGTGATTCTGTTTCCAAATTTAAAGATACTAATCAAGAAATTTCAACGAAATACACAAGCAACTGAGGATATTAATCCTCCATGGGCTAAAGAGGCCTTTCCTGTTTAGTTTTGTTTTTTTCCTTTGTTTCTGGGCCAAACGGACTCAGCTAGCAGTGCCAGGGCTGAAGGGTTTGCCAAATGTGGTTGGGAAACTGGTCACAAACCAGGAGACTGAGCATGAAGAATACATATTGGGAATGATGGCCAGGCTTCTCACTGTTGGAGAAAGGTATCGCAGATACGGACACAGAAAATACTACAACAAATCCTGTGGTGATGGATCTTAATCAGAGATATTCTTGGGTGAATTCATGGTTTTAAATAACGAGGTGAAAAAAAAAATAACGAGGTGGATAAAACAGACACAAAAGTCAGCTTGAAACAGAATCTGGAACAAGGTAAGCATCAAGATACATGATAATGTAAGTAGAAATCCATGAATGGTATATGGATAGAAGTAAATATATGAATGGGGAAGAAGGAAAGGCTCTATTTTACAGTAAAATGCCAAAAAATATCGAAAGAGTGATAGAATCAGGTAAACAAATTGGCAACCATCATAATAATTATTTCAGGCAAGAATTATCAATAGCTGCTAAAACCAGTGGGTAAAACCTTGATGAGAAACAGGATGTTTACATTACCTCAATTTCCCCACAAAATATTTACTTGCTAATTAAAAAGTAGAAAATACTTATTAACTTTCCAGTGTGAAAATGTGAAGATGCCATCTCAACCAAGTGATAAAAATTAATATCACTAGGACTTCTGCTTCCAGGAAGATGGAATAAATGTATTTATTCCTCTTGCTAAGCACAACCAATAGCCCTGGACGTTGTACACAATGTGAGCATAAAAAAAGCCTCTGAAAGGTGGAGGTAAGCATACAGGTGGCTGGGGAACTCAAGCCCTGAAGACAACACTGGTGAGTTCTCTGCATTTTCTCTTTGCTTCATAGTTCCCACACTGAATACCAGAAGAGACTGCTGCCTAGAAACTCTAATGGGCATAGACCAAACACACAAACAAAAGCCACAACAAAAGCCTGCTGTCTCTAACCGTAAGACCAGGAAATGGGTGGCCTAGCAAGACAGAAAATGTTTAGACGATAGCCTTTCTACTCCGGCCACACATCACAGAAAAAACTGTGGCCCATCCTCACCAGGACTTTCATCTTGGCCATCCTGTCTCCTATCCCTGCTCCTCAGTGTCAGTGGAGAACATGGGAGAGTCTGGACATCCAGTCCCAACTGGCAGTAACATGGCACCTCTCCCCATCCTTACTAGATGGGATCAGAACACCACAATGAGACACCCTATCCCCCAGCATCTGTAGAGGCCACAGTGAGAAGCAAGAATTAGGCGCTTTTACCCCCCACCTCCCCAGCCAGAGAGGCATCAGTGGAGGCTCAGGGAGATCCTTGACTTCTACCCAAGTTGGCCATTAGGAGAGTTAGGAGGTGGGTGTCCCTCCATCTCATTTCCCTCCTAAAGTAGTGTCAGGAGAGGTCAGCTAAAATAAAAGGTTTCAGTAAGATCCAAAGTCTCAGAACCTAATACCTAAAATGTTCAATTTTCAATCCAAGATCACTCATCACAACAAGAACCAAGACTCTTAAAAGGAATAAAAAGAGATAACCGGGGATCCCTGGGTGGCGCAGCGGTTTGGCGCCTGCCTTTGGCCCAGGGCGCGATCCTGGAGACCCGGGATCGAATCCCACGTCGGGCTCCCGGTGCATGGAGCCTGCTTCTCCCTCTGCCTATGTCTCTGCCTCTCTCTCTCTCACTGCGTGCCTATCATAAAAAAAAAAAAAAAAAAAAAAAGAGATAACCAATAGAGGCCAACCCTGAAATGGTAGAAATCTTAGAATTATCTGTCAAATATTTTAAAGCACTCATCAGGGATGCCTGGGTGGCTCAGTGGTTAAGTGTCTGCCTTCGGCTCAGGGCATGATCCTGGAGTCCCGGGATCGAGTCCCACACTGGGCTCCCCACATGGAGCCTGCTTCTCCCTCTGCCTATGTCTCTGCCTCTCTCTCTGTGCCTCTCATGAATAAATAAATAAAATCTTTAAAAAAAATAAAGCACCTGTCAGAAAAATGCTTTAATTACATACTTGAAACAACCTCCTCACCAAAATAGTTGCAGGAAGGGAATAGAGAACCACCCAATGGAAATCTTAGAAATGAAAAATGTAATCACTGAAATGAAAGGTAACATCACCAGAAATAGTACGCTTGACGTTGTGAGCCTTCTGGTGTGATTCCATGAGAATATAGCATTGTTTCCATATTCTAGGATATTTCTGTCAAAAGATAACCTGCAAGAGGCACCTGGGTGGTTCAGTCAATTAAGCATCTGCCTTTGGCTCAGGTTAGGACCCTGGGGTCCTGGGATTGTGTCCTGCATTGGGCTCCCTGCTCAGCTGCGGAGTCTGCTTCACCTCTGCCTCTGCCTGCCACTCCCCCTGTTTATGCTCTGTCACTTGCTCTCTTTTTCAAGTAAATTTTAAAAATCTTAAAAAAAAAAGAAGATAAACTGCAAGGGGATCCCTCATGAGAAAGTAGCAGACAAAACCAAACTAAGGTACATTCTAGAGTTATTGGACTGTGCCCTTTTCAAAATATCAAGGTCATTCAAGACAAGGTAGGCCTGAGAAACTGTTCTAGGTCACATGATCCTGGATTGGTTCCGGAACCATAAAGAAGATGATTGAGACAACTGGGAAGATTTAAATGAAGCCTGATGATTGGGTGAAAGTGTTACTCAGTGTTGATTTTCTGGCTGTGATTATTGTGCTGTGGTTCTAGAGGACTGTCCTTGTTTTTAGGAAATACACCATGATATGCTAAAGGATAATGGGCATCAAGCCAGTAATTCACTCTAGAATGGGTCAGGGAAAAAGAAATCAGCATCTAAAAATAATGTGGAATTGTATAAAATCTCTGGACATGAGAGACGCCATGTTCCTTTCCAACTACTGAACTCCTGAACTGGGCCAGAGGCAACAACTGTGTGATAAGCAGTTGCTCATCACATTTCAACAGAGCAACTGGTGTTCCAATCAGATGAGGACAGCAAAGTCAATAAATACATAGCAGGGACTTTGACAGCACCAGTAATCAATAAGATAGTTGTCACATGTGATTTGACTAGTCACCACTAACTTAGAGTTTTTTCCTACTTTGCTTTATGTAAATCCTATAATTACCTCTTCCTTCTTTCTCATAAAACCCCCTTGCTTTCCCTACAAGAGTAAGATACTGTTCTGGTTACTTCAGAATCTGTGCTCCCCTGAATTGCAATTCTGAGACCCCGAACAAAGACCCTTTGTCCTTTTTCAGTTCTAACTCCTTTCTTTGGTTGCCAATAGAGAGGATAAAAGGGCAAATATGTCAACAATTGAGGATATACAGGAATATGGTAAAGAGCATATAGGGATTGCCTAATTATCCAGCTTTTCTATTGGTTTTTAATTACTTCCAAGTAAAAAGTTAAAATATAGAATTGGTTGAATAAATTATGGTATGTCATGGATAATAGAAAAATATGTAATTGTCCTAAACAATTCTGAAAATCTCCCTTGACATGGAAAGACATCACCAATATATTAAATGAAAAATAGTAAGTTGCAGGGCACCTGGGTGGCTCAGTGGTTGAGCGTCTGCCTTCGGCTCAGGTTGTGATCCAGGGGCACTGGGATGTAGTCCCACATTGGGCTCCCCACAGGGAGCCTGCTTCCCCTTCTGCCTATGTCTCTGCCTCTCTCTGTGTGTCTCTCATGAAGAAATAAATAAAATCTTTTTTAAAAATAGCAAGTTGCATAGTATGTAGAGTGTAATTTGGGGGAGGTAGAAAATGCTAATAAGATAATGTCTAAAATGATATAAAGCCAGGTGTTAACACTCGTTGTCTCGTTGTTTTTTTGTTTGTTGTTTTTTTTTTAATGATGAATTCTATTAGTTCTCTAACCAGAAAAGAAGAAATTTTTTCTGTGGGCAGGCAGGAGGAAGCAGGGCAGACAGGACAGCAACCAGGCAAATAACTACCATTACTATGATTTCATGGTTAAAATACCACATTCTGTTTATTTTTATAGAAAGTAAATATATATAATACAATGAGTCCAGTCATGACAGTAGGAAACTAGAAATCAATTATAAGAAAAAAACTAGGGGAAAAAACCACAAGAACACTAAACAACATGCTAGCAAACAATGGATAGGTCAATGAAGACATCAAAGGGGAAATTTAAAAATATATGGAGACAAACAAAAATGGAAACATAATCAATGAAAATCTTTGTGGGGGTGCCTGGCTGGCTTGGTTGGTAGACCATGTGATGCTTAGATCTCAGGGCCATGAGTTTAAGCCCCATGTTGGGCATGGAGCCTACTTAAGAAAGAAAATATCTTTGGGACACAGCAAAAACTGTTCTAGAAGGGAAGTTTATAACAATACAGGCTACTATAAGAAACAAGAAAAATCTCAAGCAATCAACTCTTAAACCTAAACGAGCTAGAAAGAAAACAAAGCCCCAAGTTAGTAGAAGGAAGGAGATAAAAAAAGATTCGAGTGGAAATAAATGGGAGGAAAACAGATCAATGAAATAAAGAGCTAGTTCTTTGAAAAGATAAAAAGAAAACCTTTAGGCAGACTCGTCAAGAAAGAGCAAGTACTCAAGTAAAATCAGAAATGAAGAAGAAATAACAACCAACAGCACAATGCAAAGAATTATGAAAGGATACTCTGAAAAATTATATAACAAATTGGAGAACTTAGAAGAAACACACAACCTGCCAAAACTGAATGAATAAGAAATAGAAAATTTGTTATTAGTAATAAAATTGAACCTGTAATCAAAAAACTCCCAAACAAAAGTCCAGGACTAGAAGGCATCACTGGTGAACTCTACCAAACATTTAAAGAAGAGTTAGTACCTATTCTCAAACTATTTCAAAAAATAGAAGAGGAAGGAAAACTTCCAAATCCATTCTACAAGGCCAGATTTACCCAGATTCCAAAGCCAGACAAAAACACCACTGAAAAAGAGGCCAATATCCCTGATGAACACAGATGCAAAATCCTCAATGCATTACCAAACCAAATCCAACAGTAAGTTAAAAGGACTATTCACCATGATCAAGTGGGATTTATTCCTGGGATGCAAGACTGGTTCAATACTCTCAAATCAATGTGATATATTACATTAATAAGAAGGATAAAAACCATATCATCTCGAGAGATCCAGAAAAAGGATTTGACAAAATATAACATTTATGATAAAAACTCAACAAAGTGGATTTTGAGGAGCATACCTCAACATGATAAAGGCCTTCTTTGAAAAAAAAAAAAAAAAAAAAAACCACAGCCAACATCATACTCAATGGGGAAAAACTGAGGGCTTTTCCCCTAACATCAGGAATAAGACAAGAATGTCCATTCTCACCACTTTTATTCAACAGAGAATTGGAAGTCCTAGCTGCAGCTATCAGACAAGAAATAAAAGCATCCAAAATGACAAGAAGTAAACCTGTCACTATCTGTAGATGACATGATAGTATACATAGAAAACCCCAAAGACTACTAAAAAACAAACACACACACACACACACACACACAAATTATCAGGATAAAGGAATTCAGTAAAGTCGCAGGATACAAAATTAATATGCAGAAATCTGTGGTGTTTCTATATGCTAATAATTAAGTAGCACAAAGAAAAATTAAGAAAACAATCTCATTTATAATTACACCAAAAAAGAATAAAATATCTAGGAATAAATTTAACTAAGGAAGTGAAAGACCTATAGTATAAAAACTATAAGACAGTGATGAAAGAAGTTGAAGACACAAACAAATGGAAAGATATTCCATGCTCATGGACGGAAGGATTAATATTGTTAAAATGGCCATATTACCCAAAGCAATCTACAGATTAAATGCAGTCCCTATCAAAATACCAATGGCGGGATGCCTGGGTGGCTCAGCTGTTGAGCATCTGCCTTTGGCTCAGGGTGTGATCTGGGTCCATGGATCGAGTCCTGCATCAGGCTCCCTTGCGAGGAGCCTGCTTCTCCCTCTGTCTATGTCTCTACCTCTCTCTGTGTCTCTCATGAATAAATAAAATCTTTTTAAAAAATGCCAATGGCATTTTTCACATAATTAAACAATGCTAAAGTTTATATAGAACTACAAAAGACCCCAAATAGCCAAAGAAATCTTGAGAAAGAAGAACTGGAGGTATCACTATCCCAGATTTCAAGAAATACAATGAAGCTATAGTAATTAAAATGTATGGTACCTTATTTATATGGTCAAGTAATGTATGACAAAAGAGTCATAACATACAATGAGAAAAACAAGTGTCTTCAACAAATTATGTTGGGAAAACTGGACAGCAACATGTGGAAGAATGAGACTGGGCCACTTTCTTACACCATACACAAAAATAAAGACCTAATGTGAGACCAGAAACCATAAAAATTCTAGAAGAAAAGATAGGTAGTCATCTCTTGGACATTGGCCTTCACAACATATTTACAGACAGGTCTCCTGAGGCAAAGGAAAAAAAGAAAAATAAACTACTGGGACTGCACCAAAATAAAACAATTTTGCACAGGAAAAAAAGACAAGAAACAAACAAAAGAACTCAACAAAACAACAGTGACTTACTGAATGGAATAAGATATTTTCAAATGATACACCCAAATAAAAGTTTAATATATCCAAACTATATAAAGAACTTCCACAACTGAACACACACACACACACACACACACACAAATAAATAAATAAATAACCCTGAATAATTCCCTTAAGAAATAGGCAGAGGACTTGAATAGACATTTTCCCAAAGAAAATAGATGACTAGTACACATATGAAAAAACGCTCAACATCGCTAATCATTGGGGAAATGCAAATCAAAACCACAATGAGATTATCACCTTACACCTGTCAAATAGCTAGTATCAAAAACACAAGATATAAGTATTGGTGGGGATGTATACAGAAAAAGGAACGCTCTTGCCTCATGGGTGGGAATGTAAATTGCTACAGCCACTGTGGAAAACAGCATGGAGGCTCTTCAAAAATTATAAATAGAAATACCACATGATCCAGTAATTCCACTGCTGGGTATTTATCCAAGAAAGCAAAAACACTAATTAAAAAAGATCTATGCACCCTATCTTTATTGCAGCATTATTTACAACAGCCAAACTATAGAAGTAGCCCTGGTGTCCATAGGTGAGGAATGAATAAAGGAGATGTGATTATACACACAGAGGAATATTACTCAGGCATAAAAAAGAATAAAATCTTGCCATTTGTGACAAGTGGATGGACCTAGAAGTATTATGATAAATGAGTCAAGTCAGAGAAAGACAAATAGCACAGGATTTCACTTATATGTGGAATCTTAGAAATAAATGAACAATAGATTCCTAAATACAGAGAAGAAACTGGTGGTTTCCAAAGGGAAGGTAGGGGTGGAGGATATATTTGTTCAAGTATTTTAGATATAACATACATATATGTTTAAGTAGTTCAAGTACATCATATCTATAATATTTTATATATATTCAAATATTTTTATATATATTCAAGTAGTTCAAGTAGTATATTTTATATATAAAACATAGCATATATTATATTACATAATGTATGTATATTATAACATACAATATATTATAAAATATATAATATGTACGTGTATTATACATATATAATGTTGAAGAGGGGACATACACTTTTATAACCCCAAATATTAATGTTTTATGAAGACAAAAATGACTCTTAAAGTTATTGCCTAAATATCTGTTAGAACCTTTATTTTGGCAACTACAGAAGAGAGTTAAGGAATACACAAGGAATAAGAGAAAAATTAAACTTTATACCTTCTTGTAGTTAACACTCCCATCCTGAAGGTGGAGAAACTCGAGAGCTCTGTGTCCTGAGAGAGATATATAAATCAATTAAATTCAACTGGAACTGAAAACAGAACTTATTCAAAATATTTTAAAAGGAAAATGAGGGCACCTGGGTGGTGCAGTCAGTTGGGCATTCAACTCTTGGTTTCAGCTCAGGTCATGATCTCAGAGTCCTGGAATTGAGTCCTGCCTCGGGCTTCCTGATCAGAGTGGAGTCTGCCTAGGATTCTCTCCCCCTCTCCCTCTGCCCCTCCTCTCTCTCTCTCTCAGATAAATAAATCTTTTTTAAAAATAAAATAAGGGATGCCTAGGCAGCTCAGTGGGTTAAGCATCTGCCTTGGGCTCAGGTCATGATCTCAGGGTCCTGGGATCGGATCAAGTCCTGCATCTGGCTCCCTGCTCAGCAGAGAGTCTGCCTCTCCCTCCCCTGTTCCTGCTTGCTTGCTCTAATAAATAAATAAAAATATTTTTTAAAATTGAATTAAAAAATAAAATAAAAGGAAAATGTAATTTGTCATTGTGACTGTCAAGGAAGTGGGAAATGAAAATTAAGTGTATAATCACTAGTAATTAACTACTAGTAATCTACTAGTAATTTTCATTAGACATAATAAGATAAGATTCATACAATATTTAGATTGCTAAAATACAAATCAAATTTGCATGGTGATTTGAAGTTTCTGCTTAGCTGGCCCCATGGCCCTACTAAGCTAGATCTCACTTCCCCTCTAAGTGAAATCAAGTAAATAATTCCCACCTTACAGGTTTGTCGAAAGAGTCACACAAAATAAATGTTATGTGATAAGCGCAGTGGCTGATACACAGTAGTAGCTCAGTAAACAGGTGTCATCATCTTATTTTGCCTCAACAACTGACAGAGATAAATGAACCTAAGCAGGAAATATGATACACAGCCAAAACTATGGACTGAATCAATTACTCTCGAATGTTTTTCACCAGCTGAGCCACATTACATGGACAAAAAAAAAAAAAAAAAAAAATTCCCAAGTCACCTGCTCCACCCACAGGCCGACACACAGACACACACATCCACACCCTGAATCTTCCTAGAATCTGTAAGGCGAACATGCCTTGTGAAGTCACATTCAAAGATGATACCTTACTTCTATTGTGAATCACATCCAATTTTGTAATTCATACAAAAATATAGCCACAACATAAGCATAATTCTCTAAGATACAAGTTCGCAACCCATGCCAATAACCTGTGATTTACAGCTCAAACCACTGAACAAGGCCAATTCTAATTAACTCACACAAATGTCAGCCTTCCACACGGGCTTTACATAGAAGTGAAAACATGGACCAAAATATTTATAAAATCCTCTAAATAATTAAATGTTGGAGTTTTGTCTTTTACATAAAACTCCTCAAAATCTGTCCAAGTTAGGAGTGATCTTCAATTATGTTCATGGAAATAAAGTTTTATATTATTTCACTCAATATAAGTTTAGGGTATATTAATCTATCAGGATCTTTGGCACCTACTGAATAAAGGTACGCAGTTATCTGATTTTATTGAAATTTCATATTTCATCTGTGTTTAAACTCTAAGGATTTAAACTATTCCATTTATACTTATTCTTGAATATTTCTGTTTACTTATTCTTTTTCATCCCACTTATAGTTTTAGCAATTTCAATTTCAAAGAACTTACACTTGGAGAATATTCTCAAATTCACTGAGAAGTTCGGCCTCCTTATTTCACAGAAGAGGAACACAGAGAAAATGAACCGCTCTGAGTCACATCCTTAGTTTACAGCAGAGCTGATATCAGAACCTCAGTCTAATGCTCTTTTCTATTATTTCCTGACTCCCTGTTAGCAATAAATGTGCTTGGAAAGAACACTGGACCGGCTGTCAGGACATGCAATCCTAGGCCAGCACACTAATGAGCTCACTGTGAGATGCTCCAGGTGAATTCCTATACGTGAAATATAGGGTCGGGGCTCAGGGACTTCTTGTGCCCTTTCAGAAGGCAAAATTCTGGGATCATAGGTTCTCATTCACCAGCACTCAATGCCTTGGTCTATCTTGCACTGATAAGTTTTCACACTTTATTTGTCATCTTGTTTTGATTTGTACCTTCAGGCTAGTGGCCTAACTATAAAATATTCTTATTGTTTCTATCTGAAAGAAAACCCAGATATCAAGTATGTTTTCAAATCAATCAATCAATTGATTGATTTCAATCAATCCAAAAATTGTTACAGAATATAATCCTATCTGAGTACATTCCAAATTGGTTTACATTTTCCATCAGTTAAAGAAATATTACAAATATACCTCATGCAAGAACCAAGCCTACCATGTACCTGTACCTGATACTCTGCTATTACCCCCAAGCTCATGGATACCGGCTCCCCGTAGCCTGTCCTCCCCAGCTCCTGTCATCATCCTGGGCTCCTCCCTGAAGCCAGCCACTTGACTCAGGGGACCCACTCCCGTGACCATGAGTGGCCCTGTACAACATATTTGGAAATATAAACCAACAAAAACACATTCCTCGCCCCTACCAAGTTCCACCCATCCTTCCTCCTCTTCCATTCTATCAATTCTGTTTCCTGGCAACCGCTAGGTTATCCAGCTCCTCACTGTTTGCCCTCATCAAGCTCGCATCCCTCCCTCGCCTCCTGCCTATCCCTCTACTGACTGGAGGAACCCACCTGACTCTCCACTGCCTGGCTGCTCGCTGCCGTCAGGGGACTTGTCGTCTGTACTTGGGCCCGACTTCACATCTCTTCCTTAACGCCTTTCGGCGGACTCGGTATCCTTACTACCACGGCAAGGTGCAGGCACTTACCTATCTCTATGTGCGTGGAGATGCCGCATGGTGATCCTCCCGGGCAGAGGGAGCCCAGCGTGATCAGCAGGCCAGGCCAGAACCTGCAAACGGACATGCCTTGTTACTCGCTGCTCCTCAGAGACATGAAGCGCTCAGAGCTGTGGCAGCAGGCCTGCCACCCAGGCCCAGACCCACTGCTTTCCCTCTAAGCAGATCACTGACATGGGAAACCAAGCCTCATTTCAAAATAATAACACTTCCCAGTAAGCTGTTTAACTACTGTTTAACTTCACCAGAACAGCAAACAAACCCCTGGGAGAGAGGGAGAAAAAAATAAAAGCCATCAACCAAAATCTGAATGCCTTGAGGTAGAAGCATTGCCACTTTCTGATGCAGGTGTCCTCCAGATTTCTTTTTAACATGAAATTTGTATGGTGACACTAGCAAAGCTGTCTCCAAATATTCTTTGGTTTCTTTAAAAAAGACAGAGAGAGAGAGAGAGACTCACCTGTCTATATTGAGAGTCAACATGCTGAACCACCTCAGCTCACAGGGGCTGATCTCCTGGGCATCCTTTGCACATTATGTATCAGGGTGCCCTGTGTCCTTGGCCTCCAAAGCCACAAGTGCTGGGAAAGCTTTTATGACGATCAGCTGGCATCGACTTCTCTTTCAGTATTTGGCAACAGATACTGACACTTGCATGGGATTACACAAGAGCAACCACTCCTGGCCGCTCTGCTTCTGGCTGTTCTTACGGGGCTTATCTCGAGCCTGTTGCATGGTCAGATTCCTGCACCGCAAGCAAAGATGCCGATTCCACTGGGGGCAGGGAGACATGGAACAGATTTAAGACCAAGAAACAAGGATTCAGAAAATGCTAGGTTCAGAATACACCTGTCAAGAAATATCTAGTCTATTGCACTTAATCCGTGGGAAAAATTCGGTGAAGCTCTTCATGGAAATGGTAGTGATTATAATGTAGAAATTATTATTATACATGAAAAGCAAGAAAGGAGATCCTGAAAGAGTGGGAGGAAACCGTACTCACGCTCAGGTGAGCAAATGGAAGAGATTAGAAGATGGGAAGATTAGGTGTCTGCCAAGTTTCCTCTGTAACCTTAGTTTAGCCACCTGCAAGCCTCAAGGAAAAGGATCCGACAGCTCTCCCCCAGCCCTGAGGGCATTGGGCCCAGCTCTCCTGGCTGCTTTTAGGCCAGAGGCCATGAACTAATGTGCTTTGTCTGGCTAACTGGGTGTTTTGTAAACATAGTTCTGATCTCCTCCTTACTGCAAGTGGGGGAGCAGATGGAGAATGGTGGGAGTAGAGGCGGAAGTGCCCAGACGAGGCCAGGTGAAGAAAAAAGGTCCCAGGCACCGATAGTCTTGTCCTCATAGGCTCTGGTGAGCGATCGCACCCAGCCAGGCTCCTGGGAGCCATCGGGCAGCCTAGGAGCAAGACAGGAATCAGGGGGGATTGTCTCATTCTGAAAGGGGTCTTGCAGGGGCACAAGACAGACAGAAGGGGAGGCCAACATCATGAATTTCCTAGGCCTTAGGCACTTTTGCTTTTGTTAGGTCCCCTTCTTCCATAGAGATAAAAAGAAGTCATCAAATTTTACATCTCCAATGGTCTAAGTATTAATATATTTATAATCAAACTTAAAAGTTCTCTTTTTTCTGATTTTTAAAAGGAACTAAAAAGTTTTGTATGCCCTTAAAAGTACTATGGGCCCTAGACAGTGTGCTTATTGGGGAAGTTAGCTCAAAAAGGGAGAGGGCACTGTTTGAAACAGAACCTTAGGAAGATAAGCCCATTGATTTTGGATCAACAGAAGCAGCCACAGTGTCTCAACAGTAGGGCGCCCTCTGCAGGCAGCAGGTGGAAATACGCCAGGTCCTGCGCCCCCAAGTGATACCTATAGGGCAGCAGCCTCCCTCCAGGACCTCCTCTCTCCCCCCTCCAATTCCTTGAATAGAATACAGAAGAAAATAACGAACACACACACACAGAAACTCCGCTGTTCCCAATTCTGCTAGATGCGACCCACTCAGCAAAAAACAAAGGCAAAATTTAAAGTTACTGCCTCGGCATTTTGCAAATAAGAACCCAGGGTCCTAGAGAAAGTGGAAGGCCCGCAGGCTCCGGGGGAAAAAAAAAATAAAAAAAATACAGCAAGAGACTCAACTCAGAAGGAACGGAGAAGCAGAGACGTGCTGAGACTAGTAATGCTAAATGAGCACAGAAATGGTCTTCACTGCAACCCGCAAATTCCAAAGAGCCCTGCGAAATAGATCTTTGCATCCTCGTTAGAGCCGAGGCTTACCTTCCTGCTTCCAGATTTTCAGGCTAATGTCTGCTGGTCGTTTTAACTCAGTGGATTCGATTCTCACAAGGGGTCCCATTGACTGGTAGAGGCCTCACTTCCACTTTACTAGTGGCTTGTCCTGGGGCAGTTACTCTGACTTTGAACCTCGTGCTCAATTTCACCTCGCAACTCTGCTAAGCAATTAAATACGGGGTCTCTCACCACACCCCAGAACCTTCTGCGGAAGAGGGAGAGGAGGGAGGCTAAGGAACGCGTCCAAGGTCACGGAGCCTGTCGGCAGGTGGCAGGCTGAGTTTGGGGCCGGCGGGCCTGGGCCCTGCTACATGCACACCAGGGGCCCTGCTCGGGGGACGCACACCCCGGGGGACACCCGGGCCGCGGAGGGCGGGGCCGCGCTCCCCCCGCGGGAGACCCTCAGCCCGGGGCCCGCGCCGAGCGGCGGCGACACAGGTTCGGGGGGACGGCGGGGGAGGCGGGGGGCGGGGCGGAGGCGCACCCCGCGGGCGCACGAGAGGGCGCTGCTCCGCCCGCCCGCCGCCGCCTCGCTCCTCCCGCCGCCAGCCCGGGGCGCTCGGGCGCGCGCTCGCCCGCCCTCCCGCTTCCCGCCGCGTCCGCCGGGGCCATGGCGACCTGGCTGCGGCTCCCGGGCCGAGCCCCGCGCCCCCGCCGCCCGGCGCAGCCCCGCCGCTGTGCCGGGGGCCCGGCCGGCCTGTGCGCCGCGCTGCTCCGCACCGACGGCTTCGTGGGCGGCCGCTGGCTCCCGGCCGCCGCCGCCTTCCCGGTGCACGACCCGGCCAGCGGCGCCGAGCTGGGCCTGGTGGCCGACTGCGGGGTGCGCGAGGCCCGAGCCGCGGTGCGCGCCGCCCACGAGGCCTTCCGCGGCTGGAGGGGCGCCGCGGCCAAGGTGAGCGCGCTCCGGGCCCGGGACGCCGCGTGCGGAAAGCGGGGGCTGCGCCTCGGCCTGCGGGGCACACGGTCGTGGACGCCGGAACAGAGGCGACCCACGGGGACTTTGGAGCGCGGCCCCTGCACCCCCCCCGCGCGGTCATCCCAGGGCACGGGGAGCGGGGAGGGGCCCGGCCCCGAGGGACCTGCGAGCGCCCCCCCCCCCCCCCCCCGCCGCCCCAGCCTCCAGCGGACAGGACGGCGTCCTCCAGGGCCCTGCCCGCCTGGGGAGCCTGCCGTGCCCTAAGGTCTCCTGGGCTTTCGATGGCCTTCGCGCTCGACCTTCCGCGCCCCTTCCGTGCCCCCACCTCTCCTTGTAAGGACACCAGGCGTATTGGATGAAGACCCCCATCAGGGACCCTATTCGGCTAACCCCGATAGCCTCTTTCAAGACCCTGTTGGGAGATCCTGGGGGTTAGGACGTGAACCTGTGAGTGGGGTGGGGCCCCCCGGCACACAGGGTAGCCTCATTAGGGCGGGAGCTGCAGAGATGAAGGGAAGAGGGAAGTCAGCTGGAGCAAGATTCGTGAATCAGGAGCACGCCTGACCCGTTTGTAGAGCAGCAGGGAGGATCGGGAGGCCGGTAGTAGTAACCGGAGGACAAGCTGGATCCAGGGGCAGGTGTAGACGTGGGTTTTACGCCGAGGGAGGTAGGGCGCCCTTCCCGGGTTCCAAGCAGAGCTGTGGTCAGGCCTGCATCTGGAAAGGGCATCTGGCCACACATGGAGCATCTGCGGGGGGGGGGGGGCGTGGTGGGGGCAGAGGCCCCTGAGAGGGCGCTGGCAGGGACGGAGCTCACAGGGCGGCTGCTTGAAGCAGGGTGCTCCGCAGGAGGAGTCAACTGGAGGCCCCCGGGATGTTAGCGTGTGAGAGGAGGAGGGGCCAGCCAGGACCCCCCAGGGCTTTAGGCCATAGCCACGGGAAGGAAGGAGCAACCAGCAGGCCCCCCGGGGAGGGGATGAGGAACTGCGGGTGTTACAGGTTGTCCAGGAAGCTCTCCAGCCCGGTCTCTGCTCCAGGGGTTTGGAGGGCTGGTGCTGCCAGGACTGCTCACGGACACTGTCACCTGGTGTTCACGTCACACACCTCACATCAGCGCCCTGGAAAATTAATGTGCATCAGTTTGTCCTGCAGGAGCTGGAGCCTTCTCAGTAGAACCTTCCTTGTTGGAAGGATTTGGAGAGTCTTGCTGAGTAAGCGGTGGGCTGAGCTTTCCCAAGGAAGCCAGGTCCACCTGTGAGCGAGGAGAGGCGGGCTCTGGTGCCACTTGTAGAGCAGCTCTGGCCCACCCCTCTTGACCCCAAGCCTGGCTGTCCTCCCTGCTCCCTTCCCTGCCTCCCCCCACCCCCCAGCTCCTGTGGTCTAGCTCACCTGTTGCTCCTGCCATTGGGCCCATCAGAGCACACAGCCTTACGCCGTCCTCCCTTCTCTGAGCTGCAGCATGGGCCCATAGGCCTCGCCTCACCCTTCCCGTCAACATTTTTTTGTGTTGCCTCACATTTTTCTTGTTCGTGTTTGAGGACCCCCTGTTTCCCACCTTGTGAACTCCCGGAAGATCTCAGAGAAAATGGATATTTACAAGCTTGATAAGCTAATGTATTAGTTACTGACAGCAGCTGTAACAAATTAACACAAATTTAGTGACGTAAAACAACGTGACAACACGAATTCATTCTCTTACTGTTCTGGCAGTCAGAAGTCCAAAATGTGCTGGCAGTGCTGTGTACCTTCTGGAAACCCTAGGGACCCCTGTCCCAGTTTCTAGAGGCCGCCCTCATCACTCCAACCTCTGCTGCTGGTACCTTCTCTGACTCTGACCCACCTGCCTCCCTCATATAGTGATCTCTGTGATTACAGTGGGCCCACTGGATGGTTCAGGATCACCTTCTCAGCTCAAGATCTTTAACGTAATCACATCTGTAAAATCCCTTTTGCCAGGTAAGGGAACAAATTCACAAGCTGCAGGGATTAGGATGAAGATGTCTCTGAGGGCCATTAGGGTGCCTGCCACAGCTGAGTACTGTACTGGGTGCTTTATGGGTGCTTTACCTAGTCCTTTCGGTGGCTCTCTGAGGCAGAGGTTTCATCTGCGTCCCAGCTGAGAGGCTCAGAGTCCACCATCCACCATGTGTCTCTGCTCAGGTGGGCCTTGAGTCCCACGGGACCCCATGCACCCCAAGCCTCCCTATGGGAGTCCCACACACATGGTTCCTCACAAAGACCGCAGGAGTTTCCTGGGGCTGCTATAACAAAGTACCACAAATCTGATGGTTTAAACAACTGAAACACAATGTCTCGGTTCTGCAGGCTCAAAGTCCAAAGTCTAGGGCTGGTTCCTTCTGGGGGTTCCGAGGGACGGATCTGCCCCAGACCTCTGTCCTTGACTTGTAGTTGGCTGTCTTTTCCCTGTGTCCCCTGCTCCCATCATCTTCCCTCTGTGCATTCCTGTTTCTGTGTCTAAGGTCCCTCTTTTTACAAGGATCCCTCCTTTATATGTTGGAGTAGGGCACACCCTAATTTTAGTTAACAAAACTTCAAAACTTTTAAATTTATTAAAAATGGAACTTCATGCTAACTTGATTGCCTGTAAAGACCCTATCTCCAAATAGTGCCACCTTCTGTGGTTCTGAGGGTTGGAATAGCAGCATGTCTGTTTTGAACACCATTAACCCCTAACACGGGGCGTGCGTCCTGAGGGCCGCCTGTTGCCCCCAACCCTGGTTCCTGATATTTGGCCGGGACCTTGTGTTTTCTGCCAGCAAGTGGGATCTACTTTGCATTCCTGTGCTTCTCACACTGTTCCGTGTTCTCTCATTCTCTCTCAGCCGAAGCGTGGGCTTTGTGTGAGGCAGGCCACGTGCTCAGATCTTGTGTGTGTGTGTGTGTGTGTGTGTGTGTGTGTGTGTGTGCGCGCTCAGATCTTTGATTTATTCCTCCAGGCCAGGCCCCCTAGAGCTGAGTCTTTCCTCTCTCGCCCAGAGTAAGCACTGGCCTGTGGTCCTGGATCCCTGCCTGCTGGTGTACACGGTGACCAAGGATCTGTAGCTAGCTGTGTGTGCTGGGATAATCCATCTTTGCACTCTTTGACAGAAGTCTCCTTTTCTCTTTTACCACTTATGACTCAAGACACCCCTTTAGATGCAACTTGGAATGGAATCTTCCTTATTGCTTATCAAAGAAAGGTCTTTTATGCCTCAGTTAGGAAGAAGAAAGGTCAGTGTGTGTCTCCCTGAGTGAGAGACCATGCAGCAACCACCTGAACACACGGAAGATTATTTTGTATTTATTTTGCTGTTTTTATTTCCTTCCCAGGAGAGGAGTTCGCTGCTTCGGAAATGGTATGACTTAATGATGCAAAATAAGGATGACCTTGCCAAGATAATCACAGCTGAAAGTGTAAGTCCGGGGTGCTAACCTGCTTCCCTAAGAAACTGTCCGGAGTGCTCAGGCTCTAGCTCAGAAGACTAGGGCTGATGTCAGGGCTGATCTGCAGCCAAAAAAAAAAAAAAAAAAAGGCAATTCCTTGCCTAATGATCAGATATCAACCAATCATTGTGCCAGGCACCAGCTGTGTCTAGTGAAGCCAGGCCCTCATTTTGCTGGAACAGTTTGTATGTTCTACCTCTGACTAATGTACGAAAAACATGGATGGAGCTAGATGGTATTATACCAAGTGACATAAGTCATCCTGAGGAAGACAGGTGTCATATGATTTCACTCCTATCTGGAATTTAAGAAATAAAACAAAAAGAAAAAGACAAAAAGAGGCAGACTCTTATATCCGGAAAACAAACTGGTGTTGCCAGAGGGGAGGTGGGCAGGGGGTGGGGAAATAGTAATACTACTACTACTGGAGACAGAGACTGAGTGGAACTCTAAGTAATGCTTTCCCACCATGCCAAACGTTTTCTCTGTGATTGTGATTTTTTTCTCGTTTTTGTACGATTAAAACGTGCCGGTGGTTGCTCCGTAACTGTAATAATGACTACAGCAGGAAAGATGAGAAGATGTCAGAAGGAGAAACAAGTGTGACGCCACCCTTCTCGCTGTCGGGGATCCAGACAAGATTGTGGTGTGGGTGGCGGCCCGCTTGTTTTTGTCACCACCTGCCGGCTTTCTAAGACTCCCGCCAGGGTCGCGAGTTTCTCAACAACCTTGGGGTTTTGTAATGAGAGACTCGTCTGCTGTGCGTGCAGCCTGGAGAACTGCGATGTGCAGAGTCATGCTTTTGTTGTTAGAAGGCAGCACACTGTCCTTTTCTGACTCCATTTAGGGGAAGCCGCTGAAGGAGGCGCAGGGGGAGATCGTCTATTCCGCCCTCTTCCTAGAGTGGTTTTCTGAAGAAGCTCGCCGCATCTACGGAGACGTCATCTACACCCCCGCCAAAGAAAAGCGGGCCCTGGTCCTCAAGCAGCCCCTTGGGGTGGCCGCAGTCATCACCCCGGTGCGTGCACTGGCAGGACAGGCGAGGCCCTGGGGTAGGAGGTGGAGCAGGGATTGGGACAAGAATGACAGCTCATTCTTTCTTGTGAAGAGGCGTGCTTCCCCCACTGGCTCTGGCACCTGTCTTCTTTCCTGATTCCTTTGCTGCCTGCAGAGGACTGTTTCCTGGTCCTCTGTGATAGCCAGGTGCAGGTGGGAGTGTGAACGCCTGTGTCCTGTTGCCTGCAGCGGTGGGATGACCCACAGCAGGACCCAGGGGCTGCTCTGACGTGGCATTAAAGCTGCTGCTTCTAGGCAGTGCCTGGCCCATTGGAAATGATCTTTTTTTTTTTAAGACTTAAGATATGACGCATTTAATGTGCTGTGGTTTGGGGAAAATTTTATGCTTAATTTATGATTATCATCAACAGCAAAGCATTAGCGTGCCTACCAGCAGGCACTGGGCCAGGTTCTGGAGGTGGAACGGTTTTCAAATACAATATTGTGTCTGACTGGGTGGAGCTGCAGCATGCTTGTGGGGCATGCTCTCTCTTGGTGACCCGCCTTTTATGAGCCCATCTGTGAGGTCCCCTGTCAAGTCCTCTACAGTGCCAGCTGGTCTTGAGACCGCTGTTCTGTCCTGGCTCGGCACAGTTACAGACAGACACCCCCTTAGCCTTGACTGACTGGGTGCGACTTGAAGCTCACTGTTCACTAGTTGCATAAGCTCAGGCAAGTTACTGAGCTGCTCTCAGCTTCCCCAAAGTAATGTCCTCATTATTCCACAGTCTAATAATACCTCAATGGCTCAGGATGAGGACTTAATTAATTATAATTTAATTTAAAAGTGCTTGAGAGTAGTGCCTCACACAGAAGAAGCACTCTGCAAGTATTTGTCAAAATAAAAACTGTTAATATAGATATGGAGATACCTACACGTGTCTATCTGTAAATAGAAGGAAGTAATCATCTGCCATTTCCAAAATTACCTTTACTAATGTTTTCTCCCAAAGGGCCAGCAAACTATGGCTTTCAGGGCCAATCCAGCCTGCTGCCGGTATTTGTAAATAAAGTTTTACTGGGACACAGCCATGCCCGTTCCGATACATACAGTCTGTGGCTGCCTGCACTTTAGAACCAGGGAGTGGTTTTGACAAATTGTACATCCCTAAAAACCCAAATATTTACAATCGGGCCCCTTACAAAGTTTGCCAAGTCCCGGAGTGGACAGTCTTGTACTGTTTTAAATTCTGGAAAGGTTTCCTGTCTTTACGAGCCTTTGTCTGCAGAGCCCCTGGAGTTGACAGGTGTCAGGTGTTCTGAGCTCACCTGAGCAGGAGCTGGAGCACTACTTTATGAGAGTCCGTTTATGCAATGGAATTTGTTGAATGACTTCCTGACTTGCCTTCTTGTGCACTGTGGGGCAGCCTGCCCTCTCTCATACTTTCTGTGCTCTCTGACCCCAGTGGAATTTCCCCAGTGCCATGATCACCCGGAAGGTGGGGGCCGCCCTGGCAGCTGGCTGCACCGTCGTGGTGAAACCTGCTGAACACACGCCCTTCTCTGCCCTGGCCCTGGCCGAGGTGAGTATCCCCCCACCCCTGTGTGTGCAGAGCTGACAAAGCCAAGTGAGGATTATTTATTCAGGGCAGAAAGAAGCAGATTTGAAGCCTCCTTCTTTGGCTACACCTCACCCTGGATGGTGTTTTAATTTACTAGGAATTATTTTAAGTCAGTTTGTTTGTTTTGTTTATTTATTTATTTTAAAGATTTTATTTATTCATGAGAGAGAGAGAGAGGCAGAGACATAGGCAGAGGGAGAAGCAGGCTCCCTACGGGGAGCCCAATGTGGGACTCAATCCTAGGACTCTAGAATCACACCCCGAGCTGAAGGCAGACACTCAACCGCTGAGCCACCCAGGTGTCCCTTTATTTTATTTTTTTAAGTAGGCTCCACACTCAGTGTGAAGCCCTATGTGAGGCTTGAAGTCACAACCCTGAGATCAAAACCTGAGCTGAGATCAAGAGTCAGACACTTAACTGACAGAGCCACCCAGGCACCCCTAAGTTAGATGTTTAGAAAAAACAGTGAATGGGGGATTTTCTGACATTTGTAGACAATATGTGTTTTTGGCTGCCCTAAAAATAGTATCTGTCCATTAGTTTTATTAATTAGGCAGGCATACAACTAAAGTGTGGGCATCTCTCACATGTAGGGAACCTCTTATTTACCTCTCCTTTCTCCAGTTCAATCAACATTCAGGAAGATCTCGCCATTCTTCTGTTTAAAACTCTCCAGTGAGGGAGCGCCTGGGTGGCTCAGTCGGTTAAGTGTCTGCCTTCAGCTCAGGACATGATCCCAGGGTCCTGGATCTCCTCCCGTGTGAGGCTCCCTGCTCAGCAGGGAGTCTGCTTCTCTCTCTACCTCTGCCCCTCCCCCCCCCCGCCTGTGCGCTTTCTGAGAAAATCTTTTTATTTATTTATTTTTAGAAAATCTTTAAAAAAACAAAACAAACAACCCACAACTCTCCAATGGCCTTTCATGTCCCTCAAAGTCCAGACTTCCTACAGTACCCTCCAAGGCCCTGTAAGATGCCACCCTCCAGACCCTAATCCCCCTCTGCCCTTACCTTACCTGTCACTCCAAAACCCCAGACCCCTCTGCTCCGGCCTCTCTGGCCCCTGCCACCCCACCAGGCTTACCCCGACTCAGCTCTACACCTGCCTTGTCTTCTTCCAGAAAGTTCTTCCCCTGGCACACCCAAATGCCACCTTTTCAGGGAGGCTTCATGGGCCACCCTGTTGGAAAAGCACAGCCTCTCACTCCCATGCCCCTGATCCCCTTCTCTGCTTTGTTCTTCTTCCGTTAGCACTAGGGCCACTTGACATACCTGCTGTCTCAGTTACATTAGAATGTAAGCTCCACAGAGATGGCCACTTGCATCTGCTTTGTTCACTGCTGTATGCCCAAGCCTGGCACAGTGCCTGGACCTAGGAGGCACTCAGAAATGTTGGAGGGCTTCCATGCTGTGAGAGCCACGCTGAGTGTGGGTGTCAGTTGCTGGCCTCGTTACCTCCTTTCTGGGCTGGGACCTCTTCCTCCTTTGAGTCTCTGTGCCACTGTCTTTCACCCCAGGGTCAGCTGGTGGAGCTTCCAGAAGGCAGCGACAGTTACTGCGTTTGCCTTTCTGGGCTCTTAGGGGCCTGGTGTGGCTCCAGACCCAGGGACTGGAAGCTCCTCTCCTACAGGGCATTTCCCCCAACGGCACCTTATTTCAGAGGCAAATAGTACTATGGAAACGTTAACCAAATGGACGGCTTTTTATTTTTTTATTTTTATTTTTTTTATTTATTTATGATAGTCACAGAGAGAGAAAGAGAGAGAGGCAGAGACATAGGCGGAGGGAGAAGCAGGCTCCTTGCACCGGGAGCCCGATGTGGGATTCGATCCCGGGTCTCCAGGATCGCGCCCTGGGCCAAAGGCAGGTGCCAAACCGCTGCGCCACCCAGGGATCCCTGGACGGCTTTTTAAAATACGAACTGTTAATAGTTTTCCTTGAGATAATTCTTAAATCTGTACAATGTATGTAAGTTAGCATATTATTAGACTCCCTAGGCCTACATATAGTTAGTGGTGTGCTTCCTACAAATTATAGTATTCAGAACCAGTACCAATTTATGACCAGTAGACCCTTCCTGCTTATGCAATTTATTTGGAAACACATACCTGTGAGATTGGAAAGGCTCAGGATCACATTTTTATTTTTATTTTTTTTTTAAGATTTTATTTATTTATTCATGAGAGACAGAGAAAGAGAGAGAGGCAGAGACACAGGCAGAGGGAGAAGCAGGCTCCATGTAGGGAGCCTGATGTGGGACTCGATCCCAGGTCTCTAGGATCACGCCCTGGGCTGAAGGAGGCGCTAAACCACTGAGCCACCCGGGCTGCCCAGGATCACAGTTTTAAAAACCCCTATAAACTTCATCCAGACTTCGTCAGACGTGGGTTCGGGATCCTTGCATCCTTTTGTCAGGAGGCACATACAGTGAGTTGTCTCTTGTCATGATATTGGCAGGGTTGCTGGTCAGTGCTCCCCGTCTGGAGTTACAGAAATCATGATCTTGGAATGCTTTCATTTCTTTAATTTTTTTAAGACTTTATTTTTAAATCATCTTTACACCCAACATGGAGCTTGAATTCAGAACCCTGAGATCAAGAGTCATACGCTCTAGAGACTAAGCCAGCCAGGCATCCCCTAGAGTCTTTCATTTCTATTTCCTTTATTCCCTAGACCACTTCTGTAACACAGACCCTCCCGTGATCTGCTATTTGGTCACCAGCAGAAAGTTCATGTAGAAAAGGCAGGGTACATAGATTGATTCCTTCTATTTACCAGTTTCTCGAATTAATAACCTATTCCTACCATCTGCTGACGGTCACCAATTCGTTTGTTTTTTAAGTATCATTGCATGCTAATGAATTTTAGTGTATTTGATGAGTTTCAGTACCTTGTAATTATTGTCTTTCATGAAGCTCCAATCGTTCCATTCTTGGTCAACGGTGGCCTCTTCATGTTGGCTTCTATGCGTTTGTGCCTAACTGATGTCTGCTTTGAGAGCTTCCTTTCTGGGAAGTTTCTAGGATCTGTTCTTTACCCTTGGTCGGTTTACTTCTCCAGGAACTCCTGTTATCCACATGGTCAGTCTCTTTCATCACTCTCTCCTATCCCTTTCATCGTTTCCTAATCTTTAAAAATACCTTTTTCACCTTCTGGTTTTCATAAAGGTATGATCCATTACATTGTTCTCATATTCCTTTTGGTTTGCTTTTCATATCTTTTTTTTTTTTTTTTAAGATTGTATTTATTTATTTCAGAGAGACAGAGCAGTGGCAGGGGGTGGGGGGTAGGAGCAGAGGGACAGGGAGAAGCAGACTCCATGCTGAGGAGGGAGTCTGGTGCAGGACTTGATCTCAGGACCTCAGCCGAAACCAAGAGGCAGATGCTTAACCGACTGAGCCATGCAGGCATCCCTGCTTTTCATTTCTGAAATTAGTTTGTCCTTGTATTTCTTTTTTTTTTTTTTTAATTTTTTATTTATTTATGATAGTCACACACAGAGAGAGAGAGAGAGAGAGAGAGAGAGGCAGAGACACAGGCAGAGGGAGAAGCAGGCTCCATGCACCGGGAGCCTGACATGGGATTCGATCCCGGGTCTCCAGGATCGCGCCCTGGGCCAAAGGCAGGCGCTAAACCGCTGAGGCGCCCAGGGATCCCTGTCCTTGTATTTCTAATTCTTTCCTGTGTTCCCTTACTTCATTTCCAGAATTTCTCTAATCCTGATTCATGTTGTTCTTTTGTATATTGGTACAATTTTTTTTTTAATAATTTATTTTCCTTCATAGTAAGTTACAGCTTTGATCTGTTTCAGGGGCATGCCTTCCTGGAATACTTCTGTTGTCCACAAGGATGCTTTCTGTTCTTTATTCTTATTTTTCTTTTAATAATGTTGTATGGGATTTTGTGTGTGTGTGGGGGGGTATTTTTCTGAGCATTTACTTGATTTTTATATGAAGTTAGTTTTCTTTTCTTTTCTTTAATTTTATTTATTTATTCGTGAGAGACACACAGAGAGAGAGGCAGAGACACAGGCAGAGGGAAAAGCAGGCTCCATGCAGGGAGCCCAATGTGGGACTCAATCCCGGGTCTCCAGGATCATACCCTAGGCCAAAGGCGGCACTAAACCGCTGAGCCACCCGGGCTGCCCTGAAGTTAGTTTTCCTAAACTTTTAGAAGGAGGCCTGAGTCTCTGACTTCATAGAGTACCTTTTGTTTTCTTGCTCTCCGAGATTTCCTGGCTCCATTCCCTTCCATGCTTGAACTGAGTGGTCTCCTCCTTTATTACATGGTTCCTGGGGCTGGCCTTCCATGCCCTTTGGTCCTCACTCCAGAGTCTCTGGCTTGCACCTGCTGTTGTGCTGGGCATTTACAGGGGCTGTTCCAGGTTGGCCTGCCCTGTGGGCTGCTTGGGGTTCTCCGCACCCCGTCCATCAAACAGCCTCCTTCTGTGGCTTCTGAGTGTGCCGATGCTCTCAGCTATCAGTGGTGTGTCCGTACCCACTGGTCAGGCAAAAAAGCAAGTTGCCCAGCTCTCTGTTATCTAAAACTTCAGGGGGAGGGCTGCCTGGCTCCTTATCTCAGTGGTGTGGCCAGCCATGTGTTTGTTCGAGATGCATGTTGGAAGCAGATGCCTGGGCAGTCAGACCTTAGGTCAGCACTGTGGTGCAATAAAAAAATAAAATAAAAATAAAAATAAAAGGATGTAGCTGTCCTTTGCTGACACTACATCCACTCTTGTAAATGTTGTCTTTGATACTCTGGTTTGCCTCTGTTTTGCCTCTGTTTTCGGAGAGAGTCCAGCACTGCCATTCCCACCGTCTTCCCAGACTCCCCAGTCAGATTTAAGCAGTGTTAATTGTTAATGAGATTCAGAGCTATTGTAATTCCAGATATGCCTGATCCAAAGAGGGTCACTGCAGGAAGAGTGCAGGTTTCGGGCCGAGGCAGCAGGGGTCTGTGTGCTGGCTCCTCTCTTCCCTGTCGTGTGGCCTGGGCACAATCTCCCTGTGAGGCCTCCTGCTTGTCTCCACTGGGTGCAGAGGTCCCCTGCAGGAAGGTCTGCCCGCTGCCCTGCACACAGGAGGTGCTCTGGGAGTCTCCTGGCCACTCTCTCCCTTTGCAGCTTCTATAGCTTCTTGAACCCTCCCCTGATTTTTCTCGGGAAAGAAATCCAAGGTTTTTGTTTTGTTTTGTTTTTTTCTTTTCTTTTCTTTTTTTTTTTTTTTTTAACAGAAAGTGGCATTAAAAGTCATGCTATAGTTTAATGTGTGACAACACATTTAATATCACTTTAGCATGAATAAGGATCTTATTTTAGTTCCAAATATATATCCGTTCTGTCCCCAAAGTGAGCTTAGTTTTCTTTCCATTATGTTTTAATGAAAACATCTGTTTCCCTTTTTCTGTTTTTCCAGTTTGCTCATTTGCTGCTCCCCTGTTTGCTGTTTCTCTCTATAGCTCGCAAACCAGGCTGGGATTCCTCCAGGTGTGTACAATGTTATTCCCTGCTCTAGGAAGAAGGCCAAGGAAGTCGGGGAAGCACTTTGTACTGATCCTCTAGTGTCCAAAATTTCCTTTACTGGCTCAACAGCTACTGGAAAGGTACGTGACTTAATTCCCAAAGGAAATAGTTGTCATTCTGGTGTTTTCTCTGAATAGAGTACGAAAATTCTAGTTCATCTTGATCACTCTCTGGGAGATTCGCAGTAGAGTGTTAAGAGGTCTGTTGGATAAAGTAATGTCTGCTCACCCTTCCTGTGACATGACAGAGGCTCCTCTCTGACGATACCGAGAGTTGGGGTGGCCAGAGTACCCAGGATTTGTTGCATGTGAAGTGGCTGAAAGCTGTCTGTTGTATCGCCTCAGTTCTGGAATGTACAGGTCTTTCATTATCTAGAATTAAAGGTTCCAGAAACACACAACTGATGTTGAAATGGATGTCTCAGAACTGAACCCAAATTGTATTTAGTATAAAGGTACTTATAGAAATAGGTCTTTTGTTTCCTTAGAAAACTTTACAATTGTGCATGAGCTAGCAATTCTATTTCTACATATTTATACTGAGAGAATAGTTGCAGTGTTATTTTGAATAGCAAGGAATTGGAGACCTAAATTTCCCACAGATGGGGGCTGACTAAGTTTATGGAAAAGCCATACAGTGGAACTGTATGCAGGCATCTAAAGGAATGTTCTAGAAACAGATGTGCTGCCATGAGAGAATCTTCCCGTTACAGTGTTGCCCTGAAGGAAGAAGGTATAAGGTGTTATGAATGTGTTAAGATGTTCCAGATGCATGGCTAATGGGGAAGATAAAGCAGGTTAAAAAACTGTATAAATCTACCATTCTGTTTTCTTTAAAAAAAAAAAAAGTACATCTATATGAACCTTTGTGTGTGGCTCAATTCTGGATCAATATACCTTAAAATTTGATCAGTAGTAAGCTATGGGTTGTGGGATTCTGGGTGATTTTATTATCTTCCCTATATTATGCTTAAGCCCTATTATCATACAATTTTTAATAGGTAATATGCTTCTATGGTTCAAGAAGCAAGACAGTATAAACTTGCTCATGCTCAGAAGGCTCATCTCCCCCCTGACCCTGACTCCCTCTCTTCTATCAGTAATGACTTTTATTTTTTTGTAACCTTCCTGTTTCTTCTTCATATATGAATATATATGATTATTCCTCTTGTTCTTATGCAAACTGTCATCCCATTTACACTACTGTGCTCTTGGCTTTTTTCCCTGCTGGGTCAACATCTAAAACAAAGGTTTACTAGGCCAGGTAGATCCTGGTGTAGTGCTCACGTAGTCTGTCCTCTGCCTGCAGGTACTGCTGCACCATGCAGCAGGCTCTGTGAAGAGGGTTTCCATGGAGCTGGGTGGCCATGCCCCATTCATTGTATTTGACAGCGCCAACGTGGACCAGGCTGTAGCAGGGGCCATGGCATCCAAATTTAGGAACTCTGGACAGGTGAGTCCTACAGTGTTTTTTCAGGGTGTGTGTGTGTGTGTGTGTGTATTTCACAAAGCTCTTAACCATCCATCTCACCTCTTGCAAGGAAACTTGTCGGTTCCTCCCATCGTTCTTTTCAGCAAACAGTTAGCCAGGGCCCTCTTTTTGCCAGCAACTATTCTCAGCTCAGAGGGTCCAAAGGGAAATAAGGTGTAATCCCAGGCTATGAGGAATTTTCTGAACAGCAGGTATTTTTTTAAAAGATTTTATTTACTTATGAGAGATACAGAGAGAGAGACAGAGACATAGGCAGAGGGAGAAGCAGACTCCCTGCTGAGCAGGGAGCCTGATGTGGGACTCGATCCCAGAACCCCAGGATCATGACCTGAGCCAAAGGCCATGCTCAACCACTGAACCACCCAGGTGCCCCAGCAGATACTTTTTAATCAAATTGTTCTTTTCTTCCTGCTCTTTGGACCTGTTTATTTTCATAGTTTTCCCTTCATTGGGCTTTTCTGTACAGAACAGGTAAGATCATCTCCTCAGACACAAAATAGCCCAAACAGCTAGGGTCTGAGGCCCACAGTCTGAGGGAAGAGAAGGTAGGAAAATGTTGAGATAGTTCTTGAAGAACTCAAAACCCTGTGCCTGGGTCTCACTGTCCCTGGGATGGAGGTAGCCAGATAGGCACTTGGTACAGTGTGCCCAGGGGGTGACCAGGTTGTCACCCGGGAGAGTGATGGCCTGAGTTCACACCTCCAGAGGCAGTCCTGACATGACCTTCAGAGTGACCTGATACAAATCTCACATTTTCCAGTCGAGAAAATGGAACTCTGGAGAGACTGGTTGACCTGACGTCCTAGATCCTTGGGTCACAGTCCTAACTCTGTGGACTGAGGGTCCTGTCTCCCAGGCTCTTTCCAAGCTGTTACCAGGAACTTGGCTTCTTACAAAAAAATTCTTACTTTGTCTTAGAGTACCATCAATAAGTAGTTTTAAGTGCATTCCACAGACAAAATAAAAACTCCTGAGAGTTTATATTTTGAAAAAAAATGTAGAATGTTGTATAATATTCTGTATATCAAATAGTTTGGGTAATTAATTTTTCCCCTTTCATATAACCTTAAATAAGCTTGGTTGTTTCAGAATTACCTGTGTTTCTCTTTAGAAACATAAAATGCCAAGGTGTATAAGCTTCAGTTACACTTACAAAGCTACAACTTTGAGATATATTACTTGAAGCCAATAAAACACATAGAACACAAAATTTATACCTACCTAGTATCTATAGTTTCTATTAGAAAAATACATGATTAAGAAAAAAGACAAAAAGAAAATCTGTCAGGGGCACCTACATGGCTCAGTGGTTGAGTGTCTGCCTTTGGCTCAGGTCATAATCCCAGGGACCTGGGATTGAGTCCCGCATCAGGCTCCCCATCAGGAGCCTGCTTCTCCTTCTGCCTATGTCTCTGCCTCTCTCTCCATGTCTCTCATGAATAAATAAAATCTTTAACAATAGAAAAAGAAGAAGAAAATCTATCAATGATAACTGCATTTCCTATAATATGATTATATTTTGTAATTTAAAAAATATTATGTCTAGCAGCACCTGGATGGCTCATTTGGTTGAGTGGCCAGCTCTTGATTTCGGCTCAGGGTCCTGGAATTGAGCCCCTTATAGGGCTCCACACTCAGGGAGTCTGCTTGAGGATTCTTTCTCCCTCTCCCTCTCCCCCTGCTTGCACATGTGTGCCCTCTCTCTCTAAAATAAATACATCTTTAAAAAAATATATTAGGCTTAATTAGAGAAAAAAAATAAGGGTCTTTTTAATAATTTAAGCTTGTCCATTTTCAAAATATCTGATTCAGCCAAACCTTGAATAGTTTAATAAGCTAATGGATATGTCAGCCTTTGACTGCCTTCCTTCCTGCTCCTGCTCTATTGCTGCAGCATCACTGTCTCTCATGGAGTTAGGGGTTCTTTTTTTAATGTTTTTTTTTTTAATTTTTTATTTATTTATGATAGTCACACACAGAGAGAGAGGCAGAGACACAGGCAGAGGGAGAAGCAGGCTCCATGCACCGGGAGCCTGACGTGGGATTCGATCCTGGGTCTCCAGGATCGCGCTCTGGGCCAAAGGCAGGCGCTAAACCGCTGCGCCACCCAGGGATCCCGAGTTAGGGGTTCTTTTTTTTTTAATTTTTTTTTTAATTTATTTATGATAGTCACAGAGAGAGAGAGAGAGGCAGAGACACAGGCAGAGGGAGAAGCAGGCTCCATGCACCGGGAGCCTGACGTGGGACTCGATCCCAGGTCTCCAGGATCGCGCCCTGGGCCAAAGGCAGGTGCTAAACTGCTGCGCCACCCAGGGATCCCCGAGTTAGGGGTTCTTTATGCTCCTTTTTTCTTTCCCTATTTGTTTCATAATGGCTTGACTTAACACATTGGAAAAAACTTGGGTCGGGGGCTTTCTTATTTTTGCACAGATATTTGTACTTAATTACATGTTTAACCACAGGGTGTGGCAGCTATGGAGGAGGTTGGAGAAGAATGTGCACTTAATACGTTTATCTTCAGGGTGCCACCCACTTGGGGAGGAACGGGGCAGGTTGGACACAGGATGAGAGCCACCTTGGGAAGTGTTTTCACATTCACATAGGTAGCAGCAGTCACATGTTTATTGGTTGGATCAGTAGCTTCTGATAAACTGGTCTGTGAGTTTATTTTGTTTGGTTTTGTTTTGTCTAGACTTGTGTTTGCTCAAATCGTTTCCTGGTGCAAAGGGGTATTCATGATTCCTTCGTGAAGAAATTTGCTGAGGCAATGAAAACAAACCTGCGTGTGGGTAATGGATTTGAGGAGAGAACTACTCAAGGTCCATTAATTGATGAAAAGGCAGTAGAAAAGGTAAGTTTGTTTGATTTTCTATTAAATTTCGTGGTTTTGATATCAAAGGCTTAACTAGCAAAAAAATACTTTGGTAGAGTGCCCAGCAAGGCTGTTTTGAAAATAATGGTGAAATCAGGAAAACGTGAATTTCTGCCCATAAATTAAGTGGCATCATCTGGCCATAAACTTTTCCAGTTCTGTCATTACATTGAGTGCCCATGAGATCTGTCAGTTTAGATCTTCTACTGTCCTTCCTAGGTTTTCTCTAATAGTGGTGATAATTCTATCCCTGGCTGCCTCAGGAATTAGGATCTTAAAAGACAAAGTTCTTTAATTTTTTGAATACTCAAAAGGAAAGGAAGACTGCTTTTGTTTTTGAAGTCATGTAAGTTTCAGCTGAAATGCTGGTTTCCACTGACAAAAAAAACAAAAAACAAAACAAAAACCCTTTCAGAAGAGTCCTTGACAAAAGCATCCTCATAGGGAGATTCGGAATAGCAGAAACCATGCCCAGGATCTATAGATGGCAAGAAAAGGAGATTGCTTTTAGGAAGGATCTCTTTGTTCACAGAAAGTCATAGTCTAGATAGGTGAGATTTCTGTCCTTTTTTTTTTTTTTTTTTTTTAAGATTTTATTTATTTATTCATGAGAGACACAGAGAGAGACAGAGACATAGGCAGAGGGAAAAGCCAGCTCCCTGCAGGGAGCCTGATGCAGGACTCAATCCCAGAACCCTGAGATCATGACCAGAGCCAAAGGCAGATGCTCAACCACTGAGCCACTCAGGTGCCCTGTCCTTGTTTTAAAACAGCTTCCTGGGATGCCTGGGTGGCTCAGCGGTTGAGCATCTGCCTTTGCCTCTGGAGTTGGTGGATTGAATCTCACATCGGGCTCTTGCATGGAAGCCTGCTTCTCCTCCCTCTGCCTGTGTCTCTGCCTTTCTCTGTGTCTCTCATGAATAAATAAATAAAATCTTTTAAAAAATAATAAAAATAATAAAAAATAAAAAAATAAAACAGCTTCCTCTTTTAAAACATAATCCTTTTTAATAAAGAAGGAATATATACAATGGAATATTACTCAGCCACTAAAAAAAAAAATTAAATCTTGCCATTTGCAACAACAGGGATGGATCTAGAGAGTATAATGTAAAGTACATCAGCCAGAGAAAGACAAATACCATATGATTTCACTCATGTGGAATTTAAGGAATAAACAAACAAGCCACACACACACACACACACGCACACACACACACACACAAATCAGACTCTTAACTCTAGAGAACACATTGATGGTCACTAGCGAGGAGGTGGGTGGGGGGATGGGGGAACAGGTGAAGGAGATTAAGAGTACATTTACTGTGATGAGCACTGAGTAATGTACAGAAGTGTTGAATCGCTATATCGTACAACTGAAACTAATGGCACACTGTATGTTAACTCTACTGGAGTTGAATAAATAAAGGGGGAAAACGCAAAATCCTTTTTAGAATTGCTTACAAAGAACTTTCTTATAGTATGAACGTCCAAAGCAAAAAACAAAACAAAAACATGAACATCCAGTGTGCTCCTTAGGTAAGTCTCTACTAGTGGAAAGGATTTTAATAGAATAATTTAAAGCAGACAGAAATTGGGGGCTGGACTGTGTGTGGGAAAAGAAGGGAGAAGAGGTGGCCAGAAGTTGACACAGCCAGCCTCCTAGGTGTCACCTGAGGAACCAAAATTAAGGTCAGGTCAGTACCCAGCTTGGATGCACAGCCTGCCTGTTCTTTGGCTACCTGAGGACCAAGAACTCTAGCACTGCCTAGACTCAGTGGGCAGCCATGTCATCTGAACCCATGTCTGTGCCTCAGCCAGTGGGAGCCAAGGGATGCATCAAGGTTTGACAGAACTCTGTAGTTATTGCCTTGGGATTGCCCTAATAGAGAACATGCATTAAAGTGGCCATTGGGGGACGCCTGGGTGGCTCAAACAGTTGGGCATCTGCCTTTGGCTCAGGTTGTGATCCCGGGGTCCTGGGATGAAGTCCCGTGTCCAGCTCCCCGCAGGGAGCCAGCTTCTCCCTCTGCCTGTGTCTCTGCCTCTCTCATGAATAAATAAATAAAATATTTTTTTAAAAAAACTTTATTTATTCGTAAGAGACACAGAGAGAGAGGCAGAGACACAGGCAGAGGGAGAAGCTGGCTCCCTGCGGGGAGCCGGACACGGGACTTGATCCCAGGTCTCCAGGAGCACACCCTGGGCTGAAGGCCACGCTAAACCACTGAGCCACCCAGGCTGCCCTAAAGTCTTAAATAAATAAATTAAGTAAGTGGCCATTGGTACCACTAGCATTTTTGAGGGGATTTTGGACTTGATTGGCCAATGGAGATGATTTGGGTCTGTACTAGCTGTGGCTCAAGCCCAGAGTGCTGTTCTCAACGCACCCTGTGCCTTTCACAACTAAAGATGCCTGGGTCCTACCCGAGGGGATTGGGTGTGAGTCATTCTCAGCACTGGGTTTGTTTGTTTGTTTTTTTTTTTAAATGCCCCAGCTCTTGCTAATTTGCTGGCCCAGGAGACCATCCTCCTAGAGATTCTGTTGTTCTTGCCAAAGTGATGATGCAAACAATGCCCTCTAGAGGGCGCTGTTTCCTAGCGCTTCAAGCAAGGACAGGTGAAGGATTTCTTTTTTTGGAGAGCTTAGAACGCACCTCCTGAAAACATCCATGTGTTGGCTTTAGTATACATACAGTCACAGGGTAGGTTCTAGGGGGAAAAATTGCACATGACATTTAAGATGACTAGAAAAGGGCAAAGCATATATTTTATTTGGGGGCAAAGAAGTGGGCCTTGTTAAATATGTTAAATATAATTATTTTTAGAGCTGTAAGTCCTAGGAAGTAAGCCATTATGGCTGATGAGGATTTGTTGGAGACGGTGGACTCTGCGCATGGTTGGGGCAAGGGTTTGAAGAGGGTGGGTCTGGATGGTAGAATGTGCCCAAGCCTGTATTTACCTTTCCTGAAATCCCATAGAATATCTCATTGAGAATGGGAGTGGAGAGGGCTCCAGTGGACCAGAGTCTATGGAGAGCTTCTGGTGGTATTAACAGAAAAGTCAGCACAGACCAGGCATGCCCAGGGAAAGCCTGCAGGGGAAGTGGGTGCCAATTTATAGGATGGGCCTATCTAGAAGTGGCTGGGGTGAGTAGGAGTGGAAGTGAGGGAGACATGGTGCTGACTGGTTATATTTTGCATAGTTTTCTGGGTGGTTCCAATACCATTTCTCCTCATAAGCACCACCAGTACACACAGGACAGCAGAGACATTTGCTCAGGGCAAGAGATACCACAGCCTACCTAGTTGGGCTCCAGCTTCAAGAATGAGGGTGGGAGTACTGGAGGCGGCCTTTCCTGCTTTTGCCCCTTGGGGAAGGGGGCTGTCCCTAAAGTGAAGCCTGCCAAGTCAGAATAAACCTGAGCTTGCTGTTGTCCCTCTTGTTTAGGCGAGAGACTGGAAACAGCAAAGGCCACCCATGTCACCCACCTAAATGAAGAAGGTGAACAACCAAAAGTCATGACACCTTTAGGGCAAATGCTCAGCACTTATATGAGAGGAACAGTCGACCCTCAAGAAGTGGATGAGTCTGGGGACAGAAAGGAATTTTCTGAGAATCCGATAGCATCCTCCAGGTGCTTTGAGCAAGTAGCACCTCTAAACAAAAGCAGGCTCTGTGAAAATGAGGCAATGAGAACAAGAAGGGTTTTAGAAATTAAACACATGATGGTCAAATCTTTTTTTAAAAATCAGCTGAAGATGGAACACAAAATCTAGGAGATCTCTTATGATTTAAAGCTAAAAACAAAGACAAAAAATATGAGAAAATTTGAAATCAGATTAACTGGAGGTGAGTGGGTATCCGTTTTAGCAATAGTCGCTCTGAAAGAACTGAGAGAGAAGTAGCATTACCAGGTAAGTAACATGGAAAGTCAGAGCCGGGGAAAAGGATTCTTCGGATGGAAAGACTTTACCTACCACCTAGTAGAATGTAAGAAAAAAGCCCCAGATACATTCTGCTAAAACACTGGAATGTTAGGAACATAGAAGATGATTTTAATTGCTTCCAGAGAGAGGGTAAGCTACCCACCAAGGACTGAGAACTATTGTTGAACTGACTTTTCATTAACAACACTAGAAACTGAGACATGTACTCAAGAGTTCTGAAGGAAAATGATTTTGGATTACAATTCTGTCACCAGCCAACATAAGGTAAGACATCACACATGCATTGTTGGAAAATTGGAAGTACGTGTTTTCAGTGTACTTTTCTTGAAACAACCACTTGAGAATGTATTAGAACAGAATGAAAGCCAAGAAGACAACATGGCACCCAAGAACCTGGAGCTAACTCAAGAGTGCAAAGAACAATCCCAGGAAAACCACAGAGTGTCAGGCCCAGAAGGACATCAGGCCATGCTAGATCCTTCAACAAATCATAAGATCAAACAGCAGAAAATCTAAGAGGAGGAGAAGGTGGCATTGCACATGCCACGTACCCTTTTCCTGCTTTGGTGTCTCTGCATATTTGGTCTTTCTACCTAGAAGGAACAAGAGCATGTCATTCTCAATCTATTTTTTAAGAAAAAGAAAGCAAACACAGTTTTCTGCAGATTTAACATTCTAACAGATTATATCATCTTCAAGCTAGCTTTCCCAGGCTCCTCTTTTTCTCTTCATGCAGGTAGAGAAACATGTGAGTGATGCCGTTTCCAAAGGGGCCACCATTGTGACTGGCGGGAAGCGACACCAGCTTGGAAAAAATTTCTTTGAGCCCACTCTGCTTAGCAATGTCACCAGGGATATGCTCTGCTCTCATGAAGAGACGTTTGGGCCTCTTGCACCAGTTATCAAGTAAGATCACCCTGCCGGTGGGAAGATGGGAGAAGAGGAGGACAGAAGGACACCTAGAAAGAAATGTAGTTCAAATGCTGTTTCGAGGCCCTGCGGGTGGGAGGCCGGGCTGCAGGGGCAGAGCTGTGTTGTGTCAGCCAAAGAGCCAGGTTTCATTCATGGTTCTGAAAAATATATGTGTGTGTTTTTATCACTGCCTATTTAGACCACAAAATTCACCTTTGCCTTCCCCTTCTTACTTTCTTCTGAGCTCCATTTTCTTCTCCATGGAACACATCCTCAAAGAGTTCTTTCAAGAATCAGTGGGAAATGAACTTACTCTTTCTGTTCTTAGGTGATGTTTTATCTCACTTTGAGAAGTCCATAATAATTTTACCTGGATAAAATTCTATATTCAACACTGCGAAGATACCATTAATTGTCTACTTATTTCCAGGATCATACCCAAGAAAGCTAGTGTCTAGCTCTTGTTCCTTTGAAAGGGATCTATTTTTTCTCTTGGAGGCTGTTAAGATTTCTCACGGTCTTTGACACTCTTAAGTCTTACTGATGAGGCACATTAAAAGCCTCTCCATGCTGCAGTCTTGATGTCTTCTTTTCATATCCAACGTGTCTATCTCGTCCATCATTCTTTAGTGGCCTTCTAGGAAGTCTGTGGAAGTGACATGTCTGCATCACCCCCCACTTCTCTTCATGCTTATCTGTTCATCGCACCTTTTCATCCATTCCCGATGCCTCCTGAGACTCTGTCTCCTCCACCTGCCAGCTGAGTCATCTGTTCTTCAGATACGTGCCCTCTGCTACCCAACCCATCCACCACATTCCTTTAGTTACTCTATCACCCTTGATTCCTCTAGTTCGTTCTTCCCCGTGAGACGTTCTCACCTCATTATTCCACCTTATACCCCTGCTATGGGTGCTTATCCATTTCTTACATTTTATTCTGTTCCAGTGTTTCTGCCTTCTCTTGTGTAGATCATCACAGGTTTGTCATCCTTTTCCTTCTCAGAGCTCCTCAGATGTCTTGCCCTTTTCTCTGTGAACTTGTCTATAGCTCCTTGAACTCTTAGCAGCCTTGACTGGTAGTATCTGCCTTGGAGTTGTGGTAAAAAGCTTAGGCCTTAGTCTGCGCTGATTCTGATACATTGGACCCGTAGGAAAGGAAGCTTCTAGTATGAAAACCCAGTCTCAACACTTCTGCCCATGCCCCAGGTATTTTTTGCTTCCTGGTGTATTTTGTGGTTACCGCTGGAGTAATGAGAGTGGTTCAAGGGAAGAAGCCTCTTGTTCACGCTATTGTCTACACACCAAGCCGGGTAGGCTCAAGCTCTGGTGGGGCCCCACCACTCTGAGCTGTCTCTGCTGCTTTTCTGCCTATAGCCTCGTAGCATCAGTCCAGGGACCCAGGTCTGTAGGCAATAGCACCTGAATTTGCAGGCACAGTGTGGGAGGTGCAGTCCCTCCGTCACCCTCCAGTCTGCAGGCTCCGTGGTGCTCTGGCCCTTCCCACTCCTCCAAGGTGGGGTGGGGGGGGGCTCCTAGCTCTCTCCCACTTGTCAGGATCCCACGACCCTCTCGGCCTCCGGAAGTGTCTTGTGTTTTTGGTGCTAGTTGCTGATTGAGGGTTTTTGAGCTAGGATTCTTTGTCTCTGCTCCAGCATCTCCAGCATCAGGTTCCCAAGAAGAGCTGGCCCCTGGTGCTATTTGCACCACTTATGTCTCTCTTATCATTTACTTTCTTGGCTTTGTTACTATCTTGCTAGTGAGATTTACATATTAATCCACCACTGGAGAAAATGGACCACTTGAAGAACTTTTGTCTTCTTGGTCTTAATAAATTTTTTTTTTCCTAGAATGTGAACTTGACATCTTCAGGGAGCCTGAAGGATGCAGTGGTTAGGAGTGCAGGCTTTGGAGTTGAACTGGGTGTACAGTAGATTCAGGCTTTGCTGCTTCATACCTGTGTACCCTTGGGTGAATTAACTTGTCTGAGCCCAACGGTCCTTGCATGGAAAAGGAATTGAACTAGTACCTGCTTTGCAGAGTAGTTACACAGTTTCAATTACATAATGTGCATAAAGCACTTAGCACATTGCCTGATATCATTATGGTTGTTGTTACATAATTAAATTAGGTCAGAGAGGGGGACAAGTTGTTACTAGTGGGCCCTGGTCTTCCCACACCCCTCCGCTGGGCACAGAGTGGTAGGAGCACAGTGGTAGGAGGGTTCCCCTCATTGCCATCAGACATCTGAATTTAAGAATTGGGGTGCTTAGGGGATCCCTGGGTGGCTCGGCAGTTTAGTGCCTGCCTTTGGCCCAGGGCGCAGTCTTGGAGTCCCGGGATCGAGTCCCGCGTCGGGCTCCCGGTGTGGAACCTGCTTCTCCCTCTGCCTGTGTCTCTGCCTCCCTCTCTCTCTCTCTCTCTCTCTCTCTCTCTGTGTCTATCATGAATAAATAAATAAATAAATCTTTTTTAAAAAAAGAATTGGGGTGCTTAGAGCTGTCTGCCCCAGAAAAAATGCTTCTCAGATCTTGTTCCAGAAGTAAAATGATAAAGCTGAAAGGGACTGCACAAGGCTTTGGTACAAGCACTCTTCATTGCAGGTAGGAGCAGGCCCCCAGGGCCACATACTCAGGACTCGGGCTCTGGCTTCCTCCGATGCCTTTCTGCCACATGACGCTTGCTTCTAAGGTGGTTGCTGATTGTTATATAGTCTCAGTAGGTAGCAAAAGCAGTAATCCTTTTTGAAGGCGTTTGGTTTGATAGCCTGGATGTGCTGTGGTTTCCTACTGGCGGCCTGCTTGCGTTTGTGCTCTTGGAAGAGAGGAGCCAGCACGTGCGGAGCAGTGGGGCTGTTTTCTTCCATACTCTGCCCTGGAGTCTCTGCAAAACTGCGATTTACCCTTTGCCATTATTTGGGAAAACAGGAGAAAAACAAGCCAGTTTTCTTTACTCTCCCCTACAGAGTTTGCTGACAATGCATTTCACTTTGGCAGATTTGACACAGAGGAGGAGGCTGTGGCAATCGCTAACGCGGCTGACGTGGGGCTAGCAGGTAGGTCTTCCTGCTGGGTGTGGTCCGAACCATTTCTCGAGCTGCTGCTGGGGCTTGCCTTTTAAATATCACCCTGGGTTTTGAGAAGGAAATGCCATTGGAGTATATGTTTGCTGCTTCCTGGGGCACAAGTCAGTTTGTGCAAGTTCGTGGTCCTCTGCCTGGGACTTTTGTATTTGGCAGTTCTCTGGTGAGAGCGAGGGGACCAGGAGAGACGAGGTGGCACAGGTTGTGGGTGGAGAATTACATGCCACACAAGTCCCATGTCCTCACAGGCTTGCCTAGAAATTCCAAGTCTTGTCTTCCATTTGACCACCTGGCTCCTGGCGGCCTGAACCAGACCCAAGGCAGCGGCAGAGCACCAGGGACTGCGAAAGAGGCAACGAGCACACATGTAGACGGCCTGAGTAGCCACCGTCCTTTTAGTTTAGAGATGGTCAGGGTGGCCACAACGTGTACCGTTATCCTGACATCATTGTACGCACATAAATGCACTCAGCAAATCGATGTTTAGCCTCCACCGTGGGGGAAGTACTGAGAAAGATAGAGACATAGACATACAGCTAGCTACAGCTCTGCAGGAGCTGCCACTTCAGGCATAAGGGAAGCATTTATACCAAGAAGAAGGACATGCACACCATGTAGGCCCTTCCCCCACGCTCCCTACATAGAGTTATCATAAGGCTTGGGTGAGATGTGTGCCGGAGAGCCTCAGGGACACTCACTCAGTGTGCCTTTCTTCCCTGGTGACCGGATGAGGGCAGAGAGAACTACACCTGGCACTACGTTGTGGGCTGCCATCGGTGATGAGCAGTGTTCTGCTTCTGCAGAGATGGGAGGAGGGAAATTCTGGGCAGAGGGGACCAAGGAAGTTAAGAGGGAAGGAAGGAAGGATGAGGACAATTTGGTTGCAGAGTTTGGAGAGGATGGCTGGTGAGTGGCATGATGGAAGGTAACACTGAAAATGTTGGCCAAGGCCACACTGGGGAGGGTCCAAGTATTCACAAAGAGGTTAACCTTATAGTTAGCAGAAGGTGGGGCAAACACTGTGACAATAATCTCACAGAGCTGTGCGGGAGAGGCTGGGCAGCAGGTGGCAGGAGCTGGGGAGGCATCCTGGTAGGAGATGAAGCGAGCCTTCCTGAGGGTGGATCAGAAGCAGAACGATTACAGCCCATGGTTCTGAGACTGAGACATGGACAGGACCAGCTTGGGGCCCCCTGTGGGAGCAGGGAGGATCCCAGGCCCCAGATGAGACCCAGTTGCCAGTGGCATCCTCAGCTTTAGACATGATGTCTTTAACGACTGTTCCACGTGCTCTGAATGTTCCTTATCTCCATGACAGGTTATTTTTACTCTCAAGACCCAGCACAGATCTGGAGAGTAGCAGAGCAACTGGAAGTTGGCATGGTTGGCGTTAACGAAGGATTGATCTCCTCTGTGGAGTGCCCTTTTGGAGGCGTGAAGCAATCTGGCCTTGGGCGAGAGGGGTCCAAGTATGGCATTGATGAGTACCTGGAACTCAAATATGTGTGTTTTGGAGGTTTGTAGGATTGATTAGTTCTTTAAAAAATAAAAAAGGAAGCTTACCTACATAGATGGGGACATGCCCTCCATTATTTTAAATGAACTTCTAGATTATTAGAATTAAGAATTTTAAAAACTTCTCCAATGCTCATAATCTTAAGTAGAGGTGAATCCCACCCCTCCCCTTACCTAATTAGGGACCAATAGAGGCCATGTTCCTGTGGCAGCAGCTTCCCCAAGAACCAGCACTGTGTTTATAGAGCAAAGCCCTGGGACTCCGCCACAGCCCCATTTGCCTCAGAGCAAGCTGCAGCATGAGGGTGGCTCTGGGGGCCTGTCACAAAGGCTCGATCACTGCCTGGGTGGCAGCACAGCCATCTCCCCTGTGGCTCTGAGCTGGGACCAGAGGGCTGCAGGGGAGCCCTGAGCACAACAGAGAGGCTGGCCAGGGTGGGCACACCATCCGCGGCAATCTTCCAGCTCCACACTACAGACACCTATTGTGTGTTCAGAGGTGTTGCCACAGAGGCTGAGTTCATCATTTTTAAGACGTCTGAAATAGCACAGAATTGTCTGTGTTTCCGTGAGGGATGAAAAGGCACCTCTCCCTTTTTCTGGACCTTCTTTTTTTAAAGTTTATTTATTTTTTAGTAATCTCTATATGCAACATGGGGCTTGAACTCATGACCCTAAGATCAAGAGTCACATGCTGTACTGACTGAGCCAGCCAGGCACCCCTGTATCATTTTTTAAGCTTAAGTCTTCATCATCCTAAAATTACTACTTAAAGATTTTGTTTTTATTTCCATCCTCCTTTCCATTCATCTTTAGGAAATGAGGTTAAGCATAAAGCAAAGACCTTACCTTTCTCAGCTGGTAGATGGGAAGGTGCTCACAGAAAGGCATGGCCCAGCAGTGTCTTTACCCGATAATAGCTTTGTCCCTGTAGACATGCCATTCAGCATCCCTGTTCCTCGTGTGGAATGGAGATTCAGTATATGCCTTACTTAGCTTGATGGGATATTGTGAGCCTGACAGTGAAATATTTGCCAAAAAGAAAGAAAGAAAGAAAGAAAGAAAGAAAGAGAGAAAGAGAGAAAGAGAGAAAGAGAGAGAGAGAGAGAGAGAGAGAGAGAGAGAGAGAGAGAGAAGAAAGAAAGAAAGAAAGAAAGAAAGAAAGAAAGAAAGAAGAAAGAAAGAAAGAAAGAAAGAAAGAAAGAAAGAAAGAAAGAAAGAAAGAAAGAAAGAAAGAAAATTCAGTGTAAGTACAGGAGCCATTAATGTTAGTAGCAGCATAGCCCCCCACCTTGGGCATCCAGGTGTGGCTCTGCCAAGGTGAAGAAGGCTAGTGCCCACCTGCGCTCCTACCTGAGACTAAGCAGTTGTCCCCTGCAGCCTGCTCTTCCTGTCCTCATGGGGTGCTGCTCCTTCAGCTCCAAAAGAACAAAAGCAGTCTCACCACAGTGACCCCAAGAGGAAAATAAATATCTATCATTGCCAGTTCACCTAACGGAAGAGGCATGAGACCTTGAATTCCAGGCACCCTTTATCCAAGAAGAGTTTTTACGGTTCATTATTTGAAACAAAAATGACCAGTGTTCCCTATCACTCTGAAAGAACTCTGATTCAGAAAGTTCTAGGCTTTTCTGGACATGCCTCCCACCCATACTCATTTAGAGGGAAAGGAATCAAGGCTGTTCCTGGCTGAATAAGCAGAGATAAGCTCTTTTCTTTCCCACTCTGTGTGTGGAGTCCACTGACATCCCATGAATATTGTGGGTAGTAGAAGGAGAACCTGAGGGATAGGCGTGCTGGTGGGGGCAATTCCTCCTGTCCCCCTGCCCCTTGGTACTCTGAGTTCCTCCCTGCAACCTGGGGGAGCCATGGTTAAGTCAGTAATAGTCTGGAATGCCCATAGGCACAGAGGAACTTCCTGCCGGTCCTGAAGCTACCTTCTATTTAGCCTACATTGTACCAGCCATATCCCCAATACTCACAGAAGAAATGAGCTGAACTCTGCCTCCTGGTGACATCCCTCCCCCAGGGCCTATTGAGAATCACATATGCAGCACATCGACAGATTATTTCTTTTTTGTTTTTATATTTTAGGTGGTTTTATATAACATTCTAATTCTTAAGATTTGGATATATCCATCTGTTTTATCAATAAAGATGCTATAACATTATTTGTTAGAAGTCTGGAACACTGATGCTTGGAGGTGCCAGGAGAATGCATTTAAGTACGTGTGCAACTTTGTAAGGCAATGGATTCCTTGGTGGGGTGGCAGATTTAAGTTTTCTTGTATATTTGGCTCATCCAACATAAATTGAGGCCCAGAGACACATTGCAATGTCTTTGATTAATTTTATGATTAAAATAATTTGAGAAGGAAATAAGTTACTGTTTAGTAACATTGTTTTGGGTTGTGGGAAGAAAGAAAACTGTCTCTAATCAAACATTTTGGGGGGTTTTCAATAAGGTAATCCTGTGTGGTGATGTTTGCCAGGGGTTTGCTCCAAGCCAAATCTGGCCCACCACTGTTTCTCTACAACCCAGAGCTAAGAATGGTTTTGCATTTCCAAATGATTTTGCACCGGGGGGGGGCAGGGGAATCAAAGGGTAATATTTCATAGCACAAAATTATATGAAATTCAGATTTCAGGTTCGCACCAATAAAACTTTACTGAAATACAGCCATGCCCGTTCATTTAACATTGGATCCATGGCTGCTTTCTTGGCAGAGCTGAGTACAGCAACACAGACCCACAGTGTGGCCTGCAAAGCCTGTAATATTGACTGAATACTTACAGAAAAGGTTTGCCAACCCCTAATCTGGACACACTGATGCTGAGGGAGACACTGATCTTCCTGTATTTATCAGGCATTATTTTATTTCTTTGAACACCTACATAAAAAGTAATTTTCTGGGCATGGCTCCAAAAAGTTCTCCCCAAGAACTTGCCAGCAATAATCACATAACTCAGATGAAATTACCCAGATAACAGAAGTCTTGACCTAGAGAAAACATCTCAATTTACTTTCCCCAGCTAGGCAAGCATTCCATTGAAACAGCTTATCTGTATCTGTTGCGTTTATCCCTTTGAGTGGCTTGCAAACATGATTTTACATCAAGCCTTGTTTCTTTTTTCCTTTATTCTAATGGAAAGAGTGAAAATAAATATCAGAAGCACAATGCAAATAAATCTTATTTTACTGTTATACTGTTAACTTTAGATTGTGCCGCATGCCTGCTTTCCTGAAGGCTGAGCCCAGGGTTTTAATTATTCATGTGCAGCTATGTTAGACAGCATTTTACTTGAATATCTATGCTTTGATTTTTGTGTGTGTGCTATATTTTTTAGGATAAAACTTGGGAATACATGTAGTAGGAAGTATGGAAACGTTTTGCTTTTTAAATGTGCACGTAACTAATTTTTCCAATTTTTGATAATTGTGTACATGGATCAGTGTCTTGTCAGCAGAGTTGTGTGTGTGTGTGTGTATGTGTAATTAATAAATGTTGCATTAACAGAATTTCCTGTTTCTGTGTTAAGGTTTCTGGTTCTGCTTTTCTCCCTTCTGATTTATCACTTGAGTTTATATTGGACATCATTAGACCCATTCAGATAGGTATGAAGAGTAGCAGAATATGCCATCCCAAAATATGCTGCTCTGGTGTAAGGATTATTGTGAAGATGCCTAGAAGAAGCGGATGGCAGAAATGCCCCCTATTTTCTTAAAAGCAGGACCCAAGTTTACAAAGGTGCTCCCACCCATGCAATAGGAAGGACAAAGGTTGATTCCCAGAGACCACTCTAGATCCTGAAGAGGGCCTAGCGTCCGAAGAGGGCACCAAAGGAATCTATCCAACAAACTTTACCAACTGGCCTTTATCTCTGCCCTTGAAAATCTACAATGGCTTTCCTCCTGTCATTTCTCGGCAAATGTATTGTTCTTTTCTTGAGGATGTTACATAAGCCAGAGTTTTAAGCCACCTCTTGGAGTTCCTCATTCTTCCCTGGGTCTCTCCCATATATATGTGAGGCATACATGTTATTAAACTTCTGCTTTTCTCTTTTTCCTCTAATTTTGATTACAGAGGTCTCAGCCAAGAACTCAGGAGGGTAGAAGGAAAATTATTTTTCCTCTCCTACAGGTGTAAATACTGCTCCCTCCACAGAGAGCTGCTAGTCAGTGCATGCTGTGGGCCAGAAGCTTGCATATGAAACTGTGTACACTAGCATCTGCAGGAAGATCTGTCCCATGGTTTGTGTTCATTAAATGTTTGCTGAACTAAACTGAACATTTTTGTTGTTTATAAATGTAGCTGCACGAGAAAGGAGTATATTCCAGCTTTCTCAAATTTGCCAGTATCTTCTATTCATTCCACTGTTTGTTATCCATTATATACTTTTTCCCAAGTTTGGGTTTTTCTGATAGAGATGTATGAGGAAGAAATTCTCTGAAATCCTGCTCTTCAGATATAATCACTGTTAGTTATTTTAACAGTGTATCTTATATTCTTACCCAGTGCTCATTTATATTTTAAGAAATTTCATGTAGCCTTGGGGCACCTGGGTGGTTCAGTAGGTTAAGTGTCTGCTTTCAGCTCAAGTTGTGATCCTGGGGTCCTAGGACTGAGCCCCATATCAGACTCCTTGTTCAGTGGGGGTGGGGGGGTGTCTCTCTTCTTCCTCTCCCCCTGCTTGTGGTCTCTCTCAAATAAATCTTAAAAAAAAAATTTCATGTGGATTCATTTAATCTGGCATTGAAGAAAAGTAAGTTTTTCATTAAAAGAGCAGTGCCACTGGATATATGCCTCCCTTTGTCATTCCATTGAGTTCATGTATTTGTTTTTACCTGCTTTGGTTTTTTTCTTAATGAACATATGAGAAGTGTTTCATTAAACTCATTAATGAGGGGATCCCTGGGTGGCGCAGGGGTTTGGCGCCTGCCTTTGGCCCAGGGCGTGATCCCAGGGACCCGGGATCGAATCCCATGTCAGGCTCCCAGTGCATGGAGCCTGCTTCTCCCTCTGCCTATGTCTCTGCCTCTCTCTCTCACTGTGTGCCTATCATAAATAAAAAAACAAACAAACAAAAAAAAACAAAAAACCCAAACTCATTAATGAGGAAACTTGTAAGGGTATTATAACCAGTTAAAAGAAGCCAAAAGAACCTCACACAAACTTATATGGATAAGGAGCCTTGAAATGAATGTGCAAATGGAAACACACTGGGTTCTTCCATACATGGGAGGGAAGTCAGTGAGACTCCAGGACAGGACAGAATTTGCACTTCCTACTGCTCTTCTCTACAATGGCACAAAGTAAGCAGATGCCTCAAGGGCAATGAATGTGGAATCAGATAACCCAGAAAGGCCATGCTTTGTGTAGACAATGCCTACTATTCCACTGAACCTGCTTTTGATTTTTAAAATTACTTTATTTCCAGGAGGAACTATCTACTTACCTCTCGATTTGGAGGTTCTTTCCATGCTTGGCCTAGGCCTCTGCTTAAAAGCAAGTATTACTTTTATCTTCCTACTATTTCTTACATTTTTCTATCAGTACACGTTCTGCTACAGCTGCTTTCTTCCTGATTTAGCCTGCAACAAATTAAAAAGCAAATTAGGGTGGTTTTCATTTATGAAGTCTGGGAAACTTCTCCTGAAAATTAGCAGGCCCTGCTTCATCTAAGAGCATTGAAAGGCTACCTGCACATTCTATTTGCATGTGCTCTTTATAAATGAGTCGGACATGGGTTTGGAAATTGGCAGTCTGAAGATTTATGTATCGTCCATCCATGTTTTCAACTAACTAGGAAGGACTAGCCACAGTGTAGACCACAGACAATCCTGTCCCGATGATTCAGGGCACATGAATGTTTTTGCAGGTGCTATGTCAGACTAGCTAAGACCTCAGGCCTGCAACTCTGGGCTCATCACTTTCAGGACAGAGGTGATAATACTAAGTATGCCACATATAGGAAATTTGGCCATTCCCTAAACTCATCTCCAAAGGGGAGACATGCTGGCTCTGCTTTTTGTTGTTACTGCTGACTTTAATGGAAAAACTTTTAGCATTTCACTGTTAATCATGATTCTGGCTGTTTACCCTCAACATCTTTCATTAGTTCATTTGTTCGTTCGTTCATTCATTCATTCATTCATTCGAGACACAGAGAGAGAGGCAGAGACATAGGCAGAGGGAGAAGATGTGGGACTCAATCCCAGGACTCTGGGATCACGTTCTGAGCCAAAGACAGATATTCAACCACTGAGCTACCCGGGTGCCCAATCTTTCAACTTTTTATTTTGAAATAATTATAAACTCACAGGAGGTTGCAAAAGGAGTAGATTCCTCTGTACCTTCCACCCTTTGTCCCCCAGTGGTTACCATCTTACATAACTAATACCAGGCAACTGACATAGTATCATACTGTTTATACAGGCCTTATGACAGTATTCCCGATTTTTTGTAGACTCTGTTTGAATGTGTGTTATATCCAACTTAATCCCACCAGTAGGAAGGTTTGTGTAATCATTGCTAGAATCAAGATACAGAATTGTTCCACCACCACCAAGAAAATCCCTCATGCTATCCCTTTAGACTTAGTTGGCTTTAAAGTCATTTGGTAAGGTTCTTATTGAGTGGGAGCATTAAGGAAGGTACGTGATGTGATGAGCACTGGGTGTTATATTTAATTGATGAATCACTAAATTCTACCTCTAAAACTAATAATACAGTATATGTTAATGAAATTGAATTTAAATTTTTTTAAAAATTTCATTCAAGTGTAACATGCATGCAAAAAAGAGAACTTAAGTGATTAAGTGAACAAGTTAATCTTCACAAACTGTGTACACCCTGTGACCAGCACCCAGAGAAAGAAACAGAACACTGCCAGCCCCTGCCTGTGCCCCTGTTGGAATGATCAGTTTTGGTTTGTTTTTAAAGGTTTATTTGTTGGCATACTTGAGTGGCTCAGTTGGTTAAGTGTCTGCCTTGGGGCCAAGTCAGGATCTCAGGGTACTGGGATCAAGCCTCGCATCAGGCTCCCTGCTCCGCAGGGGGGTCTGCTTCTCCCTCTCCTGCCCCCACCCTGGGCCCCAGAGACTGCTCCACAGACAGCAGAGGTGAGGTGCATGGGTTCCATGAAGGCTTTATTAGTGCACACTGAAATACAAACTCCACTGAAGTCTCACAACAGCCTTATGATTTTCCCCAACCATTTGGAAATATGAAAACCATCCCTCGCTCACGGGTCACACAAAACGGGTCACACAAAACAGGTCACTGGCCAGCTTATGGACTCTCACCCAAGGGAAGCGCCTCATGCGAAGAATGAAGTAAACTCCCAGTTACAACTAGGCGTCATAGAAATAGACACCTTTATTTAGACTGGCCACGTCTCATACATGCGGTCCTAGAACGAGGACCCTGTCAGACCTGGGAAATACTTTACAGGATGGGGTCTTGAGTGTCCTGCCTCCAGGCTGGTAGTGACTCCTGCACTGTGCTGTCTTGCTTTCTTCAGTCACACACAGGACCAGCCTCCTAGTACCAGCTCACATCCTCTTGCACTGACTGGAAGGGAATCGTGGGCTGGTTTCTCCATTGGAGCTGCCAGAGCCCCTTCCCTCCATGGGCCCGGGGATATGCTGTGGGACAGCATGAAGGAGACGGCGCTCGTTCACCCCGAGCTGGTCTGCCTGGGACCGCAGGGTACTGAGGAGGGCGGACCGCCGCTGCCTGGTACACATGAGGTTGAGGTCCACCAATAGTTGAGGGAGGCTGAGAAGGCCAGGCACAGCCCAGGGCAGGGGGAAGTGGCACTGTGAAACCCAGGGTGGTGGCGCAGGGTGGGACCCCACAGGAGAGAGAGAGAGGCTTCCCTCTCTGTATTTTGTGTTCCATCCACCATCTGAAAGAATTCCTCTGGGTCACAGGAACAGACAATCCAAAAGCCCCCCCCTCGCCCCGAGAATTTGCTGTCCAATGGTTGAGGGTGGGAGATCTTTGGGTAGTAGAGGAGGAGGGTGGAAAGCATTGGCTTTACAGCTTAAAAATTTTGCATTCAGTTACCAGATCTACTGACCTTGTGCAAATTGCTTAATTAACCTCTCTGAGATGTCAGATGGCTATCTGCAACATGAGAATAATAACATCTATTTTTCTAGGTTGACTGTACAGACCAGCTGGGTATATAGAACACATGTATCATGCACATAAAACACTTAACAAACGTTTGCTCCCTTCTTTCTCACTGCACTCTACTGACCTCATATTTGGGCTGCATTCCTCGAAGCCAAGATTTCTGTTTGTACACAAAGTAACATAACTCTGTTTGCTAGATATGCTAGATATCGTTTATCAAGATAAATATTGGTGTAAAAACCATCACATCTTCCTTCTAACATCACAGATAGTATATTGAACTCACTAGCAATACAGAAAGTAGAGACAGAAGCAGAGAAATTATTTTTTAAAATAAAATTAGTCTTACATACTTTTTAGTTCAGCTATTCCCCAAAAAGTACAAAAATTAAATACATGATGATCTCACAAGGATGAATGTGACCAGAGAGAACAAAAGCATCTGAAAGCTTAGTTTTTGTTTTTGTTTTTTTAAGGACCCACCACAGGAGCTATTTTTCCCAATTGTTGCTGTCCTGAGGGAACTCATTAAATGAAAATCTAATTAGTTTTCATTTAAATGAATCTTAGCTTCACAGGAACTTGTGCACCAGGATACTCTTCAGGTATGTTCATGCCTGAGGCCACAACACTGATTCTGTGATGCACCCCACCTCTATTCTAATCTTCCTGAAGAATGCCAAGGGGACCTCCCAGGCCACAGCCTCGAGACTATGGGTGGATAGAGAACTACTGCAAGCCAGCCACCTTCTCAGGCTATAGTTCACTCCAGTTCACTGCTCTGGGGGGCTATATGCTTGATGTTTTTTTTTTCCCCCATATATTTAAAATAAGATTTTGTAGAAAAAAATGGTTAAATAAACATAACTTTAAACATGAATGTCTACGTCAATTTGTTATTGTGGGAAGTATCTGTAGGGGCCAATTATCATGAGCATACCATCCTCATTAAGACGGACTTCATTTCAGAGTTTGGGAATCTATACAAAGTCACCGAGTCATTATCACGATCTATGGCAATCCAAATGCATGGCCTATGTACATACTCAACCAAATGTTCCATGAGTTAATAAATCACTTTTATCACGTGTAATGTAAATTGGGGCTAGGAAAGGGCTCATAGTAGTTTGTTTTCCTACGACAAAGAAAAGGCAAAGAATGTTAACATACTTTCTTCAACTGTCAACTTACAGGTCATTAATCTCCCCCCTCCCTTTCTATAGCCTCTGGTTCTCATAATATAATTTTTATTTAGCTCTCCGACTTCCAGGAGCTGCTGTTCACAAAGGGCACAGAAATAGTGGTTGGCCATAGCAAGGGATTAACATAGCGAGGGGCCTTTGTATGGGTGTCTCAGTTGGCACAGAAAACTTGCCACACAGAAGACAACCCACATGTCAGATGAACTACTTTAGAATATACAGCCACATGACTATATGGGTCCTACCAGAGAAACAGCATTCAGAAAGTCGTCCTCAAAGGCAGTCACAGCTCCTAAGAGAAATCAGCCCTCTTTAAATTAATATTTAACTTACCTAAAGGTCTGCAGAGAGAAACAGGTGTTAGTCTTTAATATAGGTAATATACTGAGCCAGCTACAAAACACAAAACTCTTTTAAGTATATAACTAGTATCTTTCCCAACCTTTATCCCTATTAACAAGCATCTCTGTTAAGAGCAATGTTTCTATTTTGTTTCATGTCTCCAACACCCTGAGAAAACAGATCTTCTAAACACAGGGACACATCCACCCGGTGTGCAAAGACATCGATGTGCTAATGTAACAACAGTTCTGTGTTTTAACTCCCTGTGTTTTAACTAGTCCTGGGTTAAACGATCCCATGGGTGGTCTTCAGGTTTACAACTGCTCCATTATCTGTCCTTTGAGCAACAGCTGAAGGAAGCTCCATTTCTGAGGGAGCCATTCATAGAAACTTTTGGATTCTCTCTTTCCATTCTTTCTCGGCTGAAGATTGTGTCCTGGTCACTGTCAAACTCAGACTCAGAAACCATCAAGCTGGAGTTGTGCTCTGTGCTTCGGTGTTTGATACCTAGGGAGAAGCAGACAGATGCATCTTGGGGGAGATGGCCTTTTCATTCCCCACTATCATTCTGGTTGTAGGTCCCATGTACCGGTTGTGTGCTCTCTCTTCAAAGCATCACTCACAACACAGCAAGCGTTGGGGGTCCTGGTGAGCATTACTAGGAGCTTTGGAGTCGCCTCTGATCTGAGGCCCAAGCTTTGACACTTACCAGCTTGCTGTGTGATGCTGGACAAGATGCCTAACCTCTCTGGGCTTTCAGTCTCATTAGCCATTAAAAACTGGGAGGTAACAAAGCATTTCTTTCATGGGTTTATGGTGAGGATTTAGTGAAACACTACACGTGAAGCCACTGCCCAGTATTTAGCACTCAGTAAGCACTCGCTAAATGAAAATTCTTATGATTTTACTATTTGGTTCAATCAAAATATTGTGGGAAGGAATGCGTGATTGCTGGTGGTCAAAACAAGAGACAGAACTGGTATAAGATATGATCCCTGCTCTGAGAATTTATTGTGTCTAGCTAAGGGTTTAAGGCAAAGATTCATGAGAAGATGATTCAAAACAGGCAAGAAATTTTTTAAAATAAATTTTTTAAAATTTTATTTATTCATGAGAAACACACACACACATACACAGAGAGAGAGAGAGAGAGAGGCAGAGACACAGGCAGAGGGAGAAGCAGGCTCCATGCAGGGAGCCCAGTGTGGGACTCGATCCCGGGACTCCGGATCACGCCCTGAGCCAAAGGCAGACACTTAACTGCTGAGCCACTCAGGCGTCCCTTTAAAATAAATCTTAACAGGAATCCAGAACAGATAAGCACACACTGATCAGTCAGTATTATTTCAGCGATATTTCACACAGGATGGGATTTGGACAGCAGGAGAAGGAAAGGCGTGTAGTGTGTAGAGAGGTACCAGTCATTGGGAGAAGCAGATGGCCTGGCCCAACCTGCCATGGGCACTCACCAGCTCCGTCACTCAGGCAAGTGGCTAAGCTTTTCTGTGTCTCAGTTTCCTCTTCTGTGAAATGGGGAGAATCAGAGTATATATCTCACAGAGCTGTTGGTCTCACTGGAATTAAATGGGTGACATGCCTGGAACAGGATGTAGTACATATGAGCCAGTAAGACCTGTTAAGAGTTACTCTCAGAGGCCACCTGAGTGGCTCAGCAGTTGAGCATCTGCCTTCAGCTCAGGTCATGATCCTGGGGTCCTGGGATGGAGTCCCTCATCAGGCACCCTGCAAGGGGTCTGCTTTTCCCTCTGCCTATGTCTCTGCCCTTCTCTGTGTGTCTCTCATAAATAAATAAAATCTTTAAAAAACAAAACAAAACAAAAAGTTACTCTCAGGTAACTACTCTGAGGTTAGAAGGGTCTGAAGGGGGTAGTGAGAATGTTGGGGAGAGGCAACGAGACTAAGTGAGAGGGTGGGTGGAGTGTGAACAAGGCACTGACACCAAGGTTTAGAGCCTGGTAATAAGAAGAATGAGGGTTCTCGGAATAGAGACAGGGATGAAGGACGAGTGTACCATAGGAGGAAGGTGGGTGACATAATGCAACTTGAAAGCACTTTGAGCTCTTAGGTCTAGAGCTGCTTTATAAACCTGATATGAGATGATGTAAATGGTGAGCACACATACATTTATTATATTACTCTCACTTCCATGTCCTGTGAAACCCTCCCTGCCAGAGCCCCCATCAGTCAGCCCCGTGGGGTCTCGTGCTCAGCCAGGCGCCATCTGGGCCTCGGCAGATCTCCCTGCGCACTGCTCTGACCACCTCTTCTGGCCAGTCATCCTGGGGAGGCAGGTACTGGCCTTCCTTGTCCCCATCTCTGGGGCTTCGTCACTGTCAGAACATAGGGCAGGCACTCAGCATTTACTGTGGACATTTTGCATCTCACAGCTTTGAGAGTGCTATGTCCCCCTGTGAGAATTTAGTGATAAACTCAGAATTATGAAGAACCCATACAAATGAGTGCTGAGCAGCCTCAGAGGGCCAGGGTAGGTTTACTGCATCTCTAAGAGTTACTGAGGGAGAGTCAGAAAGTTCTCTGAGATGGGCCAGAGTTACTTCTAAACATAGAGCTCTGCTCACTTTGTGAAGACTGTCATCAGTTTTCTGTAAAAGCTTTGTGTTCATCTGCATATAGCTAATCAGCTAATGGAAATGCTTGATGTTAAAGTCCACGTGTTATTCTGCTGCATTCTGGTGGAGCAGACCTGCAGGACATGGTGTTCAGAGATGAGCTGCTGTGGATTGGCCTACACGCTCCACACCCCACACTCCAACGAGGAGAGACAAACCTGTTTGAAAAGCAGTCTGCCTGCAGTCATTCAGCTGACAGCAGGTATTTTATATCCCTCACCTGTGAAAGCCTCAAAGTGCTTCACCAAAATGTCATGAAATTCAGAATACAACTATGCCCCCCACCGCAGATCCTTGGGACAGGTAAAGGCTTTTCTTCCCAGAAGCCCAGACTCACTCTTCCTTCCCTATGAGAGTGCTGGCTCCAGCCCGTTCTCCCATCACCCAAGGTAAGGCTCAGGCAAACACCTGGACCCAGTCATTTAAAGGCAGCAGGTAAGCATCCTGAAGACCACCTTACCAAATTTCGGCCTCAACTCCATTCTTTCCTGGTCATCTATGTTATCCAGGATGGTATACTTGGTTTTCTTTCTTATTTTAGTCCTTTTTCGTCTGAAAGGAACAAGAAAAAGCTCAACTCAGATTTTCAGAGGGGACTGGGACCCAGGAATTAAAACACTAAGGGGAATGGTTTGCCTTTAGAATGGGAGGGTTGGCACTTCTACGAATGATGTGCACACAGCCAGGTTGGGTTCAGTGGAACAGAGGTGCACCACGCATCTTGAAGAAACACAGAAGCAGGACAGCCATACATACCAGCAACGCCCACCTAGCTGAAGGCTCTCAGCTAAGCCTGGGCGAGGGCCCAGGGCCCTTGAGAGCAATCCTCTCGCTACCTGTGTGTTGGCACAGTGAGCTTTCTCCTTGAGTAATTCCTTACTCAGAAACACATTTTCCGCTGAACCTATACTGGCCTAGAATGTCCAAAGATGCAAAGAGGATGTAAGCTAGCAACCAGGAAAAAAAAAAAAAAAACAACAGAAATATAACAGATTCCCAACATTAACTGGCAACCACCCAGGATTTCATTTTTTTTACAGCATGTGAAAACTGGGCTGGTCCTTGGTATGTCATCTTGAGCTTCAGGGAATTATTTGGAGATGTGCATCCAAGCCATGGGAAGGTTACATTGAGGACCGTTTCTCAGCACTGAAACTGTTTCTTGACAGGCTGGTGACCAAGAACATGGGCCTCTGATCCCTGATTTAGTGCTTACTAACCGGGTGATGCTGAGATCATCTTTTGACATTTCTGTGACTCTATGTTCCCACCTATAAAATGGGAGTAAAAACAGTCCCTTTTTATATGGTTGGTGGGAGGACTGAACAATATTTATAAAGCACTGAGAGCCATTCGTCACAATGGCAAATATTTAATATTATTTATTAACACTTAAAATAGTCACAGTCAACCACTCTCTTCAGCATCACCATCATCTGCTTGATACACATGTCACAAAACAGCAGAATGTGTATTTTTAAAGTTTTCATTTATTTTTGTTTTTTGCAGAACTTTTTAAAGCCAAGCATAGCAGGGTGTCCATCATGTATCGTAATTCATCATATCTTCTTTGGAGAGCATTTAGTATTTTGTGTAGGAAGGTGGGCCACCCACACAGTATTCTGAGGACTTGAGAAATCACTGTCTCTACAGATCTCACAGAAGGCCAGGCACAGAGTTCTGGAGGATTCAGACACTGAGGCAGCTCAGAGGTTTCTCAGGTCAGCTCCACAGAAAACGGAAGAAGGAAAAACCTAAAGCAAAACTTCTCTCTCGTGAGTATATGGCCCTGATTAAAGTTCTGCATTTATTAAATAGGATTCAGATGGATTCCACTGTTGCTTCACCAAAAAAATAAAAATCTAAATTTGCATCAGAATGTTCTAGAACTCCTTCCTCTCCTGTGGGCTAGTCAGGCCACTCCAGGAGAGTTGTAGTAACCATCACGTGAGGCTGATAGAATATTAGATTTGATACAGAATCACTAAGCCTTCTAGGGAAGAGGTAAGCTGCATGCATTAAGAAAAGTCAGCCTCTGGATACCTGGGTGGCTCAGTGGTTGAGTGTCTGTCTCTGGCTCAGGTCATGATCTTGGGGCCCGGGAATTGAGTCCCACATCGGGCTCCCTGCAGGGTGCCTGCTTCTCCCTCTGCCTATGTCTCTACTCTCTCTGTGTCTCTCATGAATAAATAAATAAAATCTTTAAAAAGAAAAAAAAGAAAAAGCTGCCTCTGGTATTATTCCATTTATCTAGGCACACATGCCTTGCGAAGAGAGTACATTATAAAGGGTTTTTTTTAAGTAGGCTCTACACTCAACACAGGGCTTGAACTCACGACCCTGAGATCAAGAACTGCATGCTCCACCCACTGAGTCAGCCAGGCAGGCACCCCCCCATAAAGGAGTTTCAAAGTCTAGTTTATCTTCATATAAAAGTGATTGTCAGATGGCTCAGCAGCTTCACACACCCAAGCAAAAGCTACTACAGCTATCGAGTCCCATTTCCTGACGTGTCTTTATTTCAAGTAAATAAATAAGCAAGCAGGCCTGGTACCTCTTGCAGCAGTAGATACACAGCCAGGGCAAGCCCCCCATCAGCACTAGGAGAGTGAGAGCCAACGCTGTCACATAGAAGATACTCCACTCTGAAAAACAAGAAAATGGGAATGGACATGGTTACATACTACTCGAGAAACAACTTTATTTCAGTGATTCAGAGTATTTTTGAGTTCTGACAAGCAAAGGCCACCTGGGGCGTTTGCTGATCATGCCTCATCGGGCTGGTAGTGAGCATAAGCAAGGTAAAATACAAATAAATCAAGAACTTAAAAGCACCCTACTTTTGTTCACTTGGCCCAGGAACCTCATGAGGTATAGTTCATGCTGACTTAAGGACAGAATGATCAAAAACAAATTAATTAAAAAGTAGTGCTATATTGGGCAGCCCCGGTAGCCCAGCGGTTTAGCGCCGCCTTTGGCCTGGGGTGTGATCCTGGAGACCCGGGATCGAGTTGCACTTCCGGCTCCCTGCAGGGAGCCTGCTTCTCCCTCCCTCCCTCTCTCTCTCTCTCTCTCTCTCTCAATCTGTCATGAATAAATAAATAAAATCTTAAAAAAAAAAAGTAGTGCTATAAACAGCCATGTGTGACACATCAAAATATTCATTTTATAATCACAAGAAACAACACTAATCCCCAAAATAGTTCTGGCTGAGTTTTATTTATTTTATTTTATTTTATTTTATTTATTTATTTATTTATTTATTTATTTATTTATTTATTTATTTTAAATTTATGATAGTCACACAGAGAGAGAGAGGCAGAGACATAGGCAGAGGGAGAAGCAGGCTCCATGCACCGGAAGCCTGACGTGGGATTCAATCCTGGGTCTCCAGGATCGCACCCTGGGCCAAAGGCAGGCGCCAAACCGCTGCACCACCCAGGGATCCCCCTGGCTGAGTTTTAATAAGGGAAATAAAATATGTGTATGGCTGCCTATGACAAAAGGCCACTTTTCAGAGAGCCAGGTGGTAATTCAGAACCCACCTGACCTATATTCCCTTCTATGTCCTTGCAGAAATCCAGTGTAAAAAGCCACTGCAATGGCAATTCAGGACAGAGAAACCAAGGGACACAGGCTTAACTCTATCCCATGTTATATATGCTCCTTGGAATAATGATCCAAGGGCTGGCTATTTTCAATTCCTCAGCCAACTAAGTCCATCTGGGTCCCAAGGCAACAAAATTACCCTTGGAAATAGACGGTTCTGGGAAATTTCCTTCCCAGAAGAGATATGAGAACATCCACTAGGCCAGCTGAGCAGGTGTTCCAATTCTTAGTGCCTGCTGGACAGACATCCGGGAAGAGTGGGCTAGATTCTCCATTCACCTGTGTCCAGCACAAACCAACCCTCCCAGCAACACCAGAGGCCATCAGTCAACTCTGTTCTGCCAAACTCTATTTCAAGTCTTGTCATGACCTTTTTAGAAGAACCTAAGCACATCTGCACTGGCAGGTGGTGGGAAGAATCTTAACTCCTACTCCTTGGCTTCAGGCAAGGAGAGAGCAAATATGGATGGCAGCAGAGCAGAGCAGGTTCTTCTGGTATTTCAAAATGGTGTGTCCCAGTGCCCCTCACCCATAGCCGCACCCCGCTCCCCACCCCATCTGGGACTTACCACAGTTGCTCTCCCCATCCTGGATGTAACGCTGTATCAGGTTCTCCATCCATAACTGGGAGCACACACAGCGCTTTGTGATGGGGTCACAGTGACCATGGCCAGAGCACTTCAGAAGGCAGCCTGCAGAGGCGGGCAGAAGGAGGGGATCCTGGCTTCCACCTACTGTGGATTTTTGTTAGCACAAGCCCCGAGTAGATGCGCCTTGCTGAGTCAACAGCCTCTTATGGTATGGAGGGGTTCCAGGGAGTTTCTCTCATCAGAAAGTAAATGGCAGAAAAAAGCCAATCCATACCAGGTAACAAATGCCTTAAAAATGTAGCCAACACATTGTACCCTCTGGTCTAACAGATAAATTCTAAGAATTTATTCAGGGAAAGTAATTGGAGATATGCATAAAGATTTGTCTACAATTACAGCATTATTTAAAATCAACCTTAAAGTCCTTGAGTGGAGGACTGGTTGAACATATCCAGGATGGAGGACTATGCAGCCATAAATATCTTATTGAGGAAGAAATCATACAAGATTGTATAAAATGATAATAGGATTTGAAGTTAAAAAGCAGATTAAAGATATTTATCCAATTATCCTGATGGTATCACATGTTTCCAGACATGGAGGAAGTGGAAGGAAATACATGAGAATATTAACAAAAGTTAAGTTCGGATGGTGGGGATTCTAGGCTCAAGAATCGAGAGGATTGTTTTCAGTTTTTTGCCTTTCTGGATATTTCACATTTCCTACAATAAATAAGATATTACTTTCATAGCTAGAAAAAGAGAGATTATTAAAAAAAATTAAGTTAGTGCATGTTAGCAGTGAGGATGTCAGCTGTGGGCAGACATCTCTCTGAAACAAGCTGAGCTGTACTACCCAACAGTGTTGTGACCCTTGTAATGCTCCCAGTCCTCAGCACCTGCTGGAATGCCCATGTCAATGTCATGGTCCTCATAAGGTAGTAACAGAGAACCAGAACAAAGACCACACTTCAACCACACTCATGATTCAGTTTGGGGCCAAGACTGAGCAGCAAGGAAGGGGCAGAGATGGAGGTACAATGGAAAGCACACAGAAGCCACCCTACATTTCTAGTAGTCTATGAAGCACCACCATCACACCACTTCGATGTCCAACATAAAAAATTATATGAACACAGTTTTTCTGGCCCATAATACTTATTTGTCTTTAAAACGTTCTGGCAGCTTCCATGGGAAAATTCTGATAATGACCATTATTTGGAGTACAGTTTTAAAAACCAACCCATAACTGCCATTGCTCTTGCTTTCCTCAGAGACAAAGAGCAGTTGGCTAGTATGCTGGAGGAAGCCCACTGTAGAAATAAATGCAAAACAAGTCTCTGGAAACTAATGTGAAAATGTTCACATGTCACTCCTCTCTCCATGCCTGTAAAACTTAGCCATGACCGGCAAGGCTGATTCTGATTCTTCTGGAATATTCCCAGAGGAACCATTCCACAGGCATATTCTTAGAAGAATTAAGTTCAATATTAATTTATAAATAGAAACATATTGGGACTCCATTCCCAGTCCATCCAAAAAGACTATGTGACCTCACATCTGTCCTGTCAGATGTGCAAATAGATCTTATTTCACCTCTTCCAAAAAATCTGTCATTTTAACCTCAGTGGGTATTTAGGTTTCTGTAAGGTTCTCAATGCATTTAATTTGATGGGATGTTTTGCTCAGTGCTAGCCAATTCTGAATAGATAGCAAAGATTTATATGACTTGGACCCTAAAAGAAAGGACATTCCCACAGGAAATATACCTGCTGTGTCAATCCTCAAGACTTTGAAGAGCAAGAAATCAGCCTTCTCCTTTGCGAGTTGCCTGTGCAGATTTTGGACCACGTCAGCAGCTTTGAGAACCTTGAAAGGTGGCCCACTCTGTACATAAAACACAATCACGGTGCTGCAGAGGAGACAAGGAGAGAGGACAGCTGCGTGGTCAGGCAGTGACCAACAACACATCCATGCCAACCATCTGACCTGTGGTTTGGCAAGGACATGGGGGCATATCTTGTGGGCCAAAGAATGAATCCATTTCTATTCACAAATAAAGGCTCCTCAGTCCCAGAGAGCTATCTATTCACCTGAAGACAGAAAGACCTTTAGGTTAAGAGAAATAACATGCCTGTGTGTGCAAACAGAACTCAGCCATACACAGGACTATACCTTTACTTTGAATCTTTTTATTGAAATATAATTTACTTACATTGAAATTCACTCTTCTAAACTGCATCACTCAGTGGCTTTTGGTGTATTTGCTAAGTTGTGCAACCATCACCACCACCTGGCCCCAGATCACTGTCATCACCTCAAGAAGGCACCCTGTGCCCATTCCAAAATCACTCTTCATTCTCTCCTCTCCAGCCCCTGGCAACAACTAACCTACTTTCTGCTTCTCCTGATTTGACTGTGTGTTTGATATAAATGAAATACACAGGGACACCTGGGTGGCTGGGTTAAGCATCTGACCTCGGCTCAGGTCATGATCCCAGGGTCCTCGGATCCAGCTCTACATTGAGCTCCCTGCCCAGCGGGGAGGGATTCCCCTCCATATTCCTCTGCCCACTGGTGTGCTCACTCTCTCTCAAATAAATAAAATCTTAAAAATATATATATACATATATATATACATGAGACATTTTGTGTCTTGTTTCTTTCACCTTTGCATGCTGTGTGTTCAAAGTTTATCCACTTTGTACTATCACTACTTCCTCCCCTTTTACTGCCAAATCATACTCTATTGAATGGACATACCTCATTGAATTTATCCATTCATCAAGTGATGACATTTCGATCATATCCACTTTTTGGCTGTACATATAATGCCACTATAAATGTATCTGTGCAAGTTTCTGTAAATATATATTTATCATTTCTCTTGAGTATGTACCTAGGAGTGGAATTACTGGGTCATATGGTAACTCTGTTAAGCGTTCTGAGGAGCTACTAACCTGTTTTCCACACCGGCTGTCTATTTTACATGCTCATCAGCAATGCAGAGTGTTCCAATTTTTCCAGGTACTCACCAATGCTTGTTATGGTCTGTCTTTTGGATTACAGCCATCCTAGTGGGTGTGAAATGGTACCTCAAAGGGGTTTTGATTTGTACTTCCAACTGCTCATGATGTTGAGTACCTTCTCATATACTTATTAGCCACAGGTATGTCTTCTTTGGGGACATTTCTATTCAAATCTGTATTCATTTTCAAAGTAGCCATTAAAAGTACCATAAACTGGGTGGCTTGTAACAGAAATTTATTCTCTTAACAGTTCCGGAGGCCAGAAGCTCAAAATCGAGGTGTTGTCAGGGCCATCCGGTCTCCAAAGGTGGTAGAGGAAAACACGTTCCACTCCCTTATCTTGGCTCTGAGCAGAGACACATCAATCCAATCTCTGCCTTCATTGTCACATGGTGATCTCCTTGTGTGTCTGTCTCTGTGTCTCTTCTCTTGTTATAAGGACACTGGATGGAGTGTGACTCCACCCTACAGCAGTATGGCCTTATCTCAACTATTTCCATCCTTAAAAATCCTATTTCCAAATAAAGTCACATAGTTACTAGGGGTTAGGACATAAATGTATCTTTTGAGGGGACATAACTCAATGTACAAGTAAAAGTTTTATTGTGAAAGGCTGCTGGATTTCTTCAAGTGCTTTTTTCTGTGCCTCCTAAGATGATCATGTGGGTTTTGTCCTTTATTAATAGGGTAATTACATTAATTGATTGGCCTACCCTGCATGCTTGTGATAAATTCCACTTTGCCATGGTGTCTACTGCTCTTAATATGTTGCTGGATGCAGTTTCAAAGTATTTTGCTGAGGATTTCTGCTTCTAGATTCATACGGGACATTGGTCAGTAGTTTCCTTTTCTTGGGATGTCTCTGCCTGGTTTTAATATCAGAGTAAAAACTGGCATCCTGCAATGAGTTAGAAAATGTTCCCTCCTTTTCTCTGTTTTGGAAAAACTTGTGGAAGTGGTGGTAGATCTTTATATTTTTGGTAGAATTCACCAGTGAAGCCACCTGATCCTGGGCTCTGTGGGATGTTACTGATTACTGATTCAATCTCTTCACTTACCAGAGGTCTGTTAAAATTTTTAATTTCTTCTGCAGTCTGTTGGCATAGTTGTCTCTTTCTAGGATTTTTGTCCATTTCATCCAGGTTAACTAATTTGCTGATATACAATTGCTCATAGAATAATACTTTTAATTTCTCTATGATTGGCACAAATATCCCCTTTCATTCTTGATTTTACTAATTTGAGTCTTCTCTCTTTTTTCTTTTCTCTTTTTTCTTGGTCAGTCTAGCTGAAGATTTATCAAATCTGTTGATTTTTCAAACAAATGCCTTTGGTTTTGTCAATTTTCAGAATTGTTCAGTTCAGTGTTTTATATTTTGTAAGTAAGGGAAATGTGTGATTTGTTTTGAGAGTTCTATAAAAAATAATTCAAAAAATTTTTAATTTGGTATTTTTCTAAGTAAACTTCAGTTGTCTGGAAAACAAACCTAAACAAAGTAGCTGACAAAAATTGACAAGTGGATTTGCCATGAATGGTAGGTTTTTCATTCCCGTATTATTTGTTTCCTCCTACCCTACCCTACGACTCATAGATTGGATAAGAGTTCAAAAATAAAAGCTCAATGGAATAAAGGTCAGATGTTAGCCTCCTGGACTCCCAGAAGACAGCAAAGGTAATCAGTGGTAATCTCTCACACTGAGAGAAGCCTCAGTCCTCGGAATGTGGGGTAGGGATAAATCTGGCTGCGAGACTTCCTCTGTGCCAGCCCCAGACCATTTGCATGCCCTCTGAAGACAGCAGAGCTGTCATCAGTTCCTGCTGATGTTTGCTAACTCCTTCATCTAGAACATTGTGGGTCAACAAACATTTATTGAGGCTTGTAGGAGGGACCTGGAATGATGTTGTCCTTATGGCTGCCCTTTGAGAAGAAGAATATATGAATGTGACATAAATAGGGAATGAGCCCAGGAAATGAAGAGTGCATCATGCTGGACTGGGGTGCAGCTCACACCTGAGATCTGAGTGGGCCTGGATCTTCTGAACCTTAATGTCTGTGTCCAGCACGTTCAGCAGTGCTGCCAGCTGCCTCACAAGGGTGTCCTTCTGCTGCTCTGCCAGCTGCCCCACGCCCACCTGCAGGATCAGCTCCACCAGGCCACTCTTCCTCGGGTCTGGGAAAAGAGAACACATGGGATTTCCCCTTGGGAATCATGCTGGATAACAGGAGGAGTAAGGCCTGAGCAAGAGTTTAAAAAGTTTAAAATGACCCCTGGGTAACTTCTTAGGACTTAGGGAATTTCTTAGGTGTTAGAAGACTCGGACAAATTTTTCCAAACAGTACAGTGGCTGCTGAGAGTGCTTTTTTCTTGTTTTACCCAAGTCTTGTTGTTCCATCATTTTCCCAGAAGCTAATCAGGGAAACCCAAACAGCCTCAGGGCTACCTGGAAACTGTGGCCAGCACACCCCTCCCCAAGCCTGGAATGAGAATCCGGCCTCTACATGCTGCTCAGCTCTGGGTGCTGCTTGGCCCAGGCCACAAGGGGGTCATGGAGGCCCCTCGTGGCAGCCGCTCCCTCAGTGCTCCAGCACCAGAGCTCCTGCATGCGCTGCACTTTCTGGCAGGAAAACAAAAGTGAAACGAGATTCTTGCTTCCTCATTCAATTCCCCTTCATGAGTTTTGTGGCTGAAATCAGGGAATACATGATGAAGTACAGAGGAAGCCACCAAGGGGTTCTGGACAGGGGCTGAAGCTAGCTGCAGGAGGCATCCCCTCCACCCCACACCCCTCCCCTGTCCCCCCAGAGGTATCCCTCCAGCCCCCCAACCCCAGGGTCACCCTGTCAACTGCAAAGAGCAAGAAAGTTGAGCACCTGGATCACAGACCAGCACACTAACCCAGACATAGAAGCCCCTGAGCGCACCTGGCCGTACTTCCACAGTGGCAGTGTCTGTGTCTGAGGCTCCCTGACGGTCAATAACACGCAGGCGGAATTTGTAGATGCCCTCCACCAGATTGGTAAGCTGCAGGGTGGCGCTGTGGTCAGAGCCATCAATGACATCCTGCAAAATAACATGATTCACAAGTTGATGCTCAGATCCCGACTCTGGCCTTCTGTTGGTCGCAGGCCTCAGTGGCCCATGTGTTTAAAGTACACATGACTGTCTGGTGAGGGCTGAAGAGGAAGAAGGCTGGTGGGTGAGCTGAAGCTGTGGGTAATCCCCAGCAAGTCTTCCATAGAAAGCACCAGGCTCCACAGATTCCTGCAACGGTACTCCTCAAGCTGTGCCTACCAAGGTCCACTGCATACCAAACTGTTCCCTTCCTCCAACAGGGAGGGAAGAACCATTGAAATTAGAGTCAAGCACCCTCTGAAGAGTTTCTGGATCTTATTCTCAAACATAGTTTTACAATAGTCTCATCTTGGGTTTCCTCCTAATGTATCACATTTACCTTTTCAAATGAGCCTGAGTGGGGCTGCTCCTGGTGGCTCCAAGCTCCAAAGAATTAGAGAAGATTCTCAGACACCCCTGTCCCACCCTTGCTAATGGAAGAGGATGGTAGCCAAAGGTAACAAGTGCTCAGCACAGAGAGCTGTTATACTTTGAAGCTAATCTATCATCTGGCTGAAGAGTATTCATTCCAGAGGTACGTCAGAAAGTATAAAGCCGGTTCAGTTCATTCCCTGTGACCACTTCTTTTTGTTTTTTTTCCTAAGATTGATTGATTGATTGATTGATTTGAAAGAGAGAGTTTATTTATTTATTTGAGAGAGAAAGCACACGTGTGCATGTGCTGGGAGGGAGGGGGCCGAGGGAGAGAGAGAGAAGTGGACTCTCTGCTGAGTAGGGAGCCCAACAAGGGGCTTGATCTCACAACCCTGAGATCATGACCTGAGCTGAAATCAAGAGTTAGATGCTTAGCTGACTGAGCCACCTGGGCACCACTCCCCTACTCTCATAACCACATCTCTGGTACTTCTCCAAGAGGATATCCACAACTCTGAAGTCCTTAGCAACAGCAGGAATGAAGATGTACCTAGATTTATAGCCTAAAAGGTGGAGGGACCCAATGGGGAAAAATGTCTGCCAGGAGCTATAACCTTGGGTCTGCCTGGTTTGGTTTAAAGATGAGTTGGTTTACTATGGCCAAGTCACTTCCTACCTCTGCATCTTGCTTCCTGTACTTGTGAAATAGGAATAGCAATCCTTAACCTACTGACCTATCTGGCATGATAAGAGGAAAAGGAAAGAATCCGCTTGGACCAGAACAGGAACAGCAGAGAAGCTGCGGAAAGACTTGGCTTCAAAGTCCCCCCCCCCCCCCGCCCCCCCCAGGCTATGGTTTCCTGCCCCATCTAAAGTCTGGTTGAGGAAAACATTAGAGAAGACTTCAGCTTTTCTCTAAGAGCAGCCCTTGCCTCCAGCCCACAGAAGAAACCTAGAAGCATGAACATCTTAGAGAACATGGAAAGGAAGACAAGGTCATAAGAGAAACGCTGCTAACGGTCTGAATCCTGTGGCCTCTAACGGTCTGAATCCTGTGGCCTCTGAATTCACTTGCTGAAGCCCCAACTCCTAGTGTGACTGACTATGTTTGAAACAGGGCCTGAGAGGAGGTAGTTAAGGTTACCTGAGGTCATAAGGGTGGGGCCCTGATTCCATGGATTCATGTCTTTGAATAAGGAACACCAGAGGGCCCCCCTCCCTCTCTGCCACATGGGGATGCAGTGAGAAGGGAGTCAAAGAGAGAGCTCTGACAGAGAGCCAAGTCATCCGGAGCCTTAATGCAGGACTCACGACCTCCAGAACTGGGAGGAATGTCTGTGTGTCACGGAAGCCGCCCAATCCATGGTATTTCCTTAGAGCAGCCTGAGCAGGCTGACTGTGCAGGAGGGTAAGTGGGACAAGTCTCATCAAGCACTCACCCCAGCAGCTGGGCTCTGGCCGTCCCGGACCCACAGGTAGGACACAACTCCTTGGTCATCAATAGACTTTGAACCGTCCAAAGTAATGCAGTTATTGGGAAGCACAAGCACATGGTGGCCACCAGCCTGGGCTCTGGGAGGACTGTTATTTTCTGAGTCAAATATGGCAAAAATGAAAGCAAAGACATTGATTTAAAATGTTGGTGGCAGAAGTGTGCCATAAAATATCCACCACGGTTCCATCTTGCACATAGGTAGACTTAACATACAAGAGGCATTATTTTCTACCCATAATATAGAGACTTTCTTAAAGTTCTGTTCATGCTTATTTGTAACTTGGCAGCCTGGACACCAGGGATGTTTCTAATAATGTGATGGTTTTTCTCTTTTTGAAAAAGAGAAACAATGATCTTACTTTTATCAGGGTCCAGAAAGTGAAAATATTTTAGTTTAAAATATACTCTGAATCATTATGTACTGGCCCACACTATTTGCCCATAGATATATTTATTTCTACTAGTGTCAAATCTTGCTTAAGTAAATAAAAACTTGAGCCAAAGATAATTAGGCCTTCACTCCTCTGAGTGTTAAACATGCAAGAACAACATAAGAACCATTTCTGGAATCCCTGGGTGGCACAACGGTTTGGCGCCTGCCTTTGGACCAGGGCGTGATCCTGGGGACCTGGGATCGAATCCCATGTCGGGTTCCCAGTGCATGGAGTCTGCTTCTCCCTCTGCCTATGTCTCTGCCTCTCTCTCTCACTGTGTGCCTATCATAAAAAAAAAAAAATAAAAATAATAATAATAATAATAATAATAATAATAAAAGAACTATTTCTGATACAATTGCCTCAGAGAGAGGGGCCGGGGAGAATGGGGCACAGACCGAGACCATCAGAAGACACAGCCCACTTTAGAGATGAGGCAGCTGTGTGGGAAATCCAGCTTATTCAGGTGGAGCTCTGGAACCCTATTTGATCCCTGGTAAATGCCCCACAAAAACAAGTCAAGCAAAAGTCATGGGGTGAGAATAGTTAGATATTGATCCAAGCAAGGGAGGAATGAGCACCCCGTCAATCACCAACCACCGTTCTCCTGAGAAAAGACCCCAGAGGTTAGAGCAGAGGCAAGTGGTACCATTATGTTAGCAGCGTTTCCACATTGTTCACCACACTCCCTTTCTGGGAGAACCTGGCAGTAAGCAGGCTTACCTGTACACTGTGGACCAGGGAGAGGCTGGGAACCACAGAAACAGACTGGCAATAGACTGAGGCAGCCCAAATACCCTTCCGTGAAAAATGACCATCAGACCCTATGTAGCTCCGAGGGTAGACCTCATGGCAGCTACTCCCTTCTGTGCTTATGTCCCCACAACCTTGAACTCCAGTCAGAATGCAACCGGGCATGCCATCCCCACAAATCTGGTGTGTCCAAGTCAACCTCCCACAAACCTGCTGCTGCTCTTCTGTGGGCGGAGCTCAGAGCAGGGCACCCCCACCCGTCCAGGTGGTGAGGTCGTGTTCCTGAGTCATCGAGACACCTTCTTCCTTCCCTTCAGAACCACACAAAGCCATCAAGTCCTGAGGATTCACCCCTAAGATGTCTTTCTAGTCAATCGTTTCCCCTCTGCCCTCCCTGCTTCTGACTTCTCTTCCCACCAAACCATTACCTTTTTAAAAAATCCAAAACTCTCAGGTAAAATGACATGGTGTTAGGGTTTGCTTTAAAATACTCCAACCAAAATAAAAGAAAATATGAATGGCTAGATGAAACAAGAGTGGCAAACTACTAAGAGCTGTGAAGTTGGGTGATGGGGACATAATGGCTCATTGAGCCTAGTTTCTCTACTTTTAAATATGGTAGACTAGTCCACAAACACTTGAAAACATCCAAATCTATGTCACTTTGCTGCTAAAATGGCTTCAGTTTCTCCCACCCGGCCTGGGGATAAAGTCCCAGCTTCCTGGGCCTGACACATGACCTTCCCTGGGATGAGGCAGCTCAGCCACTCCCCAGCGCTCCCACACTGGCTGGTCTACGGCACTTGACTTTTTCTGTCCAGCATGCTCATTACAGCTGTGTACTTCAACATCATGATCATCTGTCTGTTCATTCATTCATTCGTTTGTTCATTCATTCCAGTACCCAGCATCATGAGTTGCCATGAGCCTAGTGCTGTGACACAGAGGACATAGAAATGTCTGAAGCAAAGGTCTTTGGGCAGCTCCAGCCACAGGGAAAAGACAGAAGGACGAGTCCCTAGTGCAGAGTGGCATGGGACTAGACCACAAGTCAAGAAAGAATATGGAACTTGAAAGGTCTCTGCTCTTCAGTTCCCAAGGAGACGAGAGAGAAAGCACAATGTTGGACATGGGCAGACATGGGTGGACACAGGTCTTTCACTGCCAGTAGTCATAGGAAGAAAAGGCAGCCCCTAGACAGTACGCTCAACAACAAAAAAAGGAAATGCTGTTTCTTTGTGGAAGGAGACAGAACAGCAAATGTGGACACAGCAAGAATGGCTTTTTCTTGGCCAACCTGAGTCCAGGGTCTACTGTGGACAGATAAACACCAGTATTTCTGAATAATCGTGGTGTGGCCTAGGGCCCTGTGAGACGGAAAGCAGAAGGAGCCCCACCTCCCTCCGCCATGCCAGGACTCACCCTTCCTCACCACCACGGTGAGGGTGGCTGTGCTGCTCAGCCCCTGCCGGTCTGTCACTGTCAGTTGGAAGTGGTGGGTACCCACCTGGAGCCCGCTTACGGTGGCTATAGCTCTGTCTGTATTTTCCATCTCCACTGTGCTGGGGCCTCTGAAAAACAGGGACGTGAATAACAAAAGGCGTGGGCACGGTATTCTGATTATTTGAATCCTTATAAAAGTCGCTTTTTCCAGCTAAAACATATATCATCTAGAGAATTCTAAGATAACTTTTTATCCACTTACATTCTCTAGTTTAGGGTATAGGTCATAAGCTAATGCCTATTTTAGATAGAGCCTGTGTGATTCCTAGGAAGAGGATTTTTTATTTTGTTTTGTTTTTTTAAGATTTTATTTACCTATTTATTTTAGAGAGTGAGAGAGAGAAAGCAGGAGGTGGAACAGAGGGAAAGAGAGAGAATCTCAAGCAGACTCTGAACTTAGTGCAGAGCCTGATGTAGGGCTTGATCCCAGAACCCTGAAGTCATGACCTGAGCCGAAACCAAGAATTGGACACTTAACCAACTGAGCCACCCAGGTGCCCCACCCCGTTTTTTTTCAATTGAGGGGTCAGTGAAATGATCTGTCCTTGCAAAACAGAGTCTTAGAAACTACTCCCCATTTCCTCTTTGAATAAAATTAGGCAAAATCCTCATCTATCTTTACAGAGTATGGAAGAGGAGGGGATAAGCCAGATGACGGATTTCCTCAGGGGAATTACAGGCCGTCATTAGGACTCTGGCCTCTGTTGTCAGAAACACCCCACTCCTTCCCTTACTGTACAGGCAAACCGAGGCTTATGCAAGTCACTGGCTCTGCACTTCTTTGTCTATGGTCATTGCAGATGGTTCGAGTGTAGACAGGAGGCCCCTTGAGGCCTTACACAGGCCTCTGTGCACCTTTTCTGTCATGAAGCTCACCCACACCAAGATGGCCCTGTCCAGCCGGCGTGGCTCCACCCCACTCCACTGCCAACAAATAACATCTCATCCTTTCATGCTTGATCTGCTCTTGCACCTCCAGAAAGGTGCTTGAATCCTGACTCCTCAGCATGCACCAGTGGACTTTAATTTAATGTGGACCCTCCAGAGCAGAGGCGATGTTAGCACTGGGCCAGGATGGGACCCCCCGCTGCTCAGTGGGAAGTGGGCCCACCTGACGTGTTCCCAGTGGTAGAGGACGATGCCCTGGTCGTCTCTGCTCCTGCTGCCATCCAGCATGGTGCTCTCTACTGGGAAGACCAGCTCCTTGTCGGGGCCGGCCACAGCGACCGGAGGCCTGTTGCTTGCTAGAATTACAGAAATGGTGTGAAAAACTATTTTCTCTTTGCATTAAGTCCGCAATCCCCAGATTTCCTGATTGAAGCTAATTACTCATACTTGGAGCAGGTAGCTACTAGAGTGTACAGTGTCCTGAGGGAACCCTGGAGAGAAACACTGTAGGCTCCTTAAATGTTTAAGGGTGAGACTGGGGGCCAGACAGCAGGGAACATTGTTCCCTAATATATACATGTTTGGTTTCTTTAAAAGACCTTGAGGGGCACCTGGGTGGCTCAGTCAGTTACGCATTCAACTCTTGATTTCAGCTCAGGTCATGGGATTGAGCCCCTCCTCCTACCCCTCGGGCTCCACACTGAGCAGGAAGTCGGCCTGAGGATCCCACCCCCCACCCACTTGAACATGTATGCACGTGTGTGTGCTCTCTCTCTTTCTCAAATCAATAAACAAAAGACCTCAAAAGGCATGGAGTCAAGAGAGAAGGAAAATCAATGAGGAGGGGCAGATGGAGGGAAGAAGGACTAGGGAGACCGTGGGGAGGTGAGGAAGGAACTGGAAGAAAGTTAGTTGACAGCTGCTTTATCAGGCAGGACTTCCTTTTGTCTTGCAGTCCCAATTCCTAACACAGTGCCTGGTAAATAATAAAAACTCAAAACATTTTGGTTAAATGTTAAACAATAGTAAAAGATATAAGGGGCTCCTGGCTGGTTCAGTCCATAAAGCATGTGACTCCTGATCACAGGGTTTTAAGGTCAAGCCCCATGCTGGGTATAGAGATGATTTAAAAATAAAATCTTTTTTAAAAAAATTTTTAAAGAGATTTTATTTATTTGACAGAGAGAGTGAAAAAGAGAGAAAGCGCATGCACAAACAGGGAGGAGGGAGAGGAAGAAGCAGACTCCTGTGCTGAGCAGGGAGCCCCATGTGGGGCTTGATTCCAGGACTCTGAGATCATGACCTGAGCTAAAGTCAGACACTTAACCAACAGAGCCACCCAGGCGCCCCTTAAAAATAAAAGTTTAAAGCAAAAGATACAAAGTATCGCTGATATTGATACTGAAATAAATAGACAAGCTTTCTGTTAAAAAAAAAAAAAAAAAAGGTCCTGTAGTCCAAAGCTGAAGCAGCTATTACTCACTATCTGGACCAGTGTGCTACTCAGTAAGGTCTGGTGGTCCAGTGGCTTCTCTTGACCTTGGGATAAAACACTTCCATGACCATTGATTTACAAAAGCCCTTGATGGTGAGCCCTGCCCCTCTTTCCAGATCATCTGTTGGCATTTTAATCCCTATGCCTCATGCTCCCACATCCTCACCACTTTCTCTTGTTGCACTAAATTCTTTTTAATTCTTTGAACTACCAAACTCTCTTTCATCCCATGACTTTCATGCACAGTGTCTCCTTGCCTAAAAAAACTCTTCCTCTTGCCCTTCTCTCCCCAAATTCACCTGGCCAACTGCAGCCCTGAGCTCATATAAGACTCTGTGCAGATACTGCAAGCCCAGGAGGTATGTCCTTTTGTGGGCTCCAGGAGCATAGTGTCCATCCCCTAGAAATGCACTGATCATGTGGTTTTCTTTTGATGTACTTGCCCATGAGCCCTGGGAGGACAGAGACCAAGTCTATCCTGTTTAATTCCACATCCCCAGGCTCTAACCAACAGCACTGACTATAGTCAATAATTTATAGTCAATAAATAAATAAAATAAGTAAATGCATTGTCTGTAAGTATATTTTCAGTTGCCAGGAAACTGGACAATTACTGGGATTAGCAGCATCTTCTAGAAAAGTTCTAAAGCAGAGAGCACTGTCAAGAAAAACATAACTACTCTTAAGATTATTTAAATCTGCAGGAAGGCAGAGTCCTGGGTTTTCACAAAACCATTAATGGACTGGGAGCTGACTGGGAGTCAGTTCTCCATCTGGCTATGATCCATCTGAGTTACCAGGCCATATATCAAGAATTCCCTGAAGCTCTGCAACAGAATGAGACACATGTGGGAGTGTCTACCTGGCAAGTGGAGCCTGCAAGGGGCCCTGAGGATGTCCATCTGGGTCTCCATGCCAGGGTTTAAAGACAAAGTCAACACAAGGTTCAGAACCACAACAGAAAACTGGCTTTGTATTAGGATTCAGCTATTCCAGCCCCGATTTCTTGACAGTTAAAAGATTTAGAGAATTTGCCACCAAATTTGGCTTGTCTGGAGCACAGAGGTCAGGTGTCATTTCTGCCTTAATCTCTGGGGCCAAAGGCCTCTTTCATCTCACATACCAGGCTGGACAGTCACAGTGACTACGGCAGTGGACTGCTGCATTGAAGAATCTGTCACCATCAGCTGGAATGTATAGTCTCCTTCCTGCATGGCAGACAAATGAAGGTATGGTGTCTTGACACCCTAAGTAACAGCAAATAGAAATGAAAAAGAAAAATTAATTTCAATAAGCAGCATGACATAATGAAAAATGAGTACTTTTTCTAAATATGGAGATCCTACTTGAAAACGAAATATGTGTGCCCCAAGAAAATGTAATCTAAAATTCACTATGTATCCTCATTTGCTGTTGAAGAAGTCTAAATTAATTTGGCCCTTTTGGAAGCCAATTTGGCAACATCCATTCACACATTAAATGAGCATATTCTTTAACCAGCAATTCTACTTCCTACCTACACTAGAGAAAAGCCCATGCACACAAGGAGGCTCACACTTGGATGCTGCTGGAAGCACTGCCTATAATAGCAGAAACTGGAAACAGTCTAAATGTTCATCAACAATGGGGCACATGGGTGGCTCAGTCAGTTAAACAGCCAACTCTTGATTTCAGCTCAGGTCAGGCTCTCAAGCATTGGGCTCCACACTCAGCAGGGAGTCTTCTTGGGAGTCTCTCTCTCTCTCCTTCTGCCCCTCCCCACTGCTCACATTCTCACTCTCTCTAAAATAAACAATCTTTAAATAAGTATATGTTCTTCAACGGGGCGTGACCAGACCCACCATGATACACTACAATGCTAGTTTGAAGGAGAAAGTGTAAAAGAATAAGGTAAATTTATAAATACTGAAATGGAGTTGGGCTCCATGCTGGGTGTGGAGCCTACTTAAGGAAAAAAAAAATGTCTATAGCTTATAAGTAATGAAATGGAAAGATGTCAAAGACATATTGTCAAGGAAAAAGAGAAAGTTGCAGAACAGTACATATAGTGTGACAGATACTATGTGTACACATGCATATACACAAATATACAAAAAAGGTTCTGTAAGGACACATTAAACTGATAAAAGTAATTATCTCCATAAGGCAACTGAGGTAAGTTCAAGATGTATTTGCATTTTATCAGAAGTCAACTTTTTTAAAAAAGATTTTTTTATTTATCCATTTGAGAGACAGAAAGAATGAGCAAGAGCACAGTAGGGAATGGGGCAGAGAGAGCAGACTCCCCGCTGAGCAGGGAGCCTGATGTGGATCTCAGTTCCAGGACCTCTGGATCATGACCTGAGCAGAAGGCAGCCACTTAACTGACTGAGCCACTCAGGTGCCCCAGAAGTTAATTTTTTTTCAACTACAAGAAACAACTCATGTATTACTCTAACAACTAAAAACAATTTTTTAAAACTCTAAGACAACAAAAGTTTTCAATAAAACATTTTTTCAATTGAGTATATAATAGCTATACTTGTTTGCAGCTTAACCTTTCACTTTGTTGCTACTGTGTTGCTGCTGGTAACATTTCCAATTATTGCTTATGTTTGAAGTTTATGGCATCATAGAAAGGATTTTTAATCTTAAATCATATTATAATTTATTTACTTTTATAGATCCCAAGATCATCTAAAGATACATGTATCTGCATGTATTTGTTAAACGTTTTAATGGAAAATTGAGAAAACTGATAATCAATTGTTATCATAAGGGGAACTTGTGAAATTTTAAATACATACTTTTAATAACTTTTAAAAAGGTGCTTTCCCCAAATAAAGCACCAAATAAAGCAAAGCATTTTGCTCTGTAAAGCTCTACAAAAGTAGAATTTCCTAGTATTTAACTTCAAAATTAATATGGTTACATAAATGCTTATGCACTCGGTACAGAGAATGTTATGGCAAATGGGAAGTAGGCAGACCAACACGTTGTCACTAAACATCCTCGAAGCCACCATATGCTCCAGATAACAGCAGTGGCCTCCCCCATCTGCAGCAAACCCTTGGCAGGATGCCCTGCACAACATTTAGACTAATGTAAAACTCCGGTTTACAGAGTCATCTTTGTGATTGCCAGTTAATAAAAAAAAATCATCTGTTTTAACACCTTAATCCATCAATCATAAGGCAATAACCTTGTTACTATGAATGATCTCAGAGTGTCCACTGCAGACAGGCAGGTGTGGAGAGGCAGTGGGATTGACCCTGCACCCCGCACTCATGGATTCCCTTGGACACATATTGGGCAGACGTGGATGAAATCTGGGGTGTGAGCTTTGGGCACATAATTCACAAAAACTAAAGGAAAGAAAATTTGGGATTTTTTTTTAAATTTATTTTTTTAAGTAATCTCCACACCCAATGTGGGGCTCTAACTCACAACCCTGAGATTAAGAGTCATGCACTCTTCAGGCTGAACCAACCAGGCACCCCTGGAATAGTTTTTTAACCAAGGAAATGAAAAATATCCCATCTTTCTGTTTTGCATCCAAAGTACTCTGGATCAGAATTCTTAGCATGCCAGAAGCAAACATACCACTTGCCACAACCTTTAGACAAAGGTGGACACTACAGCATGGCCCTCTCAAGTTCCATAAACCCAACCAGTCATTTTAAATTCATCGTAATTGCAAAATACTTTCCAGAAACATCAGAAAGTAAAGTAGGTAAGATTTCTTGGGATATCTGACTTCATCTAAAATACTAATGAGAAATTTATGTTGGACAGATGAGATGTAGTTTGAAGGAGTACAGGGTAGCAATGTAAGGTCCTGCCTTTTTTCCATTAAACTTTCAAATAATAACCTGAAACTAATAATAACACTGTATGTTAACTGGAATTAAAATAAGAACTGAAGGTATGCCTGATTGGTTCAGTTGGTAGAGCACGTGACTCTTGCTCTTAGGGTCGTGAGTTCAAGCCCCACACTGGGCACAGAGCTGGTTTACACAAACAAACAAACAAACAGATAAATAAAATAACAACTAAAAAAGATAATAAAATAAAGACTTAAAGAAAACCATCAAATAACAACATAACTTCAAAAGAGCAAGCTGGTTAGCAATAAAAACAAACAAATAGTTTTGGCCATCACCAAAAGATTCAAGAATGAGCAAACAGTTCATGTGCACACACACCACTCACAGCAAAAGTGTCCATGGTATTATGTCTTGAGACAAATATATTTAAGATTTGAGCAAACTAAAAGTTAGATACAGAAAGCTCTAGATCCAGAAAAGATGACAATGAAGTTTCTAAAAACATAAGAAACAAACTAAGGAAAAATTTCCTGATAATACTGTTTATGTTGGATTATTTCCGAAGTTTCTCCCAATCCTAAAATAGTATTTCTGTGGAAAATATTGGGTCAGACTTACCCCAAATTAGCCTCAAGGTCAAGCTGTCAACACAGGACTCACTTCTATGCTTATAGAGAATGGGTGAGTGGAAAGGGTGTAAGTTTGGAAGATCTGTGAGCTCTTCTAATAGTTGTAATATATCAGACTATCTTATAAAAACATGTTTTATGGATTTATACCACATACCAATAATTTAGGTAGGTAGGAAGGTAGACAGATGTATGAACAGTTTTAAATGGATGGACAGATGTATGGATGTATAGGTAGATGGATTAATGGGTGGGTGGGTGGATAGATTGATGGGTAGATGGACGGACAGGTGGGTGAGTGGACAGATGGAGGGATAGACGGATAGATGGGTAGGTGGATTGGGGTATGGCTAGACAAGTAAAAATCTGAAGGCAGGATAGAGAACTTGCCTGCATGGCCACCTCTTTGTTCTCACTCCCCGGACCCAGGGACCACTCATAGAGGACAATCTGGTGATCATCACTGCTCTGGTTTCCATTCAAAGTGATGGAGTTTTGGGGCAAAGTTATGGTCTGATTTGGTCCTGCATTGGCAACTGGAGGACAGTCCACAGCACTGTTGACTATTAGTGCTGCAGTTGTGGAATTAGAGGTTCCATCGGAGTCTGTAACAGTCAATCTACAAAAAGGAGAGGAAGCCATCATGTTGCAAGAAGATGCTAAGTCTTAAGGCAAGTGGTCAATTTAGTCTGTCCATGGTACATTTCTCAGGAAAACTCAGAAGAGGCATAAACAGAGATCTGAGGATGAAGCTGAGAAAAAAACAGAGCACCTCAGATTTTTTTTTTAATTTTTTGCTGGTTTTTTTGTTTGTTTGTTTGTTTTAGCTAGTAATACTGTCACATGATGGAGTTTTATCTTAAATGGTTTTCTGATTAGTCTTTGGGATGTCAGATGAAGAAATCTTCCCCAGCCAATATAGGAGCCTCCCTCTAGCATCTGAGACAAAGAATTTCTTGGGTTTAGAATGTATTCTGTGCTTCAGGGGTGGTTCAATATTTGCAAATCAATTAATATGATACACTACACTAATAAAAGAAAGAATAAGGACCATATGATCATGTCAAAGGATACAGAAAAAGTAATTGGCCAAGTACAACAAATCATTCATGATAAACACCCTCAACAAAGTATGGACAGAGGGAATATACCTCAAAATAATAAAGGCCACTTATGAATGACCCACAGCTAATTTCGCACTCAATGGGAAAAAATTTAGAGCTTTTCTTCTGCAGTCAGGAACAATAAAGGGATGTCCACTCTCACAAATGTTATTTAACATGGTACTGGAAGTCCTAGACTCAGCAATTAGACAACAAAAAGATAAAAGTCATCCCAACTGGCAAGGAAGAAGTCAAACTTTCACTCTTCACAGATGACGATACTCTACATAGAAAACCTGAAAGACTCCACCAAGAAATTGCTAACACTGATATACAAATTCAGTATTCTCAGGATAAAAAAATCAGCACACAGAAATCTGTTGCATTTCTATACACCAATAATGAAGCAGCAGAAAAAGAAATCAAGGCATCAGTCCCATTTACAACTGCACCAAAATCATAAGATACCTTGGAATAAAGTTAACCAAAGAGGTGAAAGGTCTATACTCTGAAAACCACTGAACACTTATGAAAGATATCAAAGAGGACACAAAAAAATGGAAAAACATTCCATGCTCATGGGCTGGAAGAACAAATATTGTTAAAATGTCTATCCTACTCAAAGCAATCTACACATTTAATGCAATTCCTATCAAAATACCCCCAGCATTTTTCACAGAGCTAGAACAAATAATCCTAAAAATTTGTATGGAATCACAGGAGATCCTGAGTAGACAACGCAACACTGAAAAAGAAAAGCAAACCTGGGGGCATCACAATCTCAGACTTCAAGCTCTATTACAAAGCAGTAGTCATCAAGACAGTATGGCACTGGCACAAAAACAGACACATAGATCAAAGGAACAAAACAGAGAACCCAGACATGGACCCTCAACTCTATGGTCAACTAATCTTCGACAAAGCAGGAAAGAATACCCATAGCAAAAAGACAATCTCTTCAACAAATGATGTTGAGAAAACTGGACAGCAATATGCAGAAGAATGAAACTGAACAACTTTCTTACACTATATACAATAATAAATTTAAAGTGGATGGAATACCTAAAAGTGAGACAGGAAACCACCAAAATCCTAGAAAAGAACACAGGAAACCACAACCTCTTTGGCAGACTGGGAAAGGGTACAGCAGGCAATAAACAATACAGGGACCACAGGCTGATTATCCATGTGTGAAAAAATGAGATTGAATCTCTTAACAGTATATACACAATTCTAGATGGATCAAAACTTAAATATGAAAGATAAAACTTATAAATCTTTATTAGAACATGTAGAAGGTAGCTTCCAAACATCATATACATTTTGATTCAAGTAAGAAAAAAAAATTTCAAGTTTATGTATATATAGAAAAAGGACCCTAAGCATAAAATGACAGACAGTTAAGGCATTTATTTCTAGGTAGAATTACGGGAGGTATTTAATTTTTTTAAAGGTTTTATTTATTTATTCATGAGAGAGACACACACAGAGAGGCAGAGACACAGGCAAAGAGAGAAGCAGGCTCCATGCAGGGAGCCTGATGTGGGACTCAATCCTGGGACTCCAGGATCACATCCTGGGCTGAAGGCAGGCGCTTAACGGCTGAGCCACCCAGGCATCCCTATTTAAATTTTTTCTAATTATAGACATACTCTGGGTTTTAAAATTTTTTATGCCAAATGTGCATTATTCTTATTATCAGAAGAAAATATATTTTTATCTCTTGGATTTTTGTCTCTTAAAACCTTGTATTTCTTCTGGATCAAGCCATGACTGCCAAAGTGGTAAATTAAAAATAAACATATAGACTCCTCACCAAAGATATGCCAATGGCAAACAGGCACATGAAAAGAGGCTCCACATCATATATCATCAGGGAAATGCAAATTACAACGAGAGGCATCACTACACACCTATTGGGATGGCCAAACTCTGAAACACTCCCAACACCAAATGCTGGTGAGGCTGTGGAACAAAAGCTCTCACTCACTGTTGGTGGGAAAGCCAGGGTACAGCCACTTTGTAAGATAGCTTGGTGGTTTCTTACAAAACTTAGCATACTCTTTCTGTACAATCCAGCAGTCACACTCCTTGGCATTTACCCAAAGGGTTTGAAAACTTATGTCCACATAAAAATCTGCACATGGATATTTCTGGCAGCTTTATTCACACTGCCCAAACCAGGAGGCAACCAAGAAGTCCTCCAGAAGGTGAATGGAGAAATAAACTGGTATCTGTCCAGGCAATGGAATATTACTTACTGCTAAAAGGAAATGAGCTATTAAACCATGAAAAGACAAGGAAGAGCCATAAATGCATTTTACTAAGTGAAAGAATCCAATCTAAGATGACTACTTACTGTGTAATTCCAACTGTGTGACCTTCTGGAAAAGAAAAAACCACGGAGATAGTAAAAAGATCAGTGGTTGCCAGGGAGGAGGCAGGGAGACACATGAACGGGTGGCGCACGGAGGATTTTTAGGGCAGGAAAATACTCTGTATGATATTTTGATGATGGGTTTGTACATCTGTCCAAACCCACCAAATGGACACTATCAAGAGGAAACCCTGAGGTAAACTACATGCTTCAGCTGATTATGATGTGTTAGCACAGATTCATCCTCGGTAAAATCTATAGAATACTTGTGAGTGATGTTGACAATGGGGGTGACTACACACAGGTGGGGCCCAGGGCATGTGGGAAATCTCAATTTTATTATAAATCTAAACTACTCTAAAAAAAATTCAAGTCTTTAAAAAAAAGGTACACGTGAGCACTGAATGCCCCATGTGACTGTTCACCCAGCTTTCACAGGGCCTCTAGATTCTTAGGGATCTACTCTTAATAATAAAATAAGCTTGCAGAGCCAGGTAAGTTTATTTATTTAGCTGTAGTAAGGAACATATAACTAAAACTTACCATTTTAACCATTTTTAAGTATATAATCAGTGGTATTAAATAATTCATATTGTTGTGCAACCAGCATGGCCATTCATTTCCAGAACTTTTTTGTTGTCCCAAACTGCCACTATCCTTATTAAGCACTAACTTCCCATTTTCCCTTTTCCCACCACCCCATGGCAACCACTACTCTGCGAGCTATCTCTGTGAATTGAACTACTCTGGCTATCTCCTGTAAGTGGGATCATACATTTGTCTTTTGCAAATGGCCTCATTCACTTCACCTCATGTTTTCAAGGTTATTCCATGATAAAGTATGTGTCACAATTTCATTTTTTAAGGTGGAACAATATTCCATTGTATGTATATAGCACATTTTGTGTACCCATTCATCTGCTGGTAGACATTTAGGATGTACTGCCTTCTGGCCATTGTGAAGAATGTTGCTATAAACATTGGTGAAGTTATAGACTGAATATGTGTCCCCCCTGCTGAAATTCATACAATGAAACCTAATCCCCAATGTGACTGGCATTTGGAGTGGGGCCTTCAAGAGGTGATCAGGTCATGAGGGTAGAGGACAGGATTAGTGCCCTCATAAGAGACCTCAAAGAGCTCCCTCACCCTGTCTGCCATGTGAGGATGAGAAGACAGCTGTCTATGAGCCAGAAAGGAGCCTTCACTAGATACCCAATCTGCCAGCAGCCTGATCTTGTACTGCCCAGCCTCCAACCATGAGAAACTTCTGCCATTTATAAGCTGCCCTGTTTGTAGTACTTTTGTTAAAATAGCTCAAACGGACTATGATAGTGTACAAGTAGTTGTTTAAGATCCTGCTGTCAATTCTTCTGGGTATATACCTAGAAGTGAGGCTGCAGATATGGTAATTCTAGATTTAATTTCTTGAGGAATTGCCAAACGGTTTTCCATAGGATGTGCACCACTTTACATTCCTACCAGCAGAGCACGAGGGTCCCATTGCACCAGGTCCTCGCCAACACTTATTATTTTCCATGTTTTAAAGAATAACCATCCTTGGGCAGCCCGGGTAGCTCAGCAGTTTAGTGCCACCTTCAGCCCAGGGCTTGATCCTGGAGACTCAGGATCGATTCCCATGTCGGGCCCCCTGCATGGAGCCTGCTTCTCCCTCTGCCTGTGTCTCTGCCTCTCTGTGTGTGTGTGTCTCTCTCATGAATAAATAAATAAAATCTTTAAAAAAAAAAAAAAGAATAACCATTCTAATGAGGTAAATTGAGATCTCAAAGAAACCAAAACAGACATTTTCATGATATGTGTACAATATAAAACACTCTAGAAGATCTCTGTGAACTTTTTAGTCAGAGATGAATCCAGTCAGATGCTTGGGAGTTTTTTTTAACCTATTCAGACTTCAGAAGAGTCGTAATATATAAATATATAGATGCACAGACATATGGATAGATGGATTTCAAGAAAGGCCATATTCTTTAAAATCATCAGATTTTTTTTTTTTTAAGATTTTTATTTATTTATTCATAGACAGAGAGAGAGGCAGAGACACAGGGAGAGGGAGAAGCAGGCTCCATGCAGGGAGCCTTTGGCCCAGGGCCTGATCCTGGAGACCCAGGGAGTCACACATCAGGCTCCCTGCATGGAGCCGGCTCCTCCCTCTGCCTGTGTCTCTGCTTCTATCTTCCTCTGTGTCTCTCATGAATAAATAAATAAGATCTTTTAAAAAAAAATAAAAGATTAAGAAAATAAGTCATACACTGGTGGGAAATATCCACAATACATGTATAAATTAATGAGCTTGTTTCAGGATATATGAAGACTCTTAAAACTAAATACAACAAACAATACAATTTTTTATTTTTTTTATTTTTTATTTATTTATTTATTTTTTACAATACAATTTTTTAAATAAGGAAAGGAGTGGGGAGCTGGCTCAGTTGATAGAATGTGCAACTCTTGGTCTTGGGGTCATGAGTTCAAGTCCCATGTTGGGGGAAATTTACTTAAAAAAATAAAGGAGCATTTAAAAAAAATACGACAAAATAAAATAGGAAAAGAATACTTCTCAGAAGAAAGCTCTATAAATGGCTAATAAGCACCTGAAAACATGCTTAATATCATTAGTCATCAGGAAAAGGCAAATTAAAGCCATAATGAGATACTACCACTCATCAAATTAGATAAAATTAAAAGGACTGACTATATCAAGTATTGGCGAGGATGTGGAGACTGGAAGTCATATACTGAAGGTGGGAATGTACAATGGTACACCCACCTCAGGAAAAAGTTTGGCAATTTCTTAAAATGTTAAACATAAATTCACCATAGAACCTGATCTTTCCACTATTTATTTACCCCATAAAAACAAAAATATATGTCTACACAAAGACTTAAAATAAATGTTAATGGCAGCTTTATTTGTAGTAGTTCAAAGATATAAAAAGCCCACTGGACAGAAGGAAGGATGGATAGATAGATTGATCAATCAATCAATCAATCAATTGTGGTACATCCACCCTGGAATAGCACTCTGCAATGAAAAGAAGCAGACTATCGATACAGACAACAGGGATGAATCAGAATCCTTTGCAGAGTGAAAGAAGACAGGCAAAAAGGAGTACATACTGTAGGATTCCATTTATGTAAAATTCTAGACAGTATTTAAACTGACCAAATACGGTTCATGGTGGCCCAAGGACAGGAGTGGAGAGGCAGGCAGAAACCCAGGGGGCATGAGGAGACCTCCGCGTTGCCAGAAATGTTTATCGTGGTTGTGATGATGGTCTCCCTGATATACACACGTCAGAATTCACCGAGTGTTCTACCTTAAATACATACAGTTTATTATGCTCCAGTTATATCTTTAAAAGTTATAAAGAGAAAAAGATTAAGAAACAGATAAATCATACAACTCTGCCTTACTTTGAAGATACAAAATTTCTTTCACATAACAACACAGCAAAAAGATTGGCCATCGGCATACCATTCCTGACAACCAAAAGAAAATATTCCCAGTAAGCAGGCAGTTCTAGTCCATGTTCATCCATGAGGATATCCACCTCAAGTGGCTGCCAACCAAAACCCCAAAGGAAACCTAACTGGCCTTGACCTCTTCGTAAAAATGTAAAAAGCTCGGTGTAGTTAGTGTACTGGCGTCAATTTAGGGAAACAGTCAAAACTTATGTATTGAAAGCTCAGTAAAGGTGTGGGAACCACTTGCCTGAAAGTGTAGTTTCCTGGAACCAGATTAGACAGACGTAAGGTGGGGGAATCAGCTGGGGTCTTCTCCTCTTGGAAGGGGCCATTAACTTCTTCCCAATGATAACTCACGATTTTAGTGTCATCTGTACTTTCTAGGGAGATTTGAAAATACATGGAGACCAGAATGAAATGCAAGAACAGTAAAACAAAATTTATAATTTATAGTCCTCATGCTTAAATTTGTTTTTGCATGAAATTGTGGAATTATATAGATTTCAATGGAGATGTATTATGTGCTAGCAGGAGGATTTTTCTTCTTCCTAAACCATCATCACTATTTTCCTCCTGAATTTCCACCAGATTTGGGTGAGGCTGCTTTCACTCAGCTGTGAATTTTAAAAAACAGTGACAGGCACTATTGCTTTTTTAAAAACAGGAGTCAAGGGGCACCTGGGTGGCTCAGCAGTTGAGCATCTGTGTGATCCTGGGGTTCTGGGATAGAGTCCACATCAGGCTTCCCCTGCAGGGAGCCTGCTTCTCCCTCTGCCTACATCTCTACCTCTCTCTGTGTGTCTCTCATGAATAAATAAATAAAATCTTTAAAAAAAAAAAAGAGAGAGATGCTTATGTATAATTTATCACACCCCCTTTACTACCCTCATCATTAAGGTGTAAATCTAGAGAAAGGTAGTATCCTACAAGAAAACTTCCCTTTCCTGTACTAAAAAGAGAGCAAATGAAATATGCTCCATGCAATCACAGAGACTGAGACCTGGAAGAGAGTCAGCTGCATCTAACTCAGTTAAAGAACTAGCTTGTGTGACAGCTTAATAATCCCAGTCTCCTGTCCTAAGCCATCCTGCATTAGAGAAATCAAAATGTGGTACATTTCCTCATGTAAATATTTTCATCTAAAATATGCTTTGTTTTCGTGTTGTTAAGGGGGAAATGTGGATATTTGTATTTGAATAGGCAAAAATGATGTCAATGTAATTTGTGTATATTTGCAGACTTGCAAAATGGAGCAGCATTAGCAGCCGACAATTACCCTTTACTCCCGAGAATCTGGTATTAGCTTTGTGGTTAAATGTACACAAATGCAAATACCAGCCACACTGCGATTGAACATACTTTGTCACATGTCTATATCTATCTGTATCAGTGTAGTCAATTTCCATCTATTCTTGCTTGCATGGATGCCTGGAGTCACACAGGGGCCCCTTCCACATATAAAAGAACGAATGAACTCTGATCAAATTAACAAAACACTACCAACCCTTGATGAAGGCAACCCTCCTCATTTTGTTAAAGTGATTTTCCAGTTGCTCATCACATATACTAGATCAAAAGGAAATTCTCTAAGAACTGCTTTAATTCCAAACCAAATAGCGAGGCCCCAAAGAAGTTTTTGTGGACAAGAGGGACATAACCGATGGCAAGATGAACATTGGACAAAGCTGTGAGCCACATGCCCAATGAGGGAGACACTGGGCATCGGCGTGAGTGTGCAAGCCCTCCTGGCCTCATAAAGAACACCAGGAAGCCTTGCAGCACGTGGGGCAGAGAGACTTTGAAGCGCCACAGATACCCACGGCTGCCGTCGATGAGGGCGGACGTCAAAGGCAGGGTGAGCACTTGCGTCTGGGGAGACACAACAGCTGTGGGGGGCAGGTTGACTCTTCTGGCTGTGTGACAGGAGAAAAGGACACTGACTGAGCCTGTTAGGTGTGCACAGATCATAACCCCGATAAAAGCACCTGCCTTTTAAAAGTTGGTTATAAACATCCTGTCAAGAAGGCGTTTATCCTATAGGCCTCAGCTGTGGAGACTACCTCCAACAGTTTCAGAACCTTCCTATGAAGGTTGAGGAGCCTGTCTGCAGATTTACATCTTGGCAGGCAAGTCCCAGCCCAGGGGACGTGTGTACTAATAACCAGGGCTTCCTCACATAGCCTGAGCAGGAACTGCAGACACGGAGCAGAAGAGCACACTTCCAGCTCCTGCCATGCACAGCTGAGTCTGAAATCTTTGACGCAGGCACCCCCCACTACCCACACTGAACTCTGGCTGGAATAACACTCGGGCAGAATGTGCTGAAAGGGAGCGTGGAGCCTCAGAGGTAATGGCTGGGAAGAAGCGCTGGCACAGAGGCGGCCTGCCTCCAACTGGACAGGTTGTGGCCACCCAAATGGCAAAGGGCCCCCTGCTTCTAATTCCTATAAACGCACTGGCCTGTGGGCTAGTGGCAGCCTGCAAGCCCAGTGCCTACATTCCCCAGCACCCATGGAAGGGGAGACTGAGGCGTGGGGAAGGGAGATGGAGTAGTGACGGGAGCAGAGGTTGGCACATGGCTACCCCCTGACCTGGTACCCTTAAATAGCAGCATTGAGCAAGTACTAAGAATTACACAGAACGCAGAAAGGGGTGGGGGGAGGCATAATCACTGCATATTTTCTCTAGAGTAGAGCCAAACGTAAAAATAAAAGCTACAATATCATTCTGGCACCAAAAACGGATGTAAACCCATACAACACAAGGCCATTCTCTCACACAGGCTTACCTGGCTTAACAGTGACATTGACAAATCCTTCTCCAAAGGCATTCTCGCTAGAAACTGCTACTTTGAAGGCATAAAGTCCCGCTGACAACTGCAACGTAAAGAAAAGTTTCAGGGGTAAACATGCTAAGGACGTGATAGGTCCATTGCCTAGAAAGTCCTAAAATCTTCCAGAAACCGTTCTCCTGAACTAAGCACAGCAAAGGGTCTTAGGAGAAGGTCTCATCTGGAGCTGTGCAGACGTTGCCACGTGTTCGAAGCCAGTGCCCTGGCACACTGGAAATCACCCAGAAAAGCCCACAGCCTCGTCACGGATGCTCACGGACCACATAAGTGGGGTGGACCTGCTGAGGGCAGCAGTCCATAAATTGGCTGTCAGTGGTCTGGCACTCAGAGAAGCGGAGCACGGTGGTTATATGAGCTCGCGCTGCACCCATGGCTGTGTGGTCTCAGGACCAAAGACAAAATGATCATCAGGTGGGAAACCAGATCCCTAGTAGCTAAGTCAGTTTCTTGATCGTTATGATCCAGGAAGGGGACATGTTTCTTCTTGTGAGGGGCTTACCTCTTGGAGCAGTATCTGATAGCCAAAGCATTTGTGAGCTGGAATGGAATTACTGGCAGCTCTAGAAATATGCCTACTTGCTTGAGAAGCAGACATAACCAGAACGTCTCTACCACTAAAAAGACTATGGGACTTAGAACACAGGCTTTGCAACCTCACCACAGAAACCCTTGGGCAACCAGTCTCCTTTATCCAAGCTGATATGCCAACTAATTAAAATAAAGAAGAGCTATCTGAAAAGTTTCCTTCTTTCAACATTTGCCTGTCTACATGGTTGAAACTATGGTTGAAACTTTATTCATTTATAACCTTCTTCTGATCTTCGTCATAAAACAGATTTCAGGGCTCAACAGCTAAAGTGTTAGCTGAATTCTATGATGTGCTGTCAGAGACAATCAGTCTGCAGTTACTTACTTGAGAGAGATTAAGAGTTTGCATGTGCCTTTCTTTTATTTCATCTCGGTAGTCTTCAGGGTGGTGCATTAAACTCCATTCATAGCTGTATGCGGTTTCTGAGAGCAACAAAGAAATATGAGTAATCATAAATTTGGAAAGGTTGTTTTAACAATCTGGGCAGATGGAAGAGGATGACAGCCCTGACCCCAGCAGAAGGGACAGCGGAGATATTCTGAACTCTGCTTTCAACTGTCATCCAGGTAAAGAACTGTGAGATTTCTCTATCCTTTTAACGTAAAATTTGTTTTATTAGAAAAACACACAGCTTATGGAAAAACTCATGAAATGTAGAAACTGAAAAAAAAAGAAAAGAAAAGAAAAGAAAACCATCTCTCTGCTCTTAAATTTACCATTTGATGACTTTCCTTTCAGAGTGACTATATATTTACATATAAATTTCAACTACAGTATAATCCATTGTTCTTTTTTCTCCTTTTAATAAAAGGCAAGGAGATTTCCATACATTCCATCTGTTGTGGGGATTTCTTTAAGGACACAAAAACGGGTTAAACCTCTGTAAGAAGACGAGAATGTCTCCTACCATGAGATGCTACTAATTCAGGTGTGGAGTGCCTCAACTAACAGGATTAAAGGCAAATGCCAAATATCATCTCTGCTTAAATGTTGACCCATAGGTGATAGAGGGGAAAGCAAATGAGGGAATTAATCTGAACGAGAAACATTCAACGTTTTAAGAACGAATATACTTTAGGAAAGAATGCCTTTGGCTGCTCAGGGGAAGAATTCAAATGTTTGCTTCTGGACAAGCAGAAGAAAGGGCATTTTGAATGAGCACTGGGTGTTATACTATATGTTGGGAAATGGAACTCCAATAAAAAAATATACAAAAAAAATAAGTTAAAAAAAAAGAAAGGGCATTTTGAGCAACATATTTCGAAGAGCTGGTGCGAGGCATCCTGAGAACCTCAGAGCCCCGCTGTCAACACCAGAACATCTGTAAACAGAGCTTGGGGCACATGCCCCACGCCCTCTCTCCTCAGGGTAAAATCTTCCCACACCTTCTGGGTGACCACAGGTCAAACTCTGGAATGTGGAAACCTCTCCAGCTCTAACACATCCCTTGCTTTGCATCCTCAGAAATGCATGACCTTCCGTCCTGACCAATTACAGGATATGTCCTGTATTTCATTTCCCATACTCTTCCTCTAGTTTGAACTACTTCAGTGAGGTTTAAGGCTTAGGACCACCAAAGCCTCGCCACCACTCCCGACCCTTCAGTGGGGACCTCACACAGTGTTGTTCAAGTGAACCTGCGCAGTAAATAACCAGCAAAGACTGGTGAAGAGCAACCCAGCTACCTGGCCTCTGGTGTCACAAAGGAAAACCAAACCCTTACCTGCAGGTAGGGCTGACACAACAAAAGCCTTCAGCTCCACTTCATTTTCAGGTAAAGTCAGTATCAGGTTATCTCCAGCAGACACCACGAGCTCTTGTGCTATGAGTTGATTAGACATGGTACAGTCCTTTACACACAATAATGCTATTATATTACTGCCCCGTGATAGATTTGTTTTTAGGTAAGACAAAATAACATCTCTCTTTATAGTAGTTCTCCTCCCTCTGATTTTACCTAAGACACTTCTTTCCTCTGGCTAGTAACCTACCAAGACCCATATTATGCTGCAGGGCAAATTTCATAAATTTTAAGTCATCTGTGTGAGTTGACAAGGGGAAGAAAATCGCAATTTGGATTGACTGAGCACAGTGTTGGGTAATAAGGTTTTTGGAAGAACAGGTCGGGTACTATAAGTTGAGCCTCTTCTTTCTCTTACCATCAGTGCTTCTTGACTCCGTGGTATGTGCTACTTTCATTAAAAAATTGAGTGTAATCCTAAGTGTTTCTGTATCGTTAGTCACACACCACTCAGTTCTGTTAGCAGCCTCGTGAATTACCACTGATGGCCTCGCTCCTGGAACCTTTCCAAGAGAAAACCCAGTCAACCTCCATAAAAAGGCGATTTTAACTCAGGCGGCGGAGATATTCACTCTCATCAAAAGCACTTATCCACTATATCAGCACTCAGAACAAGGTTCATTTACCTCCTCCGTAAGCAGCAGAACACTGATGTATTATTCAATTGGCATGATGTAACTGGACATTAGCTTCACTTATAAAATACAATTGAGATATGTCAAGATATCACACAGATACCACACAGAGAAAAGCACTGAAGAGCTCCCATTCTGTTTTGTCTTAAAGCGGAGTGCTCCTCAGAGGTCTCGGCTACTTGGAGGTGTCAGGGGGCCATGTGGCTCACTTACAACTGATCCTCTCCTTTCAGTACCCTGTCCTTCCAGAGCCTTCCTGGACCACCTGCAGGGGCCTCCTCGGCCTCTCTGGCTCCTCTTTCCCATTACTTCCATGGACTCTGTGCCCTGAAAGTCAGTAACCGTGGACGTAGAGGGGACACTGGTCCCAACCTATCATTTTATCCTAAGTGTTTCTGTATCATTAGTCACACACCACTCAGTTCTGTTAGCAGCCTCGTGAATTACCACTGATGGCCTCGATCCTGGAACCTTTCCAAGAGAAAACCCAGTCAACCTCCATAAAAAGGTGATTTTAACTCAGGCGGCGGAGACATTCACTCTCATCAAAAGCACTTTTCCGCTAAATCAGCACTCAGAACAAGGTTCAGATGAGGCAACTGAGCTCAGAAAGGCCAAGTAATTGCTCAAAGTTATATGAATAATTAGCAAAAATAGATCCACCAATATTTAATTTGATTTCAACAAACACACATAGCAGATGACACTATGCCAGGCTCGGTTCTAAGGACGTTAAAAAATGATTACTTCATCTAACCTTCTACTAATTCCATGCAGTAGGTCCTATTAGAACCCAAGGATCCTATATCCCAGGCTGGCTTCCTTTCCAAAATACCACACAGTTCTCTTCTGCCATTACCTTTCTCTGTACTCAAGCTTAGGGTAAAAGTAATTGAACAAGGCAGAGAGGGCTATCCCCAAAGCATGTCAACCATAGAATGGCTTTGGAAACAAGGTCTCTAGTACCTCCTTTATTAGTAAACCTAATGGGAGCTCATCAGTGCTCGTCATGATCTCTGCAACCCCTGGCTTCCTTCATGACATCTTTCTACCTGGAAGTATTCTTTCTATCCCTCAGTGCATGCCTCCTCTTGATGCCCTGCCTCTCTGGCAAGGCCACTCAGCCTGCCCCATAAGTTCCTTTGGGTCTCCCAGCTCCTTATGTAAAGACGTTCCCAATGATCCTCCTGAGGCCTCTCCCCAGCTCACCCATTGCCCTCCCTGGAAGGTCCCATGTGTGCCCTACACCCTCACTTATCACCTCTATGCTGATGACTCCTGATCCTTTATCTTCAGCCCATTGCTCATCTAATGTCCAGTCCCACACACTCATCTATCTCAGAGTCCCCTGTCATTGATCCTGCCATTGAGCCATTCATCAAATCCTAATGATTCCAGCCCCCAGACATCTCTTGAACGTTATTTCTCTCCATCCTTGCAACCACTCTCTCTAGTCCTTATGGATCTTCTTGTCTCCACTCAGCTCCATAGCTCCATATTATTTTCTTGAAAACACATCTGATCAGTTTGTTTTCCTGCTTAAAAATCATTCAGAGAGGGGCACCTGGGTGGCTCAGGGGTTGAGTGTCTGCCTTTGGCTCAGGGCATGATCCTGGGGTCCGGGGATCAAGTCCCACACTGGGTTCCCCACAGGGAACCTATTTCTCCCTCTACCTGTGTCTCTGCCTCTCTGTGTGTCTCTCATGAATAAATAAATAAAACCTTTAAAAATAAAATCATTCAGAGATTCTCTATACGTACCCAATAAAGCATAAACTCCTTAGCACAGACTGCAGATCTTTCAAAATCTTGTCCTGCTTACCACTCTAGATCCATACTTTGCCATTCCCTCTCACTCACATGATTTGTTCCAGCCACACTGACCTCCTAACGGCTCTCCCAAAATGTCACACAAGCCCTAGTACTTCTGTTCTCTTGCACAGTCAGTGGATGAGGTGATGGCTGGGAAATGCTGAGCCCTGTACTCAGTAAGTGTTCACTGAACAGAATTATCATTATGGTTATTACACACTGTGCTGCCTTGACCTGAACAACACACCGACCCCCATTTTTAATTGGCTTGCTGTATCCTGGCATTATCACCTCTGGAAAGGCTTTCCTGGCCTTCAGAAGGGTCAAGCTGGGTTTCTCCCTCCGCTCCCAGAGCAGCCTGTCCCAGCACTTACCACATGATACAAAAACCCCGTTATTCTCATTTCCTGCACTACAGATCACTGAGGGAAAAGACAATGTCTGTTCATCTATTCATTGCTGGTGTGGAGCACCATTTCTAGCACTGGGGAGAGGCTTGAAGATGTGCCTGGAGGGAATGAGCAAACTTTATAAAGTTGTAGCTACTCTACTCCATAGCATGATTTGTACTTTTCTCCCAGCTATACTGTTCTTATAGTTACCTGTCCCAGGAGCAGTGGGCGGAGATTCAGGTTGCTGGGATGGGGTAGGCTCAGCGGGGACGAGGCTAGCGGGAAGGGTCATGGCACCATGCTCTGGGTGCCACGTGGGGACTGTGACAGGTGGGTTCTCCTCTGTGGAGGCTGGGCTGAACTCCAGTCTGGCTAGAGGATCATAGGACAGCATGAGACCCTAGGAGATCAATCACAAAAACACATTGTTACCAAAAAAAAAAAAAAAGCAAAAAATGGTTGACCTCGTTGAGCAACACAATGTCACTGACCTTTTACATAAATGAGATTTGTGGCATTCAAAATACCATATCTAGGGACGCTTGGGTGGCTTACCAATTGAGCGTCTGCCTTCGACTCAGGGAGTGATCCCAGAATCCCGGGATTGAGTCCCACATCAGGTGCTTTGCAAGGAGGCTGCTTCTTCCTCTGCCTGTGTCTCTGCCCTTCTCTATGTGTCTCTCATGAATAAATAATGAAAATCTTAAAAAAAAAAAAAAAAAAAACCTCATATCTAGTATCACAAAACACTAGAAGTCTGGACCATCTCTCTCTTTTTTTAAGATTTATTTATTTATGAGAGAGAGAGAGCATGTGCACACACACATGAGTGTTGGGGGTGCAGAAGAAGGAGAGAGAATCTTAAGCAGACTCCACACTGAGCACAGAGCCTGAGGCAGGCCTGGACTCCAGAACCCTGAGATCATGACCTGAGCTAAAACCACGAGCTGGACACTTAACTAAGCCACCCAGGTGCCCCAAGACCACTCCTCTAAAATAATCTCTCTGCTACCCATTAAAAATTTAAGAAAACGGTGCACCTGGGTGGCTCATTGGTTGAGGGTCTGCCTTCAGCTCAGGTTGTGATCCCAGGGTCCTGGGATTGAGTCCCGTATCAGGCTCCCTGGAGGAAGCCTGCTTCTCCTCTGCCTATGTCTCTGCCTCTCTGTCTCAAATAAATAAATAAATAAATAAATAAATAAATAAATAAATAAAATCTTAAAAAGAAAAAAGTAAGAAAATTGTAGGTTGGACAATTATAAGTGAACATACACATGCCATCACTTGAGATGAAAAGAGAAAATAACCGTAGTAAGCCCCCAAACTAGTAAATAAGACAAAAACTGAATCAATCAGATAATTCAACAACCAGGCTTCTAGAGTAAATGATATCTATTTGTACCCTCTACTGAGTATAAATTGTAGCAGGAAGTTAGAGTAACAGCCAACTTAGTGTTTTTGTTTTGTTTTTTAAAGATTTATTTCTTTATTTGAGGTGGAGTCGGGGCAGAGAGAGATGTGGAGAGAATCCCAAGCAAGCTCCATGGTCAGCTCGGAGCCTGATGCAGAGCTTGATCCCACAACCCTGAGATCAAAACCTGAGCCCAAATCAAGAGTCAGACATTTAACAGACTGAGCTGCCTAAGCACCACAGCCAACTTTAAGTTTTTAAATTGAGTATTCTGTGCCATAGAGGAAAGTCTCATAAAATGATAATAAAATGCTCTTCTGAGCCTCATCTGCCAGTGGGCCAGGTGAGTAAAAGTCATGCTCAGGACACAGGAGACCCAAGGGGGAAGGTGCCATGAGAAATCCATAGAAAGAAAGCTGTAAGTGAAATGTAAATCAGGGGATGCCTGGATGGCTCAGAGTTTGAGCACCTGCCCCTGGCTCAGGGCGTGATCTGCAGTCTCAGGGTCTCAGGATTGAATCCCACATCAGGCTCCCTCCCTAGAGCCTCCTTCTCCCTCTGCCTACATCTCTACCTCTCTCTCTCTCTCTCTCTCTGTGTCTTTCGTGAATAAATAAATAAAATCTTAAAAAAAAAACAAAAAACCTGGTAGTGGGTTATAGGAAAGGAAAAATAATTTTTCTTCTGCCCTTCTAGTTCTTTGGCTGAGACCACCACTCTCCAAATAAAAAGGCAGATTAACAGAAGGAAAACAAATTTAATCATGTGTATACAAATGTATGTGCAGGTGCTCCATAAAGATAGGAGATGCAGAGGAATGACCAAAACAAAATATTTAATATATTTTAGACAAAGAAACAATAGATTTGTGAAGAATTGATAAGACCTTTGTTTGAACTTCTGATAGTTAGTGGTGAAGAAGTAACAAGGTTATATAGTCTCCTCTCCCCCAAATCCCTGTCTCTGGTGACATGCCTCCCCTAAATCCCCTCCAGGTACAGGGAGGCTACCTTTCACATGAGAGACTGCTCTCCTGCTTTCCAGGGGACAACAGCAGATTATCCTTCCTGCACCGCTGTTTCTTAGGTGCCGTGTTTGGGGATGACAATCTGAACCCCTACAGCGTCTACCATAATTTTAAGATGCTTGGTTTCTTTGAGGTTTCAGACATCAAGGTTTGTAAAGTGCGTGCTGATATAGGAGACTTCACTGCATCTGTGCTGAGAACACTATGAGGTTCAGAATCCCTGCAAACCAGAGCTCCAGAACAGGTGTTTGCAACATATTATAGTGGAACCTCTGTAGAGGCTGCTTTGGGGCAAGCAACTTGAACATCAGAAACCTGAGAAAGGTAGCAGGACCCACAGTCACCCCAAACCCCTGTCGGCTGATATCCATAAGCCCTAGATGACCAATGGGCTACTTACACCCAAACACACATACCAAATGGGGAACACTGCATGCATCCCCCATGTCCTCACCTTCCCACATAACCAGCCCCCACCACTGCCTCATGGCAGTCCTCTCCGCTTTGCCATCCTGCCCGCTGCTCCCTTGCAGTGTATTCATACATTACTATCTCCTTTGTTCTGCCCTGGGTGAGTTCCTCCACCAACCATGCCACCGGCCTCCAGCCTATCTATATCAGCTTGCCCATTTGGTGGCCCCTCCCCTACCCATCCGATCAAGAGACCCCATAGCCTCTGTAAACTCCACAAGATAAACCAGATTTTTTAGTTTGAGAGCCTTGAAAAACTACTACCAAGATGAAATAAAAAATGGTCTACAGACAGTGGTAGGAAACATCAGAGTGCCTCTCCAAGGGTTCACAGCCACCAGGTCATGGCTGATGGGATGACGACTCCCCTCGTGCCTCCTGTGCAGACCACTTGCTTTCCCACTACGTGGCCTCTCTGGGTTGGAAGGGAATGCCAGGTCTCCACTCACCCTTGGGCCCTGCCTCCATGAGCTCCAGAGAGAGCTCCTCGCTGAGCTGTCAGTATGCAGGTCCTCCCTGACACACCCCACCCAGAGAACCTGGATCCCCCACGGAAGCCATGGGCACCCTCGCCCCCCATTTCAGCCTTCAGCTCACAGCCTGGCTTGGTCAACAAGAGTCTCAGATGCCTCCTTTCTTTTTTCTACTCTAACTACTCTAAAACAACTTATCAAAAGTCTGGTCTTGCCCACTTGAAAACAAAACTGTAGGAAACATCGTTTATCCTCTACAAATTTAATCTGGATTTGTTTCAAATTTCTTGACTGTGTCCTATTCAGTTTATTTTATGAATAATGCTATGTGTCTTTCTATGTACAGATATTTTTGTTCCTATTGAGTAAACTTAGAGGTTGAATGGCTGGGTTATATGCTAAGTCTATGTTTATCTTTTTTTTTTTTAAGTTTTTGCTTTTTTTTTTTTTTTAATTTTTTAAAGAGAGAGAGCTTGGGTCGCTTGGGTGGCTCAGTGGTTGAGCATCTGCCTTCAGCTCAGGGCGTGATCCTGGAGTCCTGGGGTCCTGCGTTGGGCTCCCTGCTTCTCCCTCTGCCTGTGTCTCTGCCTCTCTCTCACTGTCTCTCATGAATAAACAAAATCTTAAAAAAAAAAAAAAAATAGAGCTTGCAAGAACAGGGGAGAAGGGGTAAGGGTGGAGGGGCAAAGGGAGAGGTCATCAGAATCCTAAGCACACTCTACCTCAAAGCAGAGCCCTGGGCGGGGCTGGATCTCATGACCCTGAGATCACGACCTGAGCCAAAATCAGTAGTCTGTTGCTCAAACAACTCGCTCAAACAACTGAGCCACCCAGGTACCCCAAGAATTTCATAAAATTTCTAGAACATAAAGAAAGCTTAGTATTAGTTATGATTTAATAATACTTCCCATGCCATTTAACACATCAAATGAGCCTAATTAGTTAACATCTCCCTTCTATAAAGAGGAAGAATAATTTTTGGCATGATTTTCCAGGGACACTGGAAAATCTGAGTTAATTTGAGGTAAAAAAGGGACGCCTGGGTGGCTCAGCAGTTGGGTGTCGGCCTTAGGCTCAGGGTGTGATCCCGGGGCCCAGGGATTGAGTCCCAAATTGGGCTCCCTGTGGAGCCTGCTTCTCCCTCTGCCTGTGTCTCTGCCTCTCTCTCTCTCTCTCTCTCTCTGTCTTTCATGAATAAATAAGTAAAATCTTAAAAAAAAAAATTGAGGTCAAAAGGATTGAGAACTTGATATTTGAAAGTTTGTCAGAAAATGTCAAAAGGCTTTAAAACACATTCAAATATTAAGTGAAGCAATACTTAGTAATCCATTTACCATAGTAGCAATTAAACGATTCCTAGGCAAATACAGAAAATTAAAAACAAAAACACCTTACCTCTTTTAATAGAGAGGATTTGGCTTTCTTAAGTAACCGAAACACCTGATCAGGAAATTATTTTGACAAGATACAAGATCTTTGTTTCTTTTACGCAGATTACTGAGAAAGGTAAAGGAAAACCTTTCATAATCTCTTATCAAGAGCAAGCCAAAAAAAAAAAAAAAAAAAGAGCAAGCCAGTCATCTAAGAAACCTTTGTCCTTTCAACAAAGAAAAAATCAAATTCTAATTTTGCACTAATTTTACTTAAGATATTAAAACTCATTTAATTAGATTCATTCTAATCTTAGTCCTGATCACAGATAAAATTCCCTGCCCTTTTATTTCTAGTAATACTCCTAGTAGCTTCTAATTTTAATCACATATATTATATTTTTAACCCTTTTCTCTAAATTTTTCATGAAAATGAAGAAAGCAATTACTAACTTTTACATTAGCATCCTGTTCTTTGCTTTATAACTTCTGGAAACATGGGCTTTCTCATAGAAAATTTCTTAGTGTGGGATAAAATTTACTTAGTAATAGACCAAAATACTTTAATCCTCCATGAAAGGAAGAAAAAATGGATAAACCTGTGTTCTGTAGTTAATGTTTCAGTATTTTACCTTATTAGGAAGTGATCTGGATGGTGGATAAATTTAACTTAATTCATCACTTAGCAAAACTTTAAGGCTTCAGGTTACAAAAAAAAAATTGGAGAAACTGTTTTAAAAATGCACCTAAAACCTTTTTACCTGATTTACATCTATTTAACTTACTTGTTCTTAACAAACTGTTTACATTACCTACAAAAACTTTATTAGATACTAGACAACATCAGTCATCATCCTGGGTTATTTTTCTAGCTGACGGAATTTGTTAACAGAGATGTCACAAGTTGGCTAGTTGATTAGTAAACCCAGCTGGAATTCTATTGCTGTTACCTCCAAAGATATGCCTGCTTTCAAGAAACCAACAAACATAAACTAGCTTTTATATTAAATATTTCCTAGTTCATGTAAACCTGAAAAACATTTGAGTTAGTTTCTATTATATTTAATTTAATTTATATAAATGTAGGGGCGTCCGGGTGGCTCAGCTGGTTAAGCATCTGCCTTTGGCTCAGGTCATGATCCCTGGGTCTTGGGATCGAGCCGCGCATCAGGCTCCCTGCTTTGGGGGAAGCCTGTTTCTCTCTCCCTCTGCCTACGTCTGCCCCTACTTGCTTCCTCACTCTCCGTCAAATAAATAAAATAAAATAAAAAATGTATATAAGTGTTTGTTTAAGCTACTTAAATAGAACTCTTCTACAAATTAATTTGGGCATTGCCATCCAGAGATAGAAACTACCACACATTTATGACATACGTGTGCAAAGATACATATAAGCATAAAGACAGAAGCAGAGACTTCGTATGTGTTTTTTAAAGATTTTATTTATTTATTCATGAGAGACACAGAGGCAGAGACCTAGGCAGAGGGAGAAGCATGCTCCATGCTGGGGGTCCGATGTGGGACTTGATCCCAGGACTCCAGGATCATGTCCTGGGCTGAAGGCAGACACTTAACCACTGAGCCACCCAGCGTCCCGTATGTTTTGTCTTAAAAATTTAGCCATTATTGGGCATCTGGCTGGCTCAATCAGTAGAGCATATGATTCTTGACCTCAGCCGGGCATGGAGCCTACTTAAAAATAAATGAGAGACGCCTGGGTAGCTGAATGTTGAGCATTTGGCTTCCACTCAGGGCATGATCCCGGAGTCTAGGGATGGGGGGTTCAAGTCCCGCATGGTGCTCCCCGCAGGGAGCCTGCTTCTCCCTCTGCCTATGTCTCTGCCTCTCTCTCTCTGTGTGTCTCTCATGAATAAATAAATAACATCTTTTAAAAAAATGTGTGAATGAATACATATATAAATAAATATTAGCCATGTGACAGGATAATATACATTCACTCACCATGAAGTAAAAAGGTAGAAAGATCTTTTGAAATTTAGGGCAATGAAACATCCTTTGGATTTTTATTTTGGATAAGTTAAGTTTATCTGCTCAGATGGCTAAAACTTTATCAATATTTGTAGAGAAATCACGTGATTTTTCATTGGCCCAAATTTCAAATGACCTTTCCCTCTTTTATTCTTCTGATAAACATTACCTCACCAAGGGTACCTGGGATGCTCAGTCTGTTAAGCTTCCAACTCTAGATTTGGGCTCAGGTAGTGATCTTAGGGGTCCTGAGACTGAGCTGCGTGTTGTGGGGCTTCGTGCTCTGTGAGGGGGTCTGGCTTGAGATTCTCTCTCCCTCTCCCTCTGCCTCTCCAGATCCTGCACATGCGGCCTCTCTCTCTCCATCTCATTCTCTCTCTCCCTCAAATAAACCTTAAAAAAAAAAAAAAAAGAATACCTCACTGAAGTTTGTAGAACATTTGTATCTCAAAGAGACAGTGAAGGAATGTTCTTTTAGGAAGTTTTTAGTAAGGACAAACATATTTCTGGTAGCACTGAATTTTTATTTTTCTGTAGGGCCTACAGAGATCTGAGAGAGCTGACCCTGGTATAAACCTTACTTTGAGCCAGCTCCTGCTTTTTCCAGGATTCTACTACAGGTACTGAGTGGGTTTTAAAGTGGAGAGTATAGCTAAGGCACTTACCAGAATTTAGCAATGTTTTTTATTAATTTTAATTTTAGTTTCCCCTTGGCCATTTCAAGGGAATAAGTAAGAATTTACCCAAAAATCCCTCAGAGTCTTGTCAGCTCTGAAGGGGTCCATACAGGGATGTCTGTATGGATATCAAGTTGGCAGACTATTTATAGGCTTGGTTCACAGTCTTTTCAAAGTGCTCAGCTATGGTCATGAACAGTGGTCCCCCATCCTATTTTCTGCCTTTTTATCAATCCATTAATCTCAGAAGGTAATATATGTGTTAAGAACTTTGGAGGATCCTCCCTGGACTTAGGAAATTCTTTATGGCATCTAGATCAGCCTTTGAAAGAAGAAATGAAAAGTACCAGAAGAGGATACTATGACTTCAGTGGTCAGATTTTTAAATTATTTTTTAAAGATTTATTTATTTAGGGCAGCCCCAGGTGGCTCAGCGGTTTAGTGCCGCCTGCAGCCCAGGGTGTGATCCTGGAGACCGGGGATCGAGTCCCACATCAGGCTCCTTGCATGGAGACTGCTTCTCCCTCTGCCTGTGTCTCTGCCTCTCTCCCTCTCTCTCTGTGTGTTTCTCATAAATAAATAAATAAATAAATAAATAAATAAATAAATAAATAAATAAATCTTTTTTTTAAAGATTTATTTATTTATTTGAGAGCAAGTGTGTGAGCAGAGAGGAGTGGAGAGAGAGGGACAAGGGGACTGCAGTGAGCGCAAAGCCCAACATGGGGCTCATTCTTAAGGTCCTGAGATCATGTCTGAGCTGAAATCAAGAATCGAATGGTTAACCAACTGAGCCACCCAGGCATCCGACTGGTGGTCTTATTTTGAAAGAGAACTGTTTAGAGACCCCTGGGTGGCTAAGGGATTGAGCTCTGCCTTTGGCTCAGGGTATGATCCCGGGGTTTTGGGGTTGGGTCCAGCATAGGGCTCTCTGTGGGGAACCTGCTTCTCCCTCTGCCTGGGTTTATGCCTCTCTCATGAATAAATAAATTAAAAATCTTAAGAAAAAGATAACTGTTTAATAATAATTCTTCAAGTGGAAAAGCAGTCCAGAAGATTGCCAGAATGGATGTTAGACCAAGGAGGGTAGAGGGGAAGCTGTGCACAGTCATGTCTGTCTCATAGTCTTTTGTTGTAGGGTACCTCTTATGTCGTTAATTTTCATATTAGTCTTTTAAAATGAGTCTTTTAATGAAGCTATTTGAGAATTTTGAAGGTTTTTGGAGACTTCCAAAAATAGGTATCCCCATTCTGCTTGTTTAACTTGGGAATCCTTGCTGCCAAGTGCACTTTTTTTTTTTTTAAGATTTTACTTATTTATTTGAGAGAGAGCGAGCGAGCGCACACAAGTAGGGGGAATGGCAGGCAGAAGAAGCAGGAGAAGCAGACTCCCAGCTGAGCAGGGATCCTGAGGCAGGACTCAATCCCAGGACTCTGGGATCATGACCTGAGTCCAAGGCAGACGTTTAAGTGAGGCAACTAGGCACCCCCATGTGCATTTTTTAAAAATATTTTATTTTATTCATGAGAGACACACAGACAGAGGCAGAGACACAGGCAGAGGGAGAAGCAGGCTCCATGCAGGGAGCCCGACGTGGGACTTGATCTCGGGTCTCCAGGATCACACCCTGGGCTGCAGGCGGTGCTAAACCACTTTGCCACCAGGGCTGCCCACCGTGTGCATTTTTTAAGTGATCTTATTTCACTGGAACATTTCTCATAATGGCCATTGTGATTCTAGGTTGTTTTAGTGAGATTTTGCCATATGTATAGATGTCTGTAGCTCGGGGACTGTAGTCCTTATGATGAGTGAGCAGAGAAGGCCAGCTGAGGACAAAACACAAGCTCACACCCTGCAAGCTCCGCACCCCCACTTCTGGGTGGGGTCAGTGTGACACTCCTCCAGGAAACTCCCTACCTTGCTGAGAGAAAAACCACCTCCTCTAGAAGTTGCCAAGCCCTCCAGTATCCTTAGGTTCTCTTTAGCATATGAAAGCCCTTTTGAAATCTCTCTTTTCCTCCGCTCCTCCCCCAACTCCCAGGTATATCATCAGCCATCCCTCACAAGCCTGGATGGAGCAGCAGCTCTTTCTGCTGGCGGATCCTGCCCCTCACGCTTTCATAAAAACACCATTTTGCACCAAAGACGTCTCAAGAATTCTTTCTTGGTCATCGGATCCAGACCTCATTCCACCAACTGCATGAACATTCCAAAATTATATCACTTAGACTAAAATAAGCAGGTGTATCTAATGCTTTAGAATTTAGAGATCCAATTCTTTCAGCCACCCTTCATCTACAACAGAACGAGACAAGGAAGTGCACACCTTAATTTAGGGGTAGTAACCAGGTGCTATTACGGTGTCTTGGCCAAGAAAAGTCCTGTGCACACCTCCAAAATTTCCCAACGTGGAGCCAGGGACCGGGGAAGGGGTTGAGCCAAGCCAACCTCAACAAATGAGTCTGCAGCTGCCCCTGGGCCAGAACCACAGTAAGGGTTCCAGTCAAATGGGGGATTGTGGTTGAAACTGCCAGCAGTTCCTGATGTGGAGAACAAAGGCAAAAGAAATTTAGATAAAATTTAACGTCCTTACTTCTTGTAACCTCTGGACAAATACTTGAGGCTGCAACTAAAACATTCCTCTGGAAACTCCCAACTGTCTTAATGTTAATCCTTTGCCAGAGGCAAACAGCAACTTTATCTTGACAACAGCTAGACCTCCAGGATCTTCTAAATCTTCTTTAACATATGAAAATCCTTTTGAAAACTCCTTTGTCTCTACTCTGCGATTTAAAAGTAACTAATTCCTCCACACAATCCCAGGGCAGCTCTTTCTGCCCAAGGGTACTGTCCCTGGGAGCTTTAATAAAACCACCTTTTTTGCACTGAGAATGTCTCAAGAATTCTGTGTTGACTGTTCACTCTCTGGCCCCACATAAAATCATTTGTTCCCACGGTGGAGATAATGACTCCAAACAAACGGGAAACTCTGGAAAGCAAGAGATCCAGAGCTCATTGCAAGGAAAGCAGAGGCCAAGCAGAACCTAGGGGAGCGTTCCTAGGGCAAAGGCGAGAAAGAACGCAGAAAGGGGTTCTCGGTGCCACGGCTGTGTTTCAGCTGTGTTTCTGGTCACCTGGAATGCCTTAGCAGTGTACTTCACATCCCACTGTGACTGCTGCCAAATCTGTTAATTCACAATTCTGGCTCCCGGCTTGCTCAGGATCAATGACTACTGATGTCAGGATTGTGAGTTCAAGCCCCATACTGGGTGTAGAGATTACATAAAAATAAAGTCTTAAAAGAAAACCCCACAATAATTCAACTGACTCGGTTTTTGAGATCTAATTGGCCTTTTTTGAATCAATTGAACCATTTTCATGAATCGGGCAGCACCCTATAGAAAGGACCTCCACTGGGCTAGGGAAAGGAAAAGTTTTTCAGCACAAGATAAAGCAACTGTAAACAACAAAAAAGGATTATTTCCAGGAAGGTCACCTCCCTTTGGGGAACTAAATGGTCTCATTCATGGATGACCTCACAGGTGCAGGCTGGGAAGTTCCAGAATGATCCATTAATACTACCTCTCTGGGGAAGGTTGATTTGCAAGCCCTGGTTTGAGGAAGTGGGCCTAGCACAGGTGACTCCACCAGGAGCCTGTGGGTCTTCTTTGTAAAGGTGCGCTGTGCAGATGGGCCAGCTCCCCTGAAATACTGGGAGAGGCACCCGAGGGAGCTGTGCTAAGTCATCACCAGGTGGCTGACTTGTGAGGGCAGAAACGCTGTTCGTTCTTTCCCACAGTGTGGCCCTGACAGCTCGGCAGAGAACGAGGTGTGGTGTCACCTGGCAGCTCTGAGGGCTGCCCTCCTAGGCCTCAGACCTCCAGCCCCACACAGGCCCTCCCACCTGGCCCCAGCCCCAGTCTCCAGCAATCAGGCCCACCTCTTCTCCAGAGCTGCTGCTGGGCTGTTCCTGGAGCGGAAAAGTCTCCTTTCCCCGCACCTCTCCTGAGGGTGGACTTGTGACCAACGACCTGCTCTCTGAGGTGTGTTTCAGGGCCGGAATCCAGGCCGACCCATTCGGCTGACGGGGCGCGGGCTCCCCCTGCTTCTCTGCGGCTGTCGGACGGCTGTGTCCAGTGGAGGAGGTGCTGCCCGCCGGGCCTCCGGAGTGCACGTCCCCACGGGGGTCCTGGGCTCTCCCTCTAGGCTCCTGCTGCCGGTGGGGCTGGACAAGGTCTAGTTCGGGCTCCCTGTAGTCCGCCAAGTACCTGGCCGGCTCCTCGGGGGCCTGCTCCTTGCCTAGGAAGGGCAAGTCTTTTCTGATGTCCTCCGGAGAGTCCCCCCAGAGTCCCGAGGGAGAGCCCCTGGCCTGCAGCATCCTCTCCCCGTAGTCCAGCAGTTGTGTTGGCCTCGGGGCTGGCCTGAGCACAAAGGTGAGGTGCGACCTCACCGAGCCGGTCTTCTGGGGCTCGCAGTTCTCAGGGCGTGGGCAGCTCAACAGGTAGCAGCGGCCTTCAAACCACCAGGCCAGGTCACAGCTGGCCACATCACAGCATGCGGCCGTGCAGTCTGCCACGGGGGTGGGCTGTGGCACCCGCATGATTCTGGTTGTTGCCAGGTTGGGTGAGACAATGGCATTGTCGAACGTCCTCCCCTCGCTGCATCGGCTCCGGGCGCAACCTGCAAACAGCGCAGCCTCCAATGAGGAACAAAACCACCAGCAGTTTGCACAGACATGCCCTGTGCTATCTTACAATCCCTCTCTCCCCACATGGGTCGGACACTGGTCCTCCCATCCTTCCACCCCTGCCCCACTATCCTGACATTCCTTCCCCTGCCCACCTTCCACCTGCCTCTTCATGTCCTTTCACTTAGCACAGAAGCATTCTTCTCCATCTGTGTACTACTTCTACGTTACTGATAACATGTTGCTCCTCACCCAAAATTCAGTCACAAAGGTTTGCTTTAGGAACATCATATCACCGCTTCTGTTAAGCCGATTTTTTTTTTTTAATTTCACAGGTTATTCTGAAGATAGGCCAATCAACGGGGAAAACATCAAAGGGGAAAACATCAAAGGAGAGAAAAACTTGTCTGCAGGACAGCTCTAGAACAACTAGCTTTAATCAGATTCCAAATAGCCACCAGTGTCTCCACTGGGCAAACAGGGCAGGTGTGAGGGTGGAGCTCCCCTGCAGACACCCAGTGGTGCAGCACCACAACACAACGTCAGTCCACGACAAAATGAGAGAAATCGAGACTTTCAGGACCTTCTGCTGCAGTCTGTCATTTCCTGAAATCCAAGGGCAGTCACTTTTCTTCTTTATTTGTTGGTGGAGATCTCCTTCCTACTGAAGGCTCATCACTGACAATGTTTTGAAATTACTGTTACTTTCCTCCTACTGACAGAGGGCACTTCTAACTGGAGGTAAGAGAAATGGTTAAATATGGCATAGGAGTCATCTTTATTTTTACCTGTATACACATGATCATCGTTATAAATTTTTAAGAATTGTTCGATGACAAACACTTACTTACTCAATAGGAAAGTCTGATTGGCCCAATATAATAAGAATTACATGTAATAGATATGCACCTTTCCAAATGAATAAGCTTGCAACCAACTATTTTAATTCAACTGAAATGACAGTTTCTCAAATGTAAATCTACCTAATACTTTTAGCCTTTTACTTTATAACAACAAGCTTAATCTTGGATATGGGTGGAGGGGAGAACCCTCCAGCTGTACATAAAAAAGTAGTGTCTCCAATTAAAACCAAGAGATGGGGCAGCCCCGGTGGCGCAGTGGTTTAGCACAGCCTGCAGCCCGGGGTGTGATCCTGGAGACCCGGGATTGAGTCCCACGTCGGGCTCCCTCCCTGCATGGAGTCTGCTTCTCCCTCTGCCTATGTCTCTGCCCCCCTCTCTCTCTCTGTCTCTCATGAATAAACAAATAAAAATTTTTAAAAATAAAAATAAATAAATAAATAAATAAAAATAAAACCAAGAGATGATGAAGGATATATCTTGGACTCTCCCCCTCTGCTCTCAAAAATGTTGCCTATATTTGTAAAGATACCACTACATCCCTGAGTGGCCTTTAAATGAAGACCCAAGCTAGAAATTTCTTTCAAACACACATGGTGGGATGTGCTTTAAATTCCCTTGAAAAACTGTTAGGTCATCTTTTGGACAGTGTGATGTATAGAAACTGCCATATTTCATTTCTGGCGTTGGCCACAAAGCAGCTCAAAAGCCAACTTCTAAAACTGTCAGAAACCACTGTACAGGGACACCTGGGTGGCTCAGTGGTTGGGCGTCTGCCTTGGGGCCAGGGGATCAGTCCCACATTGGGCTCCCCGCATGGATCCTGCTTCTCCCTCTGCCCTGTGTCTTTCTGCCTCTTTCTCTCTGTGTCTCTCATGAATAAATAAATAAAATCTTAAAAAGAAGAAGAAACCACTGTACAGAAAGAAGCTTGTGATCCTGAAGCAAGCAAATTGTTTCAGTGGCCAAGGAGATCTTTCCACGGCAGAAGCCTTCATTCAGGTAGAGACTTCCACATATTTCTGGGGTAGATCAATCCTTTGTTCTGCAAAAAATCACCTAAATGGTCCATTTGGACTGACGTACCATATGCAGAGATCTCAAACAAAGAAGTTTGAGAAGGTTTCCAACAACTCACCCATTCTTCTGTGAGCCAACTTGCCATAATTACTTCAGACTCTATCAGACTCCTTCAACAAAGCTCCCAAAGAGACCAGAGGACACTCACCCATGTTTGTACCTTCTACATAGTCCCAGCCCAATCTGTGAACATAGTGTGGAGGCCGAAAAAATTAGGGCCATTCCACTTTAAGTTCAGCGTTAGCACACGGTCCAGCCATCCCAGGCCCCTGTGAATAAGAGCTGAAATTTACCTTTACTTCAGTTACAGGAAAAAAACAGCTTAGAGCTTAACGCCCTAGAAAGTCCTATATTAGAATGAGAACAGAGCCCAAGCCAGTGCCAGGAAGCCCCATATTAGAATGAGAATAGAGCTCAACTCCCTTGAAAGCCCCATATCAGAATGTAAACAGAACTTGAGAAATTCCTCCACTCCTTCTGGAGGTCCCCTAGACCAGCCCTTAAAAGCTGGAACCCACCTCGGGGGTCCAAGTCCCTGCTCCGCTGTGTCGCTGTGTCGGGTGTACTTGGACCCAAGCTTGAGCTTGTAAATAAACCCTCTTGTGTTTGCATCGGTGTCGACTCCTTGCTGGTTTCTTGGATTCGCAATCTTGGGCACAACAATAGTAGGCACTCCATGATTGTTGATAAATCAATGAAATCATTGGTTAACATTTTGTCAAAGGTAAAGAAGACAGAGAGGGAAGACAGGCAAGCTACAAATAAGCTTACTAATAAAGAAATTAAGAATTTAAATAATTAATTTATATGAAGAATTTATGTTTTTGAAAGGGAGAGACCTGGAGCACAAGGGAAGAGAAGCAGAGGGAGAGGGAGAAGCAGAATTCCCACTGAGCAAGGAGCCCTACACAGGGTTTGATCCCAGGACCCTGAGATCATGACCTGAGCAGAAGGCAGATGCCTAACTGACTGAACCACTCAGATGCCCCAGGAATTTTTTTTTTTAAGATTTTATTTATTTGTTCATGAGAGACACACAGAGAGAGGCAGAGGGAGAAGTAGGCTCCCTGCAGGGAGCCCAATGTGGGACTGGATCCCGGGAACCAGGGATCACAACCTGAGCCAAAGGCAGATACTCAACCACTGAGCCACCCAGGTGCCTTACCCCAGGAATTTTTTTTTTTAAGATTTTATTTATTTATTCATGAGATACACACACACAGAGAGAGAGAGGCAGAGATATAGACAGAGGGAGAAACAGGCTCTATGCAGGGAGCAGCAGACCTGGGACTCAATCTGGGGTCTCCAGGATCAGGCCCCAGGCTAAAGGTGGTGGTAAACCGCTGAGCCACCTGGGCTGCCCCAGGAATTTTTATTTTTATTTATTTTATTTTATTTTATTTTATTTTTATTTATTTATTTATTTATTTATTTATTTATTTATTTATTTATTTTAATTTTTTTTTTTTAAGATTTTATTTATTTATTCATGATAGTCACAGAGAGAGAGAGAGAGAGAGGCAGAGAGACACAGGCAGAGGGAGAAGCAGGCTCCATGCACCGGGAGCCCGATGTGGGACTCGATCCCGGGTCTCCAGGATCGCGCCCTGGGCCAAAGGCAGGCGCCAAACCGCTGCGCCACCCAGGGATCCCTTATTTTATTTTATTTTTAAAGGCTTCTTTTTTTTTTAAGATTTTTATATATTTATTCATGAGAGACATATAGAGAGAGAGGCAGAGACACAGGCAGAGGGAGAAGCAGGCTCCATGCAGGGAGCCTGACGTGGGATGCCAGGTCTCCAGGATCAGGCCCTGGGCTGAAGGCAGTGAGTGCTAAACCGCTGAGCCACCCGGGCCGCCCAGGAATTTTTAATTAATGGAAAAATCACAAGAAAAATCACAAAAGGAATGAAAAAGTAGGGATTTAAAAGGAAAAAAAAAAAAGAATACTCAAACATTAGTACAGTAGGGGGATTGGCAGGGCTTTTTCAGCAATAGAACTCTCTGAAGTGGCTCCTGTGTACTCAACAGTGCTTATAATTTAGCTGCTTCAGACACTTGAGCCACAACTGCTAGGCCTTCTGGTGCAGTATGTCTGGATGCAGAGAAAACTGCATTTTAACAAAGGTCACTGTTAGGGTTAAAAAGAAATGTGGGAAAAAAAAAAAAAAAAAGAAATGGGTCCCAAACAGAATTACTTACGTGAAGCCCCACTGATATTGCAACTGCAGATCCAGCCTCTTGCAGGAGCACAATCTAATCAGTCAGGAGTGTCCTGATCCTACTCCTGAGGTCTTCTGCATAAGATTCCCTGCCTTCCCGGGAAGATGACCTTGCCTCCTTCTCCCTATAAAATTCTGACATTTTGTACAGCTCCTTAGAGCTCCCTTCTACCTTCTAGATGGAATGCTGCCCAATTCAGGAATCCTTGAGTAAAGCTAACTAGACCCTTAAATTTACTCAGTTGAATTTCTGTTTTGTTTTAACACAGGTAAGCCTCACTACACTCTGATAATCCACGACATAAAATCAGTTTTCCTGGCCATATCTCCATCCTCAGTCCTTGGTAAGTTCAAAGGGGCCCTAACTGGCCTAGCCAGGAAACAGATCACCAGCACTGCTGCTCACAAGTGATTTCCTATCATGGGTATGTCCACAGTAAGCAAGCAGAATATATGAAAATAAAGATTTATGATATAAGAGACTGTGGTCATTTGCTTTCCAAAAAAGATCGGCTAAGTAATCATTCATTTTAAATAAATACATTAAGTTTTTCTAGTATATATAAAATGTGACTTTATCTTTTCAAAACTCATTAATAATAAAAACCTATTTAAATTCCTGTTTCCAGAAAACCACTTGCACATGCGGTCTGCCTTCATGCCAAAATATGTAGGGAAATGTAATGTAAATATGCAAAATAATTCTGTTGGAAAGCAAATACACTTCATTTCAGGTTGATCATGAGTTACTGTTGTTGTAAATTAGTTTCAGAGGCAGAGGTCAGTGATTCATCAGTCTCATATTACACCCAGTGCTCATCCCATCACATGCCCTCCTTCATGCCCATCACCCAGTTACCCCATCCCCCGACCTTCCTCCCCTCCAGCTACCCTCAGTTTGTTAAAAGTCTCTTATAGTTTGTCTCCCTCTCTGATTTCATCTTATTTTTTCTCTCCCTTCCCCTAGGTTCATCTGTTTTGTTTCTGATCTGAGTTGTTTAAGCCAAAGATGGGAAGCTCATGTGTGATGCTCGCATCTCCAGGGCAATGGTTTCCTACCTGCAACAGTCACCAGCAGCAGCAATGAAGAGAGCACACTGGTGGGGGATGTCATTCTGTCACACAGTGGACGGAGTCTGCTGCCAAGGAGACCCTTCTAAGGCCTCTGGTGCAGGCGTCCTTTGATGTTTCTTAGGAACCAGATTTGGACTCAGGAACCTCAAAGGAAAATCAGAAAGCAAACAGGAAGGAAGAGAAAGAATAGGTAAATGAGGCAACATATAAAATTATTTCTATCATTTATTCATGTCACTTGGAAGCATGTCCTTGTTAACACCACGGGGCCATATCCCAGGCACACTATCCACCCTAAGTTTGTTCAAACAGAAAGTACAGTTCCTGAGAAAGCTTTCATGCTTTTGTAGGGGCCAAGGGTAGGCAGCCCCCAAATGGGCCACTTTGGCATGAACATTATTTTCAGTTAAAAGCAAGTCAAACCCAGCAGATTCAGGAAAAGTACCAGGAAGAGAGTTATTTGTTTGTTTGTTTGTTTATTTATTTATTTGAGAGAGAAAGAGAGCACACACATGCGTGAGTGAGCAGGGAGACAGGGCAGAGGGAGAAGGAGAGAATCTCAAACAGACTCCCCCAAGCATGGAGCCTGATGTGGGGCTTGATCCCACAACCCTGAAATCATGACATGAGCTGAAATCAGGAGTCTAATGCTCAACGGACTGAGCCACACATGTAGCCCAGGAAGAGAGTTATTAACAAAGATCCCCCTTTACCTAAGAAATTTCTCTATGTAATAGGGCACTTGTGTTTCCCAAACACCTCCTTTCACCTTCTTACTAGTAGTCTTTCTCCTGTTGGTATCCTCAGGCCCCTAGCCCTCTCTTTAGCTCATCATCATATAAGGCTCACATTGCCTGACTGTCTTTGGAATTTCCATGTCTGTATGGATTCCCCATACTTACACTATTAAATTTGATTTCCTCCTTTTAATCTGTTCCTGTCAATCTGACTCTGAGTCCAGCTGGAAGGATCTTTTTTTTTTTTTTTTTTCAGCTGGAAGGATCTTGAAGGACAGAGGAAATTCTTCATCCCCAACACCTACTTCCCTTGCACACCGAATCCATGAAATAAGATGAAATCAATCATACTACTCTATTTCCTCAATTCTAGCAGGTACATAACAAGTCCAGACCTTCTAGTGTCAGCTAGTCCTCTTGCTCATAGACTCCAACAATTAAAGCCAGAAGCAGACAAGACCCGTTAACTGATACTCTACTCAAAACCCATTGTTCTTATTTCTGCATTGATGAAGGCATTGATGAAGATGTTTTACAATGACTGGAACATCCCAATCACCAGGCCAGAAAGGCCCTAATAGTGATGGAATGCCTATAAGTCTGTACTCCCACATGTCCCCTTCCCTGCCCATAATCCTGTGCTGAACATCTTCCAACCCCCATCTATGATCACGTGCTCTCTGCCTACTGTCTTGAATGTACCTCCCGAACCTCTCCTTACAAACTCTAGGTGTCTGTCTTGCTGGTAGAGAGGTCAGTTGTTAGCAAGTTTTATAGAACAAGAAGGGGAGCAGAATTTGTCACTCAAAGTATACCACTTTGGCATGAAGATTATTTTGAGCTAAAGGTAGTCAATACCCAGCAGATTAAGGAAAAATTCTATACCTCCCCCTCAACTGCTTACACTTACTTTGAAATAACTCAAATCCTGAGAATGCCTCCTGTTCAACTTTCACTGACACTTCTGTCACTGACAACTTAGAATGAGCCTGCTGTCCACCCTGCAACCATCATTGGCCCTGGGCTCAGGGGAGGCAGAAGAAGGACTAAAAGGATCTAGTGTTACTGAGTTGACATAGACTAAGAGACCAGAAAGGAGTGAAGATGACCAAGGTAAAGTCAGGAGGTTGCTATAATACTTCTCTGTGCACAGTAACAGAGGCCATCAGAACACTAACTTCTAAGGTAAAGTGGGGAATGTCAACATTCAGTAAGAGCCCCCATAAGCTTCCTTCCTAAGACCCCGAAAAGAAAACCTACTGGTGCACATAATTTGCCACCAATAACTTCCTTTCACTCTAGCACTGAAAGTGTGGTTTGAGATAACAAGTGGATAGAAGGGAAGATTGACCATCTCTCATCTGCAGTAATTGACCACAGTACCCAAAAGGCCAGAGAGAGCAGCTGGGTATCCAGTACTAGCATTCAGTCAGCTGACCGGAATGCTGCCCCAGAATAGCAATGCTGCTGTTAGCGAGGGACAGTCAGTCCATCATCCCATGGAAAGAGATCAGCCCTCTACTATACCATTGGTTATATTTGGCCAAATTAAGAAAAGACACCTCGCTGGGCAAAAAGCACTCCAAAAGTACACAGCTTGGCAAACAGACTGGCAAACAGTACAAACCCATACACCATTACATTTCCAACCCCTCAGCACTCTGTCAGATACCCTTGTGCAATGTACTGTCAGCAACTCATTGTCATTTCCCAGTGCAAACTTACAGTGCTCAGTTAACAAGGGGTTTCCTAGTGTCAGTTCCATAGTTAAGGTTCTTTATTCAGTACATTATTTTTTTAAATTTTTTATTTATTTATTTATTTTTTAATTTATGATAGTCACACAGACTATGAGAGAGAGAGAGAGGCAGAGACACAGGCAGAGGGAGAAACAGGCTCCATGCACTGGGAGCCCGACGTGGGATTCGATCCTGGGTCTCCAGGATCGCGCCCTGGGCCAAAGGCAGGCGCTAAACCGTTGCGCCACCCAGGGATCCCTATTCAGTACATTAATACAGTAAACAGTGGCCCTCCATTTATCCAACATTAATATGCATATGGACCAGATGTTACCAAAAGTCTTTTTAGCTCTAATAGTTTATAAGTTTTGTATTTTTAAGTACATGGGTAGTACTTTGTAAGTTATGTTTTTTGTTCTTTTTTTAAAAGGTTTTATTTATTTATTCATGAGAGACACAGAGAGAGAGACAGAGAGAGAGGCAGAGACACAGGCAGAGCCAGCCCCATGCAGGGAACCTGACTCAGGACTCGATCCCAGGATCACACCTTCGATCCCAGGATCACACCCCAGGCCAAAGGCGGCGCTAAACTGCTGGGCCACCGGGACTGCCCTTAAGTTATGTTTTGACATATTTTCCTACTTGATCATCATAACAAATCTCTCTGAAACAGTTCTTACTATTCCCATTTCCTCTCCATGAAAGGAAACCAAGCTTCAGAGTCAGATCTCAAGCTCTCCCTGCAGCAGCCCCTGTCCATTTCTATGGCTCTGGGACATAAGCACATTCTATTCTGGGTTCCTTAACAAGATCTCTCTTACTTGTTCAGTCTCTGAATTGCCATTTCTCTTGATAAGGGTCATGCTCTTTCCTGCTGCTTGCCTTCTGCCCACCTTGCTGTTGTTTCATGTCTTCAGTAAAGGGAAAGAAAAATACTAAAGAATTCACATAGAAAGCCTGTCTACCTTCAAAAAAATTTTTCCATCAAATGTAAAGTTGTGTCTGCATGATAAAATAGGACTTTTAAAATAAGGCTTAACAAGTTCAAAACGTTATAAATAGTACAAACCCATACACCATTACATAAACTCTTCATGGATCAACTTTACACATGTAAAGATCTGAAAGAAATGCCCCTTTCAAGGTGAAGACTAATGAGAATAACTTTTCTCTTCCTTTTCATATTTTTTCCTCTTCCTTACCTGTATTTTCTTTCTCTTTTCCTAAACTGAGCACATCTTACTTTGCATTAATAAAATACAATTATAATTTTCCTTTTTAAAGAAGGCTTAGGGTATTTCAACATGGTCATTCTAACATGCCAGCTATCTAAAAAGTTACCAGTGCCTGGGTGGTTCAGTCGGTTAAGTGTCTGCCTTTGGCTCAGGTCAGGATGCAGGTTCCTGGGATCGAGCCCCATGTCGGGCTCCCTGTTCATGGGGACTTTGTTTCTCCCTCTCCTCCCCATTCATGCTCGCTCTCTCTCTCTCTCTCTCTCTCTCTCTCTCAAATCAATAAACAAAATCTTAAAAAAAAGGAAAAAGTTACCAACTGGTATGTACGATAGATATTTTTCTTTCTTTTTTTTAAGGTTTTATCTTTAAGTAATCTCTGCACCCAACATGGACTTTGAACTTACAACCCCAAGATCAAGAACTGCATGCTCAAAAAAAAAAAAAAGAACTGCATGCTCTACTGACTGGGCCAGCCAAGAGTCCCTAGAGTAGAAATTTCTGATTCCTGGCATTTCTGGCCTGATTCTGTTCTTAAACCTCCCTCCTCCTCTGAGTATATTATTGTTCATGATCCCTAGACCATCCTGGAACCCTTGCTCCAATAGCATTCTTTCTCTTTTGATTATAGTGCTCATTCAGAGATGAGGTAAGCAGGGCTTAGGACTAGGATCAGAGAATGAATGAGATGTAGGAATGGGGTGAGCCCAGGTGTGGGCAAAGTACAAAAATGTACTCATCAAGCAATAATGGAGCACTCCTTGTGCTAAGACCTGGACAAGAAAGGGATCATGATGATCCTCTTTCAAGGATGCAGAGAGAGGCTCAAGGATAAGGTGAGGGTGACCATGGCCAAGACTGCTCCTTGTCTATGCAGTGAACATTCCGCCCTTATTCCTTAGTAATAAGACTCAGGTTATTTGGAGCACCAGGGTACCCAGCTAGAAGACTACATTTCCAACCCCATCTACTCTGTCTATAGCTTAGTGAGGTCATGTGATTCCATTTTGTTGGATCACATATAAAAGCAACTGTTGGATAGGACTCATAGGGAAACCTCCTTTTGCCTTCCCCTCCTCTTTCCATCTTGCTGCTGCCTCGAAAGGGCATGAGGGCTGGTACCCCAGCAGCGATCTGCAACCATGAAGACGCCTCGACATGGAGTTACTGGAGCAGCCCTGGGCTGCCAACCTTTGAGTTTTTCTGAGGAGGAAATAAACTTTCATCTCATTTAAGCCACTGCCTATCTTGAACTTTCTATTATAAGGACCTAGATGCCATTTTACTTAATAGGTAACATTACTTAAAGCAATTTTTGTTGTTATTGTTCAGCTTATGGGCTATAAAATGCTTAGGTTCAGATAAGCTCACAGCAGAGACATAGTAAGTCACAGCTACTTTATGGAATGTCAAATGACAAAAATAATACAATATAGTCACAAGTTTGCGGTCCTTTATTCAAGAAAACAAAACAAAACAATGTATAGATTGGAGAAGTACAGTGACTCACAAGCAATGGAGCATTCTTCCTGAGAAATTTTAGGCAAGAACGAGTTAAAAAAAATTTTTTTTAAGATTTTATTTATTCACAAGAGACACAGAGAGACAGGCAGAGACATGGGTAGAGGGAGAAAGCAGGCTCCCCATGGGGAGCCTGATGCAGGACTCTGGGACCCTGGAATCACGACCTGAGCCAAAGGCAGATGCTCCACCACTGAACCACCCAAGTGCCCCAAGACCCAGTTTTATTGAGCATTAGAAGCAGCAATGAATAAAAGGGCATGAGAGCTTGGAAGGTTGTCTGGGAGGTCCGGCATCTTTGTCCAAGGCTAGCAGGCCCTATTTTCTAGGGTAATTTAAGTTAGCCAAAGCTGACTTACAGGATTTCCATTTGCATATGTTAGTATTCCTTGACAGGTGTTTCCCATAACTCAGAGTTAAATCTGTGATGTGGGCTGGTTCAGGACACCAGCCTCCATTTTCTGGGTCCCAATACATGAATTAACTTCATCAGAAGATTTCAAATACTATATAAGACCAAAACTTTATGAGAATTCAGTAATTTTTTAAAGTGGCTGATAAGGCCAAGAATTCTGAAACCACTTATATGCAAGCTAGCATATACTTCCTTATGGGGGCAATTAATTTTTTCAGGTATACGTATATTTTCTCTCCAACTAAATTATAAACTTCTTGAGGAAAAAGATCAATCTTAAAATATAAGTTGATATAATTTGACTTCTAGTTTACAAATTTCTCACCCATTAACATTAATGATTTTAGTTTTTAAAAAAGCTAATGTGGGCAGTCCCGGTGGCTCAGTGGTTTAGCGCCGCCTTCAGCCCAGGGCATGATCCTGGAGACCCGGGATTGAGTCCCACATCAGGCTCCCTGCATGGAGACTGCTTCTCCCTCTGCCTGTGTCTCTGCCACCGCCACCCCCCCCCCATCCCCCGTCTGTCTCTCATGAATAAATAAATAAAAATCTAAAAAAACAAATAAAAATAAAAAAGCTAATGTTTACTATAAGCACACATTTTAAATGAAAATATGAAGAATTTAGGAAAACCACTTAAGTGATAGAGGATTTCAAGACTGCTGGTATGCATGACAGACAACTTTGTATTCCCCCACTGTAAACAGATGACTGTATAGTAGAAAGAAGACACCTGTCTATTTTTAAACCTCAAGGACCAAATGATTAAATTAAAAATAGAAGATTAAGGTATGTCTCATATTTCTTAGGATTTTTACCATTCACAACAACTTTTAGAAGAAATAATGGGAGAATATAGGAACAAGAAAAGAACATAAATGATACAACAGAAAAGTATAGCAACAACAACAAATAAAAAATAATGAAAAAAAGAAGAGCTATGAATAAATTCACCAAGATATGTTCATTTTAAGACTTAAAAATGGGAAGTTGTGAGAAACACAAGAAATAAATGGAGAAAAACATGAATAAATGTTTTTGGATAGAGAGGCTCAACATCAGAAACGTCAATTTTTCCTAAGTCAACCTATACACTTCCATGTTCCCAATAAAAATGATGCTAGTAGAAATTTTAATTGGAGGAATAGAAAACTAGATAAAACTGATCACAAAGTTTACATGGACGAATAAACAAGAAGGGGAGGCAAGAATTTTTTGAAACAGAAGAGAAATAAGGCAAAATTATTCCTACCAGACAGTGAAACATGTTATAAGGTGACAGTCATTAAAACAGATGGTATAAGTGCAAAAGTAGATCACTGAATATTCAATAAGTAGGTCCAAATATTTACAAGACTAAAAGAAATTATTAAAAATGGCATCTCGGGATCCCTGGGTGGTGCAGCGGTTTGGCGCCTGCCTTTGGCCCAGGGCGCGATCCTGGAGACCCAAGATCGAATCCCATGTCGGGCTCCCAGTGCATGAAGCCTGCTTCTCCCTCTGCCTGTGTCTCTGCCTCTCTCTCTCTCTCTCTCTCTGTGACTATCATAAATAAATTTTTAAAAAAATTAAAAAAATAAATAAATAAAAATAAAAATGGCATCTCAAAAAATTTTTTAATTAAAAAAATAAAAATGGCATCTCAAATCAGTGGAGGGAAAACTGATGATTGAATAAATGATACTAAAAAAATGGCAAGCCATTTGAAAAAAAATAATATGTTGTATTCCTACCTCACACCTTACACGAAGATAAATTTCTACCCTAAAAAACAAAACGTGGGCACCTGGGTGGCTCAGTCAGGCATCTGCTTTTGACTTGGGTCATGATCCCAGGTTCTGGGATTGAGCCCCATCTCTGGCTCCCTGCCCCCTGCTCCCTGCTCATCAGGGAGTCTACTTCTTCCTCTCCCTCTGTTGCTCTCTCACTCTCCCTCTCTTCCAAATAAATATATCAACTCTTCAAAAATAAAACAAAACAAAACCATAAAAGCACAATAATAAGCCACAGGATTGGTTTTTGACAAAGGTACTACAATGGTTCAGTGGAAAGAACAGTCTTTCCAACAAACGGTACTGCAACAACCAGGTATCAACATGCAAAAGAATAAAATATGACCTCTACCTCATACCATATGCAAAAATTTTAAAAATAGATAAAAAAATGAAATATAAGTGCTAAAACTATAAACATACTAGAAGGAAACAGGTGTAAATCTTTATGACCTTGGATTAAGCAACGGTCTCTTAAATATGACACCAAAACAAAAACAATAAAAGAAAAAACCGATAAAATAAACATCAAAATTTAAAATCTTCTGTGATTGAAAAGACACCATCAAGAATGTGAAAAGACAACCCATAGAATGGATAAAATTTTTGTAAATCACATATCTAATAAGGAACTTGTATCTAGGGCAGCCCCGGTGGCGCAGCAGTTTAGCACCGCCTGCAGCCCAGGGCATGATCCTGGAGTCCCGGGATCGAGTCCCACGTCAGGCTCTCTGCATGGAGCTTGCTTCTCCCTCTGCCTGTGTCTCTGCCTCTCTCTCTCTATCTCTCTGCATTTCTATGAATAAATAAATAAAATCTTACAAAAAAAAAAGGAATTGTATCTAGTATACATAGCTATTATAACTCAATAAGACGAATAATATTTCAAATAGGCAAGGATCTGAACAAACAGTTATCCAAAGAAAACAGATAAATGGCCAATAAGCACATGAGACCATGCTTAACATCATTAGCTGGGAAATGCAAATCAAAAGGACAAGAAGATACTACTTCACACCCATTAGCACAGCTAACATCAAAAAAGGCAAACAATAAGGACACCTGGATGGCTCAGTGGTTGAGCATCTATCTGCCTTTGGCTTAGGTCGTGATCCTGGGGTCCTGGGACTGAGTCCCACATTGGGCTCCCAGCAATGAGCCTGCTTCTTCCTCTCCCTCTCTCTGTGTCTCTCATGAATAAATAATAATCTTAAAAAAAATAATAAACATTTTTTAAAAAGGCAAACAATAAAAAATGTTGCCAAAGATATGGAGTGAGTAAAACTCATACGTTGCTGGTGGAAATGTCAAATGATGCTGATACTCTGGAAAACAGTTTTTGTCAGTTCCTCAGAACGACTAAATATACTTACCATATGATCCAGCATTTCTACTCCTATGGATGCAGCCAAGAGAAATAAAAACATATGTCCACATAAATATTTGTATATGAGTATCCACAGAATCATTATTCACAATCATCAAAAAGTAGAAATCACCCCAGTGTCCACCAATTGAAAAATAGATAACATGATGTAATATATCCATATGTGGAATATTATTCATCAATAAAAAGAAATGAAGTATGGATCTATACTACAAGATGGATGAATCTTGATAACATTATGCTAAAAAAATTAAAACATGCTAAGTGAAAGAAGTCAGATACAACCACGAATTATATAATTCCATTTTAATTAATTTATTAATTAATTTATTTATTTTTATTTATTTATTTGAGAGAGAGAGTGAGCAGAGAGAGAGAGAGACAGAGAGAGCACGAGCAGAGGAAGAGGGATTTAAAAGGACCAGGGAGCTAGACGTGTGGCTCGATCCCAGGACCCTGGGAGATCATGACCTGAGCAGAAGGCAGCCACTCAACTGACTGAGCCACCCAGGTGCCCCTATCATTCCATTTATATGGAATTTGCAGAATAGACAAATATGTACATATGTACAGAAAAGTAAATTAGTGGTTGCCAGGATTGGGAGACAGGAATAAAATGACAACTGAATAATAAAAAGAAATGATTTTTCTTATGCACAAGATTTCCTTTGAGGTAATGAAAAAGTTCTAGAATATATGTGGCAATGGCTGTACACCTTTGTGAATACACAAAAAGTCACTGAACAGTGTAAATTGGTGAACTGTATGTTATATGAACTTTAGCTCAATAAGTTGTTTTTTTTTTTAAAGAAAAGAAACTATGAAGGACTACATGTAAATATATAACTATATAATTGCATGAGGAAAGCCTAGGCATGATATGAACTCAGAAGTCACACAAAAAATATGAATAAATTGTACCCATTAATAAAAGGTAGAAATAAAAATTTTCATAGAAACATCGCCACATATGAAGTCAGTGTCAACAAAGTGGGAAAAATATTTGCAACTCACATCACAGACGAAGAATAATTTCCCTAATAAACAAGAATGCCCTCAAATCAACAATCATCCAATTCAAAGAGTTGTTCATCAATGGACAGGACACAGAGAATATAAATGCATTTTAAATACCTCAAAAGAAGATGTTCAAAGTCAGGAATAAAAAAGAGGAATACAAATTAAAATTAAGGAATGTCATTTTTTCACCTACGAGATGGTCACAGATGAAAAAAACCTTCCTACTTTCTTCTGTTGGTGAGGATATGGCTACTCAATGCTCACTGATGGGAGTGTGAATAGGAACAGTGTCTATGGAGGGCAGGGGGCAGGCACTACGCACTTCCTGCAATCCCACTTCTGAGAATGTATTCCACAGACACACCTGGACATTTATGAAATCCTATGCACTCTCTGTTGCTCCTGGGTACAATACTGGAATGAACAAGCAGACTGCAAGCAACCAAACTTCTGTGAGCAGAGAATTGGTTAAATAAATCACAGTCCCCCCAAACATGAAAAACTCTGCATTTGTGAAGAGAGAGAAAACTCTTAGCATGCTGGCAGATAGCAAGACCTATTGTTCCGTAAAGAAAGAAAATGCAAAACAGTGATTATGGTATTTACTAATCCTGTGAAAAGGGAGTCGGGTAGGGGAAAATATAAATATCAATTTGCTTGGAGATGAATTCCCTCTGGAAGAATATACAAGAAACCATTAATATTTATTATGACTAAGGGGAGGGCAGGGACAGAGACTTTTTTTTTTAAGCAAATAGCCTTTTGTATCCTTGGAGTCATGTGAACATCTTTAATATTTTATAAATAAATATATTTAATACTCTTGCTATTATGCTGGGTCACTGAAGGCTTAGATCCACTTGGCAACAAGAGCCTCGGTAAATCACAAGAGCAATAAAGAGCCTGCACAAGGTTACAGTCAGGAAATGTATGTGACACATGAGGGACAGACGATGAATAGGGCAGCCACACTTCGCAAATAGGCATACAGGATTCCCAATTAAATGTGGACTTGGGATAAATCACGATTGTTTTATCATGCAGTATTTAGGACATATTTCTACTGTATTTTATCAGGTAGCCCTGGCTATGAGGGCAGCTAAGGCTGCCCTGGACAGCTAGTATATGTCCCTCCCCAGAAGAAGATCTACACATACAACATCATCCAGAGAAAGAGCCAACACTGATTCTTCTTCGCTCACGGAAGTAATAGCTTGACCCAGTCACCGTGCTGAATCCCCACTGATGTATGAAAGCATTTAATGCAAGCATGAGCAGCTTACAGACAAAAGACAGAACACAAGGAGTCACTATCTTTCAAGTGAAAGGGAGAAGCAAACTGAGAGAAAGGACTCAGAAAGCCAGTCGGGGGAGGGGGGGAGGGACATTTCCATACCTTAATTTTCAACTTTTTTTTTTTTTAATTCTTTTTTATTTTTTTATTTTTTTTATTTACTTATGATAGTCACAGAGAGAGAGAGGCAGAGACACATAGGCAGAGGGAGAAGCAGGCTCCATGCACCAGGAGCCCGATGTGGGATTCGATCCCGGGTCTCCAGGATCGTGCCCTGGGCCAAAGGCAGGCGCCAAACCGCTGCGCCACCCAGGGATCCCCAATTTTCAACTTTTTAAATTAAGCAATCCCAATTTCAAAGAGATAGAATTACTGTAGTTCTCTGAAACATTGTTCAAAGCCAGCTGACAGCTTTCATCTCAGCTGGAGCTGAGTGTATGGAAAAAAATAAAATCCTGTATGTGACAGCCAGAATCCAGCCTGATACTTATCTCCTCACTGTTCTGTTTTTCGGTAAGGTTTGCCCACAGGTACCCATTTTGCTGCGCTGGAGTTCACTGTTGATCCTAGAAGAAGTCACTTTTATACTAGGTAATGTGATATTACCTCTTATGCTTTTTTAAATTAATCAATTTTATTTATTTATTTATTAGATAAAGATTTTATTTATTTATTCATGAGAGACACAAAGAGGCAGAGACACAGGCAGAGGGAGAAGCAGGCTCTATGCAGGGAGCCTGATGCAGGACTGGATCCTGGAACTCCAGGATTACGCCCTGGGCCCGAACACAGGCGCTAAACTGCTGAGCCACCAGGAATCCCCTAAATTAATCAGTTTTAAAGGCAAAGAGCCTGACAAAGGAGCCTCCCTCCCCATCTCCAGGGTCTACTCTGAAGGAGCAACCAGCCACCTTCAACACTTGCAGCTCTTCTTTCTGGTACTTACCTTACCTTTTAAAATACAGTTTTTATCATTACTTCCTGAATTTTCCATTTCAAGCTATCTTGTCTGCATCTTTATACAGGTGCACATGCACTTTCCCTTCCCTATGTTATCCCTCCTGACTACATCACAATGTGTCATCACTCCATTTCCATTCAGTGTAGCAGAGAGGAGGTCCCTCTTCACACAAAGAAAGAACAGGATAAAAAGATACAAGTTTCTACAGAACATATGACAAACTCCTTTTAAGCACAACAGTGTTTTTGAGGAGGATGGAAAGTACAAGGAAAGCATGGTCAAAGTGAATGGTTTCCCAGACTTCTCCACAGATGACATTATTTGTTCTTGTGGATGTTAATTACCTCGTATCTCATGTTGTATTATATTCTTTGTGAAACACTGTATACAAGGTTTTACAAAAATTGGTATGAACACTGAAGATATTTTTTTTTTTTAGGATTTATTTATTCGAGAGAGAGCATGGGCACATGCACACACAAGCAGGAGGAACAGTCAGAGTGGGAGAGAGAATCTCAAGCAGACTCTGCACTGAGCATGGATCCCCACATGGGCCTCTATCTCATGATCTTGAGATTATGACCTGACCCGAAACTAAGAGTCAGATGCTTATCCAACTGCACCACCCAGGAACCTCTTTAAAATCCTATCAGTTAATATAAAAGATCCAGCATGATCCTCTCAAGGTATCTTTTTTTTAAGATTTATTTATTTATTTATTTATTTATTTATTTATTTAGAGAGAAAGAGAGAAGAATACAAGAGCAGGGGGAGGGACAGAGAGAGAGGGAGAGAGAATCCTTAAACCAACTCCCAGTTGAGCACAGAGCCCCACACATGATTCAATCTCAATGACCCTGAGATCATGACCTGAGCGAAAACCAAGAGTCAGATGCTTAATTGACTGAGCCACCCAGGTGCCTCTCAAGATATTCCTAAAAATCCGTTATATTCAAATACTATAAAAGCTCAATTTATCTTGATGTTTTTACAGTGGATACTTGATAATTTCTTACTGCAGTGGATTTTTAATAAGGTGATTTATGTTAGCTTACTTTCTAAAAACCCATACATGCAAAGCAGACTTTAAAAATAACTTTTATTGGGACCCTGGGTGGCTCAGTGGTTGAGCATCTGCCTTCAGCTCAGGGCATGATCCCGGGCCCAGGGATTGAGTCCCACATCAGGCTCCCTGAGAGGAGCCTGCTTCTCCCTCTGCCTATGTCTCTGCCTCTCTCTTTGTGTCTCTCATGAATAAATAAAATCTTTTAAAAATAATAAAAAATAATTAAAAAATTAAAAATAACTTTTATTTTCCATGTGTTTAATTTATTATAACTATGTAATATTCTTCTTGAATGAGCTGCATATAATCATACATCTTTCTTTTAAAAATGTTTGTACTTTGGGATCCCTGGGTGGTGTAGTGGTTTAGTGCCTGCCTTTGGCTCACGGGTGATCCTGGAGACCCAGGATCGAATCCCACGTCGGGCTCCCGGTGCATGGAGCCTGCTTCTCCCTCTGCCTATGTCTCTGCCTCTCTCTCTCTCTCTCTGTGTCTGACTATCATAAATAAATAAAAATTAAAAAAAAAAAAACTTAAAAATGTTTGTACTTTGGCAGTTAATAAATGTCTTGGTTGCTTGTTTAGTTTTCTATATACCTGTCACTCATCTTTTCACCTGTCAATGTGATGACAAAGCTGTAAAACATTTCTTAGTCAGCAAAAATTGTCAGTAATATTAGGAAGAAATAAATAAAATGCCAAACTGAAAATGAACTTAAAAATCAGGGGATTAGATGAAGGGATATAGTTCAGCAAAGATATTTAAAGAGACAGCCAGTGGCTCAATTGGTAAAGTGCCCAACTCTTGATTCTGGCTCAGGTCATGATCTCTGGGTCATGGGATCAGGGTCCATGCTCAGTGGGGAGTCAGCTTGGGGTTCCCTTTGCTTCTGCCCCTCTCCCCTGGGGCACTCTCTCTCTAATAGATAGATATTTAAAAAGATAAATCAAAATCCTAGTTTTCTACTATTTAATCTAAAAAAATTGATATTTTAATAGCATAAAAGTAGGAAAGATATAATGAAGAGTAATCTTTTAAATAAAATTAGTTTTGTCATAACTAAAACACAAGGCAATAATAATAATAAATAATAAATTGGAATCCCAAATGTCCCATATTGAGGTATGACTAAGTTAATTGAATATCCCACGGATATATAATATTCACGCATTACCACAGTCTGTGACACAATATTACATGAGAGATGTGGACCGTGAACAGAAAATATGGCATAACATATGTGTGGGAAGAGTCTGGATCTCTGTGTCTAGCAAGATGGCAACCCAGTAAACTATTGAGGTTGCTGGGAAAATACGATACAGTACAAAACACCCTTTCTTTTTTTTTTTTTTTTTAATTTATGATAGTCACAGAGAGAGAGAGAGAGGCAGAGACATAGGCAGAGGGAGAAGCAGGCTCCATGCACCGGGAGCCCGATGTGGGACTCGATCCCGCGTCTCCAGGATCGCACCCTGGGCCAAAGGCAGACGCCAAACCACTGCGCCACCCAGGGATCCCCCCAAAACACCCTTTCAAATCCATAATCACACTCAGAGAATAAGCACTAAAAGGAACAGGTAGCTGGAAAGCAGAGTGAAAAACCAATCCCAACACAGTGGCTGCCAGAGATTGCAGGTTTCTAAAACCTGGAGTTCAGTTTAATGATGTTAAGAGGGCACAGGTCAGAGCCCTGGTCACATTCAAGTCCAGGAGTTGGAAACAAAGAACCTCATGGAGCCAGGAACCTTTGGGAGAGATCCTTGTGGGCGAAAGGGTGAATAAGAAAGCAAAAATATCTGGCCCCAGTGTTCTGTGTGAAGAAAAAAATTTTCTCTCGAGAATTGGCAACCGCAGGTTTGGGCTCAATTTTTCATGGCAAGTTTGGTTTCCCAAGAGGAGAAATTAGGTTAAAGTGGCCCTGCTGGCTGGGTGGCTCAGTTGGTAAAGTGTCTGCCTTCAGATCAGGTCATGGTCTCAGGACCCTGGGAAGGAGCCCCGCATGGGGGCTCCCTGCTCAGCGAGGGGTCTGCTTCTTCCTCTGCCTCTGCTTGCCCCCTGCTCTGCTCTCTGTCCCTTTTTCAAATAAATAAAATCTTAAAAACAAAAAAGCCTCCCCAAAATTCAAAAGCTCAGTGGATGGCGGGGGGCACCCACCTGGCTGGTTCAGTCAGTAGAGCAAGCGACTCTGCATCTCAGGGCTGTGAGTTCCAGTCCCACATTAGGTGTAGAGATTACTTTAAAAAAAAAAAAAGGCTCAGTGGATGGGTGACCTAGCAGACTTGACAGCGCTAAAGAATTAATGAACTTGGGATCCCTGGGTGGCGCAGTGGTTTAGCGCCTGCCTTTGGCCCAGGGCGCGATCCTGGAGACCCGGGATCGAATCCCACGTCGGGCTTCCGGTACATGGAGCCTGCTTCTCCCTCTGCCTGAGTCTCTGCCTCTCTCTCTCTCTCTCTGTGACTATCATAAATAAATAAAAATTAAAAAAATAAAAAATAATAATAAAAAAATAAATAAAAAAAGAATTAATGAACTTAAAGGCGATGAGAGATGAATCGAGTGGGTGCCTGAATGAAGAGGATATGAATGCAAACACTTTGAGGAGGAAACATGCCCTGTGTTCCAGGACAGCAAGGAAGCCAGCCAGGTGAGACAAGGGAAAGCACCAACATACAGTTGGGGAGGCAGCGGGAAGCCACTGTAGTTTGTAGATCAGTGTAAGGGGTCCCTGGCTTGTTCTTGGAGATGGGACGCGCTGGAGGACTGGCTCCCTCAGCTGCCATATGGAAGACAGTGCAGGGGTCAAGGGCAGACGCAGAAACGCGGTGGGAGCTCCTGCCGTGATCCAGGTGAAGGACAGTGTGATCCAGGTGAAGGACGGTGTACTACAGCAAGATGGTAGCAATGAAGGTCCTGATTTATCCTGAAGGTGGAACCTACAGCATTAGCTGCTTGGATAGGGTGTAGGTATGGATGACAAAGCAACTGGAAGAAAGGCAAGGCCATGACCCAAAATAATGCAAGACATCCAATGCAAGTGGAGCTGCTGAGCAGGCCATGGGATAAATCTGTCCAGAACTCAGAGGAGAGAGAATGTGGAAAGTCCTGACCACAGAGCTGGTGTTCAAAGCCACAAGACTGGTTAACAGCACGGCAGGAATATCATATCCCCCCTTACTTGTGGGGGATACATTCCAAGACCCCACCCCACAGATGCCCAAATCCACAAATAGTACCAAATTCTACGTGTACTGTTTGTTCCTATGCACACATATGTCTGATAAAGTTTAACTTCTAATTTAGGCACTGTATGAGATTAATGACAACTAGTAATCAACTAGGATGATTAAAACAATAGAGTGTGATAAAAGTTACGTGAATGTGGCCTACCTCTCTCTCAAAGTATTTTACACATTGTGCTCTCCTCCTCCTCAAGACTTGAGATGACCCCAATGCCTACATGTCGGGATGAGGCAAGGTGAATGGCGTTGGCCTGGTGCCATGGCCTTAGGCTGCTACTGACCTTCTGGTGTCGCAAGGAGGGCCAGAACCAATGGAATGCAGTAACCACAAGGAGCAATACTACAGAGATGGGAGGGAGTGACTGCCTTAGGAAGACAAGGAAAAGGAGAGGAGATCTGCCCCAGCCATGATCTTAAAAGGGAGAGAGGGGGGTGCATGCGAGCAGGGAGGGACGGCCTGTCTTCACACAATTCTATCAACAATACTTTTCTCACCCTGTCAGCCAGACCTGCAGGGAGGCCTTAATGTGCAAGGGAGGGGAGACCCTAAAATAAAGGAGCACCTTCTGATGTGCAGAGCACCACACTCTGCGGTCAGCAGGGGTGCAAATCATATTGTAGCAATTTTCCCAGGCTGCTTTGGCCAGAGCAAACCAACCATAGCTCTGGCCTGAATCAAAGTATCAACTGAAAGGACAAGTAAGTGGACTGCAATCATAGCTAGGTCTCACACTGCCTGAGTAACTGGCTTAAAATGCTGTCCTGTGTTTCCTTGGTTAATAATATACCACTTGGGGGGAAAGTTAGCAATTTATTTTCAATTTATTTTACCAGTGTTGTGGTGGGAGCAGTGGAGTTGATTGAGTTTTTTTAGTTTTTTTTTAGAGATTTTATTTGTTTATTCATGAGAGACACAGAAAGAGAGAGGAAGAGACACAGGCAGAGGGAAAAGCAGGCTCAATGCAGGGAGCCCGACGTGGGACTCCAACCCAAGACTCCGGGATCATGACCTGATCCAAAGGCAGATGCTCAATCACTGAGCTACCCAGGTGCCCCAGAGCTGAGTTTTTTTTTTTTTTTTTAAGATTTTATTTATTTATTCATGAGAGATTCAGAGAGAGAGAGAGGCAGAGACACAGGCAGAGGGAGAAGCAGGCTCCATCCACGCAGGGAGTCTGACATGGGACTCAATCCCGGGTCTCCAGGATCACGCTCTAGGCCAAAGGTGGCACTAAACCACTGGGCTACTGGGGCTGCCCAGAGAGTTGAGTTTCTTGAACTCAACATTCAGACATGCAAAAAATAGGCAATTCTACTGCAGAATTTTTTTCAAAGATCATTTTTTGCAGCCAGGGCTGCAGCACTCTGGAGCTTAGTTTAAATCTTAGTTAGGAAGGGTTCAAATCTGAGAGCCTATTTGCTTTTACCTTGAAGGAAATGCTGACAATCCATAATTGTGTTTTGTTTTTCCCATTCTGAACCTATCCCTCAGGAGCTCCTACCTGACCCCTATGCGTGCAGAGGACTTACTTCCTCTTGCCAGTCTCTCTGGTATTTCGTTTCACAGCAGGAAACAGAAGCAGTGTGATATCAGCCAGGGCTGGCACACTGGAAACCGAGAAGCATGGAGTTAGGCTCACCACTCTTCTGAGGCAGTCTCACTCATGCCCTTCTCAGTCCCTCCACCGATTACTTTCCTTCAGGTTTCTATACACCCAAGCTTCCCGGAAAGGTGCTGGTTGTGATTATTATGGAAAACTTAGGTCTTATTCTTTCTGAGGATGCCAGAATTTTCATAAGAAGATTCCAGAGAAACCTCTGACAGATGGTGGTATGGGAGATAACGTACTTGTCTTGTGATTCTCTATCACAGCTACCTCTTAACACACCTGTGTTATCAACAAAGCCTGAGAGAAGCAGAATGCTGCAGTAACAGACCAAATACCCAGGGAGTCATTACAGAGGTATAGTTCCATCCTTGGAAGCAGCTGATGTCTCTAAAGACAGATTCTAGAGACAAGGGTCACTCTTATGAGTGACCAAGGACTGTCCAGAGACATAGTACATGCAGCAAATATATTCACATTAATCTTTCTTGGGGAAATCAGCTTCATTACCAGAACTTTGGCAAGCTAAGAATAAAAAGAAACTTTCTAGTCCAAGATGGCAGACTGGACACAGATCTCTTTCCCTTTTCTAACGTTCTCAGTAAAAAATAAACAATAAAAAAAAAAGAGGGAGAAGGCAGGCAGGACATTTGAACAGATAGAAGAAAATAAACCAATACACAAGAATAATCAGAATAAGCACTAGTACAGACCTGAAATTCCAACGAATTCCTAGAAGACAGAAAGAAGGTGGCATGAAACTGATGGAGAGAGAGGAAACCCTTGGGCAGCCTGGGTGGCTCAGTGGTTTAGCACTGTCTTCAGTCCAGGGTGTGATTCTGGAGACCAGGGATTGAGTCCCATGTCAGACTCCCTGCATGGAGCCTGCTTCTCCCTCTGCCTGTGTCTCTGCCTCTCTCTCTCTCTGTTTCTCATGAATAAATAAATTAAATATTTTAAAAAGAGAGAGAGAGAGAGAGAGAGAGAGAAAACCCATTCCCTAGAGATGGAGGCAGCACAGGACCCCAGAGACAACACTGAAGAAGCTCCAAGTCCTCCACCTGTGAATGGAGAGACAGAACAGGCCAACACACCATCCTTGGGGCGATGCCCTAAAAGAAAACAGCCAGAGAACTTTTCTTTCAAGAGGTTGCAATATGTCTGCCTCTGAAAAAAAGGAAAGCCACAGAGTCTGAGGATACACAGCTCTGCCCTAGTGCAGACACATACACACACACACACACACACACACACACACAGAATAACAAAGTGGTAGAAAATATGGGAAAATGTTAAAAAGTATGAGGGAGAAGCCAGAATTTCTATCATATAGCTAAGAGGTATTCTAGAAAAAAAAGAACAGACAATAGAGGGAAAGGAGTAAAGAAATAACAGAACAAAATGTCCTTGATGAGAGGAAAAAAAAATAGTCTTCAGAGCAAGAGGGCCCAAAGAATAATAAGCGCGATGGATGACCCAGGCATCTTCATAAAATTTGAGAACTCCGAAAGAAAATATTCTAAAATCTTCCTTAGAGAAAGAAATAGGTTATCATCCCCAAACAGCAGAATTCAGAGTAACATTCTATTTCTAAATGCAATACCAAACTCTAAGTAAAAACAACTTTGAATCTCTTCATTGCACAAAACTATCAGCCAGATGTGAAGGTAAAATTAATACATTTTTGGACATTTGAAAACTCAGAATATTATCACATTTACACTGATAAAAAAAACTTCCTTGAGGGGGTACTCTAGCAAAATCAAAAGGGAATCTGAGAAATAAAGATGAATGACCTGATCCATGAGAAACAGTGCAATGCAGAAGGGGAAATGGTGGAAAAGACAACAGAAGATAACCCTTTGAAGATAAATTGAAAAACCCTGACACTAGAATCTACTTGCACATCTTCATACATCCCTTCACAGAGTAGAGATGGAAATGTAAAAATCATGTTGCTCAGACTTCCTTGCACTTAGGATTCTGAATGCAATTTAGAACCACTGAAATACACTCAAGAGAGATTTGGAAGTTGTAAGTGAAGCCCTGGCTTCCTCCTGATTTCCATCAGTTTTAGAAGGAACAATGAACCTGGGGTCCTTTGCCACATGACTCAAAGCTGTGCTCAGCCTTCAGAATTGTAAAGCACAGCATCCTGTAACAACTCCTGTATCCCTTTTGTGTTTCTATCAAATTGTCCACCAAGTAGAAGGAGAATAAAAATAGTGGCAGAAAACTGGCTTTCTAGAGAAATGATAAAAAGTTACTATGTCAATCTCATACCATATACAAAATAAATTTTAGATGAATTACAGACCTTACTGTGAAACACTAAGTTTTAAGATTAAAAGAAAGTATTACAGAAATAGCTTTATAAACTCTGATTAGGAATAGCTTTATTAATAAGACCCAAAATGCAAAATGTGTAAAGAATATATAAATGACTATATAAAAATTTATTCATTTTCAAATACTTATTGATTCCTCAACTTGGTAAACAGAATCTATGAAGACTCATCACCAATATCATATTTAATAGTGAAAGATGAAAGCTTTTCCTTTAAGATCAGGAACAAGATTGGACATCTGCGCTCTCTACTTGTATTCCACACTGTAGGAGACATTCTAGGTGGGACATTAGAGAGAAAGTAAAATAAAAGTATCCAGATTTGAAAGAAAGAAGTAACACTATATCTATTTGCAGATGATACAGTCTTACATACAGAAAATCTTAAGGAGTCTATGAAAATACTATTAGAGTTTAGCAAGGTTGCAAGATAGAAGATCAATATATATGAGTGAGTTGTATTTCTATAGCAATGAACAAGCAAAAATAAAATTAAAAAAACAATTCTATTTATAATAGCATCATAATGAATATTCTGTAATAGATTGCAACAAAGTGTAAAATTTGTACAATGAAAACTATAAAGTATTTGAAATTAAAGAAGATCTAAATGAAGAGATAACCTATTTTATGGAGTACTGAATATGATTAAGATAGCAATATTTCCCAAACTGATCTAAAGATTCAACACAATTCCTATCAAAAACATGACTTTTTTTTTTTCAGAAATTGATTATAAGATTCATACAGAAATACAAGGTACCCAAAATAGCCCAAGAAAATCTGGGGGGAAAAAAGAATAAGGTTGAAGGATTCACACTTCCCAATTTAAAAACTTAGTATAAAACTATAGTAATCGAGACTATGTGGCACTGGCATAAAGACAGAAAAATACTTTAATGGGATAAAACCGAGAATTCAGAAATAAACCCTTACATTTCTAGTCAGCAAATATTCAACAAAGGTGCTAGAACAATTCAATAAGGAAAGAACAGTTTTTTCAATAAACGGTTCTGGGAAAACTGGATAGTCACATGCAAAAGAATGAAGTTGGACCCCTACCTCACACCATATACAAATATTAACTTGAAATGAATCAAAGACCTCTAAAACTCTTGGAAGAAAACATATATATATATATTTGTGGCCTTGGATTAGCCAATGGTTTCCTAGTTATGGTACCCAAGGCACACATAACAAAAGGAAAACTAGATAAAATAGAATTCACCAAAATTTTAAACATTTAGGTTTCAAACCACACTATCAAGAATATGAAAACACAACTGACAGAAGGCAGGAAATATTTACGGGCCATATATTTGATAAAAGATTTCTACCCAGAATTACAACTCAACAGCAAAAGGACAAATAGCCCAGTTAAAAAAATAGGCACAGAATATACAGAGTAGACATTACTCCAAAGAAGATACAAAACTGACCAAAAAGCACATAAAAAGATGCTCAATATTATTAGTCATGAGAGAAATGCAAGGCCAAACTACAATGAGATACCATTTCATACCCACCAAGATAGTTATCATCAAATATCTATAATAAACAAGACAGACCATAACTACTGTGGAAGATGTGAAGATTCCAGAACCCTTGCACATTGCTGGTGAGGATGTAAGATGGTATAGGCCCTTTGGAAAACAGTTTGGGTCCTTCCTCGAACAGTTAAGCACAGTTACTAATTCCATTCCTATGAATTGGAAATATATGTCCACACAAAAACCTATACAGGAATGTTCATAGTAGCATTATTCACAGTAGCCAGAAAGTAGAAATAACCCAATGTATACCAACTTAATAACAGATAAACAGGGGAGCCCTGGTGGGTTAAGCATCCAACTCCTGGTTTTGGCTCAGGTCATGATCTCAGGGTCATCATGTGATTGAGTCCTACATGGGGCTCTGTCCTCAGCATGGAGTCTGCTCAAGATTCTCTCTCTCTCTCTCTTTTTAAGATTTTACTTATTTATTCATGAGACACACACACAGAGAGAGGCAGAGACAAAGGCAGAGGAAGACGCAGGCTGCATGCAGGGAGCCCAATGTGCGACTCAATTCTGGGACTCCAGGATCACGCCCTGGGCTGAAGGCAGATGCTCGACTACTAAGCCACCCAGGCACTCCTATTCTGTCTCTCTTTCCCTCTTACCTTTACCTCTCCCCCTGCTCACACTTGTACTCTCTCTAAATAAATAAATAAAATCTAAAAAAAAAAAAAAAAAAAAAAAAAGAATGGATAAACAGAATGTGATATATAGTGGTATATTCCATACAATGGAATGTTACTGGCCATAAAAGAGATGTGGTACATACTACAACAGGGATAAATCCTAATAACAGGGATCCCTGGGTGGCGCAGCGGTTTGGCGCCTGCCTTTGGCCCAGGGCGTGATCCTGGAGACCCGGGGTCGAATCCCACGTCAGGCTCGCTGCATGGAGGCTGCTTCTCCCTCTGCCTCTCTCTCTCTCTCTCTCTCTCTGGGTGACTATCATAAATAAATAAAAATTAAAAAAAAAAAAAAAATCCTAATAACACTGTCAAGTGAAAAGGGCCAGTCACAAAAAGCCTCATATATATTGTATGATCCCATTTATATGAAGTGTCCAGAATAGGCAAATCCATAAAAATAGACAGTAAATTATGGCGACGGACTGACAGGACGGACAGTTTAGTGGGTATGAGGTTTCTTTAATGAAGTGATGAAGACTTCTGAAATCAGATAGGGTGACGTATAGATATCTTGCATATACTAAAAGCTACCAAATTATATACTTTAAAAGTGTGAATTTCATGGTATGAAAATGTATCTCAATACAGCTCTTATTTAAAAGAAAGTGTACTGGGGCGCCTGGGCGGCTCAGCTGGTTAAGCGTCTGCCTTCAGCTGGAGTCATGGTCTCAGCCACTGTCTGGGGCTCCCCGCTCAGCAGGGAGTCTGCTTCTCCCTCTCCCTCTCCCTCTCCCTCTGCCCCCGGCCCCGCTTGTGCTCACTTTGCTCACCCTCTGCCAAATAAATAAATCCTGAAAAAAAAAAAAAAAAAAGAAGAAAGTGTATTGAGCACCTCCATATGCAAGGCAGCATTCTAGGTTCTGCTGATCTCGTTCCCTTGAGGAGCTTGTATTCCAGTGGGAGGCCCGGGTGAAGCTCAAAATTCCTGCCGAGGACTCAGACTCCGTCACAACCGGGGAGGGAACCACAGTGAGAATAACTTGGAGAGAGGGTGGTTAGGTCTGGGTGAACACGCTTCTTCCCCTCCCTCGCTTCTGCCCTCCTGCCTGCCGCTTTCTTCCCTTCCTCCCTGAAGACACGAACGGTCACTGTCTGACACAGTTCAGGAAGAAGGGACGAGTGACACCCTGAGGACCCAGAGCAAAGAGCCTTCCCAGGTCTGACTGTGCGCTTGGCAGAATTAAGAAACCAACAGGATACAGAGCCTGAAAATGTGGCTTTACATCAAGGACCAAGGGCATCTGGCTACTCTGTAGGTGGGGAAGAGGTTGCAACTTCCAGCCATCTATCTGCTAGTTCCGATAGCCACCGTCTTAAAAGACGTACAATCATCTGACAAACTTTTAGTACCCACAGATGATCTGGAAGAGGAACATTTAATTTTGTGGGTCATTTATAGTCACTATTCAGAAAGCACTAAAGACCATAAATAACAGCATAAAAATTCACCAGAATAGTGGGGGAAAACAGGCAGTGCGGGAAGGCATTAGTAGCCACTGTGGAACATTTGCAATGAAACACATGCTGGCATCCGGCTTCCTAAAAATCTGAACTTCCTATCTGAATAAATTAGTGGAGTTTTGCCTTTATAAAGTCTGACTTTTTTTTTTTTTTAAGAAAACTTTATTTATTTATTCGTGAGAGACACAGAGAGAGAGGCAGAGACACAGGCAGAGGGAGAAGCAGGCTCGATGCAGGGAGCCTGATGTGGGACTCGATCCCAGGACCGTGGGATCACGCCTGAGACGAAGGCAGACACTCAACCACTGAGCCACCCTGGCATCTCAAGTCTAACACGTTTTACAGTAAGCACTGGTTAGACATGTCTTGTATTTTAATTTTCACTTTTTATTTTTTTTTTGCTTTCAATGCAATAATTTTTCTAAACAACCCTCTGTTTTCCTGTCTCCTGGTCTTGAAGTTCTCTTCTTTAAATTGCTTGAATTTTAATATGTTGTACTTGATTCATACAGAAGTTATGAAACATAAAATCAACCTCCAGGTTCCTTTTTTTTTTTTTTTTTTAATGGGGGAAATGACACACTTTTCTTTTTTTAAAGATTTTATTTACTTATGAGAGAGAGAGAGAGAGAGAGTGAGCGACACCAGCAGGGGGTGCAGCAAAGGGAGAGGGAGAAGCAGGCTCCCTGCTGATCCCAGGACCCTGGGATCATGTCCTGAGCCATAAAGCCACCCTTTCCCAAGTTCTTATTAAAAGCCTGGCCAAGGGCCATAATGCCTTCCCCACTTCTATGTCCTCATTAGGTACCCACCAAAGTAGGTATTTATTTAATACGATCCTGATCCTTGCATTTTACCATGTGTGTCAGTTTCCTAGGGCTGCTGTAACAAAGTGCCACAAACCAGGTGCCTTAAAACAGGGGAAATACATCCCATCACACACAGTTCCAGAGGCCAGAAGTCTGAAACTGAGATGTCAGCAGACTGACCAGAATGCCTCCTCTCCTCCTGGTGCAGGCTGGCAGTCCCTCCCACCCCTTGGCTTGCGGTGACATCACTCCAACCTCGGCCTCTGTTGTCTTGTGGTATCCTCCCTGTGTGCCTCTGCGTCCAGATTTCCCTCTTCCTATAAGCCCCTCAGTCCTACTGGATTAAGGACTTGCCCTAATGACCTCACCTTAACTCAATTACACCTGCAGAGGCTCTATTTCCAAATAAAGTCACATTCCACAGGCAGAGAAGTTAGGCCTTCACCATATCTTTTTGAGGGGACACAATCCAACCCAGAACATCATCCTTTGTACTTTTAAAAAGATAGGCTTTCTGAAATTTGCCACTTTATCCTAACCCATGGAATACCAAGAACAGAGAGCATTCTCTAAGTGTAGAGGTGAAAAAGGACAAATATCTTGGGATATTTTGGAAGAAAGAGTAACTCTGGCCTTCAGATACTGGGGGTTTTCTTTCATCTCTGCAGGCCAAGACAGAACCGAAGTGGCATCAATGACAAAGGACCTCGGAACATGTGAAACATCTATTCCAGGATATGATTCCTTGTGGCCTGAATTGTAGGTGTTCAACAGAGATGCTTTACCATGGCTGCTACCAGTTTTTGAAATGATGACACTGAACTGTGGCTGTCCCTTCCTGCTGTGTTATATCTAAGCTAAAAATTTTGATCAAAGGAAGAAGTATGATTTTTAAAAATTCCATATTGCCAAACCCAGAAGAGGTATACCCAAGAAGAATGGCCTTTTATTGGTTGAATCTATGTCCATGAGCTCTGGTGCACTGCCTGGACAGAGTCTAAATGGATGAAATAAATAATGATTTAAACAGCATAACAGGGCAGCCCGGGGGGCTCAGCGGTTTAGCGCTGCCTTCAGCCCAGGCTGTGATCCTGGAGACCCGGGATCGAGCCCCATGTCGGGCTCCCTGCATGGAGCCTGCTTCTCCCTCTGCCTATGTCTCTGCCTCTCTCTCTCTCTGTGTGTCTCTCATGAATAAATAAATAAAATCTTTAAAAAATTAAGAAATTTTAAAAAACCAGCATAACAAAAATGTACACTAAAAAGGTTATAATCAAATCGTGCTAATGAATGACTATCTTCTTCTTTTAGGCTCTCCTTTGATTTATTCAATATGTATACATATACATTACCAAAACTATCAGATTAATACTCTTCTATCACAAAAATGACTCTTCACTGTTACATTCTGCATATTTATTCTTTTTTGTTATTACGCTGCATTCCACTGAGGTGATTATTATAATTTACTTCACTAATTTCCTGATTGCTAAACCATTAAGATTGTTTCTGATTTTTGACTATATAGATAATGCTGGAGTGAAATGCCTCTGCGGGCTCAGAAACCCAGTTGCAGCTCTCTTGCCCAAGGAAAAGGAAAGCTTCCCAAAGGAGCCTCGTCTCATGTGCCCAGATGCAACTGCTGGACAGCATTTCCTGACAGGGCGTACAGGCTGTATGAATACATTGTCCCCTTTGTGGTTTACAGACTAACAAAGCTCAAGGGACAAACTCCTGCTTTTCAGATCCAGGAAGCTCAACCAAGACAGGTCTGTGTTTCTGTTTTAACTTAGCCACTGAGGCTACCATGGATGCTTTCTTTTTATTATTCTTCCTCCTGGACTTAAGTCACTATGACAGAATCTGTCTTTGCTGAGAGGCAGCCTCCAAACTCAGGGATGGTTGCAGGCCATGGGTTTATCACCTACATGTCTTGGATTCAGGGAATCAAAGCAGCAGCAGTGCTAGAACCGAACACAGTAATTTCCTGCTCATTGTGGGCGTGACTGGATAAATCAGATAAAAGAACAATTCATGGGACCCCTGCGTTGCTCAGTGGTTGAGCGTCTGCCTTCCGGCTCAGGTTGTGATCCCGGGGGCCCTAGGATGAGTCCTGCATCCGGCTCCCACAACGGAGCCTGCTTCTCCCTCTACCTATGTCTCTGCCTTTCTCTGTCTCTCAAGAACAAATAAATAAAATCTTTAAAAAATGAAAAAAATTAAAGAACAATTCACAGGACAGAGAGACAACATTTAATGATAGGGTATACGTTGGAAGAAAAGGTAAGAAAACATTTGTTTATTTATGCAGCAATTGGCCAACCGCTACAGCAAATATTTTACCATCTCTAAACTGCTGCAAAATTAAGACACTGCCTCACAGCCCTTAGTCTGTAAATAACACCAGATTTATGCTCCTGGAGACACTGCTCCTACATTAAGAAGAGTAATTCCAGCAGGTAAAACCTTGAGTGTACATCATGGGGCTTTAAATAATCTCCCTAACTATGGGAATAGCTTAGCTTTCAATTGGCTCAGCACTTTTATTTCTCCTAAATTGAATTCTTACCTAATGGGATCATCCCTGCTACCTAAGCAAATGCTCTGTTCTGTGCTATGAAATTTAATTAGCACCTCTTGACCACCCAGCGAGGGCAGGCAGGTGACCATGCAGGAAAGTCCCATCAGTACTGGGTGACAGCCAGGTCTGGGGGCTCAGTGCTTTGGGTGTCAATGAAAGGGAACCTGCTTTGTGTCAAATTCTGAACACAGCTGGTGATTTCTGTAGGGTCCCATGGTGGGCTGCCCCAAAATGTGTCACTCTGTCATGTTGATTGTTTTAAATAAAGGTTACTTAAGAGACAGCCTATGCAACCAGGACACTCAGAACTTTCTCCATCCCCCTGAAAGCCGGAAATAAATCTCCTGTCTGAAAGGTGCCCTCTCTGTACCAAGAGGTAAAGGAGACATCCTCAGCACCAGAGACAGGAAATTTAGAGCTCAGAAGGCTGTATAAACACCCCTTGTTACTGTTTACTAATTTACGACCCCAGCCCAAATTCCGTTTAGAACTCCTTGCTAACTAAAGCTCTCAAAATTAAGTTTTCTTTCTCCTATCAATTTCTCAAAGATTTATCCACTCTTGTCTAAAAACTATAAAGCTGCCTGCTTTGGTCATTTCTTTAGGTGTCAATTTCACTATTGAGCCTCCATATGCACAGGTCATAAAACTTGGATTTTTTTCTCCTGTTAATCTCTCCCTTATCAATTTAATTCTTAATCTTGAAGGGCAGAGTAGGGTTTTTCCTTCACTTCTTTACTAAACTTTTCAATCTGGCAAATCATTCGCCAATTTGGAGAATGTTCAATCTTTAATTCTATTTATTAGCAGACCTGTGATCAGCTAGCCAAAAACTTTTCCTTTACAATTTAACTTCCTGGGGGCACCCGACTGGCTCATTCAGTAGAGCATGTGACTCTTGATCTCAGGGTCATGAGTTTGAGTCCCATGTTTGGTATAGAGATTACTTAAAAATACAATCTCTAAAAAATAAATTAAGTTTCTGGCATGAACTAAATAATTGTTCATTTATTTCCTATGATAGCAAAGGAAAGAAAGTAGAATATTGCCAGCTATTAATCTTTCTAACAACAAGGAAATTAATGGCTTGTAATACTTATCACTACCACATCAATATGACAGCCATTTATAATAGGGCTTATATTCACAAGGTAATTTTACATACTCCATATTATCTGAGCCTCCCAATAACAATCTTAGAGGTAAGACAGAGACTGTGATCCTCAAAGGTGTACAGAATGTTCTGATTGAATTGGCTGAAATTCTGTGGCTCACCAGACAGAGGTTAGTTTGCAGTTTTTCCAAAACGAGCCTCGAAGTTTTCAATAGTAGGGGAACATAGAAATAGAGTCAGCCCGGATCTTTCTCACTTCCAGCACTTTCCCCCGACAAACCAGGTGATGAACTGTTCGAGGGTCACACCCCTTTACCCCTGACCTGCCGGGGCCTGGAGAGAGGTATGGGTTGGACATAGCTCAAAGTACCTGCAGGAGAGACCATGCTGCGGCTGCACCTACGAGGAACTAGCAGGCCCCACATTCTTCACCAGCAGACAAAGGAGATGTAAGGAAATCTAGACAATCCATTCAGCGAGGGGCTAAACCAAGAATGTAAAAACTTGGCAATTTTTTTTTTTTATCATATTCTATACTCTTTTTCCACTAGAAGCCGAAAAAGTAAAACAAGTTATAGAAAACCTGTGCCAGGGGCACCTGGGTGGCTCAGTGGTTGAGCATCTGCCTTTGGCTCAGGGTGTGATCCCGGGGTCCTGGGACTTCAGGCTCTCTACAGGGAGCCTGCTTCTCCCTCTGCCTGTATCTCTGCCTCCCTCTGTCTGTGTCTCTCATGAATAAATAAATAAAATCTTAAAAAAAAAGAGAAAAGAAAACCTGCGCCAATCAACACAGAGGATTACCAGGACTTAACTGGCAACAGAGATAATGCTTTACAATTACAGTATAAAATGATGCCCTATTAGGAGATCAAGAAGAATTAAGGGAAACACGATCCAGCATTGGGTTTTAAACACAGGAAGGGCAATGGTGTGGAATGGAGCTGGGAGTAGATTGTGTGGGGCCCCAAAGGGCAGATCAGGGAAGAGCAGGAGAAAACACAGGCAGAGGAAAAACCTCTCCTCTGTCAGCTTTCTAAGAACCACACCGGTTCAAAGAAAAAAGTTTGTTCTTTGAATTGTTCAAAGTTTGTTGAGCCACCCAGGCTGCCCGAGAATCTGGTTTTCAACACAATTACAAAGATGATACCAAGAGAGAAAACAGAAGGAATGAGTATGCTGGGTGAGACAGTTTTCCCTAGGAGGATAACAGACGTCAAAGACGACCATGTGTTAGGTTCACAAAGAAATGGAGTATGAATCAAAACTCAGCAGAGTGCTTTAAAGTACTTAATAAGGGATCCCTGGGTGGCGCAGCGGTTTGGCGCCTGCCTTTGGCCCAGGGCGCGATCCTGGAGACCCGGGATCAAATCCCACGTCGGGCTCCCGGTGCATGGAGCGTGCTTCTCCCTCTGCCTATGTCTCTGCCTCTCTCTCTCTCTCTCTATGTGACTATCATAAATAAATAAAATAAAAAAATTTAAAAAAAAAAAAAAAAAAAAAAAAAAAAAAAAAAAAAAAAAAAAAATAAAGTACTTAATAATATTCATTTGGGGATCCCTGGGTGGCGCAGCGGTTTGGCGCCTGCCTTTGGCCCAGGGCGCGATCCTGGAGACCCGGGATCGAATCCCACATCAGGCTCCCGGTGCATGGAGCCTGCTTCTCCCTCTGCCTATGTCTCTGCCTCTCTCTCTCTCTCTCTCTGGGACTATCATAAATTTAAAAAAAATTAAAAATTAAAAAAAAATAATATTCATTTGCCAAAAAATAAACAAACAAAAATATATAAGGATGTTTGGGGAATTAGAAGAAAAAGCAAAGGTAGACTCTAATATTCATTATTAAACAAAACCCATCTAAAATATAAGAATTATTATTTTTAAAGATTTTATTTATTTATTCATGAGAGACACAGAGAGAGGCAGAGACACAGGTGGAGGGAGAAGGAGGCTTCCTGCAGGAAGCCCGATGTGGGACTTGATCCCAGAACTCCAGGATCATGCCTGAGTCAAAGGCAGACGCTCAACTGCTGAGCCACCCCGGTGTCCCTAAATTATAAGAATTAAAATGACTTTTCACTGTGTCTTACTCTGTAACAAATTAGGAGCAAATCAAAGCAAAACAAAAAACCCACAACCCCAAAACAGTGGGATGGGAATTATGACTTAATCAATGCTATCGTGACAACTATACGTGACTAATGAGGAGGAATCTTCAAAAGACTAACAAAATAAAAGTGGGGAAAAAAAGAAGGAGGGAAAACAATTTGGTTTCAAATGCAGAGACCAAAGTAAGTTCGGTCAATTAAAGAATTAAATACTATGAAAGACACAAAAACATGCAAGTTCCACAGAATTAAAAAGTATTCTCCAAAAAGCGTTAACACCTGTTATGAATACAAAGACGAACAAGGCCGGGTGGCTGGAGACTAGCCTGGCACCAGCATGGGACCTTCCTTCCAAAAGACAAATGGCCAGGCGGGACACACACACACAAACTCTCTCTCTCTCTCTCTCTCCTCGAAACACACACAGCTCCAGGCCGAGTGAGTTTTATACCACAAAGTCTTGTTTCACCTGCTGCAGTCTTTTTTGCGGTATAATCCGTGTTCTAGAGAAGCTATAATCTGTCAAGGTTGACAAAAGATGTACAAGTAATATTACCAGAGCTACCAAGACCAAAAAAGGAGCAACACGGTGAAGATTAAAACACAAGGTTGACCGCAGCTCAAACGTGCAGTTGGTAAAACAATCAGATAGAGAGCCATCAGCAAGTGTGACAGGCAAAATTCAAAGGTGGCCTGGTGACACTCATCCCTGGGTGTTACTCCCGTAATTATGTTATGATTCCTGGCAAAGATGATTTTGCAGATATAATTAAGGTCACAAATCAGTTGGCTCTAAGGGAGACCATCGGAGTAATCCTAACCTATCATTCGAGCCATGTAAACCAGTTATCTCTCTCTGTTAACAGGAAGGGAGACATTGATAGAAATATTCTGTTGCTGGCTTTGACGATGAAGGGCGTTATCTGGAAAGAACTTGAGAGCCGCCTCAAGGAGCTGAGAGCAACCACAAGGGACAGCTGGCAGGGAAGGCGGATCTCAGTCCTATAAGCACAGGGGACTGGCTTCTGCCAACAACCTGAATAAGCTTGGAAGTAGCGTCTCCCCCACAGCCTCCAGATGAGAATGCACTCAGCTGGTAACCTGCAGTGGGTCCAGGGAGACCCTAATTCATGCTAACAAATGGGTCTTGTTTTAATCTCCTGAATCTGTGGCATCTTGTTGGCAGGTGCAGTAGGAAGGACGGTGGACATCTACCAACATTATGAGATATTATGAAGAGCCTCACAAGTGTCAGTGCAGCCTAGAAAGACTAATAAACAGGGGCCAGAAGAAGCCTGAGGCATGCTGAGGCAACCCAGGACTGTCAAGTCACACCCCCTCATGGGGACTCTGCTTGGACAACCCAGTACCTCTATGTCCAGGCTAAATGGAGCATATGCATATATAACAACAAGTCTTTTATTAATGCAAGGCTAAACTTTAAGGCATATGCACTGCAAAACCTGTCCAGAGGGTCAGTTTCCCAATAGAAAGCACATGGAACTCCACCAGAAAAATGATTCCCACTGAAGACGAGCACCCTAAAAAATGTACTACCCACTAGGGAACAAACCAGTACCAGTAAGGAGAGGTGGCTGATGTAACAAGTGAGGGCAAGAACGGGAGGTAAAAGTATACCAAGAGGACACTACAGAGAAGTATGTTTGCAGTGGTGACAAAGACTACAGGGAAGAGAGAAGATAAACACAATAAAGCAACAGTACAGGAGGATTTTTTTTAACTTTTTTTTTTTAAGATTTTATTTGTTTATTCATGACAGACAGAGAGAGAGAGAGAGAGAGAGAGAGAGATTGAGAGAGAGAGGGAGAGGGAGAGGGAGAGGCAGAGACACAGGCAGAAGGAGAAGCAGGCTCCATGCAGGGAGCCCGACATGGGACTCGATCCCAGGTGTCCAGGATCATACCCCAGGCTGAAGGTGGCACCAAACCTCTGGGCCATTGGGGCTGCCCTTTTTAAAAGTTTTTAAGATTTTATTTATTTATTTGAGAGGAGAGAGAGGGAGAGAGAGTAGTAGACTTCCTGCTGAGCAGGGAGCCTGACTCGGAACTCAATCCCAGGACCCCAGGATCATGACCTCAGTCCAAGGCAGATGCTCAACCGAGTAAGCCACCCAGGTGCTCCAGGAGGATTTCTTTTAAGGGCATAGTTTAAGAGATCCAAATCATGACTTGTGCAATTAGAAATAAAACCACAGAGGGGCACCTGGGCTGCTGTAATGGTCAAGCGTCTGACTGATTCTGCTCAGGTCATAATCTAAGGGTTGTGAGATACAGCACCAAACTGCTCCATGCTCCTCGTGGAGCCTACTTCAGGTGCTCCCTCTCCGTCTTTCTGCCCCTTACCCCTAAAATAAATATATGAATCTTTAAAAAAAAGTGAGAATGGCCAACTGAGTGGAAGAAGACTAGTATAATAAGGTCAAAAAAGGTTTCTCCAGATTTGGGAAGAGCTGGCGCAGCATGGCAGTGGATACAAAAGCCCTCGTGGGGCAGCCTGGGTTTAGGGCCACCTTCAGCCCAGGGCATGATCCTGGAGACCTGGAATTGAGTCCCATGTCAGGCTCCCTGCATGGGGCCTGCTTCTCCCTCTGCCTGTGTCTGTGCCTCTCTCTGTGTCTCTCATGAATAAATAAATAAGATCTTAAAAAAAAAAAAAAAAGCCCAGCGTAAGAAAATAAAGACTAGCTAAGCAGCAGGGATTCAATCTGTACCTCCTTACCACATGAAAAACATACTGCAAAACATAATACATAAAATTGTGGGTAGCAACACGAGTTAATTTCCCCTTGATTCTCAGAATTATGATGCTTTAAATTATGGCATGGAATGATTCCACCTTTAAAAATTCATTTTGAAGAGCGTATGGGTGGCTCAGGTGGTTAAGGTTAAGCATCTGCCTTTGGCTCAGGTCAAGATCTCAGGGTCCTGGGATGGTGCCCCAGTCGGGTGCTCTGCTCAGCAGGGAGCCTGCTTCTTCAACTCTGCCCCTCCCCCTGCTGATGTTCTCTCCCTTTCTAGCTCTCCTCTTTCTGTCCAATAAATAGATAAGGAACGCCTGGGTGGCTCAGTGGGATGGAGTCCTGCGTCAGGCTCCTGCAGGGAGCCTGCTTCTCCCTCTGTCTGTGTGTCTGCCTCTCTCTCTCTCTCTCTCTGTGTGTGTCTCATGAATAAATAGATAAAATCTTTGAAAAAAAAAAAAAAACTAGGTAAAATCTTTTTTAAAGAATTTAAAAATATAAATAAAATTCATTTTGAGGCCCATATTCTAGCTACACTGCTTAAATTGAATAGATGTTTACTAGGATTCCTTGCTTGTTTTGAAATTCAGGAAAAAAATATGCAGCTAGATAATGTAATTCTACCAAGGTTATTTGGAAGGCAACAGAGCTAAAAATCCAACACTGTATCTTTATCTACCTGTATATTATTTCTTTAAGAAGCTTTGCTCTGAAACTCAAACACCTATTGTTAAAAGACTGAAAAATAGGGATCCCTGGGTGGCGCAGCGGTTTGGCGCCTGCCTTTGGCCCAGGGCGCGATCCTGGAGACCCGGGATCGAATCCCACGTCAGGCTCCCGGTGCATGGAGCCTGCTTCTCTCTCTGCCTGTGTCTCTGCCTCTCTCTCTCTCTCTCTCTCTCTGAGTGTGACTATCGTAAATAAATAAATTAAAAAAAAAAAAAAAAGACTGAAAAATGATGCAAAAATAGATGTTATTTTGGTCCAACCATTTTAACTGCTTAATAGAAGTAAATAAAATAGGGATGCCTGGGTGGCTCAGTGGTTGAATGTCTGCCTTTGACCCAGGGCGTGATCCCGGAGTCCCAGAATCGAGTCCTGCATCAGGCTCCCTTCATGGAGCCTGCTTCTCCCTCTGCCTGTGTCTCTGCCACTGTGTGTGTGTGTGTGTCATAAATAAATAAATAAAAATTTTAAAAAAAGGAAAGAAAATAATCTCTTGCTATTGAATTCACATGGATAGTCTCTAAAAATACAGATTTAAAAAAACAAATAGAGCAAGAACCTACTAATTACTCCAGGCCTACTAAAGCAAAACTCCTTCCCTGTGGTATTAAATATAATTTTCTGGAATTATATGCCTTTAGGATTGTGATTATATTCACCATTGTTGTTTTGTTGTTATAACAATACTGCAAAAAAAATATGCATTGTATTATGGTTTGACAGTATAAATCAGAACTAGCTTTTGTCACATCAAAATAATTCTATTTTCAGTGCCAAGTTATTCTGAAGACAGAAAATATTTCCTGAAAAGAAACCTTATTTCAAGAGTAATAATACCTGGGGCACTTGGGGGGCTCAGAGGTTGAGCATCTGCCTTTGGCTCAGGTCATGATCTGAGTCCTGGGATCAAGTCCCACATCAGGCTCCCTGTAGAGAACCTGCTCCTCCCTCTGCCACTGTCTCTGCCTCTGTGTCTCTCTCACAAATAAATGAATAAAATCTTAAAAAAAAAAAAAGAGTAATAATACCTAACTTTTATTGAAGTGTTACTGTATACCAGGCACTAAGCAAAGTACTTCTATATGTATGACTTTATTTAATTCCTATTATAACTCTTACTTTACAGATAAAGAAACTGAGGCTTAGAGGGATTAAGGAATTTGCCAAGTGTGACACAACCACAAAGTAGCAAAACCATGACCAAACCCAAGCCACGTGACCTGGCAATCTATATCAACTGCCCCCCAACATGAAAGAGTCATGTCTGGTTCTACATATTTAAAGAGAATGCATCTTTTCTGCTTGGCTAGAAAAAAAATTAAGTCAAGAGAAATTAATAGCAAATCCATTCTTTTGCATTAAGAAGTTACTGAAGCCCTCTTTTGACAATTTTTAATATGTAAAGATTTTGAGTTATTTTTGTTTTTCTGAAAGATCATTAAGTCCCCGCATTGGCATTATACATGGCAAGCCTACTATGGTTCTAAAAAGTCTTCATATATGTTCACATTTCTCTTTTTCAAAGTTCAGAGGAATTCAGCTTTCTCTAGGACTCTGAAGTCTGTGACAGAATCGTTATGTGCACGTTTCCTCATGTATATGAAAGATGATATAAAAAAATAAACGAAAAATAGGGATCCCTGGGTGGTGCAGTGGTTTGGCGCCTGCCTTTGGCCCAGGGCGCGATCCTGGGGACCCTGGATCGAATCCCACGTCGGGCTCCCGGTGCATGGAGCCTGCTTCTCCCTCTGCCTGTGTCTCTGCCTCTCTCTCTTTCTCTCTGTGACTATCATAAATAAATAAAAAATTAAAAAAAAAAGAAAAAAAAATAAACGAAAAATAAAAAATTCTATTTGCCATAACTTCAGTGGCTTCCAGGATTGCAGTCTCCTTGTTATAAACAGTCTGGGGTGTTCAGACAGTGAACATGCATTTCAGGAATAAAGGAACAAATATTAACGTTCACCTCAGAAATTCTTGTTTTTTTTGAGGAAGGTTGTCTACAATTTGCTTTTTCTATTATCCAAAGCATCATTCAACTTTTCCATTTAAGCCCCGTTTAAGCCACTAGCATTTAACCCGCAAACAAAAATGCGGAGGTGAAGAAAGCAGCATAAAAATGGGCATGAGTATGAACATCATATTCTTTTCTCTCCACAAATAATGAAGAGCAAGAACGACGGAAAGGATGGCTCTCCTAATGTCAGGCTGATGCTCTCGGTTATTACTATCTTGATTAATATGCATTCCGTGGAGCAAGTTCAAAGGGAAAGAGAGAAAAGCCATGAAGAGGTTTTAAGCAAAAAAAAATAAAAAAAATAAAAAAAAAAGAGGTTTTAAGCTTCCGATTAACGGTAAGGTGCCGAACAGAACGCACTTCGCAGGCGACAGCACAGATCACATAAATATTACCAGCCGAAGTTCACAGAAAGCGACTCCGCAGGTCCCAGCGGTGCCATCCGGCAGCCTGGGAACAGACGCAAGTCTTCCCGCCTCCACCCTGCTCGGGGACAGCCCAACGGCCCGGCCGAGGATGCCCCTCCCGGAGGGTGCAGCGGGGCCGCAGAAGCGCGCCTCCCGAGCTCGGCGCCGGCCTCGTGCCCCCCGCGCCCGCCCCGCAGCCCCCGCCCGCGCCGCAGGGGCCTGGATCCAGCCGCACCTGCGCGCCACCTGCCCCCGGGCGTCGCCACGGGCCGCGGCGCGCGGCCACACTCGCACACGCGCGCTCGCGGGGGGCCGCCCCGCCCAGAAGCCCTCGCCTCCTCCCCGCGCCCCAGAGCCCGGAGAAGCCACTCAGCTCCGAGCCCCGGCCCGCGTAGACCGCTGCGGCGCGCTTACCTCCGGCCCCGAACCCGAGCCCGGCCGCCGCCCGCCCGCGCCGAGCACAGCGGGGGCCCGGGGGGGTCTAAGGAGAACCAGCAGCGTCCGCGGGAGGGGGGAGCGCGCGCCCGAGATGCAGCGTCTTCCCGGCGCGTTACCACGGCGACCCGCGCGCACGCGCCCCAGCGAGGGCCGAGCCGCGCTCCCTGCCCCGCTCCCTGCCCCGCTCCCGGCCCCGCTCCCGGCCCCGCTCCCGGCCCCGCTCCCGGCCCCGCTCCCTGCCCAGCTCGACGCTCCCCGCGCGGTGGGAGACGTGGGTCCCCGGGGCGTTCGCGAGGGCAGGCGGCCTGGACGCTCACCCCGTTTCCCTCTCCAGGTCCTGTCCTGTCTCCGTGATCCCAGACGGCCTGCGACAGGAGCCTCTTTCTAATGCCCAGAAGAGGGTGGTTCAAGGAAGCCATGAGCGCACCACCTAAGTTAAGGAAGATCCTTTGCGAATGTGTCTGCGGAACGAAGACACACCCCCATGCACGGGGCCACTCCCCCCGGGAGCTCCCTGGGCCCTGCTAGGTCATGAGCACGTGCTACTTTCTGACTTAGGTTTGCTGGAGCTGGGGTGGGCCCCGTCAACTCCATGCGTTCTGAAGTGACGAGGTGCCCCCAGCGTATTTAGTCTACGTTTCCATCTATGGGAAGATGATCTGAACCACAGAAAACTCACAAGAAAGGCTTTCTTGCATTTATTGGGGTTTTTAAAAAGCTATTTACTTATTTATTAATTTATTTATGTATTTATTTATTTATATTTGAGACACAGAGAGAGGCAGAGACAGGCAGAGGGAGAAGCAGGCTCCCTATGGGGGGCCTCAATGCAGGAGGACTCCATCCCAGGACCCCAGGATCAGGACCTGAGCCAAAGACAAACGCTCAACCACTGAGCCACCCAGGCATCCCCGTTTATTGTTTTCTTACTATAAAAATACTCAAGCATCTAGGTATGATAACACAGGGCAGAAAAGGAAGCCAGGGCATTTCTCGAGCATTCTTAGCACTTTCCCGTGCCTAGGAAATACACAGCATTGGGTCACAGAAACCCCATGAGCAGGCCCCTATTAGGCTTCTCCATGGAAGGGGATAGGCCTTGGAGGAGTTACATGACCTGCTAAACAGTTTCCTTAATTATAAGATGGAGATAATAGCACTCATATAGGATGATTGTGGGAATTAAATGATAACACTGAAAGAAAAACCTGTCCAGGGCTGAAAGAATGGAAATCAAGTTGGACTAAAAAGAGAAAAACACAACCCTGACATTTGATGAGGCTGAGAAGACACAGAGAAAATCAGAAGTTAATAGGAGGGATCCCTGAGTGGTGCAGCGGTTTGGCGCCTGCCTTTGGCCCAGGGCGCGATCCTGGAGACCCGGGATCGAATCCCACGTCGGGCTCCCGGTGCATGGAGCCTGCTTCTCCCTCTGCCTATGTCTCTGCCTCTCTCTCTCTCTCTGTGTGACTATCATAAAAAAAAAAAATTATATTAAAAAAAAAAAAAAAGAAGTTAATAGGAAATACTGTTTCTCCCAAAGTCATGCTTTAGGAGAAATTTCTCCAGATATTGGAAGAACCTTAAGAAACCCACCTCCTAAACTCAGGCCATAAAATGATGCAAGAATCCTCTCTGTAAATGACTATTGCTTTCTTGCTCTAGAGGCCCCCTTTGCTTTGTGATTCCCACCCAGTTTGGTGATGCCCAGATGCTACTCTCTTCTGCTCATGACAAAACCCAATCCCTTGGGGATCCCTGGGTGGCGCAGCGGTTTAGCGCCAGCCTTTGGCCCAGGGCACGATCCTGGAGACCCAGGATCGAGTCCCACGTCGGGCTCCCGGTGCATGGAGCCTGTTTCTCCCTCTGCCTCTCTCTCTCTCTCTCTCTCTCTCTCTCTGTGACTATCATGGAATAAATAAATAAAATCTTAAAAAAAAAAAAAAACCCAATTCCTAATTAACCCCTTTCTTTTCCAGTCTGCCTCAGAAACAGTAACCAATATGGACCAATTTCTGATCCCAAGAACCCCACAGAATCCTTCAAAAAACTTACAAAAGGCACTTCTCTTTCTCCTCTTACATGGCATTCTATAATACGTTCAGAGTGCCCTCTCACTGCACTAACAAATCTGATGCAAACAGGCTTGTTCCCAAAGGTCTTTGACATACACAGGCTTAGCCCAGAATGTTAGACTTTTAACACCTTTTTAACTCAGTGCAATTACAATGAACACCTATTTTGAAACATACATAATGAATTTAGAATCTATTTTGGTACTTCATGAAAATGTTAGTCTGCCTCCCTAGGATGCTAGTTAGGACACTATCCTTCACTTTTCCTCACCATTTAATGGGCATTTATTGAGCTCTTGCTATATGCCAGAAACTATAATAAGTATTAAAGGTAAAATTATGTATTCTTAGTATAGCTCTTCTGACTTCATCTGCTCTCGTTTATATGCTGTTGTTTGGGACATTTGTTTTACCAGTGTACAAGAAAGACCGGAATTACCCTATTTTGAAGATGGGAGAAACAGGTCTAGCAAGCTTCAAGTATATTCCATATCAGTGGCAAAGATGGTGTTTAGCCTACTGAAATAAATACGAGATTCTGAGTTGGCATTTCCTTAAGGGAAGTAAGGTACTCAGAGCTACTATGCTGGAAAAATTTGAGATCCAAAGTAAAAAAATTCAAGATATCACAAATTATTAGGTTCCTAATTCTTGCATTGGTTGGGAATGGTTTAGGGGCACCTGGGTAGTCCCACTCTTGTTGATCTCAGCTCAGGTCTCAATCTCAGGGTTGGGAGTTCAAGCTACTCATGGGGCTCCACACCCAGCGTGGAGCCAACTTAAAAAATATATAATTAAAAAAAATATATATATAATTAACTTTGTGGGGTGCCTGGCTGGATCAGTCAGCCTCAGGATTGTGAGATCAAGCCCCATATTGGGTGTAGAGATTATTTAAAAATAATTTTTTTTAAAACGTGACTAATTGTTCCTGTTCACATCAGTTAAAACTGATTTCTTAGATTTTGTCACTATAAACAGTAAGTGGAAAACACTTCACCTGAATGCAGTCATATAAATGACGCTCCTTTCAAGGTTTTCAAACAATTTAATTCTTTATTTAATCTAATACACATTACTATAGATTTTATTTTTATAATTAGCCTTTCACTCATCTAATTTTTTTTGTTGTGTGACATAAGGTATGGTTCTTGCAACAATTGTTCTTCCACCTGAATAAGCAATTTATGTCAAAAATATACTTTTTCCTATGTAAATGAGCTATTGCCTCCATAATGTAGGCTAAATATTAGCATTCTCATTTGAAATGATTAAATAAGTAACATATAAATCTCCTTTCCATTGTCACTACAAAGGAAATATATATAAATTTGGCTTGTCTTTTTTTAGGTGTTTAGTTGTTAATTTTGACACCTCTGATGAAAATGAGGCTCTGTGACTTCTCATTCTAATTATTCCCACTGGCTTTCCTTTTTTTATACTGAGGACATCAATGTGTGCTTGGTAGTTCTGTGGGATGAGAAGCTTCAGAGAAGCTGTTTTTTTCCACACAAAGGTGAGTAGCAGCAGTGGAACCAGAAACAGAAAGCAGGTAAAAAAAAAAACTCCAATCCCATCATGGGCACAAAAGCATACTAAACAAACCATAAACAAGTAAAATTATTTATTTAAAGTACATTTCTTTTAAGGGGGAAAAGTTTCTTTAAAGCACATTTAAAAGTGCTCCTTATCCCTCTCCTGTGAAAATAATTCAATTTTATAAGAAGTAAAATTAAAAAGCTATTCCTCTTTAAACATTTATTTCTCCCTTAGGAAAGAAGCCCAATGCAGCTATATCACCAACTTTATATCAAGCCCAATTTGCCTCTGTTGGCAACATGAACAGTGACATGTTGACAAACATGAATTTTAAAAAAATAAGGAATTTCAAATCATAAGATTTCATTTATAGCTTACCAATTATGTACCGTTAGCTGACAAAAATAAAGTCTGAATAGGACAGTTGTCATCTACTTAAATGCATATAATCATGGCTTTTTCATTTAAGATTATCCATATTTGTAAAATATAACTAGAAGATCTAATCCCCCACAAACAATAACCTCTTATTTTTATTTTTAAAGATTTACTTAAAATAGAAAAACTATTTGGTACCTGATTTTTTTTTCTGATTTTATTTATTTATTTTTTAATTATTTTTATTTATTTATTTATTTATTTATTTATTTATTTTTTATGATAGTCACAGACAGAGAGAGAGAGGCAGAGACACAGGCAGAGGGAGAAGCAGGCTCCATGCACCGGGAGCCCGACGTGGGATTCGATCCCGGGTCTCCAGGATCGCGCCCTGGGCCAAAGGCAGGCGCCAAACCGCTGCGCCACCCAGGGATCCCTTTTTTCTGATTTTAAAAATAAAACATAAAGGCTAGCATTTCTGTGGTCCTGCTCAAGAACCAGCTGGTGGCTCTGATGATCTTGGTGGCCTTTTATGAAGAAGTCTCATATTCTGAACAGCAATTATCCTTTCGTTTCAATGAACATCAGTATTTAGTTCTGAAATTTGAGGTCACAATCCACAAAATAAAATCACAGTAGTGTCTTCTTTTTTTACAATGATGTAGTATATTAATTCCTCCTTAATAAACCTACCTTTCCAGACAGGTAGAAATTATATTTGCAAAAATCCAGAATAAAATTTACTCGGAAGACATACAACTCTTATCTGAAAAGCATTTCACAAGATTACATCTAAGTTGCACAGAAGCCCCCAGTGATCACTAGGAAATCTACCGCAGTCCAGTTTTTCCAACCCAAGGAGGTCCAAACTTTGGGGAACAATATGGCCACTTTCTGCTGCTGTCCTGAAAAATATTCGATCAAAACGAAGTTTACAAGTAGCAGATATTCCAAGATTAGAGTTCATTTGTGTATCCCATGTATACTGGCAATGCTTAGGTTTGCCTAAGAACTCCCAGACATCCAAAATGTTGCTGGGTAAACCACCACATTTGGTGACCTGAAAAGAAAAAGAAAACTCTTTAAGATTCAGCCCTTTTGTTCCTGAACTAAAAAGGGTTTCACTATTACATCTAAGTGCAACATCTCAAATCAGAATGTCACAAATTAATGCACCAATGCAAGATGATGTATTAATATTGAATATATTATACATAGCACCTTGCTGTACAGTACTAAGTAGGTAATATGAAAATATCTAGATAGCCAGAGAGGTCTGGAATTTGCCCTTTCTCTTCTGTCATAGATTCCTTACTCTGGGTAGCAGATAAAACTTAGAAGGCTGAAAACCCACAGCCTCTGTTATTGCTATTAGTTTTTGAAAAATGTACACAAGTGAAAAGTAGGCAAAACTCTTGGTCTATAAATGGAGACATATACCATTTATTATGATCCCCCAATAAGGTCAACTGCCTTCACAGTTTCATTTGAAATTTACTATCAAATCTTCCTTCTCCCTCTTCACACTCCAGGATTTTAAAAATATTTTATTGTGCTAAGTACAGGCATACCTCCTTTTATCGCACTTCAGACGTTGTGTTATGGCAATGCTGCATTGAGCAAGTCTGTTATGTTAGTACAGTTCTTCCAACAGCATTTGCTCACCTCGTGTCACATTTTGGTAATCCTTACATTTCAAACTTTCTTATTATTATTTGGTTGCAGTGATCTGTGATCAGGATCTTTGATGTTATTACTGTAATTGTTTTAGGGCACCATGAACTCTGCCCATTTAAGATAGTGAACTTATTAAACGTGTGTTCTGAATACTCCTTGGACCGGCCTTTCCTTCTACTTAGGTCTCCCCATTCCCTGAGACACAATATTGAAATTAGGCTAATTAATCACCCTACAATGGGCTCTAAGTGTTCAAGTGAAAGGAAGAATCACTTGTCTCCCACTTTAAATCAAAAGCTAGAAATGACTAAGCTTAGAGAAGGATGTGTATCTCAAGCCAAGGTAGGCCAAATGGTAGGCTTCTTGCCCTAAGCAAGTTAGCCAAACTGTGAATGCAAAGAAAAGTTCTTGAAGGAAGTGAAAAGTGCCAGTTTGAGTGGCCTAGATAGATCACACCAGCCACAACATTCCCTTAGGCCAAAGCCTCATCCAGAACAAGGCCCTAACTCAATTCTAAGAAGGCTGAGAGGGGTGAGGAAGCTGCAAAAGAAAAAGCTTAAAACCGGCAGAGATTGAAGGAAAGAAGCCTTATCTCCATAAGGTAAAAGCGCAAGGTGAAGCAGCAGGTGCTGATGTAGAAGCTGCAGCAAGTTATCTGGAAGATCTAGCTGAGATAGTTCACAAAGGTGGCTGCACTAAAAGACAGATTTTCAATGTGAATGAAACAGCCTTCTCCTGGAAGATGCCATCTAAGATTTCTATAGCTAGAGAAGTCAGTACCTGGCTTTAGAGCTTCAAAGCTCTAAAGCTCTCTTGTTAGGGGTTAATGTAGCTGTTAACTTGTGAAGCCAATGCTTATTCATCATTCCAAAAATCCTAGGGCCCATAAGAATAATGCTAAATCTGTATGGAATTGTTGAATCACTGTATTATACAACTGAAACTTAACACTGTACATCACTACACTGTACTTAAAATAAAAAAACTTAAGAAAAAAAAAAGAATTACAGGGACGCCTGGGTGGCTCAGCGGTTGAGCGCCTGCCTCAGCCCAGGGTATGATCCTGGAGTCTCAGGATCGAGTCCCACATCAGGCTCCTTGTATGGAGCCTGCTTCTCCCTCTGCCTGTGTCTCTGCCTCTCTTTCTGTGTCTCTCATAAATAAATAAAGAAAATCTTAAAAAATAAAGTAAAATAAAATAAAGAATTACAATGAATCTACTCTATGTTCTACAAATGGAAAAACAAAGCCCAGATGATGGCACATCTGCTCACAACATGGTTGACTGAACATTTAGGACCACTGTTGAGACCCCTTACTACTCAGAAAAGAAACAAACAAAACTCCTTTCAAAATGTTACTGCTCATTGACAATGCACCTGGTCACCCAAGAGCTGGTGCCAGGTGGAGAACGAAATTAATATTGTCTTCGTGCCTGCTGACATAGCATCCATTCTGTAGTCCATGGAGTAAGAAGTCATTTCCACATTCAAGTCTTATGATTTAATAAGTACATTTCATAATACTAGAGCTGCAATAGTGATTTCTCTGATAGATCTAAGCAAAATCAATTGAAAGTCTTCTGGAAGGAATTTGACATTCTAGATGCCATTCAGAACATTCATGATTCATGGGAAAAGGTCCCTCTACTAGTAAAAAAGATTATGACTGGCTGAAAACTCAGACGATGGTTAGCATTTTTAGCAATAAAGCTGTTGTTTTTTTTAAAAGATTTTTAATTTATTCATTTGAGAGAGAGACAGACAGAGACAGAGCACAAGCAGGGGAGAGGCAGAGGGAGAAGCAGACTCCTTGCTGAGCTGGGAGCCTGACTGAGGGCTCAGATCTCAGGACCTACAGGTTATGACCTGAACTGAAAGCAGATGCTTAACCAAGTGAGCCACCCAGGTGCCCTTATGTTAAAGTATTTTTTAATTAAGACATATACATTGTTTTTTTGGATATAATGCCAGTGCATGCTTAATAAACTCCAGCAGTATAAACATAATTTTATATCCAACAGGAAACTAAAAAATTTGTTTGACTTGCTTTATTACGATATCCCCTCTATTGTGGAACTGGAACTGAACCCACAATACTTCTGTATGCCTGTATACATACCGTAATACTTACCACATTTATGTGTACAGTTTTATGACACTAAGTACATCCACATAACTGTGCAACCATTACCACCATCCCATCTGTAGAACCTTTTCATTTTCCCATACTGAAATTCTGTACCAAACAAATCCTAACCACCCATTCCATCCTCCCCCAGCCGCTGGTAACCGCAACAATACTCTCTATCTGTATGAATCTGACTACTTTAGGAAACTCATAGGAGGACTTGTAAAAGATTTGTCCTTTTGTAACTGGTTTATTTCACTTAGTGTAATGTCCAGGGTTCATCCATATTATATCACACTGTACCTTCCTTCCTTTTTAAAGCTGAATGATATTCCATTACATGTATACACATTTTGTTTATCCATTCATCTGTCAACGGTCACTTTGGTTGCTTCCATGTTTTAGCTATTGTGAATAATGCTATGAACTACAGGTGTACAGATACCTCTTCAAGACCCTGTTTTTCTTTGTTTGGAGTATACACCCAGAAGTGGAATTGTTGGGCCATATGGAACATACGGAAATTATTTTAAGTTTTAGAGAATCACGACACCATTTTCCATGGCAGCTATACTATTTGATATTCCCATCAGCACTGCATAAGGGTTCTTATCCAAATCCTTACCAACACTTATTTTCTGGTTTTTTGATAATACTCATGCTAATGGATATAACAGAGGTAAAGTAATACTTAATGATGGCTTTGATTTATACTTCTCTAATGACTATTGACACCAAGCATCTTCTCTCATACTTATTGGCCATTTGTTTATCTTCTTTGGAAAAATGTCTATTTAAGTCTTTTGCTCTTTTTAAAATCAGGTTCCTTATTGTAGAAATTCTTCATATAACATCAATATTATATTAATTATAATTCACCTGTCATCTATAGGATTTGCAAATATTTTTTTCATTCCATGGGCTACCTTTTTATTCTGTGATCATGCCCCTTGATGCACAAAAGTTTTTCATTGTGATAAAGTTTATCTTATCTTTTTTACTTCTGTTGTCTGTGCTTTTAATGTCAGAAATTTGGCAAGAAATCATTGCCAGATCCAACGTCATGAAGCTTTTCCTCCTTGTTTTCGTCTAAGAGTTTTATAGTTTTAACTCTTACTTGTAGGTCATTGATTCCTTTTGAATAAACTTTTGTGTAAGGTATAAAGTAAGGATACAATTTTGTTTTTTTTTTTTTTTTTGGCATGTGGATATCAAGTTTTCCCAATGCCATTTGTTGCAAAACAGGATTTTTCTTGTAAGCAGATCAGTTAGGCAACCAAGTACCACAAAACAGCTACCATGAAGTCACTGATTTGTAAACAGTACAGATAGTCTGACTTTTTAAAAAAGTAATCTGTGTACAAGGACACAAATCACAAAGAGAAGCAGAGCTCTATTTTATTTAGGATACTGCCTTCACTTCAGAAGTCCTGATAGGCTTTCGTGTCTCATTTCATTTCTTCCTCTACTCCTGCAGCTTATAGCAGTGAAACAAACATTTCGATTCACTTCTAATCTGATATGAGTTCAGCCAGATTGGGGGAAAAGGCAAAGCCAGCTTCCACTTAATATGATCTAAGTCTACAGAGGTCCTGAAAAATCCCAACATCTCTCAAATGAATTACGGGGAAAGAGACTGTTTCAGTCCTGGAGATGGTAGTACCAGGAAAAGGGGGTAAAAAAAAGTTGAAAAAAGAAAATTTAGAAGTAGGGACAACTGTGACAGCCAAATCTTTCAACTGTTCTTACCTTGCAACTCAAGATACTGCAAATAAATTTAAATTTTTTCTAAACTCTTTGTTTTCTCTGTACTCCTCTTCTTAATCAACAAATATTGTTTGGCGTTGTCTGTGTCAGGTGCAATATTTCTGTCTTCCCCCAATATTTCTGTCTTCCTCCTCCTGCTTCCACTTCCCCAGTGCCAGGCATAGACCACAGGACAGTATTTACCGTTAAGGTCGCTTACACATTATAACAGCTTTGGTCAAAAGAAAGTTAGTTTCCACAGCAATAATCTGCCCACAAGCACAGAACTGACTTTGCCACTCACTTCGTGATCCCTTAAATTTGTATCTCCTGCAAATATAACTGTAGCTGACTCTGGAGCCTCTTGCATTTTCTTTAGAACCATTTTTAACTGATTCATTCGTTCCTTGGCATGCCCTCTGGTGCTCTCCAAATGAGAAGTCATAAGGCAAAGTTCATTTCCTGATATACTTGCCTGCAACAGGACAGATAATTATAGTTATTAACAGTCACTGACCACTAAGGTTGACAATTGATAACAGAATCAACTAATTATTTAATTGATTGGCATATATTTAACAAAGCAAAACTATATTACTCAGCACTGTGCTCACATTTCTAGGTCAATGTGTAATGTGCTAATCCTGCTCCCAAAGAAAACTACTTAGCAAGCACCCACTAATACATCAAGACCTACCTCAAACATCACCTCCACTCTAAGGCCTTCCCCAATATCCTCAGACAATCAGTGGCTCCCTCCTCTATATTCCTATAGCGTACTGGAAAGACTATTTTTAAAGTTCCCTACACTGAATTATGGCATAATTATTTCTCTCATACAAAGTCACGAGTCATTTGAAAGCAGAGATGAGATGGTTCTTTTATTTTCTGTTATTACCAAGGGCCTGGCACATAGGTACTCAAAAAAGGTCAATTAAATGAATGAATGAGAATCATTTATCATTTGGAGTTAAGATACAAACAATGCAGGATCTGTTTATTATTTAAACAAATTGCCTGCAGAATCAATACAAATTCTTTCACACTGGGCATTCATGACCTTCTATAATCTGGATCCAACCTACTTTACCAGCTTCTTTTTACCCTTTTTCATGCCCTCTACCCAAATGAACAGAATGCTCCTTTATACTTAAATATATCCTTTCTCATTTATATACATATATACACACATAAATACATACACACACACACACACACACACACACACACACACATACCCTGCAATACTGCAAAAGTTTGTTATGGTGGTTCTGCCATGGTGGTTCTGCCACCTGGACTGTTCTTTTTTTTTTTTTTTTTTTTACCTGGACTGTTCTTAATGCTTACATCTTACGTATTTTTCAGTGCTTAATGCAAATACAAATTCTCTCATGAAACTTCCACTGAACACCTAGCTAATAAGAAAAGGCATAACTGTGTATGGCAACAGCTAACTGGACTTACTGTGGTGATCATTTTGCAACATATACAAACATCCAATCATTGCACTGTATTCCTAAAAGTATATACTGTTGTGTCAATTATACCTCAATTTAAAAAAAAAACAAAAAAACAATCTAGCTAAAAGTTATCTCTAAACTTCCATTGCACATCATTATACTTCCTCCAGGGGCATTTATGCCTTTCCTTTATTTTAGTTACTTTATACTACAATCTCTCCTTCCTACTCTATAAACTATGACAGTAAGATCTTTTGATTCATTCTTATAAGTCTCATAGAGTATAACACAGTACCTACCATATACAATGCATTTAGGTAAGAAAAAAAAACACTCGAGGAAACAAATGTTAACTGTTAGTAAATTCTTAAACATTCTTAGGAAAATACCTAATCAGGATTTTACGTTTACAAATTTGTATTTGAAATTTGTGTAAAAACTTAATTTACAATGTTCTTTAAGACTATTTAAAAGAAATGTAGAAGACGACAAAATTTTCTCTAACAGCAATTAAAAAAAAAAAAAAGATACCACAATGAAACTGTAAGAAACAACTCATTCTTTAAAAAAAAAAAAAAGAAAAAAAGTCAAATTTAAAAAATTACTTACATACACACACAAAAGGTTTCTCATCATTTTTGTATTTGGGAAAGGGATAATCTCTTGGCTTTTAAATTTCACTCTCGATTTCTTCAACATTATAGCTGTGAAATATCCCTCTTCATGACCTTCAAATGTTTGTGGAAAAGAATTTAGGCTGAGAAGTCAAGAGTATTTGCCGTTTATCACAAGTTCCCCTATTGAAGGTTTTATAACAGGTACAGATACTTAGATGGATCTGAATCTTCCAAGTAAATTATTATTTCAAAATAGGTGAAGATGGCTGAGTCCCTATATTTATCTGCCCCTTCCCAAAATGTAGCTGTATGTATCAAAGGAATATAAAAATAAAAAAGAATTTACATAAGTGCCAAAAACAGTTAATGATGCCAGTATTGAATAAGAAAATTTGAGAAATTTCTGACAGATTAGATGAGACATAACACTGAGCCAAACTAACATGCATTTACTTCTCATTGTGCAAGAAACACAGAAAAATTACAATAAATGAATAAAAAATTTAGAAAGGTATAAAAGGAGAAGAAAAAAGAACAGAAGTAGATGGACAGTGAATAAAAGTTTCCAACTGTTTTCCAGAGAACAAAGGAGCTGAAGAAGTGGAAAGTGGTTTATCAGAGCAGAAGGGAGAAACAAGGGAAGGAAAGAGAGAGAGAGGGCCAAGGAGGCTGGCTGGCAGGCTAGGAAACTGGCAGTGTGCACAAAGGTGGGGGAGTAGGAGGGGGACAGAGAAGGAGGAAAGGAGAGATGGAAAGTTTTCCAGAAATGAACGTCACAATCGTCCAGTTTGAAAGTCCCTACCAGGTGTTCAGCACAATAAATGAAAAACAAACAAACAACAACAACAAAAACAAACCAAACAAATACAAAACTCCCAATGAAAGGAGGAAGTAAATCAAGAAGGAAAAGCATGGGATTCAGAAAACAAGAAAGTTGAAACAGAAGAGAGTCAAAAAGAATCCCCAAGAGAATGCAGGAAAGTTGTGTCACAAAGACAGAAAGAGACTGAGAACCCTCTCCTTAGCAACTGTGAATTTAATAATAAATCAAAATTAAAATCACATACTACATAAAACTGAAAGTCAAAGAGAACATGGGATTTAACCAACTATTATGGAATGTAGCCAGTGTGTGGAACATTAAATGCACTCAGGAAAAACAAAATAGATGTAAAGTCAAATTACTGTTCAAGGCAAAAAGCTAGAAAAAAACCCAAAATCAGTTAAAAGGAATAAAGACGACTTTTTGAAAAAGTATAGTCAAGATGCAATTATCACATTAAAATTTTTTTTTTGGTAAAGTTAATTTATTAAAAAATTTAAGTGTGATAAGTGGAGTCAGTTTTTTTTTTCATAAAGTTAATTTATTAAAACGACTCCAGATCTCAAATTTTGGCAATTTATATTTTCCTGAAACACCATCCATTTCTAACACTCTTCACATATATTAAGCTGTATGACATATTTCCTACGGTGTTTCTAGTATCCTGTGTCTGATTTAGCTTTTCTCAAACTTTTTTTATTTTTCCTTTTCCTTGTGTGTTCTCCTACAGGCTAACCTTGGTTTATCTCTTCCCTTGACTGTTTTTCAAAGACAAAGACAGTAACAGGAAAATCGTTACCTGTAATAATCTCGTAACTATGTGCTCTCTTCTTTAGGTAGCTACAATATGGGGGAATGACTTCCTGTAGAAATACCACATCTGGGCTGTACCTAATTCAAAACATCAATTTATGATAAATACCAGGCATACTATTTCATTTGCTGCCATCTAGATTAGCAAAATACAACATAAAAGAAACATAAAACCCGCTAATATTCCATGTTTATACTGATCTTTTTTATAAAATGAGAAAGACCTGTGCCATTTAACAAATACTGTAAAGATCAAATTAAATAAGAAAAAAACATACATCATAACACTTTAAAGTGAAAAGACTGGAATCAGTGGCAACAGAAATCAGTATATTGAGAGCCTACAAGGGTCCTAGTCTCCATTAGATGCTTTACAAGTTCTGAATCCTCGTGAAACAGTTGTCCATGATGAAGAAAATAAGCTGCAGAGAACTGCAGTGGTTCACACAAGGGATTACAGAAGATCACAGAGCCAGCGTGTAACAGATACAGATCGTTTTGGTAATCTTATTTTCAGGAAGCAATAATTACGAAGTTTTTAGGTAAAACAGTGCTAGAGGCTTCTAACAAAAACTTAAGTGTTCCTTCCCCACCTCTATCCACACTTCTGCTCTCAGAGGCACTCCCCATTCTTTTACATGTCATTCTGAGAGCTAGATTTTGAACTCAGATCAGGTTCCAAAGCCCATAACCTTGACCATTACCCTCTTTGTAGATAGATAAGCCATGTTAATCATGTTATCATTGAACCTAAGTTAATAATACTTACAAAGTTAAGTAGGAACACACTCCTCGAGCCCTCTCTTGCAGATTGTTTAGATCCAATCCATCAACATTCCAGGTAATGAAAGAGAACATGCTGCCATCTTCTTGCTGAATCCCTTCAGACGTACTGGTTTTAGAACTAACGGAATCAGTTGTCTCTTCATTCGTTAAGTCAACACTGGCAAAATCACAATGAAACACAGCTCTGCAAATCATCTATGAACTGATTAATTTTAAATTATTTTCTAACTACTTATAGCCTTCATTTTACAAATAAATTTTAAAAGAACCCTCAAAGTATCTCCCTATAGAGGAGCAGAAGTCATACAACTAAGGAAAAACAGATTCTTACTGTGTTACCCAAATGTTTGCTCACTTAGTTAGAACCAACTCAATATGCCTCAGTGACATGTGTTACTAAAATGATTTTGTAAACTATGATCCAAAATTAGACCATGTAGTATTAAGATGTCCAAATTTGGATTCATTTTAAATCATCTATGAAATGTATGAAATACATGAAATAAGATCTCATGTGAATAACAGCTGCAAATTCTTCATTAGTCCTCTCATTGAAAGATGAAGTCCAAAACCTCTCCCCCTGGATCTGGACCTTAATGACTTGCTTAACCAACAGAATAAGGGTGGAAGGAAACCCTGGAATTTCTGAGGCTTGGTCATAAGAAACTTTGCAGCTTTTATCTCGATCTTTTGGAATGTTCTCTCCTGAGATGTCACATAAGAAGTCTGACTACCCTGCCGGAGGCCACATACACAAAATCCAGTGTAGGGTCCTGACACCACCGCACACCGGCCCCACCAAGGCACAGATATTTGAGGGGAGAGACAAACCATTATTAAAAGGTGACTGTTAAGCAGTTATATACCACACATAAATTTAAGAAATAGGTTTTTGTATTTGGAACTTTATATTCATTTCAGGCACACATGATTTAGTATTTGCATACACTGTAAAGTGACCACAAATCTAGTTAACTTATTATTTTAATTTATTTTGAAATAATGTGACTTTCAGTAAAACACTAAAAACAGTAAAAAAAAAAAAAGAAAAAGAAAAAAGTTAACGTTTCACTTACTAACATTTACTTGCTTGGCTTTTTTTTATTCTGAAATGTTTGTATGTATTTTCTACAAACAAGGACAGGCTTATATATATAACCAGCATTACTGGATGTCAGAAAATTATCACTGATACATTATATAATTTTAAGATCTATTCAAATTTTGCCAATTGTGCCCGTAATGTCCCAGTTTTTGATTCTACAGTAGGAGACTCCTAATGGTCCAATGTTCTGCCATTAATCAACTACATTTTTTCTGTGGAACTATTTCAGGGAATCTAACTTTTCTGTTCCAATTTCTTTTTTTCTTTTCTTTCTTTTGTTAAGATTTTATTTTTAAGTAGGTTCTACTACCCCCAACATGGAGTTTGAACTTACAACCGCAAGATCAAAAGTTGCATGCTCTAGTGACTGGCAACCCCAGCACATACTTTTATTTATTTATTTTTTTAAGTAGGTTCCACACTCAGCTTGGTAAGGGGTTGAACTCACCACCCTGAGGTCAAGAGCCTCTGTTTCAATTTCCTTGCTGGTTACAATTTAGCAAAACAGAGGAATTTGGAAGGAAACAGAAACATGTCACAGGCAGGTATGGGAACACAGCTAACCCTGAGGAAGAGCAATCAAGGCTTTCTCTCCATCTGACTCAACTTCCCTGGTTCATTCTCCCTCTGCAGAACAGCACTGTCAGCTTTCTCCCACAAGTACTAGGTTAACACATTACAGTTCCAGCTCCACAGGGAAGATTCAGACTGAACTCTCTTCAACCTAATCTCCAAGTCCCAGGAGAGAGGATGTGACTGACCAGTTTGAGTTAGGTGAGTATTACAAGGAGGCAGAGCTCTATCACTAGAAATGGGGGGAAATTCTAGGCAGATAGGGAAAGGAGTCTAATGAAACGATCTTCTTACTGGTGCAGCTGAAAAGATCATAGGAAGAAAAGTGTCTTCACTATGAACAGTTAACTCTACAGGCTGCTCATGTATCTGGGAGAACTTTATATACATTTATTGAGAGCTTATTACATGCCAAAATTCATACCAGACTTTGGGAAATTAACAATATACAAAACAGATGTTGATTTCACTAAATTACCCATTTAGCGGGAGTTTGGTGGGAGACAAAATATTAAACAGCAGGTATAATATAAACTAAGTTACTATGACTGGGACCATGCAGGATGCTAAAAGATTACCTATGAGGGAAAACCCACCCACACTTGAGAGACCAGGGAAAGCTTCTTGGAGATAAGTCATGTCTAAGCTGGCCCTTAAGATAAATACTACTTAGCATGGAAAGAGTGGAAGAAAAGGCTCTAGACAGAGGTAATAAATGATGTGGGACACAGAGACAAAAGAAAAATTAGATTTCCTTACAAACTGCAGCCCACCAACAAGTCCTTAAAACAGAGTGACCATCCTCTAGAATTCCTTTGGAAACTTCCTTTATCTCTAAACCTCTCAAGATACCTCTTGGCAAGCACCTGAGTGGCTCAGCGGTAGAGTGACTGTTCCGCTCAGGTGGTGATCCTGGGGTCCTGGGATCGGGTCCCCATCGGGCTCCCTGCATGAGGCCTGCTTCTCCCTCTGCCTCTCTCTCTCTGTGTCTCTCATGCATAAACAAATAAAACCCTTTTTTTTTTAAAGATACATATTGGCGGGATCCCTGGTGGCGCAGCGGTTTGGCGCCTGCCTTTGGCCCAGGGCGTGATCCTGGAGACCCGGGATCGAATCCCACATCGGGCTCCCGGTGCATGGAGCCTGCTTCTCCCTCTGCCTGTGTCTCTGCCTCTCTCTCTCTCTCTGTAACTATCATAAATAAATAAATAAATAAAAATAAAAATAAAAAAATAAAGATACATATTGGCAATCATCCCCACGCCCCCCCCCCCCCCCCCCGCAAGCACATCACCCACCTATATAAGTCTGAAAGGTCTCATGACTGTGAAGGTAATAAATGACTTTCTCCCAACAATAGCCAGTCCCCTCAAGGTCCTGGGATGGGAACCTTGCTTCCAAAATTCCTTAAAAACTTAACGCTCTCCCTAAACCCCTCTCGACTTGAAAGTACGTAATGGGCCACTCCTCAGGACCCCCGTGCAGCTCTTCCTGCCCGCGGGTCCTGTCCCTGTGCTTTAATGAAACGACCTTTTTTTTTTTTTTTTAAAATACTTTTTTTTTTTTAATTTTTATTTTATTTATGATAGTCATACAGAGAGAGAGAGGCAGAGACACAGGCAGAGGGAGAAGCAGGCTCCATGCACCGGGAGCCTGATGTGGGATTCGATCCTGGGTCTCCAGGATCACGCCCTGAGCCAAAGGCAGGTGCCAAATCGCTGCGCCACCCAGGGATCCCCTGAAACGACCTTTTTGCACCAAAGATGTCTCAAGAACTCCTTCTTGACCATGGGCTCCAAACCCCAACCATTTCCTGCATCAATAAGTATCTTTACGAAGCACGCCGGACAGGAGGAGACGCCCACCGGAGAAAGCCAAAGTTTGATGCCCTGTAACTTCCTGGGTAGGAGAGAGATGGGCAGCGGACACACCGCAGGTGCAAGGCATCTGGCCGTTAGGAGCAGCACAGCTGCAGCTGGGGAGGCAGCTGTGCACCGGACCGCGAAACGAGCATTCGGGTTGGCCGGCAGGGAGGGGATAAAGGAACCGTGCAGGAAGCCAGGGGCCTTCCAAGTTACCGGTCCACAGCGGACTCTGCCGCCCTCGCTCACGCCCAGGCGCTCGCAGCCTCCCTCTGCGCGTCAGTTTTCCGTCCGGGACTGCGGGGGAGAGGGGAGAAGCGCCCCCGCCCCCGCCCCCGCCCCGCCCCCGCCCCGCGCGCCCCCCGCCCGCCCCCTCACCAGGGCTCCGGCCCCGCGGCGCTCTCGGGGCGGCTCTCGGGGCGGCTCTCGGGGCGGCTCTCGGGGCGGCTCTCCGCGGCGCTCTCCGGCACCGGAGGCTCGAAGTAGGAGTTCAGCGCCCTCTGGAAAACACAGGCAGCGGTGAGACCCGGGCGCCCCCCGGGGCCGCGGCACACAGGAGGAAGACGGCAGCGAAACCTACTTCCATCTCCCAGTCGTTCTCGGACAGGTAGCACTGAGCCACGGCGGCGTCGCACCGCGCCACCGAGGTGAACGCCACACACAGAAGCCGCCGCTTCTTCAGCTCGGGGTCGCCCTCCGGGTCGCTCGGCCGCTCCATCCGCCCGCCGCGGGCCCACCACGCCCCTCAGCGGGGCAGGACGGCCAGCGCGCGGCTCTGCGCAGGCGCGCCCGCCTCGCCCGCCTCGCCGGAAGCGCGCCCCGCGGGCGGAGGGCGGAGGGCGGAGGGCGGAGGGCGGAGGGCGTGGCTTTGCGCCGTGGGAGCGCCGGCCGGGGCCGGGGGCGGGGCGGGTGGCTCCGCGCGTGCGCGCGGGGTCACTGCGGGGGCGGGGCTGGCGCGTAAGAGCGCGCGGGCGGCCGCGGGGAAGGCGGCGCCGGTTCCACCCGCCTGTCCTTGCTCCCGAAGGTCTCCTCCCGCGTGGGAGCCGCCGCCGTCTCGATGAGCCGCCTGATGCAGAACACGCTGGAGTTGATGAAGTCGCTGACTTCGGCTCACGGTTTTGACAGAGTTCTGGAAAAGGTATTGCGGCTGGAAGGAAGCCTGGGCCGGTGGAGGGTTCTGCGGGCCCGGCCGCGGGAGATGCCGCCGGGAATAGTGATGGTGACCGCTGTCGCGGAGAGCCGGCCTGGGCCAGGTCAGGCGCAGGGTGGACTGGACTTCATCCGAAGGTCCATGAGTAAGTTCGGGGCTTCCTTGACGGAAGATTGGGTTCCGTCCGGACGAACCCAGTGCAGACTGGAAATACGGTAAGTCGGAAGGGCCCTTCACCGGCCCAAGCCTCGGAGCTTAGCCGAGCCCGCGTTCAGTGTGCTCAGAGCGCTTCTCGGCCTGCAGGTGGGCAGCATCATCCGGCACGACACCTGTTCGGTAAGAAGTGATGAGTATCTTGTGCGGCTTTCAATACCGTACTGGAAAGGAGATGATTGTGGAGGTACAAAATGATTTTTTTTTTTTTTTTTTTTTTTTTTTAGAAAGAGCATGCCCGTAGGAGGGAGAGGGAGAGAATTTTTTTTTTTTTAAAGATTTTATTTATTTATTCATGATAATCACAGAGAGAGAGAGAGAGGCAGCAACACAGGCAGAGGGAGAAGCAGGCTCCATGCACCGGGAGCCCGATGTGGGATTCGATCCCGGGTCTCCAGGATCGCGCCCTGGGCCAAAGGCAGGCGCCAAACCGCTGCGCCACCCAGGGATCCCAATTTTTTTTTTTTTTAAAGATTTTATTTATTCATGAGAGACACAGGCAGAGGGAGAAGCAGGCCCCCTGCGGGGAGCCCGACGTGGAATTCCATCCCTGGACTCCCGGGTCACGACCAAAGGCAGACGCTCAACCACTGACCACCCAGGTGTCCCTAAAAGTGAACTTTATTTTTTTATTTTTATTTTTTAAAGATTTATTTATTCATGATAGTCACAGAGAGAGAGAGAGACAGAGAGGCAGAGACATAGGCAGAGGGAGAAGCAGGCTCCATGCACCGGGAGCCCGACGTGGAAGATTCGATCCCGGGTCTCCAGGATCGCGCCCTGGGCCAAAGGCAGGCGCTAAACCGCTGCGCCACCCAGGGATCCCTAAAAGTGAACTTTAAACAGAACATGTGCAGTCATTTGTAGGAAGAATGTAGGGCATCGGGCCTGTCTTCCTCCTGAAAACAACATGTGGGCTATATTTTCAACATGTAAGCAACTCCCCTAATTACACCCAGGGCTTTTGTGAAAAACACGGGAAATAATACTTAGGCAAATATATTTAATGTTTTTACGTAGCAAACACTAAAATCCAGATACGCTACTTTTTAACAGTAACTTTTTAAGAGAGATTATGCAACAAAAGAGGTATTGGACTAAGGGGAAATTTGCATTCCCTAAAAACATCTATAGCCATTTTCACTGTTAAACTTTCAACGACCAAATTTTGAGTGTGTGTTCTCTCATGATAATCTTGCCATGGGTTGGATTTGCCTTTGAGTGGTCTGATTAAAAATCTCATACATTTTTTTTTTTTTTTTAAGATTTTATTTATTCATTCATGAGAGAGGCAGAAAAACACCCAGACAGAGGGAAAAGCAGGCTCCATGCAGGGAGCCCAATGTGGGATTTGATCCCGGGACTGTGGGATCATGCTGCCCTGTGCTAAAGACTGGTGGTGCTCAACCGCTGAGCCACCCAGGCATCCCCAAAATCTCATACTCTTTTTTTTTTTTTTTTTAAGATTTTATTTATTTATTAGAGAGACAGCACAAGCAGGTAGGAGGGCACAGGGAGAGGGAGAAGCAGACTCCCCCACTGAGCAGAGAGCTGGATTCAGCTCTGGATCCCAGGACTCTGAGATGACAAAAGCAGACACTTTATCAACTGCGTACTTAACCAACTGCACCACCCAGGGGCCCCGAAAATCCCATACTTTTTTTTTTTTTAATTTTTTATTTATTTATGATACTCACACCGAGAGAACAAGAGAGGCAGAGACATAGGCAGAGGGAGAAGCAGGCTCCATGCACCGGGAGCCCGATGTGGAATTCGATCCCGGGTCTCCAGGATCGCGCCCTGGGCCAAAGGCAGGCGCTAAACTGCTGCGCCACCCAGGGATCCCAAAATCCCATACCTTGAACAGATACACTGTGAGTCATAAACTTCACGTATGCCTGAGTTGGCATTGGTAATAACTTGGTTTCCAAGAAGATACGCCTGTTAAACTTTTTTTTTTTTTTAAGATTTTATTTATTTTATTCATGAGAGACGCACAGAGAGAGACAGAGGCAGAGGGATAAGCAGGCTCCAGAGCCTGACCTGGGGCTCAATCCCAGGTCTCTAGGATCACACCCTGGGTCAAAGGCGGTGCTAAACCGCTGAGCCACCCAGGCTGCCCACCTGTTAACCTTGATGTATAGAGTTTCTCAGAAGTCCGAGTAAGGTTGAATAGTGCTACCCGTGATTCTACACCCAGTACTGTCCAATAGAGATACAGTGCAAGCTACAAATGCAAGCTGCATGTATAATTTTATGACATAAAATTATAAAAAAAGGCAAAAAAGTAAAATTAATTTTACTAATATATTTTAAGCCACTCATTATATTCAAAATATTATTTTAGTTTGTAATCAATACAAGAGAGTATTATGTTTTAAAGACTTCCATCTTTGAAATCCAGCACATCTTAGTTCCTACTGGCCATGTTTCAAGTGCTCAAGACTGACATCAGGCTAGTAGCTAGCATCCTAACTGCACAGGTCAATACCGTGCAGGTGCTCTGGATTAATTTGATCTAAAATAGGATTTATGGTTGGTTGTGTTTTGTGTGAGCAGAGATGCATGGGACAGAATATATATGAATAGTGATCCATAAAGCTAGTTGTGAACTTGGTTCCTTTGCTTTTACTGTTGATTTAAAGGTAACGTGACCTAAACCAATGGTTCTCAACTAGGGGTAATTGTACTCCCCATAGGATATTTGACAGTGTCTGGAGATGACTGGAGTAGGATGGAAGGGGCACTATGGACATCTAGTGGGCAGAAGCCATAGACCACTAACTGTCCTACAAATATCCTTCAGTGCATACATTCCCTCTCCCTCCCCCCACAATAAAGAATCAGCCTGTCCAAATTAGCACTACTGACATTGAAAAACATTAATCATTCACTTTGTCCTGGGTTAGCACTAAACAAATTGCTACTATTTTAAGTATAAATCATGTCTCAGAACTTTGGAACTTCCATGTCTTGGTATGGGACAAAGGTGTTTGTTTTCTCTAAATCTCTAGTTAACATTGATATTCTCTTTATTGAAATAACTAGTGTGTTTTTTGTTGCCTTACTGGTCTGTGACAAAATTATTTTATGTCACATAGTTGTCGTTTTGGTTATTTAAATAGGAAACTATAGGTTTTTCAAGGCAAGAATGCTCATTTGTAAGTATTTAATGCAAGCATATCGGTAAAACTAAATTGGAGGGGTGCCTGGGTGGCTTGGGTGGCTAAATGTCTGTCTGCCTTCAGCTCAGTTCATGATCTCGGTCCTAGCCTGCCTCAGGCTCTCTGCTCTGAGGGGAGCCTGATTCTCCCTCTGCCTGCTGCTCCCCCTGCTTGTAATAAGCAAGCACTTGCACGTTCTCTCTCTGACAAATAAGAAAAATCTTTAAAAAGAAAAAAACTAAATTGGAGTAAGGATGTATTTGATCTTTCAGACACACCTGCGCTCTTACTTCAGTGCTTTTGCAAAGATGAGAAGGGATAATGTTTCATCTTTTTCTTCTTTTTTAAGTAGGCTCCATAGCCATGTGGAGTCCAGGGTAGGGCTTGAACACATGACCTTGAGATCGAGACCTGGGCAGAAATCAAGAGTCAGACATTAAGCCAACTGAGCTGCCCAGTTGTTATTATTATTATTATTATTATTATTATTATTATTATTTATTGTTATTATTATTGAGTGTAAGAAGCAAGTGAGATGTACAGAACTGTCTAAGTCAGCCCCATTACCCATTCCTACAGTGGCCTTACTGACTACCCCAATAGAGAAAACCACCTCACCAGAAGAGAGGTGGATTTTTTTTCCTTGATTATGTAAGAAAAACAATTAAGTCGTGAATGCTAACCTCTGATTCTTCTGAAAATTTTTTTTTTTAGGAGCTGGGGAGGGGCAGAGAGAGGAGGAGAAAGAGTCTGAACAGACTCCATACAAAGTTGAGGTCACGACCTGAGCCAAAACCAAGAGTTGGACACTCAACAAGTGTGCCACCTGGGCTCCCCGTTTTTTTAAGTCAATGAATAATGTAGGCTAACACTTGAAAATTTGGCTGATAATATTCCAATTGGAGTTTCATTTCTTGGACAGATGTTTAGACTCAGCATACAGAATCTAGAATCTGCTAAATGATTTTTAAAATCTGCTATGTGACTTTCTATTCCTCCAAAAATGATCTGTTGAAGAAGACACTTTCCACTTAGCCCTGGTACAGATGTCAAATTAATGCACAAGATCTTACAAAAGAACTTCTTTATTTCAGCCTGTTCTTTTTCTTAAAAAAAAAAAAAAAAGAAAAGCCTCTGGTTTGCCTCCGGTTTTGTGGGTCTTTATAAACACTGAGAAACCAATCTTTTATAAAACACTGACACAGAAGAACTAACACTCAAATGAAATGTCCTGCTCTTACTTTAAGATGACCTTAAAATCAGTCAACAAACCCAAGTACTGTGAAATAATGAAGAAATACCAACCACAGTCCCCTGCCTTCTAGGAGTTTATCATACAGGAGAGGAGAAAATCAGGACCCAGGGAACACATCAGTGTTATCGGATGTTCCCTAAGGAAGAAGAGTCCCATGAATAAAAAAAGTCTGGGAAACACTGATGTTGTATCCCCCGTTTTTAAAAAAATTGCAGCAAAACATACGGAATGTAAAATTCGCCATCTTACCCATTCTAAAGTACACAATTCAGTATTAGTTGCATTCACAATGTTGTGGAAGGATCATCACCTCCCACCTCCAGAACTCTTCATTGTGCAAAGCTGGAACTCTCTGTTCATTAAACAATAACTGTTTCCTTTTCCTCCAGCCTTGGCATCATGTCTACCATCTGTCTCTCTGAATTTGACTACTCTAGGTATTTCATCTAAGTGGAGATGTTCTACCCTTTTTATATATTAAAACTTTGGCTAGTTCTGGTATAAGTCAACATGTCTCACTTTATCATGGTTATTTGCCACTGGCTCTTAGTACACTACCAGTAACACATGTGGAGAGACATATCTTGGGAGTCTCAAATGACAGGCACTGTGCTAGGGTCTGGAAATACTATGTGGAATCCAAAACAGAAATAAGGGAGTGGAGTTCAGAAGCAAGGTAAAATTGCAGAGTCATCCTTATGAAAACAAGATGAAGATGTGTAAGTAAATGAAGTATCGAAAGAGGAAGAACACAGAGAAATAGGAAGGTTTAGGAGTGAACCTCAAAGACTACAGAAATGGTTAGAAAGGTAAGAACAGATCTTATACTTACTAGAGAAACCTTGAGACTTTGAATTGATCACAAAAGGGCAGTGATATCATATAGAAAATTTACCAGTGTGACATACCAACAAATATTCTCAAACTCGTTATTGGCCATTAAAATAATCTAGGTGTAAGAAATGCACAAGAAAGTAATAAAGCAACCTTTGTTCGAATAATTCGATACAAAAATTGTGGCTTTAGCATTATTTGTGGTATCAGAAATGCAAAATAACCACAGGGGAACGACTAAAAGAAATCACTTGTAGCTCCATGTAAAGGAGTGACATTTAAAACAATGGCTTGCTATCAGGATCATGTCACCAAATGGTGTGTATGACTTTATAAAATTAGAAATTTTTGTATTTAAATTTTTCATAGCATTATTTGTCATGCACTCTGCTGACTTTACTAACATGAACTCTAGGCAAAAGATACAGTAAAGGCCAAAATACAATTATCTGGAAAAGAATTTCTCAATGAATAGGTGGTTTTGGTTTTTTTTGTTGTTGTTTGTTTGTTTTTAAGATTTTACCCATTCATTCGTGGAAGATAGAGAGGCAGAGGGAGAAGCAGGCTCCATGCAGGGAGCCTGATGTGGGGCTTGATCCCGGGTCTCCAAGATCAAGCCCTGAGCCGAAGGCAGATGCTCAACCACTGAGCCACCCAGGCATCGCTGGTTAAATCTTTGGGGGCTATTTCATTCAGTTCCACTAAACTCTTCCCTTGGGCTTTGTCTTGCCTCCTATGGTGCTCATCTGCTAATATCTATTACTTCTAGCCTTCTCTTATAACCTCTGCTGGCTTCTTACCTCCTTGAGAACGAGGGCAACGTCTTATTTTTGGATCTTCAGCCACTTCTGTTCTTCAAGAGCTGTCGCTGGCATCCCCAGCTGTCTTGCTCTGACCCAGTTGTATACCTCAACTAACTTTTATTATTGGACTTGCTCTATAGTACTGAAAGTATCTGTTACCTACTTCCTGTGCCACACGGAGAGCACTCTTTGGGAGCAGGACTGTAGTAGATGCTTGATGAGCATATGTCAATGCCTGATGCAAGGTGTCCAGTAGAATGGCTCTCACACCAAAGATGCTCCCTAGAGCTTGGTCAGTCAGTTGCTGGTGCCATTAATGGTTGAACATTTTGGTACAGAATGCTGACCTTCAGATTCGAATGTATTCACTCATTCAACAAACATTTGAGCACCTACTATGTGCCAGGCACTACTCAAGTCAGCAGAAAACTCACAGAAGATCCTTCCACTGATGGGACTTGTATATTATGTGTGAAAAATCAAACACTAGCCAGAGTAAGTAAAGCAGATACATGGAGTATGCCAGATGGTGCTGAGTGGTGCAAAAGAATATAAAGCAGAGACCAGTGATAGAGTATTGGGAGAGTGTAAAGATTTTTCCTCTAAAATGTATATTCCTGTGGAGCCCCCCGCCCCGGGTTCAGTTAAGACCTGAGAGCAAGTCATTGATGCTCGAAGGGAAAGAGTGTTCTGGGCCAGGGGAACAGCCAGTGTAAAGGCTCTGCGACTTTAAAGCACTGTGTGTTTGCAGTATTTCCAGAGGAATTCTAAGCAGACAAATTGGAGATGAGGTCTCCGTACAGCTTCGTAGGTTACTGTAAGGACTTCGGTTTTTACTTCAAGGGGTTTGAACGGAACAGTGACAGGATTTTACATGTAGTTTTAAAGGGGCACTCCTATCGTTAGTGAGAGAGCAGACATGAGGCAGGCAAGGGCGGGAGCAGGAAGGGGACTTGGCCGGCCACTGTAGCAACTGGAGGGAAGAGAGAGCTTGGGCCAGAGTGGAAGAGTGATGAGTAGTGGATGGGGGCTAGGGACAGGATTGGATTCTGGCCATGTCTGAAGATGGAGGGGTAGGATTTGCTGATGGATAGGGAGAGAGGAGAGAAGACTGTGTTGGGGAGGCTGTGCCCCTTGAAGACCATCTGCCCAGCTCTCTGTGATTGCTCATGGCTTGCATCACTCACTAGACTTTTTGCTTTTTCTCCCCGCTTGCTACCACCTACATCTTGAGCACTTGTATATAGAGTGCCTTGTGTTAGAGAACCTGTGCTCTAGCCTGCTGAGTGAAGCTGAAACCTGGGCTGGCCTTGGGTAGCCTTGTAAGGCTGAAGGATTAGTTGGCCCTAAGACTCTAGTGGGCATTGCAGAATAAGAGCCAGCAGAGAAGAAGGAAACCCAGAAGGTGGACATGGCAGTTAGGGGAGGGTCACAAAAAGGTTTAGATGTCACTGAGAAAGGGCTGAAAAGTATCCACTGACTTTACTAATCAGGTCATGCAGTGATTGAATTTAGTACCAGAGGGATGCCTGGGTGACTCATTGGTTGAGCACCTGCCTTTGGCTCAGGTCGTGATTTCAGGGTCCAGGATTGAGTCCCGCACTGGGTTCCCCACATGGAGCCTGCTTTTCTCCCTCTGCCTATGTCTCTACCTCTCTCTGTGCGTCTCTCATGAATAAATAAAGAAAATCTTTAAAAAAAAATTTAGTAACAGAGACCATTCTAATCGGGCAATTCTAAGAAAGATCCGTGTGAAACTATACAAAGCAACTTGCATTTTGATGACTGTATTTGAATCACAACCTTAGTAAGGATGAGAGCTAATGTGTTTTGATCACCTGTGACCTGCCAGGCTTCATTCTAACTGCTCAATTTTAAGGTTATCTTAACCTTTACAAAACCCTATGCGGGCTGTGCTGTTATGTTCACTTTACAGAACAGACGTGGAATAACTCAGTTAAGGATCTGGCCTGAGTCTGGGCCTAGAGCCAGGCTCTTCACCACTGATCTAAAGGCATGTGCGTGTTAAACTGCTAAGACACACGCTACACAACTAGTGCTGGACCGCCGTGGAGCATGCACCACAGCAATCCTGTGGCACATGCCCTTTTACAGTCCCTGGACATCACAGTCTGCAGACACTTCCTTCTGGTATCCGCCCTGGGTCACCTTGGAAATCAGCAGTGGCTGTCATCAGGGCAAAGTGCTTGAAAACAAACTCTTCTCAGACCTAAAATTCTCATTCACAGACACCATCTGTTCTCTGTGCTTTTGTGTGTATACATGGTCTTTCATACTTGGTCTCCTGTCTTGGTGCACTCACATTTTCATGTACCCAGATTTTCTTCTGCCTCAGGCCTCATGCCTTTAAGCCGATCACAGACACCTTTACTGAACCAGAGATACACACTTCTTAATCAGTGAGCAGGCTCAGTATGGTGATCAGCAGCAGTCACCGTGACAGAGGTCTCTCAAGGACCAGAGTGACTAGAAACATCAAGCAAGGCCTACAGAGAGTCCTGAGGTCTGGACAGGGCTCCTACTGGGGACCATCTCCTTCACTGCTATTATTAGGCATCCCTTCTCTCTGTCTTTATTGAAAAGCTAAGGGAGGAAAGGGGAGACTGTCCCCGCAAGTGTGTTACCTATGATGGAATTTGAACCTAGGGGTTTGGGTGACTGAGGAGGGTGCCATGGCAGCATGAGTCACATAAACTCATGTGAATGCATGAGGAATAGGGAAGGGACAGGACACTCAGGCCATATAGAAAAGGGACAGATTGTGTGTGTATGCATATACGTAAGGAGCCCATGTGTCAGCTGAGCCATAAAGGTTCTTGCCAACCTGCTGCCCAACCCCTGTGATCCTGGGAATAGAATGTATTTGGGCAATTAATCCTCTGTATTGTTGGGGGCCCCACAGATATATTCCTGACCCCACCGCATCATACAAGGCTTTCCAGCCGTCCTCCCACCAGACACCAAATGAACCAGGACTGAGTCATTCGCAGCAGGCCAGTTGAGATGTGAAGGGACGTGATTTTACACAGTGGTTAAACTTAAGATGTCTGAATCAAAGGAAGATGAAAGTATCTACTTCAAAGATGTGTGAGGATGGAAACCATGCAGAGTTGCTGAGTGTGGTCCCTAACACAAAGTTGGCCATAGTTAATAACCCAATAAACAAGTGTGTCCCCTACAACCCATATCTTAACTGAGATTTTGAGGGGTTTGTTTTGTTTTGTTTTTACAGTATTCTCATAACCCCTTCATCAAAGAAAGGTTAGCTCTCCATTGGTCTCTTCCTCAACAAGATTACCTATTAGGGTTAGCTAGTTGGCTAGGACATTCCTTTGTTAGCTTCTCTTCCCTGACCTGCCAGCTTCTTTCCCCATTTTCACTTATTTCGCTCTTCCGGTCTGTCAGGACTCCATTATTCCCCAGGAAGCCTTTCCTAATGTCTTTGCTCTGAAAACATACTTTTATTAGTTAGGTATCCTCTTAGCAACTGGTGTTTATTCTGTCCCTAGGAATTCCCTCCCATGTGTTCTCATTGATACCTTTAGGTTGTGCACCCTTACCAGCAGGGATTTGATTTCTTTCATCCTTGTATTCCCAGGGCTTGCTAAACTCCTGTAAATGCTTGGATACAGGTCGTGCACACCTTGATCCTGCTTGGTATACATATTAGTTTATGAGGACATCTTGTGGTCAGATCATTTATTGTATGAATAGACTTGATGCTGTTCTAACACTTACTTGCCACTGATGCACCTGTGAGGCAAAAACGTGACATGAACTTGTTTAGGATACTTTATATTATGTGGCTCTGTTTATCCTCAGCATAAACAGCAGCAAAACCACTAAAGTTATGGTTTGTGAAATCCCCAAAGTGTCTTCCTGGTGGGAGCCCTTAAAGGTCACTGTATATCCAGACTTCATAGTTAGTGTATATCTGGATTTCATAGTTAGTGTCGAAGGAAATTGAAGATAGACCTAGATCTAAATCTCAGTTCTATCACACCATAGATGATCCCAACAACAAACCACTGTGAATTTAATTTACAAAATGGAAATTGTCCCTTACTTATTGGTGTAATATATGTTAATGTTTAGTGCAGTGACTAGCAAAGGAAAATGCTAAGGTAGCAATTATTTAGAATCTAACCACTTAAGGCTTAAAACACCCCTCACCCCGAAATACAACAGACACACCCAATACCGATCTGTATTCAACCTGAATGCCTTTGGCCATGGTGAAAATCATAGTGCTAAATCCAGCACATTCCAGCCACAGCTCAGCTCCAACTTCTATATACTATGCTATGATGTTTTTCCTAATAATTTAACTAGGATATAAGAAACTTAGTTCTGTTATTTTTTCCAAAAGCTTGCTTTTTAAAGATTTTGATATAAAATTTTTAATTCGTTGTTCCATATTTTATCTTTCACATAATTCTTTTTTTTTTTAAGATTTTATTTATTTATTCATGACAGACACACAGAGAGGGAGAGAGAGGCCTAGAGACATAGGCAGAGGGAGAAGCAGGCTCCATGCAGGGAGCTCGATGTGGGACTTGATCCTGGGTGTCCAGGATCTGGCCCTGGGCTGAAGGCGGTGCTAAACTGCTGGGCCACCAGGGCTGCCCCACATAATTCTTTTTCATTATGATACTATGATACCTAAAAGCCAGCAGTTAAACTTTGCTGGATTCCGTTGTTAAACTTTTTATATTAATGGGTTTATGGTAGAAGTTTGTTGATTCTAGTAACTCATTGAATTACTGAATTTCTTCCAGTCTTTTTTTTTTTTTTTTTTAAGATTTCATTTATTTATTCATGGGAGACACATAGAGAGGCAGAGACACAGGCAGAAAGAGAAGCAGGCTTCATGCAAGGAGCCCCATGTGGGACTTGATCCCAGGACCCCAGGATCACACCCTGGGCCGAAGGCAGGCACTAAACCGCTGAGCCACCCAGGGATCCAAAGTCACTAGAAAAATTGCCCTCTACAAAAATTAGGCAATGTCCAAATTAAAGCTATCATGAGTTAACAGATCATAGGGGCCAGCTAGCTTTGTTGGTCCAGAATTTCTGTGAAGACATTAAGAGATGTCATCTTGTCACACACAAAGCTGAAAAGCTCAGAATATTTCTGCAGAGTGGAGATTTAACAAAAACTGTCTTTCCCTAAATATTCCTTTTTCTTTAAGAACAGTTTACCTATGGGTTAATTTCTATCATAGAGACATTGGTAACTTACTTGCATTTCTCATCAACTCTCTTAGGATCACTTAGTTAAAGATTTTATTTTTAAACAATCTCTACACCCAACGTGGGGCTTGAACTCACAACCCCCAGATCAAGAGTTGCATGCTCTACCAACTGAGCCAGCCAGGCACCTGTGGTGTGACCCCGTTTAACCCAGTGATTGTTCTTGATGGGCTGTTTGGGCTTTGCTAATACCAAAGAATGTTCAAAATTCTTTTTTTTTATACTCAGGTGACTCTTGTCTCTGCTGCCCCTGGGAAAGTGATTTGTGAAATGAAAGTAGAAAGCAACCATGCCAATAAATACGGCACTCTCCATGGTGGTTTTACAGCCACCCTAGTGGACAACATATCAACGTTGGCTCTGCTGTGCACAGAAAGGGGAGTACCCGGAGTCAGTGTGGATATGAACATAACGTATGTACCCAAACTGTACTACAAATAACTTTTTTTTTTTTCAAATAACTTTTTTTAATGAGAAAACTCATTTCAAACCACTAGGACTAATACATTCATGACATAAATAAAACTGGAGGTGTCCTGTAGTGTAGCTCTAGATGTGCCCTGAAGGTTCCCATAGCCTTCGAATGTGAAAATAGAGGAACTAATTTCCAAGTGCAGTGTGTATCAGGAGTGCAGGGGTTAGGACCTAAACATTCAAAACCGCAAACATTCAGCTTCTGTTACATATACTCGTGGGGGGAAATTGTCACAAACCCACAGCCTCTACCTGTTTCCCAATCCTTACAAGTACTACTTGTACAAATCATTTATGAGGGCCGTATTGAGTGGACAGAAAAAAGCCTGAGTAAAATTAAAAGAAAAGTGGATAAACCTTCATAAAGTATGTATTGCCATTGCCTTGTAACAAGGTGAAAACAAATGTCCAGGTTTGCAGTCTGTCTCTCTCTTTGCAACTGCAAACATGCTCTGTACACGTAAACTCCATGATCAGGAAGCAGTGCCACAGATGGCAGGCTGTCACTCACCATTGTGAAAATGCCTGCAGGGCTCATATGTTTTCAAGTGTAAAAAATTCACTTCCAGCATTAACAAGTACCCCTGCCATCCCTTATCAATAGAGTGCAGGGCCCAGGGATTTAGTTTCAAGACAACTAGTTTTTCCATCTACACAACAGAACAATGATTTTTTTGGAGTGGGGGCAGAGGACAGGCAGGGATTAGGGTGGGAAAGCCAATGCTATGGACCACGAGGGCAATGGAAATAATGTCAATTTTCTTTTTTTACGTTCTAAATTTAGGGTGCCTGAAGAAAATTCAGACTTTTCTTTTTTTTTTTTTTTTTTTTTTTAAGATTTATTTATTCATGAGAGACAGAGAGGCAGAGACACAGGCAGAGGGAGAAGCAGGCTTCAAGCAAGGAGCCTGACGTGGGACTTAATCTCCAGGTCTCCAGGATCTGCTGCGGAAGGCAGCGCTGAACCGCTGAGCCACCCGGGCTGCCCACAAATTCAGCCCTTCTTTACTATGGGAACAAATTGAGGGTGCAATAAGAAGTGCTCTTGAAATTAAGATCTCAGAGGTTCTGCTTGCTGTGGTGAGCATGTTCTGCAGTCCTTACCTTACTCCACATGGTAAGAGGTGAGGCTAGCCGACAACCCCCTTGGCCTCAGGAACCTCTCTTAAGAGCAGAGATTCTCAAAATGAGCACTGTTTCTCGTCATCTTCTGAGATACTACCGCTGCTCTCACAAGCCTAAAGAATTTTTTGTAAGTCAGACATAGTTTCCATGTATGTGTGGTCAAAGGTAGAGGTCACAATCAAGAACTGCCCGAGCTTCAAAACCTGACTCACTTGAACAGAAATACACCGTCTCAAAGATTTACTACAGATATTTAAAAAATAAATGAGTGACAATTTAGGAGTAAGACAGGTAGGGAGGGGTCTCTTAAAGATACATACAACTCATCACCTGGATTCTAAGGGCCTCCTTGCAATTCCTTATTGTTCTTACATTAAATCATCTTTAAGTGCAGAATTTACTCACATGCCAGTTACATAAATTCTAAACACCAATGACAAGATACAGTAGTCCCCTCTTAGCCACAGGGCTACATTCCAAGACCTCCAGTGGATGCCTGAAACCACAGATAGTACTGGACCCATTGTATGTTTTCCCTATACACACATACCTATGATCAAGTTGCAACGAGGCACTGTAAGATAAACAATGATAATAAAACAGAACAAGCATCAGCTACTGTAATGCTGCAGGAATGTGGTCTCTGAAATCACCGTATTGAACCGTATGCACCCTTCTAGTGAGGCCGTGAGATACAGTCCCCACATGAAGTGAGGGGAGTGGCATAGGCAGGGGGTGCAGCTTTAGGCTACTGTTGATCTCTGACAATAGGTCAGGAGGATCTGGACCCCTGGGTGGCTCTGCAGTTGGGCGCCTGCCTTTGGCTCAGGTCACGATCCCGAGATCTGGGATCGAGTCCCACATCGGGCTCCCTGCATGAAGCCTGCTTCTTCCTCTGTGTCTCTGCCTCTCTCTCTCTGTGTCTCTCATGAATAAATAAATCTTTAAAAAAAAATAAGTCAGGAGGATCATCTGCTTCCTTCTGGACCACAGGTAAGGGGGAACCTGCTGAGTTAGACGCCAGGCAATACTTCACCCAGGATTTCAGCAGATCAGATAAAAGCTGGAGAAAATCTTTCACCAACCCTGAATAAATAGGAAATGGAAAACTTAAAGGTGGGTAGGGAACACAACTTCCCACATTTATAGGAAAAGAAACTTAAAAAAAAAAAAACAAAACAAACTTGTGTGGATATGGAAAGGGGAAGATGAACTTGGTCAGGACCAGCCATTCAAATGTGATGGGACAGAAAACTTACTGATAACTATTCTTAAACTACTTTGAGGAAAATAAAGAAAACATAAGAAGGCTGTTAAGAGATACAACTAGCCCTCTTAAAAAAATTGTTAGAAATGTTTATAAATTCAAAAAATGAAAAATTATTTGCTATTAACTATATTTGTTTCCCTTCAAGGTACATGTCCCCTGCAAAAATAGGAGAAGACATAATGATAACAGCACATATTCTGAAGCAAGGGAAAACACTTGCATTTACCTCTGTGGATCTGATGAACAAGACCACGGGAAAATTGGTAGCACAAGGCAGACACACAAAACACCTGGGAAACCAAGACCAGCATGTTAACTGGAAGATACCCAACAACAAAGACCAAGTGTAAATTTGACTTGAACAAATAGAACTTTCAGGATAAGTTAGCACAACCAGAAATTGTTAGGAATTATTTTCTTTGGGAAAATGCCATAGGAACCAAGTGGGACGTAGGATGGGACTGTTTTTCATTTAAAATTTCTTCAGTTTGTTTGTAATCTTATAGAGTTGATACTTGGGTGAAAAAAATCCTTAGCTGAAAGTGTTTCTGAAAACTTAGGTAAAGCAAAGAAGCCAGCAAGGCCATTTTGAGAGATTACCTTAGAGCTAATGTCCAATATTAAGCTATTAGAGAAATACAGGAAGCAACTTTAAATAAATTTGGAAGGGATCCCTGGGTGGGTCAGTGGCTTAGTGCCTGCCTTTGGCCCAGGGCGCGATCCTGGAGTCCTGGGATCGAGTTCTGCATCAGGCTCCAGGCATGGAGACTGCTTCTCCCTCCTCCTGTGTCTCTGCCTCTCTATCATGAATAAATAAATCTTTAAAAAAATAAATTTGGAGACATTAACAGTTAAAGGCTGATTCTCCTTTGCTTGTCATGGTGCTCTGTTAGTAGACTTCCTAGTAGCATTGAGCATGTAGGACTGGCATCTAGTTCTTAATTTCTAATATTTCCCTCCAAAAGGAACCTGGGCTTCTTGGAGAAAATAGCTGATGCAAGGACTGGGGAACTGGCATTAGGGAAATTGACATTAACATATTTTGTGCTTCAAAGTAAGCAAGTGTTCAAGAAAATAGTTAAGAGGCATGCGAACTGTGCACGTGTTATCATTTAGTTAGATATTATAGGGCAGAGACAGGAGGGCTCTTCCTCATGACAGAATGCTGCTAAATGTGGTGGGGAGGAATAGATACTATTTTGCAACTATCATAGTAAACATTGGTCACAACCAAAAATCAAAAATCGCTGGTGGTCCCAATAAAGAACAGAGCATTTCCATGTTGTTTCCCGGATTGCTTCTTAGTTACAAGGGAAAAATAGTCACTATACAATTCAGAAACAAGACACCACCTCGACCAGTCAAAATTCATACCAAGAGCAAATTGACAGTGCATTTCTGGATATTAACTGGAGAAGGGAGTGAGGTTACATGAATTGGGTGCTGGCCAGAGTGCATAATCCCAAGTTTAACCACGAAGAAGCATCATTCAGATGCAAAATGAGGAATACTATTTTAAAAAATTAGCCTACTCTTCAAAAAAATGTCAGGGTCCAAAACAAAGGCCAGATTAGAGACTAGAGATTTGACAGCTAAATGCCAACAGTCCTGTAGTGGACCGTTGTTGGGGTGGGTTTTAAATTAAAAACAGGGTATTGGGACGCCTGGGTGATTCAGTGGTTGAGCATCTGCCTTTGGCTCAGGTCGTGATCCCGGGATCCGGGATCAAGTCCCACATCAGGCTCCCTGCAAGGAGCCTGCTTCTCTCTGTGTCTGTCATGAATAAATAAATCTTAAAAAAATAAAAATAAAAACGGTATTTAGGATGATGAACAAAACTGGAATATCAATGACAGATTAAGGTATATCAACATTACATTTCCTGGATTCGGTAACTTTACTGTGGTTATGCCAGAATAGCCCTGTGCTTGGGACTAGGGGGCAAGTACTAGGGGCCAAGGAGTAAAGATGTATGCATGATGTATGTACCAAACAAATGATTCAAAAGAGACGTACAGGGGATCCCTGGCGGTTTAGTGCCTGCCTTCGGCCCAGGACATGATCCTGGAGTCCCAGGATCAAGTCCCATGTTGGGCTCCCTGCATGGAGCCTGCTTCTCCTTCTGCCTGTGTCTCTGCCTCTCTCTCATGAATAAATAAAATCTTTAAAGTATATATATATATACACGTAGAAAAACAGTGGGAAAAAATGTGGCTAAGACGTGGGTAAAGGTTATATAGAACTTTGTTAAAACTTTTCTAAATTTATTCTAAAATAAAAACTTGCTCTTTGCACTCAGGACTGTTGGCAGTCCCGAGCTTTGAATAGGACCCACTCATGAGACATTCAAAACCATTTGTTCAAAGAGATTCTAATTTTTTTAGAAGATTTTATTTATTCATGAGAGACACACACAGAGAGAGAGGCAGAGACACAGGCAGGGGGAGAAGAAGGCTCCATGAAGGGAGCTCGACGTGGGGCTGGATCCCGGGTCTTCAGGATCACCCTGGGCTGAAGGCAATGCTAAACCGCTGAGCCACCCAGGCTGCCCAAAAGATTCTAATTTTCAACTGAGAAAATCTGTGAAAGCATTTTGAAATTAAGAATATTATTTGGTGGGGGGGTGGGATAAAAAAAAAAATTTTTTTTTCTGGGGGAATGCCTCGTGGCTCAGTAGTTGAGTGTCTGCCTTTGGCTTAGAGCGTGACTCCAGGGTCCCTGTACGGAGCCTGCTTCTCCCTCCACCTATGCCTCTGCCTGTCTCATGAATAAATAAAATATTTTGAAAATGTATTATTTTTCTGGGACACCTGGCTGGCTCAGTCAAACATGCGACTCTTGACCTCGGGGTTGTGAGTTAAGAGCCCCATGTTGCATGTGGAGCCTGCTTTAAAAAATCTATTTTTCTTTTCCATGAAGCAAGGAACAAGACCAACCTGATAACTGCTAAAGCTGACAAAATGTCTTTTTGATTCCTATTCCTTGAATTACAAACCCATCTACCATATTTTGTCCTAAGTTTGCTGTGTAACTAGACTAAAATATAACCTGTAAAATAACCCCCAGGGTCATCAGTTAACACCTACCCAGTAACTTGGAAAAAAGAAGTTACCACTTCAAGTTTTGTGTATTCACCTGAATAGTCAGGGAACTTTCACCTATTTTATTTAGGTTTTCATTTTTTCAAATTCCAACCAGAAGCTAAATACAATTGGAAACCAGTAAGCACTAAGTTTTACTCCAAAGGAGTAGGATCATTCAGATTTACTCCATAAAAGTATGCAACCCTTAAGCAAAGCTTTTCTTCATTAAAAAGAAAAAAAAAAACAAAAACAAAAACCCAAAAAACTATACAGTAGTCTTTCCTTATGTTCATTGCACAAGTGAGTTCTGCTTTTAGAGCTTTGACAGTGAATGGTTTTTAAACAATTTAAAGATCCCAACTTTAGTAACTTTTTTCTACTCCAAAAAACCCTCAAGTTTTCCTTTAGGATAGGGTAGAAACCAGTATTTTCTGCACAATTTCACTGGGTTTTCTTTGTAATAAAAATCTCTTTAAAACCAAAAAGAAAAATCCTTCATCTATCATGGTTTCTGCAGCTATGAATTTCTCAGTTTTATAGCTGCTTTAGCTACCTCAGACTCCAGGTCTGTTTTAATGTGTATAAACTGTATCCACATTCAGCAGAATACTCTCCTAACAGCAACTTAGGGAAAGAGATCTGGAAATAAAATACATTTATGAGTACCAGGAAACAAACATGGCCCAGTAAAACATGAGGCAAGAATGCCTACAATGAGATGCTTTTTTTTTTCCTTTCATTTAAGAATTCTTTCCAGTGGTTGTGTATCTTTTTTTTTTTTTTTTTTTTTTGAACAACCACTTCTGGTCATTAGAATGAATCTGACAGTGCTCTGGAACAACGGTGATTACAGCAAAGCTATTAAGTTTTTTTTTTAAATGTTATTTATATCTTTTACATTCACTTCTCACCCTCTAAATACTGATGACAGATGTCAAGAGGCAAAAACCAGCACAAATGGAAAGACCATCAAAAATGAGTATCACCTTGTGCTTTCAGATACATTTAAGCATTTCAGTGTACAATAGTCCTTTCATTTCACATTTTTAGTAAGATGCTGATGCAGTGCAGCAAATATGCAAAGCATCTTCTTTCACATAGTCCGTGCAGAAGACACACCTAATTTATTTTTAAGTTCTGAGACACAAATAACCAAAAAGGAAAAAAAAAAAAATCCAGGATGAACAAGTTTCAAAATGCATAGTGTTCTGTGCATGAGTCCATTTGCTTTAAATTCTGAAAGAATAAAGTATAAGAAAACAAGAAAACAAAAAACTGCTGCTGCACTCTGTGATCTTGTCCATTTTGCTGGTCAGCACTCTATTCTGGCATGTAGGGATGGAGGTGATCCTCTATGGTGCCAACTGCCCAGTGGGTAAGCTGTTCCTGTGGCAGGTAGAGGCAGATGCTGCATAACTTGAAGATTGTAGCTTTGTTTTTTGGAGTCTGGAAGGGGAATAATTTTAATAATCTTAGTAAGACTTTAACAACAGTTTGTCACATGAAGTTAATCTCCCCCATCACCGAATCAAGCAATCATGGACACAATAATAATGCATATAGAGCAAGGGAATTAATTATGGTCTGAACCCATAGGGACCTCAATTTAGTCAGGAAGACAAAACTTTGCCATATAAAATATAGAAAGAATAAACATGATTATAAACTAAATAAATGTTTAGAGAATTCATTAAAAGAAAATTAAATGTCTGGAAAGTCCACCATGGACAACTTGCCAACGGGAAATAAAGTTAAAGGCACTTCACAGAGATAGATCTAAATAGAGGCGTGAAGTCATAATTATACATAGAAAAGACAACAAAGGTGGTCAGAACAGAAGTTAGAGAAAAGAAATAGATAAAAAAAAGAAAAGACCTAAAGCATTACCTGGGGTAAAGGACTGGAAGAAAACGAAAGTATTACCATTACTACTACTACAACATCTGCCATAGCAGACGTGCTAGCTGCCTTCACAAATCACTAGTAAATGGAAAATGAAAGCTACCCCCCAGGCCCACCTTCCAAGTTGTCACTACAGCACTTCTTTAAAAAAAGGGCAAAAGCAGTCTATACATGTAAATGAACTTACACATTATGCACAGTATTTTTTCATTTTTTTCCATTTTCAATGTTACAACCACCTTATGAATATCATTTATTCAACAAAGAACATGCTCACAGGAGTAACTGGTCTGAGATTTCACAGCTAGTAGGTGGCTGCACGTGGATGAGAATCCAGATTCGAGGCCTGTGCCTCACTACCACTTGCCCATCCAAAATCATCATTTGGTCTAGTTCTTCTTTTCATATACCTTATGTTATGATAAAGGACACAAGATCTCTGCTAGATGATCCTAATCAAGTTCCTTAGTTTTTTGATTTCCTCACCTACAAAGTGGGAGTAATGAGACTTACACTTCCACAAGACTGTCGTGAGGGTTAAATGAGCTCATACTAGTAATATGCTATGCTGCCACTCTCCTACCAGGTCCTTCATTCTTCTATATTATGGTGCAAATATGGCAACATCTGTGGTTTATAGGAAGATCAAGAACAGAACCTGAAAGAAGGGGGACCGAGGGGCATGAAGGACCAAATGCATCTATAACGAGGGTGACACCAGCCATCCCCCTTTGCCCAGGGGGCTGGGGTTTCTAGGATTTGGGACTTTCAGTGAGAAAACCAGGCATTCCAGACAGACTGCTGGTCACCCAAATTTAGTTTATGAGCTTAACAATTTTCTTCTCATTAAAAGGATTCAGGCTATTTGCTTCATAAAGCACAGAAAACATCCAACCTTGATCTAAAACAGGAGATAATTTACTACTTATTTAGCAAAGTAACTCCTTCAAGTCACCAGTCATTTCTATATATTATTGATCTATATATTTGCAGGAAAATGAAGTCTCTACATTAGTACATTGTCATTATTAAATCTTCTAGGACTAAAAGTCTCTGTTGTAGATTCCATAATACAAGTCAATAGCCTGCTATTACATATTATCTCAATAAATTACTCAAAGTACACAAGTATTTAAAAATTAAAAATATCTACCGTAAGAGAGCTAAGGTAAAGGAGAAATGGGAAAAAAAAGTCCCCCAAACCCAACCAAGTCATGGTTTTTGTTTAATGAAATCCCTCCACTGAAATTAACTTTCTTCTGTTAATTCTCACAGCTCTTATTTGTACCTATAATACTATAGGTACTTAAGACTTTCTTACAAGATACAAAATCAGTATGTAATCTTGCCAAGTGGTCTTCAGCTCCTTCAAGGCAGCAGCAGGATTCACCTTTGTATTTTTTACTACCTCACAGACTCTAAAAATAAACCCATTGTTTACTATGCAAAATTAGTATCACAAATACTCTTCTAAAAGTCTTTACTTAAATCTCCTTCTCAGAGACGCCTCCTCTGGTGGCACCATCAAAGTTCACACCCAAAAGTTTACGCATCCTACACCCACTTCCTTTGAGCGCTCATCACTGTCCAACGGCATACAGTACTGCTCTATTGCCTCCCCCACAGTGGAGTAGGAAACCATACAGACAGAATTTTTGTCTTGTTCACTGCTGCACAGCGCCTGGCACATAGTAAGTAGGCACTGATTTGTTGCATGAATGGTAATTAAAATGATGCTATTTTTAAAGATTAATAACAAGGTATCTTACAAATTTTAAGGGAGGACATTCAGGTTTAGGTTGATGAAAATAATGTTCTAGAGAATAAATAATCTGGAATACCAGGATTGCTTAAATTGGAAGTGCTTGTTTTAAACACATGTGCATCTTTTATGGGATGCCTGGGTGGCTCAGTGGCTTAGCACCTGCCTTCAGCCCAGGGCATGATCCTGGAGTCCCAGGATCAAGTCCCACATCAGGCTCCCTGAGTGGTGGAGCCTGCTTCTCTCTCTGCCTATGTCTCTGCCTCTCTCTCTCGGTGTCTCTCATAAATAAATAAAATCTTAAAAACAAAAAAAAAAAACCCCACACGTGGATCTTTTAAATACTTCATCCCTTTAGATTTTTATTTAAAAGGTCTAGGGCCAAAGCTTCTCCAAATAAAATGTGTTACTACTCACCTAAGGATTTTGTTCAAAACATAAGATTCTCTGAGTAGGACTGGAGCAGAGCCTGCGATTCTACATATTTAAGAATCTGTTATCATCTGTTGACCATATTTTACAAAGAAAAGCTCTACAGCAGCATTTCTTAAATTCTACTGCAGACTGGAATCATGACTTTTAAAAGCTCCCTGTAGTTCTAATATGCAGCAAAGTTTGGGAACCACTGTTCTAAGGTGGTATCTGTTTGATTTTTAAGTAACTTCAAAAATAATGCAGTGTTGAAGTGGCAAAACAGAATTAAGATATATAGAAAGCAGTATGCTAATGAATAAGCTTTTTATTTTTTTTTTCTTTTTATTTTTTTTTCTTTTTTAATTTTTATTTATTTATGATAGTCACAGAGAGAGAAAGAGAGAGAGGCAGAGACATAGGCAGAGGGAGAAGCAGGCTCCATGCACTGGGGAGCCCAATGTGGGATTTGATCCCGGGTCTCCAGGATCGTGCCCTGGGCCAAAGGCAGGCGCCAAACCGCTGCGCCACCCAGGGATCCCTGAATAAGCTTTTTAAATAAGCTATTAAGTAGTTAAACAAAGCTTACCTGCAAGTGCTGTCTGTCAATGAAGAGAAACACTGACTGGTTAGGATTGTTGACAACAATTCCAGTCTTGTCCTTGCGGCTCAGTACATGCAGAAACTGTTTTTCATAGTCACCGTGATGAAACTCAAATTTGGCCTAATTAAGAAATAAGTTTACATGTAACTACAAAGACGTTACCTACCTGAAACATCTACTGCACCCATATGCATATAGGGTGTCCAATATGGCAGTCCAATAAGGCAGTCTTAATTTTAATTCATTAAATGCAGTTTAAAAATTCAATTATTTTTTTTAAAGATTCATTCATTCATTCATTCATTCATTCTTTATGGGGGGCGGGGGTAGAGACACAGGCAGAGGGAGAAACAGGCTCCATGCAGGGAGCCTGACATAGGACTCAATCCCGGGTCTCCAGGATCAGGCCTGGGCTGAAGGTGGTGCTAAACCGCTGAGCCACCCGGGGTGCCCTAAAATTCAGTTTTTAAAGTTAGCCAGGGGGATCCCTGGGTGGCTCAGCGGTTCAGTGCCTGCCTCTGGCCCAAGGCGTGATCCTGGAGTCCTGGGATTGAGTCCCATGTCGGGCTCCCAGGATGGAGCCTGCTTCTCCCTTTGCCTGCCTCTCTATGTCTATCATGAATAAATAAATAAAATCTTAAAAATCAATCAATCAAGCTAGCCACATTTCAAATGCTCAATAATCCAATGTTATTCTGGACGGTCTATTGAGTTATACTCCATCACAGAAAAGTTCTAGTGGATAGTACTCCACTACAGAGTTTGACCTTCAAGAAAAACTGCACCAGTGACTAGATCCTAGTTCTCAATGATTTTATGCCAAATTTTATAAAACATTTTTTGGGGGGGGGGGGGTGCACACACACTGTGCATGGGGTAGGGTGAAGGAGAGGAGAGAATAGCAAGACGACGCCCTACGCCCTGAGTGCAGAGTTCAATCTCACAATTGAGATCATGATAGGAGCTGAAATTAGGCATTGGGTCTTTAACCAACTGAGTCACGCAGATGCCCCTAAAATGAGATTTTCAAATCTGACTCAAGACTCCCAAGTTAGTACTTTAATTGAGCCCAATGACATGTATCTCCTTTCTATTACAAAGAACACACACTATGGATGGCTTTTATAAAGAAATATATTCCAATCTCAGCTGCACATCTCACTACTTATGTGACCTTGTACATATCTTCCCTACTTTACTAAACTTCAGCTTCCTCGCCTATAAAACAAATGGGTTCTAGCCCATTAGGACAGTGAAGAGGATTACATGCAATGTAAAGCCCACACCGGAAATATAGTTCCAGTCCTCACACAGATGAGCTTGAGGATATATGAAACCCCTGAGGGACACCTTGGTACCTCAATGGTTGAGCATTTGCCTTTGGCTCAGGTCGTTATCCCAGGGTCCTGGGATCAAGTCCCACATTGGGCTCCTTGCAGGGAGCCTGCTTCCCCCTCTGCCTATGTCTCTGCCTCTCATGAATAAACTCTTAAAAAAAAAAAAAAAAAATCCTTGCAATTTTTGGAAATGTCATGTGGATTTTTTCCAGATTAAAAAAGTTTTAAGGGAGATCCCTGGGTTGCTCAGCGGTTTAGCGCCTGCCTTTGGCCCAGGGCGTGATCCTGGAGTCCCGGGATCGAGTCCCGAGTCGGGCTCCTGACATGGAGCCTGCTTCTCCCTCTGCCTGTGTGTCTCTGCCTCTCTCTCTCTACGTCTATCATGAATGAATGAATAAATAAAAATATCTTAAAAAAATTAAAAATAAAAAAATTTTAAGTTATGAAGAACATGAGGAAGATCTACTCTAACCTCTCACAGAACGTCTGTGGAGACCAAATGCTGGGTGAAATGACTAAGCTAGTGGAGAATTCAAGAAACAGAAACCTTGGGACGCCTAGGTGGCTCAGTGGTTGAGTGTCTGCCTTCAGTCAGGGGCATGATCCTGGAGACCCAGGATAGAGTCCCACGTCGGGCCCCCCGCATGGAGCCCGCTTCTCCCTCCCCGTGTCTCTGCCTCTCTCTCTCTCATGAATAAATAAAATCTTTCTTTAAAAAAAAAAAAAAAGAAAGAAACAGAAACCTTAAAGAATCTTATATTTAGATAATGTTAATTATTAAAAAAAATTGTTAGTCCATTTGATTCAGGCAGTTTTTATTCTTCTGTTATGTCAAAGACTATAGGAAACACCAACATGGAAAAAAATCATTAGTTCTTGACATCTAGAATTTTATTTTTTTTTAAATTTTTTTTAAATTTTTTTTATTTATTTATGATAGTCACAGAGAGAGAGAGAGAGGCAGAGACACAGGCAGAAGGAGAAGCAGGCTCCATGCACCGGGAGCCTGATGTGGGATTCGATCCCGGGTCTCCAGGATCGCGCCCTGGGCCAAAGGCAGGCACCAAACCGCTACGCCACCCAGGGATCCCGACATCTAGAATTTTAGCACCCAACTTTTCTTATAAGCCATAACCTAAAAAAAAAAAAAAAAAAAAAAAAAAAAAAAAATAAGCCATAACCTAAGCTAACATAAGCTAAGCTACCCTACAAAGGATTGTGTAAATACGATATTCTACCCTATCTCTGCACAAATTCAAATGTTTACTGAACTCTTAGTATATGAAATACATGTTATTAGATACTGAAAAATATGAGTAGTTATTCCACCTAAGGGGCTCTTACACTGCTCAGAAAGACAAGCACATGCAGATATAAAACCTAACTTGCTTCATAGCTTTCTTAGAATAAGAATGTGGTTATCTGTATAACTCTAAAATGGATTCTTATCTTCAAAGTGCCATGTGAAGAAGGGAGAGATAACTAGCCCGTGGGTATTGTGGGCAGTAGTAGCAGGTGATTCTGGATTGGGTCTTGAAAGAGGACAGTGATTTTTCCCTGTCCTCTTTCTTTACTAAGAAAAAGGTAGTCTGGGAAATGCCATTCCCAGAAAAGACCAACATAAACACTAATGTATCAAAATCAAATACTGTGCAGGGAGCCTATCTGGCTGGCCCTGTGGGTGAAGTGTCTGCTTTCGGCTCAGGTCCTGATCTCAAGGTCCTGGGATCCAGCCCCAGGATTGGGCTCTGCTCCATGCTCATCAGGGAGTCTGCTTGTCCCTCATTCTCTGCCTCTGCTTCTGCTCATGTGCTCTCTATTGAATTTGGGTAGAACAGTCCACACCAAAGGTGGGAAGGAATTGATTTAGGAAGGAACAGTCCACACCAAAAAGAAAACTAGTAAGTGGCATGAAAGTAATGTCCAAAAATAACAAAATATTTGAGTAGTGTGATGAAGAACTAACCTGCAGCAAGAGAATTTAGGGACAAAGAGGAAAAAGATACTTTAACAGCACCTCCCAGCACTTCATAGTACTATGAATATAGCAGAAACTCTATTGAAAAACAACCTGTACTCTGGTTCCAACTAAATCTCATTACTATTCAGATTTCCAAATGCCTTAAGGAATTAAAAAAAAAAACAAAACTTTTCGAGTTAAAGTTTACCTTTCCTTTTCTCATTTATCTTAAGAACTATTTTATATTTAAAGCTTCTCATTCAGGATACTCATTTATTTTATTTTATTTTTTTTTTTTTAGATTTATTTATGATAGACATAGACATAGACATAGAGAGAGGGGGGCGGGGGGGGGCAGAGACACAGGCAGAGGGAGAAGCAGGCTCCATGCTGGGAGCCCGACGCGGGACTCGATCCCGGGACTCCAGGATCGCGCCCTGGGCCAAAGGCAGGCGCAAAACTGCTGAGCCACCCAGGGATCCCCTCATTTATTTTAAATTACCGGGAAAGTAAATTCATCTTTACATCGAACTGGTTTCCTCTTGCTGAACTCTAAAATTACACGGCATTACCTCTATCCTACATAGTGCTTATATTCAGTCCATAATTTAAGGTTTTCACAATATAGGGCACTTCCCGTAGTACAGAGCAGCAAACTACGGGCATAAGCTTTACAGGATTTATGTCTTGACTGCCACTTAACTGCATGACCTTGGGCTGTTTACCTACTAATTGCCTCAATTTCTTCATTTGCAAAAGGAGCTTCCTACCTGCATAATTCTTAGAAAGATGAGAGTAAATGTACACAAGGTATTCAGGAGATAGCCTAGCAGTCAACACTCAATAAATAGCCATGATTTAAAAAAGCAGATGTCAGACAAGACTATTTCAACACGATTATTCCAAATAAGATGTCAGAGGAAAAGACAAAGTATTAGAAATTATTTTATTTTATTTTTAAAGATTTTATTTATTTATTCAGACACAGAGAGAGAGAGAGAGGCAGAGACACAGGCAGAGGGAGAAGGAGAAGCAGGCTCCATGCAGGGAGCCGGATGTGGGACTCGATCCCTGGTCTCCAGGATCACACCCCAGGCTGCAGGCAGCGCCAAACCGCTGCACCACCGGGGCTGCCCAAATATTAGAAATTTAAAAAAATAAAAAATAAATATAAAAAATTTAAAAAAAAAAAGAAATTTAAAAAAATATGAGAAACAGACCAAATTTTTCCAATAGCAAGTATATGAAAAATAAATATATATTTATGCATAATATAAATATACATGTACACTATATGTACTATATATATATTTGTGTACAATACAAATATATATATATCTCTCTCTCCTACCAGTGCTCCTGGAGAGCAATTACAGTTGAGATGCAAGACCTGCTCTGATAACCATAAACATGCCTTAACATTCCTGTCTTCCTACTTTTAAGATTTTATTTATTTATTCATGAGACACACAGAGACAGAAGGCAGAAACATAGGCAGAGGGAGAGGCAGGCTCCATGCAGGGAGCCTGATGGGGGACTTGATCCCAGGACTCCAGGATCACGCTCTAGGTGAAGGCAGACGCTCAACCAACCACTGAGCCACTCAGGCATCCCTGTCCTCCTCCTTTTTATATCCAACTCATATTCTCCCAACAAGTTCACATGAGTCAGATATCGTCCACTAAAGGAAGACATATAATACTTTTACCTATATTTAGGCCATATGTTATCCTTAAAACTTTTTTCTGTCAAGTGGAATCTTAGAAAAAGGAACAATAATTTATTTGAGCTGATGTGCAGGAACATTACCATGGAAAAGGGGCAGTACACCAACTTGTCTATCATACACAAAAGCACCACAAAGATGCTTCATAGTAATAGATGAATGCAACGTTTTTTCAATAGTAATTTTCATGTTTCTAACCAATTAGCCTAAAATAGGCATTCTAATATTTAGGATGCTTAAAATGAGTTTTTAAATGTCATTATTTAGGTTTCTAATTGTAAAGTACAGTCAATGTCAAGTTATAAAATATATGTATATATGTACAATAAAGAAAACAAGTCATAGCTATACTTGACTTAGAACTAACCATAACATTGTGGCGGATAATATTGTACTTTCTCCTGTGTGTATAAAAATACTATAAATAAAATTATGATCACTGATATTTGGGTAAATGCTCCTAAAAACTGGAAATTTTCTAGTACATCAGTGACAAGTCAAAGTTAGCACAACGTCAAGGAAGACTACTTAAGAATCACTACCAGATTTACTTTTCCTATATATGTGTGTGTGTGTGTGTGTGTGTGTGTTTATTTTAAAGATTTTATTTATTCAAGAGAGACAGGCAGAGACACAGGCAGAGGGAGGAGCAGGTTCCCTGCAGGGAGCCCGATGTGGGACTTGATCCCAGGATCATGATCTGAGCCAAAAGCAGATGCTCAACCACTGAACCACCCCAGGTGACTCTCCTGTATAGTTTTATACACAACTCTACTTTTGAAAAGGGGTTGCTTTCTTTAAGATTTTGTTTGAGAGAGCGAGCGAGTGAGCATGAGTTGGGCGAGTGGCAGAGGGAGAAGCAGGCTCCCGGCTGAGCAGAGAGCCTGATGTGGGACTCAATCCCAGGACCCTGGGATCACTACCTGAGGTGAAGGCAGACGTTTAACTGAGTCACTGAGGTGCCCCTTGAAAAAGTTTTTTTTTTTTTTTTTTTTTTAAAGGGTTTCTTAACCCATTTCTTAGATTACACTCCTCTGAAAACCGGGTAACTAAGTATACTATTTCAGGAGTGTGTGGGGTGCAGATCTAAAGTTCATTCTTAGGCTCCTCTACAAATCAACAAATATCTACCTGATAGATTTTCTTTGGCCGTAATTTTGTTTTATTTTTCCCGGCCATAATTTTAAAGACACATTAGGGTAGTTAGGACCACCTCATTCTCAAGAGATCTGTCACCCAAGTCCTTTCTCCTCTCCCATCACAATATTCAAACAGAGGGGAGCAACTCATGAAGTAAAACTGATTAACAATGCATATTCCAAAAAATTTTCTTAACTTAGGCCCTATTCCAGGAGTTTTTACTGAGTGCACACCACACTTAGAAAAAAATACCTGAACAGGCCTAAAAGGCTCATCAGATTCCTTCCACCTAGAAAACAGGAGACAGACAATTTTTTCAATATCATTCCGAGGCCAAAGAATGAAATCCATCTCCTGAGTACAGCCAATTACATCCTATAAAAGAATTAAAAAAAAAAAATTACTTTCAAAGAAACAAAGCTGTAACAAGCAATGCCACAGATTACAGGTGTGATTATAGAAACATTTCATAAGTACAAAAGATCTACTATGTATCATTTTATACATCAAGAGGTAATAATAGGGCAGTCTACAATCTGAATAGCTCATGGCCTAATTCTAATTTTTATCTTATAGGGTCCACCTACAGTCACCCAGTCCAATGTTCCTCACACCACGACCTAAATTAATCAGCACATGGTGAAAACTTCAACTGAAGCTGATTTTTCTTGTTAAGTCCTTGTATTTTTATTTCCATTTTTTAAAACCAGAATCTCGTTAATATTTAAGCAAAGGTGTCTTGAAGCTAATATTAATAAACATGTTCTTATTACAGCTTAAGTGCTATTATAAACTTACAGAAAACTATTTTCTCCATTCCTGTTCCTTATTATCACAGCCCAGTCAATTAATTTTCAAAGGCCAATAAACCTCTTTTGGACCAGTACATGGTTATCTCTAGCCTTCCCCAATCCCAGTAATTGTGGGGATCTCTTGGTTCAAGTATGTTTGTGTTAACTTCCAAAAGTTAGAGGTTGGGGAGCAGTAATTCCTTCTACTTTAAATTTCTTATAAGGAACATGTTGTTAGTTCTCTCCCCAAAATGAAAAATACAATGAACAGTTAAATATTCCCAGCAATAATATACACCATTATCAGAATACCACACATAAAAATATCCATATTTTATCTGAACTTTTTCTTTTCTTTTCTTTTTTTTTTTTTTTTAAAGAATTTAGACCTGAGCTGAACCCAACTGTTTAACTGACTAAGCCACCCAGGCACCCTGAAGTCAACTTTTTAAGACTTGTGACCACAGTAACTACCCATACTTAGAGGGAAAACGCAAGTTTAAATCACAAAAACTTACCAAATCAAGAGTGAAAAACAGAACTTACCCTTCTCATAGACTGGTATCGAGGAGCATGGAGCTGTACCACATCCTTCTGTAAAAGCTCTATGGAACTTTCCAAGGAATAGCTGGAGTCTCGCACACCTTTCAGGATATTTTCTTCATAATTATTTGTCATAACTGGTATAACCTCAGACACTTCAAAAAGTGCTGACTTTTTCTTCTAAAAAAAACGGGGGGGGGGGAGAAGATGTATTAACTCGCCCGTAGTGCAGTCTTTTAACACCCAGTTCATATTACAATGTCATGTACCTTTATTCTAACTCAGCAAAATTATCAACTCAGGTAATTTCTGTGCATATTTTCAAATAGGTGGATCGTTCTGTTTTTTCCCCAAGCACACAAAAACAGGCTATCATCAGAATGTTTTACTGCATGGCTTCATAGTATTACAGTATCTATAACATGTAACTTACACAGTATATCTTAAACACTAAGAGAAACAAACACTAGACATACTTAACATTTAAAAACATAAAAAGTGATTTACTCTTGATGTAGTTTTATTTAACTGATTCTACATACAGCTAAAATTAAATCTCAGCAGTTTAAAAACAGTTGTACAAATTCAGTTTAACTCCTTAAAAGGGTCAAGTTCCATTACTCCTTTTAGATATTACATAACAGCTGTCAATATATGAAACAAGAAAAAAAAGTCTATCAAATTGAGTTTCAAATTTAGTTGTGACCAAGTGCTCATCAATTTAGGTTGTAAAATCCATGAACTACTCAGGACGATTGCCTGGGTACTATCCATTCAGAGTAAAAATGGGATTTTATGGTGTTAAAGAACTAGATGACACAACTTGAGGCATCTGATATATTAAAGAACTAATTTCACCACCTATGTCTTAGATTTCTAGTGAACTTCATTATAGTATCTCCAATTGAAATCTGATCTTAACACTTCTGCGGTCAGCGTATTAAAGAAGACAAAATGGAGAAGTAAATCCTTAGTACTACCCAAACTTGGGATAATCACTTCAAAACCACTTTACAAAGCTACACTCAAGCAGCCAAGAGCATTCTTAAATACAGGCATACCTTGGAGATATCACGGGTTGAGCTCCTGACCACAGCAATGAAACAAGTATCACAGTAAAGTGAGTTGAATTAATTTTTTGGTTTCCCAGTGCATATAAAAATTATGTTTACACTACATGTTAGCCCATTAAGTGCATAAGCAATAGGTCCAAAAAAACAAGGTACATATCTTAACTGAAAAATAATGCTAAAAAATGTTAACCACCATATGATTTCAGCAAGTTGTAATAACTGATAAGTCACTGTAACAAATAGATTAATAAAAAAAAAAACAAGAAAACATCAAGAATTGATGTTCTAAAACATCAAGAATTACCAAAAAGTGACCCAGAGACATGAAGTGAGCAAATACTGCTGGAAAATGACACTGATGGACTTACTCAACCCAGGGTTGCCACAAACCTTCAATTTAGAAAAAACAAAATATCCACGAGGCACAATAGAGTGAATAAAACCGAGGTATGCCTGTACTAATAACCTTTAAGAGTTACGAGTTGGGAAAATGCCCATGCCCGGGAAACTTCCAAACACTAAGCACGTGCCACATGAAGAATAGATTTCTAATCTGAAATTAGCTCACCCCCTAAGTGCAAAAATCAAAGTAGTATTTCCTTACATTCATACCCTTATCTCATGCCAGAGATCATTGAAGAAACTGTCCATTTTAAGTTGCACAAAAAATACGGCTTTGATCCTGTTCTCCTTGACTACTTGCAACTATTTGCTATTTATAACTGCGGCGTTGCTTCCGAATATGTTCACCGGCCCCCTCCGAATTTAAATTTCCTTTTCAGGTCCTTTGAATTTTAACGAATTGCACTTCTAAACACAAATTAGCCATTTTCTGTTCCTAAAAATTAAAGTGTGCTGTATTTCATCAAATGTACCATGAGAAAAGGTACCTTTGGTGTGAAATTGAACAAACTACTTTTAGCATATAAAGATTTCAATTCTGATTCACCACTCTCAAATACCCCACTTAAGACCATCTTTAAATTCAGCTATCATGTTCTCTATGTAACTCCACATAAGTGCACTTTATTGTGAAATACCAATCAGTTTTAGTGTTGCTCACCCCCGGCTAACTACAAAAGGACCTTACGGAGCTTCAGAGCATCTCCAAACCAAGGAGCACTCAAGCCTTCCATTGGTCATCATCCTGCAGCCACACGTGCAGGGAACCACCCAGGAGGATTTAAGTTAAGGCACACACATACACCGGTGTCAACCACTCTTTAACCTAATACGCAATTATTTACGGCTAACAAATTAACAGACACTTACAAAAATCACTTGTGCTAAGTCACATGAAGAATTTCAAATTACCTTCTCCTTGAATACAAAGGCAATATACATCTTGAAGTCAAACTGGTCAGCTAGAGATTCTTTTTTCTTTCTAAGCTGAGCACGTAGTCTGTTCAGAGCTTGTTTCTTCCGGGAGTTTGGGTCCCCCATTTTGAAATACAGGTGGTACTAAAGCCTTTGGAAATTGTCACTAAACTATGGGCACTTTTTCTTAAGACTCAAGTACAACAGAAACAAGTCATTTTTTTTCCTGCTAATAGGATTGAATAGCTAAAATCACGACCATAGCCCAAAAACTGCACCTTCTGGCAATATTAGCAGACTGTCATATTACAGGGTCAAGAAACAAAAGCTGGTGTCCAGTCATGTTTGGACAATAACGTCTGGGGTTATGGGAAAAAGGAAGGGGAGAAAGGAAAGAAAGAGGAGAAAATACTTGGAACTAACTTTTTAGAAAACACATTTGGCTTAAATGCCAAAGTAAAGGCTTTTGGGGGAAATGAATAGCCTATTATCAGGATTTAGGTGTGCAATAAAACACAGCTGACACCAGTCCAATCCTTAAGATCCATCCGGATTTTGCCCCCTCTTTAGAGAAGGGATTATGAAAAGGAAGGAGGGGGGGTGGGAAGTGTGATGATCCCTGCTTTCCAAATACCCAAATAAAAAGAATTACAAAGAAAAAGGGAAAAAGAAGAAGAAGAAGAAGATAAAAAAAAAAAAAAAAAAAAAACCCCAACCCCCCCAAAAAACACGAAAACAGGGTAGGTGAATGAAACTGAAATATCCAATTGGATTTTACCCAGCCAGATCCATGGCTGTAGTACCTAATTAACTCTTAAGTTATTTCAGATTTCACTATTGCTATGTATCGTCAGTGCTTGTTATTGATTACACTTGGTGGTGAGCAAAGAGAAAAGTGCAAAATCGGTAGAGACAGAAGGGGAGAGGTACAGGGTTTCCCTGCAATCAACTACAGTGTATACTGGGGGCGGACAGCTGTTGCCCAAAGGAGCCGTGAGAAAAAACAGCGGAGTCACGACCAGCCTCCCCATCACCCACATTTTCACCCTCAGGCGGCTGCTAGTGCTGCTGCCATGGAAAATCATGATGGCAGAGGACGGGGGGCTCTGATACGATACGGTAGCTCTCCGGGCTCTGTGGTTAGACCCGGCGAACGCCCGGGATCCCAACACCCCCAGCTCTGCAGCGAGTCCTACATTCCCCCGGGGGAGCCTTCCCTAGGAATCCGGCCCCGTTCGCGACCGCGCGGGGGGCGCCTTATCTTCCTGCGCGCATCGCTGGGGCCGAGCCGGCGGGTCCTCCTCCCGGATCCCGGAGCCCAGGCCGCGAGAGCCCGGGGACCACCTGCCTTCCACCCCCCAGGCCCCGCCCCCGCCCTCTGCCTTCAGCGGCAGCGACTCACTCGCACCACGGGAGACACAGGATCACTCAGGTTCTCACTCATTTCATCGTGGAAACAACTCCCGCCCGGATAGAGGCGGCGGGAGAGGGTAAATGGGAAGGATCAGTGAGAAGAAAAAAAAAAAAATAGTTTTGTTAATATTACTTTTTTTAAAGTACGCCCGGCCCACCCCCCCCTTCAAAAATAAACACACGCACGCACAGACACACACACACACGGAAAACAACCCAAAACCAAAACCCAAAAGCCTGAGGTTCCCGGACTCTGGCTGAGCTCGCTCTCACGTGGAACAGACCATGTTTCCCGAATCGGATAGTTTTAAGGTGGGGTCATCAGTCGGCTTCCCCGAGGGGCGGGGTGGCTCTGAGGCGGCGGGAAGGCCCCTCCCGGTCCCCGCGGACGCCGGGACTCACGGACCGACTCTCGGGCGGGGTTCGGGCCCTCTAGCCGCAGCCTGCGGGCGGAGCGGTGGCGGCGGCAGAGGAGGCGGCGGCGGCGGGAGCGCTGCTCGCGGCACGGGCGGGAGCCATGTCAAGAGAACAGCACCAGCCAACTGAGCCCCTCCATCCCCGCTGCGGCGCGCACTGTGGCCGGGCCGCCCGCGCTGCTGCCGCCGCTCAGCCCCCACCTGGGCCCCATAGTCTGGCTCGGCGCCCCGGGCGGCGGCGGACGGAAGGACGCGAGGGAGGCGGCGGCGAGAGAGACAGAGAGAGCAGGAGGAGCGAGGAGAAGGCGGGCAGGGCAGGCACCGGCGGCGGAGGGGCGGGGGAGGAGGGGAGGGGAGCCCTGCGCTACGGGGTCTGGCAGCGAGGCAAACCCCCCGGAGTAAAGTTATTTCAGTCCAGGCATCTGCTCTCGAGTCTCTCTTCCCCCCACGGCCGGGCTCCGGCTCTCGGCAAGGAAGGTCGAGGAGACCCGGAGGGGGAGAAGCCGCAGCGGAGGGTGAGCGTCCGCGCCGGTACAGCCTCGTTGCCCCCAACCGCTGGCTGCCGACACGGCGGCGGCGTCGGGCGCCTCCCGGTCCGGGGCAGAGTCGCGTTGGAGGAGGGAAGCGAGAACAAACAACTTAAAATGGCAGCGACGGCCGCTGCGTCACACGCCCCTCAGCGGAAACGCCCGAGACGCTCTGCGGCTGCGCAGCGCGCGGGCGCGACCACCTGCGCCGAGCCGGGGGGGGGCGAGAGGCGGGACGCCCAAGGTGTCTCCTGGCTGTCAAGCACAGAGGAGGCAAGGGCGGGGGAAGGGGGTGCGAGGGAGCGTCGGCAAGGGGAGGCTGGGAAGGGAAGCTTCTGAGTGGATCTGCCCGCTTCAAAGGGGGAGTTGGAGAAGAGAGACTCCCCTCCCGCGCCGCTTGAAGCTTCCACCGAGCGTGGCACGGGACCGCCCAGGCTCCCACCGCCCCCTCCGTCAGGCGGTCCCAGCGCCTGAGCTGGCTCCTCGCCCCTCCCCGCACGGGCGTCCCGAGGCCACGCCCCCTGGCGCTCGCAGAGAGCACCCGGATGGACACGCTCTTCCGGGTCCTGCTTAGGCGGTCGGGTAGGTCCGGCACCGAGGCCGCGCCCAGGCGGCGGGGGCGGGGGCGGGGGCGGGGTCAGGGAGGGACCGCACAGTCCGCCTGGGAAGGTCGGCGGGAACGTCCCGGTTCGCCTCACCGCGGGGCCTGACGCAAACGAGCGAACGAGTGACCGCCCGTGCCCGCTCTGTGAGCTCCGTCCTGCTGCGGAGGGTGCTTCCCCGGGGCCGCGCGCCTCCGCCCCCCCCCGGCCACGTGCGCGGCGTGAGGGCGGACCTCGGGGCCGACGAAGGTCACCTGCGCCGTGGGGCCAGCGCGGCCGCCGGGACGGCGGAGAGCGACAAGGCACCTGCCCCAAGACTTTGTCCGCCCGTGTCACCGTGCGGGGTGTGCTGGGGCCCTCCGGGACCTCAGGCCCAGGCCCCCGTGTCCGCCCGTGTCACCGTGCGGGGTGTGCTGGGAACCTCCGGGACCTCAGGCCCAGGCCCCCGTGTCCCCCCGTGTCACCGTGCGGGGTGTGCTGGGGCCCTCCGGGACCTCAGGCCCAGGCCCCCGTGTCCGCCCGTGTCACCGTGCGGGGTGTGCTGGGAACCTCCGGGACCTCAGGCCCAGGCCCCCGTGTCCCCCCGTGTCACCGTGCGGGGTGTGCTGGGGCCCTCCGGGACCTCAGGCCCAGGCCCCCGTGTCCGCCCGTGTCACCGTGCGGGGTGTGCTGGGAACCTCCGGGACCTCAGGCCCAGGCCCCCGTGTCCCCCCGTGTCACCGTGCGGGGTGTGCTGGGGCCCTCCGGGACCTCAGGCCCAGGCCCCCGTGTCCCCCCGTGTCACCGTGCGGGGTGTGCTGGGGCCCTCCGGGACCTCAGGCCCAGGCCCCCGTGTCCGCCCGTGTCACCGTGCGGGGTGTGCTGGGGCCCTCCGGGACCTCAGGCCCAGGCCCCCGTGTCCCCCCGTGTCACCGTGCGGGGTGTGCTGGGGCCCTCCGGGACCTCAGGCCCAGGCCCCCGTGTCCCCCCGTGTCACCGTGCGGGGTGTGCTGGGAACCTCCGGGACCTCAGGCCCAGGCCCCCGTGTCCCCCCGTGTCACCGTGCGGGGTGTGCTGGGGCCCTCCGGGACCTCAGGCCCAGGCCCCCGTGTCCCCCCGTGTCACCGTGCGGGGTGTGCTGGGGCCCTCCGGGACCTCAGGCCCAGGCCCCCGTGTCCCCCCGTGTCACCGTGCGGGGTGTGCTGGGAACCTCCGGGACCTCAGGCCCAGGCCCCCGTGTCCCCCCGTGTCACCGTGCGGGGTGTGCTGGGGCCCTCCGGGACCTCAGGCCCAGGCCCCCGTGTCCCCCCGTGTCACCGTGCGGGGTGTGCTGGGGCCCTCCGGGACCTCAGGCCCAGGCCCCCGTGTCCCCCCGTGTCACCGTGCGGGGTGTGCTGGGGCCCTCCGGGACCTCAGGCCCAGGCCCCCGTGTCCGCCCGTGTCACCGTGCGGGGTGTGCTGGGGCCCTCCGGGACCTCAGGCCCAGGCCCCCGTGTCCCCCCGTGTCACCGTGCGGGGTGTGCTGGGAACCTCCGGGACCTCAGGCCCAGGCCCCCGTGTCCCCCCGTGTCACCGTGCGGGGTGTGCTGGGAACCTCCGGGACCTCAGGCCCAGGCCCCCGTGTCCCCCCGTGTCACCGTGCGGGGTGTGCTGGGGCCCTCCGGGACCTCAGGCCCAGGCCCCCGTGTCCCCCCGTGTCACCGTGCGGGGTGTGCTGGGGCCCTCCGGGACCTCAGGCCCAGGCCCCAATGTGTTGCACCATATTTGAAAACACGAAGAGGGTACTGTTGGTAGTTTGCCTTGTTCGCTGAATCCACGTTGAGTGCCATTTTCAGAGCTCCGATGTGCCGCTAACACAGTTATGTGTCTAATCAGCAAAGGTCAATACTTGTCAGAAGTAAAGCTATGCTGTATGGTGAAATTTAGAAGTCTGTTGTGTCTTCAAATGATGGCCCTTGGGAAAATCAAAATAACTTATCTACGTAGTAACCATTTTTCCCCCAACTATGAGCCAAAAGAATAATTGGGAACCACCTTTCCATATAAATTCTTGTCCAGAACTGAAGGATGAGAGTCCTGCGGTTTCCATATATTCACTAACCTTGAAAAAATGAAGCTAATGGGGTACCTGGGTGGCTCAGTGGTTGAGCGTCTACCTTTGGCTCAGGGCGTGATCCCCGGGTCCTGGGACTGAGTCCCGCATTGGGCTTCCTGCGGAGAGCCTGCTTCTCTCTCTGCCTGTGTCTTTGCCTCTCTCTGTGTCTTTCATGAACAAATAAATAAAATCTTTAAAACAAAAAAAGATGAAGCTAACATTTTGCTAGGGCTTCCCTGATGTATTTTCACAATCATATCCTAATGATAATTGTAGATGTTCACAGTTTAAGATTTATAACATTTTGTTACCCCCCACAAAATGATAAAAAAATTAATGCTGGTTCATGCCCTTTTCTACCACAAACATTTTTTTTTTGTTACAGCAGATTATAAATTCTCATCTGTACAAACATATATCACTTACATTTGTAAGACCAACGTTCAAAAGTAAAAACGAGATGGGGGTCTCTCATGACCAGAGGTCCAGTGACTGCAATTGGCAAGGGGATGTTCTGCTCTCAAGTGGGATACGGAGGCATACACAGCTAGTAAAACTAGAATCTCAATCCGCACAAAACTTGGGACAAAACCTAACCGGCAAAAAAAAACCAACCAAGATTCACATGAGAAACTAACAGTATCCAAAAAAAAAAAAGAAAGAAACTAACAGTATCCTGCGCTCCAGTCGATGGATATCATTATGTCATTGTCACCTTACTTAAAACGAAGTAGAGGACTAAGAGAAGGAAACCATAGCAGTATATAAAAGAAACTACACATTTGCTACACAGTGTATTTAAATTGGTTCCATTAAAATAACGATATTAAAATTTCATCACAGGTTTTAAAACCAGGACAATACTGCTCTTGGATTTTTTTTTTTTTTTTGGATTTTTTTTTTTTTTTTTAAGATTTATTTTAGAGCATGAGCAGAAGGGGCAGAGAGAGAGGGAGAGAGAATCTCAAGCAAACTCCACAATGAACATGGACCCTGACTCAGCACTTGATCCCACCACCCTGAGATCCTAACCCTAGCAGAAACCAAGGGTTGGAACTCAACCAACCAACGAACTGTGCCACCTAGGCACCCCTGATTTTCTTTAAAACTGCAACGTAGTGACTCTGTTGGTCATATGCATGATTGTTGCTGCAATGTGCTACTTAAAATGAAGGATACCAAATAAGCTAGGGATCCCATCTGCAAGTCCCAACCTTTCTTCTTTCCACTTCAATAGGCATCACTGATAAATCAATCATGTATAATTCCTTATGGCTAACCCTTTTTTGGGTAAGATTTTATTTATTCATGAGAGACAGAGACAGAGACATAGAGGGAGAAGCAGGCTCCTTGCAAGGAGCCTGATTTGGGACTCGATCCCAGGATCCCGGGATCATGACCTGAGCCAAAGGCAGATACTCAACCACTGAGCCACCCGGGTGTCCCACCCTTTTACCTTTGGTAAGATTACTTAGTCCTCTACAACTTTTTAATATTGGGAACTATTTAAAATATTCTTAATGTATAAAAATAAAGACTTTGGCTTTTTTTTGGTAAATACTTATAATATTTATTTTTACTCAAAGTGGAAGCTCAACTTTACCCCTAAAATATAGCTCTGCTGGACAGCAGTGAATGGGCTCTGCTGGGAATTCTGACAGGAGAGCCTACTTCTGTGCTTGGGCTGGGGATGAGAAGTAGGCTCAGACCACCATGTTCTTGATCTCTAAGACAGACCCAGTACTGAGAAGTAGCAGGTGAATGGCTTGAAAAACAAAGGGAGATCGGTTTGCTTCCCATACTGTTTTATATTCCAGTAAATTCGCTTTGAATACAAATTCCTGTTCAGATACTTCTGCCTCGTTGTTTTCAGGGGTTTGTATGGGGCTAAGGGAGTCACAGGAGAACAGAGTGCAACGTTTCCTTGACTTCAGCCCAACTGCAATACAATTCTTCCCTAGGAATGTTTTTCCCCCTATTTTTCTCGAAATCACCTTCCACAGAACTCTGCCTGGACATGCTCCTTGGTACCCTTGAGACTAGTGAAAAGTATACTGATTGGAAACACAAAGTTCCCTTTGCTCCTTTGACCTCTGCCCCTGCCCTTGCCTAAGTACAGATGAAATACACAAGCCATAGACACTGCTTAAAGTTCAATTTCAAATGTCTTCCTTCTGTAAGTTACTGGAGAAAGGGTTGGTGGAGAGGTTGGATACGCTGCTTGGACTTGGTTTTCTAATGCAGCCCCGGGGCTTTGAAAGGATCTACCAGGCAGGTGCCTGCAGGAAACTATCTCCTGAGGCCAACCCACCACCGTCTGTCTATACCACTGAAAGCTACAGAACCGTTGAGGTGCTGAGCAGGTGGCTTAAGGAAGGGACTAGCAGTATCTCTGCTTGTCTCATACTGAGGGACTGTCTTTTGCCTGACCAAGCTGGGAGGCTGAGAGGGGTGTCAAACAGAGCCCAACATGTTGGCTACATCTGGAAGGGGGTGATACCCACCCCAGGCCCATTTGGGGCTGGGTAGGGCATCCGATTGGCCACAGGACAGGACAGGACAGGCAGGGACAAAGGCTGGCGGCAGGGGTGCGCCCACACCCACTAGCATGGGCTGAAAGGTGAGGGATGCATTCTCTGGGAATGGCTGTGCTGGCAGGGTCGTGGCAGTGGGTGGAGGAAGCTGCAGAACTGGCTGTGTCAGGACAGGTGAGGGCTGGGGCTGCTAAGCCTGGATGTCCTCGGGTCCCTCTTCTAACCAATGGTCAGCCTCAGAGGGAGTGCATCTGTGACCAGCCTGGGAGAGACCTGGGGATGCAGCACCAGAAGACTGACCTCACTCCGTCCTCAAATGTGTGACTGCAGTTCCCTTGTTAGCGGCATAGGGGGCATGGGCCTAAGGGTGAGTCTCACGCACAAGCATTGCTAGGGGTGCAAGAGCAGTGGGGTCTGGCTCAGCAGGAGGCACTAGGAAGGCCAAATCAGTGCCATTAGCTTGAAAGGCAGGAGACTGCGATGCTACCACTGTACTGATTTGGTCCTTGAGGCAGACAAGAGGGGATCCTCAGAGGGCGTGCTGAAGGCACAGTGATCTGTGAACCCAGGGAGCTGATGTTCTTTGCTCCCCTCCTGCCTCTGGCACTTTCTTGCCATCTTGGAATTTGTTTTTTACGATCTCCTCTCTTGCTCCATGGCTGTTGTGATACGGAAAGGCCCTTCTCTCGTAACTGGCATCAAAAGTAGCAGTCACTTCATCGTTTCCATGTTGCATCTCCTGCTTCTGTTTCACTTCTGAACAGGCCACAGAATCACAGCCTTCCACACGGCTCAGCCCATCACCCGTGTCCATGATGGCCAGGGGGCCGGGAAAGACCCCGCACCCAGCGCCCAACCGTTTCTGCCAGAGAGGCTCTATCAAAGTTCCTCACCGAGGCCCAGGAAGAAGCTTTTTCTATTGTTTGCTCAACTATGAGGTCCTTAGTTCTTTCATCCACCTGCTGGACACCCACAGGACTACCTTAACTGCTTGCTTTCCAGTTTTTCCAAAGAAGCCTTTGAAGAACTTCTTTTTTTTTTTTTTTTTAAGATTTTATTTATTTATCCATGAGAGATAGAGAGAGAGAGAGAGAGAGGCAGAGACACAAGCAGAGGAAGAAGCAGGATCCATGCGGGGAGCCCGATGTGGGACTCCAGGATCACGCCATGGGCCGAAGGCAGGCGCCAAACCACTGAGCCACCCAGGGATCCCAGGAAGCTACATCTTCCAGGACTAACCCCTCCATCTGTCTGCCACTAATGTGGACCACTGGCCCTCCAGAACATAATCATCTTTCTTTCTCCTTAAACTTTGTTATGGCTTGTTCATTTCAATTTTCACAAGCTGGCTCTGGATCTTGGCTGAGCCCTTTACAAGCTGTGGGACTCCAAACGAGTTTCATAACTTCCCCGAGTCTCAGGTTTCTCATCTGTCCTCACTGAGGTGTCTGAGGGTGGCTTGCACGCCAATACTCCAATCTATGGATGTGCTGGAAAGTCTTGTGTTGCAATGGCAGCTCTGCTGGACCTCCTCCCTGGAAGCCCCAAGCCTGCCCTTGCCTCCAACCAGTTCCAGCACCACTGTCTCTATCTCGGCCACCAGTTGCTACCAAGCACCACCATGGGCCACCACCTCCTCTGTGACAACAGGCTCCTGGTTCATTCTTCTTGATCTGGCCCTCATTTGTACCCGTGGTCATCTCCATAGAAGTTTTTCTAATAACAGCTACAAGTGTAATTTACACACCATAAACACACCTACAGTGTACAATTTGATGGTTTTTAATATTTTCAGGGTTGTCCAATCATCAACACAATGTTAGGACATTTTCATCACTCAAACAAGAAACCCTGTATCCATTAGCAGGTACTCCCCTTCTTCTTCTTCCTCGTATTAGGCAACCACTAGTCTATGTTCTGTCTCTATAGATTTGCCTTCTCTTATATTTCATATAAATGCAATCACATGATGTATGTCCTTTTGTGACTGGCTTCTAAGCATAATGGTTCATTCATGTTGTGTTGTAGTATGTGTCAGTACTTAGTTTCTTTTTAATGCTGAGTGATAGTCCACCAAATATTTCATTTTTTAAAGGAAAATTGGTATGTAACACTATATAAGCTTCAAGTCTACATTATAATTTGATGTTTGTATATACTACAAAGTGATAACCACCATAAGTCTAGTGACTACCCATCACCATACATCTGAGCCCCTTTACCCATTTTGCCCAGCCCCAAACCCCCTTCCCTTCTGGCAACCACCACTCTGTTCTCTGTATCTATGGGTGTTTTGTTTTTTAGATTCCACCTGTAAGACAGAATTTGTCTTTCTCCATGTATATACCACATCTTCTTTACCCATTCATCTATGGATGGACACTGGGGGCTGGTTCCATAACTTGGCTATTGCAAACTATGCTGCCATAATCATAGGGGTGCATATAACTTTTTAAATTATTGTTTTCATATTATTCAGATAAATGGTCTTTGGTTTATTCAGTCACCAGCTGATGGATATTTAAGGGTTTTTTTCCTGCTTTTTGGCTATAAAGAATAATATTGCTAGGAGCATTTGTATAAAAGTTTTTGCAGGGATCCCTGGGTGGCGCAGCGGTTTGGCGCCTGCCTTTGGCCCAGGGCGCGATCCTGGAGACCCGGGATCGAATCCCACGTCGGGCTCCCGGTGCATGGAGCCTGCTTCTCCCTCTGCCTGTGCCTCTGCCTCTCTCTCTCTCACTGTGTGCCTATCATAAATAAATAAAAAAAAATAAAAAAAAAAAAAAAGTTTTTGCAGAGACATATGTTTCCAATTCTCTCTGAGGAGAAATGAATTGACCTAGCAGTGAAATTACTGGGATGAATGTTAACTCTACTTTTAACCATTTGAGAAACTGCCAGGCTGTTTTCCAAAGTGATGGCACCATTTTACATTCCTTTTTTTTTTTTTTTTTTTTAAGATTTTATCTATTTATTCATGAGAGACACACAGAGAGAGAGAGGCAGAGACACAGGCAGAGGGAGAAGCAGGCTCCATGCAAGGAGCCCGATGTGGGACTCGATCCCAGGTCCCCAGGATCACACCCTGGGCTGCAGGCGGTGTTAAACCGCTATGCCACCGGGGCTGCCCCCATTTTACATTCCTACCAGCAGTGTATAGAGACTCCAATTTCTTCAGATCCTTGTTATTATCCCCCCCTTTGGTTCTAGTTATCCTAGTGTAGGTGAAGTAGTATTTTGTGGTGGTTTTGATTTATCTTTCCCTAATGATTAAGGATGTTAAGCATCCTTTCATGTACTTTTGGCCATTTTTCTATTTTTTTGGAGACATTTCTATTCAGAGATCTGCCCCCCCCCCCTTTTTTTAACTTGGGTTGTCTTTTTTTTTTTTTTAATTATTGAGGTGTAAGAGTTCCTTATTCTACAGATAAGTCCCTTTTCAGATATATGATTTCAAGTATCTTCTCCCATTCTCTGGGTTGTGTTTTCACTTTCTTGGTGCTGTTCTTTGGAACACAGATGGTTTAAAGTTTGATGAAGTCCAATTTATCTTCTTTTTTTCTTTTGTTGTTGCTTATGCTTTTGGTCTTATCTAAGAAACCACTGAAAAGTTTTTACACTATTATAATCTTGAATCATGAAGAAACAGGCTGGAGCAGACATCGAGGTAAAAAAGGAAGTTTTCCATTTCAGCTACTATGAAACAGAATTGGAGATGCTTGGTCATAGCTGAACAAATCTTTTTGACACTGTGCAATGGATCTATGTCAGGTCTCAGTGAGATGAGCAAGAAATGTCAGCAATGTGCCCTGGAGGCCAGAAAACACTTCTAGCTTAATTTTCTCTAGAGTTTGGAAGGACTGTAAAATGGGAAGGGTAATCAAAGTAAATAAATTTTTAAAAAGCCATGACCGTAATGTTCTGATGAAATCCAGATAAAAGTCAGATAGAACTCAGTTAAAATTTAGCTTCATTAACTATGGAAAAACCACTCAATCACATTAGAAATGGCTTCTTTGAGTTTAGGCTGTTTAAAACCAAGGGTGATGATAGTGGCACCTTGATTTAAATAATCTGCTTAATTTCCCCTTGGAGGGTTTAAATTGTGCCATTAAATACATTGTGTAACATTTCCTTAGTTGAAAAGCAGGTACCACCTCAGGTTACACTTTTAACAAAATAATACTTTATGAAGATTCTGTTCCAGTCTTGTCCCTGAAGAAACAGAATCCGGAGGGTTCCAAGGCTACCCTCCTGACCTCTAGGCAAGCCAGCTCTTCTGTGTTCATTCCAAGTCAGGAAATGATTACTCAAGCATATACTTATGTAGCCTAAATATACAACAACAAGAAAGCCAATGAAGTATTGAACAATTTTTCATTGTTCTAAAAAGAACTAGCCAGAGAATTTACCTTTAAAATACACATTGTCTGCACACATCTTCTTTTGCCTTAGAAGAATCTGGTTTTCTCAACATCTTCCCTCATATTTATGGCCAACAAGCATGCTAGATTTCAGGAATTCTCAAATATTTTGTCCCTTCATTAGTGCTGTGAAGTTTGTGGGACACAGTCTTGACTTTTGGTCATATTTATGATACAAAGATTAATAAGCACGATACATGTCCACATGGGACAGGTTTATGCCTAAACCATCCAGGCCTGCAGAACTACCCCCTGAGACTCTATAGTTTGATTCTAGACGTAGCAGCACCAGGGACCTGGTCTCCAAATTTCAACCATATGGGTTTATCACCTAAAATAATTATGATAATATGTGCTAATACAATTGCACAGTCCAACAGGGCTTATTCATGATATGTACTCCAGCACAGACAGCCCTTCCATCCACAGCAGAGCCATATGGTTACTAAACAAAAATGATATAAAAAGGAGACAGAAACTATGTTTTGAGGCCTTTGCTGGGGTGGGGGTGGAGGAGTAGGAAGTTTATTGGTTCCTTCCCTCTAGTCTGAGCCTAATTTCATGTGGGCCCAAGTTGTGGAGGTCAGTACTCATTTGCACGCTGATATTGGACTATTTGTTTACTGATGGCCTATCTAAAGCAAGACAGAGGCTTGGAAGATGAGATTTGGCCAGGTAACCAGCACTATCCCCAATTTTGGAACATGGTGGAGAATCTATGGAATATACACGTGAATCCTCATACCATACCATGGATTTTCTTTTTATTTTTTTTAACTTATTTTTCTTTTCCCACTCCCTTTCTCTCTCTCTTTCATTTTTTATTTCTATTTCTCGTGCTTTATGCCTACCAGTATTATCCAAAGATATTACTTAGCCCCTCCTTGTTTATATTTTTGGTTAAAGATATACAAACTGGGGGATCCCTGGGTGGCGCAGCGATTTGGCACCTGCCTTTGGCTCAGGGCGTGATCCTGGAGACCCAAGATCAAATCCCACGTCAGGCTCCCGGTGCATGGAGCCTGCTTCTCCCTCTGCCTGTGTCTCTGCTCTCTCTCTCTCTCTGTGACTATCATAAATAAACAAAATAAATAAATAAATAAAAAATAAAGATATACAAACTGATATCCAAACAAATCTGCTGGTACCATTTGAGAAGGGATTTATTTAGTTTTCCTTGAACCCTTGCTCCTACTGACTTTTGCCTCTTGACTATTGCTTAATTTCAACTCAAAGATCTTCCTTTTTTTTTTTTTTTAAGATTTTATTTAGTTATTTGAGAGAGAGAGTGACCGAAAGCGAGAGAGCACAAGTTGGGGGGAGGGGTGAGAGAGCATGAGTTGGGGGGAGGGGCAGAGGGAGAAGCAGACTCTTCTCTGAAGATTCTTCTCTGAGCAAGGAGCCCAGTGTGGGGCTCAATCCCAGGACTCTAGGATCATGACCAGAACCAAAGGCAGGCGTTCAACTGACTGAGCCACCCAGGTGCCCCTTAAAGATCTTTCTTGATTTCATATGTCACTGCTATAATTCCAGATGTTATTACAAACTATTCCATTTAATATACATATAAAGGTTAGAGTAGTTAATTGGAAAAATCTAGCTTCTGATGCTTTTGCATCATCACCTTAGAAATAAAACGGTAAAATACTATGAGTTTGCTCTGTTCATTCTACTCTATTCCTATACAGAGAACTTTAGGCAGATTTGAGCAATTACCATATTAAGAAATATTGAAATAGTAGGAATTCTTTTTTCTTTCTTCTCAGAACACATTGCCCTTCCTATTCCAAAAAGATGAGGTGAGGTGTTGAAGAGGAAATGGGAAAGATATATACACTTATAATAGTTTCTCCACAGGTAAGGTAAACTTATCTATATTCACAAGTATACTCCAGTTACGGAAGTCCACAAATTCTTTGTCCAGTAATAAAATAATGTGTGTGTTTGTGGGTAAAATCCTATGTGCAAATTTATCCGTGTATAAGCATTGAGTACTAGTCCACTTTTTCATTTGAATGCTGCATTAATTATCTACTTGTGTATAACAAATCACCCCCATTTTTAGTGGTTTAAAACAACAAACATTTATTATAATTTCTGTGAGTCAGGAATTCAGGAGTAGCTTAACTGGGTTTAGAGTTTGGGCTCAGAGTCGCTTGTTAGGTTGCTGTCAAGATGCTGGCCAAAGCTGTGATCATGAAGGCTTCACTCCCCTTCACTCCCCAGTTTCCATTGGTAGGAAACTCAGTTTCTCATCAGATGGGTTTCTCCGTAGGAGTTCTTGAGTGCCCTTAGAACATGGTAGTGGTTTGTCTCAGAGTGAGTGGTCTTAGAGAAAGAGAAACATGGAAGCCACACTACCTTTTATGACCCAGACTTGGAAGTCACCCTCCATTACTTCCACATGGCTTACACAAATCAGCCCTATTCAGGGTGGGAAGGAAGTGGACAAGGATCTGAATATCCTTGTGTTCAGAGCTGGGGATCACCGGTGCCATCTTGGAGGCTGGATACTATAAATAAAGCAGTCATATAAGGGAACTTATCAAAGACCTCCAATTCTATCAAAGTTAGGACAGACTAGGCCAGAGGTCAACAAACTTTTTCTTTCTTTCTTTTTTTTTTTTTACTTAAAACAAAGTATTTATTTATTTATTTTTATTTTTTATTTTTTTAAAAATATTTTATTTATTTATTCATGATAGACACACACACACACACAGAGGCAGAGACACAGGCAGAGGGAGGAGCAGGCTCCATGCAGGGAGTCTGACGTGGGACTCGATCCTGGGACTCCAGTATCACACCCCGGGCAGAAGGCATGCCCTTAAGCCGCTGAGCCACCCAGGCTGCCCTATTTATTTATTTTTAAATTGGAGTTCAATTTGCCAACATATAGCATATCACCCAGTGCTCATCCCGTCAAGTGCCCCCCTCAGCGAACAAACTTTTTCTTAAAGAGTCATAAATATTTTCAGCCGTTGGGCCATAGAGTCTCTATTATAATTAGTCAATTCAGTTGTACCATGGAAGCACCCATAGACAAGACATAAATATACATGTCTGTGTTCCAATCAAATTTCATCAAAACAGGCAGTTGGCCCACAGGTGGGAGTCTGCTGACCCTGAACAGGAATAATTTATACCCAGTGGCTCAAACAACAAAACAGGTCTGCAGGGAAACTGTTCATTAAGGACTTTCAGGAATTTAGAATTATGGAATACCACATGTTTCCACAATCACTGAAGCAGAAAACGGGAATATGGCGAATCACTCACTGGCTTTAAAGTTTCCACTGGAAAGTAACATCACTCCCACTCTCATTTCTCCCCTAACTTTAGCAGATCAGGTGGTATGAAACTACCATGTATCCAGAAAAGACTGAAGCAGATGTAGTTGATGAACAGCAATAATTACTACCAGTAGCATATATAATTTTTAAAAGATATGTTTATTTATTTGAGAGAGAGAGAATTCATGTGGGTGGGGCTGAGGAGCTGCAAAGGGAAAGAGAGAGAAAAACCCAAGAAGACTCAACCCTAAGCATAGAGCCAGACTTGGGGCTCAATCCTACGAACCTGAGATCACAACCTGAGCTGAAACCAAGAGGTGAATGCTCAACCAACTCCACCACCCAGGCTCCCCCAGAAGCATATTATTTCTTATTTTTTGTTCTTGTTCTACCACTCTTTCCTTTTTAACTGATGATGATATTGTTAGCAATGCAATGGACATTTTAAACTATAAAGTCTATTTTTAAATCACATTTTGCTATTTTGCTATTCCCAAACCACTCTTACTTCAATTTCTTCAACTCTGGTGGATCTGTCTATTGCCATAGCTTACAGCAGATATTTATGCTATATAACTTAAATTTTTTTCCCTTAATGCAGAAAAATCAGAATTTCTTTTGCCTGAAATGGAACACCCTCATTCAGCTTTCAATTAAAAGATAAGTGTTTTACCATTTCCAGCAGAAAGAAATATAAGCTATTATCTACCTTTCTTTCTTGCAAATAGTAGGGAAGTTAATCAATTACAAATACTTATTGAATACCTATTATGTATGCATACTGTGCTGTGTGTTTTGAAGGACAGAAAAAAATAAATTCTTGTCCCCAAAGACTTTTTAATAGTTACCAACATAATAATAAACATTTGAAATAAGAGTGAGCAATTCTGGACTATATAATTAAGAGCTGAATTGTGAACAATAGGCATTAAGTTGAATAACGGTAAGATAAAAGGGAAACCAATGAAAGATGAATTAAATAGATGGGATTTATGGAGGAATATGCTCAAGTTAGCTTCAAAAGTTGGGAAGAATTTCACTAGGGTAAGGTGAGAGAAAAGGGAAGAGATGAAGGAAGTTTCTGGGAAGAGGAACACAATAACAGAGGGTATGAAGGTAGATGCCAATCTGGCATATCCTTGAGACAGTAAAGACATCAATCCAAATCCAATGAAAGATGCCCATTTAGGAAGAATAGGAAATGATTTAGAAAAGATAGAATGAAGCTTTAGTTCTAAATGGCAGTCATTAAAAATAAATAAATAAATAAATAAATAAATAAATAAATAAATGGCAGTCATTTAGAGCACCTGGGTGGCTCAATGGTTGAGCGTCTGCCTTCAGCTCAGGTCGTGATCCCAGGGTCCTGGGATCGAGTCCCCCAACAGGCTCCCTATGGGGAGCCTGCTTCTGCCTCTGCCTCTCTCGTGTCTTTCATGAATAAATAAATAAAGTCTAGAAATAAATAACTATATGGCAGCCATTTGTCTCCCCTCCCTTACAATACAGGAAATAATTTTTTAAATGAATAGAGCCGTGACAGCTATGAGAAATGAGAAGAGGACAATCAACAAACAATAGCTTTTATATAATACTGATGAACCAATGCTAGGGGGGTGAGTGGTAGTAGCCAAGCAAAGCTCTCCTCTCTCTGGCTCCCTGTTTTTTTCATTGTAACAGGAAGTCCCTCCTGTGTAGCAAGCTCTGCTCATGAACACAGAACTTCCTGATAGCCTCTTCTGCTTTCTCGGTAGTTAGCTAGCAGGAAAACAGCTCTATATGCAATAATAGAGGAAACACATCTAAAAAATCAGCTTATTTTCTCTTTTCTTAAATATAAAAAGCACCACCACATCACTGGGCAGAGGAAGGAAATCAGCTACATAGGGAAGGGAGACAAATGGCTTCCATATACATATTTCTCCCTCCTCTCCCTCTGTGCACTTTCTCTCTCTCCAAATAAGTAAAAATAAATAAAATCCAGAATATATAAAGACCGTGCAAGAAAAAAAAAGAGCCCTACAATTCAAAAAAGATAACCCACGTTTTTATTTTTAAAGTTTGTTTTGTTTGTTTGTTTGTTTTAGAAAGAGAAAGTGCTTGTGATTGGGGGGAGGAGCAGAAGGAGAGGGAGAAGAAGGGGGAAAGAATCTCAGACTCCATGGGGCTTGATTTCACAACCCTGAGATCACGACCAGAGCCAAAACAAAGAGTCCAATGCTTAATCAACTGAGCCACCCATGTGCACCAGATAATCTACATTTTTAAATGAGTGAAAGATTGAATTAGATACTACCTAAAGGAAAATAAACGAATCACCCATGAAAAACTGCTCAAAAACATTAGAAATTAGGAATTAAAACTAAAATCAAAATGAAATACCACTACATACTCAGCAATATGGCTGAAACTGGGAAGACTTACTACAAATGTTGGCAAGGATTTTGGAGCTACCAGAACTCTAATACTTTGTTGGTGCTTCACAACTACATTCCTAGTGATTTATCCAAGAAAAATGGAAACTACGCCTACCGAAAGATGTGTGCAAAAATGTGTGTAGCAACTTTATTCACGATAGCTGAAAACTGGAAAGAGTACCATGTATGCACCAGTAGAAAAATGGATAAACGGTGGTATATTCATAGAATGGAATGGATACAAACTACAGCACAGATGAGTATCAAAGACATGATGTTGGGGCTGCCCTGGTGGCTCACCGGTTTAGTGCCACCTTCAGGCCGGGGCGTGATCCTGGAGTTCCAGGATCCAGTCCCACATCAGGCTCCCTGCATAGAGCCTGCTTCTCCCTCTGCCTGTGTCTCTGCCTTTCTCTCTCTCTCTCTTCTCTGTGTATTCTCATGAATAAATAAATAAAATCTTAAAAAAAAAACATGATGCTGAATGAAAGAATCCTTACACAAAAGTGAGGCTATTGTATGAGTCCACCTGTGTGAAGTCCTAAACAGACATAGTGAATCCATGATGAAAAGAACAATAGTTACCTCTGCTGGGGGTCAGGTGCAGGGATTTACTGGGGATGGACTGGAGGGAAGATGTGCTGTTATGTATCTTTTTTAAAAACAGATTTTATTATTTATTCATGAGAGACACAGAGAGAGGCAGAGGCATAGGCAAAGAGAGAAGCAGGCTCCCTGAGGGATGCGTGATGTGGGACTTGATCCCAGAACTCTGGGATCATGCCCTGAGCCAAAGGCAGACGTTCAATCACTGAGCCACCCAGGTGTCCCTGTTCTGTATCTTGATATGAGTTTGGGTTGCAGTGTCAAAACTCATTGAATGGTATACTTCAAATTTTTTTTTGCATTTTGCTATATATAAATTTTAGCTCAAGTGAAAAAAAAAACTGTAAACAAATAATCGAACTCTAGGTAATGATAAGCATGCTGAAGGGTTTGGGAGTCAAAGACAAGGATGTCTGTGACTTATTTTGAAATACTAAGAAAATAAGATGGATCAATAGAGAACAGAGGGATGGATAAAAGTATATTTAATAAAACAAATAGTCACAGAACCTAAGTGATAAATATATGGGTATTCAGTGTAAAAGTCTTTCAATTTTTCTGTAGTTTCAAATTTTTCATAGTGTAGGGGTAAAAGAAAACAATGAAATATTACTTTCTCTATTTTGGAAGAAAATTATAAACCTAGAATTTTATGTACCACTGAACTAACCAATCAAGCTACTGATGAAGCTATTTTCGGCTTTGCAAGGAATCATGTGGTTTTTTGCCTTCCCAGAATCTCTTTGGACACCAACCCTTCCTCATCTATGGGGTAGGGTCATCCTCCTTCTCAACATTAGGGGTGCATGTGACCCAGGTTTGGCCAAGTAAAATCACTTCATGCCCTGGGCCACAGTAACTGTTCATACATGAGCCAAATAAGATCCATTAAGAGACTTCCTCAGATATTTTACTGGAATTGTCAGTAGTTTTATTCTTGCAAGGATCACAGTCTGTGAAGAAGACACAAAAGTCTGGAGAGATGCTGGAACTTATCTTTGCCAGCACATGAGGTAAGTTTGCTTGAGCATGAAGCTGGCATAAAAGGAAACATAGGCAAAGCATGGAGAGGAAGAAACATGGCAGTGATGACATTGTTTGTGCTCCTAGATCCGTTTTGGATCATAATTCCTGCTTTCCTTATAGTAGAGAAAATACCTATTTATATCATTTATGTATTTATTTTTAGATTTTAGCTAACGTATAGTGTATTATTAGTTTCAAGGGGTAGAATTTAGTGATTCATCAGTTGCATATTACAACCAGTCCTCACTACATCACATGCCCTCCTTAATGCCTATCACACAGTTACCCCATCCTCCCTCTCCAGTAACCTGGAATCTGTTTCCTAGAGTTAAGTCTCTTGGTGATTTGCCTCCTTCTCTGTTTTTATCTTATTTTTTTCCCTTCTCTTCTCCTGTGTTCATCTGTTTTGTTTCTGAAATTCCACATGTAAAATCATATGGCATTTGTCTTTCTCTGACTTATTTTGCTTAGTATAATAATACCCTCTAGCTCCATCCATGTCATTACAAATGGCAAGATTTCATTCTTTTTGATGGCTGAGTAATATTCCATTATATAATATATATTATTATATTATATATAATATTATACTCCATTATATATATATATATTATATATATTTTATATATATATATATATATACACACACACACATATATATATATCACATCTGCTTTATCCATTCATCAGTCGATGGACATCTGGGCTGTTCCATATCTTGGCTATTATATATTTTTTATTAAGATTTTATTTATTTATTTATTTATTTATTTATTTATTTATTTGAGAGAGAAAGCATGAGTAGGAGAGAAGCAGACTCCCTTTTGAGTTGAGAGCCTGATGTCAGGCTTGATCCCAGGACTCCAGGATCATAACCTGAGCTGAAGGCAGATGCTTAACTGACTGAGCCACTCAGGCACCCCTGTTGCGTATTTTTAAAAAACTTATTTTCTTTTTAGAGAGAGAGGGTGTGCTTGCATGCATGAGTGGGAGGAGGGGCAGAGGGTGAGAAACTTCAAGCAGACTCCTTGCTGAGCATGGAGCCCAATGCCGACCTGATTCCATCACATATGAGATCATGAAACTAAAAGTCATACGCCCAACTGGCTGAGCTACCTAGGCCCCCCTCTCAATATTAATAATATACTGAGAAAATAATATTTTCCTCTTGTTTGGAGTTGAACAGTAGCCACCCTAAAATTTATGTCCACCTGGAACCTCAAAATGTGACATTATTTGGCCATGGAGTCTTTGCAGATCTAATCAGTTAAGGATCTGGAGATGAAAGCATCCCGGATTTAGGGTGGTCCTTAAGTAAAGAGGAGAGGACACACACACAGTCACAGGGAGGGGGGCCATGTGAAGAGGGTAGCAGAGACTGGGGTATTGAAGCTGCAAGGCAAGGAATACCAGGACTGCTGGCACCACCAGAAGCTAGAAAGGAAGGATTCTTCCTAGAGCCCACATGGCCTGCCAACATTGTGATTTCAGACTTCCAGCTTCCAGAACTGTAGGAGGATAAATTTATGTTGTATTAAACCACCTACTCTGTGACAATTTGTTACAGCAGGTCTGGGAAACTAAAATACCTCTCAATAAGGAAGAAAAAATTAGAAACTCTAAGAGCAAAATGTCCAAATGTGAATCAAATTAAAATGTGGCAAGATTTTTGAGCAACTGGTAGAATGAAAGAAAAGAGGATGTATTTGTACAGATGTGAAGAGCATAGTATTTTGAATGATCCAGGAATGATTTTAACAATAAATATTAAGGGAAAAATCTACTCCTAGAACAATATTTGGCTCTACTATGAACAATATTTATGTAGTCATAATAATGTAAGGCCTATGTATTAAAATCACCCTTTCAGAATAAACCTATAAACATATAGATCTTAAATACTGTCATGCACAGATTGTAAATATGATCGTCCTTGACAATGTGAAGCTAAAGATCTACCTGACAGAAGCTTTTGGTGGAACATGTAATTCTTGATCTTACGGTGATGAGTTTGAGCCCCATGTGGGTGTAGAGGTTATTTGAAAAATAATAATAAAAATAAATAATAAAATTACTCTCATTTGGGCAGTCCGGGTGGCTCAGCGGTTTAGCGCAGCCTTCATTCAGCCCAGGGCCTGATCCTGGAGACCCAGGATCGAGTCCCATGTCGGGCTCCCTGCATGGGGCCTGCTTCTCCCTCTGCTTGTGTCTCTGCCTCTCTCTCTCTCTCTGTCATGAATAAATAAATAAAAATTTTTTAAAAATTACTCTCATTTAAAAAATTATTTTTTAAGTAGGCTCCATGCTGAACAGTGAACCAATGCAGGGCATGAACTCACAACTCCAAGACCAAGACTCAAGCTGAAATAAAAAGTCAGATGCCCAACCAACTGAGCCACCCAGGTGCCCCCCCCCCCCAAATTCTTTTAAAACAAGTTTTAAAAAGTGGAAGGAGAAAGAAAAATGGAAGAGCAAGGTCCCTAGTCATTTCCTTTTACTTTGCACAGAATTAAGAAATACTCTCAAATGTTGATGGCAAGAAAAAAGCCCAGGACTAAAAATAATTTACAACTATCAAAAATTGGGAGGCAGAATGAGGTGAAATGATATGGGGTTGGTGTTTCTGAGCTTAATTCTTATCATTCATAAGGAGCAGAATGTCTACATTGATAAATGAATAAATATATACAACTTAAAAGTACTGATATAACATTATTACTTAGAATTATGGAATAACCAGCAGGGCAAGAAAGAAGAGATATGGTGGGAAATAATTTCCTCTAGCATGTTCTAGATCAAGGAAACTGTATGAAGCATACATTTGGGCAGTGGACCTGGAGTTAGGGCTGAGTACTGTGTGTGTGTGTTGTGTTGTGTTTTGCTTTTAAAAAAATTATCATCTCTATTTTTAATGTACATAAATAGCTCTGATAAAAATGCCAGAAGAGGGGCACCTGGTGGCTCTGTTGGTTAAGTGTCTGATTTCGGCTCAGATCATGATCTTGAGGTTGTGAGACCTAGCCATTGAGTCCCATGTCAGGGAGTCTGCTTGAGGATTCTCTCTCTCTCCCTCTGCCCCCTGCTTGTGTGCTCTCTCTCTCTAGAATAAATAAATATTTTTTTTAAGAGCCAAAAGGAGAGGTGGCTTGGGTGGCTCAATTATTAAGTGTCTGCCTTTGGCTCAGGTCATAATCTCAGGGTCCTGGAATCGAGCTGTGGGTCAGGCTCCCTGCTCAGTGGAAAGTCTGCTTTTCCCTCTGCTGTTCCCCCTGTTTATGCTCTCTGTCAAATAAATAAATAAAATCCTTTAAAAAAAATGAAATGCAGGGATCCCTGGGTGGCGCAGCGGTTTGGCGCCTGCCTTTGGCCCAGGGCGCGATCCGGGAGACCCGGGATCGAATCCCACGTCGGGCTTCCGGTGCGTGGAGCCTGCTTCTCCCTCTGCCTGTGTCTCTGCCTCTCTCTCTCTCTGTGACTATCATAAATAAATAAAAAAAAAAAATGAAATGCAAAAGCAAAAATGAGGTGGATCAGACAGCCTTATAAAGACTAGGCAGGGAAATTTATAGTTGATTTAGGACTGACCATGGCACTGGGTCTGGTGATAAACAGATGGATATAGCATTTAACAGGAAAAGTCCAGAGGACCAAACATCTGGATAGGAGATGACAGAGGTAAGTAAAGAAGACAGTAAAGCTTTCTGGCCTGGGCAACTATAATGGGCAGAATTACACCCCTCCTCTCATTTCTGTGTTAAAGCCCTCCTTCCAATATCCCAGATTGTGACTGCATTTGGAGGTGAGGTCCTTAAAGGCATAATTACGGTTAAGTGAGGTCTCTAATTCAGTATGACTGGTGTTCTTCTAAGAGGAGGGAGAGACACCAGCATGTATGGGGACAGAGAAAAGACCATTATGCAGACATAGCAAGCAGCGGCCACCCGCAAGCCAAGGAGAGGTCTCAGGAGAAACCAGCCCTGCTGGCACCCTGATCTTAGACTTCTGGCTTCCAGAACTATGAGAAAGTAGATTTCTGTTGTTGAAGGCCCCTTAGATCTCTGTTACTTCTGTGGTTTTTTTGCTATGGCACCCCTATCCAAGTAATACAGGGAAGGAGCAAATGGCTGTGCCGTGACCAAAGGCAGGATGATGGGAAAGAGGAGTGAGTCTGGGAAGGGAGATACCTTCAACTTATAGTATGAGTGAGATATCCAAAAGTTCATGAACAGTGAGCAGTGAGAGGCAAATGCCTAAGTGAGAAAGCGGCACAGGCCTTTCTGGCACAGAGGTAACAGCTATAGATGAGATGTAATTTTGGAGTCAAAGAGCAAAGAGAGAGCCTAGAGCTCCAGGGGCTGAGGAAAGGGAGTATCCAGTGGAGGGAGGGCAAGAGGGGTAGATGCCATACAGAGAGAGAAGGAAAGACAAGTAAACAGAAATGGAAGCCAAAGAAGAGAGCATTTGAGGCAGGAGACTCTCTCTCTCTCTCTCTCTCTTTTTTTTTTAATGCCCCAGAGAGATCAAGAGATTGAGAAACTAGAAAAAGAATAATGGATTTAGCTAAAAGGAGGTCATTGTTGACCTTGAAGAGAACGGTTTCAGTGTAGCTGTGGGGAGGGAAACCAGATTGCCAAATATGCAGTGGGTTGAGACTATGGACAGGGAGGAGGGAAGTAGCACTTAGGAGGTTAGGGAGGCCCCAAGGAGAAACAGCATGGTGGGAGAGATGAGTAACTATCCAAGGACCTGTTGCAGCTAAACAGGGAGGGAACCAATGAGGTGGGAAAAAGACAGAGAGAAGGGAAGTCCTCCAGGGTGGTATAGGATGGGTGGGAACACGAGGAATGAATTGGTTTTAGAAAGGATGGAGGGTAAGTATCCTAGGGAGCTCGGAGGGAAGAGACTGTGGGATTCTGTAGAACCAGGAGTCAGGATAACTGTAGGGGCTTGAGACTGGTTAGGAAGTCAATGAATGTGAGGGTAAGGCAGGGAAGAGGGACCTCAGGGAAGGAAAGAAAATCTGAGAGAGAGATGGTAAGTTTAAGACAAGTTGGGATGCCTGGGTGGCTCAGTGGTTGGACTTCTAACCTTCCGCTCAGGGCATGATCCTGGGGTCCTGGGGATTGAGTCCCATATTGGGCTCCCTGCAGGGAGCCTGCTTCTCTCTCTGCCTATGTCTCTGCCTCTCTCGTGTCTCTCATGAATAAATAAATAAAATCTTAAAAAAAAAAGACAACTCATTAAGAAATCAGTAAGGGATCTTCAAGCAGTAGTAATGCTCCAAGGCTACCAGAGCTTAAGCATTCATAAGAATAAAGAATTAAGGGCTGTCTAGGGCAGTTGACAGTAACCTTTGTGTGACCTCAAGAGGCTCCTTACTGAATCATTTCTACTCTGACTGCACTGCCATTTCCAGTATTCTGGAATTCCATCCCATAGGCTGAAGGCCATTTATATACTCCAAAGCCAGGTAGATTCTCCTATAGGAAGTATTCTTACTACAAACTCAACTCTTCTCTGCTCCAAGTGAACGATCTAAGTGGACCTACAAAAAGCAACTGACTAAAAGCTTTGAGGAGGAATATTTTGCTAAGCAAGATTAATGGAGACTTCTTTGCAAGCTAGGCCTGAAGAAAGAAATGAACATTGAAAGTAAAGATACAAGTCATTCTGCAGCTTGGTAGTTAGTGTGCACTCAATGGCTCAATGATGTCCTCAGTTCGCAGGCTCCTTCCTTCTGCTCTGCCAGTCCTTATTCTGGTTGATTCATGAACTCAAAATGGCTTCTGTGGCTCCCAAACTCTCAGGTACATTTAAATGCAGAAAGCAGTCAGGGTAAAAGCCTTTGTCCTCCTGGGGCTGCTCTTATCAGGGGAAAAAAAATATTATTTCTTGGTAGCCCTGCAGGGGATGTCCCCTCAAATTTCACTGGTCATGCAAACAGATCACAGGCCTGTTTACTCTTTTTTTTAGAGGAGATTTTTTTTTAATTAATTAATTTATTTATGATAGTCAGAGAGAGAGAGAGAGGCAGAAACACAGGCAGAGGGAGAAGCAGGCTCCATGCACCGGGAGCCCGACGTGGGATTCGATCCCTGGTCTCCAGGATTGCGCCCTGGGCCAAAGGCAGGCGCTAAACCGCTGCGCCACCCAGGGATCCCAGGCCTGTTTACTCTTAAGGGTGAGGGAAGCTGACCAAAGGCCATTAGTGACTTAATGCCAAGGGGCTGGGTATACCCCCTCCCCCCAAAACAAAAGCAGAGGGATAGCTGTAGGGTGGGTAACAGTGTCTGCCACATGAATCTAACCCATACACATAAACTTTTGGTCTTAATTCTGCATCACATTTTGTGTAATGCGTTCTGGGTTTTGTTTTTTATAACTTTTTTATTTATTTTTTAAAGATTTTATTTATTTATTCATGAGAGACCCAGAGAGAGCCAGAGACATAGGCAGTGGGAGAAGCAGTCTCCCTGCGGGGAGCCCGATGCGGGACTCCATCCTGGGACCCTGGATCACGACCTGAGCCAAAGGCAGACGCTCAACCACTGAGCCACCCAAGTGCCCCTTATATCTTTTTAAATCTTTTACTACACGAACTCTATTTTCTTGTACGTCTGTGACTATGGTGTATGTGGGTGTTTTTCCTAATGAATCATCTACCTACATTTTTGTCCTCAGTGGCTATCTTTACAAATATAAATTTATATATTATATATATATACATATATATTACATATAATCCTCTATCTGTTGAGAAGAACTATGAGCACTTACTATGAGTACGGGTGAAATTAGTATATTATACTTCTTCCCTGTTTCTGCTCTTTTTGGTATTTATCTTCCTATTTTATTTTATTTTTTAAAGATTTTATTTATTTGACAGAGTACATGTGTGCGCATGCACAAGGGAGAGAAGACAAAGACAGATAGAGGGGGAGTGGGAGTAGGGGCAGAGGGAGAAGCAGACTCCCCGATGAGCACGGAGCCCTATACAGGACTGGATCCCTGAAGTCAATGACCTGAGCCAAAGGCAGACACTTAACTGATGTAGCCCCTCAGGCATCCTATCTTTACATTTTAAAATATACTTATTCTGGGTGCCTGGGTGGCTCAGTGATTGAATATTTGCCTCTGGCTCAGGTTATGATTCTGGGGTCCGGGGATTGAGTCCTGTGTTGGGCTCCCTGCAGGGAGCCTGCTTCTCCCTCTGCCTGTGTGTCTGCCTCTCTCTCTGCGACCCTCATGAATAAATAAATAACATCTTAGAAATAAAATACACTTATTCTATAATACTTGATTTATCAGTTTTAAATGATTTGTTGTTATTACTGGCTATTAAGAATGATTGAATTAGCACAACCTAAGTGACCTCAGTCTTTCTGTCACTTTTTCTCTCCCAGCTGTTGCTCACTATGTACTTTCTGTCTAATCAAATGGGAATTGCAACATAGGCACTTGGAACTTCCAGTGACGTACAAAGGAGGTTTTCTTGCTTGGGAGATTGATGGGAGATGGCTTTTCACTTTGATATGGAACTAGATACATGGCCTAGTCATAGAGGAAGGACCAGCTTCTGGCTCCAGGTTATCCTGCTGAGATATACAAGTACCGCCATCTTATCATCAGTAGGATGTGGAACTAAATATTGAGGAAAGTGTAGTAGCAAAGTCTAGTATCCAGCATCCATCAAGGGACTTAACCTGCATGAATGTGCAGTTCCCTTTGGCCTGCGTGTTTAAGTAGGCTCTGCACCTAGCGTGGAGCCCAATGCAAGGCTTGAACTCATGACCCTGAGATCATGACCTGAGCTGAGGTCAAGAGTCAGATGCTTAATTGACTGGACCACACACACCTCCCTCAGGCCTATCAATATTATTGATATTAAAAATCAATAATAAAAATAATATTATTTTATTTTATTTATTTTATTTTATTATTTATTTATTATTTATGATAGTCACAGAGAGAGAGAGAGAGAGAGAGAGGCAGAGACACAGGCAGAGGGAGAAGCAGGCTCCATGCACCGGGAGCCCGACGTGGGATTCGATCCCTGGTCTCCAGGATTGCGCCCTGGGCCAAAAGCAGGCGCTAAACCACTGCATCACCCAGGGATCCCCAGGCCTGTGTTTTTAAACACAGAGTTTCTTCTGAATGTCACTAGTAGTTTCAGACCTAAGGCTGTCCAATCCCAGAGAGCACTGGAAAATGGGGCAATCCCCTTTGCCCTAGGGTTAGATCTTGGGTTTGGTATCAGCCTGCTTGTTCATGCAGCTCCTGCAAACTTTGACTTTCTAGACTCTGTCTAGAACACTCATACCTCATGTCTCCTGTTCCTCAGCTGTTTTCTTTCTTCCTTTTTTTTTTTTTTTAAAGATTTATTTATTCATAGAGACACACACACACACACACAGGCAGAGACACAGGCAGAGGGAGAAGCAGGCTCCATGCAGGGAGTCTGATGTGGGACTCGATCCCGGGTCTCCAGGATCACACCCCAGGCTGCAGGCGGTGCTAAACCGCTGCGCTACTGGGGCTGCCCCTCAGCTGATTTCTTAAAACGGTACCTCCTTTCCATCAGATCACCAGGACCTGCTTAGCCTCCTCTGCCATAGATTATCTCTTCTGGTACTTGACATCTTACCTTCCTGGCTGCTATTGTCTACCAGACCCTTCCTGGCTAGCTACACTTAGTCCTCTCCTCACTAAGCTAACCCTGTCCCATTGCTGCTTAAATCCCACAGTGGCACTTGGTTAGAAAGCTAAAAAATGAGAACCCTGCTCTGAAAACCAAGAAGGAGGACTGTATGTATGGGAGGAATTGTTTACAACCCATTGACAAACATTTTCTTGAAAAGCTCAGGGAGTAAATATTTTAGACTTTGCAAGCCTTTGAGTCTGTCACAATTTCTCAGCTCTGCCTTTGTAGGAGGAAAACAGCCATACTTTTATGTGTATTCCAATAAAACTTCCTTTACAGATGCTGAAGTTTGAATTTCATTTCACATGTCAGGAAATATTCTTTTGGTCTCCTTTTCTTTCTTTCTTTTTTTTTTTTTTTTAAGATTTTATTTATTTATTCAGGAGAGACACAGAGAGAGAGAGAGGCAGAGACACAGGCAGAGGGAGAAGCAGGCTCCATGCAGGAAGCTCAATGTGGGACTTGATCCCGGGCCTCCAGGATCACGCCCTGGGCCTCCAGGATCACGCCCTGGGCCGAAGGCAGGCGCTAAACCGCTGAGCCACCCAGGGATCCCTGGTCTCCATTCCATTATTTAAAAATGTAAAAAAATGGGGGCACCTGGATGGCTCAGTTGGTTAAGTGTCTTGCCTTTGGCTCAGGTTATGATCCCAGGGTCCTGGAATGGAGCCCTACATCGGGCTCCCTGCTCTGCAGGAGCCTACTTCTCCCTCTCCTGATCCCCCTGCTTGTGTACTTTCTCTGTCAAATACATAAATAAAATATTTTTTAAAAAAGTAAAAAAATGGGCAGCCCGGGTAGCTCAGCAGTTTAGCACCGCCTTCAGCCCAGGGCCTGGTCCTGGAGACCTGGGATCGAGTCCCACATCGGGCTCCCTGTGTGGAGCCTGCTTCTCCCTCTGCCTGTGTCTTTGCATCTCTCTCTCTCTCTCTCTCTCTCTGTGTGTATGTCTCTCATGAATAAATAAATAAAATCTTAAAAAAATAAAAATAAAAAAGTAAAAAAATGTAAAAACCATCCTTAATTCATGGGCTGAAAAAAAAAAGACTACAGGCCAGATGTGGCCCATGGGCCATTGTTTACCACTGTGTGGTCTATAAGACTGAATGTCAAAAACTGAGGTGCGACCAATGAGAATCACAATGGATACAGGTTCTTTAGTTCTGTTTACTTAATGAGAAGGCATGTGATATCCTTAGTGAGCTCTGCAGAATTATTTATTGGAAGAGTCCTATATCCCAATGAGATATAGGGATATCATTGGGATCTTACCATTGTCCTAACTTCAGGAATATCTAAATAGCAGAAAGTGGAAAAAGAAGGAACACAGGGACATATGATCCCCCATAGTTCTTCATTTTTCTTTCCAAATTGACCAGAAATGCAGGACAAACTGGCAGATAACAGCCTTCTTTTGTTCAAATGTCCTCATCTAATTCATGTTAGACTTAAGAAAGACTGTATTTCTGGTGTCCTAAGTACCCAAAATATTACAGAACTCTTCTTAGTCTGATTGTGTTTTCTTGGCTCCTTGTTTAGAACTGACAACCTGAGCTGAATATTTTAACATGGATTTTACTTGGAAAATGTCAAATCTTTAATTAACAAGCTTTTTTAATGTATAATTTTCATGATTATAGTAATCACTGGGATAATGTCGAGCAGATCATTATCCATACATCCATTGTTTTACTCAACATATGTTAGGCTTTTTTTTTTTTTAAATAAAGTTACTTTAGAATACTTTATACTTACAAAAAGTCTCAAAGATAATACAGAGAGTTCCCATATAATTGTCATCCAGTTTACCCCAATGTTATCCTTTCACATTACAATAGTACAGCTGCCAATGTAAGAAACCAACACTGGTACGTTACAATGAACAAACTCTAGGCTTCATTCAGACTTCCCCTGTGCTAGACTTTTGATTATAAATTCAGAGTAAATTATACAACTGTGCTATCGCTTTATAATAAAAGATGAATAATTAGTCTTTAGTTAGACTAAAAGTATATCATAATCCCAGGATATGTATCTTTCTTCATGATTCCTTTCTCCTAATTATTTTAGTGAATTCATAAGAAAGCAGCCCTGTCAAGATTATTTGATTATTAAAAAGGTCTGAATGGGACTCATCAGCTAGATATTTGAGAGCATTCAATATGTAATATGGAAGAGAAAATTGATAAGGCAACTATTTTACTTTAAAAAGCCAACCAGGGATCCCTGGGTGGAGCAGCGGTTTGGCACCTGCCTTTGGCCCAGGGCGCGATCCTGGAGATCCAGGATCGAATCCCACGTCTGGCTCCCGGTGCATGGAGCCTGCTTCTCCCTCTGCCTGTGTCTCTGCCTCTCTCTCTCTCACTGTGTGCCTATCATGAATAAATAAAAATTAAAAAAAAAAAAAAGAAAAAAGAAAATGTAGCTTTAAAAAAAAAAAAAAGCCAACCAAGACCAAAACCAATGCTTTCATGACTTCCTATTAATATCAACTGTTTTACTTCTGTTAAATCTGTGGCTGCCACAGTTTTACCATACTTGGGAAATAATAGAAAATTAAAAAGGAAACTATCTTCCCTTTTAAGATAGTTCCTTTTTTAAAAAAAGTTTCTATTCCAGTAATAAACATACATTGCTTATTAAAGATCATCTCATATGCTGTTTTCTACATTTTGTTGATTTAAACATCCAACTTTATTGTTCCTTTAAAAAATAAATAAATAAAACACCCCACTCAAGGATTCAGCAAGCCTCTTTCCTTGTTCCTTATCTGATGCATCAGCGCTGTTCACTACTCTTTCTCTCTCTCTCTCTCTCTCTTACTCTCAAGGTCCATTTCACCTCAGCCTGGGCTTATTTCTCCGTGTAAATGAAAGCATAACTCCTCAACAGCAAGCGACTTCTGAAGGGAAATTCTCTCCTTTCATTTAGATAACAGAGGGAGTTGGTTGGACAAGCTTCTCTCTTTTGATGCTAAGAGGATTAGATGGGTCCTTTCAAGTGAAACAGATTCATTAGCTCTGTGAAGCATTAAGACCAGAAACTCATGTGTACTGTGTGTATTTAACCTGTGAATGGGGTTTGTGAGCATTAACTTTAAATCGTCTGTGGGTATTGGGGGAGAGACAGAACTTGATCATGACCAAGTGACATCCTGCAACTCTATAATTGAAAAAGATGATAGTTCTTCTGCCTTAATCTCCACCAAATCTTTCACCTACATCTCTAACATAAAAAAATCATGTTTCTTTTTTACTTGTATTCCTTCCTCTGAATAATTCTGGGTATAGTTTTTCAGTAAATGTGCAGAGGCCAGAAGACACTGAGCTGGAAGATCTAAAGGAAGGAACGGTGAGTGGTCCTCGAGCCAGACATTCTCATGGTTTCTCCCACAGGAAGCAATTTCTTTCCATCTTCTGGTGCCTGATAGGCCGTTAATAGGGGACAAAATGTTCTGGTTCTTAACTTGAGATAAAGAATGGAGCTGGGGCTGTTTAGAAAGCCCGTGTTAGAGGGCCAGGCAGAAAGGGGAGTTGGTTAAGTGTTCTGAGCAGGGACATTAGAAAATTCAGGGGGAGGAGGAAGCAAAAAAGGAGCAAAAGCATCAAGAACACTTTAAGTGGGCCTGTTAAAAAAGTCTATGCAGAGAGATAAACATGGCAAGATGGTGATGGTTGTTGAATCTATGTAGCAGGCATACAGACTTTCATAGTATTGGTCTTTCAGTCTTCATGTATACACAAGTTTCCAAAATAAATAGGATGTGAGAAATCTGTGAATAGGGAATGTATGTTTGAAATTTTTCTTGCAGGAAGTTTCTTGCAGGAAGTTTCATATTCTTCACAGCTGATACAGCACAGGCTGGAACTCCTGCTATGCCAGCTTCAGACTTCTTCAGGGATCAGTGTAAGACACAATCTCATTCATGTCGGTGTCCAATACCATTCCCCCCAGCACCATTTCTGCAAAATACTGTCGACCTTGTCTACAGGGAGAATTAAATCCAAGTATTTTCAAAAATACTTGTCAAATGTTTTGAGAATACCTGGATTAGATCTAAAATGCCAACTTCAAAAATAAAAATAAAAAAATAAAATGCCAACTTCATTCTCTGGAGAATCCCCGTGGAAGACAAAATATAATGCTGTGTGCAATGTCCATAAGTGAATTTGTTGTCAGATCCTCCAATTAATAACCCTCCTTCTAGGAGGATTACAAACATTTCACCTTTCTTAGATACCAAATGCAAAATCTCCCCAACGGTTTGCTGTTGTGGGTCTTCACTGTAGGGCAGGTAGAATGTGGAGAGCCACTGCTTCCCGAGGTTGTTGAAAATGAGGATCGCCCTGATCACTACTGGGCCTGGCAAGGGTGACTGGTGGATGCCGAGGGCCAGGCTGGGGCATCCTTTTCCTACTTGGATTTTTTAGTTGTCTTTTTGTTTGTGGTTGCCATTGGTTTTGTTTGTTTATTTCTTTTGGAAACTTCGAAATAAACATGACAATAGAGATAATGAACGGGTACAGAAGGGAAAAGAATGGGTATCATGAAGCACCATCTACATCATCCACTTTCTACAATTACCAACATTTCCTGGGCTGTTCCGTGTATTCCCCACACTCTATTTTTTCTTTTTCTGGAGTATTTTAAAATAAATCAAGATAGATGTCATATCATCTCACTTATAAGCAGAGGAATACTTTCTAAAGATCCAGGCTTTTTCTTTTTTTTTTTTTTTTTCCTCTTTCTTTTTTTAAAATATGCCAACAGTGTTATCATCATATCTAATAAAATTTATAGTGATTCCTTAATAGCATATATTTTGGAGTAAAGTATTAAGCTCCAACAATTCTAAGAATAATTTTGGGTAATTTTCTTCTATTTTTAATTCTTTTAAAAATTGAACTAATATAATGTTGGATAAATAAATATCTGTATTTGCTATGGACTAAATGTTTGCATTCCCCTCCACCCAAATTCATGTGTTGAAACCTAACCTCCAAAGTGATGGTATTTGGAGGTATGGCCTTTGGGAGATGATTAGGTCATGAGGGTGATTAGTCCCCTTATAAATAGACCCCAGAGGCTCTGTCGGTAAAGCATGTGACTCTGGATCTCAGGGTCATGTCTGAGCCCAATATTGGGTATAGAACTTACTCTTTTTTTTTTTTTTAATAGATGAATACTTTAAAAAAAAATTATTTTTAGTGATCTCTCCACTTAGTGTGGGGCCCAAACTCACAACCCCAAGATCAAGAGTCACATGCTCTTCCAATGAAGCCTGCTACTCCCCCCTCCCATTACTCTAAAACAACAAGTCATCCCAGAGAGCTCCCTTGTCCCTTCCACCATAGGAGGACGCACATGAATTAGGAAGCAGGTCCTCACCAGGCACTGAATCAGTCCACACCCTGATCTTGAGCTTCCAGCCCCCCAAGTCTATGAGAAATAAAATTTTGTTGTTTATGCGCCACCCAGCCTACGGCAGTCTATTACAGCAGTCTGCAAACAGTAAGACAATACTTCTGCAAAGGCATTTAAGAAATTGAAGTTCATGGTTTCCTAGCTGGTTTAGTCCATAGAGTATATGACTCTTGATATCAGAGTTGTAAGTTCAAGCTCCATGTAGGGGGTAGAGATTACTTAAAAACATAATCTTTAGGGGTGCCTCAGTGGCACCATTGGTTAAGCATCTGGCTCTTGGTTTCGGTGCATGTGGCAATCTCATGGTTGTGGGATTGAGCCTCATGTCAGGCTCCATGTTCGGCACTTCATGAGAGTCTGCTTGGGACTCTCTCTCCATCTCTCTGCGCCTCTTGCTTGTGCACATGTGTGCACTCTCTCTCTCTGAGATGAATAAATCTTGAATATATATATATATATATATATATATATATATAAAATCTTAAAGGAAATTGAAGATCAACAGAACTATTGTGATAAAAGATAAATAACAGCACTAGTGCTCAGAAAAAAACAAACAAGGAAGAATTTTACATAAAATCTCAAAAAATATTTGACATGACTATTGCCAAAAGTATGATAAAAACAAGAATTCTCATAGCTTATTAGTGGGTATGTGAATTGGTTAGCATACTAGGCAGATGGCACTTTAGAAGGGTAACTGAAGGAAGTTTGATGAAAGGATTATTTATAGATGTGCCCAGAGTTGAGGGAAACTACAAGGGTTGGTGAAGTACCCAAGGCCCTGCAGGAAGTGGTTGCCTTGGGGCCTCATGCAGCCAGGGGAGGGAGCATCCACTGAAATGCACTGAGAGTGAGAGGAGAAGGGGGGTGGAGCCGCCCAATGAGCTTTTGGAAGAGGAATGCAGCCACTGCCAACCACAAGCCTGGGGCTCCTTCTTCCCACCCTCCCATCCTGCGCCAGTGTGTCTCACAGGGAACTGACTGGAAGCCAGTGGGTAAAGACAGGGTCTGATACAGTTTTATAGAGGCTGCCCTCTGAAGAGCAGAGTGGAGAGAGCTGATGTATCTCCATACAGAGGGGCAAGCAGACTATCCAACATGGAGACAAGGTGACGTTATCTATCAGTTTTACCTGAACACCTCTGGATCTAGCAATTTGACTTCTGAGAACTCACCCTACAGAAAATCTCCAATGCAAATCAAGCTGGAAAATGAAAAATAGGAGTATTTTGTATTTGTCGAGGAGTATTTTGTATTTACTGTGTATGAGGGACCAAGCAAGGCATTTTACACTTAATCCTCACAAGAACCCATGAGTTTGGCACTAATACTATGGGCATTTTACACTAAAGGAAATTACAGGGATCCCTAGGTGGCGCAGCGGTTTGGCGCCTGCCTTCGGCCTAGGGCGCGATCCTGGAGACCCAGGATCGAATCCCACATCGGGCTCCCGGTGCATGGAGCCTGCTTCTCCCTCTGCCTGTGTCTCTGCCTCTCTCTCTCTCTCCCTCTGTGACTATCATAAATAAATAAAAAATTAAAAAAAAATTTAAAAAAAAAAAAAAAAAAAAAAAAATAAAGGAAATTACAGTTGAGTAAAGCTAACACAGGGCCAGAGAGTTCATAAGTGACAATAATGGGACTTTAATTAAGTCTTTAACGCAATCTGTCTGACCCCAGTGTTGAAGCTGTGAGTAAATCTACAGCGGCACTGTCTGTAAAAACAAAAGCCTGAAGTACAGCCTAAATGATGCAATTTCGGTCCAAGGTGAATCAATTATGGTACATCTACACAATGAAATACTATGCAGCTTAAAAAAAGAATGGACTTGGGGCACCTGGGTGGCTCAGTGGTTGAGCATCTGCTTTGGCTCAGGTCATGATCCCAGGATCCTGGGACTGAGTTCCACATTAGGCTCCCCATAGGGAGCCTGCTTCTCCTCTGCCTGTGCCTCTGCCTCTGTGTCTCTCATGAATAAACTTAAAAAATTAAAAAAAAAAAAAAGAATGGAGCAGATCTATATGTGCTGCTATGGAAAGTTACGCAGTATGTGGGGGGAGAAACAAAGGTACAGAACACTGTGCCAATTTGTACATAAAAATGAAAGGCACACAAGAAGCTGAACAAGGGTTATCTTCCAGTTATAAGAACTGGTAATTCAGGGAGAATTTTTCAGCGTATACCTTTTAGTCCTGCATTTTAACATATCTATTTTAATATATATATTACTTTTCAATAAATATGTGATTTTAATATATTATTTTCCAATAAATACATGATTGAATAAAAAGTCACACATCACACATGCAAATGTACATAAAGTTTCCAAAAGAATATTAGCAGGTAACATTAGTAGAGCACTAATCTAAATGTTTTAAGGTTTTATATATTTATTTGACAGAGAGTGAGTGCACACAAGCAGGGGGAGGGGCAAAGGGAGAGGGAGAAGCAGACCCCATGCTAAGCAGGGACCCCCCCCCCCAACAACATGGGACTCGATCCCAGAACCCCGGGATCATGACCTGAGTCAAAGGCAGATACTTAACTGACTGAGCCACCCGGGTACCCCTAATCTAAAGATTTTTTTTTTTAAGATTTTATTTATTTGTTTATGAGAGACACAGGGGGAGAGAGAGGCAGAGAGATACAGGCAGAGGGAAAAGCAGGCTCCATGCAGGGATCCCGGGTTTCCAGGATCAGGCCCTGGGCTAAAGGTGGCAGTAACTGCTGAGTCACTCGGGCTGCCCTAAAGATTTTTATAAGTATTATCTCTAAATATGCAAGAGAACCATATTAAGTGGGTATTGCTATTATCCTCATTTTTAAAATGGAGGAAGAGAGGACTGTGGATACGAAGAGATTAAATAATTTGTCCAAGGTTACCCAAGGTAGCAGAGCTAGTATCTGAACACTAGTTGAGAGTCTAGCTTGAGAGCCAAGGCTTCTAAATAAGTTCTTAATGAATATTTTGGTTTCTGATACTTTGTCTTAACACAGTATTAGCTTTTTTCAACAATTACACTGTAGAGCTAGTTCATTTTAATGTATAGGCAATCAGGTGCACCTAGACGGCTCAGTTGGTTAAGTGTCTGTCTTTAGTTCAGGTCATGATCCTGCGATCCTGGGATAGAGCCCTGTGTTTGGCTTCCTGATCAGTGAGGAGTCTGCTACTCTCTCTGCCCCTGCCTTTCTACTCATGCGTTGTCTTTCCCTTTCTGTCTCTCTCAAATAAATAAAATATTAGAAAAAAAAAGTAGTGCATAAGCAATCAAAATTTCCAAGTTTTTTGTTTGTTTTATGATTACCAAGCCTAGTCTCCTTGTATTTGTACAAAAATCTTTTTACACATTGGCAGAGGAGGTGTGCTTATCAGATTTAAAAATTATCCACAGAGCCACTAAACTGGACAGTGAGTGATGGGCTGATCTCTGTGAGACACCACCTGGACAAGTTGACTCTGATATACTAATAATACAGTGTGTGTGGTTTAAAGGGGTGATTAATCTGTCCACATTTCTTTATCATGGCCACAAGATGACATACTAGGCTTTCCTCATCATTTTGCTGGAATCACTGGTTTTATTCCACTGATTTAGCACTATAATTGTACTTCCATCACTACCCTCTCCCTTTTTTTTAGAAGAGTCTGGATTGAAAGGACTTGTTTACAGAACACAAGGGGGCTTCCTTTTCTTTTTAATAATAAATTTATTTTTTATTGGTGTTAAATTTCCCAACATACAGAATAACACCCAGTGCTCATCCCATCAAGTGCCCCCCTCAGTGCCCGTCACCCAGTCACCCCCACCCCCCGCCCTCCTCCCCTTCCACCACCCCTAGTTCGTTTCCCAGAGTTAGGAGTCTTCATGTTCTGTCTCACAAGGGGGCTTCCATTACCATGTCATTCTCACAGATGCAGTTTGCTCATAATTTTACCAACAATTTGATTTTCAAATTTACTAGTTCCTATTTTGAGAATTAAACTTCCTCCTCCTTTTTTCCCTCAAAATTTGAGATTTGTTTCTTTGCCCAGTCTTTTAGACTCACAGCACATGGGCCAGTTCCTACATTATCCTATTTTGTCTAGTTCTGGACACTTCATTTTAAACACCTGCGGTGGTATCATTTGATGCTCTTACACATTCTTTTGGGCTTCAGTTCTTTGTTAAAACGTTGCAGGCTACTGTAAACATTGCTTTACGAAGGAGGAGAAGAAAAATAATTGGCTATTTTCCTTGCTTATTGCTCTCTTGGCATTTATGCTAATTTCATCAAAGCAGCAGAGATTCCTGTTCTTCCTGTTTCTTTTTAAATCCCAATATGCTTCAGCCCTTTTCCTCAAGGTGGGGTGGGAAACTGGACAAAGTCTCCCTTTTGTCACCTCCATCCTGTTGCCCTCCTAGAGGAGCAGCCATGAATCTGCCTGGATCCAGGTCAGTGGCTGGGATACTCTGCTTGTGGGAGGGGCACTAAAGGGCACTACTCTTCTCCTCCTGGCTATAGTGGTAGCTGGGACAGTTGCTATTTTTCTCTTCTCTGTTTACATAAAACCTCAAGCAGGGGTGCCTGGGTGGCTGTCAGTTAAAGCGTTCAACTCTTGATATTGGCTCAGGTCATGATCTCAGGATTGTGAGATGAGCCCTGCATTGGGCTCTGCACTGAGCATGGAACTGCTTAAAATCCTCTCCCTTTTCAGGGCACCTGGGTGGCTCAGTAGGTTAAGCATCTGCCTTCGGCTTAGGTCATGATCTTGGGGACCTGGGATCAAGGCCCATATGAGGCTCCCTACTTATCAGGGAGTCTGCTTCTTCCTCTCCCTGTGCCACCTCACGCCCCCCACACTTGTGCATGCATGTGCTCTCTCTTTCTCTCACTGGAATAAATAAGTGAAATCTTAAAAAAAAATAAAATTCTCTTCCTTTCCCTCCCCACCCTCTAAAAAAATAAAATAAAAAATAAAACCTCGGGTGGTCTCAGTTCGTTCTTGGCAGAAAGATTTAGGTCCTGAGTGTACATTGTGTCCTGCGGCCTGGTTTACCAGAGCTACAAAGGCAGTCACAGGAATCCACTTAGAGATGAAGGGGAAGCCGGGAGAGGCTTCTGTACACTGCTGCCTCTTACACATCTCAAAGGAAGCAGCAATGGTTGGCCTGAAGCAGGGTCTGGATATCCTGAGTGCAATTCCAGTACCTGCTTCCTGAGTCTACACCTGAACTTGCTCAGAACAGCCCTGTGCTTGGTTTTTATTTTTATTTTTTAAAAGATTTTATTTATTTATTCATGAGACACACAGAGGGAGAGGAAGAGACATAGGTAGTACTCCATCCCAGGACCCGGAGATCACAACCTGAGCCAAAGGCAGATGCTCAACCACTGAGCCACCCAGGCATCCCAGTGCTTGCTTGGTTTTTATACTTCCCTTACCATCTTGAAATTATGAGTTTTTTCTTTTTTTAACACAAGGGCTCTCCTGTTCATCTGGCACTGGACCTGCCCCAATGACGCAGCCAGGCCTGATCTACCTGTTACCTGCTTCTATGGGGGAGGAAATAACTCTGTGGTGGGTTTCATAGAGGCTGTGGAGGTTCTTGCTTAGAGGGCATTCGGCAGTTTTGAGGAAGGTACGCTGCCTTTCATCTTTCTTCCAAACCTTTTAAAATCCCGCACTTCTGAGAAAACTCTGCTCACACTGGTCCTTCAGATGCCTGCCTCCCTCTTCTCTTCATTTTCACAGACACACACCATTTTGACTGGAGCTTGCTTTTCTGATTTTCTTAAACACTCTAGAGTCTTGAATCCAACACAAATATGGTTGGTGATCTATTTTGGTTCTTTTCATTGAATTTCTTTTTCAATCTATTTTCCATAAGTCTATTTCAAATCTTAACCCATAAATTCCCCAGAGGAAAAAAAAAAGTTGCATTAGCAAATCTGCAGCACAAATAAGGCATCCTCTAACTTCCCCTGCTTCTCCTTTCCATGGACAGGAGTGGCTTTAGCACTTCTTATATGCCTATTCCTATGTACCTTGCTCACCCACAACTCTTTTTTTCACTCTGGTAGGGAGAAAGTGATTCTTATACATACCCATTTCAAAATTATTTATCAAGTTTCTTTTTTTTTTAAGGCTTTATTTATTTATTCATGAGAGAAGAAAGGCGTGCAGAGACACAGGCAGAGGGAGAAGCAGGCCCCATGCAGGGAGCCCACCGAGGGACTGGATCCCGGGTCTCCAGGATCACGCCCTGGGCTGAAGGCCACGCTAAACCACTGAGCCACCCGGGCTGCCCATTTATCAAGTTTCTTGCAAGAAAATAGCCTTTCTTGGGAGGGTGGAAAGTAACTTTGCTATCTCTGATAGATAGATTCCTTGGGTTTTTTTTTCTTTAGTCTAAGAATGTGCCAACTATCTAGAGTAAAGGTCAGCAAAACATGGTCATCAGGCCAAATTCAGCCCATGGCCTGTTTTGTCTTGCCTGAGAACTAAGAACAGTTTTTATTTTTTTATTTTTTTTATTTATTTTTTTTTTTCAGTTTTTATTTTTTTAGGGTGGTACACACACACACACACACACACACACACACGCACACACACAGTGTGCAATAAAGGAAACCTAAAATATTTACTATCTGTCCCTGTAAAGAAAAAAGTCTCCCAACTCTGGATTTAGAGAACTGTAACAATCTGCTCTCCCTTCCCACTGAAGTCAACAGAAAAAGTTACTCTAAGCTTTGGCAAAAGCAGTCTTCAAACTCCACTGGGTCCTGAATCCTGTGTTTTCTTTCTGTTCTCTCTCCGCAGCAGCTGTTTCTAAGCATGTCTACTGTGCCTAAGAGCATTACACTGGGCTCTATGCTCTTGGCAAGCCCTCAGACCTTTCTGAGGAAAGTATTCCCAAACACAAGCTTTCTACATAAAATATCTGTGGTTTGTGCCCTTCACCAGAAGCCAACCCTGCTGCCCTGGGCAGCAGTCCAAGGCAGCCAGGGTAGAGAGAGGGAGAACCTCCCTTCAAAGAGGACAGTACAGTGGCACCCTGCCCAGTGGGGACGCTCCTGCTGGGGAATACTAGTAGACCCCCCCACCCCCAATAAGGCACTCTCTTTTAGGACCTACAGATACTTAGGTGTACTCAAAAAAGAGAAGCCTCAAAAACTCAGGTTATTTGGGGGCACCTGGCTGGCTCAGTCGGTGGAGCATGCAACTCTTGATCTCAGGGTCATAAGTTCAAACTCAACATTGGGAGGGAGAGATCACTTAAAAAAAATTAAAAGGACACCTGAGTGGCTCAGTGGTTAAGCGTGGCTCAGTGGTTAAGCGTCTGCCTTTGGCTCAGGTGGTGATCCTGGGTCCTGGGATCAAGTCCTACATTGGGCTCCCCACAGGGAGCCTGCTTCTCCCTTTGCCTATGTCTCTGCCTCTCTCTGTGTCTCCTGTGAATAAAAAAATAAAATCTTAAAAAAAATTAAAATTAAAAAATAAAACCCCTCAGGTTATTCATTCAGTTCTCAGAGGACTGTTGGTAATCTTGGCTTTGGAAGTACTTCAACCCAGAGTGACTGATCAGCTGCTGAGGGGGCGCTCCTATAGCATTTCTGGGCCCTGTGCCTCCATGCAATGTACTCCCATGTCTCTTTCTTGCAGTGTATGCAAGCCTTAATAAATGCAACATCCACTGCAGTTGCGAGCCTGCATCAGTTTCCCCTTGCTCCAGGTGGTCTTACTCCTGCTACCCTCACCTGCCCCTTGCTAAGCCTCTTTCTCAGCCTTTCCTTCTGCCACGGGGAGCATTTCTGTGTGGCCAACCTAGGGGAATGGGGCGGTGTAGCGTTATAACACAGCCCTCATGCCTGCACCTGGTGGACTGCATAGCTGGTCTTCTAACCACCATCATGAGCTGGCAATTCTAAACAACATCAGATAAAATACTCCTTCCTGAAAACAATCTTTTGCTGGTCAGTTCTAAACACTGTAGCAGTTACTGTTGGTTTTCCTAAAATAAAACTTGAGCACTTTTTATTATTCCATTAATAAACATTATACTCTTCACGCGGGTATTCAGAGACCTCCGGGTTATGTGCTTGGCATCCCACACACCCAGCCTCAGCCACACACAGCTGGTTTGGAGAGTACGTGTCCAGTGGAATCAGTGCAGTTCACTTTGGGTACAGCTCCTGTCTCCAGTCCCTGGCGTACTGTATTTTTGCTTTTAAATACTAGATTAAGGGGCACCTGGGTTGCTCAGTCAGTCAAGAATCTGCCTTTGGCTTGGGTCATGAACCCAGGGTCTGGGCCTGGGCTCCACATTGGGCTCCCTGCTCAGCGGGGAGCCTGCTTCTTCCTTTACCCCTCCCCCTGCTTGTGTTCTCTGTCAAGTAAATAAAAAAAAAAATCTTTAAAAAAAATACTAGATTGAGAAAAAAATGATAGCACAGTCATTATACATATAGGTAGAGAAACAGAACTTGAGTCACTTTAATTCTGTCATATTTTGAGACCACCTGGAATTCTTATCTGTGTTTAAAATTCAAAACTGTCAGTGCAAATGGAGAAGTTTTGTAAGGACAGATTTTAGTTCACACTTGAAACATTTTACTGAATTTGAGTAAAATCTTTAAAGTTGACATTTCCTTAAAAAAAAAGTTGAAACTTCTTTTTAAATTAATTGTTTAAGGATCAGTGGTTGCCAAGGGTTGTGGAAAGGGAGGGACTTGAGAACCTATCTAATCATGGGCACCTGGGTAGCTCAGTTGGTTGAGTGCCCGACTTTTGGTTTTAGCTCAGGTCATGACCTCAGATACATGAGATCAAGGCTCGCATCAGGGTATGGAGCTGGCTTAATATTCTCTCTGCCCCTCCCCCACTCTTAAAAAAAAAAACATATCCAGCAGGACCATTTAGTATTTTCCTCTAAATTGTATCTTTTGCATGCAAAACAAAAGTATCAAAGTATTACTTTCTTCCCTTTTTTGTACTGTAATTTATCAAAAATCTTTTTCTTACACAGAAAGTTCAAAACAGAAAACTTTCACTTTCTGCATTTACTTTCTGGTTGTTTTAATATTTGCCTCATTTCATGATTCCTGAAAATAACATTTGTTAAAAATGATCCACACTAAATAAACTAGTCCATCCAGACAATGGAATATTATTCAGGATGAGAAGAAATGAGTCATGAAGAGACAGGGAGGAAACTTAAATGCATATCAGTAAATGAAAGAAGCCAATCTGAAAAGGCTACATACTGTTTGATTCCAACTCTGATACTGTGGGCAAGCTCAAACCCTGGAGGCAGTAAAAGGATCAGTGGTTGTCAAGGGTTGTGGAAAGGGAGGGATGAATAGGTCGAGCACAGAGGGTTTTTAGGGCAGTGAAAATACTCTGTATGATATGATGTACACATGTCTTACACCCTGGTGCAGACCCACAGAATGTACAACACCAAGAATAAACAAAGGTTAGGCTTTGTGTGATAAAGAGGTATCAAAGTAGCCTCCTGACCTGTAACAAATGTGCCACTCCAGTGCAGGCGCAGGATGTTGACATCCTGGGGAGGCTATGCCTGTATGGAGGCAGAGGGTGTATGGGAAAATCCTATGCCTTTGGCTCAAGTTTGCTGTGAACCCAAAATTGCTCTTTAAAAAAACCCCACTCTGGGTGTTTAATGAGCTCAGTACACCCCTGGGCATCCCTCTTACAGCCCCCCATTCTTAGCTCACACACTCTCCCGCCTTCCCAGCAGTTACACTGACTTCACAGCTTTATCTGTTTCTTCCCTTGCCCCCTGCAACTTTTCCCTGGTTCCTGGCTCCTCTCTAGCAGCATTTAAACATGCCCAAACATTTCCTATCCCTTGCCAGATTCCTTTATAGAGTTTTCTGTGTTTGCTGGTTCCACAGGTTCACCTGCTACTTTACCCTCAACCTGCTGCAGTGTGATGGCGGTACCCACCCCTAAGATGCCATGCTCGCCTGGTTTCTTTTGCCTCTTGGGTTGTTCTTTTTTCTGTTGCTTACATATCAAAGGTCCTCAGACTTAGATCCTGAGATCCTTTCATCTCCTGCTCCACAATGTTCTTGAGTGATTTTATTTATTCAGAGTGAGGACACTTCAATTCTGTCATATTTTGAGACTACCTGGAATTCTTATTCAAGAGGAATAAGAATATTATCTAGAGATCTAGACTCAAGACTCAAGAATATAGACTTGAGACTTGAATATATAGACTCAAGAATAAGAATCTTATCTAGAGGACACCTAGACTCAAAGAAGTAACCTAAAGTCATGTTGTATGACAGCATTAGAATGAGGGTCATGTGTAATCTAAGTCGACCGTGTGCTAGACACTGTGTTTGGCCATACAATGATAATGAGATGGTATCCCTCCCCCTCCAACTTTTGTAACCTTCATAGTCCTTCCCTTCCGTCCTCCCTTCCACCCCCCCCCCCCCATTCCATTGGGCCCTTGCCTGTCTAGTTCAGGTCTCAGTTTATTTTATTTTACTTTTAAAAATATTTTATTTATGTATTCATGAGAGACACAGAGAGAGGCAAAGACAAAGGCAGAGAGAGAAGCAGGCTCCATGCAGGGAGCCCGATGTGGGACTTAATCCCGGGACTCCAGGATCACACCCTGGGCCGAAGGCAGGCGCTCAGCCACCCAGGCATCCAAGGTCTCAGTTTAAAATGTCCCTTCAGGGCACTTGGGTGGCTCAATCTGTTAAGCGTCTGCCTTTGGCTCAGGTCATGATCTCAGGGTCCTGGGATCAAGCCCTGCATTGGGCTCCCTGGTCCATGGGGAGTCTGCTTCTCCCTGTCCCTCTGCCCTGCTTGTGTGTGTGTGCTCTCTCTTAAATAAATAAAATCTTTTAAATCTTTTTTTAAAATTTTTATTTATTCATGATAGTCATCACAGAGAGAGAGAGAGACAGGCAGAGACACAGGCAGAGGGAGAAGCAGGCTCCATGCACCGGGAGCCCGACGTGGGACTCGATCCCGAGTCTCCAGGATCGCGCCCTGGGCCAAAGGCAGGCACTAAACCGCTGCACCACCCAGGGATCCCAATAAAATCTTTTAAATAAATAAATGTCCCTTCATCTGAGAAATCTTGCCTGACTACTCTTGAGACTGGCTGTGCCTCACAGCACCCTCTACCTATTCCCATGCATTTCTTACTAGGGCTTCTAATTGTTGACTTGTCTATTTTTCCCCATTGGCATTTACGTTGCTTACAGTTTAAGACCTTTCCTCTGCTTGAGCAAGAAGAGCAGAGTGAGCCATGCTACTGGGAGCCACACCAACTCTCCTATTTTGCCAGGGCAATGGACACCAAGCTCATTGAGGGCAGCAGAACTCTGTCTACAGGCACCATCATACCCACAATACTTAGTGCAATACCTGGTATATGGTAATTACTCAGAAATTGTTTGCTCTTTGAAGAATGAGTGGAAAAAAAGAATGAATGAGCCACTTGACTTTATGCTAAATGTTGGAACAGAACTTTGAGAAATGTCCTATTTCTTGGGCAGAGAAAAGATCACAGAGGAGGAGGGCTATTCTGTTGGGAGGTGGATTAATGGACTAGCCGACTTCTGGAGGTTCCTACGGATCCAGTGATTCTGGTTTTGGAAATAGGATTTATTCATCCTTGTTACTAACATTTTGAAGAATGTTACTTCGCAGAGATATTAATGAAAGTATAGTTTGCTCAATAGGTGAGAAAATCAATATTGTATAATAGCTTGTTAGATGCAGAAGTCTTTCAAATTTAAGTTCGGCTTTTAATCACGTTGGATAGTATTGCCACCTAGTGGGGAATATAAAAATTATTCCTGGAACTACATACCGAGACTACTGGGTAAATTATTGTGGATAAGGTTATTAATGTTCTGAAACTGAACCTAAACAGGCTATTTCAAGAAGAATTCTGTTGGCCTGGTATTTGCTGTAACTCAGGTGATCTGACTGACCTGCTGATCACAAGGTCAACTGAAATTTCTAATAAGGAAAGTTCAACATTTCTTTGAAACTTTGTCCTTAAAATACATTCCACTAAGAGTGTGCACAGAAAAAAAAAAAAGAGAATACTATAGTCAATATTGTATCCAAAATGTACTTGAATTAATTCTTTTCTCTATTACCCACCGAATACACAGGATTGCTTTAGGGTTTGCTTTTGTTCACGCATTTTCATTTACTTTTTCCAACATTTTATTATAAAAATTTCAAACAAGCTGAAAAAATTTTACAGTGAACATCATCTACACACCCACTACCTAGAGTCTACCACTGCTTTACCACATCCATCTAAACATCCCCATATCTATCCATCTATTTTATGTTTTTGAAGCATTTCAAAATAAACTGCAGATATTGGCTCATTTCCCTCTAAATACTTCAATGTCCATTATCATTAACAAGTTTTTATTTATGTTTTCCTTTTTTTTTAATTTTTTTTTTTTTTTTATTTATCTATGATAGTCACACACACAGAGAGAGAGAGGCAGAGACACAGGCAGAGGGAGAAGCAGGCTCCATGCACCGGGAGCCCGACGTGGGATTCGATCCTGGGTCTCCAGGATCGCGCCCTGGGCCAAAGGCAGGCGCCAAACGGCTGCGCCACCCAGGGATCCCTATTTATGTTTTCCATTTATGAAATACATCATTCAAAAGTAAAGAAGTAGATCCTCAAAAGTCTCACTCCTATCCTGTTCTCACTCCCATTAAATAACTACATTCCATTTTCATTCATTCCTGATTGAGCCTCTCTGTTTCTTTTTTATGAATATATAAGTACAGACATATATTCTCAATACTTTCTTCACTAAGGGTAGGATGCTACATATACTCTCTCATTCCACTCTTTTCACTTAATGGCATATCCTGAGAATTCTCCATTTCAGAGAACTTCCTAATTCTTTGTTTATGGCATCATAGTACTACATTGCATAGCTAAATTGTAATATTTTCAACCCACCTTCTATGTACTATGCAATTTACATGCCTTTCCAATCATTAGGCATCATAGATCATGTCATAATGAAAAGCCCTGCACACGTTATCTTAAATTTATGGTGGCAAACCTTCAGAGTAAACCCCCAGAAGTGGAATTGCTAGGTTCAAAGTCAATGTGCATATGGACAGGGCAGCAATGAATTGGTACAAACAGCCAATTAATACAGGGCTTTTACATTCTGCACTCCCACTAGCCATGTATGAGAATACTTGCTCCCTCCCAGCCTTGCCTAGTGTTTCATTAGTATTCTGTTTCCTGTAGCAAATTATCACACTCTTATCAGCTTAAAACCAAACACATTTATTATCTCATAGTTACTACGTGTCAGCAGTCTGAGCACAGCTTAGTTGGGCCCTGTGTTCATGGTCTTACAAGGCTGTATATGATGTGTTAATAGGGCTGTGTTCTCATTTGGAGGCTCCAGGGAGGACAACTCTGACTCTGAGCCTCTTCAGGTTCTCGGCAGAATTTATCTCTTTGGGGCTATAGAACTCATGGTGGCTGGTTTCTTCAAGGCCAGTAGGGGATGGTTTCAGCCCTCAAGAAAGGTTGAAGCCTTCTGTAGAAGGGCACCCTACTAGTAAGTCAGGGCCACCAGGATAATATCCCTTTTGATTAATGTAAAGCCAACTGATTGGGACCTTAATTACATACAGAAAATCTACCTGCCTTTGCCATATACAATAACCTATTCAAGGGCATAACTCCAAAGATCAGATATCATGGGGGACTGTTTTAGAATTTTGCTTACTGGAAGTACCATAGTCAAGCTTTTGAATATTTGCCAATCTGGGGCACCTGGATGGCTCAGTGGTTGAGTGTCTGCCTTTGGCTCAAGTAATGATCCTAGGGTCCTGGGATTGAGTCCAACATTGGACTCCCCACAGGGAACCCGCTTCTCCTTCTATGTCTCTGCCTCTCATGAATAAATACTAATAAAAAAAAAGAATATTTGCCAATCGGCTTGGTGAGAAAGTTTCTCAGTGCTTTCATTTGTAGATCTCTTTTTTATGAGTGAGGTTGAGTGTTGTTTCAAACATTTAAGAATCATTTGTATATCTTCTTCCCTGAACTCTCTCTTCCCGTCTTTTGTCCTTTTTCCCCAATGAGTTGGTGGTTTTATTCCCTTCAGTGTTTTCAGAGCTCTTTATTAATTAGGGAAATTAGGACTTTATCTGCAAAATATATTGCATACATTTTCTCTCAGCTCATCATTTGCCTTTTGTCTCTGCTTATGGAAATCATCTGGTTTTTAAGATGCTGAAAAAAATTTCAATTTTTCGGCCGGAGGCCGCAGCGGGACCCGCGCCGGAACCATGTTTCGCAACCAGTATGACAATGACGTCACTGTTTGGAGCCCTCAGGGCAGGATTCATCAAATTGAATATGCAATGGAAGCTGTCAAACAAGGTTCAGCCACAGTTGGTCTGAAATCAAAAACCCATGCGGTGTTGGTCGCATTGAAGAGAGCACAGTCAGAGCTTGCAGCTCATCAGAAGAAAATTCTTCATGTTGATAACCATATTGGTATCTCAATTGCGGGACTTACTGCTGATGCTAGACTGTTATGTAATTTTATGCGCCAGGAGTGTTTGGATTCCAGATTTGTATTTGACAGACCTCTTCCTGTGTCTCGTCTTGTATCTCTAATTGGAAGCAAGACCCAGATACCAACACAGCGGTATGGCCGGAGACCATATGGTGTTGGACTGCTTATTGCTGGTTATGATGATATGGGCCCTCACATTTTCCAAACCTGTCCATCTGCCAACTATTTTGACTGTAGAGCCATGTCCATTGGAGCCCGTTCTCAATCAGCTCGCACTTACTTGGAGAGACATATGTCTGGGTTTATGGAGTGCAATTTGAATGAACTGGTTAAACATGGTCTGCGTGCCTTACGAGAGACACTTCCTGCAGAACAGGACCTAACTACAAAGAATGTTTCCATTGGAATTGTTGGTAAAGACTTGGAGTTTACGATTTATGATGATGATGATGTATCTCCGTTCCTGGAAGGTCTTGAAGAAAGACCACAGAGAAAGGCACAGCCTGCTCAACCTGCTGATGAACCTGCAGAAAAGGCTGATGAACCAATGGAGCATTAAGTCACAAACCAGTCTATATGTGTATTATCAAATATGTAAGAATGCAGGAGCCTTTACTGATGACAGTAATCTATACTTTGAACCAAAAGATGCAGCGTGGTCTTCTGGTATGTTTTAGGAATCGGTCCAGATGTGTTTTTCCCAAGTAACTTGTCTGAACCATATAATGGTGTGCATTTTTCTTTGAGAGGGTCTATATAATCATTTTCTAGAAAGTATAGTTATCTGTACTAATGTTTTTATATGAAGAACATAGTGTCTTTGTGGTTTTAAAGACAACTGTGAAATAAAATTGTTTCACCTGCCTGTGAAAAAAAAAAAAAAAAAAAAAATTTCAATTTTTCTTTTTTTTTTTTAAGATTTTATTTATTTATTCATGATAGTCACACAGAGAGAGACAGAGAGGCAGAGACACAGGCAGAGGGAGAAGCAGGCTCCATGCAGGAAGCCCGTCGTGGGATTCGATCCCGGGTCTCCAGGATCACGCCCCCGGCCAAAGGCAGGTGCCAAACCACTGCGCCACCCAGGGATCCCTCAATTTTTCTAATCAATGTGTAGGCTACTATGATCTAGGCTAAGTAAAACATACCTAAAGGCCCACATATAGCACATGGGCACCATCCACACCATCCTGCCTTTTAATTCTGCACCAAAAGTATCCTCTAAAGACAGTTGACATATATACATATACTATATATACACACATACTACGTAATTTTTAATATCACTTGAGCCATTAATTTTGAACCTCCATTAGTAATATGTTTCACTATATCACATCCCTTAGCTATGCTTCTACTACATCAAATGGTTTGTCAAAAAATAAATTGGGGGACACTCAGTGGTTGAGTGTCTGCCTTTGGCTCAAGTAATGATCCTAGGGTCCTGGGATTGAGTCCCACATAGGGCTCCCCACAGAGAGCCTTCTCCTCCCTCTGCCTATGTCTCTGCCTCTCTGTTTTTCATGAATAATAAAATCTTTAAAAATAAATAAAATACAATAAAAAATAAATTGGTGGAAAAATGTGTGGTTGCCAAGGTTTTTTTTTTTAAGATTTTATTTATTTATTCATAGAGACAGAGAGAGGGAGAGGCAGAGACACAGGCAGAGGGAGAAGCAGGCATCATACAGACAGCCTGATGTGGGACTGGATCCAGGGTCTCCAGGATCAGGCCCTGGGCTGCAGGCGGCGCTAAACCACTGTGCCACTGGGGCTGCCATGCCAAGGTTTTTATAGCCAAATATTTTCCAGTATTTCCACTTCCTCACTCCTTGTTTAATCCTTTTTAAGTTACTACTCTTAAAAAATTTATTATTGAATGTTTCAAACATATAGAAAAGTAGAGGGGATAGAATAATAAATTCTCAGGTATTCATTCATGTATGCTAACCTCAATGGTTATCAACACAAGGCCACTACTATTTTATTTATACCAATGGCTCTCATTGTGGGTGATTTTCCCCACAGGAGTATTTGTCAGTATCTGTATTTTTTTTAAGATTTCTTTTATTTTTAAGTAATCTTTACACCCAACATGGGGCTCAAACTCACAATCTTGAGGTCAAGAGTTGTATGTTATACTGACTGAGACTGCGAGGCCCCACTCAATGTCTGTATTTTTGTTCATCACAACTGAGGAGCAGTCCTGGCAGCTAGTGGATAGACACCAGGGATGCTGCAAAGGTCAGCCCCCCACAACAAAGAGTTATCTGGCCCAAAATGTCAATCATACCCATGTTAAGAAAATCTTATATTTTTACCCTTCCTTCTGAATTGATTTATGTCAAGTATCAGATATACCATTAATCTATAAATAGTATTTATAGGTTAAAAACCATTAGAGTAAAAACCACAATACCATTATTATTTTTTGTTTTTATTTAATTTGTTTTTATTGAAGTTCGATTTGCCAACATATAGTATAACACCCAGTGCTCATCCCATCAAGTGCCCTCCTCAGTGCCGGTCACCCAGTTACCCCAACCCCCCACCCGCCTCCCCTTCCACAACTCTTTGTTTGTTTCCTAGAGTTAGGAGTCTCTCGTGGTTTATCTCCCTAATTTTTCCACCCAGTTCCCTCCTTTCCTTTATAATCCCTTTCACTATTTCTTATATTCCCTGTATGAGTGAAACCATATGATGATTGTCCTTCTCCGACTGACTTACTTCACTCAGCATGATACCCTCCAGTTCCATCCACGTCGAAGCAAATGGTGGGTATTTGTCCTTTCTCATGGCTGAGTAATATTCCATGGTATATATAGACCACATCTTCTTTATCCATTCATCTGTCAAAGGACATCGTGGCTCCTTCCATAGTTTGGCTATTGTGGACATTGCTGCCATGAAGATTGCAGTGCAGGTGTCCCAGTGTTTCACTACATCTGCAGCTTTGGGGCAAATCCCCAGCAGTGCAATTGCTGGGTCGTGGAGCAGAACTATTTTTAACTCTATGAGGAACCTCCACACAGTTTTCCAGAGTGGCTGCACCAGTTCACATTCCCACCAACAGTGCAAGAGAGTTCCTCTTTCTCTACATCCTCCCTAACATTTGTTGTTTCCTGCCTTGTTAATTTTCACCATTCTCACTGGTAGGAGGTAGTATCTCAACCACAATACCATTATTATACCTAATGTCTTAACATCATAAAATACAGTGTTCACATTTCCCTTATTACTTTTTTATAGTTGGTTAATTCAAACAAGATCCACTAAGTTTTGCATTTGTTAATATCTTTTCTTATATTCTACAAATCCTTCCTGATAGCTTTTTAACTTGCCATTTAGTGGTTGAGAAAAAAAAATCGATTATTTGTCTTGTAAAATTTCCTATACTTTGGATTTTGCTGATGGCATTCACATGGTGTTTAACATATTTCTCTATTTCCAGTACTTCCTTAAACTGGCAATAGGTTTTCAATTCAGATTCAATTTTGGAGCAAGAATACCTTTTAGGTGGTACATTTACCTTTAAAGAGATTTTCAGGAAAAAAGCTGGTGAATCTTTGTTTCTAAGTATAACCCGGTGATCTAGAAAATAAATTCTTAACTCTTGACATTCTCATGTTAGAAAATTTAGGAGCAGAGAGAGTATGAAGAGTTCATACTCTCCACCATTTTCTCATATGGCAGCCTCACCTAGGATAATGAGCGTTCTAGGGGTCCCCCAAGCCTAGAGAGTCCCACGCAACGTCCCTACTGGCAGCCCAGTGCCTAACTGAGATAACTGGAGTCTAAGATGAAGAAGGGCTTCTAATTTCCTGACAGCCTCTGGTCAATTTGGATCTAGTCTCTTGGGCATAATAATAAACTCCACTCTGCGGGGGACTGAAAGGACAATCTGATTTAAAACGAACTATTCATCCTACTCCTTAGAGGGAAAAACTTGGTGATCTTCTAAAGGAGATCAGGTGTCTTTCTCTGCAAGCACACAGGTGCACAGGTATCAACGCACCCCAAGGTCACTGGAGTGGCAACCAGTTAGCACAACAGCTGTCCTGGCAGATAATACGTAGAAGGAGATTTTGCTGAGTAAACTACATTCCTAGTTTTCCTGTTAATACCCAATAAGTGCTGGTGAGGGAGGTGTGCAGACAGAGATCATCAGTACCCAGCAGCTAAAGGTTCCCAGGGACCCCCACGTACCCTCCCCCACCCCAGGGGCAATATTGCAATAGAATGGGTCTGGTCTCCAGGACACACCTTCCAGAGAACAGAGTCCTCTGGCACCCTCGAGGGTGGATTTCAGATAAGCTCCAGAGGGATTTCCAGCAAGTTCCCTGGATGCAGCACCAAGGCACTTCCCTGCTCCTAGCATGCCCTCTCCAACAAAGTCCAGATCTCAACACAGATGGGTCTGCCCTGAACGCTGTGTTTCAGCTAGTGGAACAGGAGTGGCTCCTTCGACTGCACTCGTTCGAGTTCTCTGTGCTTCCCTGGGTGCCAAGGAAGAGCACCTAAGGAATGTCCTCTTCTCTGGGATCCAGGCCTCACTGGGGGAAAACTGACATTAGCAGAAGTTGCTGTGCTGCTGGAACTTGGAAATCTTCCTTCAGGGACTGGACGATGAATTTGAAGCCGAGGGGCAATCAGTTGGTCCCTGGCACATGTCCCGACACCAGCCCTACTGCTCACAGTTTCTTTGTGTAATAGACAGGTAGTATTTGCATTGTTCACTCAGCAGGTTTTTGTGCTGACTGAAGTGAAATAGCGTATGTGAAATGTTTCATAAAAGATACAAATGTTAAGATAGGATTAAAGTTATATGGCTTTAAAAATGAAGTGAAATGAAATGAAATAAAATTATACAGCTTTAAGGATGCCTTTTCTTGGTTTCAGGTGCTCTGATACCATCTTTGCTGACTTTTCTCAGGCCCTGGGCCACTTGAGGGTCTCCCTAGCCAAGCTCTGCCTCCTGGTTTGTTATTTGCTGACATGCAGACACTCAGTGGCAGACAAGGCAGTTTCTAACCCTCCATGAGTGAGGGGATTCTCTGTATATTCTCCCCAGCGTCCAGGTAGTCTCTCCTAGGGACCTGCTTGTATTACCTCAGTCAGCTTCTTTATTATTTAGCTTTATTGTAATATAACTCATGTACAATAGAATTCACCTATTTTAAGTATACAGTTTATGAGTTTGGTTAATTATATACAGTCTTATAACCCCCACCACATTTTCTTAGCCCTCAAAAAGCACCCTTGGCCTCGACTACTTTTGAGAGCTTGACTTATGTCCTTGTGTTTTCCATTTTCAATACTCTGGCTCACTTTCTGGTCTGCTCACCTGGTTACCGCATTTCATTTTACTGAGAAATATATCTGTTTTCATCCTACCACACAGACAGGAAGTAACTGATGGGTTTAGTGATCAATGACTGAAGAACCTTTTCCTGGCTCAATTAAAAGGTTCACTCTAGGGGTGCCTAGGTGGCTTAGTCAGTGAAGCGTCAGCCTTTGGCTCAGGTCATGATACCAGGGTCCTGGGAGCGGGGAGGAAGGGCAGAAGGTGAGGGAGAAGCAGACTCCTTGCAGGGAGCCTGATGTGGGGCTTGATCCCAGGACACCAGGATCACGCTGTGAGCCAAATGGTGAGCTCAACCACTGAGCCACGCAGGCGCCCCTAGAATGGACGTTTTAATACAGTTTATGGGCTAATCTTCCTATACCAGGAAGCCATATACCCAGAAGGTCTCCTCCCTTTCCTGAACCACTGGCCACTTTCCTTTGAGCTAGTTCTAAACTTTTCTTCTGGCTCAAGATTTTTTTTTTATATGCTATTATTTTCATTCCTCTTTTTGAGCCTCTCACTTTTTCCTAATGTCTATGAATAAAATTTTGCATCTCCTGTATTATTTCTACATTTACCAAAAATTTTCTGACAGATTAGAGGAACACATATTGTGTTTCATCAACATATTAGCACAGAGGACAGAACTTCCTGAGACTGGTGATGTGTGATGTCAAAAGTTGAAATTTTGGGTCTCATTCAAAACTCACTCAGAAATTATTCTTTTTCCGGTTGCCTGGCTGGCTCAGTCAGTAAGGCATATGACTCTTGATCTCAGGGTCATGAATTCATGCCCCACGTTGGGTGTAGAGATTGCTTAAAAAAAAAAAAAAAAAAAAAAAAAGAATAAACTTAAAAAAAATGTATTCCTTTCATTAAGAACAATTTGAACAGATTTTCAAAGAAAAGGCTTTTTCCTCCTCTTGAGAGACTTTTTAAACTTTTATTATTTTTTTTTAGGTAAGCTCTGTGCCCAACATGAGGATAGGACTCAGGACCCTGAAATCAAGAGTTACGTGAGAGCCCTTTTAGAATGCAGGAACTGCTTAGTTCTGCTTCAAATACAATAAAACTGAAATGACAATAAAAAGGAAAAGATGGTGGGGATTGCTAAGGTACTTGGCTCTGATCAGTACTGGAGTGTAGCTGACTACTCCCACTCTGAAGTGAGAAGCAAGCAGTTGAGTTAGGATAGAATAGGAAAGATGGAAAGCTTTCTGTTATGGGTTTAATTGTGTCTCCCACCACCATCAATTCATAGGTTGGAATCCTAACTCTCAGTACCTTACAATGTGATCTTTTTTTTTTAAAGATTTTTTTTATTTATTCATGAGAGACACAGAGAGAGAGGCAGAGACACAGGCAGAGGGAGAAGCAGGCTCCATGCAGGGAGCCTGACATGGGACTTGACCCCGAGTCTCCAGGATCATGCCCTGGGCTGAAGGCGGCCATAAACCATTGAGCCACCTGGGCTGCCCCACAATGTGATCTTATTTGAAGACAGGGTCTTTACAGAGGCAATATAGTTAAAATGATAGAGTAGAACCCGTCTTCCTCAGTTTGGGCTATTATGGCAAAAATACCAGAGACTGAGCGGCTTCAACAACAAACATTTATTTCTCACAGTTCTGGAAGCTGCACATTCTGTCTGGTGAGGGCCTGCTTTTTGGTGCTTCTTGGCCATCTTTTCAGTGTCCTTACATGGTGGCAGGAGTGAGGGAGTTCTCTGGGGTCTCTTTCATAAGGGCACTAACTCCATTTATAGTTACTGCCCAAGGGCCCTCTCCAAATAGTATCACATCAGGGATTAGGTTTCAAAGGTTTGGAGGGATACAAACATGCAGTCTGTAGCAGACCCTATCCCATATGACTGATGTCCTTAAAAATGGGGAAATTTGGACACAGAGACACATGTAGAAAGGAGGATGATGGGAAGAAGAATAGGGAGAAGGTGGCCATTTTTAAGGCAGGGAGACAAGTTTGCAACAGGTCCTCCCTTTATAGCCTTCACAAGGAACCAGCATCTGCCACTGGAAAACAGAGCTGCAATCCTTCATCTAAACACGCTTAAGAATTTTTGGTTCCTTTGAAACTGGTAAGACGTAAGGCATATAAGGCATAGTTTGCTCTCTCCTTCATATACGATGTTCCTATTAACCCATCAGCTGAGAATGGGCTGTATTGTGTTTCTAGGCCTTCCTATCTGAAGGGAATCCAAGTACATCCTCAGTCAAGGTTCAGGCAAGGCTTTCTTTCCCATTGTGAGGGCTAATTTTAAGTCAACTTGACTGAGTCTTGCAGTGCCCAGATATTTGGTCAAACATTACTATAGGTGTTTCTGTTGGGTAACGGTGCCTTTGAATGAGATTAACATTTAAGTAAATAAACTGAGTAAAACTTTCATAATGTGAATAGGCCTCACACACTCAAATGGAAGCCTGACCCAACTGCCCCCCCAACCACCACCCCAACCCCATCCCCCCAGGCACCTCCAATAAGAAATTCTCCTTGCCTGATGGCCTTTGAACTGGGACATTGACTCTGCAGATTTTGGACTTGCCAGCTGACATAATCATGTGTGCAAATTCCTTATATTTCTATCTATCCTATTGGTTTTGTTTCTCTTGAACAAATATACTTAATATGCTTGTCCTCCCTTATGTAGCCAGCTAGCAATTCATTCTCATCATATAAACTGACTCAACAAGTTAACTTTTGTAAAATTAACTGTGAATTTTGTGAAAATTTTCTCCACGTCCAAATCCTCTCAGAAATGGCCTGGGTTTAAGAAATAAAATATAAAGAACTATTAAAGGAAAGAGATTAAGAAGAAAATTTCTACCTAGAGTACACTTGTTTTGAAAAAAGAACATTGACGGCCCATTGTGAAATTTCAGCAGTTTCTTTATACAAATGACAAATACCAGACCCAGATATGTCTTTTGTGAATAGTGAACTTCTCAGGATCAATACTCATTATTCTGAAAAGTGAAAATTAAATCACCCTTTTAAAATACAAATAAACTGGGGCAACTTGCTGGCTCACAGGAAAAGCATGCAACTCTTGATTTTGGGTTCTGAGTTTGAGCCCCATATTGGGTGTAGAGATTACTTAAAAAAAATAATAAGGACAGCTGGGTGGTTCAGTGGTTGAGCATCGGCCTTTGGCTCAGGGTGTGATCCTAGGGTCCTGGGATCAAGTCCCACATTGGGTTCCCTGCAGGGAGCCTGCTTCTCTCTCTGCCTATGTCTCTGCCTCTCTCATGAACAAATAAATAAAATCTTAAAAATAAATAAATAAATAAATAAATAAATTTTGTGGGGTGCCTGACTGGCTCATTTGGAAGAGCATGTAGCTTGAGCATGACCCCAGTTGGGGTCATGAATTTGAGCCCCATGTTGGGCACAGAGATAACTTAAGTAAAATAAATGAAGGAAAGTAAGAAAGAAATGGAACTTTTAAATAAATAAATAAATAAATAAATAAATAAATAAATAAAAATACAAAATGAGAAGAAAAATGATATATAATGGCTTAACTACAAGGTTTATGTTCATCATGAACTATGTTCACAATGTGTTTTATTTTTCATTTTATTGGTACTTTATAATCACCAGTTTACTGCCTTTTATCTTAGAACTGATTTATCATCATTAAAATTAGTCTGTAACTCATATTATCAATTATTAAAATGTTACCTTAAAAAATAAAGACTCTAGGTCTCCTGGCTGGCTCAGTCAGTAGAGTGTGTGGGACTCTTGATCACCAGGTTGTGAGTCCAAGCCCCGTGCTTGGTGTAAAGCCTATATAGAAAAATTAAAAAATAATAAATAATAAAATAAAAACCCTAATTCTGATACGTTGTTTGAATCCAGATTTCTTTTCTGTCCTCAATTTTCAACTTTGTGCACTTCTCAATCTAAAATGTAAATTCAACTATTTGAGTATATTTCAGAGTAGAGGAATTGGATCACTCTATAAATGATCCTATATGAGCTTTTTGAAAAGAATGTAATAAATTGTTATGTGTTCCCCTAGAGCAGTTTTCAGAAAAATAGTATCATGCAATAGGCAATTTCTGAGCTCTGGCTGAAAACCTTGGGACTTTAGCCTTAATAAATGATAAATTTTAAAAAGGTACATTGCCTTTCATTAGCATTTTAGTTTGATATTCTTTATACCATGTTAAACAACATGGTTTTGTTTTTCTAATACAGTATATTATAGTGCTTCTTTCCCTCCTTCTCTCTTTTTTTTTTTTTTTAATTTTTATTTATTTACTTATGATAGTCACAGAGAGAGAGAGATTGGCAGAGACACAGGCAGAGGGAGAAGCAGGCTCCATGCACCGGGAGCCCGACGTGGGACTCGATCCCGGGTCTCCAGGATCGCGCCCTGGGGCCAAAGGCAGGCGCCAAACCGCTGCGCCACCCAGGGATCCCCCCTCTTTCTCTTTTCGCAAACTGATTATGTTGTTAGGCCAGACTGGAAACAAACAGCTCTATAATGCACAGCAATGGAGTCTGTGCTCAGCTAGAAGTGGCTAATCGATTACAGAAAAATATCCATGATTTCCTTTAAACATGTGTAGCGTGACACTGAAGTGAACTGAAGGATTACATGTGAGCCAATATTACTGCATAATCCTAATCCAATCAATACCCATGATTTCCTTACTGCAGATAAAGCAGGATATTTGGATGTTCAGAGGCAAATTCTGATTAAATGACAACCACTTACTTGTTACTTTTTTCCAGATCCCTTCAAAATCGATTTCCCTATAGATTTTTTTTTCAGAACCAGTATCCAAGTGTACGTTTTGGAGACACTCCCAGTCCTTTGGGGGCTTGAGGATCTTCTGCCTCTGGAGAGAGAAGCATTTCCAGAACCTCTCTTTCCACAGGTGGACTTTGAGTCAGAAGAGCTGAAGTCTCCGTCTGTCACTGCCTAGTGGCGTCATTTAGCCTCGCAGTCTTGTGAAGAAGGGAGCAGAAAACGTCTGACAGGGCTAGAAGAGGATTTTTTTTAAAAAAAGATTAAAAAAAAAATTAAAAAAAAAATAAAAAAAGATTTTATTTACTTACTCATGAGAGAGAGAGAGGCAGAGACGCAGGCTGGGGAGCCCACGCAGGACGCCATCCCGGGTCCGGGGGTCGCGCCCTGAGCCGAGGCCGAGGCTCACCCGCTGAGCCACCCGGGCGTCCCTATTTCAGAGCAGCCATGTTTCACTGAGATGCGATGTGAGAGGCAAACGGGAGCCACATCTGTAGTTAGATTCTTTTCCAGGTAGCCTTACTTTAAAAAGTAAAAAAGAGGGTCAGTGAGGGTCGCAGTCCTGGCGCTGAGGGCCGAGCCAGCCCCGGGGTCCCCGCCGACGGCGAGCACAGCGCAGGTCCGATCCGCGGAACCCGGGCTCTGCCCACAGGTGCCGGCCAGGACTCTCCACACGGCACTTGGTTCTCTCGGAGTCTGCCTCCAGCGGGAGAGCTTCCTCCGCCGCCTGGCCCGCCCTTGCCGAGGGGAGAGGGGGCACCGCCCCGCGCGGGGAGCGCCGAGGGAAGGTCGGAGGGCAACGACCTCCCCGCGGGCACAGGCCCCCGGGCGTCCCCACCCAGAGCCGCGCAACTCTCACCGCGCAGGCGCACAGAGGGGCGGGGCCGAGGCGGGCGGCGATTCGCCGGACCGTCTGACGTCAGCGGGTCACGTGGCCGTCGAGGCGGGCGGGCGGAGTTCGCCAGCTTTCCAGCGGCGCCGGCCAGTCAGGGCAGCGGCCGTGGAGCCTGTGCGACCTTCTCTCGGCACAGCTACCTGCGTCCGCTACGAGGCTTGAACGCTCCCGTTCCACAAGGGTGAGGGACGTGGTAGGGGGGGCCGCTCGCGTGCCGGCGGCCGGGGCGCGGCCGGGGTCCGGGCGGACGTTGCGGGGAGCGCGGGGAAGGCGGGGCCGGCGGGCGAGGGCCTGCCCCCATTGGCTGGGTCGGTTTTGGCGCGCTCTCCCATGCGCGCTCCCGATTGGCTGGCGGGCGCGTCCAGGTGGGACCCCCCCCCCCCCCCCCCGGCGGGGTGGGAGCTCGGGCCTGTGCTGTGCGCGTGCCCGGGTGTGGGGGCGGGGCGGATCCCCAGCATCTTGCGTTGAAGACCCCCGGGCTTGCCGGCCTGGCCGGTGTCTTCTGCTCATCCGCGCCTCCTTGGGACCCAGCCCGGGGCCGGAGAGGTGAGGGCGCGGAGTTGCCGGCCAGAGCCCCATAGACGTGGGAGAGGCTCTCCTCGGGCGGTGGCTTCCACCCGTTCCAATCGGGACACTCACTGAATTGCCCATTCAGGCTGCAGCCAGACAAGGGACCATGCTGTGCGCTCTCGTGTTTTCTCGTCTCTTCATTTTCGTTTTTCTTAAGATTTTATTTAAGAGTGAGTGAGCACAGGCTGGAGGGGGAGGGGCAGAGGGAGAAGCCGACTCCACTCTGAGGAGGCTCGGATGTGGGGCTCGGACCTGAGCCGAAGGCTGACGCTCAACTGACTGGAGCGCCCCCAGTTCCGTTTTTTCCAGGGTTCCTGACCCAGTAAACGGTTTGGAGATCCCGGGCTGCGACCTGCAGTTTGAAAAAAAACATTGCTCAATTTAGGGGGTCCCCACCAGCATTTGCTTCTTCACAGGAGATAGAAGTGAAAATAGGGTGCATCCTACAATCCTGGAAATTGTAGGTGCATCCTACAATTTTTTTTGCTTCAAACTAAACTTTCAATGAGTTTTGCGTGTGCTAGGCACAGTGTAAAATGTAGGAACAGATGGGTCATAGTTGCTACATAATCTACAACAATCTAGCAGATCTGTTCGGCAGGCACAGACCTGTCCAGGAGGTGAGAGGTTGGGTTTGGAGAGAGTCTGGCCCAGTGGTCTGGGCCACATTAACCACATTTGCATAATCCCTTTCTCTTCTCTCTCTTTCTTGCTTCCAGCAGTGTCTCAGTACATGGTGGTGGTTAAACATTCCATACAAATGGGAATACATAATCTCATTAGATCGGGTATTAAATCACTACTAACTTATTGCTGGTCCCCAGAGCCAATTTTTTTTTTATCACTTAAAACTGCCTTTGAAACAGCAAAGTCAGAATGCCATTCTGTAGAACAGAGTTGAGCATACCCATGTACCTGGTGACTATTTCTCAGATTTTTTGAGTCCTCCGTTTAATCCAGAACACCACAGTGTTTAGTAAAATTTGTTTAGAACGCCTCATTTTCTTGTTGTAACAAGATGTTTCCAAGCAGAATTACTGCGCGCGCACGTGTGTGTGTGTGTGTGTGTGTGTGTGTGTGTGTGTGTTAAATACAGACGTTAAAGAGTCATGTTAGTCATTGATAAGGCTGAGTTTGGGTACAGTGAGAAAAAATACTAGTTCCACCATCCAGTAGTATGATGTCTATGATTGTAAATACTTTCAACAGCAATAATCTAAACTCCACCTTCAGGTGCAGACCATTTTCTGTTTACGAATGACTAGTCTTTTGTGCTTCATCAGGTTTATCATGAATCCCAGTATGAAGCAGAAACAAGAAGGAGTGAAAGAGAACGTAAAGGTATGTGATGGAATCACTTTCATTTGTTGGAGAAAACATGTGGTTAGAAGCATTTTGACATAATTAAATTTAACCTCGCTATCCTTTCTATGAACTTTGAAGTGCTGAACTTTTAGCCAGAGGATAAGTAACAGTGGAGAACGTAAAAGAAAAATTACCATTGAACAATAAGTTTTATGATCCCATGAACACATGATGTCTTTCCATTTGTTTAGGTCTCTAATTTCTTTCAACAATGTTTTGGTAGTTTTCAGAGTATTGAGTTTTAGACTCCTTTAATCCCCCCCACCCCCCCCCAGCCTTTTTAAAAAAAATTTATTCATGAGACACAGAGGCAGAGAGACACAGGCAAGAAGCAGGCTCCCTATAGGGAGCCCGATGCAGGGCTTGATCCCAGGACTACCGGGTCACCATCTGAGCCAAAGGCAGATGCTCAGCTACTGAGCCACCCAAAAGTCCCCCTATTTTATTTGTAATGGTACTGTAGGTAGAATTTTTACTTGAATTACATTTTCTGTGTGCTCATTGCTACTGGAGGGAAAACAATTCATTTTTGTATTTTGAATTTGATCTTAAATCCCTGCAATCCTGCTGAACTTGTTTATTTTTTAAAGATTTTATTTATTAAAAAAAAAAGATTTTATTTATTTACTCATGAGAGACACAGAGAGGCAGAGACATAGACAGAGAGAGAAGCAGACTCCATGCAGGGAGCCCGATCTGGGACTCAATCCCGACACCCTGAGCCAAAGGCAGATGCTCAACCGCTAAGCCATGCAGACGTCCCTGAACTTGTTTATTAATTAGCTCTAATAGTTCTTTTTTAGTAGATTCCTTAGGATTTTCTGTAAATAAGATTATGATTACTTTCTTTCCACTCTTACATTTTATGAAATGACTTTATTAAAATCCTTTGTATCTTGAGAATTGGTGTCTTTGACAACAGAAACACATTTTGTGTTCTAGTGCACATGTTTTCAGAGTACATCACACTTGTCACCATTTAACCTTGTTTTGCTACACTTTTTGAGTCCCTGTAAGATACCATCATTGGAAATCTTATCCCAAATATATATATATATATATATATATATATATATATATATTTATTTATTTATTTATTTATTTATTTATTTATTTATTTATTTTTTCCAAATATTTATTCATATAACAATAAGAACAGAGTTTAATTTTGAGTTCATAACTTTGCCTGTAAACGAATTTACAACATAACTAGGTTCTGCCACACAGTTTAGAGGGTGAGGATTCCTGGGAATGAGACCATATCTTCAGGAAAACTATCATTTTGCAGATTTAAATTAAATAAATAAGAGCCTTTCATAAGTGATAGCAGGTGCTTTCTGATAGTTGATTTACCTTGCCTTGGTATGCTTACATTATTTTTTAAAAATAATACTGTACATTGATAATTTGAGTCCATCTCTTTCCATTTAGGATGATGACATTCCCACTGAGTTTTGTGTTCTTAAACTTTTTATTATGAAAACTTTCAAATACTCAGAAATGGAGTCAATAGTATAACGTAATCTCAATTAACTTTCCACTTTTCAACAGTTACCAGTACGTGGCTAATCTTGTTTTATCTATATCTTCACTCCTCCTTAAGCCAGCTAATTAATTTGAGGCAAATCCCAGCTTATATCTTTCAGCAGATCCTTATATATAAAGAAAAATGTCATGTTTACTAGCTAGAATACAAACTATCCTGGGTATAAAAAGAACGGGTTCTGTTGGCTTCTGATTAAGCCTCCAAAACTGTAACCTTTGGTGAATTGTTTAGCATCTCAGCCTCAGTTTACATCTCTGTAAAACAAGGAAATTGAACTAAAACTAGATCTGTAAGAGTACCCTACTAATTATATATATGCAAAATTCCACGTGAGTGGTGCTCTTGTGTGCATTGTTTGTTGTTTTTTTGAGAGAGAAAGAGAATGGGTCATGGGATCTCAAAAGGTTTTCTAAAAAGATTAAGACCCATTAATATCTAAGAACCTGAACCTCTTGGCTCTAAAGAGTGTTACTCAAGGGATGCCTGGGTGGCTCAATGGTTGAGTGTCTGCCTTCAGCTCAAGTTGTGATCCCAGGATTCTGGGATCGAGTCCCATGTCAGGCTCCGTGCATGGAGCCTGCTTCTCCCTCTGCCTATGTCTCTGCCCCTCTCTCTGTGTCTCTGATGAGTAAATAAAATCTTAAAAAAGAGTCTGTTACTCCAATGTGTGATCTGTATAAAGAAAATGTTAATAGCAATATTACATCTTTGAGGCTGGGTGTTTCAAGCTTACATGTATACAAGTTAATTTTGAAAATTGTCATTTTTTGTGTGTGTGACAGTGATTTATCTGGCTTCTTTGGCCATTCTTTGGCCAGCAAGCATTTAAATAAATTAACACCACTTATTCTTAAGGGTCCAGAGTTAGGTTTTCTTCTATTTGTCTGAAGGCTGTTGACTAATCTATAATCTAAATTACATCTGAAATGTTGTTGTAATATTTGTTCTCAGAGTAGTTGGCATTTGTTCTTCAGTTAAATAGTGAGATAATCAGCGGCAGTAGAAACTTGACCCTGGGAAAGGTGAACTCTTGTCCTGTGAAGTGCAGTATGGAATCAGTAACTTTCTCACGCTGCTTTGGTATCATGTTCTTGCTACCCTTGTTTGAGTATTCACCATTGTTTGCTATCCCATGGTGGCAGGATAACTAATGATTTCTGATCAGGAAATATAGGGGAAGCTATTTACACATTATAAGGAAGGCTGTGTATTTTCCAAAAACAGTAGGTGGGGGGCATTTCACAGTGTTCTAGTGTGCCTCTGGCACTGACCTTATGGCTGTCTCCTAATGAATGGGCTGGAGGCAGAACTGCTTCTGCAATCAGGTGAAGACTGGGGGGAGAGGATCCTCTTAGATGTGTGTTTGGTTTTATATAAAGTATGTTCTTGAAATTTGGTGGATACATATAAATGTGTTAGGGAGATATTCACTATTTAAAGGAAGTCAAGGTGAATCTTTTTTATTAGGGGAAGAAATACTTTACTTGGTGTAAAGGTGTAAATAACCTTTTCCTCCATTTTACCCCTTTGATGGGTTTCTACCATAGATGGTATGATGTCTAGTTTCTGTGTGGCAAATCTTTTTAAGAGGAAATACAAATAATCTTGAACTGTAATTTCCTTACACATAGGGCCTGAAGTATTAGAGCTTAGAAATTTTGAAATTTTTTTAACTAGATACGATTAGTTGACAAAATGACTATAATAACAGCATATATTGAAATGGAAGGAGAGGGACGCCTGGATGGCTCAGCGGTTGAGCGAGCAACTGCCTTTGGCTCGGGGCATGAATCCCAGATCCAGGATCGAGTCCTGCCTTAGGCTCCCTGCATGGAACCTGCTTCTCCCTCTGCCTGTGTCTCTGCTTCTCTCTCTCTGTGTGTCTCTCATGAATAAATAAATAAAATTGAAAAGAAAGAAAGGAAGGAAGGAAGCAAGCAAAGGAGAAAAACTGTCAAGTTTCAGTAATAAAATCCATTCTTAGGATTTTTTTCAAATTTCATTACAATTTTAGGGAAATAACAAGTTTGCTAGTTGAATAATTCAATATATTGCTCTGTCTGATAAATACATAGCAGATGGAATATTAGTATTCTTAGTGATTTCTTTTCCCTAAATTACAGTAGGAATGAGAGAGTAATAACCCATATAGCAACTCAGTAACCAGATAATAAATTATGTTGACTTTTAGAACAGTCCCATCCCAAGAAAAACTCTGAAGATGATTCAGCCTTCTGCAGCTGGATCACTTGTTGGAAGAGAAAATGAGGTATGTGTAATTGGGCTAGAATGGAGTACAGATGATGCTAATTTTACATTAAAGACCTTTCCAAGATTTCCTTGATTAGAGATTCCTAAATCATTGAAATATGGAAATTATTCAAGAATAAAAATTGCATGTTTCTCAAAGAAGTAGTTTTTGTATTGATAGTTCAATTTAGGAAGTTCAGTTGGTTTGAAGACAGGATGATGTAAGAAGTTACAGATTAGCTTATAGAAGTAATGTTTGATGTTATGGGAACAAAATGTTAGATTTATTCATTTACCTCTGTCTGTAAAGAAAGTCACAGATGAGGGTGTCTGGACTTTTGCAGGTTTGAAAATACTGCCTTTCTGTGGTATTCAGTTGTTTAAACAAAATAATTTCAGCTAGGCTTTAGACCCAAGTCTAATTGAGGATAGTTACTGCAAATTAAATTCCTGAAAAATAACTACATTTTGGTAGAGATTTAAGTTTGATTTTTTTTTTTAAGTTCCAAAGATGTTAAACAGATACAGACATGTGAGTGCTCTATTTTTAATACAGACGTGACAAAACCATCTAATTTTCTCATTCATGAAATCAAAATAAATGAGATTAATGTATGTATTTTCATTATAGTTGGTTAAAGGCTTGCCCAAAAGGAAACTTTGGAATGACCAGTTAACATCTAAGGCTTCCAGCTCAGGAGTTGTCACTGTCCCAGAACATAGTGAAAATAAAAATTTTTTTGAAATTACTCTAGAAGCATTTGATCTTATGGTTGCAGGTATGAAAAAATATATAACTTATATATTACGTTTCTAAGTAATAATAAATAATACTTAAAGTATTAATAATTTAGTACTTAAATATTAAATAAAATAATCATTTGTTATACTGTTATGAATTCTGGTCACAGCCATTTAATCTGGAGATACTTGGTATGTAACTATTTTGATACTTTAAAATTTCTTATGGTTGTAAGTATACAAATACTGTGAATTTGGGCAGGTTTATTGTTTGGTAAAATCCAAATATGGATGAAGTATTAAAAGGATAGTGATTAATAGGACAGCTCTGATATTAGAGTGCTTTAAGTGTCACAAGACTTAGAAGTCGTTTCAGTCAGTCAGTCTTCATTTCAGAAGAAAAGAGTAAATTTGAAGAAAGGAATTTGAATATAGCAGAAAATGGAGGGAGCCATGCAGAAATGTGGTTGAGATCATCCTAGTTCTTCCTAGAATGGCAGTGGCTATCAAGAGAGGAAGCTAGTGATGTTCTCTAAGCATTGTGGGAAAGTTTTTTTTAGTAGAAAAAATTGCTGGGTTTTTACAGCAGCATATAATGATAATTTTTTTCAAAGTTTACATGATAACATTAATTTATTTTAGAAAATCCATCCTCCCAATTTTGGAAAGAAGTGGCAGAAAAACGGAGGAAGGCTCTCTACGAAGCCCTTAAGGAAAATGAGAAAGTATGTACTAAATATAATTTGTGGCCATTTTTAATGTTTCAGTATTGTTTTCCTTCTCCTTAGCATGTTTAGTTAGAGTGATATAAACTAGATTTAATGGTGGTCTAAGAAAAGTTTAAGTAGAAGGGGAGCTCTGTTATCAGAGAAGAAGCTCAATGAGAGCCCAGGGTAGTGTCGTTAGGAACTTGTCTATCAGTTATATCCTTCGGGCCATATTAATGTGGCTTACAGCAAAGCAGATTTATGGAATACTGAATTTTATTTATGTTTTATAGCTTCATAAAGAAATTGAACAAAAGGACAATGAAATTGCCCGCCTGAAAAAGGAAAATAAAGAATTGGCAGAAGTAGCAGAACATGTACAGTATATGGCGGGGTTAATAGAGGTAGGTATTTTAAATTAACATTCATCTGATTCAGAATCATCTATATTTTAATGATTTGACTACTACTAAATAAGTAGTAGTGTAATCAGTAAGTGTGTGGGCTCTGGAATCACATTTCCTGGGTGTGAATCTTAGCTCCCTATCTCACACCATAAAGTTTGTTGAGTTGGGCAGGTAATTTATTTTGTCAGGGCTTCATGTTTTACAATGAGTAACATTTTACAATAATGGGAGTAATAGCATGTACTCTGTAGGTTTGTCTGAGAATAAGGAGTTATAATGATGAAAGTAAAGAGAAGTCTCTGGACATGAGAAGAGCCCAGTGACTGTTAAATGTTGTTATTATCATGAAGCACAAGAACATCTATTTTCTTGTAGAAATGTAAAAAGAGATTTACTTACATTTGGAAAATTTTTCCATTTCAAAGTTGTCAAGTTTTTAGTCATTTTTCTTTTAAGATTTTTTATTTATTCATGGGAGACACTGAGGAAGAGGCAGAGACAGGCGGTGGGAGAAGCAGGCTCCCTGCTTGGAGCCCAGTGTGGGATTCAATCCCAGGACCCCAGGATCACAACCTGAGCCAAAGGCAGATGCTCAACCACTGAGCCACCCAGGCACCCCTAGACAGATTTTAATTTAACTTTAATGCCAGTGTGACATTACTGTTATTTACAAATCTGTTAATTGATACCTAAATAAGTTTGATGGTCTTATCTGACTTTTTAATTTGGAAGAAGCTAATTGTGTTTACAATTAGCCTGGGGGGAGGCGATGATGAATCCCTGGGTTGGCTCCATGAGCGGAGTGTTAGACTCTTGATTCTGGCTCAGGTCATGATCTCCAGGTCTTAAGATCGAGCCCCAAGTCAGGCTCCAAACTCAGCAAGAAGTCTGCTGGTGTTTCTATCTCCTCCCTCCCCCCTGCACACAGACACACACACTCTCAAATGAATCTTGAAAGAACAAGGAAAAAAATTATCCTGATGACTGTTATTTTACAGTTTTGAACTAAAAAATAGGTCTTAAACTTACTCTTGTTTGCAAGAAATCATCTTATTGATAGTTTTTCAGATGAAAGCTTTTCTTGTACAATTTGAATTGCTTACAGAGGGATCCCTGGGTGGCGCAGCGGTTTGGCGCCTGCCTTTGGCCCAGGGCGCGATCCTGGAGACCCGGGATCGAATCCCACGTCAGGCTCCCGGTGCATGGAGCCTGCTTCTCCCTCTGCCTGTGTCTCTGCCTCTCTCTCTCTATCTGTGTGTGACTATCATAAATAAATAAAAAAAAAAAAATTAAAAAAAAAAATGAATTGCTTACAGAATTAATGTTCGAAGTTTTCATTGGGAAGTCCTGTAATAGCTCCCTTCACTGACATGTAAGTATTGGCCGACATCAGAAAACCTGGTCTTTGCTCTAGGAGCTTCAGAATTACTGACTTGAGTTGTACTGGGAAGGCACGTTAGCGCTTTAAAAAAAAAGCGAATCATTAAGCGCTGTGACTTTGCTGAAATGTGATTTAGTGTGGTAGAGACTTCGATAGACCCTTGCCTGTCAGTGAATTTAATTGAGAGACATTGTGAAAAGGACCTCATTAGAACATGGAGGAGGGTCAGTTATATCAGCATACTGCTTGTGTACTTGGGTTTTACAGTGTTTACAGTAAATTATTCATTTGTTCTTCTAAAAGAGACTGCATGAGGAACATCAGGATGACTTTGAATCACTGAACAGTCAGGAATTTGATTTGGAAGAGGAAACTGGTGAGGGCTCTGATGTGGAAGATCCAGATGTTGGTATGTGTGCTGAAGAAGCTGTGTCTTCCTCTACAGACACAAAACCACATGTGTGAAAGTCATTGATATCTGACTCTTGAGAAAGGTACTGCCAGAGTTTACCTCCACTAGAGTTCTTTGTAGCTTGTTTGAATCCTGGGACCCCTGTTGTATTAAAATACAAATACTATGTTTTTTTAATCTATAATGTTTTATGTTAATAGCATTTTCTCAGTGGTCAAACATGACTTGTGTATATGATAAATAAACTTCAGTCTCCTGTTAAGCGTTGTGTGTATCTGGGAAGAATGAAATCTAAGCAGTCTATAGAAAAATTGTCAATTTCTATGGGTTTATATTGTTTTCATTCTGTTCTATCTTGGAGGAAATAAGGAGAAAATGAATTCTTTTTTTTTTTTAATTTTTAAAGTAAGCACCATACCCAACATGGGGTTCAAACTCACAACCCCAAGATCAATAGCCAGCCGAGTGCCCCTGAATTTCTCTCTTTTTAGACTGAGATGGTTGAGGTTTTTTTTTAAAGATTTTATTTATTTATTCATGATAGTCACACAGAGAGAGACAGAGAGGCAGAGACACAGGCAGAGGGAGAAGCAGGCTCCATGCTGGGAGCCCGATGTGGGATTCGATCCCGGGTCTCCAGGATCGCGCCCCGGGCCAAAGGCAGGCGCCAAACTGCTGCGCCACCCAGGGATCCCTGGTTGAGGTTTTTACTCCTAAATCTGATTGTACCTCAAGCTCATTGTAGGGAGTATTGATACCCAGATATGGAGTACTATTGATTATGGAGTGTGAATCTAGTATTGAAAACTCCGCACATGGGTCCAATTTGGCTGGTATGATGGGGGCTCTCCTTGAAAGCTTAAAATGGCTGGCAGTTGTTGGCAGTTGTTCTCTAGGGAAGGGGGTGCAGGTGAGCGTCAACTTAGATGAAGGGAAAAAAGCTAAGGGTTGTGACACTTGCTGTTCACATGTTTCACATATGGTACAGTACTGAGTATATTGAGGAATAAGAAGTAAGGGTGAATTAATTAGGGATTTCCTATATGTACTGTTTCAAATGAAGGAAAGGACAGAGGAAATTATGAAAAGTACATAGCATTGGGATGGAATATGTTCTGTGAGAAGCATACAAGTACCTTTGTATAGATTGGCAATAAAGAACATTGTCAAGCTCTAAAGGATTGCTAGGCAAGGTATTTGTCCTCGTAGAACTTGAATGTTCTTAACTCTCATATTGAGTTAGTCTACCTCAGTGTTGAGGGTTAAAACTTACTATAGTGCCTAAACCAAATACTTTAAAAACGGAAGCAGTTATTAATCTACTAGAACAATACTGTCCAAAAAACTTCTGAGATATTGGAAATATCTTTGCTGTCTAGCATGATGACCAGTTAGCCTCACATGGCTGCTAAGCACTTGAAATGTGGCTAGTGTGAATGAGCTGACCTTCTATGTGTAGGTAGCTGCATGAGGGTAGTGGCTGTGTTTGTGCAACTCTGTGTTTTAGGTATGGGCCACTTAGCCTAAGATCAGATTAAGATGATAAATTTTATGTTACATGTTTCTTACTACAGTAAAAAACAATTTTTTTTTTAATTTATTTATGATAGGCACACAGAGAGAGAGGAGAGAGGCAGAGACACAGGCAGAGGGAGAAGCAGGCTCCACGCACCGGGAGCCTGACGTGGGATTCGATCCCGGGTCTCCAGGATCGCGCCCTGGGCCAAAGGCAGGCGCCAAACCGCTGCACCACCCAGGGATCCCGTAAAAAACCATTTTAAAGAAGAATATTACGGGTTAAGGGTAGAAGGCAGTCAGCCGAGAGGCTATTTGAATGAATGAGACGTAGCAGAAGAGGGTGGCTTGGCAAATAGAAACTATTTCTGGGAAATGCCAAAGATGGATCGCCCGGATTTGGTGGTAGGGAGCAGAGGAAAGGGAAGTGAGGACTTTACAATTTAAAAGCTACTGCTAGGGGATCCCTGGGTGGCTCAGCGGTTTGGTGCCTGCCTTCTGTCCCGGGTGTGATCCTGGAGTCCCGGGATCGAGTCCCCCCATTGGGCTCCCTGTATGGAGCCTGCTTCTCCCTCTGCCTGTGTCTCTGCCCCTCTCTCTCAGTCTGTGTTTCTCATGAATAAATAAATAAAATATTTAAAAAAAATAAAAAAAAAAGCTACTGCTATTTAAAAAAAATAATAAATAAATAAATAAATAAATTAATTAATTAAATAAAAGCTACTGCTATTAATAAAAGAAAACAAAGGGAAAATTATAGTGACCTTGGGTTTGGCAAAGATTTCTCAAACAGAACACAAAAAGCACAAATTACATAGTAAGTTAAACTTCATAAAAATCAAAAACTTCTCTTTGAAAGACTTAAGGAAAAGACAAGCCATAAACTGAGAGAAAATACTTGCAAAATTTCCAACAAAAGATTTGTATCTATTAAGAACTTTTTTTTTTTTTTTAAGATTTTATTTATTCACGAGAAAGAGAGACATACATAGGCAGAGGGAGGAGAAGCAGGCTCCATACAGGGAGCCTGATGTGGGACTCGATCCTGGGAATCCAGGATCATGCCCTGAGCCAAAGGCAGACGCCCAACCACTGAGCCACCCAGGTGTCCCTAAAGAACTCTTTTAAAGTCAGTAAGTAGATGATCTGGCTTTTAAAATGGGGAAAATTTGGATGCTTTACCAAACGCTGTATACAGTGAACAAGCAAGTGATAGGATGTCACTATCCTCAGTCTTTAAGGAAATGCAAATTAAACCTGTAGTGAGCTGCTGCTGACCTATCAGAATGAAATTTGCAAGACAAATACATGACTGTACTGTGGTGACATACTAAGGTTATGAAGCAAGTGGATCTCCTGCAGTGCTGGTAGCCGTGTTAAATATTACAAATGCTGTGAAAATGGCCATTTCTTAAAAACACATTCCAAAGGATTCAGCCATTCTACTCCCAGGTATATTTACCTAACAAATAAAAGCAATGTACACAATGAAGACTAGTTTGCAAATTTTCACAGTGATTTCTTTTTTGTTGTTTTGTACAATTTTTTTTATAAAGATTTTATTTATTTGAGAGACAGTGAGCACAAGCAGTGGGGAGGGATAGAGGGACAGGCAGAATGCCTGCTGAGCAGGGAGCCCAACATGGGGCTCAGTCCCAGGACTCGAGGATCATAACTTGAGCCGTAGGCAGTTGCTTAACCAACTGAGCCACCCAGGGTAGGAATTCTGCTTCTCCTTCTGTCCCTCCCGCCGCCCTCACTTGTGTGCATGCGCGTGTGTGTGTTCTCTCTCTCTATTTTTTTAAAATAAAGTATGAGCAGAGGGAGAGGGAGAAACCAGCTCCCCACAGATCAGGAAGGTGAACATGGGACTTGATCCCAGGACCCCTAGGATCATGACCTGAGCTGAAGGCAGATGCTTAACCGACTGAGCCACCCAGGCACCCCAATAAATAAAATCTTTAAAATGTTTTGTGTAAAGCCTAGATTAGGCTGAACTTGTCAATATATTCAATATGGTCAGCATTACATACTAAAATAACCAGATGGCCCACAAAAGGGTTTGGAGTAGGGGAAAGTAGATCCCTATTAATACAAATGGATAAATCCTAAATAAAAGGATAGATCTAATGCAGTTAGGTACTGAAAGATAAAACATTATGACAAGTTGGGGTTTAAATCCTAGGGATGTGAGATTGTCTCAGTACACACTTGAAATTCTTCACATTCAAAGGGGGAGAAGGAGAAAGCCCATAATCCTGATAAAACAGAATTGATACAATTTAACAGCTAAGCTAGGAAAAGAAATTTTGACTTGATAAAAGCTATGTTTCTAAGCCTAACATAGCATGGTAAATGGTTAATGGTGAAGCTTTTAGAAAGAGCTGTAAGGTCACGAACTAGAGAAGAATGGATCACAATTATGAATTCTTTTCAAGGTCTCAGCCTGGTGCAATCAAACCAAATAAAGCTAATTATGGGAAGGAAAAAAACTCATTTACATAAGAAAATCCCAAGAGCAAGTAGAAACAAGTGGCCAGATTTTAAAATAACCCTAAATTAATTGCTTTTTTATATGCCAGCATAGACAAGTGTAGAAACTGGGTGTAGTGGGGGGAATGGGAAAGAGGGGGAAGGTTGGTGAGGATCTGTGATGAGAAGTAAATGTTATTAAGAGATGTGGGATGTGCTGAACCGGTGGCTCAGCAGTTTAGCACTGCCTTTGGCTTGGGGTGTGATCCTGGAGACCTGGGATCGAGTCCCACGTCAGGCTCCCTGCATGGAGCCTGCTTCTCCCTCTGCCTGTGTCTCTGCCTCTCTCTCTCTGTCATGAATAAATAAATAAAATCTTTTAAAAAAGAAATGTTAAAAAAAGGATGTGGAAAAGATATTCTAAAAAGTTCTGGAACATGTTGTTACCTCTTCTTGCCTTCCTTAAAGTTCTTTGTAAAAAATAATAGAAATAAATAAATAAGTTAATTAATTAAAAAAATATAACCTAACTCTGTCTACCATGAACAAAAATGGAATTTGCTGGAAGAATATCATGGTCCTGAAGAAGTAGAAACCAGAGTGGCACTGGGGATTCTCTTAACAGAGGTTCATCAGCAGTGTCTAAGTGCTGTCTGATTTTCTTTCCTTTCCTGAAATGGCAAGACATAGCCTAACTCAGTGGGCAAGATAGCTTGGTTGACATTCTCTTAAGACTACATCAAGGGCCAGCTATCCCCTCAAAAGAAATTGAAGTGTCATCAGAAGAATTGATTCTAGTTAGCCAAAATGCAACACATGTCTGCTACACAGCCTCGGGGCCCTTGCAACTTTGCTGTTTATAAAACTGACCCCTACTCACCCTGCCCCCTTCAGGATACTGCAGTTGAATTTTAGGTTTTAGCTAAGTAGGTCATTAGGTGAACCCAGAAGGACAGGAGTTGGCCTATCAGAGCTCCCGGGGCCTCTGGGTGGGAGAACTCTGAGGTGTGTGTGTTGTATATTTACCAGAGCAGTTCCCCAGCAAGATCATTGAGTTCCATTTACCCACAGTGTAACTTTCTTGACAACAGACCTTCTACTGGCTTTCTTCCCTTCCCTGTTGCTAGTTCCTTATATCATCCAAACACAGTCCCTGCACTCAAAATTCTTAACGCCAGTCAGCTTCTAGAACTCAGAGAGATGTTGGGGAACTATAAGGAGGAACAAAGGAAAATCAGGTAACAAATTGTTAGAACTTTGGCACACCAGTTTTAAATTAAAAGCTAAGCATGAGGGACACATGGGTGGCTCAGTGTTTGCACATCTGCTTTGGTTCAGGTCGTGATCCTGAGGTCCTGGGATTGAGTCCTGCATTGGGCTCCCCATACGGAGCCTGCTTCTCCCTCTGCCTATGTCTCTGCCTCTCTCTCTGTCTCTTATGAATAAATAAAATCTTAAAAAACAAAAACAAAAACAACAAAACACACACTACCAAGCTTAGAATGAAAATGTCCCCCAAGGCCTTTATATTACATCTGAGCCTTATATTTCACCACCTTCAACTTCCAGATGTGCCAGAGACCAAAAAAGAATTTGAATACAACAATATAGCTAGGCTGCCTTACAAGCTACACCTCTATAGATCAAATGTTAACCAAAAGCTCTCTAAGCATTGTCAGGAGAGGGGGCTTTAGTAATTCCTGGTAATGCACATGAGTCAAACACAGCCATTTAGCTCCTGAGTCTCCCTAGATCCTATTACACACGATAGTAAACTACAAAAGACATAATCTTACCCTGATGAAGCCACTTAAAAGTCAAGAGAAGGTGAGGGAAAAGTGACAAAGCAGAGCACAGAAAACTTAAAAACAGATGAAAATATAAGCATTGCTAAGCAATCCTTTTCTAGAAATCTATTCCACAGGTACACTCACACGTGTGAAATGATCCATATTTAAAATTATTACAACTTTGGGATCCCTGGGTGGCACAGTGGTTAAGTGCCTGCCTTTGGCCCAGGGTGTGATCCTGGAGACCAGGGATCAAATCCCACGTCGGGCTCCCAGTGCATGGAGCCTGCTTCTCCCTCTGCCTGTGTCTCTGCCTCTCTCTCTCTCTCTCTCTCTGTGACTATCATAAGTAAAATAAAATAAAATAAAAAATTAAAAAATAAATAAAATTATTACAACTTTAACCTATCAGAAGACTAGGAATTATCTAAATGTCCATGCTTACAAGCCTGGTTTATATAAATTATAGTTCAGTTATACAATTATACTCTGAAGCAGTAGAAAAGAAGAAATTCTTTAACATATAAAACCAAGACTAAGATAAAGTACTGCTATGTACAACAATATTTTTCACAGAACCAGAACAAATTATTCTAAAATTTATATGGAACTGCAAAAGACTCCGTACAGCCAAAATAATCTTGAGAAAACAGAACAAACCTGGAAGTATCACAATCCCAGATTACAAGATCTACAACAAAGATGTAGTCATCAAAACAATATGGCACTGGCACAAAAAGACACATAGGTCAGTAGAACACAATAGAGAGCCCAGAAATAAACCCATGTTTTTGTGGTCAATCTATGACAGGAATTAAGAACATACATTGGGAAAAGACAATCCCTTTTATAAATGGTGTTGGGAAAACTGGACAGCTACATGCAAAAGAATGAAACCAGACCACTTTCTTACACCATATGCAAAAATAAACTCAAAATGGATTAAAGACTTAAATGTGAGACTTGAAGCCATAAAACTTGAAGAAGAAAACAGCCAGTAATTTCTTTGATACCAGCCATAAAAACATTTTTCTAGGTACGTTTCCTGAGGCAAAGGAACAAAAGCAAAATTATACTATTGGTACTTCACTAAGGTAAAAAGCTTCTACACAATTAAAGAAACCATTAACAAACAAAGGCAACCTAATGAATGGGAGAAGATATTTGCAAATGATATACCCAATAGAGTTGATAATTAAAATCTATAAAGAAGTTCTACAACTCAACACCAAAAAGCCAAATAATCCGATTAATAAATGGGGAGAGGACCTGAATAGACATTTTTCCAAAGAAAACATACAAATGGCCAACAGATACATGAAAAGATGCTCAACATTGCTAATCATCAGAGAAATGCAAATTAAAGTCACAATGAGACATCACTTTACATTTGTCAGAATGGCTAAAATAAACACAAGAAATAAGTGTTGGTGAGGATGTGGAGAAAAAGAACTGTGCAGTGTTGATGGGAATATAAATTGATGTAGTCACTCTGGAAAACAGTATGGAGGCTCCTCAAAAAGTCAAAAATAGAACTACCCTATGATCCAGCAATTCCACTACTGGATATTTACCCAAAGAAGACAAAAACACTAGTTTGAAAAGGCATAGGCATCCCTATGTTTAATGTAGCATTATCTACAATAGCCAGGATATGGAAGCAACCCAAGTGTCTCTAGATAAATAAATGGATAAAGAAGATGATATAGGTAGATATAGAAGATGTGGTATAGCTAGAAAGATAGATAAGATAGATATAAGTGTATAAAAATGTGAGAAAGATATATTGTATTATGTACAGGTATATATTCCACTACATTATATTTCACATATAATGGAATATTGTTTAGCCATAAAAAAAAAAAAAAAACTGTTGCCATTGGCAACAACATAGATGGACCTAGAAGGTATAATGTTAATGAAATAAGTCAGAGAAGGGCAATTACCATATGATTTCACTCATACGGAATTTAAGAAACAAATGAAACAAAGAGACAAACACAAAAACAGACTTAAATACAGAGAACACACTGGTGGTTGCCAAAGGGAAGGTGGGGGAGAATGGGTAAAACAGATAAAGGGGATTCAGAGGACACTTAATTGTGATGAGCACCAAGTAATGTATCGAACTAATAATGAATCATTACATTGTATACCTGAAACTAATATAACACTGTATGTTAATTATTCTTCAGTTTAAAAAAAGTAAACACTGGGATAAAAACTATTAGTCTAAATTAAATGTTACTATGTATTAAAAAAGACTAAAAAAATAAAACGAGACTAAAGAAAGGGATATAGGTATATTTTCTTGGATATAGACAGAACACCTCTGGAAAGTATAGAAGAAGCTGCTACTTTTCTAAATCCGGCGTTTCCTTCGAGGAGGGCAAAGCTCCAAGATGATACCACTCCTGGTTTCAGCAGAGGTGAATGACTTCCCTGACTGAGGCTTTGGGGAAAATAAACGGAATGTGTTCAGCTGGGTTCTTTCCTTCTGAGGAGCGAGGGCTTTGACGTGCTCTGCTGCTCTTCCAGGGTTGAGGCAGGCTTCATGTCATATGATCATTCAAGAAGAATAAACACATCGCTGGACATGGAAGATCTCCAAAAATTTACTTCCTAATAATTCTTCCCGAGACTAGTGGAAAACTTGCTCCAGATTGAAATGGGGGTGTGAAACAGAAAAAGGAAAGAAACAATAGTATAGCGGAAACATAGGGGTCCAATGGGGCAGGGGAGGGGGGATTCCTGGGTGTTGGAGGGAAACCCTAAAATATTTGTTGGCCATGTGGCAGGTGCAGATCGGAACAACAACATAGTGGGCTGCATGATGGGCTGCTTCCAGAGGGAACCAGAGAGGACTATTAATGTGAAACTCTTGAGAGTACTGGAACAGCTACAGGGAGTGGGGATGGATTAGTGAAGCTAAAGTAACAAAACAAGGGAACGAACAAGACTCCAGGGAAAACAGAGTTGTATGAGGAAGGAAATCATATTACATGATAACTCAGCCATGAAAAATATTAGAGTATTCCTATTTGTTTTAATTAAGTTACATGATAATTAACAATGACATAGTTAATGCATCTTTCAATGATGGCATGATTATACTAAGGAGAAGGAAGGGGACGCCTGGGTGGCTCAGCGGTTGGGTGTCGGCCTTTGGGTCAGGGCGTGATCCCGGAGTCCATGATCGAGTTCCACATCGGGCTCCCTGCATGGAGCCTGCTTCTCCCTCTGCCTGTGTCTCTGCCTCTCTCTCTGTGTCTCTCATGAATAAGTAAATAAATCTTAGGAAAAAAAGAGAGCAAAGAAGGGCATGTGGACACAGGCAAGGGACAGGGTTAGAACACTACGTCCTTATCTGTCATATTAAGAAGTAAAGGGGAGAGGGATCCCTGGGTGGCTCAGCGGTTTAGCCCCTGCCTTCCGCCCAGGGCGTGATCCTGGAGTCCTGGGATGGAGTCCCACGTCAGGCATGCCTGCATGGAGCCTGCTTCTCCCTCTGCCTGTGTCCCTGCCTCTCTCTCTTTCTCATGAATAAATCTTAAAAAAAAAAAAGGGAAAAATACCTAAAATTGAAAAGAAATAAAAATTAGCAATGTATAAGGGGCACCTGGGTAGGTCAGTTGGTAAAGCATCTGCTCAAGTCCATGATCTCAGGGTCCTGGGATCGAGCCCTAAGTTGGGTTCCCTGCTCAGAGGGGGAATCTGCTTCTCACTCTCTTTTTACCCCTCCGCCACTTGTGCTTTCTCTTTCTCTCTCATATATAGAAATCGTTTTCTTAAAAAAAGAAATTAGAGACCTTGCCTGCACTTACCCTGAGCCAGTGGCTCTACTCACCCTGCATCCAGTGAGGTGCACCACGTACCTGATGCAGAGTGGACATGGGCAGAGTGATGGTGGTGGCCAGGCTTGGACTGGGGCTGCTACTTCTGACGCTGCTCCTACCCATGGAGGTTTATTCAAATCAAGCAACTTATAACGCTTGCAAATAACTCCTCCCCCAGTATGGAGTACCTTGACTGCCCCACATCCAGCTAACCCCACCCTCAGGCAAGCTGGTGGTGCTCTGCTGTCAACAGCCAGTTTCTTCGTTTTGTTTTAAATATTTATTTATTCATGAGAGACACAGAGAAGGGGGCAGAGACACAGGCAGAGGGAGAAGCAGGCTCCCTGCAGGGAGCCTGATGTGGGACTCAGTCCTAGGACCCCGGGATCATGACCTGAGCCAAAGGTAGATGATCAACCACTGAGCCACCCAGGTGCCCCAAAAGTTTTACATTGTTGAGCAACCACTGTTTCTTGGGAACTGAACTCTTTCCTCTGAGGCTTTGAATTTGACATTGCATTTGATTTTTTATATAGTAATTGACATGTGCGAGGGCAATGATGGATTGGAGCCTACCCCAGATCGAAGCATAATGAGTAAATTTTGCTTCTATGCTTATTACTCATTCCCATTCAACAAGAGTGCCAGATTCACTTTGCTAAACTGACTGCAAAGGGTAGAAGTATGTTGACTTCAACTAATTTCAAAATGCTTATTTCTGCGTATGTTGAATACTTTTTACAATTAAAAAAAAAAGATCAGTTTTGAAGGTAAAATTGACAAATCTTGGAACTAAAAAGGCAAAATATGTGCAGGAGCCAAAATTGGAAATCAAGTATTGGGGAAGTGAAGACTGGAAGCTTGCTTACATTACATTCGGAAAAAGTTTTATACTCTTTCTGTAAATGCTGGATTTTTTTTCTTTTTATTAAACTCTGAATCAGAATAGTCACATTTGGAATCCTTTCTGTTTAGTCAATATTTTTAGATAGTTAGAACCTTGTTCTCAGCCTAAAGTGGGCTTGGTTCTGGAGAGTAAATCTTTTCACAATTGCCTAGATGCATAGAAAGCTTTTTATTTTTATTTATTTATCATTCATTCATTCATTCATTCATTCATTCATTCATTCATTCACAAGAGACAGAGAGAGAGGCAGAGACCTAGGCATAGGGCGAAGCAGGTGCCCTATGGGGAGCTGGATGCGGGACTTGAGCCCAGGACCCCAGGATCACAACCTGAGTCAAAGGCAGATGCTCAACCACTGAGCCACCCAGGTGTTCCCTACATAGAATTTCTTAACTATCTAAAAGAAAACACTGAAAAATACCATTTCAACTTTTTTATTATTTCTTTCCATTTCCAGGCTAAAGCAGTGGGATAAACAGCCGCACCAGGTAGCTGCATTTAGAAAAATTAATTCCTGTGAAATCCAATTAGGAAATACAGTACCTCTGCATAATTCTCAGGCCACCCAGACCAATTCTCGGTTGTCAAAATTTGCAAGTGATATTTTAGAGTAGTGTACTCTTTAAGCTCCTTCATGCAAGGCAAGTTATTGCATGTCATGACAGAGAGAACGTAACAAGTCCAAAATTTAACGAGGAGGTTGCTGTTTATTTCCCTTTTGATGGTAGAATCAAATCTGTCCTCAAGAATCTCAACAAGAATAGGAATAAACTTCAAACGCTTGGCTTTTTTCTGGCTGACAGGGTTTAAGTAACACCAACTGGCTATACCCTGGAGCAGCAAGATCTTCGCTTTGGGTGCCATTGGGTGATTTTGCAGCAAGTGAGCTACTTCTTTCATGTACTTAGCTACAAATTTCCCAGTGGTTGGTCCTCCTAGAAAACAAGTATTTGCATTTCAGAAGTATTTGGTCTATCTAGGAGCTAGTGACATTTGAGTGCTGATGTATCTATATTCTTTTTGTTGTCTAATAACACTTGAATACTCAGAATTGTCTTTTTCTTTTTCTCCTCCCTGGTGTGTTGCTGTAAACTTGAAAAAGTGTGTTGATAAGCAAAAAATATGCCACGTGCTGGCAGTTCCCTGCCTGCTAAAGTCTCCTCCCAGGTTCCTTTATTCAAGCACCTAGGCATCAATATGTCAAGGTGAATAAAACCATCTGTGCTCCCTCATGGTCTCATTCCTGATTCTCTGTTTCCAGGATGTGGAAAATGCCAGAGATTAGGCCAAAGGAAAAGAAAACCCAAAGGCCGCCCTGCAAAGCCATGGTCTGATTGAAAAAAAAAAAAAGAGGTTTTTTATGAGTTGTTGTCCAGTGCTATCCTGTTCTCTCTGGTTTCTCATTTATCAGCCCAATTTTTGCAGATCTGGGACACACATGACCTTACAAGATTTTCCTTGCTTTGATTACTGACCCAACCAGGTCCTAGAAGCTACTTTCATTATATACTTGAACCCCAGATTTCCCTAGTTCAAATCTCAAACCCCAAGAAGGTACTAGCCAAGAAAACATTGGATGAAGAGTATTTAGACAGTGAGGAGTAACTGGCATGGTTGGCCAGATTCCAGCCACTGAAGTTTTGATCTGGCTTGGAATTCACTTATTGGCACTACCTCAGTCCCACAGGTTAGAGGATATTCTAGCCAACAGCTTTCCCTGAATCCTGGGCATAAGCCCTTCCCTGCCTTCCACCCATATTACTAAGGCTACATAACATGCAGTTAAGGAATTCTGACCCTTTTATAAATAGCTAGCTTTTCCCCCAAATGATGAAAAAAGCTATACAGGGAACTGGCCTTCTCAAGTGGTGGGTGCTGTTTACCCTTCCTTCACATGAGAGTCTCCTGACTTCTAGCTTTATGCCAATGGTTCTCCCTCATTCTGGCACCTAGGACCCCTTGGCCCTTGAAAACGGTAAATGTTTTCTCTCACGGACACCACTTGAAAAAATTTGGTCTATCAAAGTCCATCTAAGGTAACTCATTTTTCCATTAAAAAAGTGCTCAGTCTTATCTATGATACTTAGAGCTACTAGCCAGAGCTTCTGATCAAGAGACATGTTGTTGCAGATTATCAGTAAACTTTTATCGTATATCCTGAAATTTATTAGAAAAAAGAGTGGAGTGAGTTTACACCTGACAATCACTAGAGTGGCATGTGTTTAAGCAGTTTACCATTTGACTTTCTGGCTGAATATCCATTAACAGCTGCTTTTCCCTGATGTACTGAGTATCTTTCCTAGTAGGTGTTTTAATAGCATAAAGCTTTTAATTGATTTTTTCTAAGGCAGCTTCTGTGAGACACATTTTTACAAGGTAAAATATCAAGTAGTTCTACTCTGTGTTGACATCATATTACTGGGTTGGAGTTACATCAATTCAGTATAGATTCTTTGATTTTTTTTTTTACATATTAATGAGAACTTTGTTAGACAATTTCAGCATATATGGTTTTAATGAATAAAAGTGAGAAAATCCTTAGTCCTTTATTTGATGGACTTACTCTTTAAAAAAGTGAGATCCTCGAGAAAATGGTAACTATCTTTGGTGGTACAAAGATAAAGAACTAAGGATTTGGGTGAAGGAAATGTTACTGGAATCTTAAGACCAGAGCTGTGAAAATCACTAACTTACAGAGTGATGATAAGCAAAAATATTTCAAAAGACCTATGTCAGCATGACTGGTTAAGTCAGTACCTGTAAAGGATAGTAGTCCCATTCTATTTGCAGCTTGAGCCCTCTTCTCAATGGCTAGAGATTCATTCTTCAATAAACGGCCAAGCACCACAATTTTTTCCTTGTGAGAAATAGTCTCAGCTAAAGGGATATCTTCTTCCTCTTCATTCTTAATGAAAAAGCGTTTAACAGTGACATTCCAGAACTTCTGGGAGCGCTTATACAGCCCCGCAAAATACTGGTGAATCTGAGCACAAAATTGCATAAAGTAAGCATAGGCCTTAGCCATTGTGTGAAAAAGGCCAGTGAGTGGTGCGTCAGTTCCACTTCTGTTCTGGCAGCAACTGAACTGATTAGTCAAGAACTCTGGAATGCATCACTTAGCAACACTGGAATGGAATACACAAATCAGGGGAAGCATGGATGCCTTCATTCTTCAGGCTGGTGGCATGGAAGGTATTCTACAATTCCAGCTAAACCAAGTTTACTTTCATTTCTCTGGTGCATAGAACCTCGACTTAGACCAAATTGGTTTCTTCTCACGCACACTAGGTGCATTTCTGCCTTTGCACCTTTGCTTGGGCAGCGCCGACTAGGAACTTTCCTGTTTTACTTTGCTTATTCCAACACCTACTAAGCTTCCTTCCATAGTTCCATGCGTATTTTGCTTGTTTGTCATGTAATCAGACTTTTTCTTCGCATCATTGATTTCCTATATTGATCCCATTTTGCTGATAAGATAGAGGCAGACAAAAGGACACTTGCACAAAAACTGTCTTTGTTGTAACCCAGCTGCATCTGTGCACACATACCCTGACTGCCCTATTATGGACACCTTTTCTGTTCATGCAGTACATTTCAACAATCCCTTGGCCCACTCAAGAAGATTGTTCCACAGTTCTTCTCTTGCCTTAACTAATTTTTCCATTTTAACTGGATTGTTTGCATCCAGTTGGCCAGCATCCTGCCTCCAGCATGCCGTACTTTTTCTCATTAAAAAAATAAAACACTTTTTTGACCTCATACCATCCCTCCACTGAGTTATCGCTCTGCTCCCCTTTATACAAAAACTCTTCAAAGAGTTGCCATCCTCACCGTTCAAGTATTCTTCCATCCTCCCTTGGATGTACTCTAAAGAGAGATTTCAAACCCATGAATCTACTGGGATTACTCATCAGGGTCACTGATGACTTTCATTCTGCTGAATCCAATTCTTGGTCTTCAGCATTTGATATTTTTTCTTTGAAACACTTTTTTTTTTTTGCCTAACTTCTAAGCTGTCATACTTGATTTTTCTTCAGGTTGCCACCCTCCATTTTCTGTTGCTGGTTCCACATCTTTATGATCTCTAAATCCTGGAGTGTCCCAAGGCTCAGGCCTTCTAGCTCCACTTTGTTTCGATCTATACTTCATAGATAAAATAAACCAGTCTCGTGGCTTTCAGTATCATTCATATGCTGATGACTTCCAGTTATATATATATATTTTTTATATATTTTAAAACATATATTTAATTTTAAACATTTTTTAAAATTAATATTGATTTTTTAAAGATTTTATTTATTTGACAGAGTGACAGAGCGTAAGTGAAGAGGAGAGGAAGAGGTAGAGTCCTCACTGAGCGGGGAGCCCAACGTGGAGCTCGATCCCAGGATCCTGAGATCATGACCTGAGCTAAAGGTAGACATAACTAACAGGATCACCCAGGCGCCCATAAACATTTTAAAGTATCTCTACACCCAATGTGTGGCTCAAATTCACAACCCTGAGATCAAGAGCTGCATGTTCCATCAACTGAGCCAGCCAAGTGCCCCCCCCCCCGCAACCAATTTTATTTTTAACTGGATTTCTCACCTGATCTCCAAACACATTCAGTTATCAACTTGATTGCCTCCATATGGATGTCTAAGAAGCTTCTCAAATATAACATGTCTGAATCAGAGTTCTTGGTCTTCTTCCCTAAGCCTACTACTGTCTGTTTCTCTTGTCTTGGAAGATGGCTCCCCATCCTTCCAATTGTTCAGGTTGAAATTTTTGGATTTGCCCTTGGCTTTTATCTGTCTCACATTTCATTTCCAACTAATCAACAAGGCTCTATTTTCAAAGGCGAAATTTGGACGCCCTGTCCAAATATGGGATCTTCTACAAAGTGTACGTTCTGTACTCTTCAAATATATCAAGGTATGAAAGCTTAAGAGGAAAGGGTGTGTGGGCTACTGTTCTAGATTAAAAGAGCCCGAAGAGATATGACAATTATATATGTATTCCATGGTGGGAACCGTGCATCCATACATGTATGCATACATGTATGTGGGCATGTGTGTATGTGTTCTAAAAGACATTAGAGGGACAGTTGGGGAAACATAGACATGCATCATCCAGCTATGGTAGCCACACGTAACTTTGGAGCACTTGAAATGTGACTAGTCTGAACTGATGTGTGCTGTTAAGTGTAAACTACATCCTAGATTTCAAAGACTTAGTATGAAAAAAAGAACACGACATACCATATTGCTAATTTTTGTATTGATTACAAGTTGAAGTATTTTGGATATATTAGATTAAATAAAAAAATATCACTAAAGTTATCCTTCCCTATTCTTTGTGCTTCTTAAAATGTGGCTACTAGAAAATCTAAAACCCCAAGCATGGCTCCTTTTCAAGGGCATTGTGCTTGGAATTACCTTGGCAGAGTTACCTCTGCTTAGAATATTTATCCCAGAGGTATCCCCCGTGGTTCACCCCATCAGTTCCTCCCGTTATTACTCAAATGTAATTTTCTATCAGGTCTTCCCTGACCCCACTCTTCAAACTTTGACCTTTGTCCTGTCACTTGTCTCATGCCTAACCTGGTATACAATTAGGATTGCCTTCTATGTCTTGTTGTCTCCCCTCACCAGAATACAAGACTTGTTGAGGGCAGAGATTTTTATGCTTTTGTGTTTTCTTCACTGCTGATCTGCAGGGCAGAGTACAGACCCTGGCATACACCTTATTCATAGTTAATATAAAAAAAATTACTTCTTGCATAAATGAGAAATTAGACATCTAGTTTTTAGCAGACAATCATTCCCCACACCAAGTATACTTAGAAATTTCTCAAAGTCAAGATATTATTTATTTAATAAGAAATATTGTCTCTGGGAAAATTTCAGGGATAAAAATCTGTATTTTTCTATTTGACTACTCTGCTTTTCGGAGATAGTGAGAAGTGCTGGTGCTTTCTGCTGAATCGGGGTTTACAATTTTACTTTATAATTTTGCAAAGTAAGGAAGGCAATTCATTTAAACAGTATAGCAATGAACCTTGTAGGAAATTTTTTTTTCCTGTTGATCCACTAAAAGCCATCACTGGTATTTAAATCAGTTGGTGAATACTTAAACTCACAGTTGACTGGGAGGGAACCCCCGTGATGATGCTGGTGGGGTACGGGCTTGGAAAACACACACAAATAAATGTGGACTCATCCTCAGGGTGCTCATGGTCTCTGCTCATAGACAACACAATTCTGAAACACAGCTCTTTTTTCTCCAATTAGCTTTACAACAAATCTGAGAGGTAAATATTATTATCCTCATTTATAAGTGAAGAAGTTTCAGGATAAGAATAAATTCAGGTTGAGAATGAGGCATACTGGGTTGTAGAAATGCCAGCTTAAGAAAGGCATGGGAAAAACACGGAGCAGACTCTGCACATGATACTAATAATTCAAAAATAATTTTTATTTTAACTTACATGATTGAAAGAGTGATGGATACAAATGCCACAAAACTAAAAGCACCCCATCGAGCAAAAATAAAATACAGAAATGAATACAAAAGATATGGAATTACTCATGCAATATTCAAAATATCAAAAAAAGCAACAACAAACCAAACAAAAAATTCTGTAACATTTGTGATTTGACCTTCTATAAAAAGAATCATTTCAACCTTTTAACATAGACTATAGACTATACATACTAACTATAGACTGTACAATGTACCTTTAAAATGAAGGTTATATGCATATATATAATATTTATAAATATACATACATATATATACATTATAACTTCACAGTTGAAGGAATTATTTGCCAGGAAGCCTGGAAAACAATCTTTACTTTTTTTTTTTTTTTTTTAATTTTAAGTAGGCTTCTCGCCCAATGTGGGGCTCAAACTCATGACCCTGGAATCAAGAGTCGTATACTCTACCAACCAAGCCAACCAGGTGCCCCAACAATTTTTACTTTAAAGTGAAACATGAATTGTTTTTAAAGTTCTTGCTAAAATGTAAATATTTAAAATGACACCTAAATGATATTTTATACAAATACATCCAGAATACAGTTGATACTCCACAGTTTAAATAACACTCACACATATTATATTGATATCTTGGCATATTCCACCTTGTATACTCTTAAGAGGAAGAAAAGCTATTGAGTGGTCTTGTACTTGGTTTAGTGGACTTGCGACCCTGATAGGGAAGCAATAAAGGAAACTGTTGTTTTAACCATTTGGCCAAGAGATCCCACCCAGTGATGAATGATTTCTCTGAGGGGTAGTAACAGTCCTTGGGGCATTCTTCTTCCTAATCTCATGGTAATTCCTGTGGAAGCAAGGACTACTTGTTATGTCCTTCTGCTCCCGCCCCATTAAGAGTCATCTTCCAACTTCCAAGCTCTTCTACTTCAAAGAGCATCACAGCTTTCTGAATCCTTGACTTTTGGTTTTGATTTGTCTTAGCAGCAAAATACCTCTATTGTAAAAGTATCATAAGAAAAATGGCTCTTGTTTAAAAAAAGTTTAAATTTTGAATTTTTTTTTTTTTTTTTTTTTTTTTAGGGCTATAGTCTTAAAAAGGTAGTTCTCAGTCATTTACCTGTCCTTTAACCCTCATGGAAACATGCTTCTGAAATTTCCAGGATGGAGAAAAGAAACAAAGGAAGTCGCGGAGGCTTGAAAAAAAAATGACATTAAAAGATAAACTAAACTCTCACAATGTGTCACTTTACCAAGTTCTGCAGGCAAACTTTTATTTGAAGAAATTCTTTTTTTTGTGCTTTGCATGAAGGTAAAATTAGGTAGTTAAATGGGGCCACTCAACCCTGAGAACACGATAGAGAAAAACTGCAAGGTGTATAATAGTCGTCAAAGTATCACGTGACTATTTTAGGCTTAGAGAAGAACTTTCAAAAAAGTACAAAGATGGCTATTTTAAAATTCCATACATATGAGATAAGATGGACTCTTTTACTAAGTATTGTCAGACGCAAGTGACAGTGTAATCTACAGAGTAATAGGTAGTCCTATTCTAATGGCCAAAGGAAGAATAGATATCCTATCTATACCATGTTACATTTCCGGACAACCTCAATGGAACTCTTCAAGTTTTAAGCATTCCAGCTCAATCCCAGCACCATCTCGATGAACAGGGCCATTTATTAAGACAACCTTAGGGAGAGTTCATTAAAAGGCTGTAGCAACTTCAGTTCCATGACGTCCTCCAACGTGAACACAGTCTCGAGGAAACTTGTCCAGCTGTTCATACGCCAGCCTCCCGTCTTCTCCTGCATACAGAACATCCAAAATGAACAGCAGTTGAAACCGAAGTTTCTTATTCATCACTCAGGATAACAATACCGGTTGTTGGGGGAGAGACTGTTGTGTTTTGCTAATGTTGACTTTAGGTAAGGACATCATCTTCCGTTATTCTTTTTTAAAAAAAGATTTTTATTTATTCATGAGACACACAGACTGAGAGAGAGAGAGGCAGAGACACAGGCAGAGGGAGAAGCAGGCTCCATGCAGAGAGCCTGATGCGGGAGTTGATCCCGGGACTCCAGGATCATGCCCTGGGCCTAAGGCAGGTGCAAACCACTGAGCCACCCAGGGATCCCCTATCTTCCATTATTCTTAATTATGTTGCTTTCTAGGCAATGTTTAAACAATCAAGAATTTCTTTTATATCTTTAAAAAAATTCCAACATAGTTAACATACAGTGTTGTACTAGTTTCAGCTGTACAATATAGTGATTCAACAATTCTATACATTACCCAGTGCTCATCACGATCAGTGTCCTCTTAATCCCCTTCACCTCTCCCCTCCCACACCTGCCCTCTGGTGACCAGCAGGTTGTTCTTTATAGTTCAGTCTGCTTTTTGGTTTGTTTCTTTTTTCCTTTGTAGAAGAACCAGGAACTTTTCAGTTAATGCCAGAGACTATAAGGATGTCAAGAGTATGAAACACAGTAGAAGTCCTACGGGCATTTGATTGCGATAATTTCACATAATAGATTTCTTCCTGAGAAATCATATGAATTATATTTTATGTATGTTAGGGATTTCAGCATGACTGGCCCTTGACTTCAAAGCATTGAACTTCGACATGGTTTTTATTTTTTTACATTATATATTGGCATATCTATTTTTTTAAAGATGTATATATTTATGAGAGACACAGAGAGAGACAGAGGCAGAAGCAGAGACACACAGGCAGAGGAAAAAGCAGGCTCCATGCCAGGAGCCCGATGCGGGTCTCGATCCCGGGACTCCAGGATCGCACCCTGGGCCAAAGGCAGGTGCCAAACCGCTGAGCCACCCAGGGATCCCCGGCATATCTATTTTTTTTTTTTTTTAAGATTTTATTTGGGCAGCCCGGGTGGCTCAGCGGTTTAGCGCCACCTTCAGCCCAGGGCGTGATCCTGGACACCCGGGATGGAGTCCCATGTCAGGCTCCCTGCATGGAGCTTGCTTCTCCCTCTGCCTGTGTGTCTCTGCCTCTCTCTCTCTCTATGTGTGTGTCTCTCATGAGTAAATAAATTTTAAAAAATCTTAAAAATTTTTTATTTATTCATGAGAGACAGAGAGAGAGAGAGGCAGAGACACAGGCAGAGGGAGAAGCAGACTCCATGCAGGGAGCCTGACGAGGTAGGACTTGATCTCGGGTCCCAGGATCATGCCCTGGGCTGAAGGCGGTGCTAAACCACTGAGCCACCCGGGCTGCCCTATATTGGCATATCTAAACGGTCTTTTACGAAAGTCAAATCTAGGCTTTCAAACTTCAGCTAAAAAATTCTCTTTGCCTTGGACACACATGGTGATCCAGCCACCAGCCAGCTGCTAGGTCACTTCTGTCAGTAATACTATCTCGAACAGCCAACATTTATTTGCAAATTATTTGAATATTCCATTCCATCTTTCCTATATAAAACAATGATTAGGAAATGGGAAAAAATCACAGATAACTAGTGATAAGAAGCAGGCATTCATGCATTTAATACAAGGAGAAAGATGGAAGTAATGAATGGTGCTCAATCAGAAGTTCATTGTGAAGAAGAAAAGTGAGAAAGATTCATGAAGTTGAGCGTCTGCTTTTGGCCCAGGGCGTGATCCCAGCATCCCAGATCGAGTCCCACATCGGGCTCCCTGCATGGAGCCTGCTTCTCTCTCTGCCTATGTCTATGCCTCTCTCTCTGTGTGTCTCTCATGAATAAATAAATAAATAAATACAATCTTAAAAAAAAAAATTCATGAAAAGCTGGAAATACATTGATGTTAGTGGGTTTTTGAAAAGGAGTGTAATTATGGGTTTTATAATATAGTCCCTGAAAACAGAAGTTTCTTGATCAACCAAAAGTTTGTCTTTGCTTTTAGGGTTTTTTTTCCCCCCAGTAATATATCTGGTACAAAACCAGGGATTTTAATTTTTAATTTTTAAATTTAGAATTAAAAATTTAAAAAATTTTTTTAGTAATACATCAGATACAGAAGTAGGGATTCACTTGCATTTAAAAGAACATAGTGAACTCTTCTCTAGGCAAAGGCCACCAATTTTTAGAGATTTCTGTTGATTGTTTCTGCATGCCTTGACTTTTCTGAGGCAAATGCTATTTTTTTTTTTTTTTTACCTCTTATTACTTTGGAGTAGAACCCTTTATTAGAAACAAAATATTTACACAACACCCTGATATATAAAACATTAAACACAGTACCATGCATACCATGCTTCTTGCCCACTTGCACATACCTTGGATACCTTGGCTAATTAACACTATTTAAAAAACAGTGATTACCCAGCCATTTCCTAGTTTGCTCATGGATATATTCCAGTTTAGAAGTGTTCAAATTCTTTTCCTAGAGTCCCACAGAGTCTAGGTGGTCAGGATACCATCACAGTGTCCTATGAGGTCTGGGAGTCATAGGTAAGTTATGCCTCAATGTGCCCCCCTGTAAAATGGGACTGTGCACTTCTCTCTCATGGAGTCCTTGGAAGGATTAAATGAACTAACCCATGAAGCTCCCTCAAAATAGTGTCCTGTGCAGAGCAAATACTCTACAGATGTAAAGTACTGTAGAGTACATTACTGTAGAGACATGACCAGGGCCAGCCTGGCAGGGCACCTCACCCTTACTAAAGTTCAGTTTTCAGTGGGTGATGATCTGTGTTGGCTCCTCCTCTGGTCTTTAGCAGCCCTGTGAAGTAGGAAGGGTGTTGGAGGAGAAAGAGCTTGTTCTTTGGGATGTCAGGCAGTGTGCTTGCAAACTGGACTGAGATCCAGCTGGGACACAATGGAAGGCCATAGCCAATAGGGACAACTGCTCTGCCCAACATGGTGGCCTCCGGTCTCCTGTGGCAATATAAATTTAAGTGGTAACTACTCAAAATTAAATAAAATTAAACTTCAGTTCCTCATTCACAGTAGCCACGTGGAAATGCTCAATAGCCACAGTGAATACTGGCTGCCCTACAGGACAGCTCATACCTAGTACAGCCCCATTGCCACAGGAGGATCTACTGAATACAATTACTGATTCACTCATCTGTGTGAGATAAAAATGCACAGTATTTGTGTATTAGGGTCAAAGGAGACTCAGAACATTCAGTTCCAACTTATTACATATTAGGATCACCTGGGAGGCTTTCAAGGGTCCAGTGGAAAGCTGTTTTGGAAGCGAAGCCCGGGCATGGGAATATCTTAAAGCTTACTTGGTGATTCCAACCTGCAGCTAGTGTTGAGAGCCCCAAGCTTGTGGGGAGGGGCACAGGGATTGGGGGAGCCATGAAGATGAAAAGTCAAAGTAAAGGGGTGCCCTGCTGCCTCAGTTGGTTAAGCGGCTGGCTTTGGTTTGGATCTTGATCCCAGGGTCCTGGGATTGAGCCCCACATGCGGCGCCCTGCTCAGTGGAGGAGGTGGGGGGGGTCTGCTTCTCCCTCTCCCTCTGCCCCTCTCCTGCACTCATGTGCTCTGTCTGTCTCAAATAAAATCTAAAAAATAAAAGCCAAGGAGAAGCGGGCATGATGATCGCTCCTGGAGATGCTGCTGTTCGTGCCGCTCAAGTGAATCTTGGGGCACATCCCACAGGGATCGGCTTCTTCGGGTTGCACCAGATAAAGCAAAATTGCTGGCTCTGCTTTACAAACATCAGGCTTGCCTTCATTGTTATTTCAGAACATGAAGGGTTAAAAGAAGTTCGAGGTAATAACACCCGGGGCACATTTTTAGGGAATTAAATAATTTGTGTGCTTAAAACAGCCATAAGGAATAACTGTCTTATCCTTTAAGCAAATATGCATGCTGGCTTGGATTTATGTGCATCGCATGATATATTCAATAGCAGAAGGAAGTGTTATTAAACCAGTAACTGTAAGAAAGGACACCTACCAGTGAATGTGATTTTCACGGTGATTATAAATGCCATGAGATTCTCCCTTACGTTATTAAGCTACTATAGTCAAGCCAAGGTGGCTTATTTCCAACGAGTATTATCGGCCGGATTAGATTTGAAGACTGGGAGTATAGTTTTTACACACGAAGAGCAGATGCACTAATAAAGTAATAACTCTGTTATACAGGATTAAAAAAGCCTCTCTCCACCCTCCCCACTCCCCAGCAAGAATAGAGCAAGAATAGAGGTAGGAAGCATGGTAGGCATGAACCAAAGAGAAATGAAGGGGAAGATTTATCTAGGTATTCCAGAATAAAATAAATACTTCACTTCTTTTCTCTGATGTGGGGACCCAGGTGGCCAGTGGAGCAACCAAAAGGTGGCCTGAGAGCCAGGGTGAGGCCATGGGAGCAGGAGGTTACAGCGTTCCCTGAGGCACATCTCCACAATACCAGCCAGGCATCACCCGCCCTGGGAGTGGGTGATCACCAGCCCAACCTCGCCATCCCACGTGGATTCCTGACTGTTGCCTCTGCTTCATGGTTCAAATTCTGTGTTCTTGATTTCCAAATACTGCACAGACCAATCCATCTAGAAAGGCTCGAGAGAGCAACTCTCACACTCAACACCCAGATAGTGAGAACAGGGCATTGAAGCAAGATGGAAATTGATTGGTTTCTCAAACATGTGTGTGTGAATGTGCCATCCCCTGTGTGTATGTGAGTGTGCATAGCTTATGTGAGTGCCTCATACTCTGTGTGTGACATACCCGCTGTGTGTGTGACGCACTCTGTGTATATGTGTGAGTGTGATATACCCTGTGTGTGTGTGTCACATACCCTGTGTGTGAGCAGAGAGCCCACAGAGGGAAACTGCTCAATGCACATGAAACATTTCCTTCCAGTTCCCTTCGAGAGTGCCAAAAGCAAACAGTTGTGAAAAAGAACTCACCGAGAGACAAGAGGGTCTCCGAGGCCACGTTTCTGATTTCTTCAGTGTCGGACTGACACAACGTCACCAGCATTTTAATGCTTTCAGTGGCCTGCAGGGAGAAAGTCATTAAAATAATCTTCTGACACTTCTGTCTGGGGTCACATGAGATGGACTATCCCATAGCTGGGACCCTCACACAGGGGTTCCCACACCTCGCTGAGTGTCAGATCACGTAGGGGGCTCTTTTAAAAGCACAGACTCCTGGGAGTCATTCCAAGATGCATTCGCTGCACTAGAATTTCCTGGGATGGAGCCCAGGGTTCGTATTCGCAGGAACCTTGACAATCTGCTACATTCCCCACTTCACAGAGGATACCAGGTGTTGGACGCCAGGTGTCTAGTCTGCCTTTCCAAAAGGGAATCCACTCCTGGTGGTTCTTTCCTCTGCACCTGGCCCCAGCACAGAGCTAATTAAGAACTCATCATGTTTAGCTTCTGTGCCAAAACAGAGAGTAAAGGTCGGTGGTGGGAATTCTTCTGTTGGATTCTCCCCATTTATCCAGTGCTCCATGAACCAGGTGGCTGGCCAGGCATGGGAGACTCAGCAATGAACAAGACTTGATTCTGGCCCTCAAGACTTTATGATCCAGTGGAAAGACAGACGGTGGGACAGGTAATTGTTATCATGAGGGGCAGGCTGGTCAGGGTGCGAGCACAGAGCACAGCTGGGAAATGTGAACTGGTCTGACCAGGGAAGTCTTCACAGAGAAAGTGGTGTCTTAGAGCAATTAGCCAAGTTTGGGCAAGTGGTAGGGGTGTGTTTGTGTTGGGGGGGTGGTGCAGAGAAGGAAATAACTTCCAGGCAAGGAGAGCGAGCAGCATGTGACAGGGCCTCAGTCAAGGAGGGCCTTACAAACCACACTAAGGATTTTGAACTTCATTCTTAGAATCATGGAAAGCCACAGAAGAGCTTTAGAAGCAGGATTTGTGTCTTATTAAGAGCATTCTAACCTTAGTGGGGAGCACGCATGGAAGGAGTTCAGACTCCAAGGAGGCAGAAACTGGTGGGAAGATGGCTCAGATCCAGTGAGCAGAGTGGGGAGAGAGTGCACTGATCTGGGCTGTAAGGAAGTGGGGCCTACGTGGTGCAGGGCGGGTCAGTGCGGGGATGAACTGTACAATCCCCTGAGATACAAGCACTAGAGGTGGGTGAGCTGGGAGCAACTGGAGCTGTCTATCCTTTTTTAAAAATTTATTTGAGAGAGAGAGAGAGAGAATGAGCAGGGTGAGGAACAGAGGGAAAAGGAGGCTCCCCACCAAGCAGAGAGCCCGATGCAATGTGGGGCTTGATCCCAGGACCTGAGCCAAAGGCAGATGCTTAACCAACTGAGCACCTAGGCGTCCATGAGATTTTGAGTGTTGACCCCTTAATTTCTTCATGCCCATCTGGCTGCAGGCCCCTTCCCTTTGTCCCATACGGCAATCCAAGATTTTAGCAAGTTTGAAGATTAGTTTTATTTTTGGTGATTTAAGGTAGGCCGAACATTAAATCTTACCTATTGAAGGCAAAGTCTTTCTCTCTCCCTCTTTTTAAATTTTCTTAAGTCATCTCTACGCTCAATGTGAGGCTCAAGCTCACGACTCCAAGATCCAGAGTTGCATGCTTCACCTACTGAGGCAGCCAGGTGCCTTGAACAGCAAACCCTTTAGCGTGGGGAATTCTCAGCCCTCTTTTCATTTACATTTTAGCTCTGTCATGGCTCAGAGACGGCTCCCCCTGACATAGGTAAGACAGGTGAGCTGTTGGTGAAAGCAGTTTATGGGAAAAGATCTGGGAATTTATTGGCACATTGAATTTTAGTATTTCCTTGCAAATTTTATCTGTCCCTGCTCTTTTTGCACATGAGAAAATTTGGTGAAATCATCCTATCATCTCTCTTTTGGGAAAAGATCTAGGTTTCTGACACTGACCTGTGGGATCCTGAAACCCATAATTATTTTCTGAAAGTTGTTGGCTCTAACAAAACAAAGTCAGGTTTAGTGTGGAATTTAAGAAATGAAACAGATGAACATAGGGGAAGGGAAGGAAAAATAAAATAAGATGAAAACAGAGGGAGACAAACCATAAGAGACTCTTAATTCTAGGGAACAGACTGCAGGTTGCTGGAGGGGAGGGAGCAGTGGGGAGGGGGCAACTGGGTGATGGGCATGAGGGGGGCATGTGATGGGATGAGCACTGAGTATTCTATGCAACTGATGAATCACTGAATTCTACTTTTGAAACTAATGATACACTATATATTAACAGTGAATTTAAATAGAGAATTATAGAAAAAAGAAAAAAAGAAAGGAAAAATAAAGTGAATAAAAGGATCCCCAAATTAATATACTTTCCACAGCAAAGGAAGTGAGATATGCTGCTAATGCAGGTGCTTCCAGGTACGGGAAGAGAGCTGTTAGGTATACTTGGCCTTGACTTGCTCAAAGCTGACCTGTCAGGGCCTCTGAGGCTGCGTTTTACCTGCAGGCTTTTCAGAGCCAGACAAGCTGCCTTCTGGAGTTGGAGGTTTGCCTTTGTCAGCACTTCACAGTAATAGAGCAGGGCCTGAAAGAGAGGGAGGGACCCCAGGAAGACATTTTGAGTTGTTTGTAGTTTTAGAGGTATCACCATAGATAAAACGAGACATGTCACACTGCATTCAGAGAAAAAAAAATTCATTAAAATTCTTATTTATTGAAAAAGGTGTCTTTTAATTCAATTCATTAATTGCCTCTATTCTATTAGGTCACAGACACTGGGGAATATGAAGTTAAAAGATCCAGAGTTATGTTTACAGCTTTCTGGAGACCCTCAGGACTAGCAAAAGTGCTAAGGCTATTGAGAGGAAATGCAGAGAAGAAATGTGTTAGCTCCATAGAAAGCTGCAAGATGCTAGGGAGTCACATGGAAGACTCACCTTCTAAAGTGACCAGGGCAGGCTGCGTGGACACGATGTGTGAGCTAGGCTGGGAAGGGTGGGTTAGAGTTCAGTTGGGAAGTCAAGGGGGAAATGACATTCCAGCAGGAAGGAAGAGAGTGGGGAGGCAGTGACGTGGCGCTGAGGTTGCTGCATGGCACATTGATACTCTGGATACCAATCTCAGTGTAAAAATAAGTTGTTATTTTTACCAAGTGAATGTGTTCCTCAATACCGTATATTTCTTAGATTTGCCTCTTTTCTGCAGCCACACATCTTGTCAAGGTCTTAATTTCATGCCTGTATCACCATCACCATGTTTCTGCTTCCAGCGCTGATGATAAGGGCTGATGCTTCTTCAAGAGCATGTGGTGTCCATCATGCGCACACCCACGGCCCCTCTCTCAGAAGAGCAGAGCACCTTCCCTCTGTGTTTGTGGCCAGCATCACCTTGTAAAGCCTTCTTAGGGGCTTTCCCAGCTCCTACGCAGGTGGCTCCCCGCTCCATCCAGCTGCTCACTGTTCCTGTCACGCTCACTGATGTGCCAGGTTGCCCTCCTTTGCACAGGGAACTCTGGGAGCTCTGCTGCCCTTTGGAAAGGCTTCATTCCTGCCTGGTTAGCTCAAAATAGGTTCAAGATCCAGGCCCTGCTTCACGAACCACCATGTGACTGTACTTTCTCCCTGATTTCCTATAATTTACATTTTCCTTGATTCTTTTTTCTTTCTTCTTTCTTTCTTTCTTTCTTTCTTTCTTTCTTTCTTTCTTTCTTTCTTTCTTTCTTTTTTCTTTCTTTCTCTTTCTTTCTTTCTTTCTTTCTTTCTTTTCTTTTCTTTTCTTTCTTTCTTCTTTCTTCTTTTTAAAGATTTTATTTATTTATTCATGAGAGACACAGAGAGAGAGGCAGAGACACAGGCTGAAATAGAAGCAGGCTCCGTGCGGGGGGCCTGATGTGGGACTCGATCCCAGGTCTCTGGGATCATGACCTGAGCTGAAGGCAGATGCTCAACTGCTGAGCCACCCAGGCGTCCCTATTTATTTATTTTTAAAGATTTTATTTTATTTACTCATGAGAGATACAGAGCATGAGAGAGAGGCAGAGACACAGGCAGAGGGAGAAGCAGGCCCCATGCAGGGAGCCCGGCATGGGACTCGATCCTGGGCTCCAGGATCACGCCCTGGGCTGCAGGTGGCGCTAAACCGCTGCGCCACCAGGGCTGCCCTTGATTCTTCTTTTAAAACAATATTTTATTTTATTTATTTGAGAGAGAGAGAGAGAGAGACAGTGACAGATATTGAGAGAGAGAGCAGGGAGGAGAGGGAGAAGCAGGCTCCCCACTGAGCAGGGAACCCTACGCAGGGCTCCATCCCAGGACCCTGGGATCATGACCTGAGCCGAAGACAGATATTTAACCCACTGAGCCACCCAAGTGCTCCATTTCCTTGGTTCTTATTAAACTAATTATCTTACTAGGCTAATTATTAATATTCCTTGGTTCTTATTAAGCTAATTATCATTACTTATATACATCTGTGTTTATAAGTATATTACTTCTAATATGATTCTCAACTTGCTCATGTGTGATTCTGGCATTTTACTTAACTTCCTGTGCCTCAGTCTGTTAATATGCAAAATGGCTGGAATAATAAGACACTCACAGGTCTTTGTGATTCTTAAATGTTGTGACATGTGTCAGGGACTGAAAACAGATCCTGGCACAGAGTAAGCCCTCAATGAATAGAGCTGTAGTATTACTTTTATTCTAATAGATTTATTTATTTGAGAGAGAAAGAGAGAGAGAGAGAGAGAGAACGAGCATGCATGTGGAAGTGGGGTGGGTAGAGGGGAAGAGGGGGGCAGACTCCCCGCTGAGTGTAGAGCCCAACACAGGGCTTGATCCCACAACCCTGAGATCATGAGCTGAGCTGAAATCAAGACTCAGATGCTCAATGGACTGAGCCACCCAGGTCCCCTGGTTTTTGTTTTTAAAATTTATTTAATTCCTAGCACTTAGAATGATATTCTGTACTTAGTGAATGCCCATCAAATCTGATGACACCATAGTGCCTGGATGAAAGAGCTTGAAAGTGTCATCAACCACTTGATGATGTGTTTGCTCATGATATGGCACATAGTTGTGATTAAACATGGCCCGTTTTCTCAATTCTGTAGAACAACGCCACTCTTAAAAAATGGAGATATGATTCACATACCATAATATTCACCCTTTAAAGTATATAGCTCAGTGGTTTCTCTTATACTCAGAAACCATCACCACAACGTCATTCCAGATCCTTTTTGTCACTCCAAAAATAAATCCTGTACCCACTGGTAGTCACTCCCATTGCTCCTCCCTCTATTTCCTGGCAACCACCGATCTTTCTCTGTGGATTTGCCTCATGCAGACGTTTTATTCAGGATCACATAATATATTGCCCTTTAAGTCTTGTACTTTCACTTAGCAGGATGTCTTCAAGGTTCGTCCATGTGATAGCCTGTGTCAGTACTTCCTTTTATGCTGAATGATATCGCATTGTCAGGAGAGATCACATTCTGTGTATTCATCAGCTGATGGACATTTGGTTGTTTATACTTTTTGTTTGTTATGTGTTAATAATAATAATAAATGTCCCATTTTACTTAGGCTTTTGCATAGTCATCATCAAGTGGATGAACTTGAGCACACAATGCTTCTCTGTTTTCCTCCATTTTCCTCTTGTTTCCCTCCTAAGAGCCTCCAAGTTTTAATCACCAAACCAAAGTTTAATCCTTTCCCTAAACCATAGATTCCAAGGCTTAAATGGCCAATAACAACTTAAATGGTCCTTCCTCTCAGGCATGTTTGCATTATAACAATGCTTCCATAGGGATGAGGTGCTGGCTATGGGCCTGGATCAGTCCACCACTGGTATAGGGTCTTTGGATGAGACTTCTGGACCACACTGTCCCTTTGAGCATGAGGACCCAAACTCTGCTGGGTTGAGTCAGAAGTGGGCACTGTTTCTGACTTAAGAAAGCCCTTGGTACTTCCCGGTGCCTTGCAGAGATATAGTCTCACAGAACAAATAAGCATCATCTTGCTCACTTGAGTTTGAGCAGTTGCCCAAGAAATGGTGGCTGCCATGACACTTGGATTGGTAAGAATTCTAGGAAGCAAATGGGAGGCACACTGTGAAGAAGTTTCTGGTCGCCATGCAAGATAGTAAGTAAGCATCTCCTCTGGCAGGTCCTAGATGATGAGGGAAGCAACAATTTCCCAATAGACAGAAAAGTAGGTGTTTCCTACTTATTTGGGCTGGGAGTAGGGGAGGGGAATGTAAAAAGCATCAAAAATGAACCAACATACAACTTCTAGTTTGTTTCAATAGTTATGGGTTTTTGAAGGTTCAAGATTTACAGAAACCACCAGTTCTCACCTAGGTAGTTTTGTATTACTTTAGCCTTCACAGCTGGTAGTACAGAATTAATGTACTAACTTATGCTATTTCATATTTAAAAAATGGAAAGAATTCAAGGTTTAGGGAGGGTGAGTCAAACATTTCTAGGTAGTATCTAAGTTGTACCTCTTAACTAGTGTGCCACCTAAGCCATCTTCAGTTAGCAAAAGTTCATTCCAGAGAAATGAATCCAAGAGCCTAGCAATGATAGCTGAGCTGGAATAAAGACAGAGCATGTGGCCAGTGGCATAAAAATAGAAGGTGCACACAGAACAGCCAAAGGGGGGCAATGGTTGCTGCTATTTCTGAGGCGAGGCTAGAATACTGGCTCCTCATCATGACCAAAGGGTACCGTGATGCTGCTCCCAGAAGACTGTGCCCATGCAGTAGGGCGAGGATGGCTGGCCCACAGAACAGCCTTTGAGCACATCCCAGTAAAAGACTGGAACTCTGTAGGAAAGAATAACGTGAGGTCCTTGTTCTTGGGCCAAAATGGCATTAGAATGGAAGATCTCGTGAAGACACAAACACTCCACCATTCTCTAGCTTAGCTAATGCCTTAGACCAGTTAAACTCTACTCAGAGTTCAACATTTCACCATTCTAAGGACAAGAAGGGGCCAAGTTTAATTTTCTTGAGCTGATCTGCGGATTGACATCAGTTAGTTTTTAGAACCACTGTTCAGTTTGTCAAGGGCTCCCAGAAGACCAAGGCTGTTGCCTATCTGGGGTCCCCATGTGCTTAAACTACAGATACTTGTTACCCCTGGATGGTACTGGATTAAAGCCACCAAGGAGATAAACCACCTCTTCCCTGTCAATGAGGAATGACAGCTTTTAAAATTAGAAATATTTTGTTCTTTGAGTCAATAGTTTAATGACTTGACCCCAAACTATTCATAAAAATGTGTGCATGTATGCTCACCATGATATTTTTCAGAGTTGGAAACTACATCAATGCCCATCAAGGAATGAGAAAATAAATTATAGAATATCCACACCCTGAGACACACATAATCCATCAAATAGGATGAAGTAGATAAACATGTTCTAGCAAGAAAAATCACCATGTTATAGTACATTTAAAAAATCAGTTATACTACAGAACAGTGTGATCTCATTTAAGAAAAACATAATTATTATATATGTGAGCAGATATATCGAAAAAAATCCAGAAGGAACATACACCAAATTATTAACAGTTCTCCCTGGAGGCTGCACTTATGGGTGCTCAAATATTTACAGTATATTTTTGTAGTTTGCATGGTGTTACATGTATATGTTTTTAACAGGCAGAAGAAAATTATTTTTATAAAAAACAGATGGCAAAATATTCATAGTAAATGAGAAAATTAAAAAATCTTTTGGCTTGATGTCCATGATTTGGGGCTTTACCTTTTCCCTGAAATGCTCGTTTCTGGAGGCTGCGTCCAGGTAAAGCATCACAGCCTGGCTCACTTCGCTGTCATCCCCAGTGAGCAGCAGAGCCAAGGTCCTGAGTACTTCCTGCTGGGCCGGGAGGCTGCTAGGTGCAAGGTCACTCATGGCCTGAAGCAGTTTCTCATCTCTCAGTGATTGCAGAGTCTGAATCAAGGAAACTAGCAAGTAAAAAAAAGCAGAGTATCCTCTAGTTCCATCCATGTCATTTCAGTAAGTCAATCAGAGAAAGACAATTATCATATGATCTCACTCTCATGGAATTTAAGAAACAAAACAGAGGATCATAGGGGAAGGGAGGGGAAAAGTATACAGTGAAGGAAATAATAAGTAAACACTTTCCCCAATCCTCCTGATGATAGTAAACTCTTTTGCCCCTCTGTCTTTCAGTTTTACCCGTCTAGCAAAGCCCTAGCCTTGCGTAACCTCAGCTCTCACATCCCTCTGTCTGCACTCGGGCACCTAGGCCCTGATGGAGAAATTGATAAAAAATAAAATTCTGAGTCCCATTTGGATAAGTTGACCACGTTCTATGACAATATTCCTTATATTATATATAAGGATAAGGAATATATTCCAATCCCCGATGAGGTATCCAGAGTAGGCATCTATTAGCTACAGAAACATTAGGATTAGAGTATATCTGGTGAGTACAGGTGGGAAAATATAAACTAAAATTCATGCTCATTGGTAGAGCAGCATCCTTTATATACTGGACACATTAGTTAATTTTTTTTTCTTTTGCTTTAATCTCCCATTCCTTCTGCTGGGGATGTTTTGGTCATTTTCCTGCTTTATAAATAAAGACCCCAGCAACAGGGCTCGGAGGGTAGTATGCATAACAACTGAACAAACAAATAATGGAAAACAACCCAATTGTTCAACAATAATCAACTATATTAGTGTGCATGCAAGGCATGCACACTAAAAAACTAAAACTAAAAATTTACAAAACTAAAAAAAGTTTCAAAGAATAACATGAGCTACAATGTCAAATAAAAACTAGGATATAATATTCTATAATAAGTCATCACAATTTAGGAATTTCAAACCCATGCATATCCAACTAAAAATACGTAAAAATTTAAAAGTAAGATAATAAGTGATTTGAGTATTTTCCTATGTATTTTTCTATTCCTTTTTTTTCTTTTTTAAATAATGAAGGCTCTTTTCTTATCTGAAGGAAGAAGGAAAAAAAACATGTAAAAGTTATGATTTTTTCCACTGTCATCCTCCACTCCTACTGGTGAGTAGGTGAAACTTCTCTGGGACCATTGTGTAAGAGGTTAGAGATGTCACCTGTCACTAATGTCACTGGAGCAGTAAGAGAAATTTATCAAGAAAACTGATTTCAACCATGTCAAACATAGAATGAAGGAATGAAGACTATCCTGAAGTCAGACCCTCTGGTGTCCTGCCTCGGCTCTCCTTCTAGAACTCTGGACTAGTGTTTGCTTGTGAGGGCTACACAGACTTTCCTGTGTTCAGGGTGGCATGACACCAGGTGGAGGAGGATGTGCTGCTTCTCCCTAGGATGTGACCACTGGGATGGACACGTTGGCCCAGGGTTCAACGTTCTGGAGAGAAGGGCTAAGCCAGGTGCTGTGCCAAACCATCTACTCCTAAAGCACATGCTACATTCCCACCCCTTTTCCTCAGTGCTGTCAAGCCATGGTGGGTTTACAGAGCACAGATGTGGGAACCAGAAACCAGCCCCTTGCTGCCTGGCTCTACTCCCAAAGAGGTTTTCCCTCCTTGCAGGTGCTTATTTTATTTCTGGTATTTGAAGCAGCACATGAGAAGGCAAAGATGAGCTAGCTTCATGCCACACTTCCCTGCTGGTGCCCATCTTCTCATTCCCTCAGGATTCACAGCCTGAGATTTGCTTCCCCATCTTTCCTCCTTCCCTTACCAACATGTCACCCCATCTGCCTTCTCACGAACCCCACTTCTGTTTACTATCATGAAAGCACCACCCAGAAGGGCAGCCTAACATAGTACTGCCTGTAGGCTTTCCCACAAGCAGCAAATACAATACATTAATGAAGACAAGAAATTACACCAGTAAATCATTTAGCAGCTTCTTATCAATGTTACATCCTTGCTGGGTGATTGGATGCTCTCAGCAAATCCCCGCTCCACTGCCAAGAGGCTCACTAATGTGAAGGGTCAGAAAGTCATTGAAAAGGCAGGTCTTATCCCAGCTGTGGACTTAGGGAAAAAATTGGTTACCATCACTAAAAACTATGCCTGAAAAGCCCGGAGTGACCTCCCAATGGAGCTACCTCACAGTGTGACCAAAGAACATGTCCCACCTTGCTTGGCCAGCTGGCTCACATAACTCTCCAGGTCGCTCACACCGTGGCTGGTAAAGTAACTATAATACTGGAAGACAGTGATGACTTCCAAAGAGAGGCTGGAAGGTAGCAGAGGCTCAGGCCGGTCCAGGATTTGGGACACCAGGGTTCGGAACACTGGAAGGGAAAGATACGAAGCGGCTTTTAAGAGACATGACCATCCATTCATGTTTTACTGTGGTACGTGGTGGAGCGAAGTCTAGGAGGTGAGCTGATCCTCGGTGTGCTGCATCTACATGTCCACACCTATGTAACTGCCATTTGGGTGAAGATACAGAACATGGCTGGCACCCTACAGGGTGTGCATGTGCCCCCTTCTCACCACAGACCATGTATGATCTGACTTCCGTCAACGTGAATTAGCTTCACCTGTTCTTGAGCATCATGTAAATGAAATAATATAGTATATATGTTTTGGGGATCCCTGGGTGGCGCAGCGGTTTAGCGCCTGCCTTTGGCCCAGGGCGCGATCCTGGAGACCCGGGATCGAATCCCACGTCGGGCTCCCGGTGCATGGAGCCTGTTTCTCCCTCTGCCTGTGTCTCTGCCTCTCTCGCTCTCTCTGTGTGACTATCATAAATAAATAAAAATTAAAAAAAATATATAGTATATATGTTTTGTATCTGGCTTCTTTTACTCAACAAAATATCTGTGAGATTCATCTGAATTATTGTGTATAGCAGTAATTTATTCTTTTTAAAAACTTCTGTGTAATACCCTATTGTATGAATTACTATTAACATATATATATACACACAATAGATACATATATGTAATACTATATGTGTACATATATATACACACATTATATATACACATATACACACAAAATACATTCATTTTCTTGTTGGTGGGCATTTGAGTTGTTTCTGATTTTTTATTTTTGTGACTAAAGCTGCTATGAACCTTTTTTATAGGTGTTCTTTTTTGTGAGTATAAGCATATATTTACCTTGATATATTTAGGAGCAGAATTGCTGGGTCCTAGGGCAGGGGTATAGTTAGCTTTAGTAGACACTGCCAGTGTTTCCCAAGTGCTTATCCCACCTGATACTCTCTAATTGGTGACATTTTAAGGAAAAAAGTATATAGCCACCTCAACAGCAATACAGAAATAGTGCTTTGAAAAGTCACTGCTGATATTCTGAATTAAGACATGTGCCAAGTCTATTTTTTCCTTAGATCATACTGAGTAGATGATGCTTTCTCTGGAGAATCAGCCTCTTTTTCCAGGGCGAGCTGGTGGGGAAGTGGCGAGGGAACCCGCCCGTATTCACTCTCAGAACGACAGTGACACCTTCCTCCCCCCTGCTGTCCTGTACCTGGGTCTGCAAGTCCTGGATATTCTCTGTTGACGGTTCTGGCAAAGCTGGCTTCGAGCTGCTTCATCACTCTGTCAGCGGAGCTGTGATAGACACCGACTGGGCTGCAGCACTTGGTCCAGAATGACAGCAAAGACAACTTTTTGTGAAACTCTGGGATGGCTGGAAGAGAAGAGCAACCCCCATCCCACGACACATGTTTTGAATGAAGCAGATGAAGAGATGTCCCTGTGTGGGGGTGGGGCAGGCACCAGGGCTTCTTTTTTTTTTTTTCTTTTTAAGACTGTGGTTTTTTTTTTTTTAATAAATTTATTTTTTATTGGTGTTCAATTTGCCAACATATAGAATAACACCCAGTGCTCATCCCATCAAGTGCCCCCCTCAGTCCCGTCACCCAGTCACCCCCACCCCCGGCCCACCTCCCCTTCCACCACCCCTAGTTCGTTTCCCAGAGTTAGGAGTCTCTCACGTTCTGTCTCCTTTTCTGATATTTCCCACTCATTTTTTCTCCTTTCCCCTTTATTCCCTTTCACTATTTTTTATATTCCCCAAATGAATGAGACCATATAATGTTTGTCCTTCGATTGACTTATTTCACTCAGCATAATACCCTCCAGTTCCATCCATGTCGAAGCAAATGGTGGGTATTTGTCGTTTCTAATGGCTGAGTAATATTCCATTGTATACACAGACCACATCTTCTTTATCCATTCATCTGTCGATGGACACCGAGGCTCCTTCCACAGTTTGGCTATTGTGGACATTGCTGCTAGAAACATTGGGGTGCAGGTGTCCCGGAAGACTCTGGTTTTTAATTTTTTTTTAAGTATGTTACACATCCAATGTGGGGCTTGAACTCACCACCCCGAGATCAAGAGTTGCAGGTTCCACTGACTGAGCCAGCCAGGTGTTCCCTAAAGATTGTGGGTTTTCATCGGAACTATAAGATTCCTCTGTATTAGGAAGATTTTCCAAAGGGCAAAGAAGTTCTGAGAAGGAACTCATCTAGCCTCAGCAGCCAAGAAAACGCAGCTGAAGCAAAGCTGTTTGCTTTCAGTGAGAGAAAACACAGCAGCACTCCTCTTGGAAGATGGCTTACTACCTCCTTTCCTGGAACTTTACAGCAAAGTATAGGCTCAGAGAAGGAAACCTGAAGGGGACAGGACAGGGCAGGAGGTCGCTGGAGAAGTCTGATACCCTGCCCACGTGGCTCTCAGACAAACTGATGAAGAACACTGTGTCAGGTGGCACATGTCAGCATTTCCCCTTGTGTGACCATAAGGAGCCTTTGCAGAGGAGAGGATACTAGCCACTCACATCCTGAGTGTCCTCAGGGACACAGTATTCTGTTCCTTTTCATGCCTCTCAGACACCTGCTGAGGTCCCCTGCTCCTGGTAGGACTAGACATGGAGTCGAAATGCATAACAAGAAGCTACAGGGAGTTCTGTTCTAGGCTTCATCCAACCTAACCTAGAAGAGCCTGGTGTTCCCCTATTTCCACAGGAGAACTGATGTGCACAGAGACAAAGATTCTTGTCTTTAGAAAAGAGCTCTGTGGTCAGACCACACAAATTCAGAAGCATCTTCCCCGTGTCAGGTTCTCCACTGGGAGAACCAGGGACTTTCCTGAATGCCTGTGAATCCACATATTTCCACCTTTTCCAAGGAGAGTCTGGGAGTCTCCTGTATCTGCCAGGCAGCCACTATGGGAAGCACCTGAGCCAGTTCCGTGGCGTAAGCACAATCCCAGTCATCTGTTCCCAAATGGAAGTGCATTGGCGGGAAGAGTCTGTGAGATTGCATACGAGTTGGATGCTGGTTACGTGTATGTCCTAGTGTCTGACTTCTGGGGGTGGAGGGACTCCCCCCCCCCCCCCCCGCCAAGTGTTTGACTCCCAAGTGTTAATGAAACTGCACCAGCATGGAGATATCCCTTGATTTTACAGCTGAGCATGCCCTCCTGCAGTCCTGACACAGCAAGGAAGAGATGCGGCCAATGGTGCACCAGTGGCCATCATCTGTACGGCTGGTGGTGTGATGGGCAGGGCCTTACCTTCAATGACAGAACTGATGTTCCCTATGTTCTCATCGCTGACAGCTGACAGTTTCTCCATCACCTGGATTTGCCTAGAAAGCTTCTCCAAGAGATTGCTCACCATGAATGGGGTTTTGCTTGAGAAAACAATTTGCTGATAAAACAAACAGAACCACCGGGTCAGTTATGTCATTGTCAGTAGAGGTTTCCTGGCCCAACCCCATCTTTCTTAACTCAGCAGTGATGCTAAATAAACCCATTCAGTTGTTTGGTTCCAGTTTGAGAATGTTCCTCATTCCATGCTGTTTACAACATCTGATGAAATCACACGTGATTTTGTTGTTTTAAATGTTTTTCATGCCTGTATAGATTCTGGAATGTTCTCAGTAATAGAGCTGCAAGGTTATTATAAAGTTGCCTTTCCTTTTATGTATTGTAAATCTTCTGTAAATCCTCCTTGAAACTTGGAAGGCCTATTTAGGCTGCTTCTCCATGGGCTAACAGAAAAGAGATTTATTTTACAAGTAGTAATTTTTCACAGCATGGATTTATTTTCTTGTTTTCAAGCTGAAAGTTAAGAGCATGCTGTATAATAATCATGATTATAACCAAGGCTATCTCGTTCTAATTAACAAGTACTTTTTTATGTATCAGATAGTCTGACCCCATGTATTAGCTCATGCTGTTTCTCACTGTTACCCTAAGAGTCTATCAATACTATTGATCTTCCACTTTAAAGATTTTATTTATTTGTTTATCTATTTAGAGAGCTAGGAAGAGGAGAGAGAGAGAGAGAGAGAGAGAGAGAGAGAGAGAGAGAGAGTATCCTAAGCAGACTCTAAGCTGAGCACAGAGCCCAATGCAGGGCTTGATCTCAAGACTCTTGAACTGAAACCAAGAGTTGGATACTTAATTGACTGAGCCCCGCAGGCACACCTTGATATACCATTTTACTGCTGAGGAGACTGAGGCTAGAGAGATCAAGTAACATGCCCAAGGCCACAGAAATAGCAAGTGATTTCACCTATGTGCAGGTCACAAGAGCAAAGGGTGTGAGAGACAACAGAAGCGGGTAGCTGCCTAAAGGTTCTCATCCTTCCTGTGTCCCTTGGAGACCTGTCCTGGTCACATGGTAGGCATGGATGCAGGATGCATCCTGAACCACCGTCCTGTACTGTCTAAATCCTCTCGACTACACAAATAGGATTTTTGAATTCAGAAGTCTAATCTAGCAATTATGTGCTGATGCCTTTCATGTAAGAAAATACAGTAGAAATGAACTGATTTTAGGTGTAATTATAGCTATTATGATTCTTATGGAATGCCCATTTTTATCTCTTTGCAATTAGATGCCAAAAGAACACATAAACTTACCGATTCAGCAGTGGATGTGAGTTAGAAATTATGTTTCTAATCCTTATTCCTTCATTCTACATCTTTATATCTACCTCTTTTGTTTTTCTGGTACTGATTTTCCCCACAGAAGCGCTGACTTGTTTTAACTGTGGCCTGAGTATCGGCAAGAACATGGCACTGAGCATTGCTTGCCAGTTAGTCTGTGAGAGAAAACATTCATTCCTTCATGGAAGAGGATTCTCTTATGTCTCACAAAATAATGACTTTCCCTCTAAAAGGCGAACAGGTCATTGGCTCAGCATAGAATCAAGCTCAGCAAAGACAAAGAACTACAAAAACCATCTCATTCAATTGGTTGGGGAATAGAGAATAGCTGTAAGTGAACCACAATCCTTGTCCCTTTTAGTCAGAAAAAAAAAAAAAATTGCACCTCCTCCCAGACTGGTTGTCAGTAAATGGCTTACGGATTCCAAAGTCAACAGAAGAGATCAATTGGGTCGTTGGTCAACATGGTGGCAGAGTCATAATTGCCAATCAGCTTCCCACAGTGTCTAAGGTGACTTTGGGGTTCTTTATTCGTGGAGGAGAGGCGTATTCTACATCTTGTTCCAAGTGTATATGGAAGAAGCATGCAAACCCACACTGGCCTCTCTAGAACCCTTTCCTCCTTACCCTGCCTCTTGTCTTCCCGTTGGACCCATGCTCTTAGGAGCACAATTTCTCATTTTTTGGCACCCTTCCTGCCTGGCCAATCCCTCCCGAAGACCTTCCACATTTGCTTTCACATTCTTATCCTGTTCCCCCCACATGCAAGTAGGCTGGAGCAGACAGGCAACCAGGCAAGGAGGAAGCACTTAAGTAGATGCTCAGGGAAAATGCTTTGTTCAACATAGCTCAAACACTTCCTGCAATAAAAGGATTTTGAAACATTGTCTTCAGTGCTGCAAAATCTTAATTGGCAAACAACTTGAAATGGAAAGAAAAATAAGTCCCACGGTGTATCAGAATGAGAGCTAACTGGTGATGATAGTGGCCTATGAAAGTATTCTTTCCCATTGCTAATGAGTATTCATTCAAGATCTGGAAAACTGGGGTTATGTTCAGTGACATTTTGCCTTTAGCTGTCCAGGTGGTAGAAAGGCGAGTCACGTGACATCTTCACATCAACATACACTCAGTAACTCTGGCTCTCAGAGTCAAATTTTTTTCCTTGGTCACATGACTCCTTTATCAAATGACTGGGGAGCGAGAGCTAACCTGTTACCTTTTCAAGGGTGGAGAGCTAGGTTTTAAGATAGAATACCCCAGGCTGGGATCCCTGGGTGGCGCAGCGGTTTGGCGCCTGCCTTTGGCCCAGGGCGCGATCCTGGAGACCCGGGATCGAATCCCACGTCGGGCTCCCGGTGCATGGAGCCTGCTTCTCCCTCTCCCTCTGCCTCTGTCTCTGCCTCTCTCTCTCTCTCTGTGTGACTATCATAAATAAATAAAAATTAAAAAAAACAAACCCAGGCTTCAGGGAGGATGGCCATGCCATGAGGACTTTTGAGTTGGCCCAACTCAAAGGAGGACTGGCCCCTTATTCCCGAATCATTTCTCTGGCAAAACTGAAAAAGGAAGCCCACACTCTTGGCACCTCTGGGACCCAGGCTCTAACACAGACGCAGCCCCAATCCTACCTGCACGAGCTGGGTGCAGTACTGAAGGTGCCTGACGATGGTGATGTCCAGGCTTTCGTTTCCTGTGGTCAGCGGCAGGGGGCTTCCGGCCACACTGGTCCCCACTCCCGTGTCTTCTGTCAGCGCTTCGCTGAGGTGGCCCCTGGCTTCCGGGTGCACTGCTCTGTAAGCGCTGGGGCGGGAAGGGAAGCGACACGTGAGCACTTCCTTTCAGCGTGGAAACCACAGGTCAACTCATCACAGGTCATGGAAGGGCCCCCCCCCGCCCCCCAATCAGAGGCTTCTGCGGGCCTCCCCGACAACCTGAGATACTTTTCAAAAACTACTTCTTGAGTCGGCCTGGGCACCAGTTTGCCTTGTTAGAAGGTCACGCGAGCATATTGCTTCCAGGGCTCTCTGCTTCCCAGGCACAATGAGCCATTGGAGCCATTGGAGCCATTGGAGCCATTGGAGCCATTGGAGCAGGCCGACCAAGTGGTCTTTGAACCGCTCTCATCTTGCACTTGTTACCCTTTCCTGCTCAGTGGTTGGGGCGCTTTGCCAGGCTTTCCGGGATTAAACTGTCCTCAACTTTGGTGGTTTCCCAAGAGCGATACCATTAAGAAGTAACATCAAGACGTTTTCTTGGCCTCAGATCAATGGCGACTTGAAGAAAGGGAAAGAGAAGAGCTGCCAACGGGAGACAGGACATTCCGCTCCAGACAAAGGCTAAGAGGGGCATTTGCATCTTTCCAGGCGAGGCCTCGTCTCAGCCTCTCCATGGGACTGTCTATGGTCAGGTCATGATGGGCACCTACATTTACAAATAAATCTGTTGCCTCTGTTATCCAGTTTGGTTCTGAAAATTAATCTATGTGGGAAAGAGGGAGCAGTTGTCTCATCTCACACTGGGGAGGACTGACTAGCAGAGCTGTTCACCACGGTGTCCTGTTACCCGGGCAGCTAGTGGCTTCTAGGCTTGCGCCCCTAGCCTCTGTGATTTAAAAAAGATCACACACCCGAGTGTAAGGGCGTTGAACGCTTTCCTCCAAATTCACACTTGCCTCCAAGGGGAAAGCACTCTGCTTGTGCCCTGGCAATCAACACATATTTAAAACATCCCCAATTTCCTCTAATAACACTGATGACATAAAGTGGATCAGTTTAGACAATTTAATATCAATGGTCTACAAAGTGTACAAAACCCACAATGCTTTTGTTGTTAAAATGCTTCCAACAGCAACAAGAATGAAAGTTTTGATTCAACTTTGACATATCACATAACAGCTTAAGCTAAGGAGTAGAGAGATTTTTGGTTTAGAAGTACTTCACAAATTCAAGTTAGAAAAATCTCTGCATCGAATGTAGGAGGATGACTTAAATATTCCATTCATTTAATAGATTTTGTTTGCCATGCCCTCTGTTTGCTCAACGGATAAATTCTGTTTCTCACTTTTTCATTTCCTGATTAAGAATGAGCTCTCTAGAAACAAGAAAACCCTCAAAAATGTTACCATAACATCACCCACAGAGCGGTTTGTAAAGATTGGGACAGCTAGAGCTCCTTGTAACTTGAAAACATGCTTGTATAAAATGTCAAAAGTAAAGATGGTAGAAATCCACCCTTTGGGAAAGTATGTGTGTGCTTTTTTTCTCCCCCAACCATTAACAAAGGTATGTTCCACTGTGCTTGATTTAATTCAACTAAAGTCACAAAAAGGACCCCAGACTCTAGCTCCAAACACAAGTTTGGCTGTACAAGAAAGCCTGATGGATGGGTGCCTGGGTGGCTCAGTCGGTTAAGTGTCTGCTGTTGGCTCAGATCATGATCCTAGGGTCCTGGGATCAAGTTCCGCAATTGGCTCCCTACTCCTCCAGGAGTCTGCTTCTCCTTCTGCCTCTGCCTCACTCATGAATAAAGAAATAAAATCTTAAAAAAAAAAAAAAAAAGCCTGGTGGAGAAGGTGACAACATTTCATCTGTCATCCCTTCCTGCTTGCCTCACCACCCCCTGCCCACCTCAGAGAAGGTGCATTCTCCACCAGGAGCAATCTGTTCCTAGTAATCAGTTGGCCTTCCTCGTCCTAAGGTAAATATGTGCCCCGGGCTTAAACCTGGCTTTGATATGTGCACCGATGAGCCTGATCTACAACTACTTTGCTAAAGGGAGCAAGAGATAAAGGGGTGGAAAAAGCAGAGCATAACAAAATGATGAGATTAGATATAAGACACAGACTGAGGAGAACCAAGTATGAACGGGTTGTCCAGTAAGAGTTCTCAGGAAACAGAGCCTACCTAGTTAATCTGGAATTAATTAAATTGGGGTCAGGCTGTAGACCCCGAGCCCTCCAAGATGCAGGTGTGCACACATAAATGGATACACACGTGCATAATCATGCAAAAATGTCCCCACCATTTATGAGCAGGAAAAGCAATTCATTCTTCCTTAAACAGCACAAAAGAGGTGAACACTATTTAAAATCTGTCCTCGACAATGAAAGGGAGCTGAAAGCCAACTGGCCCTTCATGTAGGGAGTGCTCTCTTCCTGGGGATGCGCACAGGTGTACCCCCACCCCGCGAGAACAACAACCACCCTACTGAGGTGTGAGCAGACACCAACTTGACACTTACCTATTTTTCTCAGTCTCAGTGTCTGAAAATACAGAGTCAGCGCCTCCTCCAACATTACAAACCTCATCACCATCCTCCTCCTCCTCCTCGTCAAAATCGGAGGTGTTCAGGAAATCAAAGCTTTCTAAAGCACTTTCAACTGTAAGACTTAAACTGGAAGACCGGCTGTGGCCTCCGGCTGGTTTGCACTGCAAAGGCAGAAGGCATCAGGAAAATATCAACACATCCAGAAGCAGAAACAGAAGCAGCAACAGTTGACTCGAGATGCGACACTTTCTTTTTTTTTTTTAAGCTTTTATTTTGGGTTGTTGTTGGTGTTAAAAAAAGAAAGCATTTAAAATCTTCATATCAAAAAAAGTTACAAGGATGGATAAAATGACACAATATCTGGGATTTGTTCCAAAAATAATCTGGAGGGGAAATAAGCAGGGGGAAGAACAGACAAAATGAGACTGTCCATGAGTGGACATCATGGAAGTTGGGGGATGGGCTCATTGGGAGCCGTTATAGGCTTCTCTCCATTTGTGCTTGAAATTTTTAGGCTGAAAAGTTGAGAAAATATTACAACCCAGGAAGTCCTGGGAGACGGACCTGCTATCCTCCTCTGTCTAGTACTCAATCCCAAAGAAAATGCAACCAGCAGACAAATCTAAAGTTGTCAAATCAATGCCAAATACCAACCATCTGTAATGCTACATGGCAATGCATTGTCCTGAGACAAGAGCTGGCTACCTAAAGGAACCTGTTCTAAAGGATTAACAAAACCAACTCGGAGAGAGAAAACTCACCTAATTCATACTTCCTACATAAGTAGACTTATGTACACAGCGTACGTAAGTCTTTACATTCACAGCATATATACTTTTCTTTGATCATCGAGGAGAAAAGGAAGGGCTGGGTACAACAAGCAGGGGCCCTGCGTCCTCTACAGCTGCATCTCTGAAGGAACACATTCCATCACTTCCCTGACTGGGCCCTGGAATTATGTGAGCAAACTCAATCTAGGGCCTGGAAAATTCTACATTGCCAAACACAGATAGAAGCATGACACACAGAATAATGCCATTTGCTACAGGCACAGAGATGGAAAGAAGCCCTTCCAAATATTCAAAAGAATGGATGCTGGGGTGGATTGAATGGGACAAGTCCTGCAAATCAGAAGAACTAAATGGTAGGTCCTCCATCCAGTTAGGTGGCACTCCTTGCTGACTTCGAAACACAAGGCAGGCAGCACCTTGCAGAGATCTGTCTCTGATACTCAAGATGGCACAAAAGCACAGGGGAAACCGTCTTTTGGTCTTTTAAATCAGAGTTGTTTCATTCACCCTCAGTGGTGTCCGTCCCAGAGGCAGCATCATTTAGTTTCTGATCCTCAAGAGGCTTAGCATCCTAGGAATGTGAAGGGGGGAAAAAGAGAAAGCTGTGTCCAGCTGATGCTTTAATTCTGGCTGGATCCAAAGCCACTTGCCCCAGATCGAAACTATTTTCAATCTGAGAGAGAGAGAAGGAGCCAGTCCAGATGCAACCCACTTCTAGGGTCTTCTTTCTTAACTAGCTATCTGCTGAACTTGACCTCACAGAGTATGGATGTGTTTAAATGTCAATCATAACAAAGGGATAGACAGTTAAGGATTTTAGAGGCAAGATCATTTTGAAACAACAACAGATTGAAATAATACTCTGGAAGGAAATCTGGGACCACCAGGTTTTTATAAGACTAACAGATGGCTTGCTGAGTGTCTGCTGGTGGATCCAGCTACTACTTATCAGCAATCTAGATGCCTGGAAATGGGAGCTGCTCTCTCCACTCGCTTTCTCTAAGACACCTGCTGCACGTGGGGTCAGTTGTGTCTTGAAATTTAACACCTCTTGCCCATTAAGCAAAGCCAGTCAACTCTGCAGACGAGAGTTTGTTGAGGGAGTAGAGATGTTTTCATGGGAGTATTAGACAAGCAGCCTTCATGAAGGAGTCCTGAACTGGTGCTTTCAGATTCAGAGCACTCCCACCTGCTACTCAGAGGCAGGTGGTACCTACAGCTGAATTAGTCTGTGCTGAGCACTGGAGGACCTGGAGAGTTGGGGCTTTGCTGGCCTCAGCTGCCTTGGGGACAGATATCCCTAGGGGTTAGGTGCGTACCACTGAGAAGGATAAGATAGAAAAGCCTTGGAAATGTCCTTCCAATGCCCCTGAGAAGACCCCATTTTATAAACAGCCATTCAAGGGGGTGAAATAGCCTTCTGCAGGTTGAATCCTAGCTCACTACTAGCACCTTATTTTCAAACCTGCATGACAGGACAGGTCACCAAAGAATTGCTCTTTCATGGAAAAAGATCCAATTTATCTTCTGTATGGCAATATCAGAGTGGCCAAGCCAAGAACACAAGAAGTGATGGCAGTGGGATTCAGGACAAAATTCAGGTTCTGTCTTCTTGTGCAGCCTTTGAAAAAGTTTAATTTGCATGCCCAGTGGCAGCATATACGTTCCAGTGTAGCAATAATAACCTCAGGATTAGGACTTCCCACCTGAGAGGAAATCATCCCTTTTGCTCTCCCCTCCCACCAAGTCTGATCAGGAACAGGGTTGAGGAGGCTAACTCTGGTGGAACTGGGGGTCCCTGGCTTCTAGAATACAGATGATGATGTATGAGTGATTAATCTCAGGTTCCAACTCCCTGGTTGAGACTAGACCAGAGAAGGGAATCTCTGGAGGCAGCACCACAGGTGGGGACAGGAGTGCAGGGGTGCAGGGGTGGGGGTGGGGAGATGGGCCTGTGGCTCCCACATCAGGGGTTGCCTAACTCTTGACTTCAGTCAGGAAGGGACTCTATCCAGTAGCATCTCCATGAGATTGTGATCCTCAAAGTACCTCCCTTTCACATTTGGGATTACAAAGACTAACTCTGGGGCTGAAGGAGCCCAGACATTCCTCAGGGCTGCTAATTTAACTCCTGATCATCATAGTTGCATCGATCTGTTGTTAGGGAAATATAGGTGAACATGCACTCCTGGTGTTTAAAAGTCAGGGCCACTCAAATGATGATTGGTTACTGGTTCTGTGTGGAGATGGGGGAAAACAAAAAGATACAACTATTTTAAATAGAATGTTGGCTTTGGATACCTCTCTTCAAACCTAATCTGATTTCCCTAAAACGGTACTTACTTTTAGAATATCATCCAAATGCATGATTTCTTGGTTCAGATCCTGAAACACTTTGTACTGCTCTTTATGTGGCTCTAATGCAAGGAAAAGCCCACTAAATGCATCCTCTAAGCTTCCATCTAGGAAGGATCTACAGCCTTCGGATTCTCCACTGACAGAGCCCTCAAAGAGCTGCCTCTCCGTGGCCACTGGCACCTCCGCCGTGGTGAGCCTCTTGACCAGCTGCTTTGTGATGTTTCCTTCGAAAGTGTCCAGTTCCACAGGCTTGAGCTCAGAGGCCTCATCAGACTCCTGCAGGAGCGCCTCGGCCACATCCTTCTCCAGGAACAGGTGCTTGGTGGCAGCACCGGCAGACGCTCGGCGCGTCTCAGGGTTCCCAGGCCCATCAGTGTCCTCCTCCGGGTGGGGCTGTGACTCTCGGCCTTCTCTGGAGGAGTTCCTGGAAGATGCTGAGCTAGAGTCATCCGTGCCCTCATTCGGGGAGCAGAGGCTGCTGTGGTTCAGCTCTGCAGGGGTGATGGTAATTTCTGGATTTGTGGAGCATGTGTTGGCCAGAGAGCCAGCTGGGTCAGGGGTGAGGGCACAGTCCCCGTTGGGTAGGTCACTGAAGCTGAGACACAGGGGTGTCTTCTCCTCAGCTGCCTTTCCATGTTCAAAGACGTCATCAGGTAGATTAGACTGCGGATAAAAGGCAACTCGTTATTATTTTAAATACAAATGATGTGTTTGGTAAGGGCACCTGGGTGGCTCAGTTGTTGAGCGTCTGCCTTTGGCTCAGGTCATGATCCCGGGGGCCTGGGATTGAGTTCTGCATCAGGCTCCACGCAGGAAGCCTGCTTCTCTCTCTGCCTTTGACTCTGCCTCTCTCTCTGTGTCTCTCATGAATAAATAAATAAAATCTTAAACAACAACAACAAATGATATGTTTGGTGTGGTTTATTTCCAGACAAGATGCCAAGCCATTAAAAGAAACAACCAGCACTTTCATAATATTAACTTTTTATTTGTTGATTTTGTGTGTGCATATGTGTGTGCGGTTGCATGTGTGGCAAAAGAAAACAAGCCCTTACAAACTATTTCTGGTGCTGCATCTAGGTGAAAGTTCATTATACTATTATTAGGTTTGATATTTTTCAAAAGAAAAGATTGGGGGAGTATGGGAACAGAGCCTGTTTCCTAAAATCCAGGATCTCACAGTATTTGGCAGCCATAGTTCTGAATAACACTACCAATTTTTTTTTTTTTTTTGGCATTTATCTTAAAAGACTTTCCAATGTTCATGCTAGTTCACTCAAAAGATGTGATGCTTTGTTCTGCTTCACTTCTCATAAGTTATTTTAAAAGAATCTCTATCCACAAATCCCAAGCCCTTGAAAATGTTCTATTAATTTAGTAACCATGCCACAAATAACCAAAGGCCAGAAATATACTCGCACAGCTTCTGTAAAAATGGAAGAAAAAAGATGAATAAACCTGAACATCTCCCAGGATTGCAGAGCCAGAACTCTCAGGGTGTCTGGAAACACCAAGTTGTCTTTTCAAGCTGACCCAGGCTGGGTCAAGCACACTCTGTGATTCATGAAGCAGAACGCAGAAGGGAGAGAGGTTACAAATATCCAGGTAATCAAGATAATTTATTTGTGCAGGCATTAAAATGATGTCTAGGTCATCTCTTCCTATGCTGTGGTCTAGGTGGTATCTCAGTGCCAAATGTGGCTCCATGGAAAAAGTGTTCTAGTATTTGAGATCAACTCCTTTGAAATGGATAATTTCTCTTCGGTTCCAGATTTGATGTTTTAAGTAAATGTAAGTACTGAGCAAATGCCTATTTTAACTATATGGAGGGCAAAGAGGGGCCTTGTGGTAGCAATGGGTTGGGCTACTCCCTGGGCTTCTTCCCAGGGGGTCCCTTAGGCATCTCACAGAAGCCCTGAGTCCTCCAGGTGGTCCTGCCCTATCTCATCTCATCTCCAAACCACACATCCTAAGCAGGCAGTCTGCTTAAGTCAGGGTTCTTATTCAAATTCCAAAGTCCTTGCCAGCCATTTCTCTTGATCCCATGTTCCCAAACCTGATTGGCAGCTGTGGGAGTGGCCAACATTGAGTTAGATGAAGCTGGGATGCTCTATTCAAGGGAACTTGAGGTGTGCCATGAGGGGACGAGCCCATCCATGGGCACACGAGAGTACAAGGGGATGTGTCTCTTCTGATTGAGGCATGACATAATGAGGCAGGTCCCCAGCACAGGGATGGTGCTGCCTGGAGACAGGTGGTCCTGGAGCTCCACCCCACAGGATGGGGAGGTAGAGGCGAGGAGGTGGAAGAGCCTTCCAGAAGGAAAGTGTGTGCACAGGAGCAGCTCCTGAAGAGGGTGGTCCAGCTGGAGGGGGGTGGGGAGTTTGGGAGGCTGGAGCAGAGAACAAAGAATGGCCAACGGCAGGTATGGCTGAGGCCAGATGGATACAGCCCTCTGAGGAATCTGCCTGTACCCAAAAGGCTAGAGGAAGCTGCTGAGTTTTTTTCTAATCCTGTTCTCATTTTTTTTTTTTTGTTTATTCATAGAGACAGAGAGAGAGGCAGAGACAAGGCAGAGGGAGAAGCAGGCATCATACAGAGAGCCCGACGTGGGACTCGATCCAGGGTCTCCAGGATCACGCCCTGGGCTGCAGGCGGCACTAAACCGCTGCACCACCGGGGCTGCCCAATCCTGTTCTCATTTAAATTATGCTATTAAAACCTCTACCGACTCCCTCCACAACTTACCGTATGGGAGCATGAATAGATGCCTTACATCAATAGTTACGAACTGCACCTGATATATATGTTTTTTTGGTCCATGCGTTCATGCACATTTTCCTTCTAGAGTCTTCCTATTTGCCTGTGAAACTCCCCTAGGTTAGCCTGCCTTTCTCACCTGTGTTTTATAATTCAACGAATTAGATGCAATTTTTATTATTATCATTAACCAGAAAACTTTTTAGTCCTTTCCTTTCTCCTTTTTCCCAAAGATTACTTTTATATGCGGGTAAAGAGCAGACTATCCCACGTATAGGTGTTCAGATGAGTATGTGTGCATTCTCTCATCACATGATGTATGACACGTATGATGGAGGTTACCTGCTGCACTCCTGACTACAAATGAAAGAGCTTCTTTTACTAGGGTAGTACAAACGCTACCATAAACTAAGGCTAAGAACCTCTTTGAATCAAAATAGCTCAAGGAATTTCAGCATGAATCCCTCTCCCACTCCCTTGAATGCCAGGTTTTAAGGCCTAAAAGTGTGGGTGAAGTTTATCAGCAATAAACTAGTTCAACTTGGGAACGAGCACCTTTGACTGTGAGTACATCTGCACTTTTAAGAAATGAAAATCTTGTTACCATGGATATCTTGGCCACAGAGGAGAGAAATCACAGCACGAAAGCAGGGATCGTGGACAAGAGGGGGACCAGGCACGTCTGGCAAAGGGGCATGCGTGTGACCACTCTTCCCACCCTGGGGACGGGACCCCTGGAACCGTCACCCCGCGAGCAAGAGGGAGAAGGCAGAGCCATGCCCAAGCAAACGTGCCCCGAGCCCCAGAGGCAAGCACCGCACACCGGGCAGGCCACCCCCACTCACAGAAAACTCTAGCTCGGCCTCGGGTCTCAGCCTGAGCGAGGGCAGGTCACTGAAAGAGCGGCTGCGGTACAGCTTGGCAAGGAAAGTGTCCTGCAGGGCACTCCAGACAGACAGTCGCCCTGGCTTGGCTGCTGGGGGACACAGCCGCCTCTTCCGGTGTCAGAGCAAGGGGAGGGGGGTTAGCGGAAAGCATCGGTTATGTTTTGTTAGCTTTTCGGCAGGCATTTCTGATTAACACAAGGGGGCTGTTATTCGCATGCACTCCTTGGAAAGGCTGACCTCAGAGAATCTTCAGGAAAGCCTGTAGGTTATCAGAGCAGTAAGGGGTGGGGGGAGTAGGGGAGAGGGAAGACAGGAGGCTGGCGGCCTGCGTGCAGACGGCCAAGGGCATCTCAGAACGTGCTTCTCTTAGTGGCTGTTTGGGTTGGGGGTTGGGGGCCCTCTGAGATGAGCGCCGCAGGAGTTGCTGAGAACCTTAACAATGACGTCAAGGGCTTCAGACACTGGGCGCAAGCCCTGCCCGGGGGTTCAATGTTTCTCCTCCAGGAATCCCAGGGAACTTACAAAGAAAGAGTGATCCTTCAAAGTGGGCGTCTCCGGGGTGCCCTGGCTGTACATGGACATCCTCCTCTGGAGGGCTGCCGCCTTGTTCCCGGTGCCCGAGGACGGCGTCACGTCCTCCACGTCAAATGGGCTGCAACACAACAGGTCCCTGTGAGGGCGTGTTTGTCAGAGGCCCCTTCTGAGCCCCGGACCGCAGGCTGAGAAAGCACCTGGTCACGCTGAGGTCAGCTCAGATCAGATCACTGGGAATTGGGCTGGTTCTGGCCAAACTGGTCTGGCAGAGGACAAACCAAGGTAAAAGAGAGTGGAGCAGCAAACGGAGTCCAGACCCACCCAGGGGACCACAGGTTGGCTCTGAGTACAGTTTCTGTCTCTGCCTAGACACCAGGCAAATGTGTTTCTTCATTAATATCAGAGATGCAAACATGTTCATGCTTGCGCAACACAAGACGCTGAAATCTGTGAAATCTCTTTGGGCTTTGCGGGGACAGATACATTAACAGCACAAGGGAGTAACAGATTATTGTTCTAAAGAGAATAAATGTAGACTCCCATTCATTTCAGTTGACAGGCTCTCGCGTGACTAGGAGGAGCACAGTGGGTCTGCCCTGGCACCACTGGTCATCACGCCATCGGGTTCATCCAGCAAGACGGATGATCTTGCATTTGCTATGTCTACGACTACAAATTACCAGGAGGGAAGGGGTGGATAGTGTCTCAATGACAGATGGCAGGGTCTTTGCTGCTTCCACGCCAGCCCTCCACACTGGAAAGGGGACCCTGACCATCAACGCTCAGCAAGGGTGCATGGCATCAAGCCCCTCGAGGGGCCTGGCATCAAGCTTTGTGGGCAACCAGTGTTTAATAAGCTGCAACCCTTCTCGTGAGGTGACTTCAGAAAACCACCTTGAAGCTCACTGCTCAAAAGGTGTCTCTTGCCCATTGGAAATGTTCTATTTCAGCAGAGTGTGAAGGATATGGAAAGTTTCCCCGAGCAGCATTTGCTATTTGAGCTAAAGGAGGACAGGCGATGGAAACACCATAGTGAGAATCGGGATCTTTCCAAGGGCAAGATATCTCCTCCTGGACAGTGATTTTCTTTCCAAATTACCTTAAGAACTATATTTCTTTATGTATATTTAAAGGTTGACAGGGAGGGAAGGCAGCTGGATAAAATATTTTAAAATAGGAAGTGGAGGGGCACCTGGGTGGCTCAGTGATTGGGCATCTGCCTTTGGCTCAGGCTGTGCTCCTGGGGTCCTGGGATCGAGTCCCACACTGGACTCCCTGCATGGAGCTTGTTTCTCCCTCTTTTTTTTTTTTAAATATTTTATTTATTTATTCATAGAAACAGAGAGAGAGGCAGAGACACAGGCAGAGGGAGAAGCAGGCATCATACAGAGAGCCCGACGAGGGACTTGATCCAGGATCTCCAGGATCACACCCTGGGCTGCAGGCGGCGCTAAACCGCTGCGCCACTGGGGCTGCCCTCTCCCTCTGTCTCTCTCTGCCTCTCTCTCTCTCTCATGAATAAATAAATAAAATGTTAAAAAAATAAATAAAATAGGAAGCGGAAGAGGAGAACAATGATAAGATAGAGGCTTCATCAATTTATGGAGATGATGGTCCATGAACATCACTCGGTGAGCCCATGGACAGATCCCTGGGCCCTGTGAGGTTCCCACCCAGGACTCGATGGGACGCTCTGAGAGTCTCCTTCTGTGACCAGCTCCCTGGGGACGCTGATGGTCTAAGCGCCACCCCCAGAACAGCACCAGGCTGCACCATGTGTCTCTAACATGACAAAACTGAGAAGGACCACTTACTACCAGGTGATCTCCAGGCTCAGCTTGATGGTGCCAAGGTCATTGATGTCGACTGCCATCACCTGAGGTCGGGCGGCGAACAGCTCTTTGGTCTCACAGGTCACGCTGCCAACCAGGAGGTGAGTTGCCAGCCCTTTGAGTTCTGTGACCTGGTGAAAGAGGGGGAGGGAAGGCCTTATGGGGAGCTGCACCAGAGTGATGCTCTTTGCCACGGGCTCGGGGTGCAGGGTGATCTGCAAGGCAGGGGTGGGAGTGGCAGGCGAGAGTCACACACAAAGGTCCCCACCAGGGGGCCAGCCAGGCTAGGAATGGCAGTGACAATACTGAACCTTGATGGAGATGAATCCGACGATCAGGGGCAGGAACACCACCTCTTCCCCATCCCAGCTCTGCTTGCCGTTGGCTTCTATCTTGCCTTTTAGTTTCCACCTTTGTCGGCCGTACTTCATGAAGATCTGGGGAGAAGACACCAAACCTCAGTCTCTAGGGCCCTCCCCTGCCTTCCTCACCCAAACACCAAGATAAAAAGGCAGGGAAGCAAAGCAGGTGCCTGTCCTCCCCTTCTGCATCATCCTCAACCCATCCTTTTGATGGATTCTTCCAAATTGCCTGGGGTCCAGGGGGTGGAGCAGATGGGGAGTGCGAAAGAGGCTTTCAAAGGGGAGTGGGGTCTGCTCCCCTCAAAGAGGGCATGGAGGGTCTGCTGTGGTAGAAGATCATCACATCGCATCCTCCATATCACCACGGTCATGGTGACCAGTTCCTTCCCCTGTGAGTCTCATTGGACTCCCCAGTCTTTTACAGTGAGGAGAACTCGGGCTCCTGGGAGGCTCCGTGGGTTAAGCATCTGCCCTCAGCTCAGGTCATGATCTCAGGGTCCTGGGATCGAGTCTGCTTAGGGCTCCCTGCTCAGCGAGGAGTCTGTGTCTCCCTCTCCTCCATGCTTGTGCTCTCTCTCGCTCTTTCTCTCCGTCTCTCTCTCATGCTTGATCACTCTCTCAAATAAATTTTAAAAATCTTAAAAAAAGAAACCCATAAAACAAATGCAGGGAGGAGAAACCACCAGCTAAAATCCACTTTTGCCAGAAGCAAAACCACCAGCTAAAACCACCAGCTAAAATCCACTTTTGCCAGAAGCAAAAAAGTAAGTTCCCCTCCTCCTGGATGAGGAAGACAGAACTGGGCGGATTCTGAAATCTGACATATTCCCAGGAGAGGGTCTCCCACTCTCTCTTTGCTCAGACAGAAAGATACTCCTTCCCCTGCCCTCCCCAAGAAGAATGATCACAGAGGGTTTTAGAGGAGACATTTGGATGAAATAATTAGGGAAGTTCCCTCTGAAGTGGGAAAAGATAAAAGGCTTTTTACTTCATGGAGTGTATCTTTCTAAAGAAAGGTCTAGAGTCTAGTATTCTTCAATCCATGATATTTACGATCATGATTCTAGATTGGCTCTTGCTTCAGGAGAAAAGACCACTATCAGGACAACATTAGGACACTAGGGAAAATCTGAATATAGATCGTATAACAAGTAATGGTAGCTAAAGGGCCAATGTTAAGTTAGCTATGTTGAGAATTGCACAATGCTAACAGAAGAGCACGTCCTTCCATTTTTAGGAAAATAATTGAGGGGCGAGAGGTCCTGATGTCTGCCGATTAGTCTAAAATGGGTTCAGCAAAATAACAACAATTATAGTAGTAATAATAAAGCAAATGTGGCATAATGTTAAAAATTCCTAAAATTGGTGTCTGGATGAAGAGTATGTGGGCGTCTTCTCAAACTTTCTCATTGGCTTATTTTTTTTTCAAAATAAACAAATATAGGGATCCCTGGGTGGCGCAGCGGTTTGGCGCCTGCCTTTGGCCCAGGGCGCGATCCTGGAGACCCAGGATCGAATCCCACATCGGGCTCCCGGTGCATGGAGCCTGCTTCTCCCTCTGCCTGTGTCTTTGCCTCTCTCTCTCTCTCTGTGACTATCATAAAAAAAAAAAAAAATAAAATAAACAAATATAAAAGAAAAAAAAAGGCAATTTGAAATTTTGATAAAACAGTGGCAACTGACGCCTGCCCCTCAAACCCTCAATCCCAACACACAGACCGACACGATACTTACTTCATACTGATCTCCAGGACAGAGGCGAGCAAATCCAGCCAGACCTGCAGGCAAGCAGCAGGGGCATGAGGGGCAGAATAGGTAGGTCTCCACTCTTCGCACACCCACCCTGGCACATTTACCAACCCGAAACGTCAGACCTTTGTGAAAGCTCTGCAGTAGTTTTAGAGGGCCGCCGGGGGGGGGGCACAGCTTTTGCTGGGAATCCCATCTGTCGAGGCAGGAGTAAACATTCCTGGCTGGGCTAATCACAGGTGCTTTCTGGGGCCGAGACAGCTGCTGGGCAGGGGCTAGAGCTCTCTGTGCCTTTGGCCCGTGGGAAGTCCACCCAGACTCCAGGATCAGAGAATTAGGGCCAGAAAGATATATTCATTTATTTACTCAAAATATTCCCATGAAAACAAACTGCTCTCTTGTTTTTCTTTCTGTCCCAAGATTTGTGATTTTTTAAGTGCCGCTCATTTGGGTAAAGAATCCATGTTCATGTTCTACTTTGTCTCTGATTCACCCACTCCTGTGTTTTCCTTCTCCTATTTACGGGGCATAATGATACCACCATCTACTGTTTTTTGAGACCACTTAAAATGGATTATCATCTACACAAAGCCAGTGATGAAGAAAACAAAACCGTGGGATGCCTGGGTGGCTCAGCAGTTGGGCGCCTGCCTTCGGCTCAGGGCGTGATCCTGGAGTCCCGGGATCGAGTCCCACATCGGGCTCCCTGCGTGGAGCCTGCTTCTGCTTCTGCCTGTGTCTCTGCCTCTCTCTGTGTGTCTCTCATGAATAAATAAATAAAGTCTTTAAAAAAAAAAAAAAGAAAACAAAACCAACCAAACCAAACAACAGCCCACAGTCCCCAAATGGAGATGGGGCCCCCTTTTGATCACGCCATCGGCACATCATTCCTAGCTGAGTCTGCTCAGTCTGAGATCCAGCCCCATATTTTGTGTAGCCCCAAGAATAAGTCATGTCACACCACTGCTGTGGGCCATCCCAGGGACCCTAGGTTTAATCAGTCCTTTTCTTTCTTTCTGTAGATATTTATGGAGACTCATTTGTGTGGGAGGATCTATGCACTGGGGTAACAATCTGGAAATTAAGAGAGACTTCACTGATACCCAGAAAACAGAACAAAATGCAGTTAATGTCCACAGAGACAAAACGGACAAGGACTAGAGGCAGTACGGGAAGTTAAGGCTGAAGCTGATTTCTGTTTTATCCTCTAGTGAGCCGCCTCAAGATATTAGCTGCAGTGTTTTCACCTTTAGAAGGGAGTTAACAGTGTCCTCCTCACAGAACTGTTTGTAAAGACAATTGATTGCATTAGGTCCATAGTACGTGCTTAATATGTAATAATTATATATTTGGCAGTGGGATAATACTGTTGATTCGGCATGCACCATATACAGCTAATTTAAAAGACTTATCTGTATGAAACAACTGCAAATTGGTACACATTGGAGAGGAGAACAGTAATGAAGAGACAGTAAAAGGAGGTTCTTTCCTATATTTTGAATTTTTGTAAGACTGTATTACTTATATAATCAAACAAGAAATTCTGTCCCATTTAATGTAGGATAGTTTCATGGAGGAAGGGAGCATTTGAACAACAGAGTGTCATATCACCCCAGGCAAATGAAGGCATGGGAGAGAGGGCGCTTCTGGGCGGAGGGAGTGGCCTGTATTCACTCAGCAATATTTTCAGAATACCTACTGTGTGTCAAGCATGAATAAAGTTGTGGGGAGGAAGGTACACACGTCATACATGCACAATAAACCCAATGGAATAAACTCATCAACAGAGGCTTATCAGTAATCTTGGCTTTGTTTCTCTGCCAATCACAAAACAAAGCTCTTTGCCCTAATAGGGAGCCGCAGACAATATTTTAATCAAGGAATGAAACACATTTAATAAAAATGGGCAAAAAAATCTTTAGGACTTTCTCATTTTCTAATGAAAAGAACCAATACAATTTTAGGATAAAGAATTCCACTTAAGGATTCAGTACAAATGTTTATATAAAATGGAATATTACTCAGCCTTAAAAAGGATGAGATCTTGCCATTTGTGAGAACATGGAAGAAGCTAGAGAGTATGATGCTATGTGAAGTAAGTCAGGCTGAGAAAGACAAATACTATGATTCCATTTATATGTGGAATCTAAAAACAAAACAAATGAATAAACAAAAAGCAGAAGCAGAACCATACATACATAGGACAAACTAATGGATGCCAGAGGGGAGGGGGATGGGCAAGATGGGTGCAGGGGAGTGGGAGATACAGACTTTCAGTTATGGAATAAATAAGTGATGGGGGTAGAAAGTACAGCATTGGGAATATAGTCGATGATCCTGTCATAGCGTTATATGAGGACAGATGGGAGCTACAGTCATGCTGAGCAGAGCATGACATATAACTTTGTCCAATCATTCTGTTGTACACTTGAAACTAATGTAACACCATGTGTCAACCACACTTCAATTAAAAAAAAAAAGAATTCGGTACAGATGTTTATTTTTTTATTTATTTTTTTTACCTTTTTTAAAAAAAATTTATTTATTTATTTATGATAGTCACAGAGAGAGAGAGAGGCAGAGACACAGGCAGAGGGAGAAGCAGGCTCCATGCACCGGGAGCCCGATGTGGGATTCGATCCCGGGTCTCCAGGATCGCACCCTGGGCCAAAGGCAGGCGCCAAACCGCTGCGCCACCCAGGGATCCCGGTACAGATGTTTAGATGTCTTTAATAAGATAATGTTTATAAACTAATATTAAGTAAAAAAGCAAAAAGACAAAATTCAAGTGTGACCTCCGCTATATAAAAATGTATCCAGGGGCGCCTGGGTGGCTCAGTGGCTGAGTGCCTGTCTTTGGTTCAGGTCATGATCCTGGGGTCCTGGGATCCAGTCCTGCATTGGGCTCCCACAGAGAGCCTGCCTGCCTATGTTTCCACCTCTCTGTGTCTCTCATGAATAAATAAATAAAATCTTTAAAAAAATGTATCCATAGGAAAAAATTCTAGAAAAACATACCAAAGGTAGATAAAATAATTATCTCTGATAATCTGGGACTATGAAGAAAGTGAAATGTTTGGACGTTAAATAGTAATTTTTATTGGATTTTTTCAAATATCATGTGTTTATTTGAAAAGAAAAAATATATGAAAAAGGTCACAGGTATCAGCGGGCAGGCAGTGTATATGCAGAAAAAAGGCTACTTGGGTATTTGAGACATATTTTATAAAGTTTAGCACCGGTGGAGAGATTATATTGTGCCTTTAAAATTTCTGGTATCTTTGCCCGTATTTAAAAAAAAAATGAGAAGGTATCATTTAAAAATCTAAAACGGATTCGAGAAGAATAACCCCTCACTTTTGATAGAGGCGGCTGGAGAGGAAATAACTTTGCACAGCTGGTACAACAGCAGCCCTGAGACTCCTAGATCCCTTCACACGCAGGATGTCCATTTGGGCAGCAGAGTCCTGGGTGGCTCAGTTTTCTCAAGCTGCCATTCACGATCCTTGAAGTCTAAGTTCTTTTCATATCATTTTATTTATTATTTTAAAAAAGATTTTTATTTACTTATTCATGAGAGACACAGAGAGAGGCAGAGACACAGGCAGAGGGAGAAGCAGGCTCCCTGCCGGGATCCCCATGCAGGACTCGATCCCAGGACCAGGATCACGACCTGAACCGAGTGCTCAACCACTGAGGCACCCAGGTGTCCCTTGAAACATGTTTTTATATTAGTTTAAACATGATTTAACCCGTGTAAAGATGACGAGGATGGTATCACAATCACACAATTTATTCTGCCTTTTGTGACTGACTAGCCAGGGTTAAGAAGATAGACGGGGTCCGGGGAGGCTTTAAAAAGCACCGGTAGATGGCAGCAACTCACCAGCTCCCTCTGCCCCCCTACGGGAGAGCCAGGCCACCTGGGACTCTTCTAACAACTAGAACACAACAAGGCACTTTAAAAGATTTCCTGAAATAAGAGTAGAATTTAGAAAGTCAGTTTTCACTAATCATTTTCTGGAAGATTTAGTCTTTTTTTTTTTTAATATGTCATTAAAAAAAAAGCACAACTCACTGGTTTTTAGAAGTCAGAATGGTCAGACATGCCAATTCTAAGAAAATCCAAAGTGCACTTTAAAACTTCTGCAAAGGGCACCTGAGTGGCTCAGTGGTTGAGCATCTGCCTGTGGCTCAGGTTGTGATCCTGGGGTCCTGGGATCCAGTCCCGCATCAGGCTCCTGTGGGGAGCCTGCTTCTCCCTCTGCCCATGTCTGTGCCCCTCTCTGTGTTTCTCATGAATAAATAAATATAATCTTAAAAAAATAAAACCTCTGCAAAGGGGCACCGAGCAGCTTAGTTGGTTGGGCACCCAACTCTTCATCATGATCTCAGGGTCATGAGATCCACCCCTTGTGGGGCTCTGGACTCAGTAGAGAGTCTGCTTCAGGATTCTCTCTGCCCCTCCCCCTACTCATACTCAAGTGCTCTCCCTAAAATAAATGTAAATCTTTAAAAAAGTAAAATAAAATAAAACCTCTGCAAATTAGTTTAGGTTTCATCCATTGCCAGATTACCTCTGCAATTACAACAGAAGCCTGGTTAAAAAACAAAAAAATCCCCTAAGCAACTGACCTGGAATCAGTGCTGGATAAAGACATATAAAGGGGAAAATCTTTTGAAGGTTTTTTCCCCTCTCAAAATTACCAAAAATTTCATATCTGAACTTATCCAACTGGGAGAAAGGTACTTGGTACTGAGGTTTTTGAGTTTATAAGCCCATGTTATTAAAGTGAAATGTCTCGAAATTGCTTATAGCGGGCCTGATTACAACCATAGTGGAGTCAACTGGCACCAGCCAGGCAGAGGCAGTCCTGGTGCTGTGTTTCCTAAAGTTCTAGCTGCTGGTCTAAGCCCATCACTGTACTGGTTGCAGAACTGAAACCAGCAGTGGGGCAATTAGAGTTACAGCTTGATGTCTTTTAAACCTGGCCAGAGGCCTGCTGGGATTTTCACAGCTGGGGAAAGCTTCATGTTTTCTCAGAAGTTTTGCGATTGCTGTTGCACTGTCTAGAAAGCTTTCATCCTGGCCACTCTACAGACCATCGGGAGGTTAGCAACCAGGAATGGTCAGGGCAGGGGGCTTTTATTTCTGTGGTGCATCTTCCTGTACCTTTTGGCTGTTTTACTGTAAACACCTATTACTGATCAAATGCCCTTGTCTGGAAGTCCCAGACGCCACAGTATGTAGCCACCCACCCTTTCCTTTCTTGGCTCAGAGACTTCTCTGCCAGAAGAATGCTCCCCAGTTTTTGCTACTTCTATGATGATCTTCCTTTCCAAAGATAAAAAATATCACACATGTTGACAGCATATACACACAGAAAAGGATGGCTGGGTATTCGTGACAATTTTAATGGTGTTTAGCACTGGGTAGAACAATTATGAAGCTAAGGAAGTCACACTTTCTATTCCAAGGAAAAGAGCCAAGCAGCTGAAGGGCCGGGAGCGCTGTTACAGGCCTTCCTGATTTATTGACCAGGCATAAATAATGCAGATTTACTAGCTCCCAGGTAGCTCTTCCCTCTGCCAAGGCCTGGCCTGCCCTGCAAGCTGGAGAGGCAGGCAAGGGTTGAAGATCCACCCCACCCGGAACCTCACTGGAATGAAGCAGTAGCTAGGAGAAGAAATAGTTTTCCTTCAGAAATCACATCTTTTCACGTAGGTCCTGGTTAACACAGTGCTCCCCCTGTAGCCTGACATTCAAGGCAGATTTTTCAACATGCTTTTCCCTCTTTGGTGAATGCTATTCCCCTGCTGTTCATCCACCCAGAGCAGTCCCTCTGGTTCTAATTCAAAGGTTACCCTGGGAAGCCTTCCTGCTTCCTTCCTGCTTCCCTCCCCCGAGACAGGTGAGTGGCACTCCCCCTCCTGCTCTTACCCTGGGGCAGGGGGCTTTGGAGACAATCTGGCCACCCCATTGGTCATTTGTTCCATTGAATTAGAGCATATTGGCTCACGTGTCCACTTTTCTCCAGGGGACTCTGGGAGTCAAGGCCAGGGGCCGTTCAGCAGGATACAGCCTAGTGCTTGGCACTGTAACCCATCAGTTGTTTTTATCACCAATGCATCTGCACCCCCAGGGGCCACACACACACACACACACACACACACACACCCAAAAGGGTTGTTTATTCTGTGTTGGGTGGGGTAAAACGGGAAGTGTGGAGGGTGTGGCAGGAGGAAGTTGGGTTACCAGGTCTGAGAAAATTATGAAATATCCTCAGCTTATGTCACTGTTGTTTGCTGGGGGTGCTTATGTTTTATCAGAAGGAATAACAGATAAGAAAATAGCTGATTGCAAAGATGTGAAATTTCTTGGCAGTGTGAGATGTCTTCCCTTCCTCAGGAGAGGAAGACTTCCAAGGCAGTGTTCCCTTTGAAAGGCTTCATAGTTGTCATTTCTGGGTTTTCATGTTAGATTAGGGAAGTGAAAAGGGAGAATAATCTATAATGAAAAGAGAGAGTAAGTTTCAGGCCTCGAGTCCCACTAGCGGAAACCGAGAGCCCAGACACAAGCTATGGAAGTGGACCAGGTGGGAGAGAGAGAACAGGGAGAGGCAAAGATGAAAAGCTCGGTGAATGGGAGGCCCTGTCAGCACACCAGGATGACCTTGTAGGACTTGGTGCTATTATGTAGCTGGTGCCCAGATCCCTCTGTAGATGGGGGTGGGGGGTGGGCACCAGCATCATCCTCTCATTTGCCACCATGCCTGAAGCTCCTCACCCACGAGGCCTGTGTTCTGGGTCAGAGAAGACCCTCCCACAGAGGAGGAGGCCGTGCTTTGAGCAACAGCTTCTAGTATGGGCTCTGCTCTGTTAGAACTCCCCTACTTGGGGCACCTGGGTGGCACTGCCTTTGGCTCAGGGTGTGATCCTGGGGTCCTGGGATTGGCCAGCATTGGGCTCCCCATAGGGACCCTGCCTCTCCCTCTGCCTAAGTCTCTGCCTCTCTCTGTGTCTCTCTCGTGAATAAATAAATAAAATCTTAAAAAAAAAAAAAAAAAAAAGAACTCTCCTCCTCGTAGGAGACTGGGCATGGGGATGGACTCGGAGCAGGAGCCCTGGAATTCAGACTCAAGCTGGACTCTAACTCACTATGTGACTTCTGAGACAAGTCACTGAACACCCTTTCCCACTAATAAAAAGGGGGAAATCATCACCCTGCCCAAAACGGATGCATTAGGTAACAGTGAGCATCTGAAATCGGGGCAACCTGGCACTCTGCATGTTAACAGTAGGATGCGTGTGACCCGAGGCTCTTGAACTGAGAGACCGGCCCAGTCCGGATGGATGGTGCCAAGGTCGGGGGAACACTGATTCCGGGCAGCTGTTTTCTAGAATCAGGCTGCTGCTGAAATCATCCTGAGAGTCTTAAAAAAAAATCTTCTGGGGTCCACTCTGCCTTTCTGGGTCTGGGGCAGGGCCCAAGCAGTTCTGGAGCCTCTGACTCAGGTGAGGACCCAACACGAAGACAATAACGAGAAATGGACGGAGCGTGGATGCCCCAGCTTAGTGGGGCAGCAAGTGTTGAGATTCAACACTGAGTAACAGAGTTACACTCAGGTCTGCCCAAGAGAAGGAAGCAGTGCTGGGGAAGGTGAAGGTCGAGGCCGACGTTATTCCAGGAATAATCCATTCAGAGTGGCCCTCTCGTTCTCACGGGGCACCTAGTGCCCAACAGAGACCTTGCCCTGCAGACCAAGATGACTCACTCCAAAACGAAGCTCTCCTGTTGAGCACTTAAAAAAGAACAACAGTGCCCCTTCTTTACTCCCTTAATTGAAAAGAGTCAGAGGAGAGGGTGGAAAGGGTGATTAAGTCTCCATTAGCAACAACCCAGGGGTCGAGCGGCTGCAGAACTGTGACAATCTCTTGTCTGCGTCAGTTAATCAGCCCAAACTCAAGACAAGCGGACCTGCCTCTGAGGAGCTGAGAGCTCTGCCGGCAGCACCTGGGGGACACTCCCATTTCCTACAGCTGGCATGCCTCCTTTGTTCTGAAGGTGCCACCGTACAGAGAGAAACCAATCATGCTTCTAGGCTGGAACCTTCCAGAGCAAACCCCAGAAATGCACTAGGGAAAAGGAGGAAAATGCACAGTCCTCTGTGGGTTTTCCATTTACAAATAAATAAAATCAAGGAGCGGGTGGGTAGTTGGTGGAAAACATGAGCACAAAGGAACAGCTGAAATGACACCACAAAGAAGCCAAGAGACAAATTGAGAATGTGGGCCATTCTGTACAACAGCAGTTTCTACACCAAATAGAGGTAGGAGAAAAACAGGAAGGGTCTGTTTCAGATGGAAGGGAGCCCGAGAGAGACACCTGATGACCAGTTATGACACATGGACCTTATCTGGACCCCGGTGTGAGCTAAGCAATGGTACGTACAAAGCATTTTTGAGACCTCTGGGGAAATTGGATAATGCAGTGGATTAATAACAAAGACATATTAATTTTATTGGACATGATAATACTTGGCTTTGTGGTTAGGTAAGAAGCCCCCATTCTGGGATCCCTGGGTGGCTCAGTGGTTTAGCGCCTGCCTTTGGCCCAGGGCGCGGTCCTGGAGTCCCGGGATCGAGTCCCGTGTCAGGCTCCCGGCATGGAGCCTGCTTCTCCCTCTGCCTGTGTCTCTGCCTCTCTCTCTCTCTCTCTGTCTATCATAAATAAATAAAAGGTCTTTAAAAAAAAAGAAGCCCCCATTCTTTAAGGGGTGCCTATTGAAATACACACAGACAGACTCATGTGTCTGGGTTATGTATCACCAAAGAGAAAAACAGATGAAACCAATGTGCCAGAGCCTTGCTAATTATGAAATCTGGGTGATGTGGGGTTCACTGTAATATTCTCTTCACTTCTGTGTATGTTTGAGATCCTGCCATAATAAAGATTTAAGGGCGCAGGTGAGTGTCAGGACAAGAAGGTTCTAGAACAGCAATATACTCACAAACTGGGAGAGGAAAGTGTGGGCAGCACAGTGTCTTGGCAAGAAAAATAAAAATAGCATGTGCACTCAAACTTCAAGGAGCTCTGTCTGTGGACATGGCTCCTTACTCTGAATAATACCTTTCATCTTGATGGAGAACTCCCCCAGCAGATTCTCCAGCTCTGCTTCAATGGTGCACATATTCTGTGAAAAGTACAGAAGATTGGCATCAGTTCTAGGCTTCTGTCACACAGCAGCTCAAAGCACATGACGTTCTAGCAGCTGCAGACAAGCCAGGCTTGAGGCTTGAACAAGGGGAGGCATTTACCTGTTGGCAGGGAGTTACACGGCAGTGCCTGTGAAGCATTGTGGGTGAAATGTTTCCCCCGAGTCTACACGACCCTTCTGGTGTATGGGACATTCAGAGCACAGAGGGACACGTTCACTTATTTCCATGCACAATGATGAGGGTTGGGATGCTAGGTAAGAAGGAAGCAGTTTGGGGGCACCTGAGGCTCAGTCGGTGGAGCACCTGCCTTCAGCTCAGGTCATGATTCTGGGGTCCTGGAATCGAGCCCCGGGTTGGGATTCCTGTTCAGTAGGGAGCCTACTTCTCTCTCTGCCTCTGCCATTCCCCCTTGCTCATGGTCTCTCTCTCAAAGAAATAAATAAAAAAATATTTTTTTAAAAAAAGAAGGAAAGCAGTCTTCTCCTAAGTGGAGAATATCAGGTTTCTTAAGTTGCTGACTTTGGGACCCCCTACAACAGAAGACTTGCTGTGCTGCCTTCAGATGTTATATCAATTATCTCATCAAATTATATCATCAACAGACGAATCCAGAACGTGATATTCTATGAGAACTGGCCTGGATTCTATAAAATGGTAATGTTGTGGGGAAAAAGTTTTAAACAAAAGAGGTTAAAGAGACATAAAAACTAAATGACACCTGTTACCTTCCATTAGATCCTGATTTGAAGGATAACAAAACGTTGTAGAAGTCATGACTGGACCAAATACGGGATGCCTGAAAATGCACTGGCTATTCGATGTGCTAAAATACTTACGGGGTGAAGTGTCACAATGTCTACTATTTATGGTCAAATGACTCCGCAATAAAAAAAAATAATAATAATGAAAGAAAACATTGAGCCTGTGCGAGAGAAGGAAAGCAAATATGGCAAAATATTACCAACTGGTAAAGATAGGTGCCGTTTATTATACTAGTCTCAACCTTTATGTTGATTTGCTCCAGCTTCAACAGCTTCAGTTTGGAAACCACATCTGCCACAGGAAGCAGTCGCGCCCAACCCCACCCCGGTGCTGGGGAGGGGGTGGCATCTGCAGGCTTCTCCCTCTGCAGCCAGCCTCCATGCTGGGGGGCGGGGGCCTGGGGTGGCCAGCCCAGTGAGTGCTGGCAGGGTTTGCGCCCATTTGCATTTTGTGTGCTGAGGACTTGAGGATTGATTAGTAAGGTGACAGCTTCTGGTTTTTATTTGCACCTCTGTTCTGCTCCAAAAGATCACTCTCCTGAACTGTTGTGTTGCTGGGGTGCAAAGGGAATGGTACTGCCTTCCTCCCACCATGTGAGCTGTTAGTACCTTGAATAGCTTAGCAAACCTGGAAATTTCAAAACTTCCTGAAGTCTGAGCTCTGCACTGCTTGAAAGCTTTGAAAACAAAGTCTCATATCATAAAGCACTTTTCTTTGAGCACCACGTGTCTCACTTACCCGAACATCAGCGATGTTATCATACAAGCCAGGGTTGCCACTAGTGTCTTCAAAAAACCTAGGGGGGCAGCTAGCTTAGCAGGTGAGGACTTCTATAGGCAGGATTCTCTTCCATCTCACCAGGCAGCTGTTGATGAGTACTGCTGCCCCCGGCAGAAGCCCCTGGAGCCTCTTGCCCAAAATGTTCTTTGTGAGAAAATCCTGGCTTTGCAGTAACGTGAAGATATAAAACCACCTGATGTCAAGTGAGGTAGGACACCACAGAGAGTGAGGTAGGACGCCACAGAAGCCCAGCTTCCTTCCTCTCCAAGGCACAGTTCTGCTTGCCGAAACTGTACTCTACGTCTTTGAACTTGTGAGCAAAGTATGATGCCATGGGCTGGCACCTGAGCAAGGACAGGTGTTTCTGAAACAGGCAGCAAGTGTTCTAGAACAGAAGCATCTCCAGACTGCTGTCAGTTATCTGCTCGTGGGCTCTGAACGACTGTTTTAAATGTTCTTTTATTTCAGGGCCATGCACAAATAGGTCCCATGAACCAGGGCTGCTTCTAAGCCCGGGAGTCTCAACCCCTGGGTCCATAAATTTGGATGGGGAAAAAGAAAGTCCTCATTATGTTACAACCTCTAATTGAAATGTGTCGTGTCGAAGTATCACAAATGTAGAAAGTAAGCCCCAGCGGTATGACTCGTGCCTGAGACTCTGACACTAATAGAAATCACATGTGTGTTCACGCCACATCACTGGTTCCAGATACCTTGAAAAATCATTTCTACTTTTTGCTACTTGAACATTTTATAACTTCAAATAGCTAGTGGCACTGCTAGAGCTTATAACGGAATTTCAATGTGCTAATAACGTGGTATAGACAAAGCATAGTAGCGTATCAAAATACTTTGCTTTATAAGATATTTTGATAACTGTGCTGCTAATACTGAAATAACTATTTCAACATGATGGATTTCCTTTGAATTCCTAGATTCTGGGTATTTTATTTTATGCATTTAAAAAGCATTCTTCTGAAAGGGGGCATAGATAGAGAAGCCCTGTTTCAGACCATGGAAGAGATAAATGGTTCAGACCAGAGGTGCTGCTGGAGTGACCATACAAGGTGACCCATGAGGTCCCTACTCCTGCAGGGCTGAGACAGATGCTCGGCTCTGGGAACTGTCCAGCAGACCCTCACGAACCCTCACGAGGCCAATGACTTCATTTACGAAATTCGATCTCTGAGCAGACTCATTGGTTAGTGAGACATGCTGCTTTAATAATTCAGTCTTTCATCCAAGACACTTGGTATCAGGTGACCCTAGGAAGAGTGAAGACCTCCTTCTGTCATGTGCATGGGCCTCAGAGACAGAAGCCAGGGAAGTACACTTCTGCTCAGAGTTCTTTATCTTGCCTCCTTTAAGATAGAAGGGGACTTTCTTATGATGAAATAGTCCCAGGGAGGAACATTAGTGATACTCAACACCCAGGGTAGCATCTTAACCACTAAGTCTGTTCAACTTCCAGGAATAAAGTGAAATTAGACTGTATGCTAGAAAATGTAGAAGGGCACTCAAGACATCAAAAACCAGGGCATTGTGGCTTACACATGCAGTCACTGAAATTTTCGACAAGCATTTGTAGCCTAGCTGAGGCAAAGACTACAAGGCAGCATGGAGCACACAGAGTGTAAGTCTTGGTCAGTGAATGGGTTCATAGCATCTCAAATCTTGTAGCTTTACATATCCATGAGCAAGCATGTTCCAAGGCACTAGGAGATGACTGCCTGGCAGGTGATGATCAGGGACCAACAAAAGCCAACGAAAGTAGCGGAGTCCAGTGAAGACTCTGAACCAAAATATAACTAACTGACAGAACTACCCGAAAGTCATCTTAATTCCAGATGCCCTCAAAACAATGTAAGAATCAAATAGTTAAACATCTCCCTAAAGAGTAGGATGAGGCTACAGGCTGCACAAACCCTGCAGAAGTGAGCTGCTGAGCTGACCAGCACGTACCTCCGTGTACTCCCTGTAGCTGCGGCTGATCTCTGACAGGCTCTCCCGGGCAGCTCTGCTGGTGGGCGAGGCTGCGAAGGCCTGCTTCATTTTGCTGGCACCATCTTGGAGGCGTCTTTGGATACAATATGCTTCATAGAGTTCATCTACCTGTTGGAAGGCATGTCAGTATTTAATCCCATTTGAAAGAAGTTACACAGGCCAGTATGAAGTTCTTACAGGTATTTCTGACCTCATCAAAGAGATTCCTGTAGAAGTGTCATACTTTTAGATGGAGACCAATCATCTTTGAGCCACTGGAGTCCATTTTTCTATTTCAAAGCATATTTTTATCTGAGCCTGCCTTTCCAATGACGCAAAATGAAAATGAACTTAACATTGGTGAGCTGTGTGAGCCAAGTACTGGATGACGAAGACCAGAATCTTCCACATAAGGAACAAACACAGGAAGGGTTTCCACGAGGCCATTATCACTTTAAGAGTACTATCACAAGGTGATGTTCACACATCTACGTTTAGCATTTTTTTAAAAAAGAACTTGAGGCAACACTTTATAAAAATCATTTTCAATAAAGAGCCTCAACAGTAGAGAGAACAAAGTTGTTTTTTTTAAGACTTATTTATTTATTCATGAGAGACACAGAGAGAAAGAGAGGCAGAGACACAGGCAGAGGGAGAAGCAGGCTCCATGCAGGAAGACTGACGTGGGACTCCATCCCGGGTCTCCAGGATCACACCCCAGGCTGCAGGAGGCGCTAAACTGCTGCGCCACCCCGGCTGCCCGAGAACAAAGTTATTAAATAAGTCTTAAAATGAGGGTGAAGAGGGGCGCCTGGGTGGCTCAGTCAGTTAAGCATCTGCCTTTGGCTCAGGTAGTGATCCTGGGGTCCTGGGATTGAGTTCCGCATCAGGTTCCCCGGTTAGGGGGGAGTCTGCTTCTCCCTTTCCCTCTGCCCCTCTCTATGCTCATATGCTCTTTCTCTCTCTCTCAAATAAATAAAATCTTTAAAATAAAATGAGGGTGAAGCACAATGGTCAATATTTGATCAAACCAAACACCTAGGAACTGTGCAGTTTTTTTTTGTGTGAATGATACTGCCACCAAAAACATAAATAAAAATACTGGAGGTAAGCGTTTTTCTGCTGTATATCTACACTTATACTTCTAAACAATAATAACCTGTTTGCAAATGACTATTGATCATACTCATTCTGTAAGCCTAATAATCACTTACTGTCCCTAAGACAGCAATTCTCAATTAACCCAAGGTGATTTTTGACACACAGGGGACATTTGGCAAAAGCTGGAGCCATTTTTTTCCTAGCATCATGACTGGGAGGTATTATTGCCATCTGGTAGGTACAGAGGCCAAGGATGCTGCCAAACATCCCGCAGTACGGAGGACAGCACCCTACAACAAAAGACGATCTCTAAATATCAATGGTGCCCAGGTCGACAACATCTGGTCATTCCTGATCACGTCCATGTCCACAGTCCTGTGCTCTCTCCTCCATTATTAACACACTCCCCAGGTAACTACAGAACTTGCAGGTAGATGCAAAGGACACTAAACACCAGCTAAGGAAATGCACGACTTCCGCAAGGCGGGAATCTGTCTAGGATGACTTGAATTTTTCATTTCAGTGCAAACTTTGTTCCCTCACAAGGCTGTAAAATCAGAAGAAAGTGGAGATGGAATATAATGAGTTTCAGAGTTGAAGATCCCTCTTTTGTTCTGCAGGCAAGTTTTTGGGTTCTCATGACAAAGTGTTAGTAGGACCTGTTCGAGTAAGTGGAATTTTGCACCGTTGCCATCTCTGCAGAGACATCAATCATGCTCAGGTTAGAAGATGAACATTAAGAGACTGGAAATTTTTCTCAGGTTAAAGGATTTTCTGTTGCTCTGTCCTTCAACAACTCATCCATTTTGCTGACAGCAATTGCCAAACTCTGGAAAGCAGCCTTCCATCTGTGGGGTCAATGGATTTGACCCTGATTGAAAGGGAGATGTAAAGTCAAGAGTGGCGAATCTGCTGATGAAATCTTTGGGTTGGTGACTGGCAAAGAAGGTGGTTGCCCTACTTTAAAACTAAGCTAAGACTCATCTGGTGAGCTTGTTAAAATGCTGATGCCCATGGCTCCCTCCGAGATGGCAATTCAGTAGGTTAGTCTGGGCTGGAATCTGAAATTTTACCTAAACATTGCAGATCATTCTACTGGGGAAGGTGCCCACAAACCCCCTAGAAACACAAGAGCTGATCCCTCTTCCAGGGCAGGCTAGACTGTTTCATCCATGGGGTCCCCTGGGAGACTGCCTCTTCTTTCCTTTTCCCCACTACCGGTTTGCTAACGTCTGAGACTATAATCCGCTCTACAGGAAACTGCTCACGGGGACATAGTTAAGCCCTAAACATACAGTCTGTTACTCTGCATTTACAGAAGAGTTAATTCTTTGTTTTCATTTCAATACCACTCTATCCTAGCCAGATGGAGTTAACCAGTAGGATAAGGGTTAACTATGTATTCAATGGAGTGGGAACGGGCCCATCTGTAGGCAAGCATTGGTCTCATCCATACATCAGCAAGGGTTCTCATCAAATCAACTGATGGACTTATTCAGTTAAATATCATTTGTGAGGCATGCTATGCATAAGGTACTGCAAACAGTCTGCCCTCAACCTTTCATAACTACCAGGATTGTCATGTCTGACAAAAATGGATACATGATGGATAAATACACTCCTACCTGATAGGGATCTTGTTTTCTTGCTGTTTTTCAAACTAAACAGAGTAATTTGCCAACACTTGCTTGCCACACAAATACCTTTGAATGCATGTCATTGTCTTATTTATTGAGTTTAAAGAAATTGGAGCAATTTCAGATTCGCCCAGGCAATAGTTCTTTTGCAAAGTGGGAACATGCAAAGGCAGTTGCATATGAATGTGTTTATAAGCACATAAATCACAGAATTTTAAAATGAAAAAATTCTTAGATCATTTAGATTGATCATGTGCACCTCCCAGCCCCATTTTACAGAGTGGAAAACCAAGGTCTGTATAGGTGATATAGCCCAGAGAACATGTTGACTGGAACCTAAGGCTTCGGACTCCTAGTAGAGAGATTGGCTGAAGCCTCTAGTCTCTTGCTTGGTTGGACCATTAGTGAACGATTTATAGGGTTTGGGGCTGGGTGTCAGGGATCTTGACAAAACAACGCACACATATGGGGGCGACAAAGGTAGAAAGGTGCCTGGAAACAATGCCATGTGAGGAAGGGTAGAAGGAACCAAGAGCTTGAGAAAGTTGGGGACGTACATGGCAGCTGTCTACCAGTGCTTTCAAGGCCTTCATGAAGAATTTTACAGGCTGCCAAGTTGTATGTGTGGCAAGAGGGACAAGTTATGCAAGTGTGAAATTTCTTGGGGAGTCAGCTTGGTTCTATCTTTACCAAGACTACACCAGGATTAAAAGCCCACCAGGAGGCACAAACCATAAATGTTCGTTGAACCGAAGTAGAGTCAGAGCTGTGCCAGATTGTCAGGCTCTTTTCTTTATTTCTTCCACTTTTACTGCCTGTTGGAGGGCTTCATCGCTAATCAGCTTAAGAGTCAATCAGGTAAGAAATTCTCCACAGACTAGATGCCATGCTTGGGCCAGAGGCAGATTGATTAGTGGCTAAGAAAGGAAACACCAAAGCCAGGAACTTACCTTACTAATGTGAAACTCCAGGCGTCTCATGTATCTTTCAATTGTTTTAATTTGCTGGAATTAAAAGGAGAAGTTTGAAAAAGTACAGCCATTTATAGTTTAACATGTCTAGAAGACTGGCAAGAATATCTGCTTATCTCATACTCAAAATTACCAGAAAATGCTAACTCTCTCCCCTTTCTTCCAATCTTGGCTATTTCAGAGATTCTCTAATAACAACTTGGAGAGTATTTTCTAAAATATCAAATAAATATTCCGAGAGATGAACTTGAGTTAGTTATTGGAATCCTTGTGTTGAACATCGAGGGAAGCCAATCGAATGGAATTCATTGGATTTCTGGTAGGACAGTATTACGATGGGGTATACTTGTAATCCTTCAGAGTAATATATTTTATCATCTCTAAAGTGAACTCACCTCCCTACATTTCAGTGCCTCTGAAACGGGGGTGCATTTTGAAACTACTGTCGGTGCATGCTCAAAGATAATCACAGTGGTTTATGTGTCATCTCTTTGTTTAAGTTATAAATATTGTTATTACATGCCTTAAATTTAATTACCCTTCCAAATGTCTTCAAAAAACATTACACCATGATTCAGCATACAATTATGTATCCATGGGAAGGCACGGGGAGGGAGTAGCAGCATATATGAATAAATAAAAACGAAATCTACATTTAAAAGAAGCCTAGAAGAGTTTTGTCATGAAGTATTAAATACAAGTTTTAAATGAACAGAAAAAAAACCATGCCAGGGTTTAACTGGAATCACTATTTTTTTCTTTAGGGACAGTGTGTCTTCCAATCTAAGAGGTCTTCAATTTGATGAAATATGGTAGTCATTGAACTATGGTAGTCAATGTTTAGAGGGAACACAGGTAAGGACCTCTGAAAACCTGGGAAGTCCTTGAACTTAGCAGCACATGGTGAAATCCTACAACCAGGTGACATTTTTATGGAAGCGACCCTCAAGATGGTATTGGAGCTCAGATCATGGGACTTATTTATCCCCCTCACTAGATAAAAGCATGACTTTTACTAGGCTTAGAAAAATCATCAGTTCTCGGGGATCTTGTGCCTAAAGAGGAAATCACGGACTCTCCAAAAATGCAGTGTTTTATTTTTTGCAACACTCTTGCACAGAATGATAACTTACCTTGTCTAGGTCATACAGCACACCCTAAAATAAAAAAGGAATACCTGGATTAAAATATATTTTCCTCAAAATTGTTACAAATATCAATAGAGGGATTTAGTTTGCATTTCTGCATTACCAGTGAAGAAACGATCATTCATGCCAAATTCTGCTGGGTTCTTTGAAATGGTAGTAAGAGTACTTTTAAGAGCCAGTATTTATTTATCCTCTGTGTCTCCAGAATTCCACCCCAATCTCTCTGTACCCTGGGAGCTTTAAGGGTTTCACTTGGTTTCAGGTCTTCTGTCTTACACACCGAGGGGCACATAAACTCATATTAACTTTTAAATAAATAAAACAAATTAACATCAAATGTAGCAGGTATAGCTGTGTTAAAAGAACACTTGCCTTCCTGTTTAAACACATAAAACTGGTGTTAAAGAAGAGTCTGGAGTGCAGCGATAGGCTTTTCACAAATTGTATTTTAAGCAAGTTCATTTCCTGTATGCTCACATTACAGTGGAATCGGCACACCATTCCCACGTCCCCCTCAGGAGCAGTTTTTTTTTTTTTTTTTTTTTTTTTCCTATGGAACACCAAGTCCTGGTGGAAGCTACTGCCTCCATTCACCATTGTTCTTCAAGGAGAAACATTTGTTGCCATTGAGGATGGTCAAGGGCATTCCAAAGCGCAGGAAGCCACTCCATAAGGAGTCCTTCCCCACAGAGATGGGGCGGTTTATACTTAACATCAGGGTATAAAATCTTTAACTTCTATAAAGCTTTTAACCTCTGCACCTTCGAAAAGGACACCACTACGCATTTTATTTTATCTCTGAAAACAGAAGAAGACAGCAGCTATTAATGCGCAGCGGTATCATGTGTTGTGTGGAGACTTCTGAGCTTTCTGATGCCTTGAAACATTAAGGTGTTAGATCATTTTTGAACAGAACAAAATCATTTAAAGTAGTGTGTAGGTGAGAAGCACCTCTTCAACCAGACAAGTCCTCACAAATTCATTAGAATAGAGGACACCTGCAAGTGTCTGGACACAAAGACATGGAACGGAACAGGCTCAGGGGCTTCTCCCAACCTCCCACTACAGGTGTCCCTGGGATCCCCTTTGCTGTACTGATGTCACTGACCTATACTATTTTCTTAGTGCTTCTGGGTTCCAAATTCTGTATTAACAAAATGCTAGGACAACTCAGACTTTTCATTTCCTTATATTATTTGGATGAGAGGCATAGGGGTTGTAGTTGCTATTCTTTAGCATTTTTTCCTGATTGTGAAGTGTATCTGCATAAACATGCTTGTCAAATACTGAGAAGTATGAAGAATAAAACACTGAGAAGAAACTTAACCTTCTTCTCCAATATCCATCAGGAAGCAGATAGGACTCTGCTCCTTGGGTCTGCTTTTTTTTTTAATTTTTTAAAATTTATTTATGATAATCACACACACACACACAGAGGGGGCAGAGACACAGGCAGAGGGAGAAGCAGGCTCCATGCACTGGGAGCTCGACGCGGGATTCGATCCCGAGTCTCCAGGATCGCACCCCCGGCCAAAGGCAGGCACCAAACTGCTGCGCCATCCAGGGATCCCTGGGTCTGCTTTTCTTAAAGGTTCTTCCTTGTCTCCATACTCATCCCTAGCTCCCCATCCCCATCCAATAAAAAAAGATTAAAAAGAAAAGAAAAGAAAAGATACTTAGCCAAAAAAAGGAATACTGTGTTAACGTCCTAAAGATTGGATGGAACCTACCAGGCGAGAGTTTCTTCTCATATCTTTTAACTGAGCTGTCAGCTTGTCCAACTCTGTCTGGTGAACCTCCAGATATTCACTGCAAAAATAATAGGAAACATGCTCGTGAACTCTGTGCCCATCAAGGGGCATCTTTGCTGGTGCTGACCTAGTCCTGCTGAAGGAGAGAAAGACTCTGTGCCCTGCTCTGGGGGAGGGCAGAGTCAGTGGGGAAGAGGCCGTGTTGTTCCCAAATCTCTCCACTTTCTGAAGGCTCTAGTGGTTGCTTCTGACACCATCCACTGGTGAAAAAAAAAAAAAAAAAAAGTGAACCCCAGTGAGGCTGAAAGTCCAAAAAACGAAAAACCAGTGGGGAAGGAATGGGCAAAATAACTATGGAATCAGTCCTGGGTCCAAGCTCAGAGAATTTTATCTAGTTGAGTACAACACTGACTCTAGAGGTCTCCCCCCAAAACCAGGGAGATTTTATTCTGGGCAAACGATCCTTATAATGATATACTATACTATAATATATAACATAACATAATATATAATAACTTGAGAAAGTTCCAGAATCCTTCCTAAGCAATCACAAAAATGGAGATGTCTGTCTACTGTTGTCTGAGTGAAACTAACACTGTGTCCAGTTAAATGCGTGACTAGTTGAGATCTCCTTCAATGTTATGGATAATGGGATCTGGAAATCCAACATATTTCACATGTTTGAGACTCATCGAAGGCCTCTGGATTATGGTGTGAGAATGAAATATCTACTACAGAAATCAACAATTTAAAATGATCTTTTTAGCTTTTTCTGCACGCTCCTTCTCCTCCTCCCCCCCAACCCCCCCTGCCCCGCCCTGGCCCCAGGGGGATTTCAGAAAGGAACAAGATTCTAGGGCGTTGTTAGGTTAGAGCTCTTACTCGAGTCCATTTTTCAAGGCTCTGATGACCTCTTCCACCCTCTGAGGCTGAGGCTCTTTGGGAAGGCTGTTGCTTTTGTGTCCCAAATTGTGCATTTTCTTCAGCTTGGCCTGAGGCTTCTTGAGAGCAGAGGGATTTTCAATGAAGGAGTTACATCTACACCAAGAAAAAGAAAATCGTGAGTCTCGGCATCCAAAAGGGTTTGAGCAAAGAAAAGTCCTTTTGATCATCTTGTGTTTGCATTAGTGTCTTTTGGGGGAAGATCTCAGTCCCTGAGAGCTGAATAACCTGAGCCATTCTATGTGTAATTTAGCAGTAGATCTACTCTTAGATTTGTGAACCGCTAAAATTGGGAAAGTCTGCAGGGCAATGGCTACCCAGGGTCAGGTCACGTGCTCTGAGTGAAGACCAACCAGGTCACTGAAACCTTACAGAAAGACAAGTGCTTCCAAGGAAACGAGGAAGCAGAAGGGTACAATTCAGTAGAAAAAAAATACGTGTGCAATGCTACATCAGGCACAATGTCTACTAAATTTGACTAGGATGTAAAGGAACTGTTTCTAGATAAAGGGTCACTCCAGACGGCGTTAAGGAAAGGTACATAAGGCCTAACCTATGGCTTTTTTTAAGCTTTCTTTTTCTGGAGTAAATTATCTTTAGGTAGAGCATAAAACTCAGCGTCTCTGTTAGTGGCAGGGAGGCAGCCTGCAGGGGAAGATGGACACCTGATAACTTAGACCCCAACCACTGATTCGATTAGGAGATGGAGAGGCCAGAGCCTCACAGACCCGGCTGTCAAAGGGAAAGCCGTGACCTCTGGGTCTGGCAGGTGCCTGCCCCGAGCCTTCCAGATCAGTTATTATTTTCCTCTGCATGACTGTCTGTACCAAAAAGGACAAGACAGGTCAGAGCACATAGGCTCCCGAGAGCCCAAGACCTCTGTTGTGTCTGAAAAACCGAAAACAAAACTCACTCTGTGTTAACCTATTTCATTCCCCATGTGTTCCCTGTTGAGTTCCCCTGCATCCTATTTTAGATAGAGGGAGATTCCAGAGAAACCAGACGACTAACTTTCCCAAGCCTGTGTCCCAATGACATCTGCTTCCCAGAGTCGATGTGCAGAGGCCGTCTTTACACACTGCATAACTTTACAGCAAACAGGCTCCCACATCTGGTGGCAGGGACAATGTGCTGCCCAAAGGGTGGGGTGGGGAGAGCAAGGCACACAGGCCACCAGCTTGTCCAAAATCTTCAGCCATCTGCTTGGCAGGAGGAATTCTCAGTGACAGAAAAGAAACTATAGCACTTAATTTTCAATACATTACATCTTTTCCATGAAGGAGATTAAAAGGACGTGTGTGTGTGTGTGTGTGTGTGTGTGTGTTCTGACAAGGCTGCAAGCTCGCACAGCCTCTTCTGAGCATCAGCTCACGTCCTTCTCGAGCTGCACAGAGATGCGTTCCGGGAGAGAACCACACATGAGCAAACGACTTGCCTGGATCGCCTCTCCTGAAGGCCGCTGAACCCTGCAAAGGACTGACTTCTGATGATCCCATTGGGCCCCCCAGGCGAGAAGGACTGGGATCCTACCAACATGATTTCTGGGAGTCTGGCTGGTAGTCCTGGAAGACAGTGGAAAGATGATGGCAAATTACAGGCAGGTCCAGACAGAAAAAAACCCCACTAAGCCTGTCAACAATGACAAAGGTGAGGTGAGGTGAGTCATGAGACGATGAGATGTTTGTAAGCCTTCTTTCCTCTGACTTCTCTTCAAACCAAAGGGTTCAGCTCTCAGGTGAAGAAAAAAAAGATACCCACCTACTGAGACAGAAATAAATAGAAATCGCACACAATTATCAGTCATTTCAGGTTTCTTTTCAGGGATTTATTATTATTACTTTTTTTAGACAAGGTTCAAATACACGAAAACTTCGGAATGTTTACCTCTGTTCAACAACAAAACAATAGCAGAAACACACAAAGAGGCCAACTCGAACTGTCAGCTGAGTCCTGCTTCCATTCAAAACACAGATCTCAGGGGAGAATTCTACAATGAGAAGTCAGATGGCTCAGAACACTAGGCTTCTTGAGAGATGAATTTACTTAGCCATGTTCTCCTTTTTTCTACCTTTCAGTATATTTTGAAAGATAATGATCATATTACTGTGGCAGCGCCAAGAGAAGACGAGTAAAGAGAGCACTCCCACAAGTGCTGATGATCTAGGTTATGATGATACGACAACAAGAGCAGAGCGGCCAAGTGAGAGGGAAGATCAGCAGAAGGCACATCCCCCATGCTAGTCGCTTGCTTGGCTGTTGTCAAGACTCACTAACAGCCTGAGCTGTTATGTAACTATTCCCCTAGGTGGGGAGGAGTGGGAGCACCTACCATTGCCTTAGTGGGGATGCTCAGGTGGGTGAGGGGGGTGGGGTGGGCGAAGGGCAGGTCCTCAGGAGCAGGAGATGGGGGGCAGCTACTGTCCAGAGTGAGCATTTGCAAGGTGGGCAGACACCAAAACGGCCTGTTAGATGGACACCAAAAACTGTCCTTTAAATGTCCAGCCAGCAAGCATGGAAAGCTAAAAGATAGCAGAAGAACTTCTCTGGTTGATGCAGATGGGATGGAAGAGCCAACCTCACCAGGCCTTGCTCGAAGCTCCTCCAGGCAACTCAGCAAGGGAAGGAGGTTGCAGTGAGTTGCTTCCCCAGAGGGAGGACAACAGGCTCCTTCTGCACCCTGCAGCTGGTTTTTAAATCCCCTCATTCCCTCCCTTCCCTCCCTCAGGCCCTCTCTAGAAGAAAGCAGCTCCAGGGTTTGCAAGGCATTCTTGTGGTGCACAGATGCTGACTCACTGGGCAATGGGCACAGAATTGAGTGAGTCAGCAGGCGACAGGCTTGCTCTTTGACCTGGATGAAGACAAGGGTCCCACTCATTTCATTCCAGCCTTGGGTGGGGGCAGTTTAAATTTTGCAGGCATTCTTTAGAATTTTAAAAGAGATGAAGTGGAAGTGTGTGTGTGTGTGTGTGTGTGTGTTTGTGTGTGTGTGGTCAAGTTAATATCAGGTGCATCAATGGGAGGACAAAATGCAAGACTTAATGAGGTTCTCCTGAGTGCCCTCTGCTGCTTATGAGGAGGGCCCGTCCACTTCTTAGGTTCCTAAAGCCTGCCTGTGCTACCTTTGTATCCACATGAGTATCAACTAGACACTATAGCTTATGTTAATTCTGTACTCATTAGTTTTATAATAAAAAATGCACTTTAAGGCCTAAAGCAGGTGCCAGGCCCAGCATGGAGCCCAGTACAGGCTCAGACTCAATGACCTTGAGATCGAGACCTGAGCAGAGATCAAGAGTCAGGCACTCAACCGAGTAAGCCACCCAGGCACCCCTAAATTTGGCAAATTTTATTAGTATTATATCTCATTTTGTAAATTAGTGTTCAATAGATCTATTGCATTATAGAATTCTTTGATCACAGAAAAAGAATTAAAGCATTTAAAATATTTTAATGGCATGACTTGTACTTCCTAGAAATTTTTAAGCCAAAAAGATTTTTTTTTCTCTCGCCCAGTTTCTACCATGGGCACCTGGTTCCCATGCCCAGACATTCAGTTTAATTAATGTGGGGTGCCATGTGGGTATCTAGATTTTGAAAAGGTCCTTAGGTGATTCTTAGGCTCAGCAAAGCAAAGGAAAAAAAGATGATATTGGTTGAAATTTGAAAACTTTAGTTAAAATAATCTGCTAAAATTTATCAAATCCCACTTTTAAAAAGTAGTATTCAGTTTTAAATAAGCCTCTCTTTGCAAAGTTTAAATGTCTTTAAATGAATTAAACAGTGAGCGAGTAAAACATATGAGCCAGATGCTAGAATAATTTACCTTCTTCCTCGGTTCAGTGATAGATAAGGAATGGTCTTGAGAATAAAATAAACATTTGTCCATGATTCTAAGATTGTAAAGTGCTTCAGGGTGGGTGCAGCCCTCAGAAGCTTTCTGTTACAGGTTGAATGGATGATCTGTAGGAATGAGCCTTTCTGGTCTTAAAAATGATCATTATCAGGAAAGAATTTGGTTGAGAGCTGGATTAGGCTGAGATCTCTATCCTGAGAGTCAGTTCTCCCAAAGGCTGACAAACTGCCCAAGGAGAGTCATAAAACAAGTGTGCACAGCCTCCACACAATGTCAGGCTCTTGGAGAAAAGGAGTAGTTTGGGACGGGGTGCTATTAGGAACAGAGGAGAAGCTATTAGGAACAGAGAGTACACAAACATGTGCCCCATCCACAACCCTAACTCTGAAATAGGGCTAGTTTTTTGCTACCAGTCTTCCAGCTTCCTCAGCTCCTCCCCACTTGCAAGTCAACCTGCAATGCTCTGTGATCACCTTTTTGGTGACCCCACTCCCATCTCTGGGCCTGCCAAATCTGCTAAGTCTGCAGACTCCTCTCTGGCTTCCTAGAAGTCCCATGGAGGCAGCAGTTCCAGCGTCCAGCAAAACCACCCCAAAACTACACCACTCATTTTCAAGGCTTTAAGGATTTAAAACCAGCCATCCCCACCAGATAATTTGCATTTTAACAGTGGATGCTTTTTTTGGCCTAAAAGCCTTAACTTAAAAAAAGGACCACAGTAGAACTATATGATTATTGCTGGTAGGGGTGCAAAGTAGTACCCAAAGGTTGGAGGACAATCTGGCAGCATCTGTTTAAAAAGTAAAACATACGTGTCCTTTAACACATTCCATCTACTTTTTGGTACGTCCTGGAGACAAAGACTCAAGTTCACAAATGGGCATATACAGGGATATTCCTGACAAGTAATGTAACAGTGGAAAAATGGAAAGGGTATGAATGATCATCTTTACAGCAATGGTCACTACATTATGGCAAAACCATGGGATAGAATACGAGGCGGCAGTTTTAAAAACAATAGGCCCACGTGGAAAGATCACCAGGACAAATTTCAGAGCAAAGCTGTGATACAAGGAGTGTTAAAAACAAAACAATATAAAGTATTAAATGGAATAGAAAAGCTCTGAAAGTGTGCACAGTCTATGGATCAGAGGGACTGAGGAGTAGTCCAGCATATTTTAATGTTTGTGGTTTTCCTTTTTTTTTTTTTTTTTTTAGATTTTCTTTCTTTATTGAGAGACAGAGAGAAAGAGTGAGCACAAGAAGGGAGGGGGCAGAGGCAGAGAGGGAAGCAGAACCACTGGCTGAGTGCAGAGCCCGATGCAGGGCTCGATCCCAGGACCCTGAGTTCATGTTCTGAGCCAAAGGCAGTTGCTTAACTGACTGAGCCACCCAGGTGCCCCATGATGCAAAATTCTTTTTTGTAATGGCAGACATTTGGAGCTGCCAAAGTTAAGACTAGAAGAAAAAGAACATCGCACAAAAAAGTATATATGATGGGACAGTTGGCAATGAGACTTATCCTGGAGGTCACGTCATAATGTAGAAACATGTTGACTTGCTGTGATGTACGCCTGAAATTAATAGGATATTGCCTGTCAATTATACCTCAATAAAAAAAGGACAAAGAAAGAACAAACATCGTAAGTGTTGGATAACAACCATGTTTAGACGGTCGTATAGAAGTCTCACAAAGGAGAAATAAGATTTCCAAGAAATAATGTGTTTGGTGTCACAAGTTCTCATTACACCAGAACAATTCCGATTCCCCCAGTGAGGTTCTTATTATGAGTTCTAAGCTTTGTACCAACATCTTTATTTTCATCTGCCAAACTTGTAGAGGTGGAACAGTACTTGGCATGAACCGGACCCAAAGTGTAACGCCAAGGCTCTCCAAATACCATATCTAGTAACCAAGAAATGCCATATAAAACAACAAACTCTTTGGATGCTGCTACTTAAAACTGCTGGGGCTTTGAAAATGTTTACAGTCCCTAAATTAGTGACTCCTTCCCCGGTCCTCCTGAAAATGCCAGCACCACCATTCCTTTGTATGCATTACATCCTGGAAAAGCTTCAAATCTTCGGCCAATGGTCAAGCTGTGGGCTTGCGCCTCACTTTGCTTTGTCCCAAGAGGCCCTGCTGCTGTACCAGGTAGCCACCCCTGCCCTGCCATTCCCTAATCCATGGGCAGGATGGAACTCTTCTGGAAAGAATCTCAAGCACCTTGATTTAAATAAGCCCTACCATTCTGAGCTGAGCCTCTTGGAAAAGAAGCCAGAAAATCACAGCTGTTTCTTTTCTTGACTGTTTATACAATGAAACCGCAGCTTCCTCCTCTACTGCACAGTGATGGGATCCAACCACCAGACCGGGGGCTTTTGAAATGGAAACGAGTGTAGGATTCTACACGTCATAACACACCGACACAGGTGCACTGGGCCTTGGTGGGTGCTATGAGCCACCACTCCCTGACAGAATGTCCTTGAGTTTGTTCAAATTAGAAGATAGCTCATCAAATCAGCAGGCCGTTTTTGGAGAAGAGCACAGAGCCTAGAGATTGCAGGGTCTGGGGAGGGCTCTGAGGCAGATAAAAACCACCCCCAGGAGATCAAGAACTGCCTCCTCCCTCCACTGGTCACCTCCTGCCCTGTTTGACCAGAAATAAAATGTGCAAATCTGAGTGCATTTCAGAGCCAGGAAATAGCCAGCTCTCGGGAGAACATAGTGATAAGCTGACTTTTCAGAAGAGATGAATGAGTGATAGAAATCACCCCTGGAGAGTTGCTTGCAGGTGGGCGATGAAGAAGTTGAATCACTCAGCAGGGCCCTACATCAAAGCTTGGAGTAGCACTGCCAGCAGAAGTAGCAAACGCAGAAGAAAAACTTTTGAAAAATTCAATCCTGGGGACAGGCCTATAATCCGTTGTATTTTTATAAACTGGTATTCTGGCTTATATGTTCTTGTGAATTTGATTAGCTTGAGGGGCAAGCCTCTCTCCCAAAATTTGAACCATTCCTCTTAGGGACCCATGAAGTTAATTAAGTATGCTAGGGTAAGGATCCTGGTAGCCCAGCTGCAGGCTGACCTCCTTTTAACACCTGCCAGGCCAGTGTCTCCAAGCTGACTAGTTCAGAGAGGTGGTGGTGGTCACATGGATTAACCCATAACGTACCTGGATAAACTGTCTCATCCACTAGAAGGAATGTGAATATGATCGTTAGAGTCAAATATATGGAGGTTCATTTGCAGAAATAGGAATTATTGGGTCCTTTTAGTTTTTCCAAGCGTGACAGCACTCTGCTATATCAGGAAATATGAGAGATAGAAAGAAGGCAGGGCACAGGGCGTGAGAGAGAACCAGCCCACTTCCATCACCTTAGGATGACCACCAGTAGAATTTTGATGTATTTCATGTTCCTCAAGTTTCTCCTTTCCATTTAAAACATAAAGATTTTGAACATAATGCATGCTAAATTTTGTATCCTGCTTATTCTTACCAGATTCTTTTTATAGGGCTATGTCGAGGGGTTTGTACATGAGATTTTTTTCTTAAACTATCTTTAAAAGGGTATTTAGGTCGAGATGCCTGGGTGGCTCAGTGGTTGAGCACCTGCCTTCAGCTCAGGTCATGATCCTGGGGTGCTGGGATCGAGTCCTGCATCAGGCTCCCTGTGGAGAGCCTATGTCTTTCCCTCTGCCTATGTCTCTGCCTCTGTCTGTGTTTCTCATGAATAAATAAATAAAATCTTAAAAAAAAAAAAGGGTACTTAGGTCTACTCCATGTTCTCCTTTGGATAATAAAAGGAAATCCAACCAGTCTATATGACACATGCTTTTTATTTCTGATCTTAATATGTGGCCAAAGGCAAACGGAACCCCGGAAAGGAAACACTGGGGTTTCTCTTTGGGAAATGAGGGAGCAATTAGCATTAGTTCATGCTTGAGTTGCAGGACACCAAACATCATGACATTAAAATACAACATAATAGCTGTGTCATTGCCCTAACCCTTGAAAAGAAAGGTTTTTACAGTGTTTTCCTCTTTTTATTTAACCAAGTCTTCTGATTAAGGACACACACAGGTATTCTGGAATATATGAGACATCTATGACATCTGAGTGATGACGGTAGGGATATCTCCATTCCTCACGACGGGAGAGCGTCTACTTAAAAACCATCAATTGCCACAGTTTCAAAGCTATGCCCTCTCCAGAAGTTAGACTGAGACCAATCCTCTGAGGTAGGACAATGACCAGGAGGTCAGGTGGCAGGTGGCTGGGGCAGTGCATTGGCAAAAGTAACAAATGCTACAATCAATTCAAGTGTTTGCCTGGTGTCAAGGATGGGAGCAGGCACAGGGGCAGGAGAGTCATTTGGGGGATCATGCATGCTAAACCTGCACTCTGGCCATGGTCTGGCAACTGCACACATTTCCTAAGACCCCAACTGTACACTCAGGATGAGTGAACTTTATGGTATGTGAATTCTACATCAATAAAACTATTAAAAATCATGATCAATTTTTAGAAAAGTCATCATTACTTCTGCAAGAGGAAGCATCAAAAAATCAGGACGTGAAAAGCTGAATCAATGAACAACTACCTGAGAGTTGATGCTTTCGTGTTTTGATCGTCAGGCCATGTAGGGTGCCCCATGCCGCTCCCCCAGCCCTGTGCCTTCTGAGTCATTTCTGCATGCCTGATTTGTGTGCCTCTGCTCTGCTTCTTAACAATTCCATCCTGTTTATGCTCCCCCACATCTTGGTCAAGAGCAGAAGTATAATTCAGTTGTCTGAAAGAGGCATGTGGGCCAGATGTAAATAGCCTGCTATGCTAAATGATTACTTAAGATGAAGCCTAAAAATAGGTGTCTGCTTATTATATGGTTGCAAGGTACCTATTACAGAAGTTGACTAATCTTTAAAAAAAAGTAGATATATTTAAGTCATTGGCTATTTTTTGTAATGTACTGCTTTAAAATAAATTAAGTCAATGCTAATATTTGCTTCTTGGTTGTCAACATTGTTAACTACATAATAAATGCATGCATGATACATCACTCTAAGACACATCACTCTAAGACAAGATAATAAAGACTTAGCCTGACTAGATAAAAAAAAAAATCTATAGAACAACCAGCATAGCCCCACTCCTCAGCAAGAGATGGAATAACCAACATGGCCTCTTGGGTGAGTACTAAGCTTGCTGGATCTCTAATTTGGTGTCTGTACAATGAGAGTAGTATTTCCTCCCCATTTTAACAGACAAGCATTGTAAAGTTCAACTGATATCAAAGCATTATTTAGTTTTACAAGTACAAGACTTTACGTGGACATCTTCTAAACCTGAATTCTCGTCATCCCTGCAGACAGCAGGACTTCTGCCTGAAAATATACATAAAATCAAGGAGTGCTTTATAAAAGGGAAAATGCTTGAGAGACACAGAGATTGTGATAATAAAGACTTAGGTTCAATCCACTTGGGAGAAAAAGAAAGAAATTCATCTTCAGAATCTCTGGAAACTGATATTGATGGTTTTCTTTCCTTGTTTTCTAGGACTCCATCAATCGACACATAATTAAGTGTATGTGATATGCTCAACACTGGCACAGTTGCTACTTGTTGTCCAAGATCCAAAGAGAACCCAAATGGATCTCTGCTTTAAACAGCTTTAATAATGTAATTAGATAAGAAAATATGGCTTTACATTAGTAGATGGGAGGCAATTTGTGATGTAAGGAATAACAAGGACCGGGACCTATTTCTCAGGGCTCCAGGAAGACAACAAGGCAGAGATGACAGGAATCTGGACTCAGACTTGTCTGTACTGTTTACGGCTGTGTGAACTTCTGCTCGTTACTTTTCTGAATCCCCGTCTCCTTGTTTATATAAAGGACAAACATTTAGAGGATTTTTGTGATGTGCAATGAGAGAATATACACAATGTAGTAAGTGCTTAAGAAGACTCACTGTTAATAATAATGTAAAATATGTAGAGTATCACGGGTGGGAATCCACAGATTCAGGGACCCACTTGTATTATAACTACTTTCCTGAATATCTCATCCCTTCATCAAGTGACAAACTTCTCTCAATAGAGAGGAAGATCAGTGAGACAGGGGCCACCAGAAGTTTCATAAAGAAGATAAAACCGGCCATCTCTAGACTGGGAATGATCTGGACAGGTAAATGCTAGCAAAGTTGGAAACGAGTATCTTTCTGAAGATAGCAATTTTTAGATAATTAAAAAACTGCACCACTTTAAATACAGCCAAGGTCTAAACACATGAGTGAGTTGCAAGCCCAGTTCAAAAGACAATTGAAAAACAAACAAACGTGAATTGGAAATATTTAAAGCTTACAGGAAAGTTGTAAGGAAAATAGCAAAAGCTCTCATATCTTTCACCCAGATTCATTATTTGTTGACATCTGCCATATTTTACTTTGTCGTCCTCCCCGTGCACACATACACAATACTGCCTAAATAATTTGAGGGCAATTTGTATATACATATTTACATATATATTTTCTCCTCCTCATTGCACAATTTGCAAATGTCATGCAAATTTTCTTTTAAATATGTCAGTGTGTATTTCCTATGAATATAGACATTCACTTACATGACCAGAGTACAATTGTTAATATCAGGAAATTAAACATGAACACAATACTATTATCTAATGTACAGACCTTGTTCAAATTTCACCAATTGTCCCAGTAACATAACACATATCATCCCTCCACTCTCATGCAAGGACCTGTTTCAGGATCATGCACCGTTTTCTCTTGTCATGTGTCTTTAGTCTCCTCTAATGTGGGGTGGTTCTTTGTCTTTCCTGACATTGACATTTTCATAGAGTACAGACCAGCTGTGTTCTAGAATGTTCCTTAGTTTGGGTTTGTCTGACACTTTCTCATAATTAGATTCATATTCAGGCTTTGTATTTTTGCCAGGAACATCACATAAATGATATTGTTACCCTTAAAAGGCATTGTATAGAAGGCACAAGGGGTCCCATGGTCCCGTGACTGGTGATGTTAACGTTCAACACCTCAACTAGGTTGAGGTGTTGTTGGTCAGTTTCTCCCCTGGAAAGTTACTATTTTTTGCCTCTGTAATTGATAAGTAGTTGGTAAGGAGGTACTTTGAGGCTATTCAAATATCTTGTTACTCTGACATGGGAGTTTCAGCGTTGTCCATTGTTGGTTCTTGCCCAAATCAAGCATTACTATGATGGTGGCAAAATGGTACTCTTTAAACTCAATAACTTTTTCCTACTATAAGAGAGAGCTTTCCTTAATCTTCTTTATGTATTTGTTTGTTTATTCCTTTATTTTCAGGATTGTCAGGACGGACTCAGGGATTCTTATTCAATGGGTTTAACCAATTAACTTCACAACACAGAAGACAATTATTCTTCATAGCATTTCTGGGCAGTTTGCCAGAACGTCTTTCCTTATGAACAGAAAAACTCTGCATCACTGGTGGGAACTCACAGATTCAGGGACCTACTTGTATTATAACTATTTTCTTGAATATCTCTTTTCAACCAAGCTATAAACTTTTGAGGGTAGGCACCATCTATCTGCATCCACTTCTTTGATTCTTAGTACAGAGTAGGATAGAAAAGCATTGGCTTTGGTGCCAGGCTGATCCAGGTTTCACCCAAGTCACCGGTCCTCTCTATGCTCCAATTTTTCTCAATAAAATGATGTCAATAATATTAAGTCACCTAGGTTGTTGCAAGAAGAAAATGAGATAATGTATGTAAAAGGCTTAGTCTGAACTAATGTTTTTTCCTGTTAATTAGAGCTTGTCCTTTGAAGATGCATCTTTTATCAATAAAATAGAATACATTAATGAGAAAACCATACACACTTTACAAGAGACCTATAAAGTATTTTGACATGACTATTTCCTTATTTCTTTCCAATTTTAGTATATGTGCTGCCGAAGCGAGCACATCCTTATTTCTTTCTCTTTAATCACTGCTCAAAGCAATGACAGCAGAGCATGGTAAAACTATTTTAAGGGTCTGGCTGACTCATTTGAAGAGTAAAGAAGAAATGTTAATAGCATGTCTATTCACTGGGACAGTTAGTTGCAAAAGCCTGTAGGTAATTGACACTGCTTCAACCTTGGGAAAATGAAAAGTCTGTTTTTTCTTTTATTCCAGTGGATCAATAAATGCAAGGAGTGGCAGCTGGTCTCATAATAATTAGAAAAGAAACAATTCAGGACATAAAACTAGCTTATTCTCAAGAAGGGTTGAGTGGATTTTGACGTAATGTTGTCATAACTCATCTTGAAATGCAAAATCCAGAACACTCATAGATAGACCTTCATAGAGTGCAAGCTACATAGCAAAACAGGACCAGCTGTTTCTTGGTTCAAAGGAAAGAGCATTTTGCACTTCAATGAAGGTTGAAGCTATTTAGCAATAGTAAGTACATTTACCTATATCTATGTTTAAAACCCATGTATATCAAAAGGGAAAAAAAATCTCTTGAGAAAACCATCCCCAAAGACAGCTGGGCTGATCCTATTGAGAGAAATGTACACCCACCACAAACCCTCACTTTCTAATCACCAGATTCAAAACCAACGCTCTGATAGAGAAGAAAATGGCCCTGTGCCTGGCACCATCAACTCCTTCAGGCTTTCCCGCAGGCAGCCTGTTTATCCCTAGAGCTTGGCAACTCATTCTAGCTAATGCTGAGCATTGCTTCTTTACTTCAAAAAAGCATCAAAATGATACTGACTTCTATTGCTATTTGCTGACTAAAATTACCATTTCTATAAACTCACATTTTTTATTGTTTCACTAGAAACAAGCTACATCTTTGGAAATCCTAAACAGAAAAAAAGCACATTAAGTTCTAGGAGAATGTGCCCAGTAGTGTGCTGGGAAGCATGATTATGCACAATATGCTTGTTCCCTTGCCTAGCACATGTGATAAACACTGGCATTCATTAATGAACATGAGATGTAGAAAAAGGAATAGTGCCTTATAATCAAGCTATGTGGTATGTTTCATCTCAGAGAAAGGATAAATTATCTTTTTTTTCCTAAGATTTTTAAAATTTTTAAGTAATCTCAACACCGAATGTGGGGCTCAAACTTACAACCTTGAGATCAAGTCACATGCTCTCCTGACTCAGTCAGCCAGGTGCCCCAAAATGATAAATTATTTTAAAGTTTTTCAGATATGCCTTACATAATCAAAGTAAGACACATTGCATATGGTCCTTTTTTTTTTTTTTTTTTTTTTTTGCCATCTGAACAAGTAAACAGAATTAACTGACGATTATGTGATAGCAGATATAGCTAAAAACACAGACTCAATTGTGGTAAGATGTCAAATAATCATGGCCTTTATCTGAGCTAGGAGGTTACAGCTAAGCTCTTCCAACATGAAGGGAACACAATGGACTTAAAACTAAGGCAGTTCTTTCAAACTCATGTTACATTCGTCATTTTATTCCTGTTGTTATGACAACACTTGAAAAAGCAGCACTTCAAATGCTTAGCATCCAGGCGTCTTATTATAGACTTGAAAATGATACCTGAGGGTATGCAGGGCTGCTCCTGGGGGCTTTAGGGGCCTGGTAATCATGAAGAGAAGCACACCTGGACTCCTTCTTAGCCTTGGCCCCAGGGTCCAACTTGTCTTTTTTCTACCAGAAAAACTAGTGAGTGCTCATCCCCAGAGGAAGGAAGCATACAGAATGTATGTGGGAAGATACACATTATTATTCACAGTCTCTGTCCCTAGTTGCATAAAATGAACAAGACACTGTTTCATGAGTGTCATTCTCTTGGTTACAGCCTATGTCGTGGAGCTTTTACAAGTCTGTAAATGATACCATGTTTTGTTGTTGTTGTTATTTTTGTTTTAAAGTAGGCTCCACGCTGGGCTTGAACTCATGATCCTGAGATCAAGACCTGAGATGAGATCCAGAGTTAGACCCTCAACCAACTGACCCACCCAAGGTGCCCCAATGATAATGTGTTCTATTTTTTTTAAGATTTTATTTATTCATGAGAGAATGGAGAGAGAGGCAGAGACATAGGCAGAGGGAGAAGAAGGCTTGATGCAGGACTCATCCCAGGACAGTAGGATCATGACCTGAGCCAAAGGCAGATGCTTAACCACTGCGCCACCCAGGTGCCCCTGATACTGTGTTCTGTTGGCTCTACTTGCTTACTGTTAGCTATGGAAGTGGTTTGCTTAGGTAACTGTAAGTTTATAGAAAGACTTCTCATAACACAGATGTATTATGAAAATTTAATAAATGAGAGGGATATTGGTGTTGGAGTGAACCTGTTACATGAACCAATGACTTGTGCTCACCCTATAGTCTGATGAAAGTGTACAAATGTTTGTTAAGCTTTATAATTTTCCTTAAAGCAGCCTACAAATAGAAAAATGTTTTTGCCATGGACAAGAGCTAGCTGGATATTGACATTTTCCAGTTATTACGAATTATAGGGAGAAATTGATCTGTCATGTTGATTTCTCCCTGCCCTGAAGTACATTCCTCTGATAACTTTACTGTGGTCTCTCTTAATCTCAGGTGCTTTTTATGAATTATGACTAAACAAAGTACAGCTGAAGTAAACTATCCTGATGGATTCATTTTGGAAGAACTCAGTGTTAAAAAGTTATTCTGGGATTCTAGCAGAGTAAGGGTGTGTACGAATCATCTGCCAGTAGCTTCAAAGTTGAGTGGCTTTTCAGATTTGTTCTCTGGACACATGTTCTCTGCATGGTAATTTTGGCAAATTAAACAGCTATAATAAGGATAGTGGTTTCATTACTGGCCCTTGCTGCTGCATACCAAGAAGGTGGCCATGTGAATAACATCTGCTGAGTTATTTTTGGTTGCCAAAAACAAATAATTTATAATCAGAATGCAAAGCAGTTAGGTGTAGCCAGATTGTCAACAAGGCAGAATCATGTTCCTTTTTATGGTATAGCAAGAGTGGTTAGTAATTTCATACTATCCCTTGCTTTGTCCAAAAGATTTGAAGCTGTAAAAACAGCAATGGAGCATCTAATCCTTAGCTTAAAGTACAATTTAGCACAAAGAAAGAACAAATGTTCATGGCTTCTTTCTACGAAAGAAAGACCCACACCAAAGAACTGGATCCTTCAACAGATGGTAAATTTCTAACACGAAGGACAAAAGAATACATTATAGGATGATTTGTACCTGTGTGAAATGCTATATTACTTGGATTCTGAGCCCAAAGGCACTGTCAGGATGCTTCCCCTGTCAAGTGCCCACATGAGGTCTATGAACACATGGAGCTCTCTCAGGCTGGTAAGTTAACTTCCACTCTTAGCTATCAATAATCCCTTTTGTCCATTCACTGTCCTGAGCCAATTTACCTAGAGGGGGTCAGATTCATTTTTAAAAAAAGGTTATTTATTTATTTATTTGAGAGAGAGAGAGAGAGAGAGAGCGTGAGGAGGAGGAGAGTAGGAGGGAGAGGGACAAGCGGACTTCCCGCTGAATGCAGAGCCTGACACAGGGCTCCATTCCAGGAGCCTGAGATCATGACCTGAGCTGAAACCAATAGTCAGACACTTAACCGATGAAGCCACCCAGGCACTCCAGATCCATGTTTATAGAGCAGGAAAATGAGAGGTTGGAAGACTTTTCCCATGACCACCTGTCTTCCCTAATGTACCTTTCCACCAACCCCTCTCACCAGCTTGAAATTCTGCTCTTTCCTAGACCTTTCCTGTGATCACTCACAGAATTCACTCCATTCTCTGAGTCATACCAGAACTATGTGAGGACCCCATAAAACTGTTTTAAGAACAAATGAGCTATTTTATGTAAAGTAAACCTAAAGTATATGACATACAGTGGTTATTCAATAAGTGTATATATTGTCATTACTGTAAAAAAAAAAGAACTGTATGAAGAACTACTTTTAGTTTTCTGGGACTCAGATCTCACTCTGCAATGCTTGGCCTTCTGTCAGCCCTTGTCTTTTAAATTTTTTCTCTGGTTCTCTGGTAAGAAAGTGGTTGCCACTCATCTTCTTGGGTCCCTACCCACTGCCTCTATCCTCTCCATCCCAACAGGCTGGGCAAAAATTATAAACAGAATGAGAGCTGATGATTCTTTGGACAGCCTCAGAGAAATAGAACAGGGAACAGACTTCCCCTGGTACCACTTTGCAGGACCCCAGACTCCTTACTGATCAAATAATTTCTTTCAGGGGAAAAAGAGAGGGGAGAAAGACAACAAGAGACTCAACAGACATACCAACGAGATGCAATGTGTGAATCCTATTTGGATCACGATGACAAACCAACAGAACAAAGGTCGTTTTTGAGACCCTTGGGCCATTTTAATATGAAATAGATATTAATAAGAACAATTGCCAATTGTTTAGGTATGAAATGGAATAAGGATTATGTAAGAAAATGTCCATACTTTTGAGATGCACACCAAAGGGTATAGGAGTGAAACGACCTAATGTCTAGATTTGCTTTAAAAGGGAGATGGCGGGGGGGGGGGGGGTGTGTGTGTGTGTGTGGAATCCCTGGGTGGCTCAGCAGTTTAGCGCCTGCCTTTGGCCTAGGGCGTGATCCTGGAGTCCCAGGATTGAGTCTCACGTCGGGATCCCGGTGCATGGAGCCTGCTTCTCCCTCTGCCTGTGTCTCTGCCTCTCTCTCTCTCTGTGTCTCTCATAAATAAATTAAAAAAGTAATAATAAATAAAAGGGAGATGGGGTAACTGGGTGATGGACATTAAGGAGGACACATGATGTAATGAGCACTAGATATTATGTAAGACTGATGAATCACTGACCTCTACCTCTGAAACCAATAATACATTCTATGTTAACTAATTGAATTTAAATTTAAAAAATAAAACAAAAAAGTAAATAAAATGCTTCAACCACAATAACAAAAGGGATAGGTGGAGCAGGTGTGGCAAATTCTTGACAACAGTTGCAACTGGGGGATGGGTAGTCAGGAATCTATTATTCCATTTGCTCTATTAAGTCTATTTATTGAATATTTTAATAATTTATTGGGTGTCTACTAGCCCAGTACTGGAAAAATAAGACAATCCCAAGTAGCATATGGGTATGAGGACACTCATCTAACATAAAGCTGGCAAGGATGACTTTGGAGACAGTGATTCTTAACTTTCGCCCCATTTATGGAGCATTTCAGGACACAGTAAATGGAAGAATGTTGAATGCAAGATGGATGCAAAGCAGGATAAGCCTTGTGTTGCTCAGATGCTGGTGCAGATAAAGATGAGGTCATCGAGAAGGAAAATTTGTCTATTTTCTCTAGAAAGAGAAGGAGATTTTGTTTGGCCTTTTAGCTTGGTGGGTCTACTCTATCCCACTTCAAAGCAAACAAGAAGTTTATAATTTGACCACACTGATGGTCAAATTAACTGACTTTAGGTTCCAAATCCACCTAATTTTCCACTGCACTCAGGCCAACATCTGTGTAAACACAGGAACTCTAAACTTGAACCATGTCTCCTAGGCGTGGAATAGGCCAACAGAGAGGGAGTTGTGTGGTCGGGGGCCTCAGATTTTTTTTTTAAGATTTTATTTATTTATTCATGAGAGACACACACACACACACACAGAGAAGCAGAGACACAGGCAGAGGGAGAAGCAGGCTTCATGCAGGGAACTTGATGCGGGACTCGATCCCAGTACTCCGGGATCACGCCCTGAGCTGACAGCAGACGCTCAACCGCTGAGCCACCCAGACATCCCTGGGAGCCTCAGATTTTTACTCCATTCTCTGGATTGAGAGAGAGAAGCTTCCGGGAGTACTGTGAGACTTTTATCATAGACGAGGGCTCAGGAGGTGGAAGGTAGTCAGAACATGCAGAAACAAATGCATAAAGCAAACTGGGACTGGGCGTGGGACTGGGTAATAAGAGCTATGCAAAAACAAAAAAAAATTGAAATAATCTCTGTGTAGGGAAGGTAAACATTCAAGTCAATTGACAGAGACACCTTTTCCAGCAAATGGAACTTCTTTCTAAAGAATGTAGTAGCAGGTGCTAAATTAAGAAGACCTTAGAATAAGTGACCCTTTGGACATGAAAATGGAATGGTTCACCTTTCCGTGGCTAAGCAGCCATATGTGTCTCTAGCAGTGCCTCAGGGCCCCAAAGAGAAGATTGATAATAACATTTTAGGTTTGCAGATTCCTCTTTTCTAAATGCTTTGACAGCCACTCTATATCCCACTGCAGTCCTATCAGGTAATGATAGTTGTCACGATTGCTGCTGCATAGGGAAGGAAACTGCCCCGTGGGCCACCATTCCACAAGACTGTTGGAAGACCTGGAACTAGAATCTGAGTGTCTACCTCCCAGATGGGGTCTTGTGTCCACCCAACTCTATTTCCCTTCAGCCGAGAAGGCAGAAATCCTCCCTAGTATTCTTTGCCTCTTTTTTTTTTTTTTTAAACATTTTTTTATTTATTTATGATAGTCATACAGAGAGAGAGAGAGGCAGAGACACAACAGGCAGAGGGAGAAGCAGGCTCCATGCACCGGGAGCCTGATGTGGGATTCGATCCCGGGTCTCCAGGATCGCGCCCTGGGCCAAAGGCAGGCGCCAAACCGCTGCGCCACCCAGGGATCCCTCTTTGCCTATTTCTTAACATGACTTCCCATCAACCTGGAGTAGAGGATCGTCGGTGTTCAGGGTGCCCCACAAGCATCACCCATCGGTAGTCATCAGGTATTCAGATGGCTCAGGAAGAATGGTTGATACTTGTCTATTAGTCTTCTCACAGTGTACTTTCTTATTTTATAACCATTCCCACAACAGGATGTTTGTTATGGGTTAACAACACAGTGTAATAATAATGACTGCATTAAAAAAAAGATTTTCTTTATTTATTTGAGACCGAGTGAGAGCTAGCAAGCACAAGCAGGAGGAAGTGCAGAGGGAGAGGGAGAAGCAGGCTCCCCACTGATCAGGGCCCTGAGATCATGACCTGAGCCAAAGGCAGATGCCTAACTGACTGAGCCACCCATTCGTGCTATGACAGTATTTTAGATTCAACAAAAATAAACAGGCAATCTTTGCCACTCAGAGGTAATGCCTTCCCTGTACCTTATACTCTTATGGTTAAATCCAGAAAATCATGACCACTGTTAACTCAGTCATTTGGTTTATTTGAAAACATCTGCTACACTGAAATAAATATTTATTTATTTATTAAAATTTTTTTTTAAAGATTATTTATTTATTTATTCATAGAGATGCAGAGAGAGAGAGAGAGGCAGAGACACAGGCAGAGGGAGAAGCAGGCTCCATGCAGAGACCCTGACGTGGGACTCAATCCAGGGTCTCCAGGATCACGCCCTGGGCTGCAGGCGGCGCTAAACTGCTGCGCCACCAGGGCTGCCCTGAAATAAATATTTAACCTACATCCCAGCCTCTGTAGCTTCCTATTGCTCTATCAATAACCTCTAGAAAAAGCCCAATTTATTGCAACGTCTAATTTAGAAGTTCCCAAACCTGGCTGCATATTAGAGTCACCTGGAGAGCTTTTTATTATTATTATTATTGTTGTTGTTGTTGTTGTTATTTACTTAGAGAGCTTTTTAAAAGTGTCACTATCTGAGCCTTATCCCCAGAGATTTCTATTTAGCTGATCTGGGTGGAGCCTGGGTACTTTTTAAAAAATCTTCCCAGGATTTGCATTTTCTCTGTGCACATGGTATGCAGTGATCACTGATCATATCTCCATTCCATTCATTCAATATCTAAAAAAATTAAGTCATCAATGGGTCTCTGGTTACATAATTCCAATTCCACTATAAAAATATTAAAAAAGGATTTGCAAGTCTTCACCAGAAAAATAGGATATAATTGTATCTTTACTGAATGACAGAAAAAGGGAATGGCTCTGGGAATCTATGAATTTAAAAGAAAAACTTTTCCATTCTTGTGAAGACTTAAAAGTAATGCCTTCTAGGGGGTCCTAGGGTGGCTCAGTTGGTTGAACATCTGGCTCTTGATTTCAGCTCAGGTCATGATCTCAGGGTCATGAGATCAAGCCTCCCATGGGCCTCATGCTCAGCAGGGAATCTGCTTCAGGATTTCTCTCTCCCTCTGGCCCTCCTCCCACTCTACTCACTCTCTCTCTCTTAAAAAAAAAAAAAAAAGTAATGCCTTCTATCTCAGGGATATTGGGACAGAAGAACTCAGCCTGCCTGGGTTTGTGGCTAGCAGGACCACTTTATATGTGCAGCCTTGACAGGTTGCTTAACCTCCCCAGACCTCAGTGACCTCACCTATAAAGTGGGGATGACAAAAAAGCCCAAGCTCACAGGTTGCTGTGAAGAGTAAATAGGTCAACGAATATCAAGTGCTCAGAAGAGTGAATAAGCATTTGCTATTTTTATTGTAATGGTGATGAAAATGTATTATCAAGTCATTTTTAGTTTAATATGGCCTGGGTTGAGACTCCCTGTGCATCTCCCAGAGGAGAAAGTCTTCACAGGAGTTGATTTCATGAGTTTTATAATTTACCTGGCTCCTGTGCATTCTCTAATCTCTTGAAAATTGAATTACCAAACTGAGTTAATCTTTAGTGATAGAGACTATATAATACATGCAGGGGGAATCAAGAACAGTTGACTTTCCTATTTAAAAAATACAGTTGGGAGGTGCCTGGCCAGCTCAGTCAGTAGACCACATGACTCTGGATCTCAGGGTCATGAGTTTGGGCCCCACATTGGGTGTTGAGATTACTTAACAATAATATCTTATTTAAAAATGCAGTTGGTATTAAATACGGTACAGGATCCTAGGATATTTTACCCCTAAACAGGCATTTTTAAGAGTTGATTTTCTATGGTATGATTTGATAGTTTTTTGGTGAATGTCCTCCAGACAATCAGCTGCTCTGAACGTTTTCTTTTTTGAAGGATGTCATCCACACTGTATGTTTCTCAAACCTCTTCTCAGACTTTGGAATTGAAAGTACAGAGAACATTGAATGTGGGTGTTGAGTACAATCAAATAGGATGAGCACAATTCAAAATGTGAACTTTCAAAATGTCTTTCAAAAATGACATGAATTCACATTAAGAGTGTATCTTGAACCAGTGGAGGGACAGAATTTTTCTATGCATCAAAAATATATCATTTGGCAGGATGGCTCTACTGTTTCTGAGTTAGCAGTGTGGGTGTTCCAGACCCAAGAGCAGACGCCCTCCAACTGTTCAGCCTGGGGTACTCAGGGTGATGAGGAAAGGGGGCAACCATGTGGATAGGTGGCTAGACACAGTCAGTCACCATATCCTAGTCTTCTGCCATCCTCCAGAGCTGGATTCCAGATTACATTGTGTGCCACAATTAATATCCGCAACAAGAAAGGGCAGTATTACCTTTACAGTTATGTTTCTGTTAGTACTTCTGGAGTCAATGATTTATGTAAGAGCATTCATCCTAGCAGATGAAGAGCACATATAAATGTTGTACCTGCAAGTATTACTTACTTCCTGAGAGTGGACTCAGCAATTTCATGCCACTGAAGCTCTAGTCAATACAGGGTCTCAAGTTATACAGAATTTTAGAGGATCCTATAGCCAGGGCTTTGTAAGGGGCAGAGAAAGGAGCAAGTAAGAATAAGGAAACAGCAGGATCTAGAAGCTTGAACATGTACATGCACACGAAGACCCATCAAGTTGTGTGGTACGTGGTTACAGAATCAGTCTGCAGTCACACAACTGGTGTGCATCTCCTCCTTGAGACATTGACCTTGGGAAATTGACCTTGGGACAATGGTTTTCTCTTCTGTAAAATGTGGATAATAACATTTATGTCTTAAAGTCTTTATGAGGATTGAGGGACATCAGGTTTGTAAAGCAAAGTATATACACAGTGAAAATAATGCCTGTCACCATCATTACCATCACCACTATCATCATCCCCATCATTGTCATCCTCATCAAAATCAAGAATAAAAACACTAATGGTCTTACCTAAACAACAAGAGTTTTATGTTTTTATGATCTATTTATTTTGCTAATCAAGTTGGTTTTGCTAGAACCTAAGATCTCAAGTGAGAAATTCTGGCACAGTAACCAGATTATTACAGAATTGCGACTCAATTGTCTGAGCTGGGCTCCCCTGGGAGAGGGATGTGGGGTGGTGGGCAAGGAGTGAGTCATGCTTAACTGCCCTTGAAGACAACATCTGATTAGGGCATATAACCTTGCCTTAGAAAAGTAGGATCATTGTTTTCTAAACAATAGCAATTGAGGGCCAAATATTCATGTTCTTTTTCTCTTCATTAACTGGCCTTTGATTGCTCCTTTTCGATCTCTAGGGGAATCTTTTTTTTTTTTTTGTATATTTTTTTATTGGAGTTCGATTTGCCAACATATAGTATAACACCCAGTGCTCATCCCGTCAAGTGCCCCCCTCAGTGCCCGTCACCCAATCACTCCATCCCTCCACCCACCTCCCCTTCCACTACCCCTTGTTCGTTTCTCTCTAGGGGAATCTTGTGGAGGGATAAGAAAATAAGAGTGAAGGGGACCTGGGTGGTTCAGTGGTTGAGCATCTGCCTTTGGCTCAGGTTATGATCCCGGGGTCCTGGGATCGAGTCCTGCATCAGGCTCCCAGCAGGGATATATATAAGTTCCCACATAAGACATTTCTTTTATGGTTCATTCCCAGGGGAATCTGCCCTCTGAGGAACTGCTGTGCTTTGTATGTCCATCTTTTTGACAGCAATAACAGAAGTGATAATCTACCACAGACTCCCTTTCACCTGGCTTCAAGGAAGTTCAGGGCAAAACTCACAGTTCAATTGTAGCACAAATATTAATTCTTTTTTTAAACTGTACATGATTGCAGTCTGCCTCAAATGTTCGAAAAGTCACAGAGTATAATTTATTAAGCACACCTTCACCAAGTCTTATTCTTCTCTGCATTCTCATAGATGAGTTCAAACCATCTATTGCTTGGCAAAAGTCACAAGGATATTTCCATCCCTGTCCACTCAATGCCACATCATTTGTTTTAGCTGCTGGTTTCACTTTTAGTTTTTGGGAGCCACTGAATCACAGGGGTTCGGAGACAGCATGGAAGCCAGTGATCACAACTATAAATCCCCCATCATTGTCGACAAAGGAAATCATCATCCTTCCCGTTGAATTATTCCCACAAAAGAAATTACCCTCCAGCTAACACATGGCCTGTGAAGATAATTTATCTCACACAGACTTGAACAATGGGCACTTCTGGAAAAGATGAACCAGGAGTTAAGTCAGTACATGAAAGCTATTGTCCTGGGAATGATATTGAAGTCCGGTCAGTCCGAACCTGAGGACTCTACTGGTGATGCACATCAAAGGGAGAACCCATGCAAATTTGCATATTGCACACACTGCTTACCGCGTTGAATGTTTTCTGAAAGAGAGATGGAGGGGCAAACCATGCAAGGATTAAGCAGATCTGACATGATTTATTTTTCTTCAACCACAGGTAATTACCCCATATAATTTTCCCATGCATAAATTAAAACTGCATGAATTAACCACAATCCTGGTTTCCCCCATATGATAACTAACACAAAACTGATCAGGGGATACCTTACATGTGGGCGTGGATCAGACAATAATAGTGTTTATGAAAAGGAACGACTGATCCCTTTTTTCCTTTCTTTTTCTCTATTTCCCTCCACCTTTTTGGAGCAGCTCAGATCTCTGGGGCATCGGGAGGGTCAGTCATGTACAATGAGAAAGGAGGCTTGCCAATGACAAGGTGGGATTTATCAGGGTGCACGGTCTACTCGGAGGATTGTACCGGTCCCCTCTCTCTGTTGGGCACCTGTTCAGACACGCTGCTCACCTAACTGGAATCCTGAACCTTTTGGCTGGACAATGTAAAAAAGCTTCCCAGTGATTATAGGAGAATCTCGAGAAGTCTGGTTAATGCCTTGATAGCAACTGACAACCTCAGCCTGAGAACTGCATGGACAGTCTTTGAGGACTGAGTCGCTATGCCAGGTGATCTGGCAATGACAGTCCTGCTGTTATGTTGGGAGACTCAGGCTTCCTGAGCATGCTACCAACTGAGAGTTCCTGTGGGAACTGTGAATTTGGGGTCTTTATGTATTTACATCTGTAGACACAGCCCAGACTCTGATGCCAGATAGCCCGGGTTTAAAACTGTGCTCTGCTTTTATGAGTCTTGTTGGGCCTTATGTCTCTCATCTATAAACTGGAGATGATAATGGGAATGACCTTAGGTCCTTATGAGGACTCAGGATATTGACACAGGTGCCTGACACACTGGAAATGCCATTAAGTGGTAGCTATTATTTTTAAGATTACTATTACAGAAAATGTTTTTATTTAGATTGGGTGTTTCATGATGCAAGGGGGGCTTTATGTCAACATGCAATGTGACATACCTGTACCCTCATCTGTAATTCAGATTTTGCATTTATTTTTAAAAACTGTAATGACTTCAGACACTTCTGTGCCCAGGAAGGCCTGTGCCACACTCAGGACCACGTGATTCACCTACAGGGAAATGATGGAGGGAGGGTCCTTTTTGCTGTATGCAGAATCTACGTGTGCAAGGTCTACCGGGGTCTATTCCTCCCCCACTAGATTGTAAAGGATGAAACTAGTTCCATAAGTCAAAAGCTACACATTTCTTCAATATGTTTTTTTCAGTACCTCGAGCTCAATAACTATACTTCAGATACACAGAAGCATCTTGAGTTAATGCAGCCCCTTAGCCTCCTTCTGCTTTGGCTGGTCTCTTCCATCAGTTGGGGAAAGAATCACTTTGCAACCATCAGAGCCAAAAAATATTACATCTGGAAAATATCTTAATGTGAAGAAACACACACTGAGGATCTTTAAGACAAAACAAAATAAAACAAAACAAAAAAACAAACCCTTGAAAAAGAAACAGCCCATGTCATTTCTACCCTATTTTAGGCCAAAGATCATTATGACAAAACTCAAAGGTCAAACTTTTTTGGAAATGTCATGGGAGCCTGAAACGGGAGCAGTTCCTGACCCTTCTTATGTCATTTTAGGGGCACTGTTTACTTGCAAAATACAGTATCAAGTGGAAAGTATTTAGGTAATTAGAGAAAATAATCAGACTTCAGGCTCTTAGGGAATTTGGATTCAAATAACCCATATCTTGGTGATTGAACGTGGTGGGCAAGCAGAACAAATCACTTCTCCCTCTCTCTATTTTAACATTGTTTGTGCCACAGAGGCCAGCTGAGTGGATATTCTGAGGCTGACAGGCCCCATATGAGGAGTGGAGACACTCAGTGCCGACCCAGCCCCTTATGCACACCAGCACTGTGATCTCGGACAAGCTGCTTCATCTTTCCATTCTGTTTCCCACTCTGGGGAGTGGGAAGTCCTTCTTCTATGGGAGTTACTGGGAGTCCTTCTATGTCACAGGGGTCCATGGTTTCAGTTGGACACGATGTGACAAAAGCTGTTGAAAACTGCAAACATCCACAGACCACATGGCCATATCACCTGGACTAATGTATGACTGCATTCTAGTATCAAGGGGGTCTTGAGCTTGGACTTTGGGAACAATAAACTTAAGGTATCAGGGAAGGAGGCTTGTGCAGAAAAGAAGTGGTAGGAAAACAAAAAAAAGCAATCAGCCTGCAGAGAGAACAGGCTCCAGCGTGTCTGACTGCACCTCGGGGCCCAGGTCCCTGTGGGCCAGCCAGCTACTATTTTGTGTCTTGTTGCCTACCTCCTCAGTGGGTCCTCAATTTGAGGACTCCCCCAGGTCAAGGTTTGCAGCACTTTTACGGGACACACTGAGGCAGCTCTACTTTAAAAAGAAGTTATTTGGAGGGGAGTTACGCCTGGCTGGCTCTGCGTCAGAGGAGCTTATGGCTCTTGTTCTTGGGGTCATGAGTTTAAGCCCCATGTTGGGCATCAAAATTACTTAAATAAATAAATAAATACGTAAATAAATAAATAACTGTAAAAAATAAATAAATAGAAGTTATTTGGATTCTTGCTTATTCACATGTTGGATTAGGTAGTTTGAAACCATTCACTGCTACCAGTTCTATGAAAACAAACAAACCAAAAGTTGCAATGGTTTGCTTCAGATATACACTTTTTAAAAGATTTTTTATTTATTCATTTGAGAGTGAGAGCATGAGCAGGGGGAGGGGCAGAGGGAGAGGGAGAAGCAGGCTCCCTGCTTGCTGTGCAGGGAGTTGGACATGGGGTTTGATCCCAGGACCCTGAGAGCAGGACTGGAGCTGAAGGCAGACACTTAACCGACTGAGACACTCAGGTGCCCCTTTCCGATATACATTTTAAGAATGAGTTTCTTAGGCTGATATTCTACAGGAGAAGGTGGGCTTTTGATTTGGTTATTCTACTACTGACAGCTACCATGCTATTTCTCCAGAGTGAAGAAATGTGACAGGAATAGCACAAGATGATTTTAATTGACCTTTGTTCTGCATCTGACTGTATGGGCCAATCCAGTTATTTATTGCTGCGTGATAAATCATCCCAAAATGTAGTGGCCTAAAACAACAAGTGAGTCAGGAACTGGGAAGGGCTCTCTGCTGGACTATTCTGGCTCAGGGTCTGGTTTGCAGTCCAATGGTGGCTCGACGTGGAGCAGTAGGGTGAGAGGAGCCAGGAGCTGGCCATGCATCTTTCTCTCTTCTTGTAGTCTCCAGCCTATCTATGCGCTCAGCTAGTGTGGGCTTCCTTAAGGTGTAGTAGCTTTGGGAAAGTCAGACAGCTTACTAGCATTCTAGCCAAAAAAGTAGAAGCTGATTTGTTTTTTATGACCTATCTAGCCTTGGAGGTCATGTTTTCTATTAGCATAAAGAGTCACAATTTGAGGGAAGGGAACATAGACTCATAGACCTCATTTCTCCTTGTAAAGAGTCTCAAAGTCACTTTGTAGGAAGGGTATGCTGGATGGATATCCTCTTGAAGACATCTTTGGAAAATATAATCTGCCCTACACACTGACTGTATATAGTTAATAGTTAAGCTATAGCAAACCAACATTTATCCTTGACACTGAAACTTATGTGCAATCTCTCCTTCATACCATCCAGCCAAAGATCTCTAACAAATCAGATGGTAACTTCTAGTATGGGAAATCCGCAGCTATTCTGAGGCCTTCTCTCCTCCCTTCTGTGCTTGAATGACTTAATAACACTTGCTAAACTTCCAAAAAATCTCAGGCATCTACTTCTGTTCTGCCTCATGCTGTAGTCCCTTAGAGCAGGGTGCTCAGGGGTGTGGTGCTTGTGGCTTCCCAGGCTCCCCCGGCTCCCCATGGCAGCTGCACTGGACATCCGTGATTGGCACCTGACATCACTCCAACTGCCTGGGTAAGACACCTTCCGACTGAAGCTCTGGGAGCACACAGCAACATTTCCTAGACGCCCTGCAGCCAGGATCCCACGTGTGACACGTGGGGGGTTCCTCCAGGCACACTTGCAGGAGATTCGAAGGCAGTAGGGACGGGGAGGCTGCACGTATCTGTATCCTATGGTTGCTGTAACAAATTACTACAAACTTAGCAGCTTAAGACAACACACATTTATTATCTTACGGTTCCAGAGATCAGAAGTGTGACATGGGTCCCCCACTGGCTAAACTCAAGGTTTCAGCACACCGTGTTCCCTTCTGGAGGCTTCAGAGAGAGAATCCATTTCGTTGTTTTCCTGGCTTCTGGGGCCACTCACATTCCTGCCGTGTGGCCCCTGGCTTCCATCTTCGAAGCAGGACATGTTATATCTCTCCTAGCCTTCTTCAGTAGCCATATGACCACAGTGGAGAAGCTCCTCCACTTTGAGGGGCCCATGTGATGAGACCCGGCCCACCTAGAGAATCCAGGATAATCTCAAGATACTGGATTTTATTACAGTTGCAAAGTCCCATGTTCGGCGGTTCTGGGGATGAGGATGTGGATATCTTTGGGGAGGTGGACTTTATCTTGCCTGCCGTGCTGTGCTTCTGCTTCTCCATGGTGAGTGCTGGCAAGCAGCCTCCTGGACCACCTGGCTTTTTCTGTGCCAGCTTCCTTACTAGCTGCTTCTTGACCGTGACTGGGGCCAGTGACTTCTCCAATCGGCAGGCAGCTTCTTGATGATTGCTTAGGCAGTGGCTTCATAAGTGACCCAATGGCACAATGTGCCTTTTAAAGTTGTTCTGGAAAGTTCCACCAGGAGTGTGACCCAACACTTTTGTGAGCCATTTTATTTCACATCCTTTCTGCTGAGTGGGTTCTGCTGTCTACACCTGAACCCTGATGCACCTTCTCAGTGCTATCCCTCTGCATGTGTCCCTTTCTCTCTTTTCTAAGCTCTGCTTATTTCTGAGGATGAAGCATCCCTGAGACAACACAACATTAGCTTAGAACTTGGAAATATAAGAATCGTTCCAAAGTGGCCTAAAACCTTATAAACTAGAACCGACAACCTTATAAACTAGAAGTATGGCCTTGCCACTGAAGGGTTACCAGCTGGTAATTGTCCTGGAATCTTCACTTAGAGCACTTAACCTTGAACCTCTGCATACCAGCAGGAAGCCTAGTGTGTGTCACATTAATTAGAAGGTGCAGTTCAAGCCGAGGTGATGTGACTCCAGGCCTTCATATGTAGCAAAAAGCAGGGAAATCCAATGCTATACTGGGAATAACCCTTTGGGAATTGCACTAGCTCCATGAAACTGTCCCTTTGAATTTACTCCTTCCAGCTAGGAGAAGGAAAAAAGCAGGTGTTCTGTTCGTTCATCTGCGTTGCTTTTGTATTTCTAAGGCACCCCCTCCCCCGCCCTGCACTATGCCCCTGCCCTTGCCTCCCATCCAAAAAGCCTCCTAGAGGACAGGAGAGAAGGAAACAAGCTTGAAGAGAATGGGGTCATTGTTCCTTCAGTTCCTTCTGGACAATTTGCTGGAGAAGGAAGAGAGCACCTCTAGGCTAGAGGCAATAAAGATAAGTGGCATATACAAGAAAGAGCTACAGGACATTGTTTGTCTGCACATAGGCTGGTTCTTGGAATGATCACTGTCAGCTTTGTTTTAGCATTCTCAGCATTATTAATAGCCTCGTTTCATAATTGTTCCCAACTGACCTTTGCCAGGCATGCCTCCTCACTGTTCTGAGCTCTCTCACCTTCAGTCTTGGTCTTAAAGCTAAGTCACAGGCAGTTAGCTACTATTTGATGCCTCTTGTTTGCCACAAGCACGTGAGCCCTGAGGATACAGGAACAAGGGAGATGGAGCCTTTGTGTCCTCAGGGAGCTGACATTCTCTCTACTCTTCCCAGAGTGGGGTGAATCTCCCCTTTTCCCTTCCATTCATCTCTACGCCTACAACACCCTCAGGAATGAGATCTCCACCTGCTACTCCGATCACCACCTTCTCCTTCCCCTAACCTAAACCTATGTTCCTTATTTCTAGGGTGACCAGGTAACTTACTGTCCAACCCAGGACATTCTGAGTGAAAGAGGGAGCTATTAATAATTATGCTGCAGCAGCAGATGTACCCAGGACATGTGTGGATAGCACCCTGTTCAACACAAAAGGGTCTTCCCCACTTCTCTTCCAGACTGGGCACTCCCTGGAATCAGTATCTTACACTTTTACATTGAATGAAAAACCTAACTTTGGCCAGATCCCAGAAGAGTGCTCAGTATACTAACAAGTGCTTAAAATGAAAAAAAAAAAAAAAAAATTAGTACTTCCCTACATTACATAATACTGCAGACTTGAACTTCAAATCCACCTCAGAAATAAATATGATTGTTAATCACTATATTATATTTTAGAATGCTAAATGTGTGAAAAATATTCCCTTTGTCTAAGGCTCCTCACTCCTTGGTCTAGCAGAGAGCTCGTTTTGATTTTGTGGAATGTAACACAGACACATTGCATCTCATTTGCTTTCACTGTTTAAAAAAAAATCTAATTTCCTTTTTTAATTAATGTAATGAAGGTGTGAAAATATTCACCTCCACACAGTCCTCATCAGTGTCATGTAAACAATGCACAATAAAATAAATTGGAGTGCTTCTTTTCCTAATGGGTCCAGGGTTTCCTTACTCTGGAGGGTAACCCAGCATCGGGCCATATGTAAAATGATCTTTTCTAGAAAGCCTGCAAAACTCTTGAGAAAAACATCTCTGATTTCTAGGGAATGTTTCCAACTAAATTGGGATGAGTGTACTGTGACCAAAAAAACCCTGGCCATTAACCTAGAGAGGAACTTGGTAGCCGGGAAGAGGATGTGTGGGTGTTTCCAAATTAATTCATCAAAGATAAATGTGTCGAGTGATTTTTTGTTCAGTTGAATAAACTTGAATGCTTCCCTGTAGACAATGGTGAGGTTTTCATTTTCAGGGGTAGAATGTTGTCCCAAGAAACCGCCTGCAAGGATATGACTCCGAAAGTGGAGAGGAATTAAGAGCCAGAGGAGGGCTCCCTCCAGATGAAAGGCAGATACTCTACTTAAAAAAGAAGAAGAAGAAGAAGTGGGGTGCCTAGGTGGCCTAGTTGGCTAAACATCTGCCTTTGGCTAGAGTCATGATCCCAAGGTCCTGGGGTAGAGCCCCTTGCTCAGACTCCTTGCTCAGCAGGGAATCTGCTTCTCTATCTCCCTCTGCCTTCCTCCTGCTCATGCTCCCTTTTCTCTCTGTCTCTCAAATAAATAAAACTGTTAAAGAAAAAGGGGGAGGGGGCGTGTGTATGTGACTCAGTTGGTTAAACTTGGTCGCAGCTCAGGTCTTGATCTCAGGGTGGTGAGTTCAAGCCCCGTGTTGGGCTCCATGCTGGGTGTGGAGCCTACTTAAAAAGAAAAAGAAAGGCCCATAATCGTAATCATTTTCCTTTCTGATTAGATCTTTCTAATAATCACATTGTGGGATGTTTACATGACAACTGCTTTATGACACCATTCCGCGTCCAGATTTGCCCTTGGGGAACCAATTATATGTGCTGCTGGCCTATCTATACCTCCTCTCCCTCCCTCCCTCCCCAATTCCCTTGCTTGTCTGTTTTCAGCTGGTATTCTTTTCTGGTTGAATGGCCACAAACACAAGCTGTCTATCTCCTCTAGCTCATGGAGTTCAGCTTGGCAGATGAACATAACGTTGGTCAAGAAGCTATTCAGAAGCACGAGGCCCTGCTCAGACCACTAGTGCAGAGGAAGCTCAAGTGGAAAGTCAAATCTGCTGTAGCCCCAAGGAGCACCCATTGTGTTCAATAAAATGGACTTTCACTTCTACCACCACTTCCTCCCAAGAAAAGCAAGAAGCTGGTTTTAGACTCCTGACTTATTTTCAGAATGAAAACAAAACAGCTTTATTATTTTTTGCCCCAACCCCCTGAATGCAATGAACAGTAAAATAAAACACTGGTTTGCAAACTCTTCAACCCAAGGGACTATTGTTTGCCTGATCTGATGGATCTGGCCACTTAATTATAAAACGAGCAAGCTGCTCTGCTCACTCTCCGTAACTGCCTTTGTCTGGGTTTTAGTCTCTGACACTGAAAGATGAGCCAATAATCTGTGAATTAAACCAAAATATAACAGAGAAGTGACTCGGTTACATTTAGAAGTCGGCATGTGGTTGGTATCACAGCTGGGCTGTGGGGTTTTACCATAGTAGGGGTGTTTCCATGAAGTGACTCAGATTTAGGGGAGGACACCTGGCAGTCACAGGCAGGGCCCCAAACCCAGGGACTTCAATACTAAAGAGTGGAATTTTTATGCGAGATTAGCTACCAACATGTATAGACATAAATAGCTCCCTCCCAGCCCCTTTGGCTTCTCTAGGTCACCTGTGAAAGGGGATGCGTCTCTTTTCTGCTGGAAGGAATTTAACTTTGCAGTCACCCACAGGAAGGGTTGCCATTTCTGGAATCTGTGTTTGGGTACTCAGAATGCTATGCAAGTCCTTAGTGGATGCTTGCAGTTATTCCTTGCTCTGGCTTAGTATTTCTTTATATTTATACTAAGGATAAAATATGCAAAGGGAAATCTCACACTGGAGTGTCAGAGAAAGAGTGAGGCGACACCAGTTGGTGGGGGGGTCTTTTGGAAAAGCAATATAGGCAGCCTGTGTTTACTGAGCTGATTCTCCAATGGTCCCATTTTCAGATGTTTGGACAACAGACATTTGCTTTACCTTCCCTGAGAAGGGCCAGAATTTGGCAGATTCTCAGCTGAAGGGCAAGCCTAGCAGGAGCACAGGAGGCTTGACCCTGAGGGCTGGGCTGAGAGAAGTGGTGAAGAGGGGGGAGGCCCTCCCCATCCCCACCCTGACTGCTCTTACCCCGCCTAGACACACCCCTGCAATTTGTTCCTACAGAAGGGGAAGGCTACTGGATGCTTCCTAATTAACCGCTGGAGGATAGCCTGGCCATCCTGGTTCCTAGAGGGTTCACGGGGACGCCCCCTGCTTGTGACAGCCGCGGAAACAGAGAGATGAAGACAATGCCGGGATCATGTGTATGCTCCTGGCTGAACTGGCCCAAGGAGGCTGAGAGGAAGGGGGTGAATAAGCGAGTACGGGGCGGGGGGGAGGGGAGGAGACGAGGCACCTTCTCAGAGCCAGAGAAACCGAAGAGAAAACAAAAAGGAAGAAATGATTGCGTGTCCGGTAACAAAGGGGCAGATGCGGACCCCAGGTGCCCAGCCCAGTCCCCTAGAGAGGGCCAACCGCTGGTGCTCTGGGAATGGGGGCAATGGTTGGTCGCTGTCCTAGGATTCCAACCAGGTGCCTGGATCTGAGCGTGCAGAAGGAGGGAGCAGGAGGAAAGACGGCCCCCACGTTTCCTGAGACTGTCATGAGCCCCACAATCAAAAGCTTAAGCACTTCCCCTGGGTCACTCCAGCAACGCGTACGTTTGCGTGTCCCCGGGACGAGAGCCTCGTAAGCCGCCAGACCCCTCTGCAATCCCCGCTCCCCCCAGCAGCCCGGCTCCCTCGGTTTTCCACCGGCTCTGCTGGCCCTCGGGGCGCTGCCACTTGGCACCAGGGATCGCAGGGCGCCGCTGCCACCTTCACATCTGGATGGCCAAGGCTCGCGCAATTCCAGGGAGCACTCGCTCCGCTGTGAACGGACTTGCTCTCTCTGCCCCCCGCGCCCTGGGAGGAGGCGAGGAGGCCACAGCCTCTCGTGGTGACACGAGACCCCTCCCAAGGCACAGAAACTTGCGGGGTGCTCCCGTCCTTGGGTCCTTGGGTGCATCGTCCCTCCCCCCCCCATCCTTACAGACACTGGCCGGCGTCCGCCCGCCTCTTCTCTCCATTGTCATCTCGCCCCCCGCCCCCCCACCTGCGTGGATTTCAGACACGCGGGGAAGAGGCTGGTTCACAGCCAAGTCTCCGGGCAAGGCGAGACCCTGGAGCCCAGGCTCCTGCCCTAGCGGGACCCGGCACCCGAGAACAATGCCGGAGGTCGCTGGGGGGACAGCAGGCCGCCGCCCCCCCCCCCACGCCCGGGAGCACGGGTGGTCGCACCGGTGCGCGTGTGCCCCGGGGCCGCCCCGGGACCCCCGCTCCCCATCCCGCCCGGGCACGACCGACCGCGGGCTCCTCACCACGTCGCGCCCCGTCCCTCGGCGCTCCCGGGCGCCCCCCAGCTCACCGCCTGCACAAGTGCGTGTCCCTTTCGGCGCGGCAACTTGGCGGCCCTCCCCTGTGGGCACCCGCGCGGAGCCTCCGGGGCGCAGGACGCCGAGGGCGCGCGGCCCCACGGCTCCGAACCTGCAACCTCGCCCCCGCCCAGGACGCCCCTCACCCGGGCTGCAGGCGGAATCGGTAGCGAAACAAGGACGCACGAAGGTGCACGTACCTAGAGACGAAGGCTCCTCGGCATGATAAGGGGACACTTGGGCTGTCCGGCGAGTACAAGCCTCCGTGCCCAGGCTGTTCCCGGCAGCCGGGCCCCGGCGTTGCAGACAGCCGAGCTCGGGGGGAGGGGACAGAGGCCGCGGGGCGCAGCAGGGTCCCCGCGCAGACCCCGGCCGCCCTCCCGAGTCCGCTCGCGGCAGCTGGGGGTGGGGGGGCAGCGGCAGGGCCGGCGGAGCCGAGGGGAGCGCGCGGGCGGGGGCGGGGGCGGGGGGCGCGGCGCGGGGGCGGGGGCGGGGGGGGCTGCGGAGACAGCTGCCCGGCTCCCGAGGCTGCCTGTGCGCTCGGCCTCCAGCTGACCGCGGGCGCGCCCGGACCCTCGGCCCCAGCCGCGCCGCAGCTTCCGAGTTATCCGCGGAATTCGCGCTGGGGGTAGAGTGCCCTGGAGGGAGAGGCCAGGGGAGTCCACCAAGACGGGGGATTTGGAAGAGAGGCTCTGCCTTGGAAACCTTGCGCGGGGGCGGCGGCGGTGTGTGCGCGCATGTGTGCGTGCGTGTGTGTGTGTGTGTGTGTGTGCGAGTGTGTGTGCGCGCGCGCGCGTGTAGTTGGGGATGGGGTGAAATTCGTTGTTCAAGGCAAGAGTTGTGCTGGAAAGCACCCCTGGGGAGATCTGCTTTGTGCGGGCACTCCACTAGAGCCCGTTTGGGTGGACAGATCTCGGAATGATAGGGAGAAACGGTTGGGGTGTGTGTGTGTGTGTGTGTGTGTGTGTGTGTGTGTGGTTTTTTTGTTTGGTTTTGGTTTGGTTTTAGTGGATTTGAGCTATACAGAAAGCTTTTCTTTGGGAAAGTGTGGGTCTGACAACACATCCCATCAAGGGTCTTTTGGATGGACACTGTATGAGACTGGGAATCCTTAAGGACCCGCGGACAAGGTCTCTGTCACCTGCTTAGACAGAGAATGTCTGTCTGTCTGCTCTGCTTGGGTTTCCTAATCTATAAAGCCACCAAACTGAATAAACTGTGTATTTAGGATATGTTAAATAAAACGGTACTGTGAATATATCTTCCCACCCTCCACAATGACCCAGCTTGGGATTCTGTAACTGTGTGAGTGGACTGGTAAGAATTGATGAACTTGGACAATGACCCAAAGGGAACATTACAGGAGGCTGTGGCAACACGGGAACACCTGTATCCACTTGTGGCGGGGGACGGTCGGCATCCTCAGCCCCTGAATATGAACAGCTAAAAACATAGCCTGAACAACTAGTGAGTCACAACCCGCCTAAGGATACAACAGGAGCAGAGAGTGCTTTATGTGTTAGAAAGACCTCCCAGAGCAAGCCCCGGTCTCTGCTTGAGACCAGGAAGGGCAGCATGAGTGAGTGCCCTAACAGTCTGAGCCCCTGGTTTTTCAAGACAGCACCTCTCTTTGCCCTCCTTTTAATTTACAAAATTGTTTCTCAGTCTTCCCATGCAAGCATGCCTTTCAGAGGAGAAAATGTGTCAACCATATGATAGGAACATTCCAGGCTGCATGGCCAGTTATTCTTCATATGTTTTCAGTATTGGTATTCTTGTCAATTCGTCAGTCCCTGGTGAGGTTGGTTGGCTTGAGCCAGGCCTTGCTATGCTGAACACTACAGTTCATGGGCTGTCTTCTTATAACCTTGGCTTTGGAGCAGATACTTCATGAGTATGGGATCATTTATTCCTGAGTATAATTCTGCAGTCGGCGTTATTACTCCCATAATGGATGGGAAAACTGAGATTCAAGAGTGACAATGTAACTTGTCCATGGTGTTCTTTTGAACAGCTACATTTGTGACCATTTGCTACACAGGAATAGATAACCAATACAGAAAGCTTCCTCTTTTAGACTATAAATACATTGTGGTCACCCTCCTGCTTAAAACCCTGCATTCCCCATTTATTGGAGAATAAATCCAAACTTCATTTTAATGCTCCAAAGCCCTTCTGGCCTCTTGAGGACCCGCTTCCTCCTCTTTTTTTTTTTTTTAATTTTTATTTATTTATGATAGTCACACACACATACACACACACACAGAGAGAGAGAGAGAGAGAGAGAGGCAGAGACATAGGCAGAGGGAGAAGCAGGCTCCATGCACCGGGAGCCCGACGTGGGATTCGATCCCAGGTCTCCAGGATCGCGCCCTGGGCCAAAGGCAGGCGCTAAACCGCTGCGCCACCCAGGGATCCCATTCCTCCTCTTACTAAGCTCTGACCACGGGGGCTTTCTTTCAATTCTGTAAACATGTGAAGAGAGGTCTTCCTTGGCCACCCTCACCATTGAGTATACCCTTCCCAAAAGTTATTCTTTTTCAAAACCCTACGTCTTTTAGAGCACTAATTGTAAATTGTAATGGTCTTTTTTTTTTTTTGCCTTTTTGCCTTTTTGCCTTTTTGCCTTTTTTGCTTGTTTCTTGTCTCTCTTTCCCTGGACCATGAGATCAGACAGGCAGAGACCTTTTCTGTCTTTAGATACTGTATCCCCAGCACAGGGCAAGGAGTAAGTATCTACCTACTGAGTGAAAGATGAATGAATCCCTCTGTGTGGTTCTAGAGCATTCTTTCTTACTTGATCCTTTTCTTCCCTTGTCAACCCCACCCCCAGCCATTATCCATCTGCATCGCCTTTGCCCATTTCCCAATATGGGAAATTCATCAAGACCCAGTTTAAATACTCTAGGCTATATCTGTTTTTCCCAGACCCCTTGCCCTGCTCTCCTCAGAACCGTTAGAACATCTTAAATCGGGATCCCTGGGTGGCACAGTGGTTTGGCGCCTGCCTTTGGCCCAGGGCGCGATCCTGGAGACCCCAGATCGAATCCCACGTCGGGCTCCCGGTGCATGAAGCCTGCTTCTCCCTCTGCCTCTCTCTCTCTCTCTCTCTCTGTGACTATCATAAATAAATAAAAAAAAATAAAAAAAAAAAAAAAGAACATCTTAAATCTGTTTACCTTACTCTGGAGAAGGAGACCTGGAGAGAAGCACAGATATGCAGTAGAAATTTTGGAAGAAAGGGGTAAAGAGCTACCGCAGATTAGCATCAGTGCAAGGAGGGCCATGTAGAAAAATCCTGGAGGGAGAAGCAGGGCCTAATAATCACCCTGGAGGATGGTAGACTTTCCATTTCCCACTGTATTAGCCTCGAGGGGCTGCTCTAAAGAATACCACAGACTGGGTAGCCTACGGAACAGACACTTATTTTCTCACAGTGCTGGGAGCTGGAAATCCAGGAACAACGTTCTGGCTGCCTTTGTTTCTGGTGAGGGCTCTCTTTCCAGCTTGGCTTGCCAGTGGCCTTCTTGCTACATCCTCACCCAGTGTTTCCCAGTGCACGTGCATAAGGAGAGGGAGTGAGCTCTCTGGTGGCAGCTCTCTTACAAGGACACTAATCCTAGGGCCTCCGGGCCCCACCCTCATGACCTCATTTAACCTTAATTGCTTCCCTACTCCAAATATAGCTGGACTGGGAGTGAGGGCTCTAACATATGAATTTGCAGAAATGCAAACATTTGTTTGCATCCCCAGCACCCACCTTCCCAATTCCACTGCCTTCTGGATGAGGAACGGGATCTGCTGTAGACCTCATCTGAATTTTATGGGAGGGAGGGTGGAGGATTTCATAAGGATCATAGATGATGCCTGGTGCTTTGCTTTACAGACACTGTCTCACCTAAGTCTACTACAATCCCTCTTTTCTTTTCTTCAAAGATTTTTATTTATTTGCAGAGATAGTGCGCAGGAGTAGAAGAAGGGGCAGAGGGAAAAGTAGACACCTCACTGAGCAGAAAGCCTGATGCAGGACTTGATCCCTGGACCCTGAGATCATGACCTGAGCCAAAGGCAGATGCTTAGCCAACTGAACCACCCAGATGCTCTACAATCCCTCTTTCGATTACTGTCCCCACTGGAAAGATAAGAAAACTGATGCTGTCATAGGTTGACAACGTAACGTGTTCATGATCACCGAGATGAAGCTGTTACTCAAAGTCAGAGATGATAAACATTTAAGGCTCTGTTTGCTATAGTACATTCCATTTCCTGGCCTCAGTTTCCCCCATTGGGTTTGGGATATCTTGCTGAGGCTTGGGTAGGAGTATGGGGGCAGGGGTGTGTGCACACAGTGCTGGAGGCCAGGGGACTGAGACAGGCAGGGAGTGGCTCCCAGGCTTCCTGTGAGCTTGCCTCAGTGTCTCAGCCTCAGGATTAAGCTCTAAACAGGAATGAGGTGGCAATGGTAAGTCAGCCAATCCTCCTTGAGCTTTTCCCTCAGGAAAGGAGCATGTAGGGGATACAAGGTGAATACCTAGCAGGGGCTCATTTCCCTCCCTGAACTGGCACCTGGCACAAGGATCCATCCGGAGTGACTTTCTAGACCTTGCCAGTCTCAATAGAGACCCTGCCCTGAGATCAGGTCCATGTACGAGCGAGGGATGGGGCAACACGGACCCCCATAACCAGGACACAATCCTTAGCAGCGTGTCTAGTCCCAATCCCAGAGCCCAGGGTTACACAACCAGAGTCAGCACTAGAACCAAGATCTCCAGGTGCTTAATCCAGAGGACTTCACACTGCTCCTCAAATTACTGCCCCTGCTGTTGTCACCCAAGTCTCCATCCTTGAGTGATTATTTCCCCCCGTCACCTCGCTCTCTGTTATAATACCATGTCCTTCTTTCTAGGTCCCTACTATTGCCTAACCAGGTTTCTTCTTTCTCAAAATTTCCCTGGGCCAGGCATATGGAGACACCTTGGCTGAGCCCTTGTAACCTCATGCAGGGAAACAATGAGGCCCAGAGCCTGTCAGGCATGGGGCAGAGTGTGAGGTGGTAGGGGATGCAGAAGGTGCAGGTATTAGAGACAACTCTGCTGGTTGTGAGATTTTATGTCACCGAGTGGGAAGACATGGTTCTCCCAAAGGAGAAAGAGTGTAATACAAGTCCCCCTGACCCTCCTCCCCAGATTCCAGTCTTAGTTGAAAACACTCCAAGGTAGTGACGTTATTACAACCAAGGGCAGGAGACATAGAGGAAAACATGAAAGTCATGTAACTCATCTCACAGAGCCTGGCATGAGGACAGCCGTACATAACCGAGGTGGGTTTTAAGAAAGAGGAAGTACTATGGTGCTGTGGGAACTGTGATTATTTCTGGTTCCATATAACAGGGTGTTTGAACCTCAGCAGCACTGAAGATGCTCTCTTTCAGTAACAGAATTTTATCCGGCTTTTCTTGCATGGGGATTTATTTAAGCCTGTTTGGGGTTGGCATTGGCCAAGTCAGCCCGCTTGTTCTTTCTGTAGGAGTAGAAGAAGGGGCAATTGATCCTAGTAAATATGCAGTTCCTTAGTGGCAAACAGAAGAGCATCCAAAATGCAACCCATTTATTTTTCTGATTTAGATTTCTTCTATTTAAAGATTTAAATATTTAATACAGACCTTGGAACGTGCCTGAAGACCCACTGCTGTCACAAAGCAGAACTGATGGAAGGTCTCAGATTTGCTTAGATCTAGTGACCCCTATTCATTTATATTTCTATATATTCCTTCTGCCCATGATGCTAGCACATTCTGGCTTCTACTCTTGGTCTAGTGGACTAGTCCTAGGGGTGGCCAGATACAACTGAGATCTAATCTCTTTTCCTAACTATGATGCTTAATATCCATATGGATACCAGATCTAACATCCTGATTTTGAAATTCCTTCTGTACTCTTATGACCTTCCTCTATAGGCATTCGGCCACCCAAGTGCACGGCCAGACCATGGCTTGGAATGCGGCCAGCTCTAAGATTCTTGAACCCTTTCCTTGTACTGTAACTCTTTATCCTCCACCTTGCTTACATCTGCTGAATTCTTTCTTCCCTTTGCTGCTCTGACCAATCTTTCTCTATTTCTTCTTATTTTTAATTTTCTGACTTATGAAGCGCAAAAGGATCACTCAGAGAAGGAGTTTACAATGCAGACCTTTTTTTTTTTTTTTTTAAGATTTTGTTTATTTATTCATGGGAGACACACAGAGAGAGGCAGAGACATAGGCAGAGGGAGCCTGATGTGGGACTCGATCCCAGGACAGGATCATGACCTGAGCCAAAGGCTCAGGACACTGAGCCACCCAGGTGTCCCTAAAATGCAGATCTTGAGTCACCTTTTCTGCCACTCTAAGTCAGTCATTTTAACAAGCACGCTGACAGGTCTGGCACATTTGTCTCAGAAGGTACTTTGGGAAACGCTGGTCTAGATATCATCCAAAGAGGTGCCCAGCCCACTTGGCACTCCAATGCTGCTCCATAAGCCTTTTCAGCACACCCCAGCACCTGCACTTCTGGCTCTAGGTTTAGCTCTTTTGGCTACACTCAGTGTCCAAGGAACAGCCCTGTACACAGTCTCTGATTTGCAGACACTTGGGTTCTATTTTGGTTCTGCCAATAGAAAACTCAGGGCAAATCTCTACCTTTGAAATCTGTGTCCTCACCTGTCAAATGAAGGGTTTGGACAACTTGATTGCCAAGCGTCCTTTGACTCTGACATTTGACAATTCCTGCCTCCACCAGTTTTGTTCAGGCCATTATCACTGCCTGGAAATTCTCTGCTGAGAATTGCCCATTGCTTTTTCTCTGACCTCTGATGTTGGTCTCTAGAAACCCTGCACAGCCAATGAAGCTCTGGTCAAACACTAACTCTTTCATGATGCCTTCCTTGGCCTGCCATGCTCTCCCTGCACTCTCCTATAACTGCCATGTCCCCCTAAGTACAGACCCAGTCCCGTAATTTCCTTCTGTCACAGATACTTGGTATACTTCTCCTCTTTAGTGTATATGTTCCTTGATATCAGAAACTATGCTTAGTGCCACTGACAGTAATGGAAGTTTTATATTAAAGAGTGTAGAGGATAGTCTGCAAATATTGGCTAAATGAGGAATGAGAGCATATCACGTGCCCTGCTGGCTTCTGCCATCTTTTCCCCTGGAAAAAGAGCATAACATGCCTGCATTGATTGACATCAGAGCTGTATGTACAGAAGTATGTTTCAACTTGACAGATGACAGCTGGGTCCTGCTTACTGCTTGCTGAGCTGCTGAGAGCAAGACCTCATTTTCCTTTGCCTGTGCCTGGTGCTGATGATAAGGTTCTCAAGGGAGTAGACATCTCAGGCTGTGGCTTCCTCACCATTGTCACACTATCTGCTTGCACAATGGGAAATGTGTTTGGCCAACACACTTAGCATTTTAGCGTGTCCCAGGAATGAATGTCTCAGGGATGCTGAAATCAGGCCTATCTACTTGAACAAATGATCCCCGTCCTAAACCCCACCTCCACCCCCACTTCCAGTTTCTACACTGAGGGACCTGGAAGACTACATGGGTAAAAGATAGTCCGCAAGAGGTTCAAAGCTGGCAGGAAACAAAATATGCCTTAAACGCTGCCAACAATCCCCATCTATTCAGAAACTTGAGATTGGATTGCTCATACATTATTATTACACTACAGGGAGAGGTCATTTTCTGTACTATCGTTTGGAGCAGCAGTTCCCAATTTTTTGGTCTCAAGACCTATGACACAATAACATAATCTAGACTAGCTATTTGATTTTTCATGTAACAGGTACATGTGAGATATATATATATATGTGTATATATATATCTCATATAATCTAGACTGAACTCTTTTACACTTAAAAAAATTATTAAGGACCTTTGGGAGTATACTCCCAGACACCCCCTTTTGGAACTGATAAAAGAGTGTTGGGAAGCCTCCGAGGTCCTTAGGCCACATGCTGGGAAGTTCTGACCTACTCTGATAAACCCGCAGAATGTTAACTTTGCAAATCCCTATAGCTTATGAACCTTTAAGGCTGAAGGTAAATGGCATAAGTTTAATTCACAAAATATTATTGCAGATGCTAAAATAACTATAGATTTTAAAATGACCATAGGGACTCCAGGGTGGCTCAGTGGTTGAACACCTGTCTTCAGCTCAGGTGAAGGGATCAGAGTCCTGGGATCATCTCCCATAACCCCCACCCCCACTCTCCCGGGAGCCTACTTCTCCCTCTGCCTGTGTCTCTTATGAATAAATAAATAAAATCTTTTAAAAAATTAAAATACAATCATTAAAAATGATTGTAGAAGTAACTGGAAACAGGATATATGTGTAAATACAATGCTTGGTACTTGATAGGTTATAAATTGACTTTGGCTTTATAGTAAATCCATTCCCTTTCCCTCATCAACAGCAGACACATGAAAGAAGAGATTTGTCTGTAGGAATCTCCAAGGTGACTTATTTATACTGTGTCCCCAGGCCTGATGCAGTCCCTGGCTAGCAGGCTAGTCTGCATGACCCCTCCTGTCCATCCTCCAGCTTCCTGTCTCTGTCCTCTGCCCCTGGGGCTACGCTGCCCTGTGATGCCTGGTGGGGTTTTGCCAGTGGGAGCCCAAACAGGGCACAGGTAAAAGGGAAGGGAATGAGGCGAGGATATCCATTCCTCGGTCTGCCCTGGGAGGTCATGCTGGGCTTGCTACATCCCCTTTTAAAAGATAACAGCTTCCCTGTGGTAGCCCTCTGTGCCTCCATCCTGTCGGTTCTAACAACCTCTTTCTCTTCCATCTTCTGGATCCCAGAGTGACCCCACAGAGCCAGGCCCTCTGGCTCTCCTATACTCCACCTACACCTTTGTAAGCCATCTCTTTGTACAGAAAGCTCCCTTGAATTATTCTATGTGGAGGGAGCCATCAGTTTCCTGATAATACTTGATCAATACACATTAATAGCCACCCATTGATTATTGAAAAAATGCAAAATCTGCTTCTCTTCAGTCATTCATATTTTAAAACTCTTCTTTAGGTAACTCTTCACTGTTTTTGTTTTTTTTCTCTCTCTTTTAAAAGATTTTATGTATTTATTTATTTTAGAGAGGGAGCGAGCAGGGAGGAGCAGAGGGAGAGGGAGAGAATCCCCAGCAGACTGCCACTGAGTGCAGAGCCTGATGTGACGCTCAAACTCATGACCCTGAGATCAGGGCCCCGAGCCAAAACCAAAAGTTGGAAGCCTAACCAGCTGAACCCCCCAGATGCCCCTGCTTCTCTTTCTATTTTAGACCAGGGCCATTGTTGCACACAATCCAGCTCTATCCCTTTCCTTCTTACGTCCTCCTGATTACACCGTCTTCCCAAACATCAGTCCCTGCCTAATTCAAAAGATCGAGACTATTAAATTCAGGAGGTGACTTTAGAAGGTATCCCAGGCCCAGAAGCCACATTACTGAACACTTTGTGGCTGGTTGTGAAGCCTCACCATCTTCATGGATGTTATGTTGGAGTCCAATTCAGTCTGAAACAGGAGTCTGCGAGGTGAAGTGATCTGTCACTACTAATCAAGTGAGGCTAGAAGTGAGAGCGAGCTGCAGAGCTCAGTGACAGCTCCATGCACAGGAGGATACCCTGGAACTGGGCGTGGGCTCCTGGGGCTGAGCCCTTCCCTGTGTAGCTGCTGGGGTCCCACTCTGGTGTGGGGACCAGCTGCAGGGCGGGCAGGCTCATGGCCCCTCCCCGAGGCCTGGAAACCACGAGCTACCCTCCTAGTTTCAGGGTCTGGGCCTTTCTTCCTAAATCCCCACTTCACAGCCTCCACCCCCAACTCCACAGACATTTTATGCAAAATCGGTACACTGGAGACAACATCCCTCTTGCTCCCCACTCCCCACCCCTTTTGCTTGGCAGAGGAGACAGTGGAAATCTGACTCCCCAGGCACAGCTTGCTCAACCCACAAAGCCTTCTTTGGTAGTGTGGCACCAGGCCTAGCCCCGTTTCCCGATGTTCCCTCTCTGCTCTCACGTAGTCCATGAGAGGACTCTGGCAGCTTTGGGCGGGAGCTGTGACAACGGGACAGGACGCTGTCACCCTCCATAATTAGCCAGGCAGTGAGGCTGTTGTAATATCCCTGGTTGATGGTGCTCTTGAACCTAATAAATTATTCACGCCACCGAAGTGTAATTGGCTGTCACATTCGAAATAGGTCATTCACACTCAGGCTGCTGGAGGTGAAGACTTCACAGCAACGGTAGCAAATCCACGTGCTTTGGTTTAAGCAAATCTCCAGAGAAAGTGGCTGCTCCAAGCAATCTCCCATTAAATAGCTTTCATCGGATCCTGCTTATGTTTTCATTAGCGGCAGCAGGCCGAGGCTGGAACAGCTGTCTGCTGGCAGGCTTCCATGTGGGGGTGGGGGTGGGGGTGGGGGGTTGGAAGGCTTTGTTCAGCCTCTTCCATCACTGACCCTTCCTCTACGAGTCTCAAAGGGCTCCCTGAGGAAGAAAAATGTGAACATCTGCTCTCGTTTGTTCTTTGCACCCAAGACAGTGGCCAAGTCAGTATGAGGACGGAACCACTGGGCACCGGCAGGTTTTAGAAGCGTGAGTGTACACAGGCTTCTCTGAGAAGTGCCTCTCAGCCCTGGGCACCACGTTCAAAGAGGAATTCAAGGTCAACAGCTGTGGCCGCGTGCCCCTGCGTTTCACATCCTAATCCACAGACGTTCGGCCCTCTTCACTGCTCAGAATACACTTGCCCTCTTGTCGGCAAAGATGTATTATTCAACTCAAGTGCCTGCTGGAATACAAATATTTGACTGGCTATTTTAGTGTTTGGAGAGTTACGTGTTAATATGTTCTTTTAATGGGTTTTGAGGATACCCAAGATTATCTTACAGGAGGAAGAGCAGTTTTCCCCAGGATTAGAATAAAGAAAAGTGGTTGAAGACATAGCTTGAGGGATTTGTGTTAAAATAAAAGTGAATGAGCTGATTGCTAGCTCTTGATGTTAAATGGATGTGGAACAGAAAAGCTGATAAATCTACTTGGGGAAGGGAAAGATGGGAAGCAGTTTAGCAAGTGGACTGACCCCTTGCCTGCCTTCTGTTAGGAAGATAAATCGAAAACCTCTGTAGGTCTCTTCCAGTGGAGATTCTATGAGTGTACAGCCTTGGAGCCAAAGGGCAAGAAATGCAAGAATTTTTACTTGGTGAGCATAGCACCCAATGCAAGAGGCGACGTGAAGATGGAGAGCCATGGATGCTCTTCCACGACTATCAGATTTATCACAATGGTTCTGCCAAAGATATCAAGCTCTCTTCTTCAAATGGGCACCTACAAGAAGCCTGCCCTGCTCATCCAGTCCTTCCCCTCTGCTCTTTCTCTTGATCTCCCTTTAGTGTTCATAAACACTAGGGAACAGCTCACATAAGTCATACAGCCCAGTCTCCATCAGCTAGTGATGAATCTATGAGCAATTTTCACTTGTGTACATGCTGCTCGATCATCAACTGTTGCCACAGATGTTTCCTAAGTGCCCACTGTTGTGCGTGCTTGGAATGGGACTCCATGAAGTCAGCCACTGTGTATATCTAGACTGTAAACAGAACTGTCCCAAACTGGACTCCTGATTACCCATCATGGCCATACTCGGCCCCACCTCCAAGCCCTCTCCTCCAGTAGCCCTCCACATCTCAGAAAAGAACCACATCGTCCTTCCAGATGCTTAGGCCAAAGGCTTGGAGTTATCCTTGGCAATTCCTCCCTACCCTTACTTCCAGAATTACTCAGTGTCAGGCCAGGAAGGGCCTCATCAGCTCCTCCTGGAATATGGCAAGTCCCCCAAGTGGCCTCCTGGCCTTTGTGCTCCACACCCTCATCTTCACTTTCAAGACAGCAGTCAGAAGGATCCTTTAGAAAGGCAAATCAGATTATGTCACTGTGCTCCACACCTACCAGGGTCTTCCCATCTCCCATAGAGCAGAAACTCAAATCTTTCCAATGGCCTGTAAGGCTTTATAAGAGCTGGACCTCCCCCGAAACCTCTCAGATCTCATCTTCCCCTGCTCTCTGTTTGCACACACTGTGCTACAGCCACACAGGCCTCTGGCTCTTCCTGGAACATTCTTCCCCAGGAGTCCAGGTCAGATCTACAGTTTCACCAAGCATTTGGGTATTTATCAGCAAAGCCTTCCCTGGCCATTGTGCCCTATCTTTCTCACCCTGCGCTTAAATTTTCTCCATAATACTTCTTTCCATCTGACACATCTTATTCTTACTTTGTCTACTTTCTATACCCCTCCACTGCAATATAACTTCACAAGGGGAGGGGCTTTGTCATAGTCACTACTCATCCCAGGGGCTGCATAGAACCAAAGCTAGCACATGGTAGACATTCATTAAGTATTCTTTTTCTTTTTTTTCTTAAGATTTTATTTATTTACTTGAGAGAGAGCAAGAGAGCAAGAGCAAAAGCAGGCAGAGGGAGAGGGAGAAGCAGGCTCCCCAATGAGTAGGGATCTCAATATAGTGCAGGGTTTGATCCCAGGACCCTGGGATCATGATCTGAGCTGGAGGTAGAAGCTTAACCGAGTGAGCCACCCAGGAGATCCCAATAAGTATTCTTTAAATGAATGATAAAGTAAATCCTATATCCCTAAATAGTTCATAAGCTTCTGAGGTGGCTGCCTCTTCTGATTATGCTACTCCTTTCTAGAGGAGCTGCAATAGGTGCTCATCTCAAAACATTTATGCAGAGATTCTAAAAACTGATTCCCAACCAGGCATAAATTGGTAAGAATTCCCATACCTAACTCTTACACATCCTGTTATGAAGAACACAGTCTTTCTAAGACTATCAGAAACACCCAGCCATGGTCAGCATGAGCTCCCTGGAGCCACTTCTTTCTCTCCTGGAAATTCAGTTCCCTACTGTTACATTTATGTGGTTCAAGAAAAAGCAACTCTTCTGCAGACTTTCAGCAATGGCCTGGTACTTCTTGTTTTGTGTTTGTTTGTTTGAGTGTAGCTATTCCTAGCTCTTTTTTTAAAAAAAAAAAACGTGAAGATATATGTATATGTCGTAAAATACACATACGATTTACCATCTTCATAATTCTTAAGTATATAGTTCAGTAGTGTTAAATATATTCATGCTGTTCTGTCCCAAATCTCCAGAGCTTTTTCATCTTGCAAAACTGAAACTCTCTACCCTTAAACAACAGCTCCTATTTCCTCCTCTTCCCAACCCTCAGCAACCACCCTTCTGTTTTCTGTTTCCATAATCTGAATACTTTAGATACTTCATAATAGTATTTTAGATACTTCATACTTTTTATTTGTTTTTTGTAACTGGCTTCTTCCAGTGAGTTTAATGACCACAGATTTCCCCCATGTTATAGCAAGTGTCAGAATTTCCTTCCTTTTTATGGCTGAATAATATTCCAATCATAGGTATGGACCACATTTTGCTTGCGCATTTAGCCATTGATGGGTTGCTTGCCTCTTTTGACTATTGTGAATAATGCTGCTATAAGCCTGGGTGTACAAATATCTCTTCAAGACCCTGATTTCAATTCTTTCGAGTATATACCCAGATGTGGAATTTCTGGATCATATGGCAGTGATATTTTTAACTTTTTGAGGAACTGTCATAATGTTTTCCATAGCAGCTGCACCATTTTACATTCTCACCAATCATGGACAATGTTTCTCTGACTCTTTTTAACAACAAGATATTTTCCCCTCCAGAAAGTTAAAACTACTCAAAGATTCCCGATAGAGCTAAACATTCCTGCTATTTCTAATGCTTGGCAACCAGGAGCCAAGTGGCCCCCACTGAATGTGCATAAGTGTGTGCAGCAGTGCCTTTCACTCATTCCTGCATGCCTGTTTTGAAAAAGGTTTCCTTGCCCTTGAATTAACATGCAGGCTAAGTGGACACACAGTAGCCTGCATTACAGACAAAGGGCAGTGGGAAAGAGCCAGCTCTGTTTTGGGCATGATCTAAACTCTGCTAATCCCAAGTAATCTCATGCAAAAGTAATGTATTTCCATTTGTGGTTTCTTTAGATGATTCCCCCTAAAGCCTGGCACCATCACCCCATGGTGAATCGGGAGACTTGGGGTGATATGTGTGGAAGAGCCAAGAAGAGGACTGGAGTCATGCTCACACGTCAGTGGTTCCTTACCAGGAGTTTCCAAGGGCCTCGGACCTGGCACACATGTGAACCAAAATTGTCAATGGGAAGGAAAATCCCTTGAGGTGATGAAGAGGTGTAGGTGGAAAGGACTCTGGACACTACCCTCCTCTTGTGCTTTCTTTTACCTCCTTCATTGGTGGGCTGGGAGAACACGTCCCTAGTCTCACTGTGTCTCCCCACTAAGTGATGTTGTCTTCTCTCCTCCCCAACCCAGGGCACTCTGTCTTTGGTTTTGCTTGGACTGCAGATTTTTCACCATCCTTCCAGTTGGTATTACAGAGCAGTGTCATATGGTGACATGTATTCTCTTAAAAAGAATATTTAAAACAACAATAAGGGGATAAATCTCCTCTTAAGTGGGGATTTAAAAATAAGACCCTCCCAGCAGATGTGAAAAGGGGAAGAGCTGGAGACACGAAACTCTCAATGGCCTCAAGAGGCAAAATGATTTGGAATTTGATAAAGTAGGCCAGGGGTCAGCAGACTTTTTCTATAAAAAGCCAGATAGCAAATATTTTAGGCTTTGTGAACCAAGAGGCAAAAACAAGGAAATTATATAAATACTTCCATATCATGAGAGAAAATAAAATTTCACATATTTTTATTGACAAAATTCAAAATATAATTGGGCACTTTCTCCTTTTTTGGTAATGCTGGCCTGCTTAGGAGAAGAATGGAATTCTTTTTCTTTGGGCTAACATTTTGCATAATTGAAGTCAAGGTTTACTTTTCTCCATCATTAAATCAATTGCAAATGTTCATCTGTAAAGACCATTCTTACCTTTCAGGCTGTGAACAAAAACAGGCAGTGGGCTGAGATTGGCCCTGGGGCCATGGTTTGCCAACTCCTGACTAGGTCAAGAGGGGGCAGAGAGCCACTGACTCACTATATGCCATTCTCAGCAGCGCCCAGAAGGTTGTAAGGCATAGGCACCTGTCTTTTTGGAGTATCATCCATGTTAAGAGGAGACGCTAGGGTTTTTTCCATCCTCTGCTCTGTAGCTTGCGTTGTAAATAACCAGAGGTTATGTTGTCTTTTCTCAGACAGAGGGCAATGCTCCTGACCCACGATCAGCTGTGTCTCCAGGAGTGGGGAGGATTTGGTTGATCCATTGCTAGTGAACCCTGCTACAGCTGGTACAATTTCTGACCTACCGGACCAGTTTTGTGCACTGGTCATAACTTTCATGGAGCTCCAACAAAATGTGTTGATTAGTTCATAGCAGGTTGATCCTATTAACTTGTTCTCTGCCCCATGCAGAAATATTATTAAGCAGCTGAGCTAATATTTGTCCTCGTGTACATGCGTGTGCACATTAGTATATTTACAAACAAATAAAAAATTGTGGTGATCACCACAATTTCATCCAGTAGGTTTTATCATCGAAAATATTTTAAACAACAATGGAAGTAAAAACCATCAAAATACTACGAGAGGGGATATTTTTAGAAGCTTCATTTAAATCTTAATTGTTATCCTTAAATACTGTAACTTGTATATGATTCAAATTTCAATGGGTGTTATCTTTAAATTAGAATTTTTTTTAAAGACTTTATTCACCTATTCATGAGAGACAGAGAGAGAGAGAGAGAGAGAGAGAAGCAGAGACACAGGCAGAGGGAGAAGCAGGCTCCATGCAGAAAGCCTGACGTGGGACTCGATCCCGGGTCTCCAGGATCATGCCCTGGGCCGAACGCAGGTGCTAAACTGTTGAGCCACCCAGGGATCCCATAAATTAGAAATGTTTTAACAAATATAGAAAGCCTAGACTTTCTCAGATTATTGAGATGGGGAGGCAGCAACTGTAGTATGTTTATTGCAAGCAGATATTTACCCAGGAAATAGGGACTGTATGTCATTAAAGATACTGTTAGAGATATGATTCCTGACCTCCAGAATTTCAGACCAAGGCCAGGGGACTCTCTCCACAAGAAAAGTGCCCTGGCATGTATTACTGTTTAATACTCAGATAATTTTCAGAGGGAGACCAGATTGGCTAACAATAAAATATGGGTAGAAAATCACACACCTATTTTGTGCCAAATGATGGGGTTATTCTGAGCTCTCCTTTGGTCACATAGTGGAGATCAGATAGCAGCCAGGCTTGTTTATTCATGAGCCAGATGCACCTTTATATTCCCAGGAAAGCATTTGAAATGAGCAATCTAAATAACTCTGCTCTCCTCAGCTTGTGTCTTTGTTGATCACAGGCCAAGAGTAGGAGAGAGGAATTATATAGACTTGGGAGACTGGGGCAGCTGAGAAAATCAGTTCCATAATAACTGACATTTACATAATAGGCCCTTAATGGTTTTTCATTACCTCATACATTATCTCTTTAACTGCACAGCAATTTTCTCAGGAGGTGACCACCACCACCACCATGACTACCATCATCATCACCAAGACCATGGCAACCACCACCATAACCACCATAATCATCACTACCACTATGACCACCATTATTATCATCATCACTGCTACCATGACCACTATCACCACCAGATGACACCATCATCATCACTATCACCATTGCCATCACCATCACCACCCCAAAATCATTATCACCATAATTATCATCACCCCCATCCCCACCCCCATGGAAGAAGGAAAATGAAGCTTCTGAAGGGTTAGGTAACTTTCCTAACATCAAGATACTAGTAAATTGAAATAGGTCTGTTTTGAGTCTGAATATTTTGCTTTCTTATGCTACCTTTCCTCAGTTTGGAAGTCTGAATGGTAACTATCAAAGATTTAGAAACAATGGTGGCTCTAGAGTTTTTCTAAGGAAAGTATTATAGCAACATGGTCAGAAAAGGGGTTTGGCTCTCTGCTAGAAGATGTTTGCAAAGCAAGATATAACTTTATATACAGAGTGTAAATCATTTGAAATAGCTATGTTTTCTGAAAAAGCTTTTTATTAAGATTTAAAATTCTAACTTATGTTTCAGTTTTTAGGGATACTAACGGAGATTAATTGGGGGCTGAAGCATGTCCCACCTCAAAGACATCCTTAGTACCCCTCAGTATGTAAACCAGAAGTTGAAGGAGAAGAGTTTGTTTTTCCAAATATTTCAGTCATATCATTAATCTGAAAGTAGGTAAAAGTGCCTTCCACCAATTATATCTGCATATTTGATTCTCTGACATACTTTTCTTCACATACCATTTAATCAGTTTGTTGTGCTGATATAAATAGGAAAAAAAATCCCACCGTAGAAAATATTTTCATATTTGCTCCTTCTCAGAGTTTCCTAAATGGCAATTTATAGAAGAAAAAAATATATTCAACCCCTCAGCCAGCTGACTCCATTAGTGATCTGAAAGTCAAGGTACTTTCTTCCTGTTTCTTTGCTGGTTGCATCTTACTTTGAATGGATGGTTTCATATGAAATCTGAAGCCAGGGGGAGGAGGGTCCAGCTGGTTTTCCCTGGTTGCTGTTTGGTATAATATAAATATTTAAATTTTTAACCCCTAGTGATCCAAAGACTAAGAAGGAAAACATTGCAATGAAAAAGACAGCACCATAATCTCATCACTTTTCAGAAGGCGACAATTCTTTCTTCTCTTTCTTTTACTTAAAAATTTTTCCTAGGGCTATGCCTCATTATACAGCTGAAGATGACATACCAGATCTTTTTCTCTGTTTGTCAGGTTATCTATTACTGACAATCTTTACAAAGTTGACACAGTGGTTTTTTTTCTCTCTCAAATTGTTTCCATCATTGATCTTTACAGGTCTTCTGCCTGAAGCATTTATTTGTACAGTGAGGTAAAGCACAAAAAAGTGTAAGATGTGGAAAGTCCACGTGAGAGTGATGGTACTATAAATTATTATTAATTTGCCTTCTGGAGTAAAACTAACCATTATACTCGCCCTTTGCTATCCTAGTGTAGGTCAAAATCTTCCTCTTAAAAATATCTAAAAATGATCAAGTAGATTGTTCTTTCTGGAAGGGAAATTCTAGATGCCCAATGAGATACATTCTGTCTACACAGCACAAAGTGGTTTTTCAGCTTTAATGACCTGGTGTGTCTACCAATGAGGATCAAACACTCTAGATTATCATCAGATCCCTCCCTCATTCCAGGGTGGACACATACTATAGAATCATCACCCTCCCAGTCAGCCAGGTTCATCCACATCTCAGGCTCCCCAGAAGCCAGCCCCCAGGATAGCGTAGAACATACTGAGTGTGTCCAATATCCCAGTAGCACTGGGGTGCCTGGGTGGCTCAGTCGGTTAAGCATCTTCCTTCGAGTCAGGTCATGATCTCAGGGTCACAGGATTTTGAGCACCACATTGGGCTCCCTGCTCAGCAAGGAGTCTGCTTCTCCCTCTCCCTCTGTGCTGTCTCTTAAATAAATAAAATCTTAAAAAAATAAAATAAAATAAAAAACCATCCTACCAGCACCTGCATTTTTGGTTTCACTTTCTTTTCTCCATTTTACTTGCTAGGACCAGTCACTATGTTTTTTTTTTTCCTTCTTCTCTAACTCTTTATCCTTCTGGTAGTTGAAATAGTCATTTCAATTTGACTCAGCCACTACCTTTTCCTTCTCTAAAACCTCTTCTGAAAGCTACTAAATCACAAACATCTTTGTTCAACATCACAGCTGTTTGGCAAACAATCAATAGGCAAAATTTAGCCATCCAAAAATAAATGAGAAGTTGAATAAGCTGACGCTTGCCAAGCACAATAAACCATGTGAGGGAGAGTTAACTGGAGAAACCACATCTCTGATACATATGCTGACTTGAGTAAGTGTAGGGACTTCCATCAAGGAGGGAGGGCAATTCTATCACATTTTGTTTCTCTATTTTGGTCATAACAACTACACATTTCTTCTACTTAAAAACTTTTTTTTTTTTTTTTTTGCCACACATACAGTGGGCACGGTTATACTTTTAGTCCTCATGTCCTATGAAAGATATACTTGAGTGTGTCTTATGCTATTCCTAAAAAGACTTGGCTGGCAGCTCATAAAGATATTAGATAAGCATTTAAAATGTTTTATTTGTTAGTGGGCCCCTTTGGCTTTGGCCTGATCTAAATAGGTCACTCTGAGGTTACACTCGCAGGCTATTAACTGGGGGGGTGGGGGGGTGGGGGGTGGACTCGTAGTTAAAACAGCCTACATAGCTTTAGTGCAATATGCTATTTTAGTTTATGCCCCTGAAATGACACCATCTTTTTGGCACCAGTCAAAGAAAGCTTCCTAGATATCTATGGGAAGGGAATGTTTTGCAATAATCCAAGACATAGGTCGCAGAGGCATGAATTACTGTGGGGAGGTCTGTGTCTGCTCCATAACCTGTGACAAATAAAATAGAGAAAACAACTTTCAAGTAAAGCATTTATCCAGGACTCCAAAGGTTGAAACCTGATCTAAGCAATCTTGGCAAATCACGAAAGCAGAGTGACCAATTGTTTTCAACTCAGGAAACTAGGGCAACCTTTTCCTGTCCATTTTCCAATCCTATTACTTGGGTCTACTTGAGAACTCTAGATATAGATTTTTGGAGAAAGGTTCAACATAGCTAATTATATTTATATGATATATACATATTATATAAATTATTATACCAATTATTATATTTATATGATATGAGTGTGGCATAGTCAAATAAAAAGCTCCAACCTAACCAAGATGCATATTTTTTATTTTATTTATTTATTTGAGAGTGAGCATGAATGGCGGGAGGGGCAGAGGGATAAGCAGACTCTCTGCTGAGTGTAGAGCCTGATTTAGGCTTGACCCCAGGACCTCAAGATCATGACCTGACTCAAAGACAGCTGCTTAACCAACTGAACCACCGAGGCCCCCCTTGTTTTCTCTCTTAACATTTTTTCCATAGAGGATGTGACTTAACTTTTAGGATTTATTGGTTTTGTACCTATTGTTAATCTCTTCATCCTTTCTTCTTTCTTTTAATTTTGGAAAGGGCAAATATAATTCAGGAAACAATGTCAAAATATGCCAGATTAGAATAGAATGCATAATTGTTTGCATATTGAAAAATATTTACCTCGGCTTCATAAGCAGTATAGACAGAAAGTGAGCATCTATTTTACGTATAGTTCTTCGGTTTTCTTTCTTTGACAAATCTTTTGCAGTTTTCTTACTCTCCTCAACTGAACTTCCTTTTTTAAGGGGAAACGTGCTAATTTACTTGGTGTGGGGAAATGAGAGAGGTTTGGTTCAAAGCAAGTGGTATTTTTTTCCTGAGTATCTACTGGTCTAAGGGCACTACTGGTTGATTGCTCTCCCGTTAGCCAGTTCATCCACATCTTGGAGGGCTTCCTCCTTTGGGGAGGTTAAAACAGCTTGCATAGACGCAATGATGCCAGGACAGGAGAAGTGTTCTCATGCTTTGCTGCACTATATCAGCTCCAGAGAACATTTGAAGGTCCGGCAAAAGTTTTGCTATTTCCTGTGGCCTTTCCAGAAGCAAGGTCTTACAAAGCTCGTGAGTGTCCAGGGAATATAGGAGCCTGAGAAATACTCTGCACTCAGAACTTGTGGTGTATTATTATCCTAACCGTTGCACTTGACAGCAGATCACTGAGCAGGGCTGAAAATGGGGCAGTGACTTGTGGCTGCTTTACTGTGTGCCAAGGAGTCATTTTCAGCTGCTGAACCAGCGACCTACCGCCACCTGGGGAACTGTTTCCTCCCACAAACTGACCCTGCTCTGTTCCTGAAGGCTGGCTATGGGCCTCCGGTGCACATGACACTCTTTTGTTTTATTATTCTGATCACCAGCATAATTGTTATAGTTATCCTTACTATTATTGTCCAAACCTGAGGTGCTCTGTGTGTGTGTGTGTGTGTGTGTGTGTGAGAGAGAGAGAGAGAGAGTGAGAGATAGAAAGAGAGAAAGAGACAGAGAGAGAGAGAGGGGGAAAGAGAGAGGATGGAGAGCGGGGGAATAAATATTGGGGTTTCTGGACAGTAGGTGGATGGCTGCTTCTCTCTCTCACTAACCATTTGCAACTCTCCCCTAGAACAAATACAGAGTTACACACCAGTGCTTCTTAATGAACCATAACATTTTCTTTAACCACAGAAAACAATTGCTGAAACAAACAGGATCTCAGAAAGGCAGTTAAAAAATACTGTGAGCATGACTCATTTTTTTTCTCCCCAAATCTTTATGGGGTCCATAAATCTAAATGAACTTATATATACTTTTTTAAGCAAATGGATCTAAATTCTAAATTTGTATTCCCTTAGGGGGAAAGGGTTCTTTAAAAATGTGTCCCTTGCAAGGAAATATGGTTGCCTTAGTAAAAAGCTCCTGGGCATTTTCCTTCCATTATGTTAGAGAAAATGCATTGTACCAAAAGCTTTCTGCTTTCCTAGGCATGGTAAGGGAGCCAAAAGCATGCATGAAACAGAGCAAGCATGAATTCCTCTGGGTAGATCTATGCCACTGTGCAGAGAAGATTAAGTAATAGAATGCTGGAATTTTAAAAAACAAAATCTTATAGAATTGTGTAATCAACCCTCTTGTTTTAGATGAAAGGTGAAGCCCAAGGAGATGACATGACTTGCCCAGACCCTACACCCATATAATGGCAGGGGCTGTGCTCTGATCCAGCTGCTAGCAACTCGTCTGATGCATTTTCATATCGTACCTCTGATCAGTTTTTAACGAAGCTGAAGTTCTGTAAATAAGTCCTATTTTGAATATACTAGGTTAACCCAATCTGTAAAAAAAAATCGTGGGCATCACTTTCTACTCCATAAACCCATTTTTGTTACTATGTAGTAGGAATTGGTATTGATTGAGTGCTTACTATGTTATAGGCACCATTCTAAGCCCTTCCCGGTAACAACATTTAATCTTCACACTGCCTGTGAGGTTTATACTCCATTTTATAAGTAAGCAAACTGAGGCACAGAATGATGAAGGAACCTGCTCACAATCACAGAGTGATTTAAGTGGCAAAGCCCAAGCAGTGTGGACTCTACTGCTGAAGCTCTTGATTGTCTACCCCTAATAGCACTTACTTCAATGAAGCACCAGCCAGACAAGTGCTCACAGAAAAGGGCAAACAGGAGCCATAACTCAGAGAACCAGATAAAAATACACTGGATATTGGACTTTGGGGATTCTTTCTCTCATCTTTGGGGATTAAGTTAAATGAGAAATTCAGTCCAGAAAGTATAAAGCATGGCATGTGTGGAGTGCGATGCAAATATTATGAATCTATTGTGAAGACAATCTGTACAGCCCAACGGGTATTACTGTCCCACTTCAGCGCTGAGAGAACAGAGCAAGTTAAGTAACTTGTATAAGTCACAAAAGTAGTTCCAGGCAGACAAGAATTTGAATCTGAATCTTGTCTGACTCCCAACTTGACTCTTCACCATATCTAGTGAGATTGAAATAATCACCTTAATGATCAGGAATGCTCATGGGAGAGATCCTAGAATTTACCCAGCCCTGCTTTTCTGAGGTCTTACCTCTTCCTGGGGGTGAGGTCACACATCAAACATAGTGTGGAGCATTGGACTATAGATAGCGCTCTTTAGCACCATAGTCAGGCAGCAAAAGAATCCCTTTGGGGGAAAGAAAGGTGGTCTGGGTATTTTGGAGGTTGGGTGAAGAATCACCAGATTGTCCAATTTAGGCTTATCTTCCTAGCTGTGAACATTTTTTTAAGTCCTGAGGGGGTAAATATCTAAGGTCAAACTTCAAGTGGCTCTAAATACCTGTCATCAAGGTCAAGCAACAGATTGAGAATTTGGCAAACACCCATGAAGCTCAAGTAGGTATTCTTAAAACCGATCAGTTATGATAAAACTTCACATTATGAAGTTTTGAAATATTTCTGAGGCCAGAACAAAATAATATAAAGACATTGGAACATTGGTCATGGTAATACCCTAGATGTTTAGGTTGTGAAGGCATCTTATCATGCTATACTCTGTAATTTTTCTTCACTGGATTTGTATTATTTGAGCAGTCACTCAATTTAACTATTGCTCATTAAAAAAAAATTACTTGATTGAGTTTTCAAAAACTTACTAGCTATGGTTTCTTGTGGAAATCAACCAAATTGATGAGGTCCCTGAGTCCAGATTAACATTTACTTAGACAACTTCAAGTTCTAGAAAAGCTCTCTTGCCTATGGTCCCATTTCATTGACAGCATTTGCACAAGACATCTGTAGGTTACTAGATTAGCCACTGAAAATCACAACCCTACAGCCAAATCCTACCCTATAGATCTGCTTGTGCAAAATAAGGGAGAACCACATGGTGCCAGTGGGTATCAGAAGCTAGCATCCCAGCTGGAAGAAACAGAGAGGGCCTGGACATTGGGGTGCCAAACATATCCAAGGAAGATAAAAAGATCCAAAGGGAAAGGGAGAAGGGGAGAGGCAGCTAGTGCAGATGAAAGCAATATGGTATCATAGAGAACCATCCCTGGTCTGTTTGTCCAACTGCTACCCCAGCAGCTCTGCTGTGTGCCAAGCACCATGGCAGGCTTCCCTTAATGTGATAGAAAAGAGAGCACCAAAAAAAAAAAAAAAAAGAAAAGAAAAGAGAGCACCAAAGAGGGACAAGGGGAATAATTTTGCACTAATTTCCTACCCTAAACTAAACATTTGTCTAGTCATGACTTAAAAAAAAAGATATTTGGAGGAACCATTCATTCCTTTGTCTCCCACTTTGCCTTCTAGTCCTTGGGGCTAGATTGATACCCACAACCACTGGGTGCTTTCAAGGTACCCAAGCTGGGCACAAGTTTCAAAGCTAAGTAAAGTAGACCAGAATGGTTCCTGCCAGAAAGATGTTTACCTTCACCAAAAATATCATCCTCTTCCTCGCCCAGGAGCTCCTCCGGGTCCAGATACTGCATGTTGGAGAGAGCAGTCAGAGGGTGACAGCAGAGGTGCAGCAGTTCCCCACTGACAACAGTGCTCCCCGGGCAATTTCCTCTCCCCAGGGCCTCAGGTTGCAAAAGCCCTCAGGGAGGCAGCTTCCTCATCTGCATCTGCCCTCGGAAAGCAGCTTCATTCATACGAATAGGCTTTTGGAGAGTGCATTTCATGTGGGGTAATTCTCACCCCTGAGAAGAAAGAATTTTGGGGGTGAAAGGGGCTGCAGATCTGGCTGGACCTGAACACAGATACCACTTAAAGTCTGAGTGCAATGAATTCTTTCAAGGCCACAACTTTCATATTTTCTTAAAGAGGAAGGCGGGCTTTTAACTTTCTTATGAATTTGAACAGGATGGGTAATGTTGAAAGAGGGTGGGGGGGCGGTTCACATTTCTCTTATCTTGGTTTTGCTTCAACGATAATTTCTCCAAAAGCACAGCAAGCCACTATGCTGCACCAAAGAGGCATTTGGGGTGGGGTGGGGGTGGGGACTGAGCTTCTATTTCACCCTGTAATAGTGGTCTTTTTGCAAACATACTGCATTTGAGGATGCAGCTTTATCAATGTTTAAACAGAGTCTAGCGCATGTGTTGGTTCTTATTGGCTTGTTAATCTATGGTTAAGCCATAGATAACTTGTTTGGGTCAAACAGCTTCCATTTTGCAATTTTGACTCCATCTGGGTCTTTGGACTATCACCAAAGTGGGAAGAAGAAAATGTGTAATGCCAAAGGCAGCTCCTCCCAGAGGGAGGAGTCACCAACCAGGGAACTTCCACAGTAGCATGGGGACTGGCATCCCCATAGGGAATGACCCAAAGTGCTCTAAGCTCCAGATAGCTGTTCAAACACCAATCTCTGAGTGATACTGCAGCTTCATCTGGGGGTTTCCCAGAGCCCTCGGTTGTGTTGTAAAGACCTCACAGGTGGTCAGAAGCTTCGAAAAGGCAAATAATGATAATGGTGAAGAGCTGTTAGCTTCCAGTGTTGACTTCTGGCAACTTTATTAGTAGGTTTTTTGAAAATATATTTTTAATGGGCTTTATCTTTTAGAGCAGTTTTAGGTTCACAGCAAAATTCAGAGGAAGTAACAATTTTCCCATATACTCCCTGCCTGTACACACATACAGCTTCTCCCATTAGCGCCAGCCCCAATCCCAGCATCCACCATCAGAGAGGTGTATTTATGACTAATGAACCTACGCTGGCACATCGCAACCACTCAGAGCTCAGAGTTTACCTTAGGGTTTGCCTTGCGTGTTGTGCACTCTGTGGATTTTGACAAATGGTTAATGACATGTATCCACCATTACGGTATTATACGAAGCAGTTTTGCTGCCCTAAAAACCCTCTGTGCTCTCTCTTCTTCCCTCCCTCCCACCCACTCCCTAGCAATGCTAATCTTTGAAACTGTCTCCATAGTTTTGCCTTTTGCAGAATGTCATGTAGTTGGAATAATACAGAATATAAACTTTTCAGATGGGTTTCTTTCACTTAGTAAGATGCATTTACATGTCTTCTACATTTTTTCCTGCCCTTTTAGATCATTTCTTTTTAGTATTGAATAATATTCCACTGTTTGTATGGACCACAGTTTCTCTATCCATTCATCCACTGTAGGATATCTCAGTTGCTTCCAGTTTGGGCAATTACAAATCAACCTGCCAGAAACATCTATGCACAGGCATTTGGGTGGACATAATTTTCAATTCCATTGGGTCAGTACCAGGAAGCACAACTGCTGGTTGGTCTGATAAGAATATGTTAAATTTTGTAGGAAGCTGCCAAATTGTCTTCGAAAGTGGCTGTGCCATTTTGCATTCCCACCAGCAATGAATGAGAGTTCCTGTCGTCAGCCCAAGAAGAGGAACTGTCCAGCCCCAAAGGTCAATAGCGCCTCTTTTCCACTTGAGAAATATGGAGGGGCAGACAGATGGAGCTGACACCTCCTCTAGCTGTACTGCATCTCCCTTCTTTCTGACCCTCTACCACCATCCCCCACCCTGATTCCCACTCAAATGACTTTTCTGGTCAAGGGTTGTACTTAATTACTTCAATTAAATGAATAAAAAATGAATTGTAAGATAGTGCAGCCACTATGGAATACAGTATGAGGATTCTTCAAAAAATTAAAAATAGAATGACCATATGATGTATCAATCCCAATTCTGGGTTTAGATCCAGAAGAATTGAAAACTGAATCTTGAATTGATACTTGCTCTGCTATGTTCACTGCAGCATTATTCATGATAGGCAAGATGTGGTAGCAAGCTAAATGTCCACCGGCAGATGAATAGATAAAGTATGATATCTATCTATCTATCTATCTATCTATCTATCTATCCATCCATCTATCTATTTCTCCAGTCACATGCTACAACATGGATGAACCTTGAAGACATGATTCTAAATGATATAAGCCAATTGTAAAAAGACAAATACTGCATGATTCCTTTGTGATGTATCTAACGTAATCAAATTTATAGAAACAAAAAAAAAATGTGGTTGCCAGACGCCAAGGGGAGGGGGAATGGGAGCTGCTGTTTGATGGGTATAGAGTCTCAGTCATGCAAATGAGAAAGATCCAGAGATCTACTGCAAAATAATGTGCACCCAGTCAACAGAGCTTAAAAGTTGTTAAATTATTATGAGGGAAAACTTATGTTATCTGTTTTTATCACACACACACACACACACACACACACACACACACACACACACCAGGCCCAAATGCAGGAAATCTGGGTTCGCACTGGCTGGGAGGAACAGAGGGTATCAGTTTTGACTGTTACTACATTTCATATCCATTGTCCCCATGCCCTTTACACTTCACAGCTCAATCATGGACATGCTATTCCCTCACAGATGAAGCAATGGGACTCTGAGAGCTTAAATACTTCTCCTAAGAGCACATAGCTGGCAAGTGGCCCATTTAACTAGCTCCAGCGCTCACCCTGTTACCTCTCATCTAAATAGCTTTATGGGTGACTGCAGATGATCTGGGTCACCACAGCATCCCACTGGCTCCTGGGATCTGTACCACTTCCATCTCCTCCCATCTCAGAGTCACCAGGTACCGTGTTAACCCTGGGGCTCCCAGCCTTTCCATACCAGCAAGTTAGCATGATACCTCTAGGCCTATTTTCTTTCTTCCTTTTTTAAAAAAAATTATTTATTTGACAGAGAGAGAGAAAGAGAAAACATAAGCAGGGGGATTTGCAAGCAAAGGGAGAGGAAGAAGTAGGCCCCCTCAGAGCAGAACCCTGAGATCATGACCCAAGTTGAGGGCAGACGCTTAACAAACTGAGCCACCCAGGTGCCCCTCTATGCCTATTTTTTTAATATCTTCCTGTTATGAGCTTAATTGTGTCTCCCCCCATCCTACCTCATTTCATATGTTGAGGTTCTAACCCCAGCACCTGAGAATGTGATGTTGTTTGGAATTAGGGTCATTGCAGATGTAACTGGTTATGAACAGGTGGGCCTTTAATTCCAATATGAATTGTCCTTATAGAAAGGGGGATTTGCACAGAGACACACACACACAGGGAGAACATCATGTGAAGATGAAGGCAGAAATCTTAAAGCCAAGGAATGCCAAAGACTGTCAACAAACCACAGAAGCAATGGAAGTGGCATGAAACATATTCCCCTCACCTCCTTCAGAAGGAACCAACCCTGCTGACACCTTAGACTTCTAGCCTCAAGAACTTAGAGATGACAAATTTTGGTTATTGAAGGCATCCAGTTTAGGGTCCTTTGTTATAGCAGCCTTAACAAACTAATACACTTCCTCATTTGGTCTGTTGTGAGGATTACATAAGATAATTCCTGTAAAGGAATTGACAGCACAGGGCACACTAAATGCACCCAGTCATAATTCTCCAACTTAAATCTTCCAAAGGGCAGCTTGGGGCCATTTCTCTAATCGAAGCATCAGTAGGTATAGGGAATGAGCAGTCAATGCTCTATACAAAATCTCAACAACTGTTGGTAAGTTCCCTTCAGTCTTGTCTTTTCCCATTTAGGTATTCTAAAAACACAGCTAGCAGACTCAAAAACACCAAACCACTAATGCCACTGAGAACACTTTGAGAACAAGAAATATAGAAAATATGGTCCTTTCTCTCCAAAATTCACACTCATTTTACAGAGATAAGGTGTATACACATGATGTGTTAGCTAAGCTAGTAAACTAGAAGCTACTAGCTAGCTACTAGAAAACTAGTAAACTACAGAGGCAAGTAACAATATGAATAAATTTCAACAGCACAGTGTTTGGGCACCTGGATGTCTCAGTCGGTTTAGCATTTGGCTCTTGATTTTAGCTCAGGTCATGGTCTCAGGGTTGGGATTAAGCCCCATGTTGGGCTCTATGCTCAGAGTGGGGGATGGGGTCTATTTGAGATTTTCTCTCTCCCTCTGCCCCTCCTCCGCCTCTCTAAAATAAATTTAAAAATCTAAAAAAAGAAAAAACAGTGTTGACTAAAATAGCTCAAAAAATATAAATAGTATTATCCTATTTATATAAATGCCAAAAGTAGACAAAGTGGAGAAAATATATAATTAACAGCTAACACTTCTATAATGCCAGGCATAGTTCTAAGTACATTGATTCATTTAATTCTCACCCCAGCCCTGTGAAATTGGTATTATCATCTTCATTTTACTTTCAGGCCCAAGAAGTAAAATGACCCACCCAGGCTCATGCATCCCATGGTGGAGCCAAGATCTGACTCAAGCTCCAGCTTTACCCTCAGCATATTACATGTCTCTCATACGTGTAAAACACAAGGCAGGGCAGAGCTATTTGCAGCTCCCCTGCTGTAAATACTCCAAACCTTTCCTTCCAAGGCTCCCTTCCCTCTCTTTGTCTTCCCAACTTAGGATACATCCACTCATCTTTCAGAGCTTGATCTAAGGGCTACTACCTTCACGAAGCCTTCTCTGACATCCCAGGTGGAAATGCTTGTCCTACTCCCTAGGTCCACCTATCTGTGTACCCATTTCACCCCTGTCCTTCCCTCCTCAAGGGCAGAGTATGTTTCTCCTTAAGCTTTGTATCTCTAGTCTCCTAGGACATTGCCAGAAAGTCATTGATCAATTTGCATTTTTTAAATGAGTAACAATGATGAAATGAATAGCAGAAAGCTCAAGTGTGAATTGAACATAAGAGGGCAAAAATCTTTACTTGGGACTTTATCCTAGAATCTATAGGGGAGAAAAAAAAAAACCCTTTTCCTCTATCCTTTTAGGTCTTTAACTGGGACCTGTGACTTAAATGGACACAAGACAGATTAACAGGAGGAAGGGTGTACACATTTTATTAACATTTCTACATGCAGAGGGGCTTCGCAGAAAAGAAGTCGAAATTCTAGAAAAGTGGTTGACTCATTTTAACGAAGAGCAATAAGCTGTAGATCTTGAGACTATGCACAAAAAAAGGGAAAGTCTGGGCTTCTAGAGGCGGTAAAGTTGGGGGAGGGGACTAGGATGTTTGTGATCAATAAGGACTGTTTAACATCTGTTATGTGTGCTCATCTCACTGTCTCCGAAGATAACAGTGGTTTCAGTGATGAAGAGTCATTCTTCTCCTCATGGTGGGAGAGAACAAACCTTTGCAAAAGGGGAATGCTTGCCCTGCTTTTAGGCAGGAAGAGAGAGGGCAGAGAGCTCTCCTGTGTCTGCTGCTCCTCAATTGCCATCAGCTAAAAATAACCCTAATGCCAACGTGGCATATTTTTGGGAGGCCTATTCCAAGCCTCTTCAAATCTGCACTAGAATACAAAGACCAAGGCTAGGGAAACTCCGTGCACACAGCTAGGCAGCCAGTGAGGGGGAGTTAAAGGGGTGTAGGTTATAGGGAGTAGTTTGACTAACTCCTAAGAAGGGAGTGTGGAACGGAACCAAAGGAGTCCGGTCAGTGACTCCCTTCCTTTTTCAGTGACTGAGGCAAACAACTCTGATTATCGGATCTGGGGTAGAGAACAAAAGTAAGGATGGGCCAGTATGAGCCAAGTATTTCCTGCAAAGACTGTGGCAATCTGGGCTAAGTCTAACAATAGAACCTCATCAAGGTCAAAGGCACAGGAACTTGGCAAAGCTTTTGTACTACTCTGAATAGTTGGTACACATTTTGTGCTATCTTAGGTGTTCATATTTCAAAGACATGCAAGTCCTAGTCCATGCTTTGAGGAACTTTACTCACCGGCTCCTGTGGTCATTCATTCGTTCATTCATTCATTCATTCCATTACTCATCCATCCATCTATCCATTTGAAAAACAATTATAAATGTCTACTATATTTCTAGCACAGTGATTAACATTTAAGTAAATGTATAAGTGACTGGGCAAATGTTGTGCTGAACATATAAAACCCAACACAATATTATTATTTTGTGGTATGATAATTTAGTTTATAATGATCCACTGTTTATTTATTAATTTTAAACACTGTTTGCAGGGCTCACTCTTTTGAAAAAGAAATTTCCATCTGTGAAGTGCTTAAAGGAGGAAACTATACTAGTGGGGTCATGGCATTGTCCAAGGTGGGCTTTCCTTCCAATAGAGGATGAGCTTCACAGTCCTTTCTCTGTCTCTACTTCTGGAGAATTTCCCAGTCCCTATAGAAAATGTTTTTGATTTTTAGATACAAAAAATTCAGAGCAGGGAAACGAATCTGAAATAATTAGGGGTAAAATGTCCATAAACAGAAAGGAGAACCAAGTAGGAGAGAGGAACTGAAACTGTGAGGAGTGGCTGGAATCAAAAAAGAAAAAGAAGGTGAAAAAAACCCACAGAGCCAGAAATAATCTCATCTGTGGGTACCTTTGCCTGTAAAAATGCATTTAAAATGCATCTAACTGCTAAATGCCATGACCAAGGAGCTGGGATTAATGGAGCACCTTTTTTTTGTTGTTTTTAAAGATTTTATTTATTTATTGATAGAATGAGAGAGCACAAGCAAAGGGAGTAGCAGAGGGAGAAGCAGAAACAGGCTCCTCACCTAGCAGGGAACCTGATGTGGGGCTCAATCCCAGAACCCTGAGATCATGCCCTGAGCTGAAGGTAGACGTTTAACCGAATGAACCACCGAGGTGCCCCAGGAACATGGCTTTTCATGATGTTCTTGTTCTCAGGTTGTCCAGAGGAGATACCCAACTTGCAGGATGACAACCCAGAGGCTTTGGAACTCTTCCTACACACATCCCCCAATTTTAGGTGTATCTCTCAGTTGAAGGAATACAATTGAGGCCATTTATGGGATGCTGGGAAGCCTGTAGAAGCCCTGGCTGGTTCTCTTCAGTAGGACTCAGGACAATGAAGATAATTGCCCAGTGACTGCATCTGCTCACTCTGCTCTGGAAGGAGGGAGAAGAGGCCAGCAAAAATGGTCTCTCTGGCAAGACTCACACTGGGTATGGTTTGCAAGGAATAGCCTTGGGCTAAGAGTCTGACTGCTAGGAATAGTTAACCCGCAACTAGTAACTTTTTAAATGGCATAAAAGGCACTGGTTCTGGGATTTGACTAGAATTGAATTTCAATCCTAGCTTTGCTACATCAGCCCTTTGTCTGAAGCTATTGAATTTGTGCAAAATGGAAAAATAATCTGAAGTTCAGTCCTCTCTCTTCAAACTGTCCCAAATTAAAACACAATCTTTATCAATAGCTTGTCTAACTATACAAACACAACTTCAAGACTCAGTCCCTGGTCCGTACCCTCTATCTCAACCAAAGTTATAATCTCAACCAGAATTGTGATAGAATGATCGAAAAATACTTTTGAGTATAAAAATACATTACATTATAAGAAGAGAAATTGTCCCACTCTTGGGCCAAAGAAAAACTTTGGTGTAGTGGAATCAGTATCACCTTCTGCGATGTGATTGAACCTATCTGCCTAACTTACAGTCTTAGAGTGAGCCTAATGATCTTACATTAGAAAGTCTTTAAAAACAGATCCTAATATATTAATGATCATCTAAATACCTTTTCTTTCCTCTATTAAATATCTTACTACTTACAGAGTAGTTACGGTAGCTCTCTCAGGGGTGTTTCTCTTGTGACAAGTATAAAATGAAACGTTGACAATTTATCTGAAAAGTTGCCTTAACAATAAGGATAAAATTCCGCTGGGATGGGGGCAACAAAATGGAAATATGAATTCAGCAAGCAAAAGGAAAAATATAAAACATTTCCAAATCTCAAAGAATATAATCATTTACCTTTTTTATGCGGCTGATGGAGATATATATATTATATTTATTTCATATATCCTTTGTAAATTTTAAAACTTATGACAAAAAATGTATGCAAGGGTACATAGTTTTCCAAAATTTACTTTGGGTTTCAGAAACCTAGACAGTTAAAGACCAATGATGCAGACCCTGCATTAAGCAGAGCAGGATCAGAGCAGGCCCTATAGACCAGGCACCAGGATCAGGGGACCCTGGAAAAGCATTTGGCAGTTGGGGGCCCATGGTGGCTGGATATGGCAGAGGGAAGCCCTGGTATCTCCATCCCTTTGCATGTACTAGCTCTGTGCGTTGTGACCTGTTTTTCTCCTGACCTGTTTCTTCTTAGCCTCAAAATTTCTTCTTTGTGGGGATGGCAACAAAAAGAAGGATTCGAAATTTGGGATTTGTTATGTTCTGATTTGGGCCAAATGTTTTTGAAAACTCTTCCCACCATGGCTTCTTTTTAATATATATGTTTCAGTGACTTCTGATTTCACAGAGGACAGAAAAATAACTTGGGTAAAAAAAGACTTCTCAATGACTCCGTTCCAAAAAAAAAAAGATAGGAAGTGTTACCAATCCATCTATCACAGCCACTAACTCAGGAAATGAAACGGGTGAGCCCTGATCCTCTGCCCTGGCCAACAGTTCCTTCCCAGGGAATCCCAAGGGGGCTGACAAATTTAAAGCATAGCTCCTGGCTAGGTTTGCCAACACTGTTGCAGAACAAACTCAGAAAAACTTGTATAAAAACTCAATAACTCAGTGGAAGGTTTGGAAAAGAGAATGGAAGAGATTAATTTCAGGTACCAGCAGCTGAGGGAGTTGGCTGACTTAAGCCTTAATAACCAACTTCTCTGCCAGCAAGACAGATACTTAGAGTCTTATAGGGAGAGGTTGTGTGTGCAACATATAGGGATATGTGCAAGAGAACAGGCACAGAGCATGTAGTCAAGGGTAGGGATCCATATGTGTTCAGTGCATGATCATGGGCAGAGAAGGGGACAGGTGGGGTGTGGTTTTCTAGGCATTTTGTTGCTATCACGGTTTTTCTGGTCTGGCTCTGGTGGTTGGGAATATCCCAGTCATTGCAAAACACCTTTATTCATGCCTCAAGAAGGTGTGATAAGAAATAAGCACAATGGATTTTAATTAGAGCATTGGTCTTATCTGCTTTTGGTTTTAACTGTTGGTGGTCTATGGTTGAGTAAGAGGGCTTGTTAACAGAAAGAGAGAAAAAAAAAAAACATGAGGGAAGGGCAAGATGTTTTTCTTTTGTAAGGAAAATACAACCAGGCTGCATCTGAGGTTTTTTTTTGTGTGTGTGATGTTAGGGGGTTTACTGCTTGTCTTGTCTGTGTTGTAGGGTTCCATGGGAGAATATCCAGAGACATTCCTGGATTTGAAATTTCAGCCCTCCAGGAAATTCAGAAACTCGGCTCTGGGTGCTGTTTGAACACAGCAGGGTAGAGATGAGTCCTGGACAAGCCCTTAACATGCTGAAACTCTCATCCCCAGGTTCCCAGCCCACCTTGGATGAGCTTCCAACCTGCTTTGTCTGGCACCCAGGGAGACCTGCCTGCATGGAGCCCATTTGGATGGAGCAAATGGAGAATTCTAGACTAAGAGATCTCTAGTCCTCCTTCCTTTTCCGGCAGGCTCCTTCCTCCTTTGTTTGGAAGTATAAATTGCAACAAAGACGATCAGTGAAAACAAGAACCTAGAGTAAAAAAAAAAAAAAAAAAAGACAATGCATGTGTTCTATGCACTGAGTTAGGTCCCAATCCTGCCCCAGAGGGCTTAATGTGCCATCTTTCTCTGACTCTGGCTCTCCAGTATTCCCAGCCTATCATTAACAACAGTGGTATTTAAGCTTTTACCTCTGAAGAACCAGAGTGGCAAAAGCTGCCTTCTTCCCTGAAAAGTGTGGCCAGAGCACACTCCACCAAGCTGGTGAAGAAAGAGGATGATTCAACTCTGACTTTTTGTCATCCAGTGTGCAGTGTGAACAGTGGTGAAAAAGGGAACAATGTTTTCTTCTCTTCCCTCTATGAGAGGAGAGAGGAGAGTAGCCACAGGAGAGGGGGAAGGAGGGAGGGGGAGAGAAGGGGAAAGGGAAGGAAGGAGGGGGAGAGGGAGTGAAGGAAGGGCAGAAAGAGGAGAGAGAGAGGAAGGAAAAAACCAAGGAGCATAAACACAAAGTGGGTTGTTATACTATATGTTGGCAAATTGAATTTAAATGAATGAATGAATGAATGAATGAATGCAAAATAAAGGCAAAGCCAGCAGGTGTGGAGAAGGCCGAGGAGGAGGAGCTCACCCCGCTTCTTTCTCCTGTGATTGTGCCCGGGAGCTTGTAATTATTAAGCAGTCCACATACTTCAAAAAGAAAGAAAGAAAGAAAGAAAGAAAGAAAGAAAGAAAGAAAGAAAGAAAGAAAGAAAGAAAGAAAGAAAGAAAGATCTCCCCCTTGAAGTGTGAGTTCAGGTTGCCCCTGGAGAGACTCTTACTAGCCATGGGTCTTGACTTTGAGGCCCCAGGGTTCCCCTTCCCTCTGCTTCCTCACGCTCTGATCTCTGTCAGCTGAGGGTGTGAAAAACAATCTTTGTTTCATCTCTGCACACCCGTATCAGGCCATCCTCGTTACCTCCTCAAAACAAGACGTTTCCTTTCCTTCCTTTCCTGGAACTCTATCTGGTGTGGCGGCGAGCTGCCGAGTGCCGCCCATCCTCTCGGAGACCACAGCCCAGCGAACCTGGGGACCATGACTCATAAACAAGGGGGCAGACCAGAGTGTGTTGGGGCCACCGGGGAGGAGGAAAGAAAACCAGAAGAAAACCGTCCTGCAGCTTCAGTGGAGGTGAGCAGAAAGCCACCAAGCCTCCAAAAAACCAGCATCACCCCCCCACACCCCAACTCAAACCTTGTGAAACTGTCCTGAGGTTAAAAGCTTTAAAAGTTGTTTCTACTGTGGATTTTAGAGACTCTCTCTGTTCCTGGGGGCACTCAAGAGTTGCAAACCCTAATCCTCACAGGTCCGGCATTAGGGTATGGGGAGGCAGGGGGCATGCAGGGGGCGATTGTGCCCAGCCCTTGGCCTGGAGGTGTCTCTGTGTTTCTTAGGGTGGCCTGAGGTCACGTTTTGTGGAATGCTTGGCTCTGGCTGGCTTTCTGGGGACTCTCAGCTCAGCCTGTAAATAAACTAGCAAATTTGGAGGAAATGGGGCAGGGGTAAGTGAAGGTGAGTGGTAGGTGGGCCTCTTCCAGCATGGACTTGGCAGAAGGCAAATGCACCATACAGGTCGACTTCCCATCTCCCAATATCATGGAAGCCTGTGGTGATGATGGGGCAGGAGTATCACTAACCACCAGGAAGTGACAGGTCCCCAGACCACAGAAGCTGGATAGCAAGAATTCAGGAGGGCAGGATTTTTCCCTTTTCCTTCATGGAAAGGCCCCAGGGTACACGATGGAAAGGGCAGGGGGTACGGCTGGACATATGTCAGAATAATAGAGGAGTTATCTTCTTATAAAATTGCATCCAGTGTTTTAACGAAGTACAGAAATGAGGTATCAAATGTTGTGTGTGGGTGGATGGAGGGATAGAGGGAGCTGAGAGGGGAAGGGGCAGGTTAGGCTCTGCCCTTGCTCCTCTGCCACCATGTGACCTCATGTAAAACCAGCAAATGCACCAGCTGCTCGCCACACCCATGGGGTGGGCAGTTATTTATAGAGTGTAGAAATGTCCCTGGTGCTGAGCAGAGCTCCCCAAGTTCCTGGAATAGCACCTGCCAGCGTTTCTCTCACTGGACAGCTCCTAATAAAAGTTAGGCAAAAATAACCAATATTGATTATAGATTTTAGCTTACAGCAATAATTCTGTTCAGTTCCTCTTTGGACCAGAGAACTCTGTGAGGTGAGAGACTTGGTGATACCAGTCTTTAAAGCAAGGTTCCTTTTCTTTTCCTCCTCCCTCCCTCCTTCACCTCAGGAAGGTCTGGGTCCTGCGTTGGCTCTTGCACCCACCTAGGATCTCATGGTTTACTTCACCATGAGAATATTAATGTCAACAAAGACACATTTCTCCAAAGAGATTTGGGAATGTGTGTCACTTGTTCTTCAGCGATCCTTCTGAGGTAAGAAAGGAAGGGCAGTGTGATTGTCCTCATTTTCTTGATGAGGGGATGAAGGGCGAAAACACTAGATAAGCAGGAGTAGGACATTTGAGATGTGGCTGAGTCGCTGGAGCAAGCGCTTTGCAAGAGCAGGTGAGTCAAGACTGTGGAAATCGTGCCAGGGAGGTTCTTATGTGGATGACTGAAGCGCTCCAGATAAATGAAAGGAAAATGTATTCATGTTAAAAATAAAAAAAGCGGGATCCCTGGGTGGCGCAGCGGTTTGGCGCCTGCCTTTGGCCCAGGGCGTGATCCTGGAGACCCGGGATCGAATCCCACGTCGGGCTCCCGGCATGGAGCCTACTTCTCCCTCTGCCTGTGTCTCTGCCTCTCTCTCTCTCTCTCTCCGTGACTATCATAAATAAATAAAAATTTATTAAAAAAAAAATAAAAAATAAAAAATAAATAAAAAAGCCCCAAAGTGCAGATATCTAACAGGCAAAGGGGCAAAGGACTGGGTGAGGAGGGTTTGCTGCACTGGCACTAATCTTTCAAATCTCTTATTTTCTATGAACTCGGCAGCCTCCCAGAACACAGTCCAGGCATACAACTCAAAGCTGCAAGATCTAGGTCATATTTTGTAGCTTTTCAGCCTGTCTCTCCTACTCAACATTGAGCTCTGTTTGAAGGCAAAGGTCAGGCATGATCTTTGCATATTTGTTTCAGGTTTGATAGGAACCAGCGCTTCATAGACTTTTCTAAATGAATGAGTAACTGAGTCCCTGCAGTGATCTCTCCTCTCCTAGATGATCAGAGGCTGTAGAAGGTTCCTATCAGCATGGAAGTAGGGGAATATAACCGGAGAGAGCATGGGTCTTCACTGGACCTGGGGTGTTATGAGGTTAGGAGCACTGTTTCGCCCTATAAGCTTTCTCCCATCTCCTACTTATGGGTGGAAAAACCGCTAACCCACAGGGCCTGACAGTGGTTTACGGTTTAGGAAGGGTTTGTGTTATTTTCCAAGTAGGCAGACCCCAGGCCCAGAAGAGAGAGAAAAATAGACATTTTCTCATGTAAATCATCTAATTCGTAAGATTTACAATTGAATAGGTGTCCCTACAAGATGCCAACAACCAGAATGTGAGGGGCCTCAAATTTTATTGATATAGGTAAGACTTCATCAGAGAATCCCCTTGAAAGCTGTTTAGTAAGGAATTCCAAAACAAGGTGTTTATAACAATAATAAATGTTTCTCCATCACTTTGTCCCAGGCTTCCACTCCTAGCATTTTCTCTAATTTCTCTCCCTTTTTTAATGCACTAAAAGAAAACTATATAAAAGACTTAAGAGCAACACTTAAACCTGGTATAAGGGAAATTTCATGGGAGAGGACATTATGAAAATTAGATGAGAAAAAGAAGTTCAGACCTGGCTTCTTGGATGATTTTCACTAAGCCCAAGTACACAGAACACAGTGTTAGTAGTAATATTTAGTTCTCTTTTCTTTATACTCCCTGGAGTAAGATGGTGTATGGGAACGGAACTTGTGGTAAAGAAAACCTTGCCACAGAAGGACTCCACCCTTGCTTACCTTCCTCTGGAGCTAGTGTCAATATGTAGTGAATGGTAAACTTGGGCCTTCCTGTATTCTGCACTGTGTGTTGCTACACCACTATCTCCAGTGGAATGAACCAGAATGCAAAATCTATGACTTTTGAAATGTGATGAAGCAACATACAATTCAGAAATAGGGTGACCACATTTTCTGTACTATGTTGCACTCTTTTGCACAACATGTGAGAACACAACATGAGAACCTATGAAGAAGGAAATAGAACAACTGAGGTTGTTGTCTGGGTAGGCTATGTAGAGTAAAGGCAGAACCCTAATACCCCACCTAGCCAACATTCTCTCGTGGCTACTATTCCTGTCTCTAAGCCTACACCACTCCCTTCTATTCCATTATTCTCTCTCATCTTCTATCTGTCCATCCATCCATCCTTCCATCCATCCATCCATCCATCCATCCATCCATCCAATTATCTATCCATCCATCCATCCTCATCCATCTATCCATCCATCTATCCACCTGACTATCCATCTATCCATCCATTTATCCATCCATCCACCTACCCACCATTTATTGGGCACCTTGTCATTCTAGCTGCTGAGAATACAGACATCAGTGCCAAACCAGTAAATGTTAAACCACCAGTTTGTTAATTTTCATAGTGCAAACACCCCTGTCTACCACAGCTGATTTCAAGCTACCAACATTAAATCACTGAACACAAAATTGGGAAGAGATACTCAGGAGCATACAATTATACAGTGTTTCCAACTCACAGGTATAATAGATGTCAGGAACCTCAAGTACACAGATAATTTGTTAAATGTGGTAATTTGGAAGTGACTAGTTCTGAGTATTATTAAGTTTGCTGTCAATATGATTTATTTAACTGTACATTCATAGATTTTAGCTTTAGATATTGGCTGTTTTAACAATCAGCTCACAACATTTCTGAAAATTTAACAAATGGCTCTTGTGAGCAGATATGAGTTGGCTCCAGCACACCCTTGGACAGGGACAAATAATGTATGCTGTCTGCTTTATGAAAATGTTTTACCTACAAATATGACATATACATATGTAAATAAGCAGTAGTCCTCCAATTGATGTGAAAGTGCTGGGCATAGAATTAGCAGGGAAGTAGGGTGCCTGGGTGGATCAGTCAGTTAAGCATCTGACTCTTGATTTTGGCATAGGTCATGATATCAGGGTCACAGGACTTAGCCCTGTATCAGGCTCTACATTGGAGCCTACTTAAGATTCTCTCTTCTTCTGCAGCCCCTCCCCACTCACATGTGTGCATTCTCTCTCTCTCTCTCTCTCTCTCTCTCAAAAACAAAAACAAAAAAAACAAAAACAAGAACTATTTTGGAAACCCCTCAAAATAAAGTCATCTTGAGGACAAGGTGGTGACTTGGACTCAACACAAGCACCTAAGAACACAGAGCAAGGTTGGTTTGAGCTCAGCATGTGGCCCTTTCCAAGTCAAAAACAGTTTTTCTTTGTAGTCAGTGTTTTCAGACCCAGACACCCTAGGACAACTGTCATCCTTGGCGGGATGCTGACTGCAAAAGGGTCAACTCTAACTTGGGAGCTTAAGCCCAAGTATCCCAGAAGGGCAGGTGGGACTGGGCTGAACAAAGACTGCTCGGTGCAACAGAGTCACACCTGTCAAACTGTGCAGGCTCAGTCTTCTGACATCTCATAGCAACAAAATGAATAGCAGACATTGGATTATTAACATTTTCCAAGTTCCATGGTTCCTGGAAATCAATAACAAAACTTATGCCCTTTGAAATGAGAAAGCCACTAAGATTTTTTTGGACACAGATTTTTTTGGTGGCTGGCAAGAATTTGAGGGAGGCTCTCCTAATGTGGCATATGTGGACTTGAACAAATAGCGAAGAAAAAAAAAAAAGAATTAAGAGTTATGACCATTTGGGGGCACTTGGTGGTTTAGTCTGTTGAGCATCTGCCTTTGGCTCGGGTCATGATCTCAGGGTCCTGGGATCAAGCCCCATGATGGGCTCCCTGCTCAGTGGGGAGCCGGCTTCTCCTTCTCCCTATCCTGTCAGTCATGCTCTCCCTTGCTCTCTATCTCAGACAAATGGATAAAGCCTAAAAAAACAAAAAGAGTTATGACCGTTTGTATTCTGACTTGTGGAGAAGATCTTAGGGGACAGACTCTGCCACATATGTGTATATGTGCTAAGAGAAAAAGATGTTGGTCAAAATATTAACAAGAGGTATTGTCAGATGATAATTTTGTGTGTATATGCAAAACCTGAGATCTAAGCTAGATGATAAATTTTGGAAGAAGGATTAACTTTTAGAGATTTGCTTGCATGGTTTAATAATTTCATATATTTTACTGTTAAAAAGTTAATCAATGAACAATATCTGCCAATTGCAAAAAAGGCGAGTAAGTTAAAGAAAGAAACAAAAAAATCCAACCATAATTCAAAGAGCCAGAAATAACTGCTATTAATATTTTGGTGTTTAACCTCTAGACCTTCTGCTAGGCATGATGTATGTCCTTTGACCCTTTCATCAGCCTTGGGGGAATCTGACTCCTGACCTGTCCTTCTGAGTTCTCAGTGGTGGGAGGGGGGTGCAGAAGGCTGTTGCACTGTTATTAAGTTAGGTGTTTTCAGCCTGACTCACAGATTTTTTTTTAACCCAACTCAATTAGCCCTCAATTTTCATTCCCCACAACTATGTTGTAGCTGAAATCATTCTCTCTGTAGCTTACCTCCCACTTCAGAGAAAATACAGACCACCATATGTAATTTTTTGACTTCTGTTGGGACCAAGGGCAGGCTAACTTGAGATGGGCCACTTTCGCATGAACATTATTTTAAGTTAAAAGCAATCCTAACCCAGCAGATTCAGAAAACTCTCTTTACCTCTTTCTCAATTGTCTGCTTTCCAGAGAAGAGAGCTATTAACAAAGATTCCTCTCTACCTAAGAAACTTCTGTACATAACAGGGCACCTGTGTTTTCCAAACACCTCATCTTCCTGCTAACGGTCCTTCTCCCCCTTGGTATCCTCAGAACATTACCCCTCTTTTTAGCTCATATAAGCTTTATTGGCTGTTTTTGGAATTTCCATATCTGTGTGCATTCTCTGTACATATGCTATTAAATTTGATTTTCTCCTGTTAATTTGTCTCATGTCAATTTGATTCTTAATCCACCTGGAAGGACCTCAAAGGGCAGAGGAAATTCTTCCTCCCCAACTCTTCCTTCCCTTCCACCTCTAAATCTGTACCCATCCTTTCTTCCCTCTGCTTCAGATGAGAATCCACCTTTTACTCTGACCAAGGTCCATGCTATTTTTTTAAAACAAAAATAATTCACATTTTTTTTCTGGCTTCACAGGTAATCATATCCTTATTGAAAAATTTAGAAATATAAGAAAACACACAATGGAGAAAATAAAGTCATATATCATTTGACAAGACTTTAAAAGATTTTAAATAGACAGTAACTGCTAACATTGTAAATTCTTTGTTTTTTCCATGCATGATTATATGTATGTGTACATTAAGTATTTTTTATACACTGGAAATTATTCTGTTATACTGTTTCATGCATCTCCCTTTCCTCTTACAATAGATCATGAATATTTTTTGCATGACAGCTACCCTTCTTTTTTTTTTTTTTAACTGCGGGGATGGCAAGAGGGGCAGAGGGTGAAGGGGAGAAAGAATCTCAAGCAGGCTCCATGCCCAGCATAGAGCCCAACACAGGCCTTGATCTTATGACCCTTGAGATCATGACCTGAGCTGCAATCAAGAGTCAGACACTTAACCAACTGAGCCATCCAGGCTCCCCATGGCAAATATTCTACAATTACATAAGACTTTAAAATAATTTTTGTAAGTTAAGAACCACTTTCATAGTTTTTTTTTCTTATCTTAAAAGCAGAGTGTACTATTATAGAATAATTGGAAGATACAGTTAAAAGGAAGAAAAACCTAGATACATAATCCTACCTCTGAGGTATGACCAGCTAACATAATTTTATATAAATCCATCTAATAAAAATAGGCTCAGCCAGGCATCATTCTATATCATTTTTGATATACAAATATTAACCCCATTTAATCTTCATAACACCTGTGTGGTTGCTATTGTGATGATAATCTCCATTTTCCAGATTAAGGGGATTGAGACCAAAAGACGGTAGGTAACCTGTCCAAAGTTACTTAACAGTAAGTAGTAAATTGGGATATGGACCATGGCAGGCTGCCTCCAGAGGCTGGATGCTAACAACTCAGCTATAAAATTCTCAACTTATAGTGAACATCTTTCCATGTTGATAAATATTACTCTCTGTGTCATGCTTATAATGACCTACCATACCTCAAATACTGAATTTTGTTTTTTTTTTAAAGAGACAAAGAGAGAGATTGAGAGAGAGAGAGAGAGGCAGAGACACAGGCAGAGGGAGAAGCAGGCTCCATGCAGGGAGACCGACATGGGACTCGATCCCAGGTCTCCAGGATCATGCCCTGGGCTGAAGGCGGCGCTAAACCACTGAGTCACCCGGGCTGCCCAAATACTGAATTTTGTTTTCTCATGGTTCTTTTGAGATTTTCTTTTCCAATTAATAGTTGCATAGGGAATTACTTTCATGCTATGAATGGATTCTCCCTTCAGCTTTTTCCAAATAGTTAACCAATGATCTAAGTTTTACTTATTGAATTACCTATCCTTTCTCCACTAATTTTAAACTGTTGCCTTTGTTTTGGCTTCTCTCTTCTCTTGCTTTCTTTAGAAACTTGTTTCATTTTGTATCCACTTTTTCCCCTGTGTCTTGAAAATATGAGCTAGCTTTGAGTTACTTATACTTTTGCTTGGTTAATTGATTGATGTAGTTGTTCACTTAACAAAATTTATAGGGGATGCAATAGTGAATAAGATTTTAAAAACTCTCTACTGGGGCTTATAGTCTATAGATGTATATGATACTTTTACAAAACACTTATGTCATACTTATGATGTGCTGGGCACTGCTTTTAGTGAAGTACAAATATTATCCCAGTTAATCCTCATAGCAAGTCTGTCAGGTAGATGCTGTTTTTATCTCCATGTTTCATGTGAGAAAATGAAGCATGGAGAGGTCAAGTAACTTGCCCAAAGCCTCTTAGCAGATAAGTGGAGAGCTGGGGAGATTTGGTAGGTAATTCCAGTTTAATGCAATAAATGTTATTTATCATGAGGTAGATACAGGGTTCTGTGGGAGCTCTTAGCAAGAGCACTTGATGGACAAGTGCTCATGACACTCAGGGAAGAATTTTGTAGGGAGTGGTGCCAAATGATTCCTGAAGAATGAAAAGCAGTAGGCTGGTGAAAGGAACTAGGAGTGTAGGGGTAAGAATATTTAAGCTGGAGAAAGCAGTAATACAAAGGCCTAGAGAAGAGAGAAGGAGAGAATGTTATCTCCTAGAAGCTGAAAGGAATGAAGTGTGGCAGGAATGGAGGGTGGGGTAGGGTGGGTGGGAGGTGTGAAGTCCTAGACACAAGAAGAGCCACTAGTGAGCCCATAGTCTTGTGAGTCACTTGAAGGAATTTTAACTGTAATCTAAATGTAACAGGAATCACTGAAGGGTTTTAAACAGGAGAGGGATTACTCTAGCTGCCACGTGGGACATGGGTATAAGGGTCACAAGGGGGTGGGCAGGACAAAGTGTTGGAGGGGCTCTTCCAACAATCTCAGTGAGAAGTGATGTTGCCTTCAGAGCAGTTGAAATAGGATGGAGAGAAACAAGTGGACTCAGATGCTCCCTCGGAGGAGTTTGACCAGAATGGTGAAGAGGAGGGGAGTCAGTGCTTATGACCTGGCTCTTGACTTAGCCAATAAGTCTTCATCTTATGGCTGTGATGAAAACATGGATCATAAATCGACTAGATCTGATATGCAGAGAAGAAAAGATAACTTGCCTCTGGTCTATCATTATATTCCCATGATTTCTTCCTTTAGCACTCACTAAACCCTCATTGAGGGAGGGCTGCAAAGTTTATAAATATGGCTGATGTTAAGAGTATTATCTCCGGTGGTGGGATTAGGCACAATAATTTTTTTTGAAGCTTTACTGAGATATATGAATATACTCTAAAATTCACCAGGTCAGTGTGTTCAGGTCAGTGGTTTTTAGGTATATTCTGAGTTGTAGAGTTATTTACCACAATCTAACTTTAGAACATTTTCAATACTCAAAAAGAAACTCTGTACCCATTAGTAGTCACTCCCTATTCCAGTTTCCCTACCTCACCCCCCTCACCATCACCTCCAGGCAACCATTAATCTGCTTTCTGTCCCTGGATTTGTCTATTCTGGACATTTCGCATAAATGATGTCATAATATAGTCTTTTGTGGCTTGCTTCTTTCACTTAGCATAATGTTTTCAAGGTCCATCCTTGTTAAAGCATGTGACAGCCCTTCATTTCTTTCAATGGGTGAATAATATCCCATTGTATGGATATACCATGTGTTGTTTAGGCTTTTTCCACTTTTTGGCTCTTAAGCATGAAGCTTCCATGAACACTCATATACAGGTTTTTTGCATAGGCATGTGTTTTCCAAAGCCATTGTGCACTATTTTACATTCCCACCACCAATGTGTGAGGGTTTTAATGTTTTCACATTCTCTTCGACATTTGCTACTGTCTTTTTTACTTTAGCCATTCTGGCAGGTGGGAATTAGTATCTTATTGTAGTCTTTGCTTGCATTTCTCTGATACTAATGATGTTGAACAATTTTTCATGTGCTCATTAGCCATTTACATATCTTCTTTGGGTAAATGTCTCTACAAATTCTTTACTCATTTTTAACTGGGTTATTTATCTTTGTAAGAGGTCTTTATGCATTGTGGATACAAGCCCCTTGACAGATAGGTGATTTGCCAATATTTTCTCCCATTCTGTGGGTTATGCTTTCTTAATGACAACTTTTGATACACAAAATTTAAAATTGATAATATTCAATTTATTTATTTATTTTTTGTTACTTATGCTTCATGAGAAGCCACTGCCTAACCTAAAGTTAGGATTTGCTCCTATGCTTTTTGCTAAAAATTTTATAGTTTTAGGTCTTACATTTAGGCTATAATCCATTTTGAGTTAGTTTTTGCATGTGATATAAAGAAGAGGCTCAAAATCATTCTTTTGATGTGGATATCCAGTTGTGCCAGAACCGTCTGTTGAAAATTTCCCCACTGAGCTGTCTTGGCATGCATAAGTTAAAATTTGTTCTTTATACTTTCCTTTTTTTCCCCCAAAATTACCCCTGCAAAAGGAAGACAGAAAGAAAAAAGAAGACTAAATCCATAATCTTTTTCTTCTTTTTTTTTTACTGGAAGACTCAGTAGGTTTTGCTTGAGTTGGATTTAGCTGGGTATCTTTTCTGACACCAGATCATGCCATCCTTTTATCTTTTGCTCATTATTAAAATAGCCAGTCTTCTCTCAAGTCCTACTGTTTCAGAGTTTGTGACAGAGGAACTATTTGGTGAATGTTAGCTGTACGAGTAAAGTGAAAGCCCCATAAAAACAGCTAAGAATTTACCAAGGACTTTATATGGGAGAAGTTACTCTTGTGCTGGGGCAGGAAACAAATGTAGTTTAGCTGCATAAGTTATTTGGTTATAATGCCAAGGGTTTTATTTTTTTTTAAGTAATTCTCTATGCCCAATGTGGGGCTCAAACTCACGAACTTGAGATCAAAATTACATGTTCCACTGACTGAGCCAGCTGGGTGCCTTAATAATGCTAATTAAAAAAAAAAAAGATTTTATTTATTTATTCATGAGACACACAGAGAGAGGCAAAGACACAGGCAGAGGGAGAAGCAGGCTTTCTGCAGGGAGTCCAATGCAGGACTTGATCCCAGGACCCTGGGATCATGCGCTGAGCTGAAGGTAGATGCTCAACCATTGATCCACCCAGGCATCCCTATAATGCCAATTTTAAAAATTTTTTTCTACCCCTGAAGCTAATAATACATCATATGTTAACTAACTTGAATTTAAATAAAATCCAAAAAAATGTTTTCAAAGTTTATAAAGAAGTACATAATGTTTGGTATTATACATTTGCCAAATGAAACTTTAAAAATACTTAAATCCCTCTGATAACATTGTGGTATGGTCAACTGCATAAGTCTTTTTAATAGAACCCTGGGAATATGAAATATACTATTAATAGTTTCACCCAATAATATTTTTTGGAAAATTACCTATAGAAATATTCTTTTTTTATTAAAGATTTTATTTGTTTACTTATGAGAGACACTCACACACAGAGAGGCAGAGACACAGGCAGAGAGAGAAGCAGTCTCCACGCAGGGAGCCTGACATGGGACTTGATTCTGGGTCTCAAGATCATGCCCTGGACTAAAAGCGATGCTAAACCGCTGAGCCACCTGGCTGTCCACCTACGGAAATATTCTAAGAGAATTTAAAAATACAAATATGTGTTATTTATAGCAGACAAAGATGGAAAAATATTTCAATGCCCAAAAAGCAGAGGATGGATAAACTATTTTTTACAGGAAAGTGCTATGGAACCCTAACTCATAACTATGGTTATTACAGTGTGGTGCAGTAATATGTACAAATGTATATACTAATGTTGAGTTGAGCAAAACAGAGTTTGCATATATTCCTGGATCAAAAATGGTCTAAGGATGGATGGATGCTGACACAGTTCAAAATTAATTTAGCACAATATTGATATCTAGTAGATTTATTCCCCATAGCGCACACACACAAATTTGCTTAAATGTAAAATGAAACTTAAAAGAAACTTTCTGAGACCCAACTTAAACACCTCTGTGTTTCTGCAAAGTATCTTTTTCTTAAATATTTTGTAATTCATTGAGTTCTTATTTTAACATCTGGGGGAAAAGAATAAGTACTTGGAAAGAGGAAATTAAAGATTTTTCAGAATTTCACTGTTGAAATTATCATTCCTGAGGAGGATGACCAATGCCTTCATGAAGCATTTTTCTTTGATGCTTGATGAGGCACACTGAGAATGTATCAGCCCATAATTTGGGTTTAGGAAGAGTAACTTTTGATCTTGGGTATTGGGCGGTGTATTCATTTCCTAGGGCTGCCGGGAACAAAGGACCACAAACTGGGTCGCTCTAAACAACAGAAAGTTATTCTCTCATGGTGCAAGGGGTTAGAAGCTTAAAATGGAGGTGTCAGCAGGGTTGGTTCCATCCGAGGACTCTGCTCCTTGTCTCTTCCTTGCTACTGGTGACAGCTGTCAAGCTTTGGTATACCTTGTCTTGTAGACACATCACTCTAATTTCAGCCTGTGTCTTCCCCTACATTCTCCAAGTCTCTGTGCCTTCTTAAAGGATGCCAGGCATATTGCATGATAGGCTCACCCTTTTCGCCAGTGGCCTCATTTTAACTTCACGAATCACATTTACAATAATACAGTCACATTTCCAACTACAGTGACAATCTGAGGTTGTATGTTAGGACTCCAACAGATCTTTTCAAGGGGACAAAATTCAACCCATAATAGGTGGCCTTGGGGTTCTTTTAATTAATGTACTATTGTGATTAATTCCAGAGCAAAACCTAGGCTTCCCATGAGAGCCCTAGGAGGATCTGCTCAGGAAAGTGGGTGGTAATGGGAGAATGGGATAGATTGCTCTAATAGGGTGTTGACTTTTCTCCCTGAGAGGGCGACCTCACTTCTGGTTGACCATGGACATAATGGTTAAGCCCAATGGGTGAAGATAGAGGCTGGTGTTTTTGTTTGTTTGTTTGTTTTTTTAAGATTTTATTTGTTTATTCATGAGAGACACAGAGAGAGGCAGAGGCACAGGCAGAGGGAGAAGCGGGCTGGGGGACTTGATCCCCGGATCTGGGATCATGACCTGAGCTGAAGGCAGACGCCCAACCACTGAGCCACTCAGAAGTCCCAAGACAGAGGCTGTTGTGTGGGGAATCTCTTGGCTTTATACTTCCAGGACATCAGAGGAATGCTCCTGTCCTCATTACTCCTTCACCTAGACTCCTCACTGGATGAAAAGTATCTTAGCTGATGGGTGCATATGAAAGATGGCTCTGAACATGCTCCAGTGAGCCCCTTCCTCTCCCCATTGGAGCCAACTGCCTGCATGTTGTGTTTTTTTACACACTAAATTGTGCTGTGACAATGTGTCATGGGGGAAGCCAGTGGCTGTCCAGTGCTGCTTTTGACTGGGTGGGTAATCTGCGTCATGCTGACAGGTTGGGATCAGCCTGTCACTTGGTCCACAGATGTAAGCCACTCTTTCTAAACTGGTCTTTACTTACCTACACTGGAAGTGGGTCTGCATTTCAGGTAATCTAGGTGATGTTTGGTTTTCTTCTGCCTACCCCCTTGTGTCTAAATCTCAATTGGTTCCAAATTCAGGGAGAAAAAAGAGATGCCTGTATAGGTTTCCTTGAATTTCCAGAAAAGGATGCCATGATCTTTAGATACACCTTCTACTCTGGAAGAACCAGGCGTGAACTCACAGGTAAGATATGGTGGATGCAGGTGATGAACCTCTAGCTCCCAAGCTCTTCCTCTGTGCACAGTCTGAGGGAGGGGCAGAGTGTGCTGTAGTCTAAAAAAAGGGGTAGCAGGAAGAATAAGGGTCCACTTTGTCCATTTCTAGCTGCTTTTGTGCCCATTTATCAATCAGCAAACATTTAAGGAGAGTCTGGTCTGGGCAAGGCGCCATCCCAGTCCCCGCCAAGAACATAAAGAACCAGAAGGCAAACATGGCCCATCCTCAATGGATTTACAGTCTTGTTGGAGAAACAGGCACATAAAAAAGACAAGTTACATTATAAGACAGGATGTGGTCAGTGCCAGTGAGTTTTAGGGGCAATTAAAGTGCCATAAAAATTCAGAAGAGGAAGAGAACACTTTGGGACACTGTGCTGATAAGAAATTGGGGGGAATACTTGTTGGAGAAGAGAATTTTCCAGGCCGAGAGTACAGTGTGTGAAAAGGTTCAGATTTAGAATTTAGATTAATGATACTTGAGTAAGCACTTTGAGCATCACTTAAGGAGTCTCTGTTTGAAAAGCCAGAGGACAAGGTCGATGCAGTAGGAACGTGGTACTCAGAATGGCAGGCTCAGACACCAACCATGTAGCCTGGACTCTCAGCTCAAACTCTTATGATTGGTGTGCTCCTGGAGCAAGACATGTAATCTCTGCGTGCCTCAGTTTCCTTATCTATGTGTTGGCTGCTATCATAGATGCTGAGCATATGGCAGTTAGGAAAGCCCCTATTTCCTGCTTACTGTAGGCATTGATGGTGTTCTAAGCATTTTTCCAATATTAATTTATTTAATCCATAGGGTAACCCAGTGAGGTGGGTACTTTTATTGGAAAGTGTGATCCAGAGAGGCAAAGCACTGTGGGTAGATCTCACAGCTGAACAAGAAGCAGAGGCAGGTTGCACACTCAATGGTCTGGCACCAGAAGCCCTGCTTTGTGGTCTGGCACCAGAAGCCCTGCTTTGAACTACTGTGCTAACTTACCTTTGAAGTGGAAGGTTGGTTGAAGGGAGGGGCAGGGGGATATGTGATTGCATAGACTGGTAATGACCTTGAGCACCATAAGCAACTGGAATTCTTTCCAGTTTACCACTTTGCTGCTTGAACCAAGTTGTTTTGATTTAAAATGGTTCCATGTGGCCACTGAAGGCCTTGCAGGAGAGATAAGTAAAAACAAACAAACAAAAAAAACAACAACAAAAAAACCCAACTATTTTAAGACTTTTTTTTCCCCTGTGACATAAATTGTGGTTTGAGGAGGAGACAGTTTAGAGATTGGAGGGAGACTCAGTAGAAGGGAATGATAAGCCTGGATCTAGGGCAGGGTTAGAACAGAAAGGAAGCAGCAGAATTGAAAGACACTCCTAAAGGATGAATATTAGGTCTGGGAAAGATGTTTAACACACCAGTCTACCCCAGGATTAGTGCCAGAGACACACAGTGCTGTGGTTTTTAAGGGACTCTGCAATCACTAGCTAATTAATCCATCCCACTGGGAGGCACACTTATCATTAAAAGGAGGCAGCTGATTTCAAAGCTTCATACCCTCCCTTCCCAGCTCAGCTTTCTATTTGGTTTCCAGAGTAATACGGGTTGCCTGAGAGCTGGGAAAAAAGAAACCTCATGTTCGTTTTCTGTAGTGGGTTTTGATCTTGTAGCTGCTTATTTCTTAAGCATTAGGAAAAGGGTACTTTACAGCTGGAATGGGAGATTGTAGACTGGAATGTGTAAAAAGGTGATATGAATCTTCAGGCTGCATTAGCTCTAGGAAGACCTCTCAGTTTAAAGAATGATGTTCATCTTCAAGAGAGAGATTAGAAAGCCAGTAGCTGTATTTGCTTGAGGATGCAAGTGAGATTCAGTGATCTGGAAATGGAAGAATGACTCAAAGTGTTTACTGATCGAGGCCAGGTGGGAAATAATTTGAGCTTCAAATCCCACAGGATTGCCCTTAACCCCCTTTGTTTGGTTGGTATGGAAACTTCAGCAGAGACTCCTTGGTTCTTCACCTCACTTCCCAAACCTACCACACAGGGCAATAATTAGCAAACAACACCAGGAAAAGACAATGCTCATTCTTTTCAGAAAAATTTCAGTACAGTTTAAAATCTCCAGAAAATCCTAAGAACAAATGCAAAAATAGAATACTACACAGCCACTTATGAAATGCGCTAATATGTACATGCCACCACATAAGGCATTTTGCTGGGAAGACCAGGATAAAAATTGTCTTTGATGGAATTTGTATCAGAAAGAAAAGAGGCGAGCTGCAGAAGAGTTTTGCATAGCACAATTCTATTTTCTGTTTTTTAAAAAAGTGTATGTATGTATGTATGTGTGTTTGTGAATGCATGGGAACATCCATGTGTATTTATCTTCCTTGGGATTCATTTAGCTTCTTGGGTAAAATATCCATCTGTTGTGGAAAATTCTCATAGCTTATGTTTTCTTTTTCTAAGTTTTTATTTTGACACGGGGAGTTGCAGAAAATAGTACAAAGAGGTCCTATGTACCCTTCTCCCAATTTCCCCCAGTGGTTACACTTTGCGTTGACTATAGCACACACGCAGTAGCAATAAATCGACATTGGTGCAGGACGTGTGTAGTGTTGTGTTGTTTCATTGGATATTTAGATTCCTGTAACCAAACTGTAGTACCATTCAGTCCCCGTGAAGGCCCCTCTGCTGCTGCCCCTTTGTAGTCACACAGACCTCCCTTCCCCTCCAGTCACTGTTCCTAATCCCTGGCAACCACCAATCTGGCATAAAATGTTTGACAACAGTTGAGAATGTTATATAAATAGACCCACTGTGTGTATCCTTTTGAGATGGCTTTTTTCACTCAACACGTTACCTTGAGATCCATCCAAGTCCTTGGGGCATCAACAGTTCCTTCATTTTACTGCCAAATAGCTATCTATAGTTGGATAAATCATGGCTTAACCACTCACTTAGGACAGACATTGGTTGGTTGTTTCCAGTCCTTGGCTACTACAAATACAGCTGCTACAAACATTCGTGTCTAGGTCAAGTGTGTGAACCTAAATTTTAATTTCTGTGGGATAAATGCTGAGGAGTGGGTCGTATGGCAAGTGTGTTTAGTTTTTTAAGGAAATGTCAAATTAATTTCTGGAGTGGCTGTGTCATTTTATATCCCCACCAGCAGTATGTGAAATACCCAGTTTCTCTACATCTTCACCAACATTTGGCACTGTCAGTTTTTATTTTAGCTGTTCTAATAAATGTATTGTGACATTTCATCTGAGTCTTGCATTTTTACTAATGACAAGTGATGTTGAACACCTTATTGTGTGTTTTTGTTTGCCATCTGTAAATATTTTTGGGTGAAGTAGCTTGTTCAATGTTTGCTGATTTTTAATAGGTTTTAATTTTCTTATTTTTAAGGTTTGAGAATTCTTTGTCCTAGTGATTATCTTTTCTTGTGATTTCATTTATGGAAATTACCTGAGGCTGTGGACAAAGGTGAATTCCTTTAGAACATTGTTTCTGCCAGGTACCTGGAGTCACAATCAGCTTTGACTCTTCTAAATTAAATTCTTGGGCTTGAGGGATTTTGGTACCTCCAGGTGCTATGAATTTTTCCTGCCAACCCTTATTAGGACCAGCTTCTGGTTCTAAATTCTCATTTTTTTTCTTTCCTCTTGTAGGTTTCAAGGCTGGACATAATCCCTAGTCTAGGCAGGTATGGGTATGGGGATAGGATTGGGGGCCTGGTTTATTTCTAATTCCCTCTTATGTTGAGAGTGAATCCTTTGGGATCCCAGCTTTATATGGGGTGGAGTTGGGTGGGGAGAGATCTGTTAAATCTTGGGCAGGCCCTGGGTTTTGTTTTTTGTGCGAATATATTTTTTTCCTTAGATAATTTTTTCTTTTATTATTTTATTATTTTTTATTTTTTTGATAATTTTTTCAATCATGAGATTATTGGAGATAAGATTCAACTTTCTTTATATATCTTTTCAATCTTTAAAATTAATAAAAATGTTAAAATGAAACAAATTTTCAAAATGTGAAATAAAACAAACCTGAAATACTTTTTTTAAAGGTAACATTAATGAGAGAACATAGTTACATATCCAACTGTGTGTATTTAAATTTCCTACTTAATAAATAGCTATCAGTAGGGCAATTCTAAGGGATCAGAAATCTTCTTTTGGTAAATGTTTCTATTAAAGAGTAGAGGCTTGGGATGCCTGGGTGGCTCAGCGGTTGAGCGTCTGCCTTTGGTTCAGAGCGTGATCCCGGGGTCCTGCGATCAAGTTCCACATCGGGCTCCCCACAGGGAGCCTGCTTCTCCCTCTGCCTATATCTCTGCCTCTCTCTCTCTGAGCCTCTCATGAATAAATAAATAAAATCTTAAAAAAAAAAAAAGAGTAGAGGCGCACCTGTCTAGCACAGTCAGTAGAGCATGTGACTCTTGATCTTGGAGTTGTAAGTCTGAGTTGGGTGTAGAGATTACTTAAAAAATAAAATGTTTTAAAAAAGGTAAAAAGTAGAAAACACCTGAAGTCTGAGGTCATTCTGTAGAGGAAGAGACAATCTTATGAAGGAGGCAGTCTTACAGAAAAAGGGAGTGTTGCTCTTGTACTGGTGAGCATAGCTACCCACCAAGGAAAAGTATGTATTATTTTCCTCTGGCTGTGGTAACAAATTATCACCAACTTAGTGGCTTAAGACAACACAAATGTCTTATTTTATAGTTCTGGAGGTCTGAAGCCTGAATTGGATCTTACCATGCTGAGAGCAAGCTGTCAGCAGAGCCACGTTCCTTCTGCAGTCTCCAGGAGATAAGCAGTTCGCTTGCCTTCCCCAGTTTCTGGAGGCTGCCTATGTTCCTTGGCTTATGGGCTTCTTCTGTCTTCCAAGCCAGCAGTGGGTCTCATAAGATATTCCAGGATAACTTCCCCATCTCAAGGTCAGCTGATTAACATCCTTGATTCTCTCTGCAATTGTAATTCCCCCTTACCATGCAACGAAACATATTCACAGTTCTTGTGAAGGTTAAGACGTGAACATCTTTGGGGAGGGGCACTATCCTGCCTAGCTTAGAGGGAGAAGCTTTTAGGTCATTTGGTCTAATTAAGACAGTGAATGCTTTTACAATTACCTGCAGATCTGTGAAGCAAAACACACAGAAATCCATATACAGCTAATGAATTACTATAAGGCAAATACTACTGTAAATCTTCCCTAGGTTTGGAAGCCAAACTTTGACAGCTCCCCTGTTGAAGTATCTGTGTGCCCTGTCCCCATCCCCATCGGTACTTTCAAAGTTACATATAATGTGGTAGACACAACACTCCATAAATTAATTTTTGTGCATCTTACAAGGGTTTCAAACCCTAGACATTTGTAGGATCTCAGATTATGAAAATGGAATGAACTTCATCCCTTGAAACTTGCACAAAATTAACTGTGGTAGGAAAGGGGTTGCCTCATGTACAGAAACAGAGTGGGATTGGGTGAAAAGCATTAAAGGGAGTATAAAAATCTTTCTTTTCCCTTCCTTGGCTCTGGTCCAGTTTCTTTTCTTTACATACAATTTCTTCTCAAAGAAGGAGCTGAGGCTGTGAAACTATGTTTTCCATCTGAGGCTCTCTTTCCTTTAAATATGATGCTCCAGATCTCGACCTGGGGGCCCGGAAGCATCAATCAATTTATATGGGGGCCATATAAATCATTAGGACAGAGTGCTATCAAGCTGTCTGCAGGACCTGAGCTAATGCATCCTGCAAAGCTCTTTATATAACAATAATACTAATAATAATAGAATTAAGCTATATATGTAATTGAATGATTCTGGGAATAAAATAGTCATTGAGGCAATTTCTGGGGGGCAATGAGAGCATTATGTTTCATATTTGAGCTACTGAAGTAAGTCAACACTTGGGAAATCACAAACCAGATTTGCATGGAGTTTTACTGAGTCTCATCATCCTTATTAATATGGTATTACATTTACAAAATTACCAAATCCTAGCCCCAAAATGTTTTAATACTGTGTTTTTGATCCCTGTATCAGACAGCTGGGATGCCACGTGTTGAGGCCTTGCCAAGTTGGGAAATTATACATTTGATGATTATGAAATTGGTCTTGATTGATTTAATCACTGTAATCATTGGCATTGTGCAGATATGCAACCGGGAAGTTTTCATTCCAACAATTACGCACGATGAAGTCACGTTATGTGGGAAGCTCATCCCTGTGTTTATTTCTGTCTAAATGGGAAGAAGGATGAAGAGAGAGCAAGGCATGATCCAGGGTATGGCACTGCCGGGTGAACCCGCATTATGCAGCCAGGGAAGACAGGGTCAAGTAATGAGCTCAATGCAGTCCCTGTGGTATACCTGGTTTCCTCTGGATTTGGCCAGGGCAAAGAAGTTGTATCTAATTAAATAGATACTTAAGTTATTATCCCTCAAGAGGATTAACAGGCAGAGTATCTGGCATGTGGTAGGAACTCCATAGATTTTAGTTTCTTTCCCCATGACATCTTTTAAGGGGGTGGAGGGTGGTGTGGAGTGATGGGGCTATTCTTTCTTTATAACTACCCCTCACCCTAAATCCCCTAGTGGTGGGCCGGAGGGAAGCCGGAGTGCCTTCCTCCCTCCTAGTTCTATAGATTAATTCAAGTTGCTGACCAAACAAAGGAGTGAGTGTCTCCTCATTGGGAATTAGGGGAGCCGGTCAGTTTGGGGGGACGGTCGTGAATAGAGCCAGCAGAGCCTAAAGCATTCTCATCATTATTGTATCTCAGAACTCTGACTAGGGAAGGAGTATGATGCAGGTTGGAAAATCCACTCAGTTTCACAGAATTCTGGATCGTGAAGTGGAAGGAGGTGGTGTGTGGGAGTGTAGAAGTGACAAAGAAGAGAGAAGGATCTGAGGAGAAATTTGGTTTACGCTCCTGTCCAAGTGCAGAATAGTGGGAAAAGACACACTGTCCACTGCTGCCACACGCAGAACCAAAGCATGGAAGGAGGAAGGAGGGGGGATCCCTGGGTGGCTCAGTGGTTTGGCGCCTGCCTTTGGCCCAGGGCACAATCCTGGAGCCCCAGGATCGAGTCCCACTTCGGGCTCCCAGCGTGGAGCCTGCTTCTCCCTCCTCCTGTGTCTCTGCCTCTCTCTCTCTCTCTGTCTATCATAAATAAATAAATAAATAAATAAATAAATAAATAAATCTTTAAAAAAAAAGGAAGGAGGAAGGAGGACTTTGGAGACCATGAGCTCCAAGCCCTTCATTCTGCTGGTGAAGAATTGGGACCTGGTGAGGGTGACCATGATCATGTGGCTAGTGAGAAGGCAAATGGCCCCCGCAATGCAGGCTTCATGCTGTGTCCTGTACAGACATCCCAGGTGGGTGGCTCGCTTCACTTAAAAATCCATTTATAACATAATTGGCCCCTCTTCTAACTGGGCTCAAGCTTCCATTAGGGCAGAAGTTACTGGAGGAATATAACAAATATATTAGTTGTTTTCTTGTGAGATAATATACTCTCTGGTTTAATCATCCAGATAGCCCTGTATGGTAACTATGTTCATTCACTGTTGTCTTTTATGGGTGAGGAGATTGAGGTTTAAGAGATGTTATGTGATTTAGAGATTAAATGGGTGGGACTAGAGCCCAGGTCCTTAGATACTAGACCCGGGGCCACCCATCTCGGGTGGAAGACCCCAATCCTGCCACAGGCACTGAACTTATGTCCATCACACCATGGTCCCTCTGCATCAAAGGCAGATTTCAGTTGCCTTGCATGCATCTGACAAGGATTTTGAGGCCTATTCTGCCTGGGGGAACATCTTTGGGGTATTTTTAGCATCTGCTCCTGATGGTGTGGCTCCCTGATAAGGACAAGCACCATCTACACCCAGCCTCCAGCCAGAGGACTCATGGATCAGAACCTCATTCTGTAACAAATCACCGTGGTTTCCACTGTAAGGAGAATGGTTCTCAGCTGGGCCAATTGTGCTGCCAGGGACATTTGGCAATGTCCAGAGACATTTTTCATGTCCACATGAATAACATCCAGTGTATTGAGATTGGAAGAGAGACTGGTGAGACACTGTGAGTGCCTATTTAAAGAACAGTAGGGCAGGAAGAAGGGAGGAAATTTTGAAGTCAAGAGATATTGTACTGATTTTCAGTAAGGGCCAAAAAGAGTACATTTTCATTGAGTTTCTGGTGTTTTTGAATAGTGGTTAAGAGCTCGTACTCTGTGCTCAGACAGCCTGGGTTTGAATTCTGGGATTACCATCAACTGACTATGTGATCTTGGGCAAACTGCTGTAGCTTCTCAAAGCCTCAGTTTCCCCATCTGAAAATGGGGGCCATGATCATACTCACGTCATTGTGCTAGTGTGACAGAGTTCCAGAACAGTGCCTGGAGCATGATCAGGGCTAGCTGTGACCAACTTGTTGCTATTATTGTTTTGGAAATAGTTGTTGGGCAAAATACTAAAATAGGCTACTAAGGGGATGATCCACAGAGACTTAGAAGCAGCAGCAAAGACCATTAGTGAAGATGGTGCTCATCATAGTTAATAACAGGTTCAATACAGACTCCTTCCATTCAGAGCGGACGCTGGCCATGGCGATGATGTGGGCTCATCGGCAACAAGCCTACCTAACGTCACTGCTTTATTAGCCTGAGAGACTCAGATTAGGTAGGTCAGAGGACATGTGGCATTCGGGTTCAGCAAGTCACCAACAAGCACTTTGAAGATAGCCCCATGCACAAGGTGAAAACATGTGCACTGATACAGGGATGACTGAGCTGGTTATGACAGGCTGAACTGGCAGCCTGCTGTGGCTCTTTCCTATTACTGGGCCTTTCAACATTTTAATCACTAGTTTAGAATGTATATTTTGTGAATTTATTTTTGGCAGCATTATTTTTCTCCCTATGCATTGTTAAGAGAAAGCTCAGGATACAAAAGATGAAAGCAGTGCTTCTCTGATTGAAGGGCTGAGGGACACTGGAGACACTTCATTTCCTGAAGCAGCTGTGGAAAGCTTGAGGACTCTGAGCTAGATGGAATCACAGAGTCCACTCTTATGAGGAGATTTGCTGATCAGAATGCATGAAGGCAGTGACCCTGCTGGGCTGGCTCAGAGCCCTGGGGCCAAAGCCATAGGGAACAATATGGTAAACTGCCTAAGAACTTGGCCTTTGAAATCAGCAAATGTAGGTATGACTTGGAACAAGGTAATTAACTGCCAAGTCTCAGTTCTTCTATTCTAAAATGAGGATGGTGATTGTACCTACCTCACAGAGTATTTGTGAGATTCAAAATGAAATAATAATGAACACAAAGCTTTTGACATATTATGTTAAAATGACATGTTTCAGAGTATAGATAAAATTCTGTGTTTGAATCCTACCAAGATATGCAGAAATGCAGGAATGGAGTTCATCAGCAGTCCATGTACAAAAGAAAAAGAAGGCATGTTAGTTGATGGTGAAACTCAGTGTAGCAGTCAACCACCCAATACCCAGCCACCAAAAAAGCACAAATGCCATCTTAAACTATATAGTTTCAATAAGATTTCCATCTCACTTGCTCCTGGACAGTTAACCTCTCCCATCCTGGGAGTCACACTTTGATAGGGATATAGGAGAGTTGGGCCACTCACAAAAGGTTGGTGAAGGCCCCATGTAGGACCCACAATGCTTGAGGAACAGTTGGATGAATCATGATGTTTACATCAGAGAAGAGAAATCTTAGAAACACAGGATCAAAGTCAGCAGATATGTGGGTGGGCCTCGGATTTTGTAGTAACTCAAAGAAATAGGATGTGGAAGCTTTAATGGAGTAGATTTAAGCTCCATATCATAAAGAACTCTTCAGAAACAAGTTCCTTGTTCAGCAGTATAATGAACTACCTCAGGAGGTAATAAGTTCCCTGTCATTGGATGTGTGCATAATGTGACAGGGGATATGACAGAAGGAGCTCATGGGTGGTTGGGCTGGGTGATTCTTAAAAGTCCTCTCAGCCTTTAAATGCTCTATTTTCTTAATATGTTATGAAATGCTGAATAATGCCTTTATTTTATGGGTGGAGACAGGGATAAGATCTCTTTATAGGAAACATATGTTAATGTGAATCCTAGGCCAGTACCCAAGCTAGATGCAGGCTTGTTCATCTGCTGAGGGATACAGGCACATCTCAGCTCTTTGACTGTCTTAGACACAAATTGGTGAATTAAGTAATGTAAGGAGAAGAAGGAAGGAAGGGAAGGAGGAAGAGAAGGAGGCGTCTATCAAAATATAGTCATTTGATCTGAATAGACATTTCTTCAAATAAGATACTCAAATAGCCAATTAGCACATGAAAAGATGCTCAACATCATTATTCATCAGGGAAATGGAAATCAAAACTACAATGAGATACCACTTCACACCCACCAGAATGGCCACATCACACAGACAGATGATAACCAATGTTGAGTAGGCTGTGGAGAAATTGGAACGCCCATACACTGCTGGTGGGGATGTAAAATGCTGCATGAGCTGTGGAAAATGGTTTGGCAGGTCCTCAAAAGTTACCATATGATCCAGAAATTCCATTTCTAGGTATATACTCAAGAAAAATAAAAACATATGTGAGTGCAGGGTGATGGATGAAAGTGTTGAATCACTGTATTGCACACCTGAAACTAATAGAACATTGTATGTTAACTGGAATTAAAATAAAAACTTAAAAAATGCCTATGTCCACACAAAAACTTGTACAAGAATGTTCACAGCAGCATTATGTATTATAAAGATTTTATTTTGATAAGTACTTTCATGCCCAGTGTGAAGCCCAATGTGGGGCTTGAACTCATGACCCTGAGATCAAGACCTGAGCCAAAATCAGACATTCAACCAACTGAGCCACCCAGGGCACCCCAGCATTATGTATAATAGCCAGAAAATGGAAACAACTCAAAGACCTGTGGACTGTTGAATGGTCTACTCATGCAATGCAAGATCATTTGACAGTCAAAGGGAATGAGGTATTGACATGTGCTACAGCATGTAACTTTGAGAAGTCACAGCACACACAGTGCATATGCTAAAAACCTTCAAACCATGACACTAAGTGAAGGAAGCTAATCACAAAAGATGACATATTACATGATTCTATTGATACAAAGTGTCCAGAATAAGCCAATCTATAATATAGGACACAAAGGAGGTAAGTAATTGCCAGGGGCTGGAAAGAAGGAAAGATAAGTAGAGACTACTAATGGGTATGCAGTTTTTTTGAGGGGGGTGGTAGTGATGAAAATATTCTAAACTTGATTGTGCTAATGGTTGTACAACTCAGAATATACTAAAAGCCATCAAATTGTATATATTACATTGGTGAATTATATGGTAAGTGAATTATAGCTCAATAAAGCTGTTGTATATTTTCCCCAAATATATGTATATGAATATATATATATTCATAAACACCTTCTAGTTTTGATAAAAAATTTGATGGTAGGTAATAGTGAGGTCCAGCCACTGGCACATCAGTGGGGGAAGGGTAGCTATTGCTCCTGTTGAAAGGCTGACCTAATGTTTTGGTGGATTCTAGAAACATCTTTGAAATCCTAATTATTCAGTGCGTAAATGTCCTGAGAACAAAAGTCTCAGGAAATAGTTAGAAGTGTTTATTCAACTGCATACAGAGCTTCCCTGCCCACCCGAAGATATAGCTTAAAGCTGTTTAATCAACAGTGGATTTTGGGTAACCAGCCTAAGGTCAGTCAAAACTTGATAGATAAGTGGATAACCTACTTGGTCAGGGCTGCCTGTTTATTCTGAAGTGAACCTGAGAAGAAAAAGCAGGCTTGGTGCTCAGCTTGGTGAGCTTGAGAACTGGAACTTCTCTGCAACTGCCAGAGAGATGATTTGATATCCCAGAATAAGTAAGAAAACCCGTTCAACTGAAAAATGCTTTAAAAACAACTGCATTGTCCAAATATGAATCTAATATGAAAGTGTCATTTTCCTTCTATAAGTCTCTGTTTGCCAGGCTAGTATATTGCAGTCTCATAACTATTTTTGTTAAAATGAAGGTTACCTCCTGAATGGTTTTAGGCTCACCTTATAACTTCTCTGAGCCTGAATTTCCTTGTTTTCAATCAGAGAGTGCTTTCAAATTTTAAAATTACATACCTCACTGAAAACACTACTTTTATTCATGCACACATGCACATACCTCATAGGAACATATAAATAGGTAACATTTTAAATTACTGGTTTGGAATCAAACTCTTATTTGTACCAGAGATCTCTAAAGGTAAAAGCTAGTTGATATATGAAAAACCCACAGCTAATATCATACTCAATGGGGAAAAACTGAGAGCTTTCCTTCTAAGGTCAGGAACATGACAGGGATGTCCACTCTCACCACTTTTATTCAACAGAGTATTGGAAGTCCTAGCCGTAGCAATCAGACAAGAAAAAGAAATAAGAAGCATCATATTGGTAAAGAAGTTAAACTGTCACTATTTGCAAGTAATATGATACTATACATAGAAAATCCTAAAGATTCCACCAAAAAACTACTAGAAATAATAAATTCAGTTAAGTGTCAGGATACAAAATTAATACCCAGATATCAGTAGTATTTTTATATGCTAACAATGAAGTAGAAGAAAGAGAAATTTTAAAAACAACACCAATTGCACCTGAAAGAATAAAATACCTAGGAATAAATTTAACTAAAGAGGTGAAAGACCTGTACTCTGAAAACTAGAAAACATTGATGGAAGAAATTGAAGATGACACAAATGTGAAGATATCCCATGCTCACGGATTGGAAGAATGAATATTGTTAAAATGTCCTTTTACCCAAAGTAATCTATAGATTCAATATGATCCCTATCAAAATACTAATAGCATTTTTCACAAAACTAGAACAAATAATACTAAAATTTGTATGGAACCACAAAAGACACTGAATAGCAAAAATAACCTTGAGAAAGAAGAATAAAGCTCAAAGTGTCACAATCTCAGATTTCAAGATACACAACAAAGGTGTATTTTTATTTTATTTTATTTATTTATTCATGAGAGACACAGGGAGAGAGAGAGAGAGGCAGAGACACAGGCAGAGGGAGAAGCAGGCTCCACGCAGGGAGCCCAACATGGGACTTGATCCTGGGTCTCCAAGATTACGCCCTGGGCTGAAGGTGACGCTAAACCGCTGGGCTTCCCCCTGCCCCCCGGGGGGGGGGTGCTGCCCCAACAAAGGTGTATTAATCAAAACATATTAGTACTGGCACAAAAAAATATATAGCTCAACGGATCAGAAAAGAGACCCCAGAAATAAACCCAAAGAAGGCAATAATATACAATAGGGAAAAAACTGTCTCTTCAATAAATAATGCTGGGAAAACTAGACAGCTTCTAGCTGTCCATGAAACTGGACACTATAATTAAATGAAGTTAGGTATCTGCCACCATATACAAAATTAAACTCAAAATGGATTAAAGACCTAAATGTGAGACCTGAAACCATAAAAATCCTAGAAGAGAGCACAGGCAATAATTTCTCTGACATTGGCCAAAGCAACATTTTTCTAGATATATCTTGTAAGGTAAGGGAATGAAAAGCAAAAATAAACTACTGGCATCAACATAAAAAGCTTGCACAGCAAGGGAAACCATCAATAAAATAAAAGGACAATCTACTGAATGGGAGAAGATATTTGTAAATTATATATCCAGTAAAGAGTTAATATCCAAAATATAAAAAGAACTTATACAACTCCACATCAACCCCCCCCAATACTCTGATTAAGAAATGGACACAGACATTTTTTCAAAGAAGACATTCAGATGGTCAACAGACACATGGAGAGATGCTCAGATCAGTCATCATCAGGGAAATGCAGATCAAAACCACTATGAGATATTACCTTAAGCTTGTCAGAATGGCTAAAATTAAAAAGACAAGAAATAATAAGTGTTGGTAAGAATTTGGAGAAAAAGGAACCCTTGTGTACTATTGGTAGGAATGTAAACTGGTACAGCCACGGTGCAAAGCAGTATGAAGTTTCCTCAAAAAATTAAAAATAGAAATAACCACATGATCCAATAACTCCACTATTGGGTAAAATTTATCCAAAGAAAATGAAAACAGCAATTCAAAAGGATATATGCCTTCCTATGTTTATTACAGCATTATTTACAATAGCCAAGGTATGGAAGCAACTTATGTATCCATCCATAGAGGAATGGATAAGGAAAATATCACATACACAGACAAACACACAAGTGTTATGTAGCCATAAAAATGAATAAAATTGTGCCATTTGAGACAATATGGTTGGACCCAGAGGGTATTATGCTAAGTGAAATGAGTCAGACTGAGAAAGAAAAATACCATATAATTCCACTTATAAATGGGATCTAAAAAAAATGAATGAATAAACATAAAGCATGATCAGAACTATAAATACAGAGAATACACTGGTGGTTGCCAGAGGGGAGGGGTGGGGGTTGTGCAAAATGGGAGAAGTGGAAGGGAGATACAAGCCTCCAGTTATGAAATGAGTAAGTCAGGGAAATAAAGAGCAGAGCACAAGGAATACAGTCAATGATACTACAATCCTGTTGTGTGGTGAAAGATGGTGGCTATACTTGTAAACATAGTATAACGTATAAATTGTCAAATCACTTTATCAAACACCTGTCAAATCACTAAGCTGTACACCTGAAATTAATGTAACATTGTGTGTCAACCATACAAAAAACAACAAAAAACAAAAAAACAATCCAATTGGCTCAGCCAAAATGCCATGAAAAAAAAATGTCCCCTTCCCTCCCCAGCCCCTAGGGTCTTCATATACCAGAAAGCAGTGTCTGAAATTCCACGTTCCAAGATCTGTTATTTAGGAGTAAGTCTGATCCATGTTTCGTCACTGAAATTGCCTGGTGAATGACTGTTTGAAGCATGCACACTGTGATCAACTGCTCTGGGTTCAAATCCTAAACTCCACATAGTTCTAAGACCATGGGTGGGCTACTTTAATCACTCCATCTTTCAGTATTCTCATTCAGTATTCTCATTCATGCTAGCATTTGTAACTTCCTCACAGAGTTTTTATAAGAATTGAATAGGATGACACATATCATTTTCAATAAATGTTCAGTATTATTTCTTTGGTGGGGGAGAATTTCAGAGCAACATGAGCATCTCAGCCTTGATCAGGATGGAAAGGCTGATGAATGTAGCTGACATAAGCCTCACCTTCTAGATGCATTCCCTTAGGCCTGAGGGCACCCTACTGAGATTTTACACTTTCTGATAAAGCTTTAATAAGGTTTTCTCTACTTTGCAAATTAATTCTTCCCATCCCCAAATCCCTTCTATAATTGACCTCTTGACATTTTCTGTTGTTCCTTATGGAACAATTAGAAACAATGGGCTTGGTGTTCCTCTTTCAGAGGGCATGCATCTTATTTATCGTTGCACAGAACCCCACTCTGCTCCATTCCTCCTGAATCTATATCTGGATGACTCCAAAACCATGGAAGGAACCTGCAATAATGAGCTAGTTATTTGCAAAGCTATAGATTTTATTTATTTATTTAGCTGGTTTCTTAGCCCTAATATGACATTCTTTCTCCTGTTTTGTTTAAAGATTTAATTTTTTAAAAGATTTTTAAAATTTATTCATGAGACGCACACACACACACACACACAGATCGAGAGAGACAGAGAGAGAGAGAGAGGCAGAGACATGCAGGGAGCCTGATGTGGGATTCGATCCTGGGACTCCAGGATCACTCCCTGGGCCGAAGGCAGGCGCTAAACCCCTGAGCCACCCAGGGATCCCAAGATTTATTTATTTTAGAGAGAGCATGCATAAGTGAGTAAGTGAACATGGGGGGAGGGGCGGGGAGAAGGAGAATCTCAAGCAGACTCCCCACTAAGTGCAGAGCCGCACATGGGGCTTGATCTCACCACACTGAGATCACAACCTAAGCTGAAACCAAGAGTTGGACACTTAACTAACTGTGTTAACCAGGCACCCCTCTTTTTCCTGTTTTAAAAAGTCATACTGAACATGGGAGGGACCATACCCCTGCCCAGGTCACATCACCACATGCATACCCAGGCAAAAATGTGTTTTCTGCAAAGTGGGCACAAGGAATTTCCCATTTTGAAAATATTTTGATGAGATTAATGTGAATTGGATCTTTTCTGTAACCAACTATCTGGTGTTTGAAAAAAAAAAAAAAAGAGTCATGTAGGTTGATGGGAAGCCTCCAGTTCTTTGCTGGGGAAGGAAGAGGCCAGTTCTTTTTTTTTTTTTTTTTTTTTAATTTTTTATTTATTTATGATAGTCACACACAGAGAGAGAGAGAGGCAGAGACACAGGCAGAGGGAGAAGCAGGCTCCATGCACCAGGAGCCCGACATGGTATTCGATCCTGGGTCTCCAGGATCGCGCCCTGGGCCAGAGGCAGGCGCCAAACCGCTGCGCCACCCAGGGATCCCGGAAGAGGCCAGTTCCTAAGACCTCCTGCATACCAGGTTATGACCCAGAGTCAAAGAAATGGTTTGTCATCCATATGACTAGTTTTAATTTGCACAATGACAAGCATCGTTTGAGTATTGGAAGCAAGTTGGTAGTGTAGCATGGTGATTAAAAGCATAGATTTTAAAACTGTCAGATTTTAAAACTTGGTCACTCACAAATCTCTTAGCTACACTTTCCTCCATTTGCATGATGGGAATATAAAGACATCCCTTGTAGAAATTAAATGAAATTAGTTATCTGGCATCCTAAGAACTCAATAAATGGCAGTAAGTATTAATATTGCTGCTGGTGGGTCAATGACTGTGTTTCTTACCACTAAATACTGGAGGTAGGAGCACAAGAGGGAGAGGACTAGCCCACAAGAAACTATATTCCCAGGTAAAATCCTCCTTCTGGGATGCATCAGAGAATCCCATCCTAGATAGACTCCCGGCCTTGACTATTTAATGCAATCCAAATCTCTTGCTTTTCCCCAGTGTCAGCATTGTTAATCCTACAGCCACTGAGAAGCTGATAAGAATCTTAATAGACACCATGAATTACTTTGAATTACTCTCTCATTGATTTTGCCCGGATTCAGAAATGTACTAATCAAGGAAAACACTTCCTAGTTTACCTCCTGGAGCAATCTGAGTTGAGGCTATGGTAGTGGGAATCTGTATACCTGTATTTCTTGGACACCTGTACACCTTTTAGATGTCACCAATAGTGAGCAAAATGAGAATGTGTGGTCATCTTTAATGTGACCCAACAACATAATGTTTTACAAATATATGCAGTTTTATACAAATGGATTTAAAAAACTAGAATTGCAAACTTCCCCAGTATGAATAGAAGATCATGGGCTAAGCTGTGGGTTTTGTCCTTTTCCAGTTTTGTCACAGCCACAGGAGCAACTATGGCTTGAGACTTAGAGAAGAAGCTGCCACCTCGTACACCTGTAAGGTAGAGGGTGAATGTGGAGAGATGGGAGTGCACAGGAGCACCTGTCTGTGCACAGGCACATATGGGGTACAGGCAAGGGTGCTGTGGACTCATGGAGGCTAGCTGCTGACCTCTCCCCCTTCCTTCAGCTGTCTCCCTGCCCCCATGACTAGCTGGCGGGGACCAGGAAACCTCCTTTCTCAGGCACCCTGAATGACCACATTCATTCATTGTCCTCGGCTTCTATCTCAAATTCCTCTGCTTTGCTTCTCTGTGGGATAACTTTCTCCACCTCTGTATGAGATACAGTAACAGGGGTGGGTCTGAAATAGTTGAAATTCTTTTTCATTTGCCACTAATTCTGTTCTCTTCCATTTGAACAAAAGGGTGTAGAATTTGGATGGAAACCAACAGGGTTATAAAGTATTTTATCTTTGGATAAAGCTTTCAATGGCTGCTTTCTGTGTCCTGAGAGAGAAGAGCTGTCTCGTGAGTAAGTAGAAAGCACTTATCAACCCAAACAAATATTTCCCCAGCTTTCCCTTCCCCGTGGAGCCACGTTGGAATCTAAAATGAAAACAGTCAGCATAAATGCCTGCTGACCCTACACCCTCTTCCTCTGCTAAAGCAGAAGGAATTCTGAATTTAGGAAGGAAGGGGATGAGGCTCAGAAAGACAAAGTATGAGATGCAGTGAAGGAAGGGCTTTCTCTCCCCACATCTAGGGGTCATTTCCTCGCCTGTGGCCCCAGGCCAGCCAGTGGGGCCCTTCCTGAGCTTGCTCTGCCTGCAGAACTGGTCATCTGAATCTGTACTGAGGAGGCTCATGTTCTCCCAGGCAGCATCCAGTTCCAGTTTAGACTTGTGTCACTTGCAACTTGGTATGTTTGGCTTAAGTGGATAATACTATAGACTCTGCAGCCATGTTGCCTAGAGTCTCATCCCTGCTTCCACCACTTGCTAACTGTGCAACCTTGGGCAAGTTACTTAACCTCTCTGTGCCACAGCTTTGTCATCTGTAAAACAGAGGTTATGGCAGCAACCACTTTCTAGGGTTGCTGTGAGGATTCAATGAGGTAACACCTGTAAAATGCTTAGAAGGCTTTCCAGCTTCTAGTAAGTCCTCAATAAATACTAATTATTGTTCTTGAAACTCCAGGTAGCGTAGAGAGGATGCAGCTTACCTTGTCCCGTGGCATTACTGAAGCATAGAGTTTGCTCTAGACAGGACTTCTGTGGCTGGGCCTCTACTCTTTGACTTATGAGGAATGAACCTATTAAAAAAACCCTAATCCAGAGTGTTTGCCTCAGTATCAACCTCCCAAAGATTAATAATGTCTTAGCAAAATCTTTGTCTTTTAAAAGATTCCCTTCTTTCTTTCCTTCTTTCTCCTTTCCTCTTTTGTTCTTTCTTTCCTTCTTTCTCTCTTTTAGTGAAAAAAGAAAAACATTTGTGTTAAGAATTCACATTATTCTAAAGTATAGAAAGTGAAAACCAAAAGCATTTCTCCACAAAGCCCTCTTTCCAAAGACTGTTAATGATTACTGGCTTTGTAACAAAAAGAAATAAATGAATAGAAATGAAATAAAATAAAATGGATAATAATTTTGTTTGGTTGTTGCTACTCCAAGATCCAAATTCTTTTAGTTTTGCTTCCTCTTCATGCAGAATGAATTATTCAGTGATTATGTGACTAACATCACCAATTCGAATGACACTAATTTAGCAAAGTTTTCTGTTTTAGTTCTAAGTGATTCAACCTGCCTTGTTACTACTGTCCTTAGTGAGATTCATTCTCAACTAGTGTTGTACTTTGCTAATCACACATTTCTGAGGCCAAGTTAGATAATCACCTATTCAGGCACTAAATATTTATTTTTACACACTCACAAAAAATCTCTTAGTGTCTACATGTTTTTAGGCATTAAAGAAGAACATTTGATCTGAACAATGTGCTTAATGTGTGATTTCCCAAGAACCAGATAAAGTGGTTGGCTGATGTTCCTGTGTTTTCTCTACATATAAAACGGATGTAATATATTAGCTTGTCAGATGTCATAATAAGGACTGAAGTGTGAAATAGCCCCATTCAAAAGTAGTTAAGGTACTACCTCTCTGCCAGTTGTTCAATTGGGCTGCATCAAAATTAAAGACTTCTGCTTTTCAAGCAACTCTGTTATGAGAAGGAAAAGACAAATTGCAGATTAAGAGATCTTTGCAAAGTATGAATCTGTTAAAGAGCTTATATAAAACAATAAGTTCTGAAATCTCAATAATAAGAAAAAAAGGAAAATAGGCAAAAGATTTGAGCAGACACCTTATCAGGGAATATATAAAGCTATCAGAGAAGCACATAAAATATACTCACTGTCATTAGTCATTAGGGAAATGCAAAAACAAATAGTAACATCCCACTATGCATCGATTAGAATGGACAGAACCAAACAGAATGACCATGCCTGAGTGCTCACAAGGATGTAGAGGAACTGGGACACTCATACCCAATGCTGCTACACATGTGCAACAGCACAGCCTCTTTGGAAAACAACCAGATAGTTTCTTAAAAAGCTAAATACACCTACTGTACAACCTAGCCATTCCAGGAATAGGTATTTATTCAAACCAGAGGATAATGTATGTCTATAGAAAGGCTTGTACACACATGATCATAGCAGCTTATGCATTTGGGTAATCACCCCAAATGGGAAATTACCCAAATATTCATCAACAGGTGAATGGATAAACAAAGAGAAACTGCTCATGGATAAGAAAGGGACAAACTATAGGTACACGCAACAATGTGGATTAATCTAAAAATAATTATGCTGAGTGACTAAAGCCAGATCAAAGAAGAGTATAGTTTATTTTATTGCATTTATGCAAAACTCCAGAAAACACAAATAATCAACAGTAGCACAAAACAGATCAATGACTGCATGGGGAGGCAGTCAAAGAGGGGCAGGAAGAACGCCTTACAAAGGGGCACATGGAAACTTTCAAGGATGAAGGCTATGATATGCTCATTATCTTGATCGCGGTAGCGTTTTCATGCATGTCTGCATATATATGTCAAACTTATCAAATTGTACATCTCAAATATGTATGGTTTATTGTATGTCAATTAGTCAATTCTACTTCAATAAAGTTGTTTTTAAAAATGATGTAGTTCTGGAGATACAGCTTCAGAGTTCCATAGCAGCACTACTTCTTATTTCTAGTGACCTCATGAAATTTCTCCACAATTTTTCTACTTTGAGACCAGATTACTCAGTAATGTTAAAATAAAGCAAATATGCAAATATGCATATAAACTTTGGAATCTGACTGGCCCGAGTTCTAATTATGGCAAAGACAGCTAGTTGCCCCTTAATACCCATTCTCTCCTTGTTCCCTAATATCAGAACCCCTGAGTCTTAGCTAAGCACATCGCTATCTGGAATAAAGATGTATTTTTCTGACCCTCTTTGCAGGTAGGTGTGCCATGATTAAGTTCTAGCCAATGGAATACAAGCAGAAACATCATGTGTGACTTTTGAGAAGTGCCTTTAAAGGGTGGGGCACACACTTCTTTGGCCTTCCTCCTCTCTGCTGACTGGAATGAAGATGTGAAGACTGGAGCATGATTAGCCCTCATGGGCCATGAAGAAGAAATCACATGTGAACGAAAAGGAGTGACAACATGGAAGAGTCCCAGATCTTGACACCTTGGAACACTATATCAGCCCTGCATTATTTACTTCTGGCCTATTAATACAGGAGAGAAAAAAAGAAACAAAATTCTACATATTGTTTAATCTCCCTGTTTTCCAACAGTACAGTTGGGTCTAATCCTATATATTACTTCCAATTTTCTAATTTATAAAATTGGACAAATTACTTCCAATTTTCTAATTTATAAAATTTGAATAATTTTATAACAGTCTCCATCTTTAAGGGTTATTATGAGGACTAAGTGAGAGAATACTTTCTAAAACAGTTGGCGCTGTGTCTAGCTCCTTAGCAAATGCTCAATAAAATATAAGCTTCAGGTACTTTTATTATTTACATGAACTCATCCGTGATTTAGGAAATAAAATCCCCCCCAGTGTCTTAGCTCAGGGACTGTTTTGCAGTGGCAGGCATCATGGGTATCCCCTTTGCCCTGTCACCCAGTGAGAGCTGCTCTTGGAGCAGTGCCTGTACATCCCCTGGCTGCACCTGGTGGGAGTGGCTCTTGGTGCAGTAGTGCATGCGCATCCTACTGATGTTGCAGAGGCTGGGTCTGGGGAGGCCCTGCCTCCGCTCTGCCATCTAATGCGATCAGCTGAATGAGCACAACTCTGACTGGACTTGGCATGCCCCCCATCAGAAAACATTCCCCGTGCCCAGCATACATAATGGCACCCAGACCTCTCCATTGTGAACAATCCTGTACTTGGAGGGACCATCACTTTTCCCAGCTGAGAGTGGTACATTGACTAACACCCACAAGAAACTGCACTATTTGAACCATGATCATTCTCAGTATTTTCAGCAGGGGCATCCATCCCATAGACACCTTCATCCTGGATTCAGTAAACTTGGATGTGATGGTTTGAAAAGAAAGAAAGTAACTTTGCTGGAAGAAAGGGGGACAGTTACAGCTCAAGGCTCCAAAGAGCCTTTTCTCTCTGAACATGGCCAGAAAACAGCCAGGCACAGAAGCTGTAGGTAACCTGGAACGTGAAAGGTAAGAGGTGGGGCCAGGAGTTCCATAGGCGGAGTGATTTAACCTCCCCCCCCCACAATGACAACCAACCAAAAACCTCCACTGAAATGAGGTATGATGCATACTTCATCAGGTTCTGTCCACTGAGTCTAAGGTAGAAAGGTTTAATGACAACGTGATTAATGGGGTGGTGTCACGTGGGAAATTGCCTTGACATCGAGGAAATCTCTAGGTATAGACCACCAGACACACTATCCCAGGGCTTATGGAGCAGAGAGGCTCACAGGCCAAATTAAAAAGCCTAAATCATATGTTTGATTAAATCACTGAAAGCATGCAAAGAGGGATGCCTCTGTGGCTCAGTTGGTTAAGCATCTGACTCTTGATCACAGCTCAGGTCTTGATCTCATGGGTCATGAGTTCAAGCCCTGCATTGGAAAAAAAGAAAAGTATACAAAGAGATGCAGAGGGAATAAAATGGAGTTCATTAAAATACTTACAAGGGGTTGCAAGCATACTCTGCAAACCTTGGGTGTGCAATGTTCACAACATAAAGATGGACAGCAAACTGGTTTAACCCCGGCTGTGGGGGCACCTGGGTGGCTCAGCAGTTGAGCATCTGCCTTTGGCTCAGGTCGTGATCCCGGGTTCCTGGGCTCGAGTCCTACATCAGGCTCCCCGCAGGGAGCCTGCTTCTGCCTCTGCCTATGTCTCTGCCTCTCTCTCTCTGTGTCTCTCATGAATAAATAAATAAATAAAATCTTAAAAGAAAAAAAAAAAAACCTTGGTGCAAATGGCCTTTTCACTGGTGTCAAGCATAGTACACACCTTACCAGGTGAATCAGATGGCCCTGGGGGTTTGTCAATGTCTTCACTATTCGTACTATCATACCTAACTGGAAGCATTAGTCCTTACCCACACTGATAATTTTGATTAATATAAGAAACCAGGCCTAAACTGTCTTGTCATCAACAGATGACTCTTGTCATTTCCTCCCATAGTCTAAGGCCCCTTGCTACAAACCACAACTCTGAAATTGAATGTTTTTGAAGAACTGTCAAAGAATCTCAGTCACAGATGGTACCTAACACCTGTCAGATTCTACCCAAGGACTGAATTGGGTTTTTCAGGACTTTTTCAGTATAGAGGCAGACTTCATGAAGAAGAGCTTAACCCAAGACCAACAAAACAAGAACTAATTAGCAAGGACCAAAAGAACAGATTTGACTATGATTAATGTTCCATTGTGAATGGCTTCTTAATCTCTTTATCTCTCCGTTGAACATTGAACATACTTTCAGTTGGTATCTTGTTTTAACTTTTCCCTTGGATGTCAAAAAACTGTAAAAACTCTTCTGATAAATTTCTAAGGAAACTCAAAGAATAATGATTCTGTAGAAAATATGTCATCTATGGATTGATCTTACTACTTAGAATCATAGCTAAATACTCTGCAAAGTAGATTTGCTGAGTTTCTTTTTGTTGTGCTGTAGTTATTTGCATAGGTTCCATACTCAATACCTCTTATTGTACCTGTGTAAATAAAACAGGCCAAGTACAACAAAACATACTATATCATAAATAATATATAAATAATATAAATAATAAATAAATAATATCAGTCCTGGTTTATGGACATTTTCTCACAAGGAGAGAGTTGGCTTACCGAAAAGTTAACAATGTTTATGGCCATATTGGAACATGTGGTTTTAGACTATGTTTCAGTGTACTCAAGAGGTAAAAGTCTCAGCTTCTGGACCTGTCCGAGTATAAAACTAAATCAGCTTTAATGGACAGATATCTAAAAAACATTGCAAACATACTTCTAATGAGGATGCACAAAAGATAAATCAGCAAATAAGAAGTCAACACCAAAATAGGAATTTTGTCGTTGCAAAGACAATAGAGCAGATGACAAAGATGTGCTGCCTGGATGCTTGGAGTTTCATGTGGCCTCATGGTCTGGGGAAGCAAGTCATAGCCCTAGGGCTTCAGAAAAGGCTTGGCTGATTGGGCTCACACTGATGTGAGTGAGTTGTTTAATAAAAGATGCTGTTTCCATATTACTTACTATGATAATGATGGTTTATAGTTTTAACTTATCTGTATGATGTGTTAGAGAGAACTAAGTATTCTAGGGGTGATGAATAATGTGCACTTGTAGCATTATTGAAAACTGTTATTCTGTAGAAGAAAAAATCATATGGGATGGATGACACTTGTAAGATGTGCTAAGTAAACCCAAGCAGCTAGTAGGTAGAGCACGTATATGTTACATATAGAAAGAAAAGAATAAACATACCATCCTAATATTCATGAAATAATAAATATACATGATATTAGGAAGTATTACTTATAAGAAAACCTAAATACTGAGGATATACAAAATATGTGTGAACATTCAATGTTCATAAGGCCTCAATTTGGCCAAACATTGATATCACCCATCACGACCTATTGCATTCTCTCTCCAAAAAAAATAAAATAAATAAAATAAAACCTATGGTTGTTCCATAGGCTAATCAATGGACTACAGCTGTGGCCAGGTGTACTTGCCCCTGTCCCTGTGTCTCTCTGAAAAGTATGTATTATTAGCTCTAGAAATTTCTACCAGTGGATCACCTTGTGCAAAGCTCAGTTGCGGTCTTTACAAATCAGAGCCTCAGTGGTGAAGACTGATGCGGCAGAAATAGAGAGGACAGGTGAGTTCTGAACATGTTGGGAGTCAGGTGCTGTGGCTCTTCCACCCCACCTGCACCCTATTTTGTGTTTCATTACTAGATCACTTCCCACTTGCTTCTTGCTATGTATTTTAAATTGATTTAACAACCCACGTGATCTGAGCATTAACTTAATCTGTGAGTCTTTGTGTTGTGTGACCTCTGGGATAGCTTGCCTAGGTAGTGTACTAGGTCTATGCTGCATCAAGATAGTTTTCCCCAGACAGATGGGATCCAGGATTCTGGAAACCTTGGCCAGCTAACTGTGATGATCATGTTCCACTGCTAGGCTCCCAAAGGAAATCTATGTGGAGTGTCCGAGGGCCATCCACTGAAATCCCACCTGTGAATTTACACCCGTGGAATTCACAATGAAGCCTTATTATGGGTTCCCAGTGTGCAAGGCCATTTGGGACCACAGGTCCTTCTGCTTAGATTGAGTGTCCACCCAAACTGACTAAGTGTCCTCCTTATCCCCCAGGCCATAACCAAACTTCAGCTTAAAGGATCAAGGAGAAAAAAACCCCAACATCCTGGAGACAGTGGGTCAAGGATACTAGTGTACTCTGCTTACTCCAGCTCTCCCGGGGAAGCCATGTAACCTCTTCTTGTACCTGTTTTCTGGAATAAGAGAGGATTCCAAAGAGAGAGTTCACCATATGGACTCAGAGTTCCAATCCCTTTTGTGTCTACCATAGCTGTTGGAAAGCTCTGGCTCTTAGCACCAATGCCCTGGGGGGTAAGACAAGGAGCCTAGCACCCCACCTGGTGGTCTGTATTGTATTAACACCACAATAGGTTTTTGCTAAGAATCTGTGTGCTAAGTAAGCATTATGAAAAAACTTGATAACTCTTTTTATTTTCTCAAGGATTCTGCAAATGGTCCCAAGATTGGATACTATACAAGGGGACCCTTCTTTGGAGGCCTGTTGGCCTCGGTGACTTTTCAAGTCCATTCAAAATATTAGGTCTTAAGAAACTTTCATCATTTGTATTGTCACACAAAAGACATTAGGGGGGTTCCCATAGGCATCAACTTCAGTTTTCATGATTTAGTTAAGAAGCACCAGTCTCTCAACTATATGGTTGCAAGTTCAGTTGCTGGGGTATATTAACCATACGTGATTGTGTAAAGTACAAACTTCATTTCTAGCTCTTCCACCCATAAATCACTTAGAAAAATGACTCATGTGCCTTTATGATCAGTTATGTCAGACGATTCACATATAGACAGCAAAGTGCATGGCTTTGTTGCCTCCTTTCTCCAGGTGACAAACCATGTGACATTTTACAAAAATGGGTCCTGAAAGAGAAAACTGGCCAACAAAGATAAAAATGTGGTAAAAAAAAAAAAAAAAAAAAAAAAAAAAAAGCAGTAAGAGGGAAGATGAAATTCAAACTGAGTGTAAGGGGAAGTTGCAGAAGTCCTACCTGAGTATGGGGGTAGATTTATCACATTGGAGAGACTCAGGCAGAGAAGCTTCAGGAAGGCAGACCTGCTGACAGGAATGGGGGAAAACTTCTCTTTAAAAAGCTCTCAGGTGTGTTTCATGACAATGAACACACAAAGGATAAAATTTGGGAGGCTGATCCAGACTTAGAGAGGAGTATTTGTCATACTCCAAAGTGTGGAAAAGATGCATGCTGCATATTGTACATTATACAAGATGCAAGCACAGTTTAAACTACGTCCAGTAAGTTTTCACAAAGAAATAAAACATTTTCTTGATGCTTCTAATGTTTAAATTCCAGTGTACTAAATAAGCATCGGTTTTACATTTCCCGCCACCTCCTTGTATATTTATGGCTGGCACTAAAAGAGTTTTTAATGTTTTGACAAGCATTTTTAAAGTTTATGGAAATGGTCATCATTTTCCTATTGATTATTACGATCACTTTGCACAATTTCTGCTTGCTGGATTGTTTCTGGGGTCCTGCACAACCATGCAAAGTGCGAGCTGTCTGTAATCTTTCAAGTAGGACTGCAAACGCCTTCAAGATGCCTTCAAGAGCCAGGAAAGAGAGGTAAAGGAGAGAAGCAGGAAGATAAAAGGTGACACTTGGCTGTGAACTCCTTGGCTTTCGTGGGCAGTGGTAGAAACTGTCCCCTTCCTAGGAAGCTTGGTTGTGGCTAGAGAGGGCAGCCTCTGCTCAGCCCTGTGGAGGCTGCCGGGAGAAATGCTGGCCAGCGTTGGCTGATTTTCTAATCCTTCAGGAAATACCTGAAATCTGGATTGATGTAGGAAATATCACAATTTTAAAACAATGACAGTTTGGAAGGGTGAGGAGTCAGATGATTAAGAAGCCATAATGCTCTCCGCTCACTTCCTCGTGAAGAAAACCTGAACTTCCAGCTGCTATGTCTCTGGAAGACAATCCACCACTTGAATGCATGCAGGGCACCCCAAATGGGGGACGCATAAGCATGGGTTTGTTATCATCACATCAGCTAGGTGTTGTGAAGGAGAAAGCAGGACTCTCAAAGGACGGAAGTAGGGAAGTTTTGCTGGGCAGTGGGGAGTGAAGGCACAGAAGGTAAATGGTCGCAGGGAGAGGGGCATGGCAGGTGCCCATAGACTTGGCAAACTACTTCTTGTTTAATGAGACCAGAAGTTGTCAAATTGATTTTCATAACCATTCTTAGATATTGGAGGGAGATTAACCATCTGGAATTTCTATTTAGACAAATAATAGCAACTTTAGCTCATACAAATGAGGACTGTGAGTTGGAAAGAATCCTAGTGGCCACTTAGCCAATACCTCAACCAAAGCAAGAATTTCCTTTCAAAACTCTTGGCTGGAGACCAGCCGGCTTCTTCCTGAACCACTCTCAGGTTCTTGCTTCCCCTCCAGTAAGTCTGATTGGCATCGTCACTTACATGCTTCTGAGGTGCAGGAACAAGGCAGGTTCTCAGCCAAGGGTATGACTGCCATCTTGTTCAGTGACAACAGATGTTTGCGAATGGAGGGTTTGATGTGAATATGGCACAATGGCAAAAAGGGGATCTGGAGGGCAGAGATGATTAGGAATATAAACATATCACTATTTTCAGTTTGAAAAGAATATTCACCTGATAAGGAATCATTTATGAGTTTTGAGAGCTGAAACCAATTTTTGGTGAAGGTGGCCATATGTAAAGAAAGTCACTGCTCTTTTAGAGTAATTTTGTATCTTTGGCTCTACAAAAAAATTGCTTCCTTCAGAAGTTGTATTAACAATGTTGCAGAAAATTTAGAGAAAACAAGCACAATCCTATACATAAACATACTTTTTCTTTTGCATCTTTCTGACCAACCCTTGCTCGAACACACACATAATTTCATATAGTTGCCATCAAAGGGTTCATATCATTTGATTTTTGTCATTCCCCTAAACATCAATTTCCCCCTTCTTTCTTGTTAATAAAACCATTATCTTGCCTCCTGTGTGGCAATGTGCTCAGCCCCAGACAGTGGTAAACCAGTTGTGGTCATCCTGTTCCCCATTTTCCCTTACAACATCACAGAGAGAGGTGATCTGTGAACGAGTTTTGGCAAAAAGACATAAGGAATGCCTGCTGCGAGTGCTTCGGGGAATATTCTCATTTTCATCATAAAAGAGTATTCTCTTATTCCTTTTTCCTGCATTGACCATAGTCATGATGTCTGGAGTTTTGACAGCCATCTGTGACCAGGAGGAAAACTCTGGGGAATAACAGATGTTGACCTTGAACCAACAATAACACTGAATTTCTTGATTTCTGAGAAAAATAAATGCTATTTCAGCCACTATGTTTAGCTTGTCTGTTACTTGCAGCTGAATATAATCCTAGTTGATTAAAGTATTTTGTTTCTACTTAACTTCTTATTCTCTGTAATAGGTCATCACATTTATGTGTCACATTTGATATGTCATAATTTAAGCTAGTTTATTATTGAGGATTTAGATTGTTTTTAGTCATTTGATGTTATAGCCAAAGATTTAACAAGGATCCTTGTGTATTTAGCTCTTGATTTTTATCAGTACTGTGTTAAAGGCTGTGCATGTTTTGATGGCTCTTAAAGTGTTTTTGCAAAATTGCTTTTCAGAAGGATTGTATAGGGGCACCTGGGTAGCTCAGTCAGTTAAGCACCTGCCTTTGGCTCAGGCCATACCCCCAGGGTCCTGGGACTGAGCCCCCCACATCAGCCTCCTGCTCAGCAGGAAGTCTGCTTCTCTCTATCCCTCTGCCCTTCTCCACCCCACTCCTGCTTGCTCTCTCACATGCACTCTCTCTCTCTCAAATAAAATCTTTTTTTAAAAAGGATTACATAAATGTACCATGCCTCCAGCGATATATAAATAAATTCATTTTGCCATAATTTTTATCAGCAATCAGTACTGCCATTATTTTTTGACTTACCCTGTAGGTAATATGCTACTTCAAATTTGCTTTAGTTCATGGCTTAGGTTTAATAGGAAGAAATTAGTGATTTGTGTGGCAGGGCTGAGAATTGGCCCAAAGCTGTCTGTGAATATGCAGGCTCTTTGCTCCCCTGTGTACATCATCTTTTTTTTATTGCAAGGGTTTGTGCTGGAGAGCAGGACCCAACCTTAGTAGGCCTCCTAGCTCTGCTGTTTGTCTGCCCTCTACAAGGGACCCTTCTGCCTGAGAGCACACAGAGACCCTCTCCCTGGCATTGGTTGTGGTTGCTGGGGGAGGCTGGAGGCCTCAGTAATAGTCTGCTGAAGAGGCAATGACTTCTCCAAATGGCTCCATGAAGAAGGAAGAGAACAGTTCCCCAGAGAGAACCCATCATGGAGTGGCAGCATAGGGGGTGGACATGATAGGGCAAGGAACCTGTGAGCAGGTGGCCATGGGAGGAGGGCTCTCATCAGCCAGACCTGGTCCAGGAAACTGCCAGTCCCTAAAGCCCAATCCAGCCCTTTGTAGAGCTTGTCATCCACTGGACTCCGTGCCCAAGGAGGGAGAGCTAAGCAAGCTTGGGGACGAGAGTCACAGGGCCACAGTGTTGCTCAAGCCAAGGGCTCCAGTAACACACAAAACAGCACCCAGGGCTCCCATCCTCAGTTTGGTCACAGCTCCAAGCTCTGATGAGGTTGTGCATGATCACATGAGCTAAACTTCTCACATCATTTCTCTGCTTAAGAACCATCACTGGCTCCCTCTTGTCTGTGTAGCCCAAACCCCAGAACATAAGGCCTTTCAGGAAGTGGTCTCACTGACTCCTCAGCTCCGTGCCACTTTCCTCTCTTCCCTACCAATTTTTCTGTTTCCTGTAATAGCAGACAGTCCAGCCTTGCTGATGTATTTGACATTCCCAAACAACACTGCTTTCAATGCCTAGCTCAGAGGTTGCCTTCTCTGGAAGCGCATTCCCTGACTCTCCCACAAAGTCCCAGGGAAGAGCAAGCCACTTCTTTCCATGTGCTACCTCCCCCGTGTGGCCCTGGTATTTTGCCAGCACTTCTGTCTCAGCCCTTATCGTACTGTGCATAGGGGTCCTCTCCAGTTTGCACTATACTGGAAAGGTCCCTGCAAGGCAGAGCCCTCAAACTTTTTCAACTTTGTATTCGTAGCATATCGCATAAGACACAACTCATGTACGCCACCCAACAGATGCTGGCTTCGTTAGTGGTATCTTACAGCTCTAGCTTGTTTGAGGATAGAAGGCTTTCTTCAGTTGTAATCATATTCTTGGTCAAAAGGCTACAAATGTCCCATCCCATTTTCATCGTTTCAATTTCTGGGTCACCAGCAAGGTTGGATTCCAGTGGTTCTCAACCCTGGCTACACACTGGACTAACTTTTGGAGCTTACAACACTTTCACTAAGCAGACCACAGCACAGAACGAATAAGTCAGAGTCTGCTGGTGGAATGCAAGCCTTTATGTTTTAAAGACTCCCCAAGTGATTCTAATATACCCCTTTGAGCTGAGAACTATTCCTTTAAATAATCCTGAGCAGTTGATTTTAAAAAGCTTTTTCTGTGTGCATACTATGTTGCAAGCACCATGTTAGTGGTGCTTCCACTTGGAAATGGGGTGCGGTGGGGTCGGGGGGAGAGGAGGAGCCTCAGAATCTCTATATTAGACATAGTGTCTGCCCCAAAGACATTGAAATCCTCACATTTGCAAGAAGCAATAGGAAATGGTCTAAGATGATATCTAAATTATATGGTTTAGATCAAGGTTGCACAATGGTGGCATTTTGGGTTATATAATTCTTTGTTGTGGTGGGCATTGTAGCATATTTGGAAGCATCTCTGAATTGAACCCACCAGACATTAGTATCAATCAATACCCCCATTACCAGTGTTAATAACTACCAAACAGTGTTTCCAGAGAGGATCAGATGTCCCCTGGGAATGAAAGCATCCCCTGGTGAGAAACACTGATTTTAATTTAGGTGCTGCATTTTAATAAGGCATGTAGGTGATCTGTACCCACAGTAAAAGGTCTAGAGCAGTGGTTCTCAAAGTGAGCCTCCAGCTCCCCAGTAGCATCACCTGGGAGCTTGACGAGAACCTGTATCCTGGGCCCCATCCCAGACCTACTGAATCCTAAACTTGAAGTCCTCTGGGCAGTTCTCACGGACATTCAGTTTTCAGGGCTGCTAAAAATGTCTGGAGAGAAAAGAAAGGTTGGATGCTTCAGAGCTTTTGGAAAAATTCTTCACAGAGTAGAAGTATTTCGAGTGAAGGAGGCAGCATGAGGAAAGGATTTTCAGATGGAAATTAGCCTTTCCTCTTACAAGTCTTTTTCTTCTTTAATTTTTTCTGTAACTTCCTGTTTTCTTTTTTCTATTCTGGGTAGAAAACTATACTCTCGGCTATCTATACTCTGTGGTGCGTTCGTCACCTTGCTCAGGTATTTTTTTGAGAATCTCAATGAAACAAATGATCACTTACAAAAACATAGCAGTGTGTTTGAACAGTTGTGCACAACCATATATTAGCCATCATACACATGTATCAGTCAACATATGTTTATAAACATATTTCTCATTTACATGGGTTTCATAGTGTGAGTCATTTTAAAAAGATTTTATGTATTTACTTGAGAGAGAGAAAGAGAGTGGGAATGGGAGGAGAGGCAGAGGGGGAGGGACAATCTCAAGCAGACTCTACATTGAGCAGGAAGCCCCACGTGGGGCTCAATCTCACAACTCTGAGATCACAACCTGAGCCAAAATGTAGAGTCGTCAGAAGAGTTGGACACTCAACTGACTGAACCACCCAGACACCCTGTGAATCATTTGTATGATGTTAATAACAGCCCCGTAAATTGGTGGGTTGGTAGAAGTCCAAATGTTTCTATGGCAGATCGATCTCACATCCCAAATCTATCCTCAATCCTGCAGCTAGAGTGACATTTTCTAAACCAAAAATCTGATCCCTTCATTCCCTCATTTAAAGCCTTTCATTGGTTTCTCATGCCCCTCGGGACAATATCCACACTCCTTAGCATTTTTCAGAATATCTTGTACTACCTGTCACCTACTTATCTTTCTGGTTTCATCTATCAATTAAATCATGGGCAAAAAGAAAAATCCATGATGAACAAGATAAAGATAGGCTATCCGTTGTTGTTTTATGACCCTTTGTTATTGTATGATGAGAATTCTAATCAGCCCAATGAGGGCGATGCCAGAGAATCTTATGGGAGCTGACAGAGGCATGAGGCATACAACCAGACTGCACAATGCAGGACTTCACAGGTATTCATGTTTTCTGATTGTAGAGCTTGTGTTCACTTCTGCTTGATGGGATCTACGGGAACACTTAGGTAGTGTATATAAGGGTGCACATTTTTCCTTTTGCCTTGGGCTCTCGTCTGGCCCCACATGGTGCTGATCCAGCTTGGCCCATTCTCCTATTCCATCTGGAATATCCAGTGGAGGCTGATCAGGGAAGCAGGGGTGGTGATGTGTGTGACAGGGATAGAGAGTCAGCCAGCTGACTCTGAGCCATCCAGCTCCCCTAAGGGCATTTTACCTTACTCCTCGCCACCCCACCCCTCACCCTTGGCCTCTTGACTCCAGCCATCCAGAGCCATGAACAGGCCCCTCGTACTATGGTCTGGCTCTGTTCCAGCCCATGCACCACCCTGGATCTAGCCATGCAGAGCCATGAACATGCCCCTAGTACTATGGTCTGGCTCTGTTCCGGCTCATGTACCACTTGTCTCCTGCTGAGAAGTCCTTGCTGTGGTCTTAGAGCTTGGCTAACTCCTACTTTCACTTCACTCTTGATTAAGGGCTGCTTCCTCTAGACACACTTTCTGGCCCCGAAGGCTTCAGGATGAGGTCAAGTGCCCTTCCTGTTTGCACTGCAGCACTTGGTGCCCAGATGTGAATTGCTCACAGCTCCTCAATGGACATGCCTGTTGGTTAGTCTCTCCCAGTTGCTTCTCCTACCTCCCCGGAACTGGGTGATCTGTAAGGGAAGGGGCCGCATCCTGCATGCTCAGGCCCCTGAGTCTGGCCCAGTGCCTGACACACAGCAGGTGCTCAATGAGCCATTCACTAAATGAATACATGAGCAAATGGATACCTGGCTCGAGGGGCTTTTAATCTACAATGAATAGTACACTTCTTCCCTCGAACTAAGTGAGTTAGTAACATCAGGCTGCATTGTTTGTGTCTTAAAGTACAGTCAATCTTGGTCTCCAGCCTATGCTGTCTTTTCTTCGCTGTTCTTTCTGGGGGTCTGCGTCTCCTTATGGGAAAATGAGTGGCAGGGCATCACCAAGGCACCCAGTGTGCAGCCTGCTATGCCCAAGCCCCTCGCATGCCACTTTTGTTCTCCAGCCTCTGCGCAAGCAGCAAAGCCTCAAACACCCTCACAGTAATGCTTTCTCCAGAGACAGACTCATACGTTGAAGTGACAAAGAACACACTTTCTATATCTGCAGCAGGCATTACCTACCACTTCTGTGGAGGAAAACCAGTATGATGTGTTCAGAAAAGAGGCTGCTGACCCCAAATGTGTTTTTCCAGATGTGATTAAAGATCTCATTTCTGCTCATTTGGAATTCAGCTCATACTGAGCATGTGCACAGACATAAATGTACATGTACCTGCACACGTATCATAAATGTACCCAAATATATTTGTGTGTACTGATACATGCTTATATGTATGTATTTACATATATGTGCATCTATGTATGCAAGTGTCTATGCATATAGAGCCATATACATCTGTATGATATGTATATATCCTTATATAATTATACAAAGATTGTACACATATATATAGTCTTATGAAATTTTAATAATTTGGGATGCCTGGGGGGCTCAGTGGTTGAGCATCTGCCTTTGACTCAGGATGTGATCCCGGGGTCCTGGGATCAAGTTCCACATCAGGCTCCCTGCAGGGAGCCTGCTTCTCCCTCTGCCTATATCTCTGCCTCTCTCTCTCTCTCAGTCTTTCATGAATAAATAAATAAAATCTTATAAAAAATTTTAATAACTTAGGTCAGGGATCAGCAAACTTTTTTCTGTAAAGGCCCATGATTAGGGTATCAGTAAATATCCTATCAAAAAAAAAAAAAAAAAAAAAAAAAAAAAAAAAAAAAAAAATATCCTATCAGGATCAGATAGTAAATATCTTAGGTTTTGTAAGTGGTACCATCTCTGATGCAACTATTCAACTCTGCCATTTATACTGTGAAAACAGCCATAGACATCACATAAACAAAAGAGCTTGGCTGTGTTCTAATAAAACCATATTTATAAAACCAGAGTGGGTTGGATCAGGCCCACCAGCCACAGTGTGCCAAGCCTCTTCTTATATACGATTGGAACATTTGGTTGATGTCATTTAACACAAAATTACCTAAGGTTTAGGATAACATTGTAATGTTATTACCCATAATAACATAATATGATATTCTCATATCAAATTCTATGGCACAAATTCTGTGGCCAAGAACATAATGTGTCTTCTGGATAACAGAATTTAATCCATAAAAATCATGAGAAGAATGGCCCCTGTTACAAAAGAGTTTATTCAAACTGTATGCATTCTTCATTTTTTCTTTTTTTTTAAGGGTTTTATTTATTTATTTGAGAGAGAGAGCATGAATGGGAGGAGTGGCAGAGGGAGAAGCAGGCTCCCCACTGAGCAGGGAGCCCAATGCAGGCTCAATCCCAGGACCCTGAGATCATGACCTGAGTTGAAGGCAGATGCTTTACTGAGGTGCCCTCTTTTTTGTCTATAATAATTATAATAACACTGGCAGGTATTAGTTCTCTACATATTGCTCTAGGAGACAAGGTGCACTGTGGTCATCTATAGTTCCTCATCTGTTCAGAGGATGGATGCTTTTTGCTTTCTTGTACTTCTCCATAGGAGACACAATCAATATTTCATGTCTTCCACTTACAAGGACTGAAAAAAACCTGCCAGGGCAATAGTGCCCTTTAAAGACAATCAAATCTTTCAGACATATGACATTTTACTTTTGGATTTTGGATCACATTCAAGTTTTGCCACACAATCCCTTGACCAGAGTGAAAGCAGGACACTCGGCTCTACCCGGTACAAGACCAATCTAGAACAGCTCATGCAGAAGTGAGAGCAGTTGCCAGAACCACTCACGGCTGCCTGAGGCAAGCAAATGACCAGAGAGAAATGACTGAGCATGCTCCAATCTGAGCAGGATTTATCTCCAATTAATTAATTAATCTCATTCCTCCTGAAATGAGATGTGTGGTTTATAGTGCTCACAGCCAGTACAAACTTCTGCAGCTTAAAAGACTCAAGTACAAAAGCAGTTGAAGATAAGTTAATGTGGATTGTAGCTCCTGCACATTTTTCAGTGGTTAAGACTGAATGTTTAGACTTGCTTGCCATTTACTTTTCTGTTACCAGTAGATTGAACTGTAGAGGGGAAGGATTGGCGAGCCACTTCTTGACCTTTTCCACAATATTGAGTCTTTAAAACATTCTAGTTTTTCCCAGAACGTGCATTTCTATTTTTTTAATTGAAGTTTGATTTGCCAACATATAGTATAACACCTGGTGCTCATCCCATCAAGTCTCCTCCTCAGTGCCCGTCACCCAGTTATCCCAACCCCCGCCCACCTCCCCTTCTACTACCCTTTGTTCATTTCCCAGAGTTAGGAGTCTCTCAGAGTTTGTTTCCCTCTCTAATTTACCCACTCAGTTCCCCTCCTTTTCCTTATAATCCCATTCACTATTTCTTCTATTCCCCATATAAGTGAAACCATATGATGATTGTCCTTCGACTGACTTACTTCACTTAGCATAATACCCTCTAGTTCCATCCTTGTTGAAGCAAATGCTGGATATTCATCATTTCTAATGGCTGAGTAATATTCCATTGGATACATAAACCACATCTTCTTTATCCATTCATCTTTCGATGGACACTGAGGCTCCTTCCACAGTCTGGCTACTGTGGACATTGCTGCTATAAACATTGGGTGTAGGTGTCTCAGTTTTTCACTGCATCTGTATCTTTGGGGTAAATCCCCAGTAGTGCAATTGCTGGGCCATAGGGTAGCTCTATTTTTAACTCTTTGAGAAACCTCCACACAGTTTTCCAGAGTGGCTACACCAGTTCACATTCCCACCAACAGTGCAGGAGGGTTCCCCTTTCTCCACATCTTCTGCAACATTTGTTGTTTCCCATCTTGTTAATTTTCACCATTCTCACTGGTGTCATGTGGTATCTCATTGTGGTTTTGATTTGTATTTTCTGATGGCAAGTGATGCGGAGCATTTCTCATGTGTTTGTTGGCTGTGTGTATGTCTTCTTTGGTGAAATTTCTGTTCATGTCTTCTGTCCATTTCAATGATTGGATTTTTTGTTTCTTGGGTGTTGAGGTTGATGAGTTCTTTATAGATCTTGGATACCAGCCCTTTATCTGATATGTCATTTGCATATATATTCTCCCACTCTGTAGGTTGTATTTTAGTTTTGTTTCTTTTGCTTTGCAGAAGCTTTTTATCCTGATTAAGTCCCAATAGTCCATTTTTGCTTTTGTTTCCTTTGCCTTCATAGATGTATCTTGCAAGAAGTTACTGTGGCCAAGTTCAAAAAGGGTGTTGTCTGTGTTCTCCTCTAGCATTTTGATGGATTCTTGTCTGGATGGATTTAGATCTTTCATCCATTTTGAGTTTATCTTTGTGTATGGTGCAAGAGAATGGTCCAGCTTCATTCTTCTGCACGTGGCTGTCCAATTTTCCCAACACTATTTATTGAAAAGACTGTCCTTTTTCCAGTGGATATTCCTTCTTGCTTTGTCGAATATTAGTTGACTATAGAGTTGAGGGCCCATTTCTGAGTTCTCTATTCTGTGCCATTGATCTTTGTGTCTGTTTTTGTACCAGTACCACACTGTCGTGATGATCACAGCTTTGCAATACAGCTTGAAATCTGGCATTGTGATGCCCCCAGCTCTGGTTTTCTTTTTTAATATTCCATTGGCTATTCAGGGTCTTTCTGATTCCACACAAATCTTAAGATTATTTGTCCCAAACTCTCTGAAGAAAGTCCATGGTATCTTGATAGGGATTGCATTGAATGTGTAAATTGCCCTGGGTAGCATAGACATTTTCACAATATTTATTTTTTCAATCCATGAGCATGGAATGTTTTTCCATCTCTTTGTGTCTTCCTCAATTTCTTTCAGAAGTGTTTTGTAGTTTTTAGGGCATATGGATCCTTTACCTCTTTGGTTAGGTTTATTCCTAGGTATCTTATGGTTTTGGGTGCAACTGTAAATGGGATTGACTCCTTAATTTCTCTTTCTTCAGTCTCTTTGTTAGTGTATAAAAATACCACTGATTTCTGTGAATTAATTTTGTGTCCTGCCATATTGCTGAATTGCTGTATGAGTTCTAGCAATCTTGGGGTGGAGTCTTTTGGGTTTTCTATACACAGTATCATGTCATCTGCAAAGAGGGAGAGTTTGACTTCTTTGACAATTTGAATGCCTTATAGTTCTTTTTGTTGTCTTACTGCTGAGGCCAGGACTTCTAGTACTATGTTGAATAGCAATGGTGAGTGGACATCCCTGTCGTGTTCCTGATCTTAGGTGAAAGGCTCTCAGTTTTTCCCCATTGAGAATGATATTCACTGTGGGCTTTTCATAGATGGCTTTTAAGATGCTGAGGAATGTTCTCTCTATCCCTACACTCTGAAAAGTTTTGATCAGGAATGGATGCTGTATTTTGTCAAATGCTTTCTCTGCAGCTATTGAGAGAATCATATGGTCCTTGTTTTTTCTCTTGTTGATGTGATCTATCACATTGATTGCTTTATGAATGTTGAACCAGCCTTGCATCCCGGGGATAAATCCCACTTGGTCATGGTGAAAATAATCTTCTTAATGTACTGTTGAATCCTATTGGCTAGTATCTTGGTGAGAATTTTTGCATCCATGTTCATCAGGGATATTGGTCTATAATTCTCCTTTTTGGTGGGGTCTTTGTCTGGTTTTGGAATCAAGGTAATGCTGGCCTCATAAAACAAGTTTGAAAATATTCCATCCCTTTCTATCCTTTGCAACACCTTTAGTAGAATAGGTATTATTTCTTCTTTAAACGTTTGATAGAATTCCCCTGGGAAGCCTTTTGGCCCTGGACTTTTGTGTCTTGGGAGATTGTTGATAACTGCTTCAATTTCCTCGCTGGTTATTGGCCTGTTCAGGTTTTCTATTTCTGCCTGTTCCAGTTTTGATAATTTGTGGTTTTCCAGAAATGTATCAATTTCTTCTAGATTGCCTAATTTGTTGGCATGTAGCTGCTCATAAAATGTCTTTAAAATCATTTGTATTTCCTTGGTATTGGTTGTGATCTCTCCTTTTTCATTCGTGATTTTATTTATATTTTTTGTGTGTGATTTTATTAACTTGAGTCTTTTTTCTTTTTAATAAGGCTGGCTAGGGGTTTACCTATCTTATTAATTCTTTCAAAGAACTAAATCCTGGCTTTGTTGATCTGTTCTGCAGTTCTTCTGGTCTCTATTTCATTGAGTTCTGCTCGAGTCTTTATTATCTCTCTTCTGCCTTGTGTAGGTGTTACTTGCTGTTCTTTCTGCAATTCCTTTAGGTGTGAGGTTAGCTTGTGTATTTGAGTTTTTTCCAATTTTTTGAGGGATGCTTGTTTTGTGATGTATTTCCCTCTTAGGACCACTTTCACTGTATCCCAAAGATTTTCAACAATTGTATCTTCATTTTCATTAGTTTCCATGAATCTTTTAAATTCTTCTCTAATTTCCTGGTTGACCCATTCATCTTTTAGTAGGATGCTCTTTAACCTCCATGTGTTTGAGTTTCATCCAAATTTCTTCTTGCAATTGAGTTATAGTTTCAAAGCATTGTGGTTTGAAAATATGCAGGGGACAATCCCAATCTTTTTTTTTTTAATTTTTATTTATTTATTTATGATAGTCACAGAGAGAGAGAGAGAGAGGCAGAGACATAGGCAGAGGGAGAAGCAGGCTCCATGCACCGGGAGCCTGATGTGGGATTCGATCCCGGGTCTCCAGGATCGCGCCCTGGGCCAAAGGCAGGCGCCAAACCGCTGCGCCACCCAGGGATCCCGACAATCCCAATCTTTTGGTATTGGTTGAGACCTAAATTGTGACCCTGTATGTGGTCTATTCTGGAGAAAGTTCCATGTGCACTTGAGAAGAATGTGTATTCAGTTGCGTTTGGATGGAAAGTTCTGTATATATATATGTGAAATCTATTTGGTCCAGGATATCATTTAAGGCCCTGGTTTCTTTGGTGATGTTCTGCTTAGAATATCTGTCATTTGCAGAAAGTGTTGTGTTGAAGTCTTCTACTGTTAGTGTATTATTATCTAAGTATCTCTCTACTTTGGTTATTAATTGATTGATATACTTGGCAGCTCCCACATTAGGGGCATAAATATTCATGATTGTTAGTGTGCTTGTTGGATAGATCCTTTAAGTATGACATAGTGCCCCTCTTCATCTCTTACCAGAATCTATAAACTTTAATTTATCTGATATGAGGATTGCTAACCCAGCTTTCTTTTGAGGACCATTTGAATGGTAAATGGTTCTCCCACCCCTTCATTTTCAGGCTGGAGGTGTCCTTAGGTCTAAAATGAGTCTCTTGTAGACAGCATATAGATGGGTCTTGCTTTTTTATCCAGTCTGAAACCCTACATCTTTTGATGGGATCATTTAGCCCATTCACATTCAGAGTAATTATTGAAAGATATGAATTCAGTGTCATCATATTACCTATTCATTCCCTGTTTTGTGGATTGTTTCTTTGGGCTTCCTCTTTCTTTTACAGGTTCCCCCTTAATATTTCTTGCAGAGCCGGTTTAGTGGTCACATATTCTTTCAGTTTCTGCCTATCCTGGAAGCTCTTTATTTCTTCTATTCTGAACCGACAGCCTTGCTAAATAAAGTATTCTTGGCTGCATGTTCTTCTCATTTAGGACCCTGAATATATCCTGCCAGCCCTTTCTGACCTGCCAGGTCTCTGGAGATGTCTGCTGTTAATCTGATATTTCTCCCCATATAAGAATCTCATCTCTTGCTGCCTTAAGAATTTTCTGTTTATCTTTGGAATTTGCAAGTTTCACTATTAAATTTCGAGGTGTTGAACAGTTTTTATTGATTTTTTTTGGGGGGTCCTCTCTGTCTCTTGGATCTGAATGCCAGTTTCCTTCCCCATATTTGGGAAGTTCTCAGCTATGATTTGTTCAAATATACTTTGTGGTCCTCTCTCCTTCTCAGCCTCTTCTGGAAGCCCAAGTAGACGTAAATTCTTCCTTCTGAGGTTATCATTTATTTCCTTAAGCCTTTCCTCATGATCTCTTAATTGTTTTTCTCTTTTTTCCTCAGCTTCCTTCCTTACCATCAACTTGTCTTCTATGTCACTCACTCTTTCTTCCACCTCATTAACCCTAGCAGTTAGAATATCCAGTTTGAATTGCATCTCGTTTAATCTATTTTTAATTTTAGCCTGATGAGATCCCAATTCTTCAGTAACAAAGTTTCTAGAGTCCTTTATACTTCTTTCCAGAGCCACCAGTAGCTTTATAATTGTGCTTTTGAATTGACTTTCTGACATTGTATTGAAGTCCAAATTCTGCAATTCTATGGCAGAAAGTATTGTTTCTGGTTCTTTCTTTTGTGGTGAATTCTTCCTTCTAGTCATTTTGTTCAGTGCAGAGTGGCTATATGAGTGGGCTGAGTCAAAAATATCAACCATGACCTAAATAAAATACACCCTATATGATTCCAAAGAGATCAGAGACCAGAAAACAAAGAAAAAGAAGATCAGAACAAAATAAAAGGACCACTAAAGTGAAAACCATATTTTAAAACAAAGCAGTAAAAATAAAAGGCCAAGAACCACAAAGAAGAAGAAAAAAGAAAAAAGAAAAAAGAAAAAGAAAAAAAGGAAAAAAAGTAAAGAAAAGAGAGAAAAAAGGGGAGCGGGCTAGGGGTGGTGGTGGTGAAGAAGTGGGAGTGGAGAGAGAATGTAGTCTATGTGAGGGGTCCTAGAGGGTGATCCTCTTGGTTCTGAGTGTATTTTGTTCTGTATGTTAGAAGATGCTCAGTCCCAAATTTATATAAACTAGCAATACTTATAGAAAGCCCCAACATTGACCACCAAAATATAAACAAGATAAAGAGGGGAGCAGAATGGAATGGAAGAAAGAGAATATAATCTCACAGAATGAACCAGCACAGTATTCCACTTGGTTCTGGGTGTATGTTGGTCATGTTTTAGAAGGTACTAACTTCCACCATTGTAAAGCAAAATGAGGCAGAAAAAACAAAAAAACAAAAACCCATATCTTGTCTATCTACCAAATTAAATTGAATACGTTGAAAGGAATCCAGAAATGAAAAATATATCAAAGACATGTAATTGTAGAAATATGAAAGTCAAAAAGGAAAAAACTTAAAAATGAAGAGCTGTTAAAATATTGTAGTTAAGGTGGGAAAAGGGAAAAAATTTTGGAAATTTTTAGTCTGATAGAAAAATGAGTCATAATGGAAAAAAAAAAAAAAGGACGTTCTAGTTCTATACTATTTTCCCTCAGTCCTTGAGCTTTCCAGTGCTGCTTGGTCAATAAACTTGCTCTTCCCTTGTTCTTCCAGCTGGTCCTCTGGGGGAGGGTCTTCTGTGCTGATTCTCAGGTGTCTATGCCTGGGCAGAGAAGCCCCATCCCCTGCCAGATGCCAGGCTCATTGTGAGCTGTTTATCCTGTGAGGCCTTTGTTCCCTAGCAGCCATGCCTCTCCTAGGCACAAGGTGAAACAAAGAGGAAAAGCATAATGGTGGCGGCCAGATTTCCAGCTCTGGAGTCGAGCTCCCCATGAGTAACTAACTGCCCTCTCCCAGTCCCCACTGGACTAGATGCTATTGGGCCGGCACTGGTGTACTGATCTGCACAGCTTGGGGGCGCTCAGTGGCAGGAGAGTTCTCACTGTCCTGTGCCCTTCCTGCTTCTGCCTGTCCTGGGAGAATGCAGGATTGCTGGCTTTGTCCGCTTGGGCGTCCTGAGATCGAGGGCCCTGTGCCACTGGAACCATGCTCCCAGGGACTGCCTCTCCTGAAGGGAACGGGGCACAGCCACCTTTATCCGGAGCCACCCGCCTAACCCACTGGCTTCTCCCAAATGCCCCGAGGGCTGCACACTCCAGCCCTTTCCTGAGATCAGCCCACAGTTTGTGGTGAGCTTTCCCAGGGCGCCCCTCCTCTTATAGTGACTCTGTGAATCTGGAGGCTTCACTGCCTCTCCTGCGATTCTGCCCAATTTCCTGCTAAGCACTTTTCTGTCTGGGAAAACTCCAGCACGGATTTTAAAGTTCCCACTTCTCCAGGGCTGGGCTTTCTTGTTCTAGAGGCTTTCGCCACCCTGCTTTAGCCCGGCTCCTCATGGTGCCCCTCCCCCACTTGATTCTTATTTATTATTTATTTTTCGCTTTCCTACCTTGTTAGAAGCAAAAACTTTCCTCTCTGTAGCATCCTACCTGTTCTCTCTTTAAATCTCAGGCCGAATTCCTTGCTGTTCAGGATGTTTTGAAAGTTATTTAGGTAAGTTTGTGGGGCCAGGTGCGTTGAGGACCCCTACTCTTCCGCCATCTTGCCCCTCCCTAGAACATTCATTTCTGAAACACAATACTGGTCATCCAGCAATTGAAGAAAATCGGGGAATGCATTTTGGCTTCAGATTTTAAGAGTATCTTTAGGTAAGAGAAGTCTCAAGATTTATTTTTATTTAATTCGTCCCTCCACATTGGTTGACAAATCTGTCTTTCAGAATTAATACACCCCAGTTACTACCATCGCCTTGAAAGGGAATGTTACTTTTCATCCCAAGTCTGATTTGTTTACGCCTTCCCTCAAAAGCAGTCTTTTTCAGGCTCAGGTGTTTCTAAAAGGTAAGTGTAAACTACAGGTGCTGATTTGTTCAAATCCCATTTCTGAAGTCACATGTCAAAAATATTCTGATAAGTCTGACCTCCATGTAATATTGCTACTTTCCACTGCTCTTTCCTCTGTGAGACAGAAGCAGCTGTAGTTGTATTTCATAAATGTCAAGTATAAAATAGTGCCCTTCTCCAGACAGGGAGCAGCACATCTTGAAAAGGAGTAGCTAAGGAGCACCACACTAACAGAAATCAAAGTGGTGATGTTTGTATCATCTCAACTGCCCAGGACTTACAATTTCTGAATAGCTCAATAGAGCAATAATCATGTCAGATAAAGCCACAGTGATATCCAGATTCAATGGAAGGAAATGAAAGATGGGAGTTAAAAATGGAAACTCTGACACAGTCTGCTTGTAGAACGATGGAGATGAAGAAGAACCACCTAGCTGGTGAGCACAGAGATGCTTTAGACAGTCGTGCAACCAAAATCAACCAATCAGAGGCGACCACACACTCTTTATATCTTATCGTACCTGCCTTGTCCCCCACTCAGTATCTCCACTGCAGTTGTAATTGGCCAGGAGAGGATAATAGCTTCTACTTTATGGCCAACCACTCACTGCTCATGCTGGGCTTGTCTCCACACAACTCCACCAGGTTTTCTCCTGCCAAGGAGAGAGTGGAAGGCCTGAACACAGTGCTGGTTTGATGATGGTCTCATCAGGATAAGGAAAAGTGCCTGGCCAAGCCCGATGTCCCTGCACAGCCTGCCGATCACAGATCCCATTATGCAAGGGGTCACCAAGTGTGGAGAGGAGGCAGAAAATTGAGGGATGCTGTTTTAGACTTTGCAAGGGTTGTTTTTGGAGAGAAGACATGGCAACTTTGTGTTTGGCATCTGGTGTGTATGTGTGTGTGTATGTGTGTAAATCTTCTATCTTCAAAAGGAAACAAAATCTTTTTCAGTTTTTTCCTTACATGCTTTAGTAAGTAAATAATTTATTTATTTAGAAATAAATTCTTATATTTTAATTAAGTAAGTAAATAATTTAAGTAAGTAAGCTCATTCAAAATTAAGCTCATTCCCCAAATATATTCAAGCACCCCTCCACACATACACACATCTGTATCACCTACTCCATTAAACCCGACATCATGAACTCTTCCATCGGTAAGCCATAGCTGATAGCTTTGCACCAAGAGAATTTCTCTTCTTATGTCCTCATTTGGTAGAACCAATGGGACTTGGAGTATCTACACCTGTAGCAGTTCTGTCACACTGTCTGGTCACCTGAGGTTGATGAAAGCCTTGGAATTCTCATCTATGAAGGTGGAACCCATCTTGGGTTGTCCCCAGACTTGGGCCAGGCTCTACCTCAGTCAAACCAGATATAGCTCAAAGCATCCCTGAACCAGATTACAAATCAACTGAGTAGAAGACAAAATTCCCCTCCTCCTACATACTCCTACCTACCTACATAGACCTTCATATGATTTATACAACAGTGATATTTTGAGCTCTCATTTTCCTATCTGTACATTTCAAAATATCCCCCAAATAAGCGGTGCTTCTAATTTTTCACATAAAAGAAACATAAGACATCTATATGTCTCACTTTAATCAATGAAAACAATTATTCTTAACCATGAATAGAGTCAGAAAACATAGCCTGTCATAAGAGGGGTTTAAAAAATAAAATCTCAAAAAAAAAATCTCTACGGACATGTTTTTTCACCAAATGAAAAATATGCCATAATTGAGTTCTTCACCTGCTTCTCCTCTTTCATATGATCTTCTCTTTAGGGTTTGTGAACTCTGGGATCCCAGTCTTTATACAATGTAGGTCTCCTATCATGGTGATTCACTAACTTGGTGCTATTATCTCAATGTCTGTGTCTCCCAAAATGCATATGCTGAAACCCTAACCCTTGATGTGATAGTATTTGAAGGTAGTACTTTGGGAAGTGCTTGGGAGATTAATGCCCTTATAAAAGAGACCCCAGGAGGACCTGCTACATCTTTTTCCATGTGAAGACACAGCCAGAAGATCCAGGAGGTGGATCTTCACCAGACAATGGTGCCTTGATCTTGGACTTCCCAGCCTCTAGAAGTGTGAGAAATGAATGTCTGTTGTTTGTAAAGCACCCAGTCTACGGTAGTTTGTTATGGCAATGTGAACAGACTAAGATACTTGTTGCTCGTTAAAAAAATGTTTTCAGATAATAAAAGTAATAGAATATTTAGAAAATGAACAAAATGAAACTCTAGAATCCCATGCCTAACATAAAACTGTTATAAGTTTTATATAGTTCCTTTCAGACTTTAAATGTTTTTTGTTTTCTAAGTAGGCTCCGTATCCAGTGTGGAGCCCAATGCAGGGCTTGAACTCACAACCCTGAGGTCAAGACCTGAGCTAAGATCAAGAGTCAGAGCTTAACTGACTAAGCCACCCAGATGCCCCTCCTTTCAGACTTTAAAATTTTGAATCCTTGAGGATATTTCTGTTAAACAAAGATGGGAGCTAACTATATAAAAATGAGAATAACACAAAAAATCATGAAAGGAAAACAAATGAAGTAATCTCTAATCTCTGCACCCAGAGATAGCAGTTAACATAAATGAATTTGGTTTTTATTTATATCAATACCTACTTTTAAATGAATTCTTTCTCATTGCTCTTATGTGTGTTCTCCATTCATTCATTTGTTCATTCATTCACTCATTCATTCAATAAACATTGGTTGAGCACCTACTATGTACCAGCTAGCATTTCACTGGTGTGAAAACAATGTGCATGTTCTTACAATGCTTGTAGCCTAAGGGAGAAGATAGACCTTAACCAAAAAATTACTTTTTTTTTTTTTTTTTGAGGAATACATTGTATTTGTCTATTGGCCTTAAATTAAGTTTCATCTCCTTTTCAAACCTCTGCCATAGTCCCATCCCCACTCATTCTAATCTCTGTCTACTTTTTGTTCATTAATACCTGGCCATCACAATTCAAGTGGCAGGTGCCTGGGGACTGTTCCCACTTGCACATCCCACCCCATATCCTCCAAAGGCAGGTGAGTCACTGAGCGTGAAGGCAGCTCTTTAGAGGACAGACTGTACCCCCGAGAGGCCTTGCAAAATCTTCTGATAACACCTATGAGAGCTTCCAGATTTCTGAGAATCATAGTAACAAGAAGGGGAGGCTTTGGAGCAGGAAGTCAGATAGAGCTACTACGTCCAGCACAACTATCTAAGGAGCAGGGCTGAGAAAGAGGAAGTATTCACTCTTCTTTATTTGGCTGCTAGGCAGCATTTTACTTTGGGGAAAACAAACAAACAAATTTTTCCGTGGCTGAAAGCCTGAAGGAACTAGAACTCAAAAGCTGTTGGGTGCTGCTGCCCTGTGCCCTGCGGCCCTGGAACAGAAGCTGTGCGTGCATCTCAGAGCCAGGGTCTGAGCATGTCCTCCTGTCAATCAGAAGCTGGGTAGAGTTTGCCAGAGCCAGGGGCCTGGGGCAATTATCTGCTTCACTTCACTCAAGTGTCTACTCTGCTTTGACTATGGAGACATAGATCTTTTCATTGTTGTTTTTTAAATATCTTCCTAACACTGCTGAAGAAAATGGCCAGTATCTTAAAATTTTCAACAGACAAAAAAAAAAAAAAAAAAAAAAAAAACCTATTACATGCAAAGTGCCATGAACAGGGGATGCTCCAAGTTTGCATGGAGCGCTGGACCTCAGAGTCTATCTGAGTAACGATCAGTACCACAGAGGATGTTGTTTATTTAATGGCTCCTGGCTTTCCTCCCGGTTGCAGGGCTGAGCACAGAGCACCTGCCAATTCATTTTTACATCCTCAGTGCGTACACAGCGCCTGGGCCATTGTGAGCACTCAATACTCTGACAAGTCCTGATGTGATAAACTGGGAATGGGACATACCGGAAAATGCTAGCCCAGGTGAAGTAAGTGGGTTTCCTCCCCTGGACACACAAGAAGATATGACCCAATGAAGTTTCACTTGATGGCCAAAGCCATTATTTTTATAATTATTATTTCATTCCTTTTTTGCTTCTCTAAAAGCCCTCTGCTTTGTAAACTTATTTCTTTCCCCCACACACTTCTGTCCATTACCCCTTCCTCTCCATCCATTCCCATCTTCCTTCTTGGTGATCTGGGCCTCCTTGGCTTCAGCTACGATCTGCCTCTCCATCACTCCCAGATCTACATCTGTGACCAAGTTTTCCTGGAGAGCCCCAGGTCTGACCTTCCCTCCCAGAGGCAGTGGGACAAGGGATACATTAGGGTCCCCTTTGGATCAGAGTGGGTCTCCCAGGGGAGTGAGAGGGGGTGGGGTCCTGTGTCTTTAGGGTCACCCAGAGGGCAAAGCAGAGAGAAAAAGTGGGTGCTGTGGCACTGGGATGGAGGGGAGAGTAGCAGGTACCCAGGGAGCCTGCAGGGGTCCTGGGAGGGCTCAGAGGGGGGGGCTTGGTTCAGTGCAGCCTCTTCTCTTTTGCATTTTGTCTATTCCATGAGCCTGGATGCTGTAATTTCTGCATGGAGCCTAGTTTGTAATTAAAAGTGACCAGAGGCTATGTCTGAAAGTGACAGAACAATATAGGCTGGCCACTCTTGACCAGAAGCAGAGAGAACCTCCCCACACCACCATCGGGAGCAAAGGGACAGTGGGAGAAAGCAGAGTTGCATTTTGAGATGAGCCACACCACAAGGTAGCCAGAGCTGGTGCCCTCGGGTACCCTCCTGTACTCCTGGCCCGTGCCCTTCCCTGCCACCTGCTGCCTCTCCCTGCACCTGTGTCCACTTGGCCTGCCTGCCTCCATATCCCCCAGGCCACTGAGATGCCCAGCTGCTCCTCAACACTTGACAACCCCATCATCACTTGCCACAACATCGCTCAGTGTCTGGTACCTGCCTGCCTTCCACCTAGAGAGCAAAGTTCCTGCTGCTTTGTGTGGCTTTCTGGGCCCTCCACAACCGCCATCACTACCCCCATGTCCTCTGTCCCCGCCAAGAGGACAACTTCTGCTCCCTGAAGAACCCCAGGCACCTTTGCGCTTACTCTTCCCCAGTCACCCTCTCCCATGTCCCACCACACTTCAGTCTTTGTGGAAGTCCCATGTCATCCTCTGTAGCAGCATGTCACTGCTCATGAAGCCAGGGCCACTCTTCCTGGACAGAGCTGCCTCTACCTCCCTTCATCCTGAGGGTTTCACTGGCACTTTATTCATTTCCAGCGAAGGGCACTGTGCTCCAAACTGGGATACCATGGTAGGTAAGTCATGGTTTGATCCTGAGGACCTTCAGGCCACTCAAGATACTGGGATGCTGACAAGCAGAGAGGCATCATGACAGTGACAGTGACTGGAGTGGGGGTCAATTACAATCTGACCTGGGTTGCAGTCATAATACACAATCTTGAGATGATGAGCACACACATCCCCTCCACCATGTAGTGAGCTGCTGTTCTGGGACATTCCCAGGACCAGGACCAGGATCAGGTTTTCATCCCATTTGCCTCCTCCAGGAGTGCCTTATACACAGTAGACCCTCCACAAGGGTCAGTTTATAGAAAAGGAAAGGGGGCACCTGGGTGGCTCAGTTGGTTAATCATCTGCCTTCGGCTCAGGTCATGATCCCAGGGTCCTGGGATGGAGCCTCACATCAGGCTTCTTGCTCAGCAGGGAGTCTGCTTCTCCTTCTCCCTCTGCCACTCACCTACTTCTCTCTCTCTCTCCCTCCCTCCCTCCCTCAAGTAAATAAATAAAATCTTTAAAAAATAATAATAGAAAAGAATTCCACCTTCATTTGTGCAGTGACTTACAGGTATCCAAGCACTGCACATGCTCTTCTAACACACTCCTCCAAGACAATGGGTCTCAAGTTCAGCGCCTTCCAGAAACTCCTGTTTCCGGGGTCCCAACCCCAGAGACACTGCTATAACTCCTCTGGTGGGGGCTCAGGCATCTGTATGTACAAAACCTCAGCTTTTCGGGCATCCACCACACAGCCAGGATCGAGGAGCTCTGCTCTTGTCACGGGGGCAGGTGTGACCTCCACTTAGCGTGGGGGGAACATGAAGCAGAGAGAGGTTCCCTGACCCACTAGGGCTCATGCGGCTTATGAAGGGTGGAATTAGGATGCTGACCCAGGAGAGCTCTGGTCCTCACCTCAGGGGAGGCAGTGGAAGCAGCAAAGGGAGCTCTGATCACTGTGCAGGGGTCCCACTGCAGCACCCTGTTGCTCTGCGTTAGCACCAGGGATGCTGGCCTCACGGGGGAGGCATACCATTAGCTAAGGGAGCCCAGAAGGGAAGCATAGCTTGCTGGGGCCTGTGTCAAAAACAAGACAAGACCTGCTTCCTTGTGATAGGTCAGACAAAATACAGCATTCTTTGCCTGACAACTTTTATTGTGATTAATGGTTTCTGGGAATTCACTTGCCCTCTCCCAGTGACTCAATCCTAGGTACTCTAGCCTGAGGTGTTAATTTGGTTGATTAAGCAAAAGGAATCTCTTAGAAGTGATCTTAAGACTCCAAAGGCCAAAATTTCCCAGAAACATTCATTTCTGCCAATTCCAAGGTCCATGAAATAGTTACTCAATTTTAACTTTCATTGAATTTTGTTCAAAATCGTGAATTAAAAGAAAAGAAGCCATAAAACTAGTTACCACCTAGACAGCTTGTAGGTTATGAATAAGTTGAATTCCAAAGTGTGTAAATCAGTTGTTTAGAATGCATAATATACTTTCCCACAGAAACCATGTTTTGTTTCACTTTATTTTAAGATTTTATTTACTCATGAGAGACACAGAGGGAGGCAGAGACATAGGCAAAGGGCGAAGCAGGCTCCCTGTGGGGAGCTCAATGTGGGACTCGAGCCCAGGACCCCGGGATCACAACCTGAGCCAAAGGCAGATGTTCAACCACTGAGCCACCCAGGTGTCCCAGAAACCATATTTTAAATGGTGATAAAGTTCTCGAGTTCTCCTGTATAGTTTGTCTAATGCATGAGATGACTAGGAATAGTAAAAGAATGAAGAAATCCAGAAATTCTCCATGATTATTTTCTGGGAGAAAAGCAGAATAAGGAAAGAACTATATTTCCAGCAGAGGTAGGGTGGAGAGGGCAATTGCCCGTCAATTGTCTCCAAGCAACTGAGGAGCTAAAGGAGCACAGCCTTCTGCCATCCAAAGCTAGATGGAAATGCCAATGGAAATGTGGTCACACGATTTAATATATTATGTTAGGTGAGTGTACACAAGCATGTGTGTGTGTGTAAATATGCACACACGTATATATTATACTTATACACACATATGCATATGCTCATGTATACATATATGCATACGTATTTACACATACACAAATACAGTTTTAGGGGAAAGGATTTCTCAGGGAGGAGCAGGTTCCCAGGATCATTTGAAGCATGCTCTGGCTTGTGCTTTATTAAAGAACACAAAATATGCAAATGTAACATGCATGTAGATCCTTTTTTTTATTGCTGTTTTTTAATTTTTAAAATTTTTTTTTATTTATTTATGATAGTCACAGAGAGAGAGAGAGAGAGGCAGAGACACAGGCAGAGGGAGAAGCAGGCTCCATGCACCGGGAGCCCGATGTGGGATTCGATCCCGGGTCTCCAGGATTGCACCCTGGGCCAAAGGCAGCCGCCAAACCGCTGCGCCACCCAGGGATCCCACATGTAGATCCTATACTAAGGAAAAACGCTTTGCTTAGATTCTATGTGATACAGAATAAGACCATGCAATTTACCTCATGCACCACAGTGTAACACAGAGTTCCTTGACAGACTTTTGCTTTGCAGAAGAGCAGGTTAAAATTTGGCTCTATGAGTATGTAATACAGTCCAGAGTTCAGATAAAAGATCCAAAGTCATATGCCAGTGATGCATGGAGTCTTGGCCATGTGTCTCATCCCTAGTGTCTCATTCAAGGATTCAAAGACTGGATTGTGGGATACTAGTTCACACTCACTAGGCTGGAAACTGAAAAGGACAGACAATATCAAGTGTAGGTGAGGATGTGGAGAAATTGGAATCCTCTGATGTTGCTGGTGGGAATGCAAAACGGTGCAGCCACTGGGGAAAATGATTTTGCAGTTCCTCAAAAAAGTTAAATGTAGAATTACCATATGATCCAGCAATTCCACCCTTAGGTACCAAAAGAAAAGAACACATATGTATGCCTAAAGACTTAAATATGAATATTCATTAGCAGCATCTTCCATGACAAAATACAGAAACATCTTAAATGCCCATGAACTGAAAAAATGGGTAAACATAATGTGATACATCCATACAATGGACTATGACTTGGTCACAACAATGATGTATTGACACATGCTACAAGATAGGTGAGCCCTGAAAACACCATGCAAAGTGAAAGAAGTCAGACACAGAAGATTATAGATTGTATGATTCCGTTCATATGAACTGTTCAGGATATGCAAATATTCAGAGATGGAGAGCAGATTAGTGGTTGCCCAGAGCTAGGGAAGGGGGCGGGGAAATGAGGGACTGCTAACGGGAAAGGGGTTTCTTTTGGGGGGTGATGAAAATATTCTGCAATCAGGTAGTGGTGATGGCTGCACAACTTTCTGAATATTTTAAAAAGTATGGAACTGTCTGCTTCAAAAGGGCAGATTTGATGGGATGTGAATTATATCTCATACAACTTTAAAACAACAACAACCTGGGACTCACAAGATCCCTGCATCCATGGAAGGGTGTTCCCAGATCACCAGTTATTCTCTTATCTGCAGAAGGTGAGCTGATTAAGCAGCACCCCACTGTCAATCACTAGAAACCTTAGATTTATTCCCCTCTCCTTTTATTTCAGAGGTAAGCATCAGCAGAACATGCTCCAGCACAGAATGAGGTGTTCATTAGAACACACAGAAATAGCATCCCACCTACCGAATATCTGTCATCTCTGTTCAGATTACTTCTCTCTCTTTCTTGCTCTCTCTCTCTCCTTAAAAAAAAAAAATCATCAAATACATGTAGATCCCCAACAGGATGCTGTAACTTTTGATTGGATAATACTCAGGTCATATTCTCTGAAAGCTCAGTGATTTTTTTTTTCCTGGAACCACAGTATGTCAGTGGTGGTCTGAAGACGGTGGGTGGTCCTTGACTAGTCAGTAAATCAAGTGTTGACAACTCCCTTGGTGGCAGTGCAGGGTAGGGCAGGGGAGATGAAGGAGGAGGCCGTGGGGTGGGGAATGGGGAGCTGGGCAGGGAGAGTCTGTTCTACTGGAGAAGGGCAGACACTTTTGCACAAGGGGGCTATTATAGGAGATAATATAAGCTGGAAATCTGGATTTTTAAAAAAAATCTGAAGTTTTCATTTTGTAAATGCATTTTTTTAAACAAAGTATTTGTGGGCAGAGTTCCAAGCGGAGGCTCCAAGTGTGTGACCTAGGCTCTAGGTGGTCTCTGCCCTGGTGCTTTTGTGCGACTGACATGAGAATTTCAAATCAGAAAGTGAGTGTTGACATGGTCCTGGAAGTTGATCTAGTTCAACCTCCCACTGCATATTAAAATCTTGTCTATGACAGATGGCCATTCTGCATTTAAGTAAGTTAATAATTCAAGCCAGAAATGTGGAGTTTCTTTGGGGGCTTCTTAATAAAAAGAACTGTAGGTTATGGGTTAGGTAGGAAGGTGGAGGTAGAGCTGGATTGAGGGCGTCAGGCCTCATGTATGGGCTGGAAGGGGCTTCAATGTAGACTTTTTTTTTTTTTGGATTACTCTCTCTTATGACCACCTTAGTATTTTTTTTTTAAACCCTAATTCATTAAAGTGTATCAGCATGTGTGGGTCTTAGTTTTTCTGAATTCCCAAAAGGAAATCAAATTTTTGACCTGGAGTGGCTCTCAGAACTACTAATGTCCGAATTCCTCATTTTACTAAGATCCATAGGCTTAAGCTCTTTGCTCAAAGAGTGTCAGACATTGGTGGCCAAAACCTCCTGTCATTAATATTTCTTTCAGCGGGTCGAGAGTAAGTCATGAATAGGATCCAAAGGTAAGTATGATCATGTTGAAATTTCCTGTAGACTTTTGCAACTGACTCTCTCAGCACTCATGTTTTTTTTTCAGAGATATAAAGATTTATAAAAAAACATAAAAACCCCAAAGCCAACAAAACCCCCTATTTATTTGACTTTTTGAGCTATCTTAATGGAATCTTGGGATAACATACAAAGTTACTTATTCATAGAACCCACTAGAGATTGATTACTCGTGATTCTGAAGATGGTATTGGCATAAGCTGCAGAGATCTCCACAGCTCACTTCACTGGTTTCCATCTTCCCAATAAAACCCATTTGCAAGCTGCTGCCAAATGTTGGATTAACTTGTGTTTTGCTTCCTTTATTTGCCATCTGAGGAGACTCAAAAGAGAGTGGGAAGGATAAGGAGGAGACATGAAGGGCTCCAACAGTGAATATAGTCAGTCCATCCTAGCGTAATTGAAATTGTGTGACATTTGGCACAAACCACTAGGAGTTGAGTTCTTTTGGTCACTAGAGATAAGGAGAAACAGGGCCCAGCAACAAGCAGGTGGATCAACAGCAAGGGGCCTGTGGGATCCTGCCTTTGGCTTGCATGGTTGGGTCCCCGCCCCCTCCCGGTATAGCACCTACATACAGATTTGACAAGCCAAAATAAGAATACAAATGCAGGCAGTCACCATGACTCCTTATTAAATATAGAGATAGTTATGAGCCAATTAAAAGTCAACAGAGAAAATAAATAAATAAGTAAAAGTCAACAGAGGCTCAGTTCCGGTAATCATCAAGATTTTCATTCCTCCCCTGCATTTATACTGGGTCCTTCTCTTTAATTATACAGAGTCGCCCTCAAATATTGAAATGATAGGCTGGCACACCATTGCTTCAGCAGGGGATCAGAGCTTTTGAGCTTTATCATTCATGGTAGCCAAATGCTACATTTCAGCCTGTTTCTGCTCTTAATGCAGTTGGGAACCTTTGAAACCCTTTGTGGGAATCCAAGGTAGGGGGGGAAATAGTCTGGCAAATTCTGACAAGCATCTCTTCAAGAGCACATTTGTACTCTGCTAAAAAGCCCAGGCCAACTGCTGCTGGGTCGTCATGGCAACAGACATACACACCATTTACACATCAGCTCCTGAAATGAGCAGGAAATCACAAAACCTTTCTGACATGAGAGGAGGTATCATCCATGCAGCCTAATGAAATGGTGTCTTCTGTTTTCTAAGGGGCTCCAGCAGGCATGCTTCCCTCCTTATGTCCTCTTTGTAACCCCGTGGAGAATTCATGGCATCTCCCCCACTCTGGGCAGACTTCAGGACAATTCAGTTAGTCACATTTAACAAACCCGCATTTCCTTTTCAAAGCCTGTTTACTAATTGATGCCAAACAGTATTATAGTAATTGGAGAAAAGAAAGAAGTGCCTCTCTTGCTTATTCCTCCTGGAAATAAATTTCCCTAGCTTTCCATGGAGGTTCTGTGGAGCACTCTTCTGCATGGGGGGGCGAGGAGGTGGGGGAAGTGAAGGTCTTTCATATGCCTGCAGAAAGAGGGGCTAATCATGGCTTAAAAGCCTTCTCTTGAAAATGGACTTCTAAAAATACTAAGTAGCTATTCACTCAATTCTTCCCAAGGCATAGAGCCTTAACAATAGGATGGACCTGTAGGAAATAAATCCACAACAATGGAAAATTTAGACTGTGGGGAAGCTGGATCCCTCCAGGTATACCTCAGTGATTTCAAGTGGAGGAGAAGGATGGAACACATCCCCTCCATTAGCCTGGAAGGGAAGCCACGGGAGCTCTATTCATAAGAAGTAAAATTAGCTGTACATTCAATTTGCATGACATTTGTTATTGCAATAAGCATTCCACAGCATGACTTAAATGCCCCCCCAGAAATACCAAAGAGGAAAGAGAAGGAAGGAAAAGAAAGGGTTTGATCCATTGAATTGCAAATAGTCATGAATCCAGGAACATCTAGCAACTGACGATGCAATGAATGTCAGAAGCAACGCACAGCTAATGAAAGTTCCAGGGCTGATGGGGATAAACTTTCCTCCACCGTTCCATTACTTTTTTCTTTCCTATAATTATAAACATTCATCACATAAGCTCTGACTTTAAAATGTCAAACTGTCTCCTTGTAGTTTTCGTTTTTCACCTTGCAATTTAAAAAAAAAATAATTTTACTGATTCCAATTTTTATTTCAATAACAATCCCAGGAAAAAATCCTAGGGATAAGGATTCCTTCACTGTCTGGAGGTATTATAACACCTGCTAGATACTGCACCTAAACACAGTAGGTCAACAACCTATAGGGGAGAAAAGCTTAAAGAAACTAGATAGTTTCTCCCAGAGATTTCAAACTGTCATCCAGTCAAGTGGCAGACATTTTGGGGGGTTGGGGAAGGTAACACAGTGTTAAAAGAAATGACATAAATGCCTTTTTGTGTCTGGCTCTGCAGTTTGCCACAGAGACCCCATTACAGGATGTATTTATTTAATGGTTAATTTTGCTCTACTGGTTATTTTCCCTTTTGTCATTTTGTAACACATGCCAACCCTCCGCCTAGTTTTTTTTCTCTGAAAAAATGAAATGAATATATGAAGACTCACTGGTACTGAAAAAAATCAAGGTGTTGACAGAAATATGTGGTGATGTTTACTTTTTTACTTTTTCTCTGTAGACACTATGTAGGACAATCATAATTGATTTATTCTGAAGAGTTACTGTATGGAGAAATGGAAAAAACATCTCATTTTGCAAGGAAGAGTAACAGCAGGAGGAGCTCAGTTTTACAAAATGTAGAGTCAGGGATGCACTTCATACCTTACCTGATTCTATGGTCTTCTTGTGTACAAATGCTGAGCTTCTACCATGAGCCAAATATTGCCAAGCATAAGGTTACAAAGAGAAATAAAATCAGATTTGTACCCAAGAAGCTCACAGTAGGGAAGAAAGAAATGAAATTTCATTACTGTATAGTATGAAGTAAAATTGTCAAATAGACATAAACCCTGGGAAAATCCCAAAGGTGAAAATAACCTTTATCTTCTCCTTGAGAAAAAAAGTTTGGTTGAACATTCCTCAAAAACAGTTATATTTAGTGACAAGGACCCATTTACTGGGATTTAGGTTTATCAATAAATGTTAAAAGTAGATCATTATACAAAATTACTTAATTAGGAGCTATGGTTTTATAAAAATGTATATGACTGAACAATGTTATATCCTTGTTTCTGTTAAAGTCAGAAGAAATGTTTTGTTGGATTTAGAAAAAATAAACAAAATTAGAAAGTGGCACCACCTGGTGGTTACTACCCAAGCTTGACTTCGCAATTTCAAATATAGGAAGTCATTTTGACCAACTCAGAAGTCTTATTAATGCTTTACATAAAAGTTGCAAAATGATATATGTTCTCAGAAAATCAGAAACATAGAGAAAACATTTACAATTTTGGCCAAAGCAAGTCCAATAATATCCAGAATAATCTACCATCAAAAAAGAGAGTTTGTATTTAATATTCATTGTATAATGTTGGATTCCCATAATATAATAAATAAGATTTTCTTATTCTGTTATTATTTCTCCACTTTTTACAAGTAGGGATTCATCTACACAGAACTTTTCAACATGACTTGTTTGCTAACACTGCACTCCCCCCAGTATTTCAGCCAACAAATACTATTTATTTGTTGAAAATTTGTCCTATAGAATTTTCCACATTCTGATTTGGGCTGATTACTTCTTCACTGTGCTGCTTGGTTTTCAATTCCTTATATTTCCTATAAACTAGTAGTAAGATCTAGATAAGATCTTGATTAGATTTTAGTTCAATTTTTTTTTTTTTTTGGTAACACTACTCATGGGTGATGCTGTATGCTTCCTATTTATCAAATCCCAAGGCACATATGTCCAGTTGTCCCATTTGTAGTAATGTTAAGATGGATTGGTGGGTTCATGTGATGTCAATTGGATCCCTCCATTATCAAGTTCCCCAACAACTTCTCATTGAGAGTTTGGACATCGATTAATTATTGTTGTCCCCATCCATTATTTCATAAGAATTGCAAAAAGAAGATTTTATAAATTGTTTTATTCCTTCTAAATTTATTTTTATATTAAAGATTTTATTTATTTGAGAGAGGAAGAGTGAGAGAGGGGTAAAGAGCAGAGGGAAAAGCAGACTCCTCACTGAGCAGGGAGCCGAATGTGGGGCTCAATTAGAGACTCGATCCTAGGACCCTGGGATCACGACCAGAGCCAAAGACAGACACCTGACCTACTGAGCCACCCAGGTGCCTCTATTCCTTCTACATTTACAACATGGATTTCTTCATCATCTTCTCAGTTTGAAATAGGATTTATATAGGGGGGAAAGGACAAATGTGTGATTTACTTCTTTAAAGTATATATTGAGGATAAAAAGTTAGTGTCCGAGCAAGCTCCAAAGGGACAATGATATTTCATGTGTTTCATAATGAATTCAGGCTGTTATATATTTGATGTATTTCAACCAATAGTAGGAATTATTCTTTTGATGCTCAAATTATCCCACCTTTGACCACTGAGTATATTTTTGACACAAATACTCTATGAATAATGTAGCAAAATTGTGAAGGCACACTATTACACTATCAGGATAAATTGCCTGCTTTCAAGGAGGGCAATTGAGCAATATGTACCAGGAAACTAAAAAGTATGTATAATACCCTTGTATCACACTTAAGTTTTTTCTATGAAAGTAATCAGATGTGAACAAAAATTGTACAAAGATATTAATTCTAATTTGGAACAATTAGAAAGAGATGTTGATAGACTTTGATATTTATATGATGACATAGTATAGATATCATATTAAAAATCCAGTTTTTGAAGGGTTCATTATAAGGGGGATATTTTTAGGATATTATATTAATTGAAAGAATATTACCAAAATCTTGTACATAATATGATTTATTATGTATAAACATGTATACAAACAAAAGACTAGGAAGATATACTTCAAAATGTTAATAATAGTTCTAACCAGAGGTGAGGTAATAGAATATTTTTTACAGATCCCTTGTACTTCATTTATTTTATAGATTATCCCCCAATAATATATATCACATTAGATCTTATTAAAAAGCAGTTAGTATTGAAATTTATTGTGCGTAAAATTGATTTATTATTCTTTGAATATTAAACCAAAGTAAATATCTCCTTTTGTATTAGTGGAAATTGTGCAAGAAAGAAAACATTTTTTCCCTTAACCAAAAGATCATTGTGACTTAGTTAAAGAATGAAAACAGAACTGAGCTAGTTTTAACATGAAACACGAGAACCTTCCTGAGGTCTGTTATACTTTCCCTCCTAGGATCTATTTGTTGCAATTAATTACGCTTCTCCAAAAGTAAATTTTCCCTGTGCTCTCCAATGAGTCAATCTGATATTTCAGCTTGATTCCTACTGGGAATGAGGAGCATCAAAATAGATTAAGATGGATGTGTCTGCCATTTGTAATGGACTCTGCAGGGCATCTCCTCCCACTAGTTCCCTTTTTGATAGTGACAATTTTTAATTTTTGACATCCTAATGTCTAGTTGTCATTTTCAAAAGTCTGACAACCTCTGGTCCAAATCACTTATTAAGCCCTTAATTTCTGCTTTCCCTTCTTATTACCAAAGTAATAAGTATTCAGTGTCAAAAAAATTGGATAACCCCGATGAACTGAAAGAAGATAAAATTCACAAATAATTCTGTCAAAACACTTCTAACATGTTGACAGCATAAATCCTATTTCCTGGATCTATAGGACTAGCTTATAAGCTCTTTGGGGACAAGATTCATATCTGGTTTATTGTCTGTCTTCACATAGGACAGTACTTTGCACATAGGACACACACTTCCTGGGTGTTTACTGATGCTGGAAGTGAACTGAAGTGGAGGAAGAAGAGAGGGAAAAGGAAAGCCTTTTTGGACCGGGCAACTGCATGGAAAAGGCATGGATGGAAGAGTCACCTATGAGTGAGGCAGGGGGAGATCAGTCCTGTCTGGTAAGAGAGATCATGTGGGGCATTCATGGGAGAAAAGTGGTAGCAGATGTGGCAAGATGTAACTGAGGACTTTGTAGTACGAGCTGTTAAGGGACCATACCGAAATCTATCCATCTCTATGAAATTCCTTAATTCCTTTATTCTTTGAATCAAATCATTGGTTTATAATGAAGGTTGGTGGCACAGGGACCTATATAGAAATAAACCCATAAATTTGATGAAATTAGATATATATCTTTTGTGTGTGTGTATAATTTACATAGAGTACAATTATCCTTTACAGTACACAGTTCTATGAGTTTTGACAAATGTATACGATAGTGTAACCTCATCACAATCAAGTTATAGAAGAGTTCCATTAAACAAAAAAGATTCCCTCAGACCTCTTTGTAGCCAACCTCTCTATCCAACCCTTGGTGGCCAATGATTTGTTTTCTATCCTTACAGTTTTATGTTTCCCAGAATGCTGTGTGAGTTGAATCATACAGTAGGTAGTCCTTTGAGCCGGGCTTCTTCCACTTAAATAATGCATCTGAATATAATCCAAATGTATGTATCAGTTCTATTCCTTTTTATTGCCACATAATATTTCATTGCATAGATATACCACCGTTCGTTTAATCATCTACAATCGAAGGGCAATAAATACCTTTTTAATATAGCACATATAACTTTGTGCCTTCAACCAGCCAGAACGAGAATTCTAAGTTTTAGAGAGATAGGAAAGAGAGAAAATCCAAGCAGAGCATAAATTAATTTTAAAAATATAGATGTCACTATTCAGTAGATTCACTTTCAGAGAAATCAGAGAAGAATGGTCAAAAGTCTCCAAGTCTATGTGCTGGAGTAGCCTCACTGCTGACTTCCAAAGAGGAAGGAGGGCCCTTCCTTGCCTGTACTTCCCCAGAGAATTCACTAGAGCCACCTCCCCTGGTTGAGGACCCCACAGAGGCAGAGGGGCATTGGGCTGAGCAAAGGCTGGTCTTGTTTCTAGATCCTGCCAATGTCTTGTCTTCAGTTCCTTTCCATGTTCATTGGGATCCAGTGCTATCCTTCCTACTACATTGTCCTTTGATGGCACGGAAAGTGATTTTCTATATTTCTAACTACTTATTTGAAAAGCAAAGTTACTATTCTTTCTGCCTCACAACATTTTCAGAGGCCAAATTGATGACTCTGGATTAAATGTCATTGTTAGGTCAGTAATTATTCGTGATAAAATGGAGGAAAGAAAGTCAGAAAAGATAGGGGGGACAGGAAGGATGTCAGTTTCTTCATCTAAATCTAAGGAGAACCCCTCTCTGCCTTATGCTCACTCTCACCCAAAGGTCCTGGTGTTCACGGTTGGTGGCAGTTTGAAGAATTTGACCTAAGATATAGGCAGAGGTGGAAAAAGGTGATTTAAAAGCACCTACTTTTCAGCTCGAGAGTGCTTCTAGACAAAGAAATTCAAGGAAGTGCCTGGTGGTTTTTAAATTTTCTGCTACTTGGAAATAATACCTTGGATTTATATAGAAACTATCTGCTGAGCAATAGTGCTCTGGGAGGCCAGAGCTGAGGAAACATTGGTATCATGACAATAATACTTTTATTGTCAGAAATATAAAAGCAGCAAGGTGTTTAAAAAATGACAGGAACAGTCTTCTGGGGAAGATGGTAGAATAGGACGATCCTAAGCTCACCTCATCCCGTACAACTAGATAATACCCACACCAGTGTAAATAACCCAAAATATCACTCAAAGACTGGCAGAACAGACTCTCTACAGCTAAATGCAGAGAAGAGGTAGGAAGAGTAGAGATCAGTTGGGTGCTAAATGTGCTGTCCAAGAAAGGGATGGAGGCCATGAGCATGGAGAGGGGAGAGAAATAGACCTTTACACCAGGCATCCCAGGCACAGAGAACCTGCAAAGGGCAGAAATAATAAATAAAGAAAATAAAGAATTTTTCAGACAAACAGAAGTTAAAGGAATTCATCACCACTAAGCCAGCATTACAAAAAAGTTAAAGGGGACTCTTTGAGTAGAAAGGAAAGATCATAAGCAGAAGTAAGAAAGGTAGAAAGCACAAAAAGCAATAAAATTAAATATATCTTTAAAAATTAGTGAAATAATTCATGAAATAAAAGGATGTAAAGTATGATACCATATACCAAAAATGTGGGGGAGGGAGGAGTAAAGAATGGGTTCAAACTTAAGTGACCATCAGCTGAATAGAGACTGCTATCTGCAGAAGATGTTATATACAAACCTAATGGTAACCACTAATCAAAAGCCAGTAATAGATATGCAAAAAATAAAGAGAAAAGGGAATCCAAGTATATCACTAAAGAAAGCCAGCACCTATGAGAGAAGAAAGCAAGAAAAGAACCACAAAAACAACCATGAAACAAATAATAATATGGCAATAAATACATACCTATCAAGAATTATTTTGAATGTAAATAAACTAAATGTTCCAGTCAAAAGACACAAAATGATGGAATGGATAAAAAAGCAAGACCCATCTGTATGCTGCTTACAAGAGACTCATTTCAAACTTAGAGAGACACCTGCAGATGGAAAGTGAGAGGATAGAGGAGCATTCGACATGTACATGGAAGTGAAAAGAAAGCTGGGTAGCTATACTTCTATGAGATAAAATAGACTTTAAAACAAAGACTGTAACAAGAGACACAGTCACTACATAATCACAAAGGGAACAATTCAACAAGAAGATATAACAATTGTAAATATGTATGTACCCAATATGGGAGTACTCAAATACATAAATCAGCTAATAACAAGCATAAAGCAAGTATTCAATAGTAATGCAATAGTAGTAGGGGACTTTAACAGCCCACTTACATCAATGGACAGATTACCCAAATAGAAAATCAGCAAGGAAACAATGACTCTAAATGACACATTGTACCAGATGGATCGAACAGATACATTCAGAGCATTCCATCCTACAACAGCAGGATACATAACCTTTTCAAGTGCATGTGGAACATTCTCCAGAAGAGATCATATGTTAGGCCACAAGACAAGTCTCAACATATTCAGAAAGACTGAAGTCATAATACCATGCACCTTTTCCAAGGAAATGCTATGAAACTAGAGGTCAACCACAAGAAAAATCTTGAAAGAACATAAATACTGGGGATCCCAGGGTGGCTCAGTGGTTTAGTGCCTGCCTTTGGCCCAGAGCGTGATCCTGGAGTCCCAGGATCGAGTCCCGCATTGGGCTCCCGGCATGGAGCCTGCTTCTCCCTCCTCCTGTATCTCTGCCTCTCTCTCTCTCTCTCTCTCTCTATCATAAATAAATAAATAAATAAATAAATAAATAAATAAATCTTAAAAAATATATATTAAAAAAAGAACATAAATACATGGAAGTTAAATAACATGCTACTAAACAATGAATGGGTCAATTAAGAAATCAAAGAGGAAATAAAAATTACTTGGAGACAAATTAAAATGAAAACACAACAGTCCAAAATCTTTGGGATGCAGCAAAACTGTTCTAAGAGGGAAGTTAATAGTAATATAGACCCATCTCAAAAAGCAAGAAAAATCTCAAACTATGTAGCTTTGTATTTAAAGGAGCTAGAAGAAGAGCAAACAAAACCTCAAACCAAAAGAAAGAAGGAGTTAACAAAGATTAGAGCAGAAATAAATGATATAGAAAGTAAAAGAAAACAATAGAACAGATCAACAAAACCAGGAGCTGGTTCTTTGAAAAGATAACAAAATTGATAAGCCTCTAGCCAGACTCATCAAAATAAGAGAGGAGCCAAAATCAGAAATGCAAGAAACCAACACCACGGGAAAAAGGGATTATAAGAAAATGTTATGAAAAATTATGTGCCAACAAATTGGACCACCTAGAAGAAGAGGATAAGTTCCTAGAAACAATATAACCTCCCAAAACTGAATTAGGAAGAAACAAAATTTGAACAGATCAATTACCAGCAATGAAATGGAATCAATAATCAAAACACTCCCAACAAACAAAAGTCCAGTACCAGATGGCCTCACAGGTGAATTCCAGCAAACATTTAAAGAAAAGTTAATACCTATTTTTACCTTTTTTCGAAAAAATAGAAGAGGAAGAAAAGCTTCTAAATTCATTCTACGAGGCCAGAATTACCGTGATACCAAAACCAGAAAAAAAGACACTACAAAAAAGGAAAGCTACAGGCCAATATCTCTGTTTCCAAGATGCATAATTCTTCAACAAAATACTAGCAAACTAAATCCAACAATGCATTAAAATAATAATTCACCATAATCAAGTGGGATTTATTCCTGGGATATAAGAGTGGTTCAACATTTACAAATCAGTCAGTGTGATACATGCATCAACAAGAGAAAGGATAAAAATCATATGATCATTTCAACAGACACAGAAAAACACTTGACAAAGTACAATATCCATCCTGATAAAAACCCTCAACAAAGTGGGTTTAAATATGCCTCAACATAATAAAGGCCATACATGAAAAACCCACAGTCAGCATCATATTCAGTGGTGAAAAACTAAGAGCTTTTCTCTTAAGGTCAGGAACAAGACAAGGATGTCCACTCTCACCACCTTTATTCAACATAATATTAGAAGTCCTACCCAGCATTCAGATAAGAGAAAGGAATCCAATCTGGTAAGGAAGAAGGGAAGCTTTTACTATTTGTAGATGACATGATTTTATATATAGAAAACTGTAAAGACTCCACCAAGAAACTACTAGAAGTGATAAATAAATTCAGTAAGGTTTCAGGATACAAAATCAATATACAGAAATCATTGCATTTCTGTACACTAATAACAAAGTAGCAGAAAGAGAAACTAAGAAAACAATCCCATTTATAATTGCACCTCAAATAATAAAATACTTTAGAATAAACTTAACCAAGGAGATAAAAAGCCTTTACTCCTAAAACTATAAAATACTGATGAAAGAAATGGAAAGACATTTATGCTCATGGATTGGAAGAACAAATATTATTAAACTGTCCATATTACCAAAGCAATCTACACATTTAAAGCAATCCCTATCAAAATACCAGCATTTGTCACAGAACTAGAGCAAGCAACCTAAAATTTGTATGGAACTGCAAAGACTCCAAATAGCCGAAGCAATCTTGAAAAAGAACAAAACTGGAGCTATCACAATCCCAGATTTCATGATGTACTACAGAGCTGTAGTGACCAAAACAGTATGGTACTAGCATATAACAGACGCACAGATCATTGGAACAGAATAGAAAGCCCAGAAATAAACCCACAATTACATGGTCAATTAATCTTCAACAAAGAAGGCAAGAATATACAATGGGAAAAAGACAGTCTCTTCAACAAATGGTGTTGGGAAAGCTGGACAGCCACATGCAAAAGAATGAAACTGGACCACTTTCATTCATCATACACAAAAATAAACTTAAAATTGATTAAGGACCTAAATGTGAGACCTAAAACCATAAAAATTCTAGATGAGAGCACAGGTAGTAATTTCTCTGACATCAACTATACTAACTAACATTTTTCTAGATATGTCTCCCAAGGCAAGGGAAATAAAAGCAAAAATGAACTATTGGGAATTCATCAAGATAAAATCCTCTGTATAGCAAAGGAAATAATCAGCAGAATTAAAAGACAACCTACTGAATGGGAGAAGATATTTGCAAACAACATATGATAAAGAGTTAGTATCCAAAATATATAAAGAACTTATACAACTCAACACCAAAAAAGCAAATAATTGAAAAATAGGCAGAAGACATGAACAAATATTCTCCAAAGATGACAAATACGTGGCCAAACAGACAAATGAAAAGTTGCTTAATATCACTCATCATCAGGGAAACACAAATCAAAATTACAATGAGATATTGCTTCATACCTGTCACAATGGCTGAAATCAAAAATGTAAGAAACAAGTGTAGGCAAGGATGTAGAGAAAAAGGAACACTCATGCACTGGTGCATGCATGGTGGGAATGCAAACTGGTGCAGCCATGTGGAAAACAGTATAGAGGTTCCTCAAAAACCAAAAATAGAACTACCCAGTAATTGCACTATTGAGTATTTACCCCCAAAATGCAAAAATACTAATTCAAAGGGATACATCCACCCCTATGTTTATAGCGGCATTATCTACAATAGCCAAATTAGGGAAGCAGCCCAAGTGTCCATCAATAGATGAGTGGATAAAGAAGATATGGTGTGTGTGTGTGTGTGTGTGTGTGTGTGTGTCATGGAATATTACTCCACCATTAAAAAGAATGAAATCTTGCCACTTGCTACAACATGAAGGGAGCTACAGTAGTAGAATGTTAAGTAAAATAAGTCAGAGAAAGACAAATACCATATGATTTCACTCATGTGGAGTTTAAGAAACAGAATAAAGAAAAAAAGAGACAAACCAAAAAAACAGACTCTTGACTATAGAGAACAAACAGATGATCATCAGAGGGGAGGAGGATAGGGGATGGGTGAAACAGGTGATGAGGATTAAGAGGACACCTATCGTGATGAGCACTGAGTAATGTATAGAGTTGTTGAATCATTATTTTGTATACCTGAAACTAATATAACACTGCATGTTAACTATACTGGATTTAAAATCTAAAAAACATGTCAGGAATAGGTAAGGCAGTTCATTCTGTCCCTCCAACCCTCAGTTATACCTTAAGAAAAGGAAAAGTAAAAAATAGAGAGAGAGATAGAGAGGAAATGTAAACGCTTTTTAAAAAAATTTAAACTGAATTTCTGCGGATATAACTTTTTAAAAAACTCTTTTCAGAATATAATTGATAATCCAATACAAATTGGATTCTGGAATTGAGAAGAAAAGACCATACCAATTAAAGAAAATGCCCCTCAGGGCTTCAGAAAACCTATTTCCTGTGATGTCATGAAGATGGCTATTCCAATGTAGCTTTAGAAACATTGTTTTTGGACTCTGAGGAGCAATCGCTCTCTTTATCAGGTCCCTCTAGTGAGTTGTTGTTCAGGAAAAGTAAGAAGTTGACTTTTCCTAGAGCTCAGGACTTGGAGGATGAAAATAGGGGCTTGCATGGAAGGATGGATGTGTTGCTGAAGGACGGGATGTGTCACCGAGCTTCTTTATGACCTTAAGTGAGGTTTTGCTTATGTTTTAACACTTGGTATTTTAAAATAAATCATAAGTGCATTCATGAACAAAAAAGACACTGAAAAAATTGCATGAGATTAAAAGTTACAGAGATTGTTGATTTCTCTGAGTCACCAATGAGTCATTTTTGAAAGCACAGTTTTATAAATGAGTGCTATTTGCAGGTAAAATTAAAGGTGAAAAGTCACTCAACACTACGTAAGAGGCTGTGTGATTAGTCAGAGCTATTATGTGCAGAAGACTCGGGGAGCTGCTTCCCTTTGTTGTATTTGGCTGTTCCTGAGGATTTTATGAGATATATTTTCTGAAAGATTTTATTTATTTATTCATGAGAGAGAGACACACACACACACAGAGGCAGGAACACAGGCAGAGGGAAAAGCAGGCTCCCCCTGGGGAAGACTTGATCCTGATGCGGGACTTGATCCCAGGACCCCAGGATCACCACCAGAGCCACAGGCAGATAGTCAATCACTAAGCCACCCAGGCATCCCACGATATTTATATTGGTATGCATTTTGCCAATGCATAGAGGAGAGCTGAGTTTCATGATGTGAGGTCTCACTAATGCAGATTTATGATAATCCATATTAAGTAGTCTAAAGAGTACCTTTGCATAGCAGATGAGAAATGACGGGCAAAAGGGCAGTTGGGAGAGATTAATCTTCTAAAGCCCTCTGGAAGGTCAGTACATAAACAGTGCAGACACAAGAAACTATAAGTTCTTGTTTCTCCTTAAAAACAAGAAGCCTGAGAATCTCTACAAGTCAATACTTGGTATTCTGTTTTGAGCTGTCTGGTATTTTCTTCTCTCTTTCTGTACATTTTTAAAAGTGAAAAATAATTAATAAACACTTTGGAAGAAATTGGTTGTATGAATTTAAAGCATTAATTCTGTGATTTCTTTGATTGTGATCTTTCACAGTGTAATGGAGATCAGAGTGGTCTTAAATGCAAGACTATGACCATTTTATTTATTTATTCATGACAGACACAGAGAAAGGCAGAGACACAGGCAGAGGGAGAAGCAGGCTTCTTGCGGGGAGCCCAATGCAGGACTCGATCCCAAGACCCCTGGGATCACGACCTGAGCCAAAGACAGATGCTCAACTACTGAGCCAGCCACCCAGATGTCCCGACCATGACCATTTAAAGAGAGTAAATCGGGGGGAAATCATGAGGTATAGGTAGGAATTTCCTCTGAGAGGGAGCTGGAGGAGATAAGAGGCTGACGACCTAGGGGGATATGACACAGTGGAGGCCGAGGGCAAGAAGGGGCAGGTCTGTCCTGTCCTGCGTCTTAAGCCCCTCTGCCCAGGTGATCCTGGGGTCCTGGGATCAAGACCCTCTGCCCTCAACTGCCTCTCCCAGTTGCTGAGGTGTGGGTCTGTCTGCTGACAACTGGGGCCCTCATAGCCCCAATGCAGCGACAACCAAGAGGAACCACTCAGGCAAATGCCACTTGTTGGATCCGCCAATCTCCTAGAGGCAAGTGTTCAATTGTTCAAATATTAAAACAAACAAAAGGAAGCCCATTAAGAAGGCCATGATACATTCTATATATTTTCATAACACATTATATTTTCAAAATAAACAATACAATTGTAAAGGTGCGCTCTAAGGCACTAGACTAAGAACAGATGTTTGTATGGTTCTGCAAGCTGACAAAATATTTTCCCCTGCTCTTCTGTCTTAACACTCATGGCTAGAGTGAGGGGTGGATTCCATGCCCAGCTGGTTGATGAGCCTGGGGAGGCTGAAGCACATGCTGGCAGGCACACTGAGACCTGGGGGCAGAGCCCCCCGCAGCTCGGGGAGGACAGGAGCTCCATGGTGAAGTACAAAGCTCTCCTCAGAGGTCAGAAAGCAAAGTGTAGAGTGTTTCCTCCACGGGAGTGGCTGGATTCCAGGTGCTGAATGGACACCTGCTGCGCTGGGTGCAGAAGGGAAGGTCTGTACTGTCTTCTCTGTGTAGGGAAGTTTTGGGGTAACCTAGGAGCGGGTGGTGCTGGAGGAGGTCTGGTGAGCATAGGAGCAGCCCTGAATGGAGTCTGTGAATTTGTGCCGGGCGCCTGTGTAGGTCAACACATCCTGGAAGGATCTGAGTGGCTCTCACTCTGCCCTAGTTTGCCATTCAGCTGAGCCTCTGGGCCAGTGCAAGGAAACAATGTCAGAAGCCACCAGGATGGGAACCCACTGAACAAGTAGGGGGAGGCCAGTTTCGTGGGTCAGGGGATGGCCAACTAGGTCTGGAACCCTGGAGGCTGACCCCGGAGGGCAGGCCAAGCTGGCCTGAGTTCATCTAATTCTGGAGGAGACACAGGGGCACCTGTCTGCTGGAAGCTGGTTGCTTGCTCCAGACAAGTGCCAGGTCTGAGTCCAAGGGTTGGGTGGCCAGGTTTCTTTCTCGGTGGTCATTACCACCTTAGTCTGGCATAGAAAAGAAATTAGGAACTCAGGGTAGCTATTCCACAAAGATTTTAACATTTTTCTAGTGTTTTCCTTATGTGTATTTCTCAGATTCCTGAACGTTTAGCATAGCTCTGGAGACCCAGTGCCCAACAGATGCCGCACAGCCCCCCTTTTACTGCTGGTGGACATTGCCAGGCCTGGAGCCCATCTTGGGGAGTCCCCCAGAGCTGTTTGCCTTTCAGTAGGGCCCAAACTTTGACACCGGGGTGCACAGTGAGGTGAATTTTTTCAACAGACAGCTCAGAAGGCTGGAAATATTGCTAGATTGGGGGTCTGTTGATTTTAATCAAAGTCCTGGCAGTAAAAGTTTTAACAGTGAAAACCAGCCAGGATTGTAAGGAAGTGATTTTGAATCTTGGCTGTATCCTATCATTAGTAACTGTGAGGCCCATGCAAGCCTTTCAATTTCTCTGAGCCTCCAAGTCCTCCCCTGCAAAATGGATATAATGATGACCAACCTCACGGTGGTGGCCTGAGCAGTAAACAAAAGAATGACAAAGACAGCATCTGGCATGGTGCCTGGCACAGGTCCTGTCCCGGGGAAATGGCAGGTGTTCCCTCTTGCTTTCTTTCCCAACGTTCATTCCCGCGCACATGAAAGGGAATCCAGAGGGCAGCCCCACTGGCTCAGTGGTTTAGCGCCGCCTTCAGGCCAGGGTGTGATCCTGGAGACCTGGGATTGAGTCCCACGTCGGGCTCCCTGCAAGGAGCCTGCTTCTCCCTCTGCCTGTGTCTCTGCCTCTCTCTGTGTCTCTCATGAATAAATAAATAAAATCTTAAAAAAAAAAAAAAAAGAAAGGGAGTACAGAGCTTTTAACTTAGAGAGTAGCAGTGAGCAATAAGAGGATATGGGTGAAATCACCTCTAGGCACAAAAGCATAAGGTTGGAACCATTTTTATCAGGTTGACACATTGGGACCCATCATCTGGGACATGCCGGCATCAAGAAGCTATGGGACACGCATGGGTTCGGTTGGATGTGGGAAGAGGTAAGGCAAGGCCCTGAAAATGGGGCTGTTCCAGTCCAAGGTACTGGAATATACCATCCTAGCACTGGGATGACTGGGATGGCAGAGTGCCAGAAGGGATCCCCTTCATGTGTGATGAAAGATGGGGTGCACAAGAGACCACGGCCAAAATTCTAGCCTGGGAGAGAAAGGATGTTTGTGTATTGAAAAACAAGAGGGTAAGGGGTCTAATCGATGTTTTAAAGATGATCAGAGGTAAGACCTGGAAGCAAGTCCCACAGCCCTGGCGGGGACACTCGCGATCCCCTACATCACAGATGACACAGAAATGGAGATTGCACGAGAGGGGCGGTGAAGAAAAGAATATATAGTCTCACCTTGAGGATTAGAATTCTCATCTTAAAAACCAAACAACTTCATTTTAGCTGTGAAGTTAAATTCAACTTCAAGGCAAGTCAATTTCATTTAACTTCAGTTTGGAAGGAAATCAAGTTTTTGTCCTTTGGGGGGGAATTATAACAATGTCTGGGCTACTCATTTAAAAGCTGGATTGAAAGCTGAAAGCTAACGTACGTGATTTCCTTAAGAAATCGAGACACTCTTTCACTCTTTTCCTTCTGTGTGCAGGATGTTATTGCTCTTGATGCAAGACACAACATTTTAATTTGAGTTAAGGAGAAAAAAATGGAGAGATAACAGGGCAACCAGAAAGCTCCTCCACCCCAGTGGGACTCTTGGCTCCTCTGCAACTGTATCTTATCTTGTGGGGGCCAGAACAGCCATGCCCTGACCTCTGCTCTCCTTCATCATCTTGATTCTGGGTCTCACACTGGGGAAAGAGAGCCTTGTCTTCTCTGTAGCTTCTACAACACGTACAGTAGGGTTGACAACTGGTCCGACACATTCTGAACTATAATCATTTTCTACTGATTGAATGAAGCATCCCTGAGTAGGTCCCACTGGTATTTCCAGGATATGGATGAGGCACAGTGGGACTCCAGAGAGGCTCACTGTCCTAATTTGCCTACTGAATCCCCTGAGATGGCAACCCTAGAGACTTTAGGGGTCGTCCAATCTGACTGCTGTCTACCCATGCTTTTTGACTAGAGATCTTATCACCTGTAAATAATCATACCTTATTAAAAAAAATCACCCAGTAACGGGATACTATCTGTGATGAAGAACAAACTTTCATGCAACAATATGGATGAACCTCAAAAGTATCAAACTACATGAAAGAAGCCAGACTTAAAAGGCTCTAGACTATATGAGTTCATTTATAAGATTTTGGAAAAGGCAAATCTATAGGACAGAAAGAAAGATCATTGGTTGACAAAATCTAGGGAGAGGGGTTGATGGCAAAGGAGCAGGAATGAATGTTTGGGCGGTGGAACTTCTAGATCTTGATTATTGAAGTAGCTATAGCCACAGATGTTTGTCAACATTGATAGGACTGTATCCTAAAAAATAAAAGTACATTCTATAAAAAAAAAAGTACACTCTGTAAAATATACCTCAATAAACTAGACTAAAAATTTTTTTTGAAAGAATCATTAACAAAGATTGGATGGACAGATATGTTGAAGCGTTTAGAATGTAGTGTCAAAAAAAAAAAAAGAATGTAGTGTCAAACATTAAAAAATAAGACTTAGGAGTGCCTAGTTGGTTTAGTTGGTTAAGTGTCTGCCTTCAGCTCAGGTCATGATCTCAGGGTCCTGGGATGGAGCCACCCATTGGGCTCCCTACTCAGCGGGGAGTCTGCTTCTCCCTCTGCCTCTGTCCCCCCATTTGTACTCTTTCTCTCTTGGTCAAATAAAATCTTTTTTTTTTTTTAAATAAGATTTATTGGTGGATTGTTAGAGGACTGGGTATAGGGATAGGTGGGAGATAAAGCAAGTAGAGTAAAATACCAGTGGTACAGTCTAGGCAGTAGTTGTATAGGTGTTTCCACTATAATTCTTTTGACTTTTCTGTATGTGAAAATTATTTCTCAGGAAATCTTGGAACACACTTAAAGAACACATCTAACACATTTCCTTCATCATTGTCACCAGTTAGAGGGTTGCTTACAAGCCCACAAAATTCCTTTCATGCCACACGCTCTGGTAGCTCAAAAGAGCATCCTTTCTGTCCCTTGGAAGCCATCTAGACAGAAGTAAAGCCTCCTCTTGGTTCAGAGGGGAAAGCTGTTGAGGTTCTTTGCAGGCTTGTTTACATATATTTGCTCTTTTCCCTTTAATATAGCATTAGCAAGCGAATGGGCTTTTTGTCACTTACTTAAAAATGGAAGGATTGGGTTGATTTGGCTCTAATGGTAGCAAATCCTCAGTGAACAAAACTTGGGGTGGCAGCAATTGAGAGCCAGCAAATATCCCAGACTGTTTTCTCCATCTTGCCTGGCTATTCTCTGTGCAGGCTCTGGCCCTAGATGCTTCTCTCTATTCTGTGATGGGGACAAGTGCCAAGCCACCCATGCCCAAGGGCAAGAACACCTCCAGTGCCTTGGAAACCAGGTCCCATGGGACCAGTCTGCAGGGGGAGAGGGGGCGGTCTTGTTTCCAAGTCAGGATTCATTTTGGTGGGGGTGGGGGGCAAAGATTCACCCTTTGAGGAGCACCTGGGGAATAATTCCACCCTCCATTACTATGTGGGAACAGAGGCACAGCAGTGCATGGCTGCAGAAGTCAGAGACTCCAGGCGAGGTGAATAATTAATCAGATGCTTCAGTCCTCATGCAATACAATCCATTATTACAATTATAACCTGCTTGTGTGTGTATATTTCAATGAATCAGACTAGGTATCCTCAAACTGCCCAAATTCCACAGCCTTCACTTGCATTTGGCTGTAAGGACTCAGTCTAAAGATATTTACGGCTCTCGACTGACATAGGAAGGTATTTGAGTTGTATAGCTGAATGAAACAAGCAAGTTGCAGAACAGACCCTACAAAAGCAATACACTGAGTACATTTTAGTAAAAGAAATGAGAGCACTTGCCTGTACGGTGGTAGGCTGGGGATTTTAGCGGACTTCCCCTCTCTCTTACATGTTTGCATATTGCTGGATTCTTATATCACGGAGACCTTAATGGATTTGTGTCAGATCAAAACAAAATGAGGTTTAGTTTTTAGTGTTACTGCCCAAGCTCTTGACAGTGAAGTGTCACTGTGTGTGTGTGTATACACACAAACTCATATGCAGTTAAACAATGTCTAATCTTGCTATTTCAGAGAAAAACTTGGTGTGCACATAGTGGGTTATATTTAGCTAACATATTTCAAAAACAGTTTCTATCCCCTAGGACCCACCTTCCCCCTCAACTTAATGCCTTAGCTTCAGGCTACCGAGAAAATTTGCTGTTTTTCTTAATTTTCTGCTTCTAACTAGAGACCAAGTTGTTATTCTAGTGATTAACTTTGGGGCTCTTTATATCCATCTACAAACAACCAACCTGAGACTTCAGGATCTGTCACCATGCTCTGAGTTCTCTAATCCCTCTGCTGTTTCATTCCCTTTTTTTATTTTTATTCATTGTACTTTCTTCTTCTTCTTCTCCTTCCCTTTGCCCTCCACACCCTCTCTTTTGTCTGTCCTTGGCTGGAGACAGCTAAAATATCTGTCCAGATCAATGTACATACAAAGAGAGCACTTTCTCAACCAACAGAACCCCCTTGAATTATTCAAAGTATCTCCCTTTCTCGGGTTTCCCATCCTCCTTTTTTTTTCCTTGACAGTAGGAGCTGGAATGGGGCACTTGGCTATGGCACTCCGCGACTCAATCATTAAGGCAGGAAGGAGAAGGGTAAGTCTTCTGTGGAAGCAATTGTTCTTCTGGATCATGAGAACATAGGGAATGCCATGTGTGAAGGTATATACATCGTTCTCACATCCGAATGAATGCTAGGGTCCCTAAACAAAATACAGCCGAACTCTCTGTAATTGGCAGGACTGTGGGATAAATCAGATATGAAACTGGGGAGGAGCTAAGGCCTGGGGGGGTTTAGGGGGTGACCCGCCTGCTCTCTGACCAGAAGCTGTTAATGGGCAATTTTAGCAGGTCGATAAACTGGAGCCCAGGAGAATATGTAACTTGGGGATTATAGAGAATGTCCTAAAGGGCTTCTTTCTTCACTTTTTCAGATGGGGTGATGTATATATGTATGTATCATTTACTTCCTTCCAAATTTTTAAGCCCCTAGCTTTAAAGGAACCAGAAGCCATGAGAGGAACTCCCCCCAGGGGAAGGACAGAGCAGAGACGCCCAGCCCCAAGCAGCCCTGTGCTGCTAGGAGTTGACATTCAGGAAGTTCTGATGGGAGTGGGAACAGCAGGCTAGAAGGCAGCAGAAAGGCGTATGCTCCAGGCTAGGAGGCAGGTGTCCCTGTGTGGCTTCCCCGGGGCCAGGGCAAAATCCCCGAGGGAGGGGCCGGGGGAGAAACTGAGAGCGGTCCAGGCCGACCTGGCTGCTGCAGAGCCCAGCCAGAGAGCAGGGAAGCCAGAGAAGAAAGGCGATCGTAAGCAGGCCGCTCTGCAAGCTGATGCGGGCCCCCGGGGACCGAGGCTGCTGGGAAAGGCGCCCATGCCCCCCCTCCCAGAGGCCCCCCGGCTCCCCGGGGCCTGCCCAGCATCAGTTCTCGGCTTCAGCCTCTTCTGAGACATCAATCATTTAGAAGAGACCACAGACCCTTCTGAGAACTGGAGTGCTCCCAAAGCCGTGCAAGGTGAGGGGAGAACCACTGGCTCCCGACATCCCTGTGCAAGACAGGAGGACCCCCCCTTCATAATCACTTTGCACTCCCTGCCACGGTCCAGGGATGGGTGTGCACAACAAAACTGCTGCCTGCAGGCCCCCCTCCTATCCATCACCTGGTAAGAATATCACCACCCAGGGCCAGGGGGACGGTCAAAGAAGCAGAACAAGACAACCAAGTCACCTTGCCCTTGGGAAGAAAGTCATCCAGTCGTATCATTGGGACAACCATGTGTCAGCTTTTTGGGGGCACAGAGAACGTGCTCTCATTTCTTTCATTGGGGTCCAGAGAGGGTGTTCTCCTGCTGCTTTGTCCACCCAGACACAGAGGCAAAAACTTTCAGGACGGCAAACCAGTAGGTCCCATTTGGACTAAGTTGTCTGGATGGATTTACATCATATTTTCCAGAAGAAAGGAGTGGCTGCACCCCCAGAGGCTAGCTGGTCTCTGGCTTGGCTGGACTCTCCTGCCTGGGGTTGGGGGCATGCAGCTGAATATGGGGGTGGGTCATGTCAAGGCTGAGGAAGCGGGGGTACCTTCTCCCCCACAGCCTGTCCCCACCAGCCCCAAAGCATGGTGGTGGCACTGGCGGCCCCCCTGTATTGTCCCATATGTCACCATCACCACTTCTGTTCTTTCAGATGCAACCCACTACCACTGCCATGTACCACGCACTGTGCAAGGAGTTGACACAATTTATGTCTTTTAATCTCCCCAGTAGGACCACGAGGCTGGTGTCACTATAACAGCCATTTCCTGGTTGAGGAAGTGGGCACCAGGGAGGTAGAGTGACTTGTTCACAGGCCAGTAGCTAAGAAGCTGCAAGAAACCAAATCTTCCCATTATCAAAGTGGATACACTTGCCAGGCTTCCTTTCCCCTGAGGTCTCCTAACTTTGGCAGAGTAAAGGAAAGAAAGGGTCACAGGCAGCTGCCCCTCACTACCATGGTTTGCTCCAACACTGCTGTCATCATCCAGAAGTCCAGGAGCCCTCTGTGCTATTGCTCATACCTCTCTTGACCTGGGGGCTCAAGCAGCCTGATGTGGTTTCCAGGGTGTTGGATGAGTATCTCTCAAATAGTCTGTCCACTATCACATGTTTGGGTCTTTCTCTGGTGGCCCCTTTTAAAATGCAAATATCCCTAAGAAGGGTAATACATTCTAGCTCTCATACCTTGGCTTCTTACGTTCTATCCTACACTACTATCAACTCTAAATAACATAAATATCTCATTACAGACCCCGGGCGGGGTACGAGGGTGAAAAGAAAAAGCAAGATGACATTAAGAGAAGATGGGTTTGGGGAGTCATTGCTTTAACAAGGATATAATTTTGACTGAACTCAAACCTTTCCTGAGTATACTAGGCGCCAGGCATTTTGCTAAGAGTTCTAGGCATACAGAGCACGATTGGAATTGGTTTCCCCTTGAAGGGATTTGAATGTGGACTGTGTATTAAATAATATTATGGATCATTGATTTTATTAGGCAGTTATATAGAAAAAGGGTCTCGCTTTTTAGAGATGCTCTTACTAAAATAATGAGAGCTGAGATGTCATAATGTCTGCAATTAATTTGAAAACACTTTGGCGGGAAGTTAGACGAAGTGAATATGGCAAAATGTTAGCAGTTGTTAAATTTAAGTGATAGGTATATGGGGTTCATTGTATTAATTTATCTACTTTTCTGTATATTTGAAAATTTCCGTAATAAAAAGTAAAAAAGAAAAAGATTTCCAGTAGCTCAAAATCCAAGTCCTATTGCAAGATGACAGGTTTTGTGGTAAGCAGAATCCTACCTTGATTCCTGACCCTGGTATACATGTTCCTGTAATTCCCTTATCTAGAGTGTGGGAAAGACTGAATATAATGAGATTTTACTTCCATGATTAAGTTGTGTCATATGGGCAAAGATTCAGGATTTTTCAGATGTAATTAAGATCCCTGATCAGTTGATTTTGAACTAATCAAAAGATTATTGTGGGTGGGCCTGGCCTAATTAGGAGAGCTCTTTAAAGGAGAGATTACGGGCAGCACCACATACTCTGTCTTGTTGGCCTTGAGAAAGCAGAACTCCCACATTGTAGAGAAAGTCATGTGACAGGGAACAGCAGGGAGCCTTCAGTTGATGAGGGCATCTGTCCTACAATCACAAGGAACTAAACTCTGCCAACAACCCTTGAGTTTGGAAGGAGACCGTGAGCCCCAAAAGAGACAGTGGTTCTGCTAACATGTTAACTGCAGCGTTGGCAGACAGACCCTGAGCGGACCTAGCGAATTCAGGCCCAACTCCTGGCTGATGGAAACTGCAAGGTAATACCCCCTGTGTTGTTTTAAGACAATCAACTTGTGGTAATTTGTTAGAAAGCAATGGGATACAAATGCAACAATGGGATAAAAATGAGGCAAATCTAACTGATTAGAAATAGCAGTACTGGATAAGAAAGGAGTCCAAATTTGGGCCTGGCTTCCCTGGGAGAGAGAACAAGCTGTGGTTGATTAGCAATGTCTGCATGGGCACAGAAGGGGCTGTACACATTCCCCTTGTGGATTGGAGGGGAAAGAGTTATTAGCTTAATTTTCTCAGTACCAGAATAACCCAGGTGTCTAAGTCAGAGGGAACGCTGACCTGTGAGAGAAGCCTCAGAAAAGCAGCAGGAAAAGTTATCAAAGACAGAGGTTAGCAATTGCAAAACAATGCCAAGGGCTATCCTGGTGTTCACAGGGAGAAACCTCTTCGTTGGTCCTTTCTCTCTTCAGCATATTTCCTCCACCACCACCCCCCCTTTCTACGGCCTCTAACTCTCAGCCTTCAAATATGCGCAGGTGTTCCATGAGTTGGAAAAAACCCAAAACAAAGTCACTTGATCCACTGCTATATCGGACTCACATTGCCTCAAACACCGAGGGGCTCTTGACCACCCTGAAGGAATGTCAGAATCCTCTCCTTCCTCAGGCACTTATGCCAAAGAGGTCAGGGCTGGCCTGCTTTAAGTCAAACTTGGGTTAAGCATTTATTAACACATCATTGTTTCATATTAAAACCATGCAGAAACCCTCCCCCCTAGGCCCAGTTGGCAGGCTCATAATTTAAGTAAAATCGCTACAACAAAACCAATCTTTCCCCAAAATCCTTGTTTGTGGAGGGTAGGCTGCTTCCCCGTTGCTGTGCAACAACATGGATCAATCCAGCCTTTCTCGGTGGCACGTCCCTCCCCAGAGGGTTGTCCCAAATCCGTGGGACTGCAGTTCTGTTCCCATGGATGCAAAGTAAAGGGACACACGAGCTGAAATCTGAACCCAATGCTGGCTCAGGTGAGAGAAGCAGATGACTAAGAATGTAAAGGCTCTCAGAAAATTGCTAACAGCTCTTTCAACATATCAAGAATTTTACTGGGTGCAGTTTCTCATATGCAGGGTGCTGTGTGCACTCCAATCAGCCCGACTGAGCAGCTAGGCTAGTAGACCGCCACCGTGGGTGTGTTTACATTCCTAAACCATCACTCCTCTTAATTTAACAGTCTTCTCTGGAGGCTTCTAACATGTAAGAAAGTCTCACCAACACATAACTGGACTCAAATGACACCATGTGGCAGGCCTCAAATGAGGGCAATACCCCACCCTTAAACCACAGCTTGGTGGGCCACAGCGGTCACATTCTGCATCAGAGCACACTACGCTACTTAGCATTGAAAGAGGTAACTGCCAGTGTTTAGACCTGAGAGATCTGACTTAGAAACTCGCCTGCTCTTGCTTTTTCTGGAAGAGTTAGGAAACCTGGCAACATAGACCTTCCTGCCTTGTGCGGACAATCTGAGGACCCCGAACAGTGGGTGCCTTTCTGTGGGAGGACATGTACTTGCCCGTTTTACCATAGTCCCCACCATTCCCTGTTGCCTTCCCCGGCCCAGGCCACGTGTTAGCTGTAGTTTGCCATCATGGCTTCGCTGTTGTTTTTCTCATGACAGAGAAAAAAGGGAGCTAGTACTCCTCGCCACTGTGCAAACAGCCGTGGCTCATGTACCTCCAGAGCCCGGCCCCTCGGACTGTGCGCATTTGCTGACATGGGAGTTGAGTTACCCTCAGCAGCCGCAGACACGCACCAATATGTTACTTATTGGCATATACGCAGAATGCTTTTTCTTTCTCAAATCACTTCAATGCTGAGATCCCCTTTGGGTTAGAAGCATTCCTGTCAACTCAAGGGGAACCTCGGTGCGAGTCTGATCACTTTAGAAACCAATAAATGAAACATACGACGGGTCCTTTAAAGGAAATGTGACTCACTCCACGAGTTTCACCCACTCCAGCGACATGTCCCTTCGATGCACACATGGCACAGTCCTCCCCCCACCCCATTATAAGTGCAAGTTCCAGTTTGTACAACTCTCCCACTGGTGTGAACATTTATCCGGATTTTCCACCTAGATCCAGAGAGAAAGAGGCCCCCTCTTGTTGGCTGCTTGAAACAAAGTGTGTTTCGTTGCCCCCTGCTTGGGACCGAGCTGGAGCTGCAGGAAGGAAACCGGAACTGAGGGAGGAGGAGGAAGGCGAAGGCCCCCCAGGAGAGGGTGCCCGGGGCCAAGCGGGGGCAAGTCGGGGTGTGCAGGGGGGAGTGTGGAGAAGGAGGGCGGGGGGGGGGGGGGGGGCGCACGCCACGCCCTTGGGACACTCACGGTTGAGCTGCCGCCTCCGGATGCGGTCCCTCCAGGGCCTGCTTCGGATCCAGTGTAGTCGAGAAGGTAGCACCATGGTCCCAAGGCCACCTCTCTAAAACCTGCGCATGGCAGGGGGCGAATGGCGCGCAGCGATTCGGAACACGAGTCCAGGAGGAGGAAGATAAAAAAAAAAAAAAAAAAAAAAAAAAAAAAAAAAAGACACAACAAACCCTCTTCTCTTTTTAGTGTCTGAGGCTTCTGGCAACTTCTTTTATCTTGTGAGTTGCTTTTCCTTCCCTCCCCTTAACTCCGCGCTGGCCCCAAGGCAGCTGCAGCGCCAGGCCACCGGCCTGCGCCTGGCCGGGCCCCCTGAGCCATGTTTTATGCATGAAGATGCTGCGCCGGTAATTTATTCTAGCGGAGCTCCCGGGGCCGCCCCACGTCACAGGAGCCCGGGCTGGCGGGGGCGGGGCAGGTGGACGCGGCTGCAGGAAGAAGGGCCTGACGTGGGAATCCCCCTGCGAGGGCAGAGCCTGGCTGCAGGGCGCTCGGGCGGGCGACGACCCTCGCATCTCAGCGCGCCTGGTGCCGGCTCCCCAGCACCTGGGAGACTGCCTGGCGTCCAGCGGGGGCAGGCAAACAAGAAATACTTGTTGAATGAATGAATGAATGAATGCATGCATGCATGAATGAATGCTTCAATGATAACCAACAGGAGGGCTTTTTGTGCTCCTGTGAGTCTCTGATGCCAGTTAACCTGCTCGGCTCACAGGCCTCAAATATGTTCGCTTGAACCTCCCGGCCTGCGTCTTGCCCGGTACTTTTCTCTCCACCAAAGACCATGCTCCCTCATCACCCACCCACTCATGCTCTGAAATCTCACTTTCCTGTGGAGCACTCCTGAGCCCACACGGATGGGGCCAGCCCCCACGCACCTGCCCGGGCCAGTGACCAGATGGCCCTCAACTGTTAGAGCTTTCGTTTGTTCGCTGGTTTGTTTTAACATACATGTCCGAGTGGTGAGGACGCTCACCACTGGTGAGCAGGCACTGGTATTGGCATTGGTGGCAGGCACTGTGTATTTGTCGCCCTGAGCTGCCATGGACCCTGGTTCGCGTGGGAAATTGGTAACATCAAGGAGGGGCCGGGCATCCTGCCTCCCCATATCCAGCAGCCCTTCCTCAGGCCACCCCGAATAAATACACAGTTTAACTAAATACACCGTATTGGCTGTAAAAACAGCCTCAACATAGGACCCCAGGTGCTGTGCTGTCCCAAACCCACGGCCCTCTGGAAGCAACCTTCTACAGTCGTTGCAGAGCTGCACCTGGGAGGGAAGCTCTCACTATCAATTGCTCTTCCCCCTGCAATGTCACCTTGCTCCAGGCAGCCAACAGGTAGTGTTAAAGCCTTAGGGACAGCCTTGCCATGAGGTCCAAATTGCAAAAAGTGACACTCAAGGTCCCACATTTAGTCCAAGATAATCTGGGCTGGCTGAAGGCAGAAACTCTGTCCTCTCTCTTTTGTGTCCGCCACGGGGCCACAGCGGGGAAGGGGAAGTGCTGAGGGATGGGAACCTGGAGGGAGGCCAGGGTGGCAACCAACCAGAGCTGTGCCATAGGCAGCTCCATCCCTGTGCCTCGCTGGCTCAGAGGGACATGACCTACAGACCTCCCAGCATGGCAAGATGAAATGGGATGAAGCTCTAGGGGTTGGCAGGGAGATGGATGGTTATCCAGGAGCTAGCTCTGGGCCCAGCAGGGGGTGGGGGGGGGGAAATAAAGTGATTTCCAAAACACCTGGGTGCAAACTCTTGGTAGCTGCTTACTCACTTCATACCTTTGACATCACTGTACCTCAGTATTCTCATCTGTAAGATGGGGATAAAAATGAGAGCCACTGCCTTAGGATTCTGCTGATGTCATGAGTCGATATGCACCAAGGGCGTAGAATTGTGTTCAGCAGAAAGAAATTGTTGCTTGTTGTCAGCAGCTACTGTTGGCCAGCAATGCAATTTCATCAAAGTCGGCAAATGCCCTGGACTTTGTTTCCTTGTCTGCAAAATGAGGGGGCCTGCGGTACATTATATAGTCTCAAGAATCCTGAGTATTAGTTTCCTATTGCTGCTTTAACAAATCACCACCAATTTGATGTCATAAAACAGATTTCTTACCTTATGTTTGGGGAGGCCTAAGTCTGAGGCGGGTATCCCCCGGCTAACCCTAGAGTGTCTGCAGGGCTGTGTTCCTTCTGGAGGCTCCAGGGGAGGATCTGTTCCTCGCTTTTGCCAGATTCTAGGGGCTGCTCAGAGTCCTTGAGTCTATTTCCAGGTGATCTTTGTTAGCCTGAGGGACCTCCATCCCCTTAGGCTAACAAAGAGGGTGGAGGGGGGCTTTACACCAATGGAGTGAGTTGGCAATTGAGGGTCACGTGGGGCTTAGTGGGTCTAGACAATCACCACCAGCCCCAGATGTTCTTGCACCTCAAGCTTCACGTTCTGAAACAGAGAGAGGGTAGAGACCAGGATTAGGACAGCATCCTGATCAAGGTAGCCCCTGAGGAGGTTTTATGGACTGTTGCAAGTGCGCACAATCCCCTGGAATGGTGGAGGCAGTATAAGAAAACCACGTACTTGAGGGCCCAGGAATGGATGTTGTCACAGTCTTCTCTGCTCCCACCTCCACAATCATTCACGGCAATGCATTTCTGCTCTACGTGGCTCTTACCATAAATCAAATCAGGTGGCTGCCAACAAGGCAAATGAAAGAAGAGGAAGGTCAGAGAGGATGCTCCCTTCCACCACCTTGGCTCATTATTGGCTCTTCAAAGTCTGTGCCCGCAATGAACTTGAATGTATAGTATGTGATAGGACACGAAGCCGCCTTCTTCTTCTTCTTCTTCTTCTTCTTCTTCTTCTTCTTCTTCTTCTTCTTCTTCTTCTTCTTCTTCTCTTCTTCTTCTTCTGTAATCAGTATCAGACCTTCTTTCCTCCTCATTAAGCCACACATTTCCTCAAGCCTCTGCTGCATGAGTCACTGCTTTTCTTATGCACATAATTTACAATAGCAGATGAGAGAGAACAGCAGGCCAGAGGGGGCGGAAAGTACAGTTTGCTCTAAAATGAAAGGCAGTTGAAAAGTTTGCATTTCCTCTTCTCTGGTGCATTTAAATACAGAGCTTGCCAGTTTGCTCATTATAATCACGGAGAGACTGGTGGGGGGATGGAGCATGAAGCTGAGGACTTGCCGCCATGCTTGCTGTTCTTCCCGGGCTCATACCACACAGTTCCCTTTTCTGACTCCTTGGGCATTACCTTTCCCTTCATCAACCACATTCTTATATAAATGCTGGGGATAAATTGTGGAGTGTTATCCTCCCTGGGAACATTTTCATCTGTGCTAAGTGTCAAATATCCATTTTGACTCTTCTCTGGGCCCTTATTGCTATTAAATTTTCATAAGTTGCAAAATTTCATGGCAAAAACAGAGGTTCTGCTAGGAGCAATGTGTTTAAAAGAACATTGGGGGGGAAGCATAATTATGAGATCCTTTCTTCATTTTTCCTTCAACGCATTTTCAATAAATGGAAACGAGATGTTAGGTTCAAGAGAAAGCACACCAGCATGTTTATTTCTACTTTAAAACTGTCCTGGGGAGAAATAGACCTTCAAGGACTCTGTGGAGGATGGAGACTGCTGAGCCAAGGCACATCGTGCTACTTTTAAAGCAAACCATTAAGGAAAACTTGGTATTTTTAAATAAAAGCTTATCAAACAACAGGAGGAAAGAACAGCACAGCACTTAATTTATTTCTCTCCTGCCACAAACACATGCACAAAGGACATAGGGCTCAGTGTATTCTCTGGAAACTGGAAAGGGAGTGGGAGTCAGGTCCTCCCCACGGCTATCTGGCTGGCTATTTGCCCACATCATGGAGACTCACCAAGGAATACGCTTGGTGTTGCATTCTTGAAGTAGGTAGGTGCTTTTAGTTCACTGCCCCCATGTTATTGTAGAGATAGCAATCTCATTTCATAGATAAGATAGTGAAGGCCAAAGAGTGCTAGCTTTAAATAGTAATCATTTGATACATATGGTGCTTTGCATATATTAATTCATAGCATTGCAATAATCATATCATTGTTGTGAGCCCATTTTACAGGTGGTGAAACCAAGGCACAGAATTCAGTGATTTGCCATGCTCACATGCCTAGCAAGTGGCTAAAATGGGATTTCTTTTTTTGTTGTATTTTAAAGATTTTATTTATTTATTTGACAGAGCACAAGCAGGAGTGTCAGGCAAAGGGAGGGGAAGAAGCAGGCTCTCAACTGAGCAGAGAGCCCGACAATGTGGGGCTTGATCCCAGGACCCTGAGATCATGACTTGAGCCCAAGGCAGATGCCTAAACAACTGAGCCACCCAGGCACCCCTGCAATGGGATTTGAATTCAGATAACCTGGCTCTATGTTTAACTGCAACTTGTATTAACTCTTCGGATCAGTGGGGATAAGGGTGAGTCCGTTGTCTCAGCTGCCTCCAGTGGCCCGATGCAGATGGAAGAAGTATTCAGGCAGTGTCTGTGTCACCTTTGTGGTGGCTCCCTCTGGGGATACTCAAGATGTACAGGACAAACATTTCCTTATCATAGTGAGTTATAGAAGATCCGAGTCTTCTTTGATCTCAATGTTAGTGGGTCTGGACCCTTCTTAGCCTTGTCAGGAGAGAAGGGGTAAGAGACTCCATGATCTGAAGATAGCTTCTCTTCTCTTCACCCCAAAGTCAAGCCAGAATCATAACCTCCCCCAGAACTCCAGAGCTGGAGAGACCCAGATGTCGCTGCCCCACACCTTTCCTTCACGGATGGGGAAGCAGAGACTCAAAGGGTAGAAATGTCTCATCAGTGCCCACAACCAGTTAGTCCCTGCGGCACTCTTAATACCTCATCATTCTGGTTCCTATTTCGGGGCTCTTTCCACGTGCACAGCCCATTACAAATCAGACTTCTCACATATGAAATACATGCATTTCTCAGCAATGTTTGGAACATTATATTTTATGTGTGAGTAAAGGGCAAAATCAGGACTATCTTTTAAAATGGTGCCATGAAACCAGAGTGTCTCAAAGCTTTCATGTGGCTTCTTCCCAGAGGGTCAGTTAACTGATTGGGGTCATGTATACATCTATATATTTTTAGGAAGAGATTGAGGAGAGATAAGGAAAACAGCAAGGAGGGCTAGTCTCTCTTATGTCTCTGCCAAGGGTCCTGGACTCACACACATCTGTTCCTCCTATTCAAGGGAGGTCATCCAAGTAGCCTGGAGGTGTTTGCTTCACTAGGTTAATCCGATTCAGTCTTTTTAAAATGTTGTAGGTACTGGGTAGATGCAGATGAATAATGCATGGGTTTGCCCTGGAGAACTTAAAATCCTGTGTGGAATACAGACAGATTCATAAATAACTAGATGGCCAGATCCAATGTGGCAAGTGTTGGAGCAGCCCCATCAAGTCATTTGGGAGCCCGGATGATAACAAAATGATTCTGACAGGAAGAGGAAAGCCAAGGTAGGCTTCCGGAGGCATCTGAGCTCTGCCTTCAAAGACTGGAGGATTTGGAGAGGTAGAGAGGATAAGCAGAAAGGCCTTGCAGGGCAAAGATTCATGTGTGCAAAGGCTGTGGGAGGACAGGAGCGAGAGAAGGAGAGAAGATCCGGGGCACAGAGCGCAGCCTGAGTGGCAGGGCTGCAGGGAGGCTCCGCAGTGGGGGCAGGACAGACCCTTCTAGCCAGATAGAAGGGGACTTGTTCTAACATCCATGGGCCTCCCTCACCACCGCAGTGTTCTGCCTCCACCTAGGGAGTCCAGAGATCTCACACTTCCTCCCTTCACCACAGCAAGCTTCACAAAGAAGTATCAGAGATGCTCATTGATGCCACAGGGTATGGCCATGTAAGGACGCCAAAATAAGGTGGTATCTCGAGAAACCAGAAGTTGCTCCTTGGCCTCTTGGAGAGGGTGGGCAGCAGCCTTCATGGAGTCACCTTGTCCCAGGGGGTGGTGCAGAGGTCAGGGCTTCACTGAGAAGCAAGACACCTGGGGAAGACCTGTCTCTGGGAACTGGCTCACACTAAAGCAAAACCTCAACAGAGAAACAGAAATCAGAAAGGAAATCCGTCAACGTGCAAAGAGGAAGAAAAACTGACAAAATGAAACCTTTGGGTTAACTGGTCAACATACTTAAAAGTGAAATAAGACTTTTAAAATATCAAAAACATAAGCATTTATTGAATGCTTAGTACATGGCAGACGTTGTCCTAAGTGATGTTGGGGCATTATCTCCTCCATACCTGGAAAGCTTAATTATAATAAGAAATTTGCTTGGGGAGAGTAAATCTGAACAAGTGAGTTAGTTGGTTGATGTCAATGGTTAGTGTCATCGAGTTAGGATTACCAATTCATCCTGGTTTGCCAGAGTCTTTGTCAATGTTGACTCTGCAAGTCTCATGTCCTGGGAATACCCTGGTCCTGGGTGAACCAAGATGGTTGGTTGCTCAGAGACTCTCTCTTTCTCTCACTTTCTCTCTCTCTCTCTCTCTCTCTCTCTCTCTTTCTCTTCTTTTCAGGGTTTACTTGTGGAGAGGACAGCCAGCTGTCTCATCAGGGCCCCTTCTCTCCTGGGCAGCATTGGGTGAACATTGCCGAATTCTCATTTCTGAATCTTAAAATTCTTTCCTGTTATCCTATACTTTCTTCCCACATATGATGTCATAGAGTCATCTAGAGATAAGAACCAGCTGAGCTCAGTCCTCATCATTCCCTCTTCCAGCGTGCCTTCCTGCTCTGCGTGCTGGGCAGCTGCCAGCGTTTTGCACACTCACCTGCCCCTAGAGCTCCTCATGTGACTTACATCCACCACGCAGGAGCACTGATGTGAGGCTCCAAGGAATGAGTGGGCAAAGTAAGCCATTGGCCTTGCATTGAGACAGCAGAATGGACCACCCGGCAAGCACAGTGGCTTGTATTCTCCTGAGGCCAGGAGGGGCAGGGCAGCTGGTCGACTCAAGCTTCCTGATCATGGCAGAGGCCTGGTGCTTCTGGGTCCCTGCTGGCAATAGCTCCCTAAGCTGGCCTGTTCTTTTAAGTTCAGACAGTGTTACCTTGAGCCCTCCCAATGACGTTATGGGTTGTGAGTAACCATTCCTTAAGCTCCTTTTGCATAAATTAGCCAGAAGTTCCTGCAACTTCCAACCAAAAAAACCCACAGATTGATACAGATGGTAACTAGGATGCCATCACCAACAGCTTAATAACAGTGGCTTCCTGGAATGCTGCACTGGAAGACAATCTGACGCCTCATCCAGGCTCCAGGAGAATGCAGCCGTGATGGATTGGGGCTCTCTCTGATGGCAGCAGAGAAGCAAAAATTGCAGTTGTGCCAGATTCTTGCCATTGGTGGTTGAGATGATTGACAGAACCATGTCTTTCTTCTTTGGTTTTACAATCATACTGTCATGTTTAGGGTATCTTCTACTAAGGCATTGGCTTTGTAAGTTTAACTCTGAAAATCAGAGGTTTTAGACATATTTCTTCACACTTAATCTGTAGAAATATAAGCTAGGATTGTCTTTGATGTCAAGGGTCGAATAATTGTTGATGTAACTTTTTGACGAATATAAACACTGCTGAAAATTTCTTCCTCAGCATGGATAAAGAAGATTCAGAATATTTACATTCCAGTACACATTTTCACTATATACGTCTCTATAGATTACAGAAGTATGCATTACATTTAAGGGGTATTATAAACAAAGTGGCTACAGAGAAGGAATGAAGATGTGGCTCAAATTCAAATCTGCATATATTCTATTTCTTATAATCATAAGTTCCCTTTACGATTCAGTAGTTTAAAATTCTGTTTAATCCTCTACAAAGTTTAAAACATGTGTTTGCATTAGGAAATTCTATTCTTTGCATTGGCTGTAGAATATGACTATTATAGGAAACAGAATCTTCTTATTAAACCAAAAACGAAGTAATCAGCCTTGTGCTATCTTCTCTCTCTTGCACTACGTTTGTTGCTAGGGTTTTCCTGTTGGGCAGACAGCAACTCGGCTGGCTCTTCTCACAGTTGGAGAAAGAAAATAAAGCCACTCTGTTGGAATCCACAACACAAAGCATAATTTCTTTGACAATTTGAGAGTTAGGGGTTCCTCCTTGCCTCTCCCTTGTCTGCCTCCACCTGAAAGGGCTCATCCCTTGGGGGATTTTCTCTCCTGGGAGAGACTTTTACTCTCACACTCAGAGGTGGCAAAGATGAGGCCCTGGTGAAGATGTTACAGGCCCCTCTGGCTGGTAATGTGGCATCGCCCTGGCACTGCCTGTTCTGACACCTGTAGACACAAGATGAACAGAACTTTTAGAAATTTTAAAGAGAAAGGAAAAGAGTTTTATTTGACCCCAAGTTAGGACAGCTGCCCAGGATACACACTCCTCACAAAGAAGAGAATGCTCTGGGGAAGGAACATTTAGTGAGGGGTTATATATGTTTTGTTTTGTTTTTACATAAAGAGTTACAAATTATCAAGACGAAAAGACATTCCAGAAAGTTATCAATTTTATCTTTAGTTTTTAGTATGTGCGAGGCTCTACAGCTTTAATCTTATGGGAACCAGTGAGGTTTGTTTTTCCATCTTTGTGTTTGGAATGGACCTTTTTGGTTATTTATTTATTTATTTATTTATTTATTTATTTTTAATGACGCAAATGTACAAGCATGCTCGGGGCAGAAAGAGAGCCTGTGAGTCCAGGAACAGGACCCACAGACATGAAAAGTTGAAAATTTCTCTTAGTACAGGCAAGAGTTGGGGCATCTGGGTGGCTCAGTCTGTTGAGTGTCCCAGTCTTGATTTCAACTCGGGTCGTGATCTCAGGGTTGTGGGATCGAGCTCCAGGGGAGCTCCGTGTTCAGTGGGAGTCTGCTTGAGAATCTCCCTCTCCTTCTGCCTCCGTCCCTCCTCCTGCTCCTGCTCTCTCTAAATCAACCAGTCACTCCTTATGACACCCAAGAGTCCAGTCTGGGTGAAATACCTATGTGCCCGATCGGAGGCATAGGATAGGAAAGGGAACTTCTGGAGCCAGAACGAGCTGAAAATAAACTTCATTTCTTTTCTCATGTCATTAAGAGCAGGTGTCCTCCCTAAGAGTTTTTTCCTTGCAAGCTGCAGCAATCCCCATAAACGTAACCCAAGTGTTGTTTTACTAAAGCAAGGGGAAGGTAGGTATTTTAAGATGATAGGACAACAGTTTTGAGCAGGTGTCTGAGGGAGAGAGCAACACTGGCCTTCACTTGTTGCTGAGTCTCATCTGGGCTTCTGAGCGCTCAGCTGCCTTCCTGGCTTCATGGGCAGTGCATGGCTCCAGAGTTTAAACCAGAGGACTGAATCCTGACTATACCTCTTCAAGCTGGGTGACCTTTATCACACCACTTGAGACATGAGTGGCCCTGACCTTGGCCAAGAACAGCTATAGTTCCTACCCCACAAGTTCTGTTGAGGAGGGATGAGCTCATCCATGTGAAAACAGTGCAGGGTCAGCACTTAATCTTTATTAGCTATTAGTCTGGTTATATATTCTTCTTTTCCCCTGTGGATTGGTTTTCTCTGCATTCCTGGGCCTACGTCCAAGCTTGGCTACCCCACAATGGCAACCCCACTTCTTAAGTCTACACCACCCCAGTCCAGGCCAACAACCAGACTGGAAATGATTCTCTCGGTCTCCAGACCAAAATCTCAGCAGAAAGAATCTTCTTGGCTTGGTGTGGTCATGGAGGCAAGTGAAGTCAGCTGTGAAAGGTTGATGTGTGTGCATGTGGGAGTGGGGGTGGAGGGGTGGGGAGAGGAGGTGATGGCAGTGGTTCTCAAAGAAAGAAAGGGTGTCTCCATGGCTGGTTAATCTTCTCCAGAGGGGTGAGGCCAGCAATGCTACATTTTGTAGTGCTTCACGATAAGTCTTTGGTAAGCACTGTTGGTGCCCATCCCAGATACCCTGTATCCTTTTACACATCTGTGTGTCGCTTGCTCCTTCCACCACTGCTGTGTGCTTTGGCTCCTAATTGCCCCTGATCTACAGAGTCATTCTGCTCATAAGTGCAGAGAGCAAGAGAGGCCTGGGAGAAGTTGTCTTCCTTCCTCCAGGGCAATCCACAACCAGGGACTGCCAGCTGCCCTGTGAGGGAGTCTGAAAGCCCAGCATCCCTGCCCTGCATGGGGACACACTCTGAGGCAAAACATCCCCTCTCTCCCACTAGGGATCCCTTGGGGGTCAGGCTGAGGCTAGGAGTTTGCCGGAGGTGGCACTTCGCTTGGGTTCTTCCCCTTCTCTGTTTGGCTCCCCCTGGAAGCATTTCCTTAATAAATCACTTACACATGAGTCCTGCTCTCAGGCTCTGTTTCTGGAGCTCAATTTCAAACCATCCCACGGATCAAAAAATGAGTCTGAACTCATTTGTGAGCCATTAATGAATGTAATTGATGTGCATGTGAAAAGAATTCTTTCCATCCCCTGAGATTTGATTTTGTTTCTCATCCTTGCATTCTTCACTGGGTCCCACCCACCGAGAAGGGCTGTGGGGGAGCCTAGTCTCTCTGCCTTCAGAGAGAGATCTTCTTTCAAAGCAAACAAGGAGGACAGCCACTCTTAGAGAGAGAGAGAGAGAAAAGGAAACAAAAGAAAGAAAAGAAGGTTGGTGTGGTATGTGACCTGCTCTTCCCTTTCCCCCTGCCAGCTGGAAAAGCAGTTTTAACTTTCAGAAAAATAGACTCTTTCCTGCCAAGTCCGGCTGCCTGTCTGAATGCTGAACATGGGAATGCCAGGAAACAGAGTGAGGATGAGAGATGACACTTCTAGGATGAGCTGTCACCTTGACTGATCCTTACGTAGTAATACTCCTAACTCTTACTGTGGGGATTGCTCCTGCTGATGACAAGGACACACAATCCGTGTGGCTTTCAGTGAGAAATGTTCTTGCAGGGACAGATCACCCTGACTGGCTATGACCTCAGGCCTCACAGGCCAAGGTGCTCTCCTGGGCCACCTGGTCAGCCCTTCACGCTGGGCCAGTCTCAATGCCAGGCACACAAGACAGTCATTGGTAGGGGTGCAATCTTGAGCATTCCTAGTTCCCAACCCCACTAGAGAATATTCTGGCCACCTTGGCTTGACCCCAGTGACTGACAGTCTACCACACCAATTCAAATTTCTTTGGGCTGAAGACATGTCTATTATTAAAATGTAAGCCCTTTGAGAGAGAGAACACATTTCCCTGTTACTTACATGAACTGGGACTTTCTGGGTTTGCAAGTAACAGAAACCTAATTTAAAATGGTGTGAGCATAAAAGAGGATTTAATTGCCTCAGTACCCAGGGTGGACTGGCTTCAAGCACAGCTAGATTGAGTGCCAAAACAATGTTATCCTAAATCTGTCTTCTTTCCTTCACCAGCTTTGGTTTTTCTCTGTGCTTGCTCCATCTTTGGGTGGCAAAGATGGCCTCCAGTAACTCTCTACTGTCCTGGTAACCCCAAAGGAAGGAGCACCTCTTGCCCCATCAGCCCAGCAAAAATCTCAGGACTACTTCTCATTGGCTTAAGTGAAATGTGTGGTCTCCATGAGCCAATTGCTGTGGCTCTGACTGCTGAGGTCCCAATCATGTGCCAATTGCTGGAGTAGAGGAAAGGGGTCAGCCCCACTCAAAGAGTGGGAGGGGATGGTTCAGCAAGGAAAACTCTAAGTGCTCTTATCAAGAGAGGAGAAAGTGGGTAATAGGAAGACAAAACCAACACCTGTCCACCACACTTATGCTCAATTTTCCTACCTCCACAGTCATGGCAAGCAGAGAGCAATTCTCTGAAAGATGAGGCATAGCAGAGATTGCAAAGACAAGTCCAGAGCAAGGGGCACCATATTGGGAAACCAGGTTGGGGTGGGGGACACAGAATCAGGGCTCCATGAATTGCTAGGGAGGCAACCCAAATACTCTGAGATTTTCATAGTAGCTTCTTAGAAGCTGAGCATATTTCAAGGCCTTGTGAAAAGCAGCACTTGAATCCCAGAAAGCTTGACAGGTGTGGGCAGGGGGCTGGCACTTTGGCTCACAGTTGATACCAGTAGACTGCACCTGGCTTGTAAGCTCAGCCTTCTACTTTGTTGAACAGGAGTGATATACTCTATGAAGATCTTCTCTAGGGGTGCCTGGTGGCTCGGTTGGTGAAGCGTCTGCCTTCAGCTCAGATCATGATCCCAGGGTCCTAAGATTGAGCCCCACATGGGGCTCCCTGTTCATCAGGGAGCCTGCTTCTCCCTCTGCTCCTCCCCCTGCTTATGCGCTCTCTCTCTCCCCCCCCACCCCATTGTTTCTCTCTCAAATAAATAAATTAAAAAAAAAAAGATGTTTACCAAAAACAACAACAACAAAAAGATTTTTCTGCATCGTAGTCCCAGGATCCTTCACCAGGCTTCATGTGATGTATACATGTATACATGTATCCCTGTGCCTGGCAGGGATAACTGTGACAAAACCAGGAGGGGCATCCTGTCTCATTAGCTGGGCTGACCCATCATCTCTTTCTGACTAATCTGACTCCCAGGCGGCTGAGATGCACTGAGCGCCCTATTATAACACCCATGTGAAGTCTGGCCTAGTGTTCCCCTCTGCAGACAAGGAAGTAGGTCTTACAGAAAGGTGAATTATTTTGCCAGCCAGTGAGCAGTGGACCCAGGATAGAGGCCCCATTTAACATCCTTAAGCCCCAGGCCACCACCAAGACTGTGAAACCAGAAGTAGCTGGGGAAATAGGGAGGAACAAAGCTTAAAGCAATCATGCAATAAAGGGGTAGGGGGAAAATCCAGGTGTGCAAGACATGGGTGCTGGCAGTCTGAACACAAGCAAGGAGCCAAAAGATTATGAGAACATGCTGCCCTTTATTTGCTGAAGATGATACCACCTGTGGGTAGGGTGATCACATAATTGATCGTCTAAACTGACATCGTTTGAGAATGAGAGGGCACTCTTGGTAATTAGGCCAGGGAGACTAGAACCGATCCAGACTGGCTTGAGCAAAGGAGGACTCAGGGTCACTCCAACCGGAGCAAGGCTTTATTGGAATAGTGGTGATGGACATTCATGGATTCATCCAAAGCCCCTCAGCCCCTCCATCCACCATCGAGGGCTGCAGGATGGCCAGTGAGGGATGTATCAGTTGCCCTTGATCTTTGGAAGCCCTATGCTTCAGCTTGAGTTCTTCTCCAGACACCATAGACACAGGGGACAAAAGACACAGCACAAATAATTAACTTATTTAATTAAACCAACAATTAAGCAAGGTAGTGCAGCAGAGTGGTAAAAGGATTTCCCTTTGAGGTTTAGGTTTGTTTGTTTGCTTGCTTGCTTTAAAGATTTTATTTACTTATTCATGAGAGACAGAGAGAGAGGCAGATGGAAAAGCAGACTTCATGCAAGGAGCCCGGTGTGAGACTCGATCCCAGGACTTCAGGATCACGCTCTGAGCCAAATGCAGACGCTCAATCACTGAGCCACCCAGGCGTCCCGAGGTTTAGGTTTGGATCTCACTATGTGAACTTGGGCAGGTGTCTTTGGAGCCCAAGGTCCTGATCTGTAAAATGGGAATGAGGGTACAGAATGAGTTTTACTTTGTCTTAGGCACTGGGCTGAGTCTTCTCTGTGGATACTTAATCCAGCATCATCACAACCTTATGAGGCAGGTACCATTACAATCCCCATTTTGCAGGCTGAGGCACTGAAGCCCAGTAAAGGTTAAGTAACTGTTGTAAAAAAAAAAAATTGTACAACCAGGTTATACAATTAATAAATACCTGTCTTTTTTAAAGATTTTATTTATTTATTCATGAGAGACACAGAGAGAGAAGCAGAGACACAGGCAGAGGGAGAAGCAGGCTCCATGCAGGGAGCCCAATGTGGGACTCAATCCCAGGACTTTGGGATCATGTCCTGAGCCAAAGGCAGACACTCAACCACTGAGCCACCCAGGTGCTCCTACATGTCTTTTTTTTTTTTTATGATTTTATTTATTTATTTGAGAGAAAGAGCATGAGCAGGGGTTGGATGGGGGAGAGGTAGAGGGAGGAGCCCAACGCAGGACTCCATCCTAGGGCCCTGAGGTCACGGCCTGAGCTGAAACCAAGAGTCACCTGTTTAACTGACTGAGCCACCCAGGCACCCCCATTGAATATCTGTCTTCTAGGGGGTTGGTTTTGGTGACTAAATGAGATAATGCTTATTTAAAAATGAGCATACTGACTGAAATCTAATAGAAGCCCTGGATGAACTGTTAGTCTTAAATAGTGGTAATTTAGTATTCAGGATTATTGTGATCTTCCATTTGTAATTTGGAAGGTACTAAGATGAATCATATTTCTAACTCACCATATGGCAGGAGGATCCTCTGAATAAAATCTTTTAATACTCCTTAATACCCTAGGAGGACAGCATTGTTGACATGACCCATCTTCGAGAACCCCAAGAATCTGAAACATCCATGCAGTTCTTGCTGCAGCTGGAAAGGGAAATATCTACATGTGTCCTTAAACCCAGACACTTATATAAAAACAACAACAACAACAACCTCGTGGGGAGAAAGCAGATGTGGAGAGAGAATAGTTTTTCAATCATCTGCCCCAATTCCTCAACAAAAGGCAGCTTGTGTGCCCCATTCCCAGGGACCCAGCTACATGCCTGCCATCAATCCTTGCAAAAGTCCTGGGACCCATTAGAACACTTAAACCACCTCCCTCGACCTCGCATGGTGCTAAGGCAGAGAGGGCAGAAGAGAAGTGCTTAGCCACTGAGAGATACTACAGGCCTCCAGTCCATCCACTGGCAAAGCTGCTCGTGAGGGGTTGGGACCCGGGCCTCCTATGCAGGAAGAATCAAGTTCCAATTTCTGGATCCAAATAGGTGTTATGACCTTGGGCAAGTAGGATAACTAACTTTTGGGGCTTTGATTTCCTCTTTGGTAAAATAGGGATAAGAAAACCTTCCTTGGATGCCTGGGTGGCTCAGTCAGTTGAGTGTCTGCCTTCAGCTCAGGTCATGATCCTGGAGTGCCAGGACTGAGTCCCACATCAGGCTCCCTGCTCAGCGGGGAGCCTCTTTCTCCCTCTGCCTCTGCCCCTCCTCCCGTTCGTGCTCTCTCTCGCTCTGTGTCTCTCTCAAATAAATAAATAATCTTAAAAATAAAATAAAATAGGAGTGTCTGGGTGGCTCAGTGGTTGAATCTGCCTTTGGCTCAGGTTGTGATCCCAGGATCCTGGTATTGAGTTCTGTATCGGGCTCCCTGCATGGAGCCAGCTTCTCCCTCTGCCTATGTCTCTGCTTCTGTCTCTGTGTCTCTCATGAATAAATAAATAAAATCTTTAAAAATAAAATAAAATAAAGCTTAAAGACAAGAAAACCTTCCTTGTATCTTTTAAGAAGCAGTGTATGTTATATGCTTAACAGAGTGCCTGACACTTAGTAGTTTCATAAATGTTAACTGTTGTTACTCATAAGTATTCACTGAAAATGTCACTGTACGAGGCAGTATGACCATAGGGATATGTACAGTCCCTGACCTGCAGAGCTTACAGACACATAGAAAAGAAGGACTAAGTGCCATAACAAGATGGACACTCCAGCAGGTGCTCAGCGGGGTGGGAAGATGGTGGGGGAGGGGAGGAGAGAGGAGAGAGATGCATGTGCAGACAGCTGCAGGCTGGAAGCACCCAAGAGGTGCATGCTGAGGATGGTTGGGGTCTGGACAGATGCAAAGAAAGAAAAAGCTCAGTGGAACCTAGAAGGGGCCCAGGAGGAGGCGTGCGGAGGAAATGGGACAGGGTAGCACTTGGAGGGAGACCATAATAGGGCACCGCTGCTCACCCCACCTGACCTACCTCTGCTGAGATCCAGAAGCTCATCATAGGCGTGAGGCAGATGCCCTTAAAGGCATCACTTCTTCCACCAGCACCCGAGAATTCACAAATCACAAGTGTCTAGAACTTAGTGTGGGAGTCAGAATCCACACAAGAGCTGGATACGAGTTTCTCCGCAGTGACTTTGAACATTACATACAAAAACCTGCTCATGGCCCTGTGAATTTCTGATATGGATTGCTCATTCGCTCCCAGCAGAAATTGATAAACAAAACAAAACAAAACAAAACAAAACAACAACCTTTGGTTGGGTGTGGTGACAAAAACTCTTGTGATGTGGGCTTCTGTTGCTCTCTGGCTATCTGGCCTCTGCCTCTTCTGTGTCCAACGTTACTCTGCTGGGGGCTGAGCTGGGAAAAACACTAGCACTACCTGATGGCTCATCAAAGAACATTCTTTCTTCCAAAAAAAAAAAAAAAAAAAAGAACATTCTTCCTTGTGGTATAGCACTGCAAGTTCAGAATGTTCTATACAATTATGTGCCTAAGGAGTTCTTGGTTCTCTAATGAGCTTTGCAAATGATCGGCCTTGGATGAAGTTTGATCCTGGGATGGATTTCTCCCTTTACTGATCCAACTTTGCAGCACCGCTCTTACTCTTTAATCTGCCAGTTTTTTCTTCTGCCCCGACTCACTGATGGGAGAGGAGACTGCGCTTTGGTATTTTCTTCTCTTGATGGGAAGGGTCAATTCCCAACAGGGCTTAAGTTCCAAATGGTTCTCTTTGGGGGCGGGAACACAAGGGCTGCATTCCTTGGGTGATATTATTGAAGAATAACCCATCTGGCTTCATCAACACTTGGTCAAAATGTATACAGTGATGACATGAGGAACGTATTCTTGATTCTCAGGCATGTGCCATTTTCAGAATTCCCTGCAAGTTCCATGGAGTTGCACGTGAGCAGCTGGTGGGGTGAGGGCAGCTGGGACTCATGGCCTCAATGGTCAGAAATGCTCCGTCTGCTCACTGTGTCCCAAATGTCTGGTTGAACTGCATACTTAATAATGTCTGTCTATCCAGAGGGCAATAGAATGTTCCCGGACTGGGAGGCCACTGATATTTCCATTTTTTTTCCAGAGAAATACTGGCCTGAGGCCCTCGGAAACATTGCTTCATTGCCTAGCGTTATAAGAATTTGCCTGACCTAGTTTGTGGAGGCAAATTAACCCTAGTCCTATGGTTGTTTCGTGCAAAAGGGAGAAATGAAAGTTTTTATTGCTAACTACATCCCATTTGCTTAAGTCAATCACAACCACTGAAAGATCAGATCAAAAATGTTGTTTTAGTAGGAACAAGGTCTTCATGGATCCAGATTGGGTAGATCTGTGACTCAAAAAAGACAAAAATCCCCTCCTTCATTCCTTTAGCTGGGATTATTGGGTGGGGCCACCATTCTGTGACTATGCGACTACTATTCACACATTCACCCGGACTACGCCTTCAATCGTGTGATATTTGTGGTGACTCCAGAGCAGCACAATCCTCTCATCTTGGTTTTTCATGTAAACAAGAGAATAAAGCTATCAATTTCTCAGCCTCCCATAGACTGAGGCCGAGGAGAAACCTAATAATCGAATCTTTACAAGATGACCTTTCAGAGTTAAGGGAGCCTGGCTTCTGTGTGTTGGAGGGAGTGTTCGTTAAAACGGAAATATCTCAGACGTGTTGCTGGTTCTTAGTCTAACTTGGCTCAAAGATGCACGATATGCGAAGACGGGTGGCATGAGGGTGCCAGGTGATGATGTCCCAGACAAGAGGTAACATGGTTCTGGCCAATAAAAAAAAGTTTGAATGCCACATTAGGCAAGTCAGGAAAAATCACTCTTCCTTCTTAAAATCTGAGATTACTTTCTTGGAAAATAAACATTTACTCCTAGACCTGGGGGTCTGATTCAACTGTTACCTGCACGCTTACCTGGAGGATTCGTCTCTGAGAGGGACCACCCTGAGAGTGCCCACGCTTGCCCTGATAGTGGGAGGGAGGCCTTGGAGCCAAAGCCAGCAGGGTGCCCCAGCAGCAGCCAGGAGTCAGTAGGTCTTGGGCGGTGAAGGCCAGGGCTCACAGTGCCCCTGAGGAATTATTTGAGCAAAATATTCCAGGCTGGAGGAAATCTACTGCCTGGGAACAGGAAGGGTCCTGGGCTCAGTTTCTAGGGGTGGTGAGGGGTCCCCTATATGGGGGGATGAATGGTTCCCTGGGTGAGCTAGGAAAGCACGTTTTAATTTTCTTTTTTTCTGGGGTGCATAGGTGGTTCAGTGGTTGAGCATCTGCCTTTGGCTCAGGTTATGATCTGGAGGTCCTGGGATTTGAGTCCCACCTCGGGCTCCCCAAAGGGCACCTGCTTCTCCCTCTGCCTATGTCTCTGCCTCTCTCTATCTACATAAATACTCTTTATGTATTTAAGAGATAAAATCTTAAAAATAAATAAGTAAATCTTTCTTTTTTCTCCCACTGAAATATTTTTCAACTTTTTTTTCTTGATTTGAAAGCAGGGAAGCCTGCACTTCATGGGACTGTCTTGTAAAGGATGAATGCCTTAGGTGTTTTGTTTTGTTTCTCAAAGAGGGGAAGGTTGCGTCCAGCGCAGAACTGTTCAGCGGTACCCTCCTGCCCCGCCCCGTGGGGTCCTGACTCACCCCAGCGCTGGGGTGAAGCGTGCACACCTGCAGCCTGCAAGGCGCTGGGAGAACCGGGGTCTCAGGCCCGGGAAGGGAAGCCGGCCCGGCCTCGGGGAGCGACCACTGCGGATCCAGAAGCATGCCCTCTGCTCCCGGAGGCGCCAGAGGAGGCGAGCGCGAGCGGCCGCTTGGGGTCGTGCAAGTCGCGGCGGCGCAGGGAGCAGCACCCAGAGCTCACCCAGGGGTCCCGGGGAGCGGAGCGGGCGCCCGGCCGTCATGCGGTCCTCTCCTGCCACCTGTCGACAGCATCGCTCACTGCGGTTTCCGGATGCACCTGCGCTGTTCTGTCCGTGGACCACTGCAGGACGTGCGGGCTCCGGAACATTAGAACTCTTCAAGGCACGTTTTCTGCAAATTAAAATAGATGTATTGAGTTCTCAGGGGAAAATACATGTTCTACTCGGTTACGTATGTTATTGGGTAAATTAGCTGATTTTCATTCTGTATGCTAGAATGATACAAGCATAACGGGACGCAGAGTTGTCTTCTTTCTTACATTAGGTTAACACATAAAAGCCCTGCATAATTTTAAGATTTTTTGTTGTTGCTGTTTTTTTTTTTTTAGAAAATATGATCACCCTAAAGGTACTGAAGGAATTTTTAGAAGAGAAATAGTATATGACTATGATTTGCACACAAGCGAGTGGGGAACATCTGCAGAATGAACAGGATGGAGAGCCATGGGAGTTCACGTATAAGCAAGTAGAGCTTGAGAAACTGCCCAAATGTTATACTGGCTTGGACTTTCGCTGGAAGATTGAGAAGATGCTATCCAAAGCACAATTGTTCATATCCTTCCATTCAACAATCCACGAATTCAAAACCATGAGAAAAGTAATGTGGATGATATTCTTCATAAGATGGGTTAATGTCCAACAATAGAGGAGCTAAAGTTATGGCTCATTCAGAATATGGAATACTACAGAAGCCTAAGAATTATTTGTACAAATATGTACAAATACTAATATGAGAAACACATATCCAGGAAAATATAAACTAGTAGATAAAAATAGAGATACTGAATAAAACTGGAAAAGAATATTTAAAATATTAAAGCTGAGTTAGTCTGTTATGTATGCATACTGATATTTCTGTTTTCCTAATTACATAACAGGTACAGAAGTGCATTCTTGTTGTAACACGTTTAAGCCACACAAAAGTGTATTATTAGGTAAGAAGTGGAGGATCCCATAATCTGCTTGCTTCTAGCTTGTCTGCTCCCTAGTAATAGATAACATAAGCTCTCCAGATCGTCTTCCTTCGAGTTAGACACACACACACACACACACACACACACACACACAATTATATATAATGTTATTTCAACATAAAAGTGATAACATTGTATTTCTTGCAACTCAATTCTTCTAAAAATATGCATTATAGATCTTTTTGGGTAGATAAATATAGATATATATCATTGTATTTTTTTAAGATTTTATTTATTTCACAGAGAGAGAGAGCACAAGTAGGGGGTAGTGGGAGAGGGAGAGGAAGAAGCAGGCTCCCCACCAAGCAGGGAGCCTGATGCAGGGCTCAATCTCAGGACCCTGGAATCACTGACCTGAGCCAAAGGCAGATGCTTAACCAACTGAGCCACCCAGGCCCCCCCAACTCATTGTTTTTAACCACTACTTAATGTGATCTACTCTAATAAATTTAACTATTTCACAATTGACAGATATTCGGTTCTTCTAATTTTTAAAATGATAATAATTCTGCAAATGACCCCTTGTATATTTATCTTGTACACTCTATTAATGAATTTAAGTTTTTAATATTTTTTATTAGCCATTTTTGTATTTCCTTAGAGAATTTCCTATTCATATCTTTTCTAAATTTTTGTCATTGTTTACATTTTTATTATTGATTTGATGGACCCTTAATGAATTTTTAGATGTTATTGAGATTTCACTGGATTTAGAGATTGGTACAACATAGAATGTTTCTGTCCAGAACATAATTTTTAAAAAAATCTAACTTATTTAAATTCAATTAAATAACATAAAGTGTATTATTAGTTTCAGAGGTAGAGTTCAGTGATTCATCAGTTGCATAGAATCAGTTGCATAGAATGCTCATCATATCACGTGCCCTCCTTCATTCCCATCACCCAGTTACCACATCCCCCCACCCATCTCCCCTCCAACAACCCTTAGTTTGTTTCCTAGAGTTGGGTCTCTTATGATGTGTGCCTCTCTGATTTTGTCTTATTTTTCCCTCCCTTCCCCTATGATCCTGTTTTGTTTCTTAAGTTCCACATGAGTGAAATCATGATAATTGTCTTTCTCTGATTATCTTATTTCATTTAGCATAATACCCTCTAGTTCTATCCACGCCATTGCAAGTGGCAAGATTTCATTTTTTCATGGCTGAGTAACATGCCATTGTATATATATACACCACATCTTCTTTATCTATTCATCTATCAATGCACATCTGGGCTCTTTTTGTACTTTGGCTATTGTGGACATTGCTGCTATAAACATTGGAGTGCAGGTGTCCCTTCGGATCACTATGGTTGTATCTTTTGGATAAATGCCTAGTAGTGCAAAAGGATAGCTCTATATTTAACTTTTTGAGAAATCTCCATACTATTTTCCAAGTGGCTGCACCAGCTTACATTCCCACCAACAGTGTAAGAGGGTTCCTCTTTCTCCATATCCTCATCAACATATCTTGTTTCCTGAGTTGATCGTTTTAGCCACAGAACTTATGTTTTCCCATTTACTCTAGTCTTCTTTTATATTCCTTGGTAAAATGTTCTTGTTTTTCTTTATTTAAATCTTATACACTTCTTTTTATAATATATATTACATAGAGGAAGATAGTTTTCAATAGTTATTTACATAACTAAAATAATTTTAATGGGAACAATTACTAGCTCCAGCTAAAAACAGCAGTTTTTTAAAGCTATAATGATCTGTCAAGTAATAACTTGAAAAAGTATAATTATTAGCCTACTCATTTGCTTGTATACAAGGAAAATCAAAAGATTGATTTAATTTCCTCTAACAACCTCAAAACACAATTTAGACACACACACACACACACACACACACACACACAAAGAAAGAGGAAAAACCACAGCTTGGGAATAGTAAGTCTTATTTTCCTTTCTTTGGATAAGCGACTCATCACCTGGCAGTATGCACAGAGGCCGCAGGAGGGGAGGTAATCCAATCCTGGGGAGCGGGGTCATCAAAGAAAATAATTTCAATTACTTCACAATCCTTCCAAACTCCTTGAGCATTTGAACTGTGAAGTCTTCATAACAGACATCTCTGTAGTGTCTCCCTGTGCCCTTCCTCTGGCACTTCCAGCTCCATTAGGGCAGGCCTCACCATTTCCCTCATTAGAATCTTTCCAGTACCCAATAGATGTGGATAAAGTTGCTAATAATAAATTTTCTGGGGCACCTGGGTGGCTCAGTGGTTGAGCATCTGCCTTTGGCTCAGGTCATGATCCTGGGGTCCTGGGATTGAGTCCCACATCGGACTTCCTGCAGGGAGTCTGTTTCTCCCTCTGCCTGTGTCTCTGCCTCTTTCTCTATGTCTCTCATGAATAAATAAATACAATCTTTAAAATAATAATAATAATTTTTTCTGATACAATTTTTGTATTAAAAAACATGAATGCTGGAGCATGATAAACTGATCTTACAGTTCTGAAGAGAAGATGTACAAGAATAGCCTTGATAATTTGGATGAAAGAGAGCAGTAAAAGAGAATTCACCCCACCTGCTTTCTTTTTTTTTTTTAATTTATTTTTTATTGGTGTTCAATACAGAATAACCCCCAGTGCCCGTCACCCATTCACTCCCACCCCCCGCCCTCCTCCCCTTCTACCACCCCTAGTTCGTTTCCCAGAGTTAGCATTCTTTACGTTCTGTCTCCCTTTCTGATATTTCCCACACATTTCTTCTCCCTTCCCTTATATTCCCTTTCACTATTATTTATATTCCCCAAATGAATGAGAACATATAATGTTTGTCCTTCTCCGACTGACTTACTTCACTCAGCATAATACCCTCCAGTTCCATCCACGTTGAAGCAAATGGTGGGTATTTGTCATTTCTAATAGCTGAGTAATATTCCATTGTATACATAAACTACATCTTCTTTATCCATTCATCTTTCGTTGGACACCGAAGCTCCTTCCACAGTTTGGCTATCGTGGCCATTGCTGCTATAAACATCGGGGTGCAGGTGTCCCGGCGTTTCATTGCATCTGTATCTTTGGGGTAAATCCCCAACAGTGCAATTGCTGGGTCGTAGGGCAGGTCTATTTTTAACTCTTTGAGGAACCTCCACACAGTTTTCCAGAGTGGCTGCACCAGTTCACATTCCCACCAACAGTGTAAGAGGGTTCCCCTTTCTCCGCATCCTCTCCAACATTTGTTGTTTCCTGCCTTGTTAATTTGCCCCATTCTCACTGGTGTGAGGTGGTATCTCATTGTGGTTTTGATTTGTATTTCCCTGATGGCAAGTGATGCAGAGCATTTTCTCATGTGCATGTTGGCCATGTCTATGTCTTCCTCTGTGAGATTTCTGTTCATGTCTTTTGCCCATTTCATGATTGGATTGTTTGTTTCTTTGGTGTTGAGTTTAATAAGTTCTTTATAGATCTTGGAAACTAGCCCTTTATCTGATATGTCATTTGCAAATATCTTCTCCCATTCTGTAGGTTGTCTTTTAGTTTTGTTGACTGTATCCTTTGCTGTGCAAAAGCTTCTTATCTTGATGAAGCTTTTTCAAAACATGCTGCAAAGCTAAAATAATGTGAAAATGAGACATTGATGCAGAAACAGAGAAGTCAATCAAATAAGCTGAAAGAGTTGCCCTTTCTCAATGTGACCAACATGACCACTAGGCCAGTTTCTGTACCAGGAGGCCTTGACATACCATGGGGCTGCAAATGAGCTGCCCCACACTGAAAACAAGTTTTCCAAAACTCTCATTTTTACTTGAGCACTCAAAGTAAAGCACTCATTCAGAAGCTATTTCTTAATTTCTAAAACATGGCAATTTTATGATTATTTTGCTGATTTTTATCTTCATTATGCTTCGGTCTGAGAACACACTATATATGATTTTGGCATCTGCAGAGACTTGCCTTATAGCTTAGCATATCATCATTCTGTGTAAAAGACTTGTGTATTCTTGAAAAGAATATTCTGTAGATATTGGGGGCAATGTTCTCTATATGTTTATTAGGCATTTTATTTAACTGCATTGTTCAACACTTGCACATATTTACTGAGTTTGTGTGTGTGTCTGATTGGTTTATCACTTACTGAGAGAGGTGTTTTCAGATCTCTCACTATGATTTGAATTGGTTTGTTTAGTTATGTCATTCTTTGCTTTATATATTTTGAGGCTACGCTATTATTATATACATATCTAAGTTTTTATATCTTAGTTTTTATATCTTCCTGGTTAATTAACATTTTTATCATTATGGAGACTTCTGAGAGAAATAGCAGAGTTGGAGGATTCTAAGCTCATCTCATTTCACAGATACAACTAGACAATACCACATCAGTGTAAATGACCCAAAAAACAACCTGAACCCTGGCAGAACAGACTCTCCACTGGTGAATGTAGAGAGAAGCCACATCAAAAAGGGTAGGAAGGGTGGAGACTCAGCGAGGAGCCAAATGACCCCTGAGTCTGATTGTGGGAGAGAGGGATACTGCAGGCACAGAGAGGATAGAGAAACAGGCTTGATGCCAGGCACCCAAAGCACAGAAGACTTATAGTAGGAAGACAAGCCCCATAACATTTGGCTTTGAAAACCAGAGAGGCCTAACTTCTTGAGTTCTTATAACCTGCAGGGATTAATACCTGGAACTTTAAAAATCAGTGAGCTCACTTGGGTGGCACAGTTGCTTAAGTGTCTGACTTTTGGTTTCAACTCAGGTTGTGATCTCAGGGTTGTGAGTTTGAGCCCCATGTCCAGCTCTACACTCAGAGTGGAGTCTACCTGGGATTCTCTCATTCTCCTTTTGTCATCCCAATAGTACTCCCCACCACCTCTCTCTTTAAAATAATCAAATCTTATTAAAATTTTTAAAAATTAAAATCAGTAGTCTTGGCTCTGGGAGAGCCAGAAGGGGTTACAAAACTGAATGCCTGCTCTTAAAGAGACAGCACAACAAACAGCTCCATGAAGATATGGCATAGAAGCAGCAGTTTGGAAAATGCCTGGGGTATATGGGAGGGAGATTTGTTTACTAAACTCAGAGTGGGTGCTAGAGGAGCAGGGATTGTTGGGAGACCTCTCAAGAACAAAAGAGCTGGCAGGTGACATTTCCCTCCCCTGACCTACAGCCTAGATACACATACACCTGTGGGAACCAATGCAGTGTGAACACCCTCCAACTCGGCTTGCTAAGAGTGTCCTCTCCTGGCTCCCACTCTTCTGGAGTCATACCCCATCCATCTCAGCCTCAGCAGGAGTTTTCCTGTTAACTGCAAATCTCCCATAGTGGACTGGCACAAGCCTTAATTGCACTGCACCCCTAGCCCCAAGTTATCCTACAAACCTGCCCTCAACAGGAGTCCATCCAAAGCAGAGTCACAGCATGGCAAGCACCAGGGGTCCAAGCACCCCTGATAGGGCCCACCACCACACCAAACTGACTCCAGTCCTAAGGAGAGGGGAAGATAACCACATCCACCAATCCTACTGTGGCCCCAGCAGTGAGCTGGGGACAGATATCTAGTCTGACTGCTGGCCCTGCCCACCAATGAAAGTTTCTCAAGGGACAACATGGATAGCATGGATGTAGTTTGGTGTTACTGCAGCTCTGGCAGATGCCTGATCTGACTAAACTCCAGCCCAAATCAGCCCCAGATTAGCCTGCTAACAACACAAGGACCAAACACTTCCCACAACAGACAAAGAAAGCCATTGTAATAAACTGGACTGAAGGTAAACACAGCTTAGCCACAACAGTAGGGTGCATGCAAAACACATAGGAGCCACCCCTGAAGCACCAGGTTCTGGTGAACAGGGAACATGGCACTGCAGGACACTACAGGACCTCTTCTTCATAGGCCACACCTTCAGGAGTATGAAACATAGCTGATTTTCCTTTTTTTTTTTTTTTTAAGATTTTATTTATTCATGAGAGACACAGAAAGAAGGCAGAGACATAGGCAGAGGGAGAAGCAGGCTCCTCACAGGGAGCCCAATGTGGGATTTGATCCCAGAATGCAGCTCATGCCCTGAGCTGAAGGCATATGCTCAACTGCTGAGCCACTGAGGCGTCCCATAACTGACTTTCCTAACACACAGAAACAGACACAGAGAGCTAGTCAAAATGAGGAGACAGAGGAATATGTCCCAAATGAAAGAGCAGGACAAAACCACAGCCAGAGAGTTAAATGACATGGAGAAGAACAAATAGGCCCCAAAGAGAATTTTAAGTAAAGGTCACAAAGACATTCACTGAACTTGAGAAAAGAATGGAGGACCTCAGTGAGACCTGCAACAAAGAGACAGAAAACATGGAAAAGAACCAATCAGAGATGAAGCACTCAATAAGAGAAGTAAAAAACTAGATGGAATAAATAGTAGACTAAAGGAAGCAGAATAGATATGTGACCTGGAGGATGGAGCAATAGAAAACAATCAGTCTAAATAAGAGAGAGAGAGAGAGAGATAATAACAAATAGATTAAGGGAAGTCAACAAAACCATCAGGCATGATGACATTCACATTATAGTGATCCTAGAAGAAGAAGAGAGAAAATGGAAGGCAGAAAATTTTTTTGAAGGAATAATAGCTGAAAACTTCTGTAATCTGGGGAAGAAAACAGGAATCCAGATCTAGAAGGCACAGAGAACTCCCAACAAAGTCAACCCAAGGAAGTCCACGTGAAGACACATAATAATTAAAATGACAAAAAGTAGTGATAAAGAGAGAATTTAAAATTCAGCAAAAGAAAGTAGATACATATAAGGGAAAAGCAATAAGGCCATCAGCTGATTTTTCAGCAGAAACTTTGCAGGCCAGAGGGTGTGGCATGATACATTCAAACTGCTGAAAGGAAAAATCTGCAGCCAAGGATCCTCTAACTATTAATGCTGTCATTCGGAACACAAGGAGGGATAAAGAGTTTCCCAGAAAAACAGAAGTTAAAGGAATTCATCACCACCAAGTCAGCCTTACAAGAAATGCTAATGGGGAACTCTTTAAGTGGAAGGAAAGACCATAAGTAGGAATAAGAAAAGTAGGAAACACAAAAGCAATAAAATTAAGAACATCTTTAGAAATCAGTCAAAGGATTCACAAAATAAAAGGATATAAAGTATGACACCATATACCAAAAATGTGGAAGGGAGAGGAGTAAAAACTTAGTTTTTAGAATGGGTTCAAACTTAATGACCATCAACTGAATACGGACTGCTATATGCAGATGTTATATATAAACCTAATGGTAACCACAAATCAAAATCCAGTAATAGATATGCAAAAAATAAAGAGAAAATGGAATCCAAGTATATCACTAAAGAAAGCCAGCACTCTGGGATCCCTGGGTGGCGCAGCGGTTTGGCGCCTGCCTTTGGCCCAGGGCGCGATCCTGGAGACCCAGGATCGAATCCCACGTCGGGCTCCCGGTGCATGGAGCCTGCTTCTCCCTCTGCCTGTGTGCGTCTCTGCCTCTCTCTCTCTCTCTCTCTCTCTGACTATCATAAATAAATAAAAATTAAAAAAAAAAAAGAAAGCCAGCACTCATGAGAGAAGAAAGAGCAGAACTGCAAAAACAACCATAAAACAAGTAACAATATGGCAGTAAGTACATACCTATCAGGAATTACTTGGAATGTAAGCAAACTAAATGTTCCAGTCAAAAGACACAGAATGATGGAATGGATAAAAAAGCAAGACACCTGTGTGCTGCCTATAAGAGACTCATTTCAGACTTAGACACCTGCAGACGGAAAGTGAGAGGATAGAGGAGCATTCATCATGCACATTGAAGTGAAAAGAAAGCTGGGTAGCAATACTTCTAAGAGATAAAATAGACTTTAAAACAAAGACTGTAACAGAAGACAAGGGAACAATCCAACAAGAAGATATAACAATTGTAAATATTTATGTATCCAACATGGGAGCACCCAAATACATAAATCAGCTAATAACAACCAAACAGCAAGTAATCAATAGTAATGCAATAGTAGTAGGGGACTTTAAGAGCCCACTTACATCAATGGATAGATAATCCAAACAAAAAATCAACAAGGAAACAGTGACTCTGAATGACACATTAGACCAGATGGATCTAACAGATACATTCAGAGCATTCCATCCTACAACAGTGGAATACATATTCTTTTCAAGCGCACATGGAACATTCCCCAGGACAGATCACATGTTATGCTACAAGACAAGTCTCAACATACTCAAAAAGATTGAAGTTATAATACCATGCACCTTTTCAAACCACAATGCTATGAAACTAGAAATTAACCACACACACACACACACACACACACACACACACACAAATCTGGAAATAACACAAACACATACAGGTTAAATAACATGCTACTAAATAATGAATGGGTCAATTAAGAAATCAAAGGAAATTTAAAAATACATGGAAACAAATGAAAATGAAAACATAATAGTACAATCTTTGGGATGCAGCAAAAGCAGTTCTAGAGGGAAGTTAATAGCAATACAGGCCTACCTCAAGATGCAAGAAAAATCTCAAACAACCTAACCTTACACCTGAAGGAACTGGAAAAAGAACAAACAAAACTCAAAACCAGAAGAAAGAAGGAAATAATAAAGATTAGAGAGAAATAAATGATATAGAAACTAAAACAAAACCCCAAAATAACAGAACAGATCAATGAAACCAGGATTCTTTGAAAAGATTGACAAAATTGATAATCCTCAAAGAGGAGTAGAAATAAGATAGAGTAGACAAAATCAGAAATGTAAGAGGGGAACCAACACTATAGAGAAAAAAGATTATAAGAGAATATTATAAAAAATTATGTAACAAAATATCAGACCACCTAGAAGAAAAGGATAAGTTCCTAGAAACATATTACCTCCCAAAATTGAATCAGGAAGAAATAGAAAATTTGAACAATGCAATTGAGTCAGTAATCAAAAAACTCCCAACAAACAAAAGTCCAGTACCAGATGGCTTCACAGGTGAATTTCACTAAACATTTAAAGAAGAGTTAATGGGCAGCCCGGGTGGCTCAGTGGTTTAGCACTGCCTTCAGCCCAGGGTGTGATCCTGGAGACCCGGGATTGAGTCCCACATCAGGCTCCCTGCATTGAGCCTGCTTCTCCCTCTGCCTGTCTCTGCCTCTCTTTCTCTGTGTGTCTCTCATGAATAAATAAATAAATAATAAATAAATAAATAAATAAATAAATAAATAAATAAGAGTTAATACCTGTTTTCACACTATTCCAAAAAATAGAAAAGGAAGAAAAGCTTCTAAATTCAGCCCATGAGGCCAGAAGTACCCTGACACCAAAACCAGATAAAGAACTACAAAAAAAAAAGAGAACTATAGGTCAATATTTCTGATGAACACATATGCAAAAGTCCTCAAAAAATATATGAGCAAACCAAATCCAACAATACATTAAAAAGATTATTCAAAAAAAAAAAAAAAAAAAAAAAAAAAAAAAAAAAGATTATTCATCATAATCAAGTGGGATTTATTCCTAGGATGCAAGAGTTCAACACTGGCAAATAAGTCAGTGTAATACATCAAATCAATAAGAGAAAAGATAAAAACTATATGATCATTTCATAAGATGCAGAAAAAGCATTTGACAAAGCACAATATGTATTCATGATAAAAGCTCTCAATAAAGTAGGTTTAAAGGGAACATACCCTCAACCTAATAAAGGCCATATATGAAAAATTCAGCTAACATCACTCTCAATGGTGAAAAACTGAGAGCTTTTCCCCTAACGTCAGGAGCAAGACAAAGATGTCCACTCTCACCACTCTTATTCAACATAGTACTGGAAGTTCTAGCCACGGCAATCAGACAACAAAAAGAAATAAAGACATCCAAATTGGCAAGGAAGAACATTCACTATTTGCAGATGCAGTGGATCTCAGAGCAAGGTGCAAAGGATAATTTCACAGTTTTTGGCTTAAGTCATGGAAATGAGGTCTGAGAGGGAAAAATGGCAGGTGATGTGGAGTAGAATAAAAAAGAGGGAGGTAATGTGGACACAGATAGAAAAGAACCATCTAAGATGAGTAAGAAGCAAAGTGGGGGGACATGCACAATTGATGGACTGGAAGTCTTGATGATATCGAAGAATTTTTGGAGGGAAGGTAACAGAAGGACATCACTGAGAAAGCCAGCATGAAAATAAAGATAGGTGAGAAAACAAATTCACATTTTAAAATGGTCTTTATTTGCTCATCATAAACATTTTAACATACATATATATATATATTAATTTTCATTAGTAATTGAATAATTAACCACATAGTGTAAATCACAAAATACAATTCCTGAATTACAAGTATTTCTGTGAAATGTGCCTAAGTATAATGAGTGAGGTAAACCAGAGTAATGGAATATCATTGGTATTAATCTTAATGAGAAACAGATCATCATTTTCATAACCAAGTGTGAATTTAGATATTTAAGGAGATTAATTCGACCACTGGATTCTCATATCTTCTGAATTAAAGAGGTAGTATATATATTCAGAAAATCAATGTTGATGTTCAATTAATGAGGTGTGTGTGTGTGTGTTGTACTAGAAAACATCAACATATAAAATAGAACCCTTGTTAACTATCACATTTTCTAGGGATAAATTTGAATGGCTGTGCCCTAATCATGCAAATATCATCAAAAACTACAGACAGTACTAGAAACAAATTAGTTGCCTATCTTAGCCATTGAAACAATGTTTTTACATGTTCAAAAGAGGATTTCTCAATTTTTTCAAGGTATAGATTTTTATTGTTGATTTTTCTGATTTTGAAAGATTTTTGTCTATAAAACTTACTTTATTGCTAGTTAGTATTCATATTTTTATTAATCAAAGATCTTTTCATTGGTTAGAATTTATAAGCTGCATGAAATGACTAATTCTGTGCCTGAATCAAAATCATTTCAGTCCCAATGAAATTTTACCTTAGAACGGAGCTTCTGCAGCCTTGTTTTGACAAATGCATGATTCCAACAAAGCTTTCTAAAAAACTGAAAACAGCTTATGAGCTCTGTTTACCCAATTCTTTTAATGGACCCTATTATAGGAATCAATCTCTTACAGGAACAAAATGTCTATTAGTATATGCTCCTTTCATAATTCTATTTTAGGTTTTTCCTCCTTCCTGTTCTCTTCCCATGGTCATTCATTTATCTATTTCTCTTCTTTCTTCTCTTTTTCTAACCCAACTTTTGCTCTCTTATTCCTTTCTGGTTTCCTCATTGTCCTCTAGAGAATTGTCTCTTCTTGTTCTATTTCTTCAATGCCTGGGTTCACATCTTCTTCCCACAGACAATCTGTTCCTGTAGGGTCATCGGTTCTTTTACAGAGAATCGGGTATAGAATAAGTAAAACATAAATTCATAAATCATAAATTCATAAATTCATTCATAAATTCAGCTATGTAGTGACCCACAAACATAAGATATGTGAACATCTCGCAAATCCAACGTGTAATTATCCATCATTGATGTCCGCAAGGTGATTCTTTAGTATAAGCTTCCTGTGATCAAGATGTAGCGTCAGTAAATTCTTGAATTTTCTGTTTTTTTGGCATCTCTGTGAACTAAAGATATTAAGTATTAATCTCACTTTAATACTTTTTCATTTTTATTGCATTTGGACACATTTTTTTGAAGATTTATTTATTTGAGAGAGTACAAAAGTAGGTGGGGGGATGACAAAGGGGGGCACAGAGAGAGTCTTAAGCAGGCTCCACATTGAGTGCAGAGCCCCATGCCAGAATCAATCTCACAACCCTGAGATCATGACCTGAGTCGAAATAAGAGTCAGACACTTAGCTGACTAAGCCACCCAGGTACCCCTGGGACAAATTTTTAATTTTATTCTTTAGTTCAAGTTACATAGTATTTGACGCTTTGAGGTCAGCGGGAATCTGAAACTGGAATGTGACCTGGACTATGAGTCTTCTCCCATCTTGCTACAGATTCACCAAGTGACTGACTGAAGGTCACAGGACACTCCTGTTCATTGCATCAGGTCGAGACAGTCCACGTTCATTCTTCACTTATCATGTGCTCACTCACTCTTTCAGGATAAGTGCTTGATGTGTGACCTATCCCTGTGAGGTAGCTGTTATTATTAGATCCACTTTACAGATGAAAACCTGACACCCAGGGAGGTTCACTAATCTGCCCAAGGTCATACAGTAGGTGACCGAGCCAAGATTTTAATTGTAGGAGTTATTCCAGGTCTGAGGTGTTGACCATCGTACTTTATTGCTTCCCTGACACAGCAACTTCACAAGGCACACACTGACCTCCTGACTTTGTTACCTTTATCTCTGCTCAGTTCACTCACCAGCTTACACAGAAGCACCTCTGACCATCTGTTGGAACTTCTCCAGCTCCAAGCCCTTGAACTCTGTGCTTTCTCTACCTGTTTCCTCCTTACCTTCCATGCCTCCTAGCGTCTCTAATCACTGAATGTGCTTAGCATCTCCACTGAGCACCCGGACTCTATTTTCCCAGCACCACACATGCCTCCTCTCTGCTTCCCTTCCTTTTTTTTTTTTTTTTTTTTTAAATATATTTTTGATAGTCACAGAGAGAGAGAGAGAGGCAGAGACATAGGCAGAGGGAGAAGCAGGCTCCATGCACCGGGAGCCTGACGTGGGATTCGATCCCGGGTCTCCAGGATCGTGCCCTGGGCCAAAGGCAGGTGCCAAACCGCTGCACCACCCAGGGATCCCTGCTTCCCTTCCTACTCTGTCACCCTAGGAGGACTTGCCAAGGCTCTACTCTACCTTGAATTTTTCTTCCTTTTAACTTTACCCACTCTTTCTGTCTGGAATATTCTTTCTACCATCCTTCCCCTCCATTTCTGCTTTATTAAGAACTTTACCCAAACTTTGAGCCATTCTTCAGACACCACCTCCCCTCCCCACCTAAATACTACCTTTTCCATAATGCTCTTCCTGGTCATTTCAGAGTCAGATGTGATCTCTCTCTCCTTCATGTTTGTAACACAAATATAGCCTGCTTTATAATCCAGTTATATGTGAATTTCCTTAGCATCCCTTCTAGTTTATAATCGTACCTTAGAAGATCTCGCCTAATGCTTGTGCTAGACTGGAGAACCGAACAAAGGACTAGAGTATGGAGCAAAGAACTTTACAATGGAAAGAAATGTTCTACTTTGAACCTTAATTTTACTGGGTAGTTTAAGAGCCATGTTGTACTGACAGTAGGAGAGAGAAATTCACTGTTCCTTCCTTCCTTGTTGCCTAGCATGCATAAAATCGTGTGTGTTCTGGGCTCTTCCTGAGCACCAGGGATACCAGGCAAGAGCATTTACTTTTAAGAAATTCGGAGTCTACTGACCAGAAGAGAAAACAGATATTACAACACCGTGTGAGGGGATAGCTATTTGTGGAATAAAGAAACATAGAAATAAATGCATGAGTCAAACAATTCACTACCTTTGTAGTAAAATTACATGATTTTTCTAATAATACATATGATGAAACATAACTTCTAATGCAGTTAATAAAATCACATCTCAAGTGGTAGGAAGGAATGTCAAAACTAATTTGAGCCAGACAGCCTGATCTCCATCAGCCTGAAACAGATAGGTCTACTGCAAATGGGGAGGTGAGGTTTTCCATCACACTTTGTTTTTAGTTTTTCTCTTGTTGGTTCTTGTTGCTGCTTTGCATGTGTTCAGGATTTAGCTCTGAACACTCACTGACAATTTCTGTGTGGTTAATCGACAGGCTGTATGTTCATCTCAACCAACCAACCAAAGATCCTATGAATTTAGACTGAACACACTCACTATTTATTTTATTTAGTTATTTTAAAACTTGAATGTTCTTGCAATGTTAGCTCTCCTCACTCCCCTGGAAGTCAGGTTTTCTGACAGGTATGGTGTCTGCTTAATTTAGATGCCAGAGAGAGTATGATGAGGCTTAGGACAAGGGTGTCTCTCAGACCTCCGGGATGCCTTACCTGGGGAACTCAGATCTGCTCTACCCACAGTGCATCAAGAAGGATCTCCAGTTGGGCGGCATTAGAGGGAGTTTTATTTGAAAATGGTTCCAAAACCTGTAAAAGAGATAAAGCAGAGAAATATGTTTCGGAAACTTCCATGACCATTATTTGGCCAAGATCTGTTTGATACCTGGTACTCATCCCCCCTAAGAGATGGTGCTTCCATACTGTTTCAGCTCTTCATGTTGATTAACATTTTCAGTGTGTTGAATGCAATCCCTTTACACACGACAACTGCGGCTTATTTTTATTTTACCGTGACAGGCCTTGCTTTCAGGCATTCTCATATGTGAAAATATATATTTATAATCTGTACACAAAAGCATTAGAATCTGGTATTAGTAAGGGTACAGGTAAATAGGTCCTCTCCTATATGTATTAGGGGAGGTAAACTGTCTTCCTAGAGAGACTAGGCCTTTGGTGCATATGTACTGTGCTGGATCTAGCAGCTCCACTCCTTGGAACATATCCTGAGGAAATCACTATGAAAGTGTGCGAGATACACCTACATGTTAATTTGCTGGATCATTGTTTCAAATAGGGAAAAGTTAGAAATAGATTACAGATAAATCGAAGATTATCTGGTAAACACGCAAGTAGAAAAGTATCCATGATATGGCTATTTTTACAAAAAGCACATGTGTTTCTGCTTGTAAATGAAAAGGAAAGATTAATTAGACACTGATATATAAACGGCTCTCTCTGGGTGGTGGGTCCGTTTGCTATTTTAACTTTTTTTTTTTTTTTGGAATTTTTTACCTTTTTTGAATTTTTAAATACCTTTTCTCAAATTTTCTGCAGTAAAGCTATACTATTTTTATAACCAGAAAAATACTCAAGAAACTCATAAATCCCATTTGAAGAGAGACAAAAATATACTAGGCTCTGTTTCCTAAGATTTATTAGGGGTTCCTCTTATATTTACGACCTGCATTATCAAAACAATAATAGAAAGTCTTTAGTATCAATATTCTAAAAAGCTTCCAAGAGGAAACTATTTTCTTAGGAAAAATAACCTCTTAAATCTCCTCAAAAGTTGCTTCATTCCCTTTTTTCCAGAAGAAGTCACGTATATGTTCTGTTGAAAATTAACAAAAGTTGAAACGTTTTACAGCCATTAAAACATTTGAGGTTTGGAGTGCTTGGCTCTCACTTGGTGGAGACTGCAACTCTTGATCTCCGGGGTTATGAGTTCAAGCCCCACCTTGGGTATAGAGATTACTTAAAAACCTTAAAAATAAAAATTTGAAGCTGATTTGTGTGTCTCAACAGAAAGGATACCAAAGATACACTGATGAGTAAAAAAAGGCAAGTTACAGACCATATATGGATTACAGACCATATACTAGGATTACATTTAAAAAAAACAGCAACAACAAACTTTTCCCTCCAACTACATGGGACAGTTTATTGAGAACAACTATATTTAGAGAAATGTTGATACTCTCAGAAACAGGGCCAGGATGATATACACTGAGTTTATTGTTATCAAGAGTTTGCCCTGGAGAGTGGGTGGAGGGAGAGGCAGGAAATGATAGGGTTTTGTGGGAAGGGTGGGGTAGAGTTATTTACTTTTATTTTAACAAGCTTCAATGTTCTTTATACTTTCTAAAAGTAATTTTAAAACATTCAAAAGGAAATAAGTAAAAGGAAAGAAAAGAAATTTTAAAATATGCCTGTTTGCAAGCTCAAGGCAGAGCCAGATGGCAGGTTTTGCTTATTTACAATTAAATTCCTGCGTTTTTCAGAGGGTCAATGGTAAGGATAGGAAACGATTCTCCCTCTTGGTGATCCTTTTGCAAATATAAAAATGGCAAATGGGCCTTTCTGACATTTCAGCTCAAATGTTCCAAATATAATCTTAAAGATGTAGAGTTTTGTAATGAGAGACTTAAGTTTTGAAGTGGAGATAGGCAGAAACTCAGTGGGCCATTCCCCTTAACCAACCAATCCACCAAATTCAGACTGGGGTTGGGCACAGGCAAAAATGTGACATGGGAGAGGATTGTCTTGAAGGACCATGGCTTTGTCACATAAACACCGCCTCTCATTCTTGTCTTGGCAAATGCACACCTTCCCTCTGGTAATGTCCCTTCATCTCCTATACCAAAAACTACTTCCAAAAGGGACTGAAACACATTTGTATGAATGTACAAATGATGACTCTTTAAAATATTACTTTCCTAATCAGAGGCACTTGAGTGGCTCAGTGGTTGAACATCTGCCTTCGGCTCAGGCTGTGATCCCGGGGTCCTGGGATCGAGTCCCACATCAGACTCTTCACAGGGAGTCTGCTTCTCCCTCTGCCTATGTCTCTGCCTCTCTCTGTGTCTCCCATGAATAAATAAATACAATCTTGAAAAATAAATAAATAAAATATTGCTTTCCTAATCAGACTTGCTTTTTACAGGTTAAGAGAAATGAAGCCCTAATGGTGGAATCTCACATTTCCATCAGAATTCCGGGGCATAGTCAGACCCTGACTGTGTGTATGTATCCATGTTCTCCTCTGCAATGGCCTAGCATGTGACAGACATTTTCAGACTTACAGATGATGGTATATGTCAGGATCCCGCTGCAGCCGGGTTTGGAATCCTATATACAAGTCATCCCAGAGTAGACCATTTTTCACCACATATCTGATGACATCAACCCGGCTCCGAATCTGAAACAGATACAGAACAACTAGCAGGAGTGACCCAGCCAGCACAGAGCATCAACCCTTCAAGTCCCCAGGAGAAGCAGCTGCCTATGACGGCAGGCAATAGGGCCGTCATGGGGAAAAGTCAAATGGAGTAGATATGACAGGCTAGGGGGAGAGAAGGGACTGTGAGTGCACCAGGAATTGAGGAAAGTAGAACAAGAAAGGGATCAGGAGCTGGGATGCAAACATAGCAGCTGACAGCACAGAGTCACATCCCTGGGTTCAAATCCATGTTCTAGCTGTGTGAAATTGGCAACCATTCTGTGCCGTGGTTTTCTCATCTACACAACAGAGACAATGGAACATCCCTCAGGGGCTGTTACGAGGATTATGTGAGTCAAGACTTACACTGAGGCCTGGCACCCAGTAAGCTCTCCGCAAATACGTGCGCTGTAGCGTTATTCTAGGTGTAGTGTTCTAGTCTCCAGCCTAGACATTCAGCGGCAAAGCAGAGCCTGCAGGTTTACAGTAATCTGTGTGTTTCAGGCCATCCACAGGGCAAGATTACCTTCACTAGGTGGTCAAGCCCTTACCTTTAAAGAATTCCAACTCCTGACATGGAGGCTGGTAAATAGTTAAGGGAGCACAGGATTAGAAGACAAGCAGAGGTGGTTTTGAGTGTCAGCCCAGCGCTTAATAATCATGTGACCTTCACCTTGCTAAGCCTCTCTTACAGGACTCTTGTGAGGAAAAAAAATGGTATCATTTATAACAGGGAGCATGAAGTAATACCAAGGGACAGGATCCTAAGAAAAGATGTGGCTTTGACGTTTCATTAGTACCAGCATTCAAGTTCACCACGAGCCTGTTCAGCATAGGGCCTCAGATTTTTTTCCCCTGGAAAATAGCACATGAATGCCAGTTGAGGGAAACTGTAATAAATGACAGGCTATTTTTTTTAAGATTTTATTTATTTATTCATGAGAGACACAGAGAGAGGCAGAGACATAGGCAGAAGGAGAAGCAGGCTTCCTATGGGGAGACCAAAGCAGGACTCGATCTCAGAACCCCAAGATCACACCCTGAGCCAAAGGCAGATGCTCACCCAGGTGCCCCAAATGGCAGGCTATTAAGCGTCAACTAAGGAATAGAAGATGGACATCTTGCATTAGTTTCTCTTGCCTGCACCATTCCTATAAAACTACATGCATTATGAACTGAAACACAGCTGAGAGGTTCTGTTCTTTTGCCAGCAGATTTAGAAACCTGACAGCACAGTTTAATCAGAAGGAGGTTGCCCCTCATAAGTTGTGGGATCCAGTCTAGTTCCTCATAGGAGGGTAGATAGCCTTTCTGACCTTTCCATCTGGAGAAGAGCACATGGGAGACCGGGAGAGAGGAATGAGAAATATTTAGGGTAGAAACTGGGAAGGTCTGGGTGACTGGTTAGCTCTGGGGATGAGGGACAAGGAAGGGTGGAGGGTTGTTACTCCTCTGTGTCTAATGTGGCTCATGGTCAGTGTACAATATTGCCAATAATCCAGAAAAGGAGAAAGGACAGTTCTAGAAAAGGAAGAGGTGGGCAGCCCAGGTGGCTCAGCAGTTTAGCACTGCCTTCAGCCCAGGGCCTGATCCTGGAGACCTGGGACTGAGTCCCATGTCAGGCTCCCTGCATGGAGCCTGCTTCTCCCTCTGCCTGTATCTCTGCCTCTCTCTCTCTTTCTCTCTCTGTGTCTCTCATGAATGAATAAATAAAATCTTAAAAAAAAAGAAAAGGAGAGGATACGTTGAATTTTGAACAAGTTGAAAAGGAGGTACCAAGGACTTAGGAATCTGGTTGATGATATATCTAGCAGGCAACTGACTATAAGGAATCTCAAGAAGGACCATGGTGTAGGGCAGGACATATGGATTCTGGAGTCATTAGCAGAGAAGTGGTGTCAGCAGACAAGGTCACCTAGGAAGAGACTAGAGAGGAAGAGAGAGTTGAACATAGAGCTCTGGAGGGAAATAAGAAGCTTTTAGTGATGCCTGGAGAAAGAGAGATTCCAAAAGAATGCAGAAGGATTATCAGGAAATACCCATCATTTGCTTCAATGTGGATGGAACTGGAAGGTATTATGCTGAGTGAAGTAAGTCAATTGGAGAAGGACAATCATCATATGGTTTCACTCATATGGGGAATATAAGAAATCGTGAAAAGGATTATAAGGGAAAGGAGGGAAAATGAGTGGGAAAAATTAGAGAGGGAGACAAAGCATGAGAGATTCCTAACTCTGGGAAATGAACATAGGTAGTGGAAGGGGAAGTGGGGGGGGATGACGGGTGACTGGGTGATGGGTTATGAGGGGGGCACTTGACGGGATGAGCACTGGGTGTTATGCTATATGTTGGCAAATAGAACTCCAATAAAAAAATATATGCAAAAAGAAAACAAGGGAAAGAAAGAACTCCAGGTCAAAAAGATGGACAAGGGGCACCTGGGTGGCTCAGTTGGTTAGGCATCTGACTCTTGATTTCAGCTTAGGTCATGATCTCAGGGTGGTGGGATTAAGCCCCATGTCAGGTTCTGTGCTCAGCACAAAGTCTGTTTGAGATTCTCTCCCTCTGTCCCACCCCCCTGTCCTGTACTACAGTTTTTCTCTCAAATAAATAAATAGATCTTTAAAAAAAAAAGGACAGATCACATGCTAAATGTGTCTCTCTGCACTCCCAGGCCCAAGTAAAATGTTCACAACACACTTACACAGGTATAAGCTGCCAAAAAACAGGAAACAAAGTAAGTCAATGACAAGTAGGAGATTTCAAATAACTTGAATCTGGAAAAAAGCAGGCTGATCAGTGGCAACCACATAGTCTGCAGGATACCAGAATGTATGAGGAGGGGCATCCAGATGTGCCAGGAGTAGAGGTGGGTTCCCAAGGACGACAATGAGGACAGCACAACATATGTCAAACAGATGACCCCTTCCTAGGCCCATGCCTTGCTCTCACCAAATATATTCAGTCAGTTCTCTTGAGTAAATGGAATTGATTTGGGGGGCAAAACAAGAGTAGGTGGTATCATCATGATGTCCTGAAGCTAGGAGCTCCACACTTTGGAACTTAGGAGACCCCCAGCCTAACAGCCGGCTCCCTGCCTTCATAACTCAAACTGGTGACCACCAAATTTAGTTTTGTTTCACAGAGCCTACAGTCCCCTTTAAAAACCTGAATTAGCTTTCTGCTAATGTGTCATCTGGGTATTTCACAGAAAAATCCAGACTTCCAAGGTCTCTGGTAAATTCAGACCAACTGGAGCTCATCAGGCACTGTCCCCTTCCCACCCAGCACTTGCCTCCCACAGTCTCCACGAAGCAGTCCTGTTTACAGGATCTGCCCTGGGCCGGTTGTGAGCACTGAAGCCCGGAATCTCTGCCTCTAAGTCCAGCCTGCTGGATGACAAGTCCCATACATATACAGAAAGCCCTAAATCAGCTTGATAAAAGTCTTTTTATTGGTAAATACAGACGAATCTCTATTTCTTGAAAGTCACTTACAAATGAAGAAAGATCAGCCTGCGGTGAGCAGCATTGCATATGAGAAGCCAAAGGAGCAATGCCTCCGGGTGTCCATGGAAAGTGATTTGCCAGCCAATATCCTGTGCTCAGCTAAACCATCCTGCTGCGTGAGGCAGGAAAGTATCTGAAGTTTAGCTCCCACACACCCTTTCTTCGGGGGTTATAAGCAGAGAGTCTGAAGCAAAGAGAGTTTAGACCTTGGTGGAGTCTGGAAGCAGATAAGGGATGTTGTAGGATGGCAGATTTGCAGCAGACCTAGAGGAACCCATCCAGTTTGGAGCAGGAGGAGGTCGACTACAGGAACCATGTTCTAGGAGAGAGGGAGAGTTGGTGAAATAGAAAATCTACATATGAGTTTGAAAAACTTATGGGAAAAAAAAAACCAGTAGCATGAGAGGGCTCCAGGCAGCAAGGAGAGGTGCTTTCCCAAGGGTAGCATAAACTTCAGCATAAGAAATCTCACTAAAATCCTGGCAGATGGGACCCCTGGGTGGCTTGGTTGGTTAAGTGTCTACCTTCGGCTCAAGTCATGATCCCAGGGTCTTGGGATCAAACTCTGCTTTGGGCTCCCTGCTCAGTGAGGAGTTTCCTTCTCCACCCCTGTGCTTGTGTTCACATACCTGTTGCCTCTCTCTCTCAAATAAATAAAATCTTAAAAAAAAAAAAAAATCCTGGCAGATAAAAGCACCAAAAGCCACATTACAGAGTGCCAAGTATACGGCAGGCACAATGATTCACCCCACGGTGCATTTAAATCTCCAACAGATCTGCTGTTTGCTTTACCCAACAGATGTATTATGAAAAGCTGTGAAAAAGGGACTTTTGGTTAAATATTTTACATGAACTTGTGAATCAAAAACATCCAAAGATGAATCTCCTTTAAGGCTAACAGATACCTTAATGTATAGATTTGGTGAATTCAGATTTGAGAAGCAACACAGTGGCTAATATGTGGACTCTGGAGCTAGACCACTGAGGTTAGTCTTCTGCACCACCACTTACAGCTGGACAGCCTTGGGCAAATTCCTGGACATCACCATGATCCGCAAATGGGGAATATAGTGATATTTTGTCCATAAGGTTGTTGTCAAATAAGTGACATGTATTTATAAAGTGCTTCAAGCTATGGAAGCATTTGTTAAATAAAGCAACACATTTAATAGATCCATTTTCTTAAAATGGGTGCTTTGCATAGGGTTTTCCTATATGTGAAAACCCAGTTTTTTAAAACCCATAAAACAGGCAGTAGGTTATCGGTTTTACTGAAGTTTTAGCCTGGGATTCTCTTCAATGGCAAGTACTTTACTAAACATCAATATACAAGTCAAATTATTAAAATGCATTTAAGAACTCATCTGTTATACAAAGGTACATTCAAATTGCTACAATTCAGTAGCATACATTTATATGGCGCTTATCCTAAGTTCAAGGGCAGACTGTATATTCTCCTAACTTGCCTAATGGTTGTTACAGTTGTATAGAATTTAAAATTACAGGGATCCCTGGGTGGCGCAGTGGTTTGGCGCCTGCCTTTGGCCCAGGGCGCGATCCTGGAGACCCGGGATCGAATCCCACGTCGGGCTCCCGGTGCATGGAGCCTGCTTCTCCCTCTGCCTGTGTGCGTCTCTGCCTCTCTCTCTCTCTCTCTCTCTCTCTCTCTCTCTCTGTGTGTGACTATCATAAATAAAGAAAAAAAAATTAAAAAAAAAATAAAAAAAATAAAATTACAGTGCTCACATACATTATTAGTCATTTGACATCACAAAAAACTGGCAGAGTGGGAATACACCCCGTGGAAGGAAAAAAACCAAGGCTTGGGCAGGTTACATCACTTACTAAAGCCTGTCATCAGCAGGCATGGGGCAGCAGTCCTCAGCTAGAAGGTGTCTCCAAAGCAACAGCTCTTCCCTTCCATCATGGTGCCACAAGGCAAGGATTTGCTCAAAACTGGAGTTCAACCAAATATGTGTTGAGGTACATTGACTAAATTCCCTTTTATAGGGATGTCCACTGGGCTCACCTGGGGAAGGAGGCCCCACTGGAGGGCAGGGGGGAAAGGCAGAGATCAAGGCTTGTAGGTCTGAAAAGAGCTTAAGCAAGTCAGCTGTTTAGAAGTCAGCATGTAAAGAAGCCAACCCCTTTGCAACTAATTCAAAAAGAAGCAAATGTGGACCTGAGTTAATAATTATGTTTCATTATGGCCTCATTAGTTGTAATAACTGTACCACAGTAAAGTAAGGTGTTAACAATTCTCTGTGCTATCCTTGCAGCTTTTCTGGAAATCTAAAGTTATCCCAAAATAAAAAAAAGTATTCAGAAAGGAAGACAGGAAAGAGTACGGCCACCAGTGTTGCTGCTTACTTCCTCATACGAGTGCTCCCGGCTTGGTCTTTCTTTTGGAAAGGATAAATCTAAAAAGTCAACCAAATAGTCATATCCTCCAGGAAAAGGGCTGAAGTCCTCATTTGTTTCAATCATCTGTGCAAATGACAACAGGATAAAGGGAAGAAGTATATCAATCTGGTGGTCAAGGTCTTTAAAAAAATTCTGGATTGTGTAAGATCCAAACAGCCTTAATTGATAGCAATGAATTGGAGTTAGGATAATTCTCTCCCTCTGTTTCTCTTCTCCGGGACTGATAATATTCAACTTCTAGCCTCTACACAAGGAAGCTCCTTCATATCGCTAACTTCAATCCAATCTACAGAGATTATCATTATCTTGAGCACTGCTAGTAATGAGACAGCAAATGCGACGATAAGTTTGCAGATGATGTAAGCAATAAAATGTGCGATGTTTCTCATCATTACATAGCTGCTGAACATATACAGTTCCGTGAAAAATATACTTTCTTTTTCATGCTTATTGTCCAACTGAAAATATCATTTAGACCAATGTTTTTCAGATCTGTGGATTTCAAAGACAATTTTCTAAAAAATATTCGGGAGCTAATATAAATACCAATGCAGTACCCTTGAACAACACAGGGGTTGGGGGGGCACAGATGCCCTCCCCTGCCCCCCTCCCATGCATCTGAAAATCCACATATAACTTGACTTCCCCACAACAGAACCACAAATAGTACATTGACCAGAAGCCTCACGATAACATAAAATGTTGATTAACACATGCTTTGTACATTATATGTGTTATATACTGTATTCTTACAATAAACAATAATCTAGAGAAAAAAGTATTTTTTTAAGATTTTATTTATTCGTGACAGAGGGGAGAAAAAAATATTCTTAAGAAAATCCTAAGAGAAAAAAAACATTTACAGTACTGGACTGCTAAAAAAAAAAACAAAAACAAAAAACAAAAAAAAACCTGCCTATAAGTGCAGTTCAAACCTGTGTTGCTCCAGGGTCACCTGTGTTTTATTTTGCCAAGTGAGGACTTAAGAAAAAAAAATTCTTCCATCTACTTTTATTTCATTAAGGAAGAATTCTTTTAACACCTCAAAAATAGAGAGGGAATAATGATTTGGAATTATGGCAGCTCATCCCAAGAAAAGAAAACTGACAACTTTGTAACCGTATTCGTGAGCATACTCAAACTTCTCTCACTACTGACCAGCAAAATTGTCAGAGACTGACACTGATCCCCTGGGGCAGGTTTTTAGGATTCCCAGTTTTTAAGAATGGCAAGAATTGGGGCACCTGGATGGCTCAGTGGTTGAGTGTCTGCCTTTGGCTCAGGTCATGATCTCGGAGTCCTGGGATCGAGTCCCACACTGGGCTCCCTGCGAGGAGTCAGAATGCTTCTCCCTTTGCCTATGTCTATCTGCCTCTCTCTGTGTCTCTCATGAATAAATAAAATCTTAAAAAAAAAAAAAAAAAAAAAAAAGAAGGCAAGAATTGCCTGGTATTACTATTCAGGGGTTGAAAACTAAACTTGGGAATAGTCCTCACTCTGAGGATCCCCGATCTTTGTCTCTAAGAGTGAATGTTGTCTATTTCCTGATGCGCCCTAAACTCAGCGTCCCAGATAAAATATACATGTGAGTAGCTGGTTATTCAGACTCTGTAGTACTCCCGGCTGCATTTCAGGCATCCTCTTCCTCTCACATCCCCCTACCTCTTAGTACTCACTTTGCTTTTGGATACACCTTCAACTTCAGTGACCAGGTTCTAACTTGAACCACTTGGCTTTTGAGCTGTGTGTGTATGTGCTGGAGCTAATTTGTGTGATTTGGTTCTTGCTTGCCACAGCTTCCGATAAGAGGTACCTGCTTCTATGTCACTCTGCTCCACATCACTACCTCATCAGGGGGATAGCACCTTATAGCCCCACAGTTTAAACAGCTGATTTCTGCCACACTGAACAAAACACCCAGAAAAACACAACAACAAACATGGTGATGTGAGGCAAAAGAATACCAGAGCAACTGAGCTGCACTTGAGGGAAGAGTCCTTACATTTTCAACATGGGATCATTTATCACATGGTCAAATCTGCTCCGTGAAGCAGTTGGTAGCGTTTGATGAATGTTTATTGAGAAACAAATTGGAACACCAAGGGGAATTTCGTATATTTCCATAATATAACAAAGCAAAGACAAATAATACTGATGACGTACCCTGACCACCAGGTTATAATCCTTAAATCCTGCCCAAGTGAAATATTCTTTTATCCAGGATGAGTGAAGAAATATTTCATCTTCTACTGCAGCATTCAAGACTTTCAAATATGGTCCAAAGTCCCAGGAATCCTTGTAAATTTTTGTCCCATTTGGAGGCTCTATGATGCCCTTGCTTGAAGACACAGAGGTGAGAGTTAGTAGTATTGTGACAATGTTAGGTCCTTGGGTATTGATGACTGTATTATAATTATGCAAGATGTTCACATTAAGGAAAGTTTGAGGATAGGAATACAGGAAAGTTCTCTTATCTTTTGCAACTTTTCTATAACTCTAAAAATATTTTTTAAATTACAAATTACGTTAAAATTTTAAAAATAACTATTGGATGCCCTCTTTAAACCTGGTACGAAACCTTAGGCTATGGAAGGTGTGTGGCCACATACATGTCCAATAAGGAGATTTTTTTCCCTATAGGAGTTGGCAGGGTAGTAAAGGTTTATGGAAGAGGAGCAAAGCCAAGAGTTCTACCCTTCTGGGAGCTCTGTCCTGCACATGTGAGCAGTGGCTCTAGACATCTGTTTCATGTTCAGGGGGCATATTACCCAAGGTTGCTGGGTACATGCGATAGTTTTGGATGACTTTGCCTATAGAAATGCAAAATGGCCAGTTAAAGGAAATCAGAGATGACCGACCACAGGGCATAACCAGTGTGCAAGGTGGCTTGAGGCAAATAGTTAGGCAAATAGTTAGACGTGGGGATATAAAGGAGGAATTCCACGGGGAGCAGAGAAGACAGAAAGGTGAGAGGACCATGAAAGAAGGAAGGCAAAAGTTAGCACTTGAATATCAACTGTCGACCAGTCGAGTAGGTGTCAAACTGCCTGGATGATTCTCAGGCATCTGAAAGTAGTAACTTGGGACCCACAAGGGTTGGGCCTGACTCTTTGCCTAAGCTCCTGTTAATCCGTGTGATGGGTTTCCAAGCCAGAAACAGTTAAAGCTAAAAGTCCATGTCTGGTGGGGAAAAAAAAAAAAAAAAGTTGGAAAACCACTGATTTGGACCCTTTTGATTCAAGTAGCTAAATTATGGAAATGTTGAACATCATGTGGTCATATTTATTTTGTGGATGTCTGCTTGCTCCTGTCCTGCCCCTCTATCTCCACCAGAATATAAGTTTGATGGAAGTAGCAACCATTGTTTCTCTTCCTCTTTAATTTTTCCCCACTCAGATAAACCATGAGAGACTCCTAACTCTGGGAAACAAACAAAGGGTCAGAGAAGGGGAGGTGGGTGAAGGGATGGGGTAACAGGGTGATGAGCACTAAGGAGGGCATGTGCTAAGATGAGCACTGGGTGTTATGCTATATGCTGGCAAATTGAATTTAAATAAAAATTTTTTTAAAAAAAGAAGTAACAACCATGACTGGCACATAGAACAGGCTCAACAAATGTCTATTGAGCGTATGGACAGTTTTAGCCTGGCTTTGAGAAATATCCAGATTTTCGTGTCTCTAATTTATAATCCTCTTATTGTACTCATCAAACCACAGCTGATACAGACAGATGGGAAATTTTAGGGGATCCCTAGGTGGTTCAGCAGTTTAGTGCCTGCCTTTGGCCCAGGGCGTGATCCTGGAGTCCTGGGATCGAGTCCCACATCAGGCTCCCTGCATGGAGTCTGCTTCTCCCTCTGCCTGTGTCTCTGCCTCTCTCTCTCTCTCTCTCTCTCTCTGTGTGTGCGTGCGTGTGTGTGTCTCATGAATAAATAAATAAAATCTTAAAAAAAAAAAAGATGGGTAATTTTATTTTGAAACCCAGTGGGCAATATGGACAAAAGAGTTCTGTGACCCTCCTGGAGCTCTGCCCATCCAGTGTGAAAAGGGATCATTGCGTGAGACATGGAATCTTGAATCCTAGAAACAGAACAGGATGTGATCTGGATAAGGGAAGTGTAAGGAGGGAAATAGGCACCGTCTGGTAAATATCTGGCAAGTGATGGTAGATCTCTAGGTGCCACTTCTCGAAACAACACTTTTAGCTCATTGTTCTCCCAAAGCTACAGATGCATTGGTTTCTGTAACAAAATACTACAAAATCCTAAGGCTAATTTCCAAATCGATCTCCAAACTACTTCTGCAACTCCTTGTCCCATGTCTATGTAAAGGCTGATCTCTCCCAGATAAAGCCATAGCCTCCCAGCTGAGCTATTCTCCCTGTAGCCTCTTCCCTAGTACATGCTCCTCTGCAAACTGAAATGGTTTTTCTAGGACACAATGCAGTGATGTTCCTGCTTTGCTGCATTTAACTTTCTCAAGCTGCTACTACTCACAGACAAGTTTCCTGAGCAGTCTCACAGGGTCTTTCTGACCTTGCCCCCCAACACCCTCAGCATGCCATTCGGCCTTCCTGCCTCACACAAGGGAAAGGCATTTTCTCAGCTGCATCCCTGTACCTAGTATGATGTCTACCCAGGTATACCAAAGGAGCTCAGTAAATAATTTCTGAATGAATGACATACATTTATTCACTTATTCAAAGTATCTGCATTCACCAAACTCACGATACTATTTATACCTCCCGTCACCAGCACATGCCATTCCCCTACTGGAGTCTGGAATTTCTCCACCCCCCACCTCCCCCTGTCTCTCCCATCCACTCCCTCTCAACTACTCCTCCTCATTTGACCTAGCTCAAATGCTGATTTCAGATCGAGGTTTCTTTTTTTTTTTTTTTTTTTAAATTTCAAGTTTTTATTTAAATTCTAGTTAACATGTGGTAAAAATTTGTTTCATCATTTAACCTATACAACACCCCATGCTCATCACAACAAGTACCCTTCTTTTTTCTTTTTTTTAAATTTTTTATTGGTGTTCAATTTACTAACATACAGATCGAGGTTTCTTGACCACATTTCCTGTTCCCCCATCTTCTCCTTCCCTCATGAAGCAGAGTTCAGCACTTAGTCCCCGATGTCCCTTGTGCTCTATCTCACTACTGAGAATCCAACAGTATTACTCTCCTGTTACCCAGAATGCTTTGGTGATACAAATGCAGATTTCTGGGCTCTATGTCAGATCTACTGAATCAGAGTCCCCAGGTGGAGCTCAGGGATGTGCATTTATCCAAATTCCTCAGGTGATTCTGATACCCATTAAGGTTTGAGAGTTTCTGCTCTAGGAAGACCAGACCGAGCAGATGGGGAGCTCAGCAAATGCCGCATGACAAAGGCTCTTGAATGCCCCACTACTACCAGAATACTTAGAAACCTCTCTTAACCCTTGATCTGAAGAATAAAAATTGCTTTTATACTAGAGGTGCTTGGGCAATCCTAAAGAATTGTAAGCAGGAAGGAACAGAAACAGTTTGGCATTTTAAAAAGGTTATGCTGGCAGCAATGTAGAGTAAGGGCTTTCAAACTTTTTGCCTATTATTCCTGTAAGAATTAACATTTTATATCAGGATCCTGGGGGTCCCCCAAAGGTACTCGCAAAACAAAAGTTTCCTTAAATAATACTTACCTTCGTTATATGCAATGCACTCAAGTATATTCTATTCTGTTCAGTTTCATTTTTTAAAAAATGTGGGTCATAATCAATGTCATTGATTTTACAACCCACCAAAATCCACCATGGATTTTGACCAGTAGATTGAAACCAGCTGGCCTAGAGTACAGATCAAGGGAGAGCAGGGGTGGAGGCACAGACCAGTCAGGAACCCCTGCAGGAATCAAGGCTAAAAATTGTGAGAAGCCTAATTCAGGCCATGGCAGAAAAGGCTGGAAGCAAGTGCTGGATTTATGGCAGATTTACGAAGGGGAATGAACCAGATTCAACGAGTGGTTTGACACAGGAAGTCAACAAAAGGTCAGAATCGCTGATTACCACGTTCACACTGACTTTGTGGGGGGAGGCAGGCAGAGAGCAGCTGCACCTGTGGTAATTGTTTGCACCAATCTTTACCACACCCAGTTTCTAAGTAAGGGTGAGAAACTTACAGTTTCATTTGGCTCAAGACAAGTATTTATGAAAATAAAGGTCTGTCACATGGGTGTTAACTTTTCTTGAATTGTACTCCCAACGCACTGCTACTTGTTCAGATGTGTTCTACGTGAAACATGCAGTTGGGTAACATTTATACTGATATGGAAACCAACTCTCGAGCTTATTGCTGTTTGCTTTCTTAAGATACCTTATTTTTGAGCCTATCAACAGTTCTGGATAGAAAAAATTTCCCCCCACCCTTCATCCTCAAATAAGTTTATGAGATGAGGAAAACGTTTTGAGTATTTGTTATATAACATGAAAATCTTGGGGGGAAACTCATTTTTTCCCCTTAGATTTGAAAGATATTTCATAGTTTACTTAAATTGTAAGATTTCCAGTTTTAAAAGTGATATGTGGGCCTTACTGCACAAGAAACTCACTATGCCAGCCAGCAGAAACAATATTCCTACAAATAAGGACTTGTCAAGAGGCCATGGGTGTGCCCTTTATTTTCTCATAAAATTGAAAAAAAAAAACCATAAACCATCTTTGGCCTCTATAAATATTCAAACCAAACCTGTCAGTTGGGTCCTTTAGCATCCTACTCAGATCAAGAGTGGCTCCAGGTCGTGGGGTCCATGTTATCACATCAGAGTTTTTCTTGATAAGATTATTAAGCTCATTTGGGTCATTTTTGATGTTTGTTTCCTTAATATACCTGAGAAATAAGAACATGCCCAGGTAAGAAAGTAATTTATTCTCAGATGCATGGTCTGATTAGAACAATGCTAGAACTTTTTTTTTCTCCACATTCTCACTTCACAATCCTATCCACTTATCCCATGGAAAAACAAAGACTATACTTGGCCTAAGGATTATTAGTAAAAGAAGTTGTATTTATACTTTGTTTTTAAGTATAATCATACGGTGGTTGGAATTAAAGTTACATGTACCAAAACCAACTATTTTAAATAGGTGGGAATGGCATACTCTTCTTTTTAATATTAATTAAATATATATAGGACTAGATGTTATTTGGCAGGAATAATACTCAGTGCTTAACATGAACTAGTTGATTTTATCTTCATTAGACTCCAATGAGATAGCTCCTATTAAGTATCTCATTTTCGAGAGAAGGGAACTAAGGCTTCAAAGGGCCAGGTGACTTGCCCATGGTCAGCACACCAGATGGCAGTGCTCCCCTGAGCTCTCCACCACACACCTTGAGTAGGGCTCAACCTTCCCAGGAGGTCACAGGGAGGGGCTTCTCCCCCCACTTTGGGAGCAAAGTCTGAAAAGCCAGGAAGCCGATCCTTACTAGAAACTGAATCTGCACTTTGATGTTGGACATTACAGCCTCCTGAGAAATAAGTTTCTATTGTTTATAGGCTAAAAAAAATTAAAAATAAAAATGAAAGTCTCAAAACCATGAAGAATCCACCTATTATAAAAGAGTACACACATCCTCAGTGATAGCTCCTCCTGAGACCTAGTCTCTAACTGTGCTTCTATTGATCAGAGATGAGCATCTCCCAAATTCAATACCAAACCACAATCTTTCTGGAAATCACCATTCCAGTGACATATGGGAAGGTGGTGATGGTCTTGGCACAGAAAAGGGGAGATCCAGAGAAAAAGGATTTGTTATTGTGTTTCATTGGACATGGGTTATATAGACTGACATTTCTGTTAAAGGGAATTTTACTCTCTGGAGCTATGACTTAGACCCAATAGATAATTTTAGGCAGATGGACAGATACAAAACATATGTAAGCATTTGTATTTCTGCAGCACCAGGGTGACTTATGTTATTTACTACCCTAGAATCAATACTGCACAACTGGGTCAAGATGTCACTCACCCACAGATATGAATAGCTTCTCCCTTCCTATATGAGTTAATATCCTCCCGTGGGAGCAGAACTCATTTTGAAGCAGTGCCACCACTCTGTCTCCTCTTCTTACTACCTCTAGTCTCAAGATGATTCACTAACTGATCTCCCAAACCATAACACTATTAAAACATAATGTGAGGTATTCACAAAATTCACTTCCTGATGCTTCTTTGTCTCCCTCTAAAATAATAGTAAAACCAATACTGAGATGACACCCTCTCGGGGGTACTCCCAGTATAGAGAGCAACATTTGCCCATTACATACACACTGAAGAGTGGCTTGCAATTATTTTAAAAGGCAGTATATTAAGTAGTCATGTGTCCTGTAATCAAGTACCCACCACATCTGGTTCTTCATGTTCTTGGGAGTTCAACCTCCTTAACACCTCTGGAGTCTGAACTGGCTTCTCAATCCTCACCGTCACTCATCGTTACTTCCTAGATTACGGTTCTCCTAGATTACGGTTCTTCCTAGATTACGGTAATGGTTCTCAAACTGGCCTCCAGAATCAACATTTCTGTTTCCCTTCCCACCACACAGACATACAACCTAAGCTCCCCAGTTCACACCTCATTATGTCCCTGTTCCTCATCGGACTCCTTTATTGGGCTCCTCATTCCTTCAGGTCAAAATCCAAGCTATAAGCAGTGGCACACACAATGCTGTTCACCATATGACTTCCTGGCTCCTCCAGTGCATGCCTCCTTAGTCCCCTAGACTGAGTCCCCTATCCTGCACGGTACTTCTCACCTCACCATCTCTCCATCTCTGCTAGTCAGTGTCTACTCATACTTCAAAACTCAGATTCATAGTCTCACCCAGTCATCTTCTGACCCTCATGGCATCCCACTGCCTCCAGAACACACAGGTATCATACCACTTAGCATTCTGTATTTTAATTGTTTTTCTCTTCCAGTAGACCATAACTCTGATGACAATCATTTCATCTCTGCTTCTCTTAGAACAGTGCTGCTCAATAAATGATAAATGATAATGAACAATATTCATCTCAAGGAATTATTTTTTAATCTTAGGTCAGTCTTTCCAGAAGGATTAGGAAGATAAGAGGCAGCTAAATAATGTCAACAAGAAGGTCAAAAGAAAGGAAATATATCAGCAATCAGACATATTAACTGATTAAACACAAGTAGGTATGTCACAGACCACAGAACTTTAAAGCAAAAGCAGTCATGTTTTAATAATGAGACAAATGAAGCCTAGAGAAGTCAATTAATTGCTTCTAATAAGTGGTAGAAAGAGAAGCTAAATTCCATATACATGATTTCTTCTACGTGCTCCTCTAATGGATGGGAAATCATGGCCAGTCCTTACAGGATATTGTTATGAACTTATCTTGAGGACGGTTTATCATCCAATAAATTTAAAATAAATATGTAATACCCAACAAATTTAGATAAGTGAATTATTACAACAATTTCCTCTTGAGTACAACGACATATGCATTCCCTGTCTGCACAAAGGTAGTCCTTCCCATTTGATCACAGAGTATTCCCAGTATGGAGGAAAAAGAGGAGCATCATAAAGCAGATGGTACTCATACTCTCTCATAAAAAAATATAGTTAGAGGCTGAATCACTGCATGTACTAAGGATAAAGTCAATTCTATATATAATTACAGAATCTTATAAAAGCAAAATTAAAATATCTATGAGATCTTAACATTGAACATAATAAAACTATGTTCCAATATGACAGAATGGATAAACCATACATATTCTTTTCTTAAGGGGTTATGAGTTCCATGAAATGTGCAACCTGACTTAAACAAATATGCTAGCTTTAACTACCATGGCTGAAGATGTTAAGAATAACTATTTGCTTTTTTGTTTTTTAAACAAAAAAATTATTTTAAATTAAAATATCCATTTGCATTCAATATTTTTACTTTGTGTGAATGATTCTATGAATTTTAACACATGAACAGCTTTGTGCAACCACCACCACAATCACTATACAGAGCCATTCCATCACCTCTCAAAAACTCTCTCATGTTGCTCCACTTCAGTCAAACCTTCCCTCAAGCCCAACCCCTGGCAACCACTGATTTGTTCTCCACCCCTACAGTTTTGCCTTTTCCAGAATGCCATGATAACAGAATCATACAATATGTAACCTTTTGAAACTGATTCCTTCACTTGGTATATGATGCCTTTGAGATTCATCCGTGTTGTTGTGTATATCAATATTTACTTTTTATTGTATTCTATGGTATAGACGTATCATCGTCTGTTTATGCATTTACTTGTTGAATGATATTTGAGTTGATTTGGTAATTATGAATAGAACTGCTTTTAATATCTGTATACAGTTTTTGTGTAATAGAAGTTTAACTTCGCAACGGCAAATACCCAGGAGTGGGATTCCTGGGTCATATGATAAATGCATATTTAAAGAAACAACCAAATAGTTTTCCAGGAGGCAGTACCGTTTTGAATTCCCAACAATAATTTGTAAGAGGTTCTATTGTTCTGCATCCTTACCATAACTGGATATTGTTGATTTATCAAAACTTTATTTCACTGTGGTTTCAATCTGCATTTCCTAATGGCTACTGATATGAGCCCATCATTTCTTATGTTATTACATCTATATATCTTCATTGGTGAAGTACCTGTTCAAATGTTTTGCCCAGTTACTATTGAGTTCTTTGTTTTCTGACACTGATTTTTGAGAGATATATTTTCTGGATACAAGTTATTAGTCAAATATTTGATTTGCAAATATTTTCTCACATTCTTTGTTGTCTTTTTATTCTCGTAACAGTGACTTTCATGAGAAAAAATTTTCATTTTGATAAAGTCCAATATATTAAACTTTTCTCTATGGATTACGCTTTTGGTGTTATATATAATAAGAAGGTTTTGCCTAACTGAAAATTATGAAGATTTTCTCCTACATTTTCCTCTAAAAGTTTTATAGCTTTATATTTACATTTAGGTCTATGATCCATTTTGGATTATTTTTTGGTATACAATGTGTGGTCTAAATTGAGATTATTATTAATTTATTTAATCTCAATTAATCTAATTGAGATTATTATTTTGCATATGAATGTCCAATTCATATGTTCTAATAACATTTATTGAAGATCTTTTTTCTGTTGAATTGTTTTATACCTTTGTCAGAAATCAATTGTTCGTATTTGTGTGGATCTATTTCTGGATTCTCTACTCTATTCCATTGATCCAGTGTTTATCCCTTCATTGATATCATGCTGCTTTAATTACTGTAGCTTTATAACAAATCTTAAAATTGGGCAGTGTGGGCCCTCCAAAGTTATTCTTTCTCAAAATTGTTTTGGCTGTTCTAATTCCTTTACCTTTCCTATGAATCATAGAGTTAGGTTGTCTGTATATACAAAAAACTTCTGCCAGGATTTTGATGGACATTGCAATAAACCTACAGGTTTATGTAGAAATAACTGAATGTTAACTATACTACACTCTTAACCAATAAATAAAAGAAATTACAAGGGAAATGAGAAAGTACTTAGCGATAAAATGAAAACAGAAACACAGCATATAAAACCCATGAAAAAGGGGATCCCTGGGTGGTGCAGCGGTTTGGCGCCTGCCTTTGGCCCAGGGTGCGATCCTGGAGACCCGGGATCGAGTCCCACGTCAGGCTCCCCGTGCATGGGGCCTGCTTCTCCCTCTGCCTGTGTCTCTGCCTCTCTCTCTCTCTCTCTGTGACTATCATAAATAAAAAAAAAATAAAAAGTAAAAAATAAAAAACACGAAATGTAGTAAAAGCCGTGCTCAGAGGAAAATTTATAGCTCTAACATCTATATTACAAAAGAAGAAAGGTCAGTAGAGAGAATCAATGAAACCAAAAGTTGGTTTAAAAAGATCAATAAGTTTTCTCTTTGAAAAGATCAACAAAGTCTACAAACCTTTAGTCAGACAAATAATAAAAGAAGATACAGATAACTAAATCATAAAGCAGGGACATTACTACTAACCTTACAAAAATAAAAAGAATTAGAAGATAAGACTATGAACAATTGTACAATAACAAATTAAATAACTTAGTGGAATGGACAGAGTCCCAAGAACAAACAAATTGCTTAAACCAACTCATGAAGAAAATAGAAAAGATCATTATTCTCAAACTCTCCCAAATCATACAAAGAAATACTGCCTAATTCATTCCATGAGGTCAGTATTATATGACCCTGATGCCAAAGACAGGTAGCTGGAAGGGATTAAGAGGCATAAACTTCCAGTTGTTAAAAAAAAAAAAAAGTAATGGAGATAAGTACAGCAAAGGTTGTATAGTCAATAATATTGTAATAATGTTATATGGTGACAGGTGGTAACTACACTTATCTTGGTGAGCACTGAGTAATGTATACGATTGTCAAGCCATTTTGTTGAACACCTGAAACTAATATAATATGTCAACTATTCTTAAAAAATAATTTTTTAAAGATGTTACAATAAAAAAATATGGACCAGTATTCCTTATGAACACAGAAGCAAAAATCCTCAACAAAATACCAGCACACAATATCCAACAGCATATTAGAATGATTATACACCAGGTGGGATTTATCACAGGAATGCAATAGGGTGGTTCAACATAAGGCAATCAAGAAGTATATTTTACCACATTAGTAGAATAATGGGGGAAAAAAACACAAAATCATCTCAACTCATGCAGAAAAAGCAATTTACGAAATTCAATATCCTTTCATGATAAAACACACAGGAAACTAGGAATAAAAGCAAACCTTCTCAATATGATAAAGACTATTTATGAAAAATCCATAGACGACATCATGTCAGTGGTGAAAGAATGACAGCTTTCCTCCTAAGATCAGGAGACAGACAAGGAGGCTGGCTTTCACCACTGCTATTAAAAATTGTACTGTAAGTTCTAATAAAAAATATTAGACAAGGAAAAGAAATAAAAGGCATCTAATTAGAACAAAAGAAAAAATAATTAGAACAAAAGAAGTAAAATTTCTCTATTGCAAATGACATGACCCTATATATATAAAACCAAAGAATATAATAGTTAAAGCTAATACAATTAATAAATATATTTAGCAAAGTTGCAATGTATAAGGTCAACAAACAAAAATCAGTTGTGTTTCTATAAACCAGTAAAGAACAATCAAGAAGAGGAAATTAAGAAAACAATTCCATTTACAATAACATCCAGAAGAATACAATACCTAGGAACAAATTAACCAAAGAAGTAAAAGATTTGTACAGTGAAAACTACAAAACATCACTGAAAGAAGTTAAAGAAGAACTAAATGAAAGACCTCCCATATTCATGGACTAGAGATTTATTATTTTTAAGATCTCAATACTCCTCGAAACAATCTACAGATTCAATGTGATTCTTATAAAAATTCTAGCAGCCTTTTTTGCAGAACTGGAATAACTGATTGGAATTGAACTGATTCTCAAATTCACACGGAAATACAGGGGGCTCTGAATAGCAAAAAAAAAAAAAAAAAAAATCTCGAAAAATAAAAACCACAGTTGGAGGACTAACACTTCCCTACAAAGCTAGAATAATCTAAACAGTGTGGACGTGATATAAAGATAGACATACTGACCAACAGAATAGAATTAAGAGTCCAGAAATGAACTCAATATATCTATGGGTAATTGATTTTTGACAAGATTAAGACTACCCATATCTTTCAGCATAGAAACGTCTCCAGTAAATGATATTGGGACAACTGGATTTCTTCATGCAAAAGAAAAAAAAAAAAAAAGAATCCAGACCCTTACCTTGCACTATACACAAAAGTTGACTCAAAATCAATCAATAACCTAAATATAAGAACTAAAAACCATCAAGCTTTTCAAATAAAACATATGAACAAATTTCCCTGACCTTGGATTTGGCAATGTATTCTTAAATATGACACTAAAAGCATACGAAACAAAAGAAAAATCAATAAATTTGATTTCATGAAGATGAAAAACTTTTGTACATCAAAGGTTATTAGTAAATGCAGACTGTAGAGAGTGGAAGAAAATATTTGCAAATCTTGATAAGGGATTAATATTTATAGTATATTTAAGCACTCCTACAGTTCAATAAAGATATCAGTTTTAAAATGAGCAAAGAACTTGAATAGATGTTTATGCAAAGAAAATATACGAACAGTTAATAAGAACATGAAAAATGATCAACATCATTCATCATTAGGGAAATGCAAATCAAAGCCATAATGAGATATCATTTTATACTTACTATAATATAATCCAAAAAATGGTGGGAAAACCAACAAAAAATGGAAACAAGTATTAGTAAGGATGTGGAGAAATTGTAACCCTTGTACATTCCTGATGAGAAGTAAAATGTTGCAACCACTGTGGAAAACAGCTTGGTAGTTTCTTTAAATGTAGAATTATCATAGGATCCAGCAAGTCCAATCCTAGATATATGTCCCAGAAAATTGAAAACAGTGATTCAGGGGGACGCCCGGGTGACTCAGTGGTTGAGCGTCTGCCTTTGGCTCAGGGAGTGATCCTGGAGTTCAGGGATCGAATACCACATCAGGCTCCTCACGTGGAGCCTGCTTCTCCTCTTCCTATGTCTCTGCCTCTCTCTCTGTGTCTCTCATGAATAAATAAATAAAATTAAAAAAAAAGAAAACAGAGACTTGGATACTTATGTACCAATGTTCATTGAACTATTATTCACAATAGTCAAAGTTGGACATAACTCAGTTGTCCAACAAAAGGATGGATAAACAAAATGTAGTATATCCACACAGTGGAATATTATTCAGCCATAAAAAATGAAATTCTGATACAACCCAGAAGAACTTTAAAGCTATTATGCAAGGTGAAATAAAAGACAAAAAGGAAAAATATTGTATGATTGTACCTATAAGAAATATCTAGAATAGACAAATTCATAGAGACAAAAAGAAGACTAGATATTACCCCGGGTGGAGAGTGGGATAAATGGAGAATTATTGCTTAATCGGTGGAGTTTCTGAGATGAAAAAAAAGTTTTGCAAATAGATTATAGTGATACTTGAATAACATTGTGAATATAATTAATACCACTGAACTGTACATTTAAAAATGCTTTAAAAAATGGTTAATATGGCAAATTTTATTGCATAGATTTTACCAACCCCCCCTCTACCACACAAATTACACTTCATCCTTAACAAGTAGGGTTTATATCAGAAATGCAAGACTGGTTTAACATATGAAAATCAATCATTAATAAACTAAAATATAATCATTTCAGTAGACACAGAGAAAGCATTAATCATTTAAAATAAATATCCATTAAACTATATTTGTAAACTGAATTTTAAAGTCTATGCTTTTAAAAATTTTTCTAAGGTGGCACATGTGCTAGATAATGTAATAAAAATGTATCATCATATTACAATGTTTTTAATGTAAAATGATTCTACTGACAGATGAAATATCCCCAAAGGTAAGATGCTTAAAAATATCCCATTAGAGTTAATAATTAGGATTAATGATTGCCACTAGAGAAATGTACTTAAGAATATTTTAAAATTTTGCTCTTGATCTTCTTCCCATGTTTACTTCTCTATGGTTGCATAAGATAAATAGTTGGAGAGGGGCACCCGGGTCGCTCAGTAGTTGAGTGTCTGCTTTTGGCTCAGGTCATGATCCTGGGGTCCTGGGATCAAGTCCAACATCAGGCTCCCTGCAGGGAGCCTGCTTCTCCCTCTGCCTATGTCTCTGCCTCTCTCTCTGTGTCTCTCATGAATAAAATATTGGGGGAAAAAATATAAAATAGTTGAAGAATGGGGAACCCTGGGTGGCTCAGTGGTTTAGCGCCTACCTTCGGCCCAGGGCATGATCCTGGAGTCCCAGGATCGAGTCCCACATCAGGCTCCCTGCATGGAGCCTGCTTCTCCGTCTGCCTGTGTCTCTGCCTCTCTGTCTCTCATGAATAAATAAATAAAAGCTTTAAAAAAAATAGTTGGAGAATGTTGTTATACTTTCCACACAGTATTAAAGTTTTGTTAATGTATTCAATACATATTAAATGCAGAAAAATTTAAAAATTAACTATATTGAGATATCCAATTCATTTTCAATTATTTTAATTTACCTTTGATTTATTTAATCAATGTTTTAAGGTTTTCAGCATACAGACCCTGTATTTATTTTTTTAGATTTGCAAAGAAGTAATTATTTGGAGCTACTGTAAATGTTTTTTTAAATTTTGTTGTCCTCATGTTCATTGCCTATATACAGAAATATGACTGACTTTTATACATTTACTTTATATCTGATGACTTTACTAAATTTACTGAGTTCTAGAATTTTCTTTTGTAAATTCTATGGGATTTTCTATGTAGACAGTCATGGTTTCTATGAATAAAGACATTTCACGACTTCCTTTCAGTCTACATCAATTTATTTAGTTTTCTTGCCTTCCTGCACTGACTAGGAATTTCAGCATGATATAGTCATTTTTGTCTTCTTATTCAGCTTAGAAGAAATTAGTCATTCTTTCTCTATCAAGTATGGTGCTAGCTGTGGATTTTTATAGATACCCTTAATGAGGTTAGGACAATTCTCTTTTGTTTTTGGTTTGGTTTGCTAAGAGTTTTTGTTTTGGTTTAGTTTGGTGTTTTTTGTTTTTTTTTCACAGATTTTATTTATTCATTCATGTGAGACATAGGGAGAGAGAGAGGTAGAGACACAGGCAGAGGGAGAAGCAGGCTCCATGCAGGGAGCCCAACGTAGGACTCGATCCCAGGACCCCAGGATCACGTCTTAGGCCAGGCAGATGTTCTACTTCCAAAGCCCCCCAGGCGTCCCTGGTTGGTTTGGTTTTTATTTTGCCAGGAGTACATGCCTAATTTTATCAACTGCTTTTTCTGCATCAGTTAATATAATCATGTGATTTTTTCTTTATCTGTTAATATGATGGATTAGATTGAGTTTTGAATATTGAATCAGCCTTGCATTCCTGGTATAAACCGCATCTGGTTGTATTATTCCTTTTACATATGTTTGATGCAATTTGCCAATATTTAGTTAGGAATTTCTGCTCTTATGTTTATGAGAAGTACTAGTGTATACTTTCTTGCACAGCCTTTGCTTTTGGTGGCAGAGTCTCATGAGTCGTAGTGTTTCTTCCTCCACTATTTCTGGAAAAGAATACATTAAATCAGTGTTATTTCTTCTTTAAATGTTTGTCATAATTTGCAAGTGAAATAATATGGGCCTGGATTTTCTTTTTTGGAAGATTTTTAACCCACAAAAGAAACTCCTTTAATAGATACGAGGATAGGGGATCCCTGGCTCGGTGGTTTGGCGCCTGCCTTTGGCCCAGGGCGCGATCCTGGAGTCCCGGGATCGAGTCCCGTGGGGCTCCCGCATGGAGCCTGCTTCTCCCTCTGCCTGTGTCTCTGCCTTTCTCTCTCTCTCTCTATCATGAATAAATAAAAAATAAAAAAAATCTTTAAAAAAATAGATATGAGGATGTGTGTATTTTTTGGAGTTTTGATGTTTGTGGCTTTCAAAGAAACGGGAAATTTCACCTAAGTTGTTTAATTTATGTACATAGAATCGCTTATAATATTCCTTCACTATAGTTATTTTTAACACTAAGGGATCTTCAGTGAGCTCTCTCATTCTGGATATTGGTAATTGTCTATCTTTTTTTCTTGGTCATTTTGTTTCATTGTTTTTCTCTATTGTTTTTTTCTTTTCATTTCATTGACTTCTGCTCTTGTCTTAAATGCTTCCTTCTTTCTGCTTGCTTTGGGTGTATTTTGCTCATTTTTTTTCTAGTTTCCTAAAATGAGTACTTTCTTTTTTAATATTGTACATTTATGCTACACATTTCCCTCTTAGCTCTTCTTCAGTATCCCACAAATTTCGATGTGTTGTGTTTTCTTGCTTTTTTTTTTTTTTTTTTAGTTTAAAATGTTTTCCAATTTCACAGGATACTTCCTCTCTGGCTCACATATTGCTTAGCAGTGCGTTTTCCAGTTTTCAAATATTCGGAGATTTTCCAGTTATCCTTCTCTTGATTTCTAGCCTAATTCAAATATGATCAGAAAACATTCTCTGTATCATTTTAATTTAAAAATTTAAAATTTGTTAGGGTTTGTTTTAAGCCCCAGGACATGGTCTCTCTTGGTCAATGTCTGTTCTTGAAAAGAATACATATTCTGCTATTTTCAGGTGTAATTTCCTATAAATGTCATTCAGATCCAGTTTATTTATGTTCAATTTTTCTACATCCTTGCTAAATTTTCTGTGTTCTCATTCTATCACTTACCAAGAAAAGAGTGCTGACATCTCCAACTGTTATTCTGACTTTCCATTTTCTTAAAGTCCTATTAAATTTTTGTTTCATGTATTTGAGTCTGATGTTATGTACATTTAGGATTCTTATATCTTCTCGGTGAATTGACATCATAATGTGCCTCTGTATTCCTGATACTTTTTGCTCTGAAGTATACTCTATTGTTAATATAGCTACTCAAGCTTTCTTGGACTAGTGTTTGCATGGTATATATTTTTTCCATTCTTTTACTTCTAACTTATCTATATCATTAAGTTCAACATGGACTTTATGCTTGTAGCCAGCATAGAGTGGGTCTTGTTCTTTTATCCATTCTCATAACTCTGCCTTCTAACTGGCACGTTTAGACTATTTTAATTTCTTTAAGTGGTAAGTACTTTGTTATCTCTCAAAATTTTGTTGATTATGAATTCAAATGGAGTTTGGATGATGATCCTTTTGTTCCATATGCTGTTGACTGGGATTAGTCAATGCTATGTAGTTGATGGCAGCAAGGCTGGTCTGGAAGGTGCAAGTGAAAGGCTTCACTCACATTTCTGTAGAACATTTGTATTTAATGTAATTATTTATGTCTACCATTTTATTATGTTTTCTGTTTATCTCTTTCTCAGCCCTCTGCCTTTCCATTCCCTTTCCTTCTTTTAAATCATTTAAATATTTTTTAGTATTCCATTTAGTTTACCTGTTGAGGGTTTTTTTTTTTCAGTTTTAGGCAGATATAATTGGCATATAGCACTGTATAAGTTTAAGATGTACAGCATAATGACTATATATATTGCAAAATGACTACCACAATAAGTTTATTTAATATCCATTATCTCATGTAGATACAAAAAATAAAAGAAAAAGGTTTTTTTCCTTGTGATGAGAACTGTTAGGACTTATCGTCTTAGCAACTCTCAAATATACTATACAGCAGTGTTAACTATAGTCATTATGTTATATATCACATCCCCAGTACTTATAATTGGAAATTTGCACCTTTTGAACATCTTCATCAAATTCTCCAACCCTGCCCCCTGCCTCTAGTAACTACAAATCTGGTGTCTTTTTCCATGAGTTTGGTTTTGGTTGTCTTTTTGTTTTGTTTTTGTTTTTGTTTAGATTTGACATGTAAGTGAGATAATATGGTATTTGTCTTTTCCTGTCTGACTCATTTCACTTAACATAATGCCCTCAAGGTCCATCCAATGTTGTAAAAAATAGCAAGATTTCCTTCCTATTATGGCTGAATAATATTCCACTGGTATTCTATAATACCATATTTTCTTTATCCATTCAACTATTGTTGGACATTTATGTTGGTTTGTGTTTGATTTGGGCGATTAGAGAGAATGCTGCAGTGAAACTGGAGGAACCTATCTTTTCAAGTTAGTGCTTTCATTTTCTTCAGATAAATGCCCAGAAGTGGAATTGCTGGACCATATGGTCTATTTTTAATTTTTAAAAGAACCTCCATACTGTTTTCCATAGTGGCTGCTTGAATTTACATTCTATTAACAGCATAAGGGTTCCCTTTTCTCCATATCCTCTTCAACACTTGTTATTTCTTGTCTTTGCGGTAACAGTCATTCTAATAGGTGTGCAATATTTCATTATGATTTTGATTTGCATTTCCCTGATGATTAGTGATATTAAGCACCTTTTCATGTACCTGTTGACCATCTGTAGGTCTTTGGAAAAATATCCATTCAAGTTCATTGTCCATTTTGAAATTGTTTGTTTTATGCTACTGAGTTGTAGGAGTTTTTTTATATATTTTGGGTATTAACCCCTTATCAGATATATGATTTGTAAATATTTTTCTCCCATTCCAAAGGTTGCCCTTTTATTTTGTTGATGGCTTCCTTTACTGTGCAGAAGCTTTTTGGTTTGATATAGTCCCACTTGTCTGTTTTTGTTGCCTTTGTTTTGCTGTCAAATCCAAAAAATCATGTCAAGGAGTTTACAAGTTTATCACCTATGTTTGCTTCTGGAAGTTTTATGGTTTCAGGTCTTACATTTAAGTCTTTAATACATTTTGAGTTAATTTTTGTGAATGGTGTAAGACACGGGTCTCATTTCATTCTTTTACATGTGAATGTCCAATTTTATCAGCACCATTTAGTGAAGCGACTGTCTTTTCTCCAGTGAATGTTCTTAGCTCCCTTGTCAAATATTAGTTGACCATATTTCTGGGGTCTTGATTCTATTCCACTGGTCTATGTGTCTGCTTTTAATGCCGCTGCTATACTGTTTTGATTACTACAACTTTATAATATAGCTTGAAATCAAGAAGTGTGATGCCTCTCACTTTGTTCTACTTTCTCAGGATTCCTTTGTATATTTGGAGTCTTTTGTGATTCCATATAAATTTTAGGATTGTTTTTTCTACTTCTGAAAAAACACACCATTGGGATCTTGATAAGGATTACACTGGGTAGTATGAAAACTTTAACAATATTAATTCTTCCAATCCAGGAATACAGATCATCTTTCTATTTGCTTGTGTCTTCTTCAATTTCTTTCATCAATGTGTAGTATAGTGATCTTTCACCTCCTTGCCTAAATTTACTCTTAAATATTTTATTGTTTTCAATGATATTATGCTATTGATCATTTCTTTTTCAGATAATTTGCCGTTAGTGTATAAAAACCCTACTGATTCTTGTATGTTAATTTTGTATTCTGCAGCTTAACTGAATTTGTTGATCTCATTGAGTTTTTGATAATATTTCTTTCTTTGATTTTATAGTTGCTGTTCTGGGGATTACAATAACATACTTAACCTCTTAGCCTACTTAGAAATGTTTTAACACCTGCTGTAGAATGTACAAAACTTTCCACTATGCAGAACCCGTAATGCTTATAGTTGTCTTCGGTATTATACCTGCACACATTGAAAAACTCATTAGACCATGTCATAATTGTGCTCGCTTCGGCAGCACATATTAGACCATGTCATAATTGTTGCTTTCAACTGTTTAATGTATTTTAAAGAACTTAAGAAAAATTATCTATAGTATGTATAACAGTTATTACCATTTCTGTTGCTCTCCCTCTTTCCTGAAATTCCAGGTTTCCCTTTAGCATCATCTTCCTTTCATCTGAAGAGTTTTCTTTCTTTTTCTGCAGCAGACAGAGCATTTCTTTTAAAGTAGGTCTGCTAGTAATGAATTGTCTTAGTTTTGCTTCATTGCCAAAGGGTATTTTCATTGGGTATAGAGTCTGGGCTGACAGTTCTTTTCTTTAAAGCACCTTAAAAATGCTCTTCTACCACTTCCTGGTTTCCATGGTTTATGATTAGAAATCCGCACCATAGTAACTTCTTGCAAGATACATCCACGAAGGCAAAAGAAACAAAAGCAAAAATGAACTATTGGGACTTAATCAAGATAAGAAGCTTTTGCACAGCAAAGGATACAGTCAACAAAACTCAAAGACAACCTACAGAATGGGAGAAGATATTTGCAAATGACATATCAGATAAAGGGCTAGTTTCCAAGATCTATAAAGAACTTATTAAACTCAACACCAAAGAAACAAACAATCCAATCATGAAATGGGCAAAAGACATGAACAGAAATCTCACAGAGGAAGACATAGACATGGCCAACATGCACATGAGAAAATGCTCTGCATCACTTGCCATCAGGGAAATACAAATCAAAACCACAATGAGATACCACCTCACACCAGTGAGAATGGGGAAAATTAACAAGGCAGGAAACAACAAATGTTGGAGAGGATGTGGAGAAAAGGGAACCCTCATACACTGTTGGTGGGAATGTGAACTGGTGCAGCCACTCTGGAAAACTGTGTGGAGGTTCCTCAAAGAGTTAAAAATATACCTGCCCTACGACCCAGCAATTGCACTGTTGGGGATTTACCCCAAAGATACAGATGCAGTGAAACGCCGGGACACCTGCACCCTGATGTTTATAGCAGCAATGGCCACGATAGCCAAACTGTGGAAGGAGCCTCGGTGTCCAACGAAAGATGAATGGATAAGGAAGATGTGGTTTATGTATACAATGGAATATTACTCAGCCATTAGAAATGACAAATACCCACCATTTGCTTCAACGTGGATGGAACTGGAGGGTATTATGCTGAGTGAAGTAAGCCAGTCGGAGAAGGACAAACATTATATGTTCTCATTCATTTGGGGAATATAAATAATAGTGAAAGGGAATATAAGGGAAGGGGGAAGAAATGTGTGGGAAATATCAGAAAGGGAGACAGAACGTAAAGACTGCTAACTCTGGGAAACGAACTAGGGGTGTTGGAAGGGGAGGAGGACAGGGGGTGGGAGTGAATGGGTGACGGGCACTGGGGGTTATTCTGTATGTTAGTAAATTGAACACCAATAAAAAATAAATAAATAAATAAATAAAATAAAAAAATAAAAAAGAAATCCGCAGTTACTTGAATTTTTCCCTAAGTCTAATGCATTATTTTTCTCTGCCTGTTTCTGTTTTCCACAGATACAGACCATCTCCCTCCCTTTCTGATACAACTGAAGTCTGGAGGGCAACTCCATTCTTAACTTCCCAGGTAGGGATGCCTGTGTGGGTCCCATCAAAAACTTTTCTTCTCAAATTTATGTAATACATTAAGACATTTCCAATGTCCATTACTTGTCTGGCTCCTCTTCTCTGGTCATGCCTTAGATCATAATGTCTGACAAACCAAAGGATGTTTATCTGCATTTGGACTACAAACTTTGACATAAAACATTTTTATTTAAGCCAAATAAGAAAATACTCTGTTCGTCTTCCTTTTTTTTTTTTTTTAAACTGAAGCTCTATAATACTTCATTATTGGCTGGCTTTAATACTTTCTACAGTGTCATGTGGCAAATATTGCTGTTGATGTTATACTGCTTATCTGAGTGACCAAAACTAAGAATATGTACGCAATAGAATAGAATAACCTGCTGCTTTCATCTTCTTAAACAGGTTCTCTTAGACTTATCTTAGACATACTTTCTTTTTATATCTTTAGCATATGTCCACACTGTCCAAGACAATGAGTTACATGACAAATAGCAAGCATTACCACAGTACAACCCCTCATCCTCAGGCATTTCCATGTCGTATAGTGTGACAGCTGTGGATAGCGGTAGGTTCACTTCTCCACTCGTTTCCCCACTGCCTTAAGGAACACTTCATTTTTAGCTGGTAGGCATAGCGGCTGCTAAACTATTGAAATAGTTTGGTGCCGGTTGGTTAACTGGCACCTACTGGGACCTCCTGGCTCTCTCTTGCTCTCTCTCAATTTTATCAATTAGAGGATTAAAGGTTTGGGGAGCAGAGCCTTCAAGGCCTGATCCAGTACTACCTTGTGTCTGTTCTGATTGCTTGATGCTTCTGCCATGTTGGTTCTTAACTACACTGAATCTTAGTGCTATTTTAGTGAAACCTTTGCGCTATGTCTACAAGAGTAGATATTGAGAAGTTTATTTTTGTAATATTAACTGACGGCCATTTAGCTGTATATCAGGATTGAGTGTGAGACACATTTATCTACTGATAACTCCTATTTTCTTTAGAAAACTAGAGTTTAGGGATGACCTAAGGGAAGTTTCCCAGGGCAGTCAAGTGCTAGGAGTGTTGGAGAAGATCATCCCCCTGGTCCTCTATAACTGTCACTCAACAGTGACAACCCTTCTCTGGTTCACTAAGTCCTTCATTTGCTGTCTACCTCCATTAATTCAACTCAATTCCATCCCTCAGAGTTAAATGTACATAAATAGGGCTAATAGATGAACATGTCTCCTGTGTGACCAAAGTCTCCTAAACTTCATTTCTACTTTAGACCTCTTTCTTATGATAAAATTGCTTTTGATATACATATTTTTAAAACTATACAGGTCTGCATAAAAACATTCTTCAAATTTATATCTAGGCTTATCCAGGAATTCCAAAAGATTTCTTATAAGGGCTATCCTCCTTCAAAGTAAGAATTTCTTATGAAAAAAAAAAGTGTATCTGGAATTTTTAAGTTTAAAAATACTACTAATGTAGCTGCTTAGTAGTGTGAAGCACAGTACCATTTCAAGGACATGGACCTTGGTTATGCAGAATACAGTTAGGGACTAGAAAGATAAACAGTATCTCTCTAGACACAGTAGATACAGTACATCTCAATTAGAAACATTTCAATTAGAGTACATCTCAATTCAGACACTAAATTTTCATCAAAAAACTTTAACAACACTTAGATTTCATAAAACTTAGAGTTGAAAGAATAGATTCACTTGTTCAAGTTGTCCCAGAGATACTTTTAAGTTTTTCAATAAATGATTTGAGTACCAAAAATACATTTTCATATGGTGTTCGCATCTATGTTGATAAAACTGGTTCACCTTTCTGAGAAGAACCAGTTTGACTTTGCAGCAAAACAGATAATTTTAAAACTACATTTAAAACTAAGTATATTAGTTTTAAAACTACAAGTTTAATAAAGTCAATAACTCTTGGGTAAACTCAGTATTAACCTTGAATTCAAAGAAGCATTGCAGGGATGCCTGGGTGGCTCAGTGGTTGAGCGTCTGCCTTTGGCCCAGGACGTGATCCTGGAGACCTGGGATCGAGTCCCACATTGGGCTCCCTGCATGGAGCCTGCTTCTCCTTCTGCCTGTGTCTCTGCCTCTCTCTCTCTCTCTCTGTGTCTCTCATGAATAAATAAATAAAATCTTTAAAAAAACAAAACAAAACAAAAAAAAGAAGCATTGCAAAATTTGATAATCAATGCCAAATGATAAAATTAACAAAGCATTCTTCAAATTTGGTTTGTAATTTTTGCATCCAGTTTATAGAATACTGCCAACTATAAATAACATCTGCAAATTGATTCATGTTAGAAAATGTTTAAAACCATTATTTTTGATTTGTATTAGAGAAAGATTCAATTTCAATATAACATTCAACCTGTATAACTAAGTTACAAACAAGTGTTTCCTTTCCATGGAACTTTAAATTTAGTTTGTTCATAAGTAGTATAGTATCAGAGAAATGTTAGTTACAATGTCACATTTTGTCTATGATTTCTGAATGTTTGGTAAGAATTCTTTTTGTTTCAGGAAGACTTTGAATTGAACTTAATCCAAATCTTCCATGACTCAACCATTTGTGCATTTGCAAAGAGCACAAGACTATCAAGCTCATTGTCTTCTGTTTTCTTTTAGCAGCTTCATTAACTGGTGATGGTTCCTAACATTTGGATATATAGAGTCAACATTTCAACAACTGTATCCAGGACACTTCAGCTAAAAGCTGCTTCAAAAAACTTAGCAGAAATGTGTTCAAGATGTACCATTCAATAGGAAGAAGTAATAAGGGAAATACAAACTTCTTGTTTTGAAAATTCCAATATATCTGGATATTTTTAACCTAACATAGCTGAAGCACATCTACCATGATAAAAACTAAGTTTTTCATATTTAGTGGAAATTGTCCTTTATCAAATGTAGAAAATTCAAAAGTACTTACTCCACAAATTCAATTTTTTCAGGTTGTGAATTGACAGTATTTTTTCATAAATTTGGAAATCCTTTGAAACTATTTGCCCAATGCCACTTACTAAACCACCATTGATTTGAAATGCCTCCACAGAATATACTAAATCCATAGACAGATATGAGTTCATTTCTGTACTTTGCATTCTGACCCATTGGCTACTTATGCAGTAGTCTCTTCAAGTTTTGATTAGAAAGACTTTAATATGTTTTATTCTCTGGTTAGAGTACTCTCCTTCTGTAGCTCTTTTTAATCAGAGGTTTGCCAAATATTCTTGGCTTTTTTCACAAATTAGTTTCAGAATCAACTTGTCTACTTCCCAAAACACATATTACATATGTTGGAATCACATAACTTTACAAACTATTATGAATGATATCATTTTGTTACTTAGTCCCCAAGCAGTATTTCTTTCCATTTGCATAGGTTTTCATCTGTGTCATTCAGTGGCATATGAAGCTTTATTTATATTAAAACATGTACACCCCTAGTTAAATTTATTTCCAATATTTCCTCATTTTTGGTTGCAACTGAAAATAAAGCTTTTTTGTAATTATAGCTCCTAAGTAGTAGTTGTTTTAATTGTTTAGAATAGTTTTTCAGTTGATTCTCTTTAATTTTCTAAATATACAATTAAAAGTAGAGCTTTTTCTGTAATTATAACTCCTAAGTAGTAATTTGTTTTAATTGTTTGGAATAGTTTTTCAGTTGATTCTCTTTAACTTTCTAGAGATACAATCATATCAGCAGCCGACAGTGATAATTTTGTCTCCTTTATCATTTTGTATGTTTCTCCTTTATCATTTTGTATGTTTACTTCATTGATGTTCTTATTGGATTATTTCAGACAAAATATTCTCAACTTAAACTGTTCCAGTGCTTCTCCATGGTTGACTCTTGCCACTCCATATACACACACATAATTATATATATATCCTCCTATGATTATATATATATAATCATAGTAAGGAAATAGTCATTTGATGTTTAATTTTAGAGTACTTTTTTGTCAAAATGAGAGTTAAACTTTTTGGCATCTTTGGAGACGACATGATCTTCCTTCTTAGATTAATAAATACACTGAATTATATTAATCAATTCTCATTTAAAAACACGTTCATGTAGTGAACACCACTTGCTCTTGATATATTATTAATTTAATGCATTGTTGCATATAGTTCAATAAATTTAGATCTTCATAAATATTAAATCTTCATAAAAACAAAAAAAGCATTTTGTGCTATTTTTATTAGATTTTAGTACTAATGTTCTACTCATTTAATAAAATAATTTAAAATATTTCTCTTTTTTGTACAAATAATTCATTTAAAGCACAGTTTCTCAACAATGGCACTACTGGCATTTTGAGCTGGATAATTCCTTAATGTGGGAGGTATCCTGTTCCTTATTAGATTTTCAGCAGACACCCTGTATTCTATCCACTATATGCCAATAGCACTATCTGCCTACCACTATGATATCAGAAAATGCCTCCAGACACTGCCAAATGTACCCCTGGAGACAAAATCTCCCTGAGAACTACTGAACTAAAATGAAAGAAAAAATTTGCTGTTTTTCAAAATTTAGTAATTGATTACATTTTTATCAATGATCTTTTATATTACTAGAAATGTCTTGCATTTTACAGACTATTTGGTGCTTCATCACAGATCTTTCACTTTTTGCAAGTATATCTTATTAGTCTTTTCCTTATAATTTTCTAACAAAATACTCATGACTGAAATAGTCTCTTTTACCATCTTTCTATCTAAAAATAGTTTCCTATTTTTATGCAATTATCCAAGTCCTTTCATAACTGGACAGTTACAGTGATTAAAAATGATTTGGGGCACTTACTTCTTATTTCAGGTGGCTAAATTTCATTATTTCTTATTTGGCAGTCGAGAGGAAACTCCTTGCCAGATTCCCTATGTATTTGCTGAAAATATGTCTCAATATAGTCCACGTTACTTTAAAAAAAATTTATACAATACTTTCTTCTTCTCTATTGGTGCAAATTAAAATTGCTATTTAACATGAAATTTGCAATAGATCTTCTCTTCCAGTTTCTTCTTCTCCTCACTCTTACCAGCACTATACTAGTTTTCCCATCAATAGAGTCTTCATTTTAATGTAAAAATGTGCCCATATTTTTCTTAAGCTAGAAAAATAATTTAACTATATTGTAATGTAATAAGTATTTCGACCTAATTTCCAAGTACAATTAACACAAGTATCACTGTGAAATGAGCAATCTACATAAAATATTCAATGGAACACATCACAACTATTGTATCAGTGCATGGAAAAAATAATTCCAACTGAATCAACCCAGTGATACCAATTTCAGTAACCCTCCATTGCATTAGCCACTTTTCAAGTGCTTGTTAGTCACATGTGGCTGGCAGTTACCATATTGGACAACTCAGCCCTAGCAGGTCTAGCTGTTAGGAGTAAGCCAGGACAGTTAGGGAGACAGGGTCAGAGTCCACAACAAAAAAATACAGAATCAGGACAGCTAAAATCAAACAGCATTGACCTCCTGTTCTGCATATTCGACAGGACTGCACTGACATTCTGTTTTGCAGCCTTTGCAAAAATGACTTCTGCAAAACAACCTAAAATAAGACAATTAACCATAAAAGCATTCATAAATATCATGGGCTAAAGGGCAGTTAAGGCCTATGCCCCCAGATGTCAGTAAAAAAAAAAAAAAAAGGGCCATCAGCAAGTGGACATTAACCTATTTAGACAGAGATGTGACCAAAGCCCTGATTAGCATGACTCATACTCCGATTGCTTAAGAAAGTTCTGCAAAAGACCCCATAAAAACCCCTAAACAACCCCTAAACTTAGAAACTCTAGGGGCAACCCACTTGCCCACCCCCCTCCCCGAGAGCTTTATACTCTTGTTCAATAAACTATGCTTTGCTGCTCACCATTCTTGGTCTGGTCTACTTCTTCATTCTTCGAAGTAGTGTGACCAAGAACCCGGGCGCTACAGCAACACAAAATCCTGTAGCATAATCAATATCTCAAAGGACACTAATGATCTTGCAAATGTTTAGTTCAGCTTTAGTAGTTCATAGGAAATTTTGGATGTTTTCCTTTTTTACAGATCAAAGGGTCTGTATTTTGAGAGAAAAGAGAAAGCACTTCCCCAGCTTGGGCACTTGGCAGTAGTAAAGATAGTAGTTAAGATGCACTAAAACAATGTTCCTTAAATTTGGGATTCCCCTGAGATAGATATTCCTGTTTGAGGAAAAGTTTATTCAAACTTAGCTGCTACCTCTTTAAATGAAAATGTGGTATCAAAAAGACTACAAAAAGTGACTTCTGTGTAAAACCCAGTGTTGAAATGGATGATTGTCCTTCATGTCAGCATAAAGTGAAAACCCAACATTTAAGAAACATTCTCAAAGAAAACTCAGGGGCCTTCAAAAACAGGCTCAAAGAACAGGACCAAAGTTTTATTGTTGCAAGAGAAATCACTTCAGATACTCTAGGATGAGAAAGTAACTTCACTGTGATAAGGATACAACGGAAGTTAGTTACCATCTTCATCACCTCAATGTGATAATGATACCCCAGGATGTAGCCTGGGGTAGAGAAGAGAGCTTTGGCGCCAGGCACAGCCAGAACTCACTTCTCAACTCGTGTTTCTGACAGGGCAACTGTGCAAGTCCCTATGCCTCTCTGAGTTGGATTCCCCAATGCAAAAAAGGTATAGTAATACCTACCACATGGTGTCAGTGGAAGAGAATTCAGATGGCTTGGTTCAAAGCCCCACTTTAGTTCCTGGCATATACAGTACCCGAAGCAGTTGCCTTTATCCCACCCAGGATCCTTTCAGAGAAAATCTATCTGAATAGGCTGGCTTTATTCAAGCCTTTTATTCCTAGCTCCTTCCAGGCTGGCTTTTATTCAAGCTCCGTGCTCTCAGGCAGCCTGTTATACAAGTTCCAGACTTCTGATCACTCGTTCTCATTTCATATCGATTCACAGCTAAACAACACATTCCATCATATATTACTTATGCATAAAAACGTGTTACCAAACTGTCCAGCCATACTTGTCTGATGGATGGGATTCCACAAAATACCCAGCAAAGGGACAATAGATTCGAGGTTGTAGGTCCTTCACCAGCCGGGCTTTGTAGTTCAAGAGCTTCTTCCTTTCTGTCTTAATGAACTCGGCTTTCCATTCCTCTGGAATGACAGGGTTTGGGTTAGAGTCTCCTCAGTTCAGAAATCACAGAAAAACAGCAGTTCTGGTAAACTGAAACTCTTAAAATGGATAGACTAACACAGGAACAGAGCAAAGCTCTGTGTCAATGAGTGCAAAGTGCCCCTGCCTCCAGCTTTACTTTGCAAATTTCAATGAATTTCTAGGAAAATGTTACCCAACCAGCCAAAGATGCTGAAATCGCAGCATCTCGTTTATGGCAGTTCATCAGGACCCTAGCTGAATATAGAGGGCAGCGTGCATGGCTGTAGCTTGTGTGCGTGTGCATTTTAGGGGTGCTTTCATTTTTATAATTGTTAACCCTTTTCTAACACGGACATGACTTGATTGTTTTGGTGGATTTAAAAAGTGTGTCGCTCATACTCTGGCAGTGCACCGTGTCCAGCAGCATGAAGGCTGTAGTCCCTTGGGACCTAAGATCACAATGCAGCTCTGAGCCATTATTCCTAGCTCACAGGTGTTCACCTGCTCATTCGTCCATTCAATCAATATTTACTGAGTACCTACTATGTGCCAGACATAGTTTTTGGCACTGAGAATACAGTGGTGAACCAACACAGCGGGTTCCTCCTCCTGTGGAGCATTTATTCTAGTGAGAGGAGCAAACAATGAACAAGGCAAGACAAAAGGTCATTTCAAAGAGTGATGAGCTAGGAAGCAAGTAAACCAGGGCAATGGGTGGAGGGGCTGGGGTGCAGAGGGGTAGAGGGTTATCATCAGACAGGGCAGTTAGGCAAGGTGACATCTGAGTCATAAGACACAGACACACACGCAGAAGAGAAGGTGCCCACCACGTGAGCGGGGGCAACAAAAGTCCAAGTGGTAGAAACAGCAAATACAAAGGCCCATGGCAGGAAAGCACGTGGTGTACTGGGTGTGAGGAACAAAAGGCAGGCCAGTGCCGACTGACAGATAGCAAGTAATCAGAGATAGGCAGCAAAGGAAGCCAAGGAATTAGGCAAGGCCCAGGCCACATAGCACACCATGTCAGGGAGCTGTTCCTGTTGTTATTGCTATGAAAATCTGATAAACATACACAAAGATACAGAAAAGTATGTTACCCATAACTTAGACTTATTAACATTCTGGTATAGTCCAGATTTTTTTTTTTTTTAGTGAGTGCATGTATTCACTCACATACACAGGCACATACTCACATGGGAACAGGATTATTCTAACTAGCCTTTCAGAGGTATATTTTGCCTCCCCAGTTAACTCAATAAGGACAGGCATCTTCTCTCTCTCACTTGGTTATGCACCCTGGCAGGCAATGAATAGAGACCTATAGAGGAGAGGAAGGAACCAGACAGAACTTTCCTCACGCTGCAAGTAACATTTCTGCCCCATTGTTACAGATCATGTACCAAACATATAATTTACTAAGTAGCCATGGACTGAGCCCTTAGAGTTCTAGTATTGAGGATACCATTTACACACTTTCTCCCATCCCAACCCAGCACCACCCTTAGACTCAGAGCAGAAGAGCCCCTGCCTTGGACCCCATGGGTTTTCCCCCTAGATTTGAGATATAATTGACATCTAACATTTATGTAAGTTTAAGGTATGCAATGTGATGATGTGATACATGTATGTATTGCAAAATCACGGCCACATTAAGGTTAGTTACCACCTCCATCACTTCACACAATTACCATTTTGTGTATTTGGTGGAAACATTTGAGATCTATTCTCAATAGATACAACTTTCAGGTGTATGAAACAATATCAGTGGGGTGCCTTGGTGGTTCAGTCAGTTAAGCAACTGATTCTTGGTTTCAGCTCAAGTCATGACCTCAGGGTCATGAGATCGAGCCCCACATCAGGCTCCCTGCTTAATGCAGAGTTTGCTTGGGACTCTCTCCCTCTCCCTCTGCCCCTCCCCTCTGCTCTCTCTCTCATTTGCATTCTCTAAAATAAATAAATAAATCCTTAAAAAAAGAAAACAATATCATTAACTATAGTGGTTACTGTGCTGCACATTACACCCTCAGAATCCACTCATCTTATAACTAGAAGTTTGTACTCTCTGATGAACAGCTCCCCCATTTCCCCTACTCCCTAGCCCCCAGTAACATTACCTTTAGTGGCTGCACTCTTCCCTTATATGAGTGTTTCATAGGGCCTAGGGGAAGTGCTCATGTCAAGCTGCACACGCCCTGTTCTGAACCACCTTCCAAGAGCATTTAAGCCTGGATTAACAACACTGGACCTTTTCTGTTCTGCTCTACTGTCTATACACCATAAATCAAACTGATCCAGATGATTATTTTTCTTTACTATTCTTGAGATGCACTCTAATTTCCTCAGTGTTCCTTTCATGTTCCGGCATCACATTTTGAGGTGGAAACTTTAGTTTGTATATCTGTGGTCTGCAAGTCTAGTTTCTTTCTTTCTTTCTTTCTTTCTTTCTTTCTTTCTTTCTTTCTTTCTTTTTTTTTAAGATTTTATTTATTTACTCATGAGAGACACGGGGGGGGGGGGGGGGCGGGGCAGAGACACAGGTAGAGGGAGAAGCAGGCTCCATGCAGGGAGCCCGATGTGGGACTCAATCCCAGGATTCTAGGATCAAGCCCTGGGCCGGAGGCAGGCGCTAAACCACTAAGCCACTCAGGTGTCCTTGCAAGTCTAGTTTCCTAGTAAGATTGTAAACTTCTTGTGGGAAGGGACCGTGCCTTAATTATCTTTGTATTTATTCTCACAGCATTTAGCAAAGTTCCATGCCTGCTCCTTGGCATCACTCTGATATAAAATATTACCAGTAAATTTTCCACCACTGAAAGTCATTGGAAAGCCTGATGCTCCTCCAGCAAAATCACTCATCATTAGAGCAACCTTCTCAGGCAACCTTCCCCCATTGGGTCTGGTGCAGTCCACTGTATTAAGTATCTTATGACCTATGGAAAAATAAAGTGGCATGAGTATTCAGGGTGAAATCTTGGACAGGACACCATACAGTTTGAATTCCCAAGCCAACAAAGTCTTCCAAGTCTACAGTCTGACTAGTTTGATTAGAGAAGCATCACTTATGTCCAAGGAAAAAGATGAGTAATATTTGAAAACCTAAAATCTTCAATAGTATTTTTTGATTTTCCAGTGAATAGATTCATCCTATTTGATTTGATAGGTTCTGGATGTTCCGTGAGGACAATTAGCTTGATCTCACTCTATTATCACAGATAAATTACTCTCCTCAGTCAGCTATTTCTAGATGTTGAGCCCAAAGAATGCAGGAGAACAGTGACTGGATCAATAGGAATCTCTCAACCTTCCACAAATTCCATTCAATGATTGTTGGTGCAGTAAAGCCATCTTCCCACATGAAAGGCAGAAGCCCATGCCCATGATTATACTACATGATAATATTTCAACACAAAAGTAAGACATTTGTCAGAATGGCTAAAATAAAAAACACAAGAGGGGTGCCTGGCTGGCTCAGTTGGAATAGCATGTAACTCTTGATCTCAGGGTTGTGAGTTCGAGCCCTATGCTGGGTGTAGAGATTACTAAAAACAATAAATAACCTTAAAAAAAAAGAGTCTGTTCCTAAAAAAATAAAAATAAAAAGCAAACAAGAAACATCAAGCGTTGACAAGGATATGGAGAAAGGGGAACCCCCTTGCACTGTTGGTGGGAATGCAAACTCATGCAGCCACTGTGGAAAACAGTATGGAGGTTCCTCAAGAAGTTAAAAGTAGAACTATCAATAGCACTACTGGGTATCTTCTCCTAAAATATAAAAACAGTAATTCAAAGAGCTACATGTACTCTGATGTTTATAGCAGAATTACCTGCAATACACAGACCGTGGAAGCAGCCCAAGTGTCCATTGATTGATGAATGGATAAAGAATATATATACAAGTGTATATATATATATATATATATATATATATATATATCCCCAATATATTATTGGAATGGATCCCCATATATTATATGATAGCCAAATACCATACGATTTCACTCTTATGTGGAATTTAAGAAACAAAACAAATCAGCAAAGGAAAAAAAGACAAAGATAAGCCAAGAAACAGACAACCTATAGAAAACAAACTGAGGGTTACCAGAGGGGAGGTGGATGGGGAGATGGAGAAACAGGTGATGGAGATGAAGGAGGGCACTTGTAATGAGCACCAGGTGATGTATGGAAGTGCTGAATCACTAATTGTACACCTGAAACTCATGTTAACACCAGATGTTAACTGTATGGGAACCAAAAATTCAAAAAGTAAGACATTTATTCAATAAAGGCAGTTTGAAGGAATTACTATATGTGAAATACAAAATATCTGTTGCCTTACAAAAGAAGCTTTGCATCTCTCATTACATAGACAACGTTACAGTTAATATGTTCTTTGGAAAGATTATCTGAATGATAGCCCATTTTTCTAAGACAAGGATGGAACATATTATATTCCATGGGAAGTGAAGATGGAAGAAGATGAACATAGGATGAAATTTCAGATGGCTGTTATCACCCTTCTTTCCAGGAGCATTTTTCTCTTTCATTATTGATGAGGGTGAGAAGGTACCTTTATACTCCACAATAATGCAAGTGTCCATCTCAGGATGAATGCCATCCATCAAGATCATGAATCGAAGATTTTTGTCTACCTGGAATTTAACAATAAAATCAACAACTGTGTATGTCAGTTCGGCTTTTAATTTGGTATTGGAGAAAGTTGTCAGCTTATCTGGAAAGAAATCCTTCATTCAAAACTAAGATTTATTATCCTGTACAGTAGAATTATATCATTGGTAAATGAGGAAAAAATCTTTTAGGTCAAATAAGGTTGTATTTACAAAGTGCTACATACAGACAAAATAGGCCATTGTTTCTTTAATCTTAAAGTAACTACCTCATCTACAATTCAACCCAGAAAGCATAATTGGAAAGTATAGAAAAAACCCACATATATCTGACCTGCTGCCATATTCCAAATGGCACTACATTGATATTAGTCAACTGGACACCGCTCTGATTCAGATTCCAAAATACAGGTCTTTCCGTGTTTCCAACATAAATGGGAATATCTGGTCTTCTCTCAGCAAGCTTCTTCAGTGTCGGGTAGCTAGGATTAGAAGGATGAAATGTTGAAAGATGAAAGAATCAGATCATCTAGTAGAAGAAACAGTTTGCTCCTTACACCAACATGTTGATCAAGAAGCAAGGAATTGAAGAAACACTCTCATCAGAGTTCAAAAGAAGGGTTGCTTTGTTTTGTTTTTCTCAAGGCTGACTATAAAGGAGAAGGGGAGTTTCCTACAAGATTTCTTTTTTCTTATTAGAATATACCACATCCCATGGCATGGTATGTCAACCAGCATGCAAATTCTATCTGCTACACTGAGCTGCTTTGAGTAGACATAGTTCTAACAGAAGGTGCAGGGTGGAAAAAGTCATGTGGAGGTTTCTGGTAGGTGAAGTTCTTTGGAAAGATTATCTGAATGATAGCCCATTTTTCTAAGACAAGGATGGAACATATTATTTTCCATGGGAAGTGAAGATGGAAGAAGATTTTCATTTTTTCTCATTCCTCATGTAGCAGCTCCCAGGAAGACAAAGACCTGGTCCATAGGACGAGGAGAACCTGTGCGCTACCCACCCCTGTGGGCAGTTTTTCAACTTTCAAAGGTTGTTAGCCACACTTCAGTGTGTAGAATAAAGTAAAGGGGTGGAGGGAATAGGGGAAGTCACATAAAAAAATGTGATGGATTTCTGTTCAAGGGAGGGTGCGCTGTGCGTTTTTATATTATGTATTTGTAAAAGACACATCAACCCATTGTTTTATGTTTCCTAAAAGCAAAATATTTGTGACCTTTGTTTTCTATGGGAGTTCTGTGTGCCACCTGCTGTGGACCATTTTCTTTGCCTAGTGATGAGTGAACTGTGTTCTTTGTCTAAATACTGAGTTTCAGCCCTTTGGTTTGGTTTAAGTATCATGTCAAGTGCAAACTTAAATTCCCGCCACTTAGCTTTGTTTATTAAACTGAAGTTCTCTTTAAAAAAAAAAAAAAGAAGAAGAAGAAGTCCTTATAGTCCGTCAGTTACCAGTTAGGTAACACAGTCAAATTAATGTAGAAGAAAACAACATTCAAGATTTGTAGTAATCATAAATCAGTACACAATTAACCAGCCACGTATTTTCAAATCCCTACATTAGATTAAGTCAACTTTTATTTACTGAGTTTTCATTACATTAAAAAAATGATATACAACTATGGGGTGTGGCAAAAACATGAATAATAAACAAGTAAATAGGTAACCATTATATGTCGAACATAGTGCTAGGCACTTTCACATGGTACTTTGATTCTTACCATAAAAACCCTCTGAATTTTTGTTTTGTTTTTATAAGTGAGGAAATATATTCAGAAATATACAACTAACAAATAATAGATTGGTATTCAAAGTCAGGTTTCCCAGATTCTAGCCCTCGTGCTTCTTCTATTAGAAGGCAATCCTAGACTCTTATGAATGCTCTGCCTGATATAAGGCTCACATTTGTACACAGAGTACAATGTCAAGGAAAATAGTTATTTAATTGTAAGAAAATGTCCAGGGATATAGTTATTTAATTGTAAGAAAAGCATGCAGGGCAGCCCAAGTGGTTTAGCGGTTTAGCGCCAACTTCAGTCCAGGGCCTGATCCTGGAGACCCAGGATTGAGTCCCACGTCAGGCTCCCTGCATAGAGCCTGCTTCTCCCTCTGCCTGTGTCTCTGCCTCTCTCTCTCTCTCTCTATGTCTGTCATGAATAAATAAATACAATCTTAAAAAAAAAAAGATATTCAAATAAGTAGAATCCGGGGGTGGGGAAAATCAGTAAATTCTGTTCTTTAAAAACAAAGGATTTGAAAAACAAACAAAGCTAATTTGAAAAGTCAAAGATTCTTTGAATGTGCCTCCAATCAGAGTTCAGCACCTAAATCTTCTATTTTAAAGGACACAGGAGTTAGGATAAATTACTCTAAAATGGATGTTTATTGTTTTGTGATTTTTTAAAAAATCGTTGACAATTCATACTGGCATTTATTAAAAATCATCTATTACAATACTCCCTCCATTTACACAATAAAATCACATGTCTTTGACTAAAGACTACTCTCTAAGGACATTGGCTTTCCCCCTTTGTTTTTTTGAGTGATACCATTGGTAAATGAAAAGAAAACCATCTTCCATTTTAGCTCAGGTAAAGACTGTGTTTATAGAATGCTATATACACACAAAACAGGCCATTGTTCCTTTAGTCTTAAAGTGACTACTTCACCTCTGTTTGAGGACTGGTGTTTTAATGCCTGACAAGTTCACCCACATGAGTCCCTGAAATTAAAATTGAACTGGTTTGTAGGGCTGTGGTTGTGATATAACAAGACAAAATGACATGAAAACTTCTTCCCTTACCTTAAATTCCATGTATATCCTGAATAAACTGTTATTAAGACTTCAGGCAAGTGCATTTGTAATAGACACTATCGTGCAATCACCTCATACATGTTATACTACTCTTTGTAGACAAGCTATATAAAATTATTACCATGTATCACTGTTATCACAGGATGCATGAACCCAGAGTTCTCAGAAACTCAGGGCTGTGCCAGTTTAGTTCCAGGACATTGTGTGTGACAGAGGTATCATGCAGTGGACAAGTAGATTTTTCATTATAGTACCACAATATTAGGTTGTCACCAATTTGTAAGTGTGCTGCGGGTAATTTGTTACTAAACCAATAAATTAAGTTTTTTTTTTCCTTACAAAAAAATAAATGTGAACATATTCATGTCCTAGAGATCTCCTATGCTTGAGTAGAAAATCCAAGGGCCAGTCAACCAGGAAGCAAAACCTATCATCCCTAACCATAGACATTTCTATCAAAGGAGTGTCCTACATGTGACCTCTGTCATGTAGGATCACAGAAAAAAAAAGTTGAAGTTACTCCTTTTATAGCATTGTGGGCATTGCTCTGTGTTTATATTAAACCCAGCAGCAGTGATACAAACTTCTCAACAAGAACAGAACCGCTCCTGTGATTAACCAAGGGGTTCAGAGCGTGCTCCCCGTCTTCTCTAAATAGTTCTTTTGCAAATGTGTGTAAATTCTTCTTTCCTCCCTCCTCTCTGATTGCCTGGGTTGGGGAGGTTTCAGTTCTTATTTTCAGTATGGATAGTTGGTTTCAGTGAAGGGTTGGATGAGGCTGACTCAGGCTTAAAAAGCGGGGATCTCAGGGTTATGGAGATGCTCTAAAATCCGCAATTGGCAAACCACAGCAACCTACTCCTGCAAGCTAAGAATGGTTTTTACCTTTTTAAAAGGGTTGAAAAGATCATCAAAAGGACATATGGTATTTTGTGACATAATGGAAATTCTATGACATTCAAGTGTCATTGTCTATGAATAAGACTTTATTCAAATGCAGCCTTATCTAAGACTGCCTTTGTGCCACAACCACAGAGTTGAGCAGGTTTGACAGTGACCACAGGGCTGGTAGAGCCTCAACTATTCAACCTCTGGCCCTGTACGGAAAACGCGAGCAGACTTCTGCTACAAATGTTGAACTGAGAAAGGAAGTCAACTCTGACCATCCTTCACTGCAGACTTTTACCACATGGCTCAAGAGTGGGAAGTGAGAGGATAGGGAGGGTTGTTAACCCCTGCTCCTCCTCCCCACAATGGTTCCTTCCTCACTCTGAGTGGTATATAAAGCTTGAAAGCTCTGCTAAAAGGAGGCTATGCAAATATAAGGAATTATCTGAATTCTTCTTCTCCTCACCATCCCAACTGAACCTTGCCCAAAGGGAACAGTAATGGCAAAAGCACCACTGCCCTGTTTTCTTCCTAGCAGAGTGCTCAGGACTCCATTACCTGAGATGGTCCGAGTGCATATGACTGATGTAAATTAGGTCTGCCTGGCACAGCCTCTCCAGCCAATCAGAGGGAGGCTCGTGCAGCAGCCACCATCCCCGGGCAAAGGCAGGACCTATTAACCAGGGGTCGAACACCATCCTCTTGTCTCCCAGCTTGAGGTCCATACAGGCGTGAGCGAGGTATGTTATCTGTTGGAAGACAGTGAGATCAAATAATTGAATCATTCATTAACCAGCCAGCAACAATGAGCTGAGAGGTCTTGCCTCTTAGCTTACTAGCCAACCCTGGAGAACTTCGCTTCTAAGAATGCTCAAGGCAAATAGGACTCCAGGGAAACTCCGCGAAAGTCTTTATATGGAATACAGCTCCTGAGACCCATCACCCCTTCTTTAAAACAGAAATTCTCATGGCTGGTTTTAGGTGTCAAAACAACTGATTTTCCTAATTTGCTCTATTTAAATTAGCTCCTAAATGCTTATTTACAATCTGCACTGCAGAATATTCTCCATGACCAGTCCTCAAGGGCACAATTTATAAGGGAAGGCAGTTAGAGAGGTAATGTCAGACACCTGGGGAGTTATATGCCGGAGTGGCTGTGAATAGGCAAGGAGTGGATGACTCCCGTTGAGTTTGGATGGGTGGGCACACCATGCTGCTTCCTTTTCTTTCCTTTTCTTTTCTTTATCTTTCTTTCCTTTCTTTTCTTCTCTTTTCTTTTCTTTTCTTTTCTTTTTTTCTTTCTTTCTTTCTTTTTCTTTCTTTCTCCTTCCTTCCTTCCCTCCTTCCTTCCTTCCTTCCTTCCTTCCTTCCTTCCTTCCTTTCTTCTTCTTCTTCTTCTTCTTCTTCTTCTTCTTCTTCTTCTTCTTCTTCTTCTTCTTCTTTTGCAAAACATTTTATTCTTTACAGGGAAATTCTGTGTTTTTAATTAAATCCTATTATCCAACATAAAGTACATGCTTAGTTTCAAGACTTCCTCTTCTAAATTATGTAACTTACTCAATATGTCAAGGTCTTCTGGGAATGGCTATAAAGAGGCACAGAGAGACACAGAATGGGAGATTCCAACTCAATTCCTCCCTCTTTTCCCATGGTCTGACACATCCACAGCAAACAGGAAGTACATCAAGAAGCAGAGATAAGGTAGCAGAAACTCTGGTGTGGAAAGGCAACAAAGAGGGAGAAGAGAGGCCAAGGAATTCAATTCTGTTTTATTATGCCTGTTTTAGCAGGTTCCCATTTGTTTTCTCAGAGAAGTCAATGTCCATTTTTACAAGCTTCCCAAATATTCCAGAAAAATGAATTGACTGTTTACCTCTCCCAAACTGCCAAACTGTTTCCTCCATAGAAAATCCTAAAGCTAGGAAAATTTACAAAAAGGTTTGTAAAAGATTTTAGGGCATGGTGCAGAAATATACAACTAGCCATCTTATCTGACAGCAATCTGATATCAAAGGTAATTTCCAAACTTCCTCCAAAACTTTGGCATGACTCTCCTTTGGGAACTCCTTTATTCATGGCTTTTTGGTTTTTGGTTTTCTTCTGAATATATTTCTTTGAAATTCCTATCAAGTTCTGGGGATTCCTAAGAAATTTGCTTAATAGTTCAGAATAACTTTATTTCATGTCCTAACTAGCCACCTCAAAGACTATTCAAGGTAATACAGGATGTAAATATATATATCTTCGTTTTATTTTATATATTTACATATTTAAATGGACATCTTAGTTTTATTTTTGTTTTTAAGAATATTATAATTTTATTACCTGTACTTCTCCAAAAGCCAAATGTTCCGGAGCTCTGGGTTCTGAATCCCAGGGGTTAGGAGGATTCAGTTCTAGAAGTAAAAGTCCATTTTCTTCATCCATTTCAACAACTGGAAGCAAAAGGGAACAAATATAGATTCACAACAAATATGGCTTTGAAAAAAACATCACTGAAATAGAAATGCATGGCTCAGGTACACAGAGTACCAAAAGTCAAAGGGATATCAAAACAAAAGGCAATACTCATTTGTGTCAAACAATATCTGCCCAGACAAGAGCTTAAGACCAACACCAACTCATTTCTTTATTCATATTACACTTAAGGAACTCACTGAGTCAGGGACATAGACACACAACAAACAACTTCATTACAATCAAATGAATGAATGATAGAAATCAAGTGCTATGGGAATGTACGGGAGGGAGCACCTAATCTGGTTGTAAGGATCAAAGCAGATTTCAAATAGGAAGTAATGCTCCAGCTAGACTTGAAAGATGAGGTATTTGGGGTAAACAAAACAATTATGATGTAGTGAAGCCAAAGGGGTACCCAACAGCATGTACAAAGCTGTGGAGATAGGAGAGCTTGATATTCACAAAGTGACCGGTAATTTAGGACCAAGGAAAATAGTATTTGAGGCAGGCAGGATGGGCAGGTAGCCAGAGTAGGTCACAAAGGATCCTGAACAGCATATGCTAAGAATGAATTTGGATTTTATCTTGTGGCAATGAGGAGTCAATGAAGAATTTTAAGCAATTGTGGCAGATGTTACTGGTGGCCTGCACAAAATCTATTCTCTCCTTCTTTCTTATTGTTAGCATCCTAATTTTTTTTTCTTAAGAGTGGTGGTATACGTTATCTAAAGGTCATGATTTCCCAGCCCCCCACCCCCTGCAATTATGAGTAGCCACAAACATAGCTCTGGGCATTGATGGAGGTCGCTGAACCTCTCGCGGAGGACAATCCCTTATGACTTTCTCCTCTTCCAGATTCTGGAAACTGATCCCCTCATCCCTGTGGTCCTAAAGATGGCTAATCCAGTTGCTATCAACATTAAGTCACTCCACTTACTCTGTGATTCTCCCATAGCCACACCTTATAAAAACCTCTTCGTGAATACACCCTCATCAAATTATCCTAATTTGGGGATGCCACCTGTTTGTTTTTGTGAGTCTAACTAAAACAATAATTTAAAATATTACACTGAAACCCTAAATTCAGAGGGGTAATTACTTCTGAGGGATGAGGGTATATATGATGTGACCAAGGAAAAGTATATAAGATCTTCCCTTGGTAATCTTTTAGGTCTTAAGCTGGATGTTGGGCACATAGGTGTTCACTCTATTATTTTTGTACCTTTTAAATATTGCTTAAGAATTGAATAAAAGCCTTTAATATTTTCTTAATAATTATCAACTTATTTAATAGTGAAACACAATTGGCTTTCTTAATAAAATTAGAAATGCACGAACGATGCTTGATCATACCATTGTTACTAAACCACGTTCTTGAAAATGCAAGTGGTATAATAAAGATATATCTTACTATTATCTCCAGGTTATGTGGTTGCTGGAAGATAGTGTCATGAAACAGAACATTGGCTTTCAAAATATCTGAGTTGGAATCCTACCTGTGCTGCTTATTATCAACATCCTGACCTGTAGAGTAGGATTACAATGCAGACATTATAGGGAGTTCTGGGAATTAAATGAGATAATAGATCCTACCTAAAGTGTCTAGTACTATGCCTGGTACAGAGAGGCATTTAATAAATAACTGGGACTATTATGGTAATTATTGTACCTTCAAGGAATGAAGAGGTAAAAAGAGAGTTCAGCACTGAACAAACCAAACTACATACTAGCAAATACCAGTTAGAAAATACTATAGTGGGGTGCCTGGGTGGCTCCAACGGCTAAGTGTCTGCCTTTGGCTCAGGTCATATCCCAGGATCCTGGGATTGGGCCCCACATTGGGCTCCCTGCTCAGTGAGGAGTCTGCTTCTCCCTCTCCCTCTGCCTCTTCACTCCACTCAAGCTCGCTCTCTCTCTTTCTCACTTACAGGTTCTGTGTGTACATGTTATGACTTCCTGGTCCTTCTGGGAATGGCTATAATTTCCAACTGGGACATCTTCTCAGAAACTCTCTTCAATATTAAGCAGAAAAAACTGTTTCCTCCATAGAAAATCCTAAAGCTAGGAAAATCACATGGTGCAGAAATATACAACTAGCCATCTTATCTGACAGCAATCTGATATCAAAGGTAATTTCCAAACTTCCTCCAAAACTTTGGCATGACTCTCCTTTGGGAACTCCTTTATTCATGGCTTTTGGTTTTTGGTTTTCTTCTGAATATATTTCTTTGAAATTCCTATCAAGTTCTGGGGATTCCTAAGAAATTTGCTTAATAGTTCAGAATAACTTTATTTCATGTCCTAACTAGCCACCTCAAAGACTATTCAAGGTAATACAGGATGTAAATATATATATCTTCGTTTTATTTTATATATTTACATATTTAAATGGACATCTTAGTTTTATTTTTGTTTTTAAGAATATTATAATTTTATTACCTGTACTTCTCCAAAAGCCAAATGTTCCGGAGCTCTGGGTTCTGAATCCCAGGGGTTAGGAGGATTCAGTTCTAGAAGTAAAAGTCCATTTTCTTCATCCATTTCAACAACTGGAAGCAAAAGGGAACAAATATAGATTCACAACAAATATGGCTTTGAAAAAAACATCACTGAAATAGAAATGCATGGCTCAGGTACACAGAGTACCAAAGTCAAAGGGATATCAAAACAAAAGGCAATACTCATTTGTGTCAAACAATATCTGCCCAGACAAGAGCTTAAGACCAACACCAACTCATTTCTTTATTCATATTACACTTAAGGAACTCACTGAGTCAGGGACATAGACACACAACAAACAACTTCATTACAATCAAATGAATGAATGATAGAAATCAAGTGCTATGGGAATGTACGGGAGGGAGCACCTAATCTGGTTGTAAGGATCAAAGCAGATTTCAAATAGGAAGTAATGCTCCAGCTAGACTTGAAAGATGAGGTATTTGGGGTAAACAAAACAATTATGATGTAGTGAAGCCAAAGGGGTACCCAACAGCATGTACAAAGCTGTGGAGATAGGAGAGCTTGATATTCACAAAGTGACCGGTAATTTAGGACCAAGGAAAATAGTATTTGAGGCAGGCAGGATGGGCAGGTAGCCAGAGTAGGTCACAAAGGATCCTGAACAGCATATGCTAAGAATGAATTTGGATTTTATCTTGTGGCAATGAGGAGTCAATGAAGAATTTTAAGCAATTGTGGCAGATGTTACTGGTGGCCTGCACAAAATCTATTCTCTCCTTCTTTCTTATTGTTAGCATCCTAATTTTTTTTTCTTAAGAGTGGTGGTATACGTTATCTAAAGGTCATGATTTCCCAGCCCCCACCCCCTGCAATTATGAGTAGCCACAAACATAGCTCTGGGCATTGATGGAGGTCGCTGAACCTCTCGCGGAGGACAATCCCTTATGACTTTCTCCTCTTCCAGATTCTGGAAACTGATCCCCTCATCCCTGTGGTCCTAAAGATGGCTAATCCAGTTGCTATCAACATTAAGTCACTCCACTTACTCTGTGATTCTCCCATAGCCACACCTTATAAAAACCTCTTCGTGAATACACCCTCATCAAATTATCCTAATTTGGGGATGCCACCTGTTTGTTTTTGTGAGTCTAACTAAAACAATAATTTAAAATATTACACTGAAACCCTAAATTCAGAGGGGTAATTACTTCTGAGGGATGAGGGTATATATGATGTGACCAAGGAAAAGTATATAAGATCTTCCCTTGGTAATCTTTTAGGTCTTAAGCTGGATGTTGGGCACATAGGTGTTCACTCTATTATTTTTGTACCTTTTAAATATTGCTTAAGAATTGAATAAAAGCCTTTAATATTTTCTTAATAATTATCAACTTATTTAATAGTGAAACACAATTGGCTTTCTTAATAAAATTAGAAATGCACGAACGATGCTTGATCATACCATTGTTACTAAACCACGTTCTTGAAAATGCAAGTGGTATAATAAAGATATATCTTACTATTATCTCCAGGTTATGTGGTTGCTGGAAGATAGTGTCATGAAACAGAACATTGGCTTTCAAAATATCTGAGTTGGAATCCTACCTGTGCTGCTTATTATCAACATCCTGACCTGTAGAGTAGGATTACAATGCAGACATTATAGGGAGTTCTGGGAATTAAATGAGATAATAGATCCTACCTAAAGTGTCTAGTACTATGCCTGGTACAGAGAGGCATTTAATAAATAACTGGGACTATTATGGTAATTATTGTACCTTCAAGGAATGAAGAGGTAAAAAGAGAGTTCAGCACTGAACAAACCAAACTACATACTAGCAAATACCAGTTAGAAAATACTATAGTGGGGTGCCTGGGTGGCTCCAACGGCTAAGTGTCTGCCTTTGGCTCAGGTCATATCCCAGGATCCTGGGATTGGGCCCCACATTGGGCTCCCTGCTCAGTGAGGAGTCTGCTTCTCCCTCTCCCTCTGCCTCTTCACTCCACTCAAGCTCGCTCTCTCTCTTTCTCAAATAAATAGATAAAATCTTTAAAAAAGAAAAGAAAGAGAAGAAGAAAGAAAGAAAGAAAGAAAGAAAGAAAGAAAGAAAGAAAGAAAGAAAGAAAGAAAGAAAGAAAGAAAGAAAATAATCTGGTATTATATGAGAGACTCTCAGAAAACTCCTGCATTGATACCCACTCTGAAGGATTCTCCTTCTTCAGAATTTTTCTCCCCTAAGAGAAACAGAGGAAACTAATAGTCTGTAACTCTTAACTATTATTCCAAAGCAAGCACCATAAGGATCTCTATGCCCTTTGTACAAAGACAAACTACATATATGCAGAAAAGGACAATGTAATCCCTGCCAACTCCCTGCATCTATCAAGCAATGAGAATGTGGTATCCTTATTTTGACCTCACAAACTGACAAAATCTGGGTTATAACTTAATATTTATCCAGAAGAACAAACGAATGGAATTCACTAAAATCTTTTTATAAGGAAGAATAATGAAGAAGAATTAAAACAAAAACATGTTAGGAAAACTGTAACAATTAAATCATTGATTATTGTCCTAAAAACAGCCAAGAAGAGGATCCTAATAAACCTAATTTGATAGATTTAAAAGGGAGAAGTCACAGGTTGGAGGCAAAGAATGGGTTGAAAAAGAGTGTCATGGCAATCGGTTAGCTAAGTAGCCCCGTTGATCAAAGACACAAAGAGAAACAACCAGGTGGTGAGAAACTCTAATAAAATAGAATATCAAAGGGAGGACAGCAGAGTTTAACAGCAGTAGAAAATGACTCCAGCGGAAACTCTGAATAGATGTAAGTGTAAAATGAAAAAGTTCTAACACCAAAGAAAATTAGCAAACGCGTTTGGAAACTATCAGCAGCACACCTGGGAGACAAATGGAATTTAAAACAATGACGCTATCTTTGCCTCAAATGAGAGAAGTCACAAAGACTGAGCAAGCCCTGAGCTGTTCAGTACGAGGAGAAAAGGCATACTCATAAGCTAGTTGGTGGGAACAAAAATTGGTCCATTCCAAAAGGTGGGTGGTGGTGCAATGCATCTGAAAGAATGGATGGAAGGGAAGGGCTCATTCATTCATTTAGGATCTCAAGTGAAGAGGAGCATGTTCATCATATTTTTAAGTTCATGATACTTATATTTGGCCCAAACAAAGCTCCTCTCTTATTTATTTATTCCCTTTATCTCTTTCCCACATTCACTGCCTTCTCCTCTACAGGCCACTAAAGGTGTTTGTGCAAAATTATATTATATTGTATGTGTGCATCCTTCATTTATATGAATGATATTGGGTCTCTAGTCTCTTTCTCACTTTTTCTCTCTCAATACTATGTTTTTAGGATTCATTCATGTGTACATCTAGTCTGTATCTTCTAACTGAAGTTTAGTATTCCATGGTCCACCACATTTTAGCAATTCCCTCTCCTGGTGGTTGACCCCTAGATTCTAACACAATGAGACTACTTTGGGATATCAACAGGAATAGGATGGATGGATCACAGTGTATTCAGAAACCTCCTTGGGCTAATCGGAGTCTGATTACTCTCCAGAATGGCTGCACCAGGCACACTCCCCCAAATGTGGATTTCATTATCCCTAAATATCTGAACCTTTGGCATCATCTCGGGTTTAACTCTGTATCAGTCAAAAGATGTAAAGTAACACCTCATCACTTTATTTTGCAGATTTCTGATAATGAGTTTGAGCATATTTTCATATACTTAGAGCCTTACTGGGAATTCTTCTATAAAATGCTAGTTCATATCCTTTCTTCATTCTGTAGTGGGTTTCCTATTTTTTTCAAATTTTTATATTTATTCATGAGAGACACACAGAGAGAGGCAGAGACACAGGCAGAGGGAGAGGCAGTCTCCCAGTAGGGAACCCGATACAGGACTCCATCCCCTGACCCTGGATCACTCCCTGAGCCAAAAGCAGACACTCAATCACTGAGCCACCCAGATATCCCTTCTTTTTTTTCTTTTTCATTTTTTTTTTTTGGTCAATTTCTTCCTATAGGCTGGATAATACTCCCTTGTTGGTTATAAACATTGCAAAGTAATCTCCCAAATTGTCACGTGTCTTCTTTGTCCACAGCATCCTTCATTCACCAGAACTCCTTAGTGGTGATAAAATCATAGTCCTTATCTTTTTTGTCCCTTTAAGCTGCACTTTTGAAGTGTTGTTGGAAGAGTCAGAAAGTGCCACCAATCCCTAGATCACAAAGATATTCTCCTACATTTCTTCTGTTACTTTTATAGTGCTACCTTTCTCATTTAGGCTATTAGGTTATGTAAAGCCTATTTTTATGTTGAGGTATATGAGTTTTTAGATATGGGTAAAAGCATTCATTAGTTATATCCTTTTGCCAGTCAGTAATTTAACTATCTTTTGGAAATGACTCCAAATACAGAGATGCTCTTAAGCACAAGCATGATAGGTTAATTTAATTTTTATTTTAAAGTTTTTATTTTAATTCAAGTTAGTCAATATAAAGTGTTACATTAGTTTCAGGTATACAATACAGAGACAACAGCTGGAGCTCTTCACCACAAGTGCCCTCCACCTCCATCACCTATTTCCCCCATCCCCCCACTGACCTCCCCTCTGATCAAACCATCAGTTTGATTTCTATAGTTAAGAGTCTCTTTGTTGGTTTCTCTCTCTCTCTCTCTCTCTCTCACTTCCCTTTGCTCATTTTTTAAGTTCCACATATGAGTGAGAGCATATGGTATTTGTCTTTCTCTGACTGACTTATTTCCCTCAGCATTATACTCTCTAGCTCCATCCATACCATTGTATATGGTAAGCTTTCATCCTTTTTACAGCTGAATAATATTCCATTGTGCATACACACACACACACACACACACACACACGTATATATACATATGTCTTCTTTATCCATTCATCTATCAATAGACACTAGGCTGCTTCCATAATCTGGCTATTGTAAGCAATGCTGCAGCAAACATAGAGGTGCATATATCTTTTCAAATTAGTATTTTCATATTCTCTGGTAAATATCCAGTAATGGAATTACTGGATCAAATGGTAATTCTATGTTTTATTTTTTGAGGAACCTCTATATTTTTCTCCACAGTAGCTGCACCAGTTTGCACTCCCACCAGCAGTGCATGAGGGCTACATCTTCTCCAACACCTGTTCCTTGTTGTTTTTGATTTCAGCTGTTGTAACAGGTATGAGGTGGTACCCCATTGTGGTTCTGATTTGCATTTCCCTGATAATTAGTGATATTGCACATCTTTTTATGTGTCTGTTGGCCATCTGGATGTCTTCTGCCCATTTTATTTGGATTATTTGTTTTTTGTGTGTGCTGAGTTGTGTAAGTTCTTTATATATTTTGGATACTAATCCTTAATCAAATATGTCATTTGAAAATATCTTCTCCCATTCTGTAGGTTGACTTTTAGTTTTGTTGACTCTTTCCTTTGCTGTGCAGAAGTTTATTATTTTGATGTAGTCCCAATAGTTTATATTTTCTTTTGTTTCCCTTACCTCAGGAGACATGTCTAGAAAGAAGTTGCTAAGTAAGGCTGATGTCAAAGAGGTTGCTGCCTGCATCCTCCTCTAGGATTTTGATGGTTTCTTGTCTCACATTTAGGTCTTTAATTCATTTTGAAATTGTGCATTGTGTAATTTAGTAGTCCACTTTATTTCTTCTGTATGTTGCTGCCTAGTTTTCCCAACATCATTTGTTGGAGAGGCCATCTTTCTCCCATTGGATATTCTTTTCTGCTTTGTTGAAGATTAACTGACCATAGAGTCGTGGGTTTATTTCTGTTTTTTTTTTTATTCTCTTCTTTTGATCTCTGTGTCTATTTTTGTGCCCACAGTTTTATTTTAGATGGCAAAAGTAACACTACAAACAGCCTAAATTCCAACAACAGGGAAATGGCTAAGGAAGTTATTTAAGTTAGTATTTAACGTAAACATACTTCCAAATTTTGTATGTATAGAATCTGACATAATATGACTAATGTCATAATACTAATAAAAGAAAATACACAAAAATATATAATATATAGAGGGGCGCCTGGATGGTGCAATTGGTCAAGTGTCCAACTCTTGGTTTTGGCTCGGATTGTGATCTCAGGGTCATGGGATCGAGCCCTGCATTGCAGTCGGTGTTCAGCGAACAGTCTGCTTAAGACTCTCTCTCCCTCTCCCTCTACCCTTGCCCCTGTGCACTCTCTCTCCCAAATAAATAAATCTAATACATATATATGCATATATATCAAATAATTATAATTATTATAAAAAGATGACTGGAAGATGGAACAACTAGATAGAAGATCAGCAAGAAACAGAAGAGAGAGAGTCATATTATGTCAGATTCTATACATACAAAATTTGGAAGTATGTTTACGTTAAATACTAACTTAAATAACTTCCTTAGCCATTTCCCTGTTGTTGGAATTTAGGCTGTTTGTAGTGTTACTTTTTGCCATCTAAAATATCTAGTTGATAGCAAGAAACAGAAGATTTGAACAACATTATACACCAACTAGACACAACAACATATACAGAACACCCCACTCAACTGTAACAGAATATACACTTGTCTCAGCTACATGTGGAATATTCTCCAGCATAGGCCATATGTTAGGCAAAAAGGCAAGTTCAATAAATTTGAAAGGATTAAAGTCATATAGAGTATGTTCTCTGACCACGATGAAATGAAAGTAGACATCAGTAAAGGAAGAAAGATGAGAAATTCACAAATATGTAGAAATCAAGTAACAAACTTATAAATACAAATGGTTTAAAGAAAAAAATCACAAGAAAAAATAGGAAATACTTTAAGATAAATAGAAACAAAAACATAACATGCCAAAATGTGGCCAAAACTGTATAAAATGAAATTTTTACCTGTACACACCTATATTAAAAAACAAAGATCTTAAATAAAGAACCAAACCTTCTACCTCAAGATACTAGAAAAAGAAGAGCAAACTAAACCCAAAGCAAGCATAGGGGAGGCAGTAATAAAAAAAAATTGGAGCCAAAATAAATTGAGAACAGGAAAACAAGAGAAAAATCAATGAAACAAAAGTTAGTTCTTGAAATAATTAACAAAATTTACAAACTTTTAGTTTGACTGACCAAAAAAAAAAAAAAAAAAAAAAGAGGAGACTGAAATTACTAAAACCAGGAATGAAAAAGGAGACTAGACTGATTTACAGAAATATATATATTTAGATAGATAGATAGATAGATAGATAGATAGATAGATAGATGATAGATAGATAGAATACTATGAACATTGTATATCAACAAATTATATAACCCAGATGAAATGGAGAGATTTCTAGAAAGTAACAAATTAGCAGAACCAGCTCAAGAAGAAATAGAATATCCAAGTGGGTCCATAACAAATTAACAAGATTGGGCCAATAATCAAAAAACTTCCCACAAAGACTAGGTAAGGCCCCGATGGTTTCACTGGTGAATTTGACCAAATGTTTAATGAAGAATCAACACCAATAATTCACAAACTCTCCCAATAAATAGAAAGGAACACTTCCCACCTCATGGTATGAGGGTAATATTACCCTGATACTGAAACCAGACAAAGATATCACATATATGAAGCACCTGGGTGGCTCAGTGATTAAGCACCTGCCTTTGGCTCAGGTCATGATTCTGGGGTCCTGGGATCGAGTCCTGTATCAGACTCCCCGCAGGGAGCCTGCTTCTCCTCTGCCTATGTCTCTGCTTCTATGTGTCTGTCATGGATAAATAAATATCTTTTTATTAAATTTTTTTTTATGATAGTCACAGAGAGAAAGAGAGAGAGGCAGAGACACAGGCAGAGGGAGAAGCAGGCTCCATGCACCGGGAGCCCGATGTGGGATTCGATCCCGGGTCTCCAGGATCGTGCCCTGGGCCAAAGGCAGGCGCCAAACCGCTGCGCCACCCAGGGATCCCCATAAATATCTTTTTAAAAAAGATATCACACATACACAAATATAGACCAATAGTCCTCAAGAATATAGACATAAAACTCCTTAAAAATATATTAGCAACTACTATTTAGCAATATAAAAAATAATTATTACCATGACCAATTGGGGTTTAGATGAGGTTCAATTTTCAAAAGATATAAGACTGGCTCAATATTTGAAAATCAATCAATGTAATACATCACATTAATAGAACAAAGGAGGGAAAACTACATCATCTTCTCGATGTAGAAAAGTCATACAACAAAATCCAACAACCTTTTGTGATTAAAAAAAAAAAAACCTCTCATAAAATTTAAAAGAAAACTTCCTCAACCTGCTAAAGGGATCCAATAGGGATCCCTGGGTGGCGCAGTGGTTTGGTGCCTGCCTTTGGCCCAGGGCGCGATCCTGGAGACCCGGGATCGAATCCCAAATCGGGCTCCCGGTGCATGGAGCCTGCTTCTCCCTCTGCCTATGTCTCTGCCTCTCTCTCTCTCTGTGTGTGACTATCATAAATAAATAAAAATTAAAAAAAATAAAGGGATCCAATAAAACCTCCTGGTTAACATCATACTTCATGGTGAAAGACTAGATGCTTCCCCCTAAAATCAGAAATAAGATAAATGTCCCTTCGTGTCACTTCTACCTGGAGGTTCTAGCCAAGGCAACTGGCCAAGAAAATGAAATAAAAGGTATCCAGATTGGAAAGGAAGAAATAAAACTAACTCTATTCAAGACAACATGATCTTGCAAACAGAATAATTCAAGGAACCAACTAATAAACTATTGGATCTAATAAATGGGTTCAGCAAGGTTGTAGGATATAAGGTCATATAAAAAGATAAAGATATCTCCATATGCTAGCAATGAACAATCTGAAAATGAAGTTAAGAAAACAATTCCAGAAAAAATAAGTGGGAAATATCAGAAAGGGAGACAGAACATGAGAGACTCGTAACTCTGGGAAACGAACTAGGGTGGGGTGGAAGGGGAGGTAAGGGGTGGGTGGGGGTGATTGGGTGACGGGCACTGAGGGGGGCACTTGACGGGATGAGCACTGGGTGTTATTCTATATGTTGGCAAATTGAACACCAATAAAAAATAAATTTATATTAAAAAATAAATTTAAAAAATGAATTAAAAAAACAATTCCATTTGCAATGGCATCAAAAATAATAAAATACCTCAGAATAAATTTAACAAAAGTAGTACAAAACTGATATCCTAGAAACTATAAAACACAGTCAATAGAAATTAGAGACAACTTAAAAAACAGAAAGACATCCCATAGTCATGACCAAAAGACTTGTATTGTTAAGATGGCAATAAGCCCCAACTTATCTATAGATTCAATGCAATTCCTACCAAATATCCAGCCCCTTTTTTTCCTCCTCGAAATTGGCAAGCTAATCCTAAAATTCATATGGAAATGCAAGGCACTCAGAAAAGCCATGACAATCTTGACAAATAAAACAAAATTGTATGATTCACATTTCCTGATTTGAAAAACTTACTACAGAGCTATAGTAATCAAAACAATATGCAACTGGCATAAGGATAGACATATAGATCAGTGGAATAGAGAGTCTAGAAATTAACCTTTACATTTATCAACTGATTTTCACCAAGGATGCCAAAATAATTCGGCAGGGAAAGGCTTAGTCCTTTGACAAACAGTATTGCAACAGCCAGATATCCATATGCAGGAGAATGAAGTTGGACCTACACCTCATACAATGTACAAAAATTAACTCAAAATGGATCAAAGAACAAGATGTGAGCTAAGAACTATAAAATTAGAATAAAATGCAAAAGTAAATTTTATGACCTTGGATTAGGCAATGGTTCCTTAGACTATTAGTCTATTTGTATGTCAGTCTAATAAAGTATATTAGTATATTAGATTTAGATATTCTAGGCCTACCCTTTCTTAGACACAAAGGATACAATTTACAAAGAAAAAATAAATAAACTGGACTTCATCAGAATTAAAAATATTGTGTTTTAAAGGACTGCAGTTCAAATGTGAAAAGACAATCCACAGAATGGCAAAAAAATAATTGCAAATCACATATCTAATAACTTGTAGACTTGTATCTCTAATATACAAAGCATTCTTGTATCTTAATAATCAAAGGACTTAATTTTAAAATGGACAAAAGATCTGGATAGATTGCTCCAAAGAAGATAAATAAATATAAATATAAAATGGCCAATGAACACATAAGGAGATGCTCCACATCATTAGTTATAAGGGAAAGGCAAACCGAAGTCCCAGTGAAATACCTTTTCATACCCAGTAGGATGGCTATAATAACAAATATGGACAATGACAAGTGTGGGTGAGGATGTGGAGAAATTGAAGCCCTCATAACTCAGTGGCAGTAATGAAAATGGTACAGTGTTTTGGAAACCAGTTTGGCATCTTCTCAAAAAGCTAAACACAGAGCTACCATATGACCCAGAAATTGTATTTCTAAGTATATAAACAAGTGAAAACATGTCCACACAAAGATTTGTACACAAATGTTCATAGCAGTATCAGCATCATACCTAAAAATGAAAACAACTCAAATCCATCAACTGATGCACGTGCACATGAAATGTGGTCTCTCCATACAAGGGCCATAGTCATAACGTACAAGCCCTGAGAACACAATGCTGAATGAAAGAAGCCAGACACAAGGGCCATGTATTGTATTATTCCAAATATATAAAATATCCAGAATAGGAAAATCCAGAGACAGAAAGTAGATTAGCGGTTGCCAGGGGCTGACGGAAAAGGGGAATGATGAGTGATGACTAATAGTTATAAAGTTTCTTTGTGGGGTAATGAGAATGTTCTGAAATTAGATGGTAGTAATAGCACAACACGTGAAAATACTAAACACCCCTGGACTGCACACAGTAAAATGCTGGATTTTATGGTCCATGAATTGTATGTCAATAAAAAAAGGAGGAAGAGAGGGAGAAGAGGGAGCGGTCAGGGGGAGAGGTAACCATGGTGAAAAATAGAAGGAAAGATAGCAAAGCAGAGGCTATCCTGGGTCATGGGAGTGCCGATGAGGCCTTTCTTCCTTCTACGTCTCTACCTTTGTAATTATGACCATCTATTTTTTTATAATAATGATAATTACAAAACCATCTCAGCTTATATCCCAGGGTGGGACTGCGTGTTGCTTCCTTTTCTTGGGACATGGTATGAAATCACCACAGTACAGGTAGCACTTGGCGGAGGAGTGGGCTCTGTCAAACACAATTTTCATTCTCATGCAGTCTCCTCACTTGATCAAAGGCCAAACTTCACTGGGGCCTGTTGCTCCCAGTCCTCCGCTGACCTTGCTGCCACCTGCTGCCTTGCCTTTCACAGGTCCTCAGCACCAATTCCCAGCTCATCGCTCTGTTTTCCGATTGACCCAACTTCCTACTGGGTGGAAAATCCCTTCTTCCTGCTTCTGTGGTCCCAGGCTCAGGGGACATGTGCAGATTATCTGAGACCTCTGTGTACAAATAATCATACTCTGTGTACCAAGTGCCAAGAATTTAACAAATGTTCACTTGGAGAATTCTTACAACAACCCAATAAAGTAGCTTCTACTGATATTATCTGCATTTGGGGGAACAGAAGTATAAAGAAATTGAAATCTCATCCAAAGTCACTGAATTGTGTGTTTGAGCATCAGGATCTGAACCCAGGCTGTCAGGCCCTGTGTGTCCACTCTTAACCATTTTGCTACCCTGTCTCTCTGTCGGTCTTGTCCAAAAGACAAAGGTTTTATAAAAGATCCTAAGGACCTATAGATATCTAGGTTACACATTCATGAGGATGATAGTGTACTGTCCTTCCACTTATGTAAACACTGTAATAGTGCAAACCATTGATTATTATCAGTTTTCTGCCAAATTAACTTTGCAGTATTTGTACAGCACATGTAACCAGTTCCTGATAACAATGCGATCTATAGGCTTTCTAGACTAGGTCAACTGACATGGGGTGGGGCTTACTGACAAAAGAAGATGGTAAAAAAAAAAAAAAAAAAAAGAAGATGGTAGTCCAGACATCCCCTTCAGGGGCATGGGAGGATAAATTTATGGTTAAAGAAATTAGCAACTCCCCCAGAACAGCATTCTACCTTCTTGGGGGTGAATGGAAAAAACATGCACCCTAGTCAGTGACCCCTCTACTCATAGGGGAGCTGGAAGACAGCTGTGCAGGTCAGAGTCTTCTTTAAAAAACTATTTGGAGTTGGTCTCACTAAGACACATGGGGAAGAGTAGCCCTGATATTCTAAACCATAAACATTATATAAAACTTTATTTTTCTTTATAATCAGAACTATTGTTTTAGTTTCCCCAGTATCACTTTTAAGATATGCTAGAGTCATTGCTCATGTTTAAATGGTTTCCTTTTTGTTTTTCTTATATATAGTATTGCTTCTCCTCCTCCTCATTCTTAAGAGACAGCACAGCAGATAAGACTTGGAAGGTTGTGGAACTGAGGCTTCTAGGTGGGGGCTGATAATCCGGACCAGGATGGAACAATAGCTCCAAAGATGTCCATATTCTAATGCCCAGGAACTATAGATTGATTAGGTTATATGGCAAATGGGAATTAAAGTTGCAGATAAAATTAAGGGTGCTAATCAGCTGACCTTAAAGTGGGTAGGATATCCTGGATTATGTGGGTGAGCCCAATATGTATGTCACAAGAGTTCTAAAACCTGGAATCAGAAGACAGAAGAATCAGAGGGAGATGTGACCGCAGAAACAATGGCCATAGAGAGGCAAGGCTTTGACCATGGACAAAGACAGCCTCTAGAAGCTGGAACAGGCAGACAGTGGATCCTCCTCCAGAGCTTCCAGAAAAGAACACAGCCCTGCTGACACTATAACTTTAGCAGCAGAGACCCATGCTGGCCTTGTGATCCACAGAACTGTGAACTAGTCTATTTGCATGGTTTTAAGCCGTTATATTTGAGGGAATTTGTTACAGCGGCAAATAGGAAAGTAATGCAGAAAGCCTTGCTTCCCAGATACAAGGGAAAGAACCCACCACAGGGAGAGTAGGTCACAGTGCTGTATGCTGGTGAGTTTGGGTACGCTGATAATGGCAAGTGACCCCTGAATCAAGCCACATGGAAAGCTCTGGCGACCTTGACAGGAACCATATCTGTGCTATGGAAGGACTGAAACTCCACCAGGACACCTATTCCAAGGGGGTCCCCAGTTCTAGGCGTTAGAGGAATTGGAATATGACTTAACCAGGGGACGAAGGTCTAGTAAGGCCTTCTGTGAACACCAGACTGTGTGTGTGAGCATGCACACACAGGGGCTAAGAGCCAAGGCCACAAGTGGTGATCTAGGACAGAGAGGGACACCCCCCGCAGGAGTGAAGCGCTTAAGATCACCAACTCCAATGCTATCTCGAGTATGAAGCTCTCTGTAATCTCCCAGTCTGATAAAATCTGTTCATTATTCCTGTAACAATCATTCTGAAACAGTGTTCCTAACACATTTCCTTTTAAGGATTGTCATAAGTGACTTTTTCTAGGGAAAAAAAACCACAATTTTAATAAGTTAGAACAGAAACACACTTATTACTATGACTGAGCCCTTCTTACTCTATATAGGCTTCCTGGGATAGGAGGAAGCAAAAAAGCAGATGTGGAGCCAGCTGACTGAAAATCAGACATAACTTGTAGCCTTTTATCAATGCCCAAAAGAGCTGTGCAATTTGAAGTACTTAATTTCCCAGATAAAAACGTGAGCATTTATCATAATTATCCAGAGGATCATGTATACAATCATCTACCTTCTGTGTCTTCACAGAAAAAATATTCTGAGGACCATTCTACAGTACACAGTATCTATAAGACCCCTCAGAGCTTCCTTGATCCTAGCTGGTCACAGGCTTGTCTCAGCTACCACTTCCTCTAACATCATCTCATTTACCCTGGCTCTTACTCATCTTTAGATCCAGTCCATTTACCCATGCTTGGTTCCCAACAAATATGTGCTGAACAAATGAATAAATGAAGGGAGCTTTTGGAGAAATCTTGTTTGGAATTTACAGTTGTTCATTCTATTTTTAAGAAGTGGGGGGCATCTGGGTGGCTCAGTGGTTGAGCTTCTGTTTTCAGCTCAGGGTGTGATCCTGGGTCCTAGGATTGAGTCCTGCCATGGGCTATCCGCAGGGAACCTGCTTCTCCTTCTGCTTATGTCTCTCCCTCTCTCTGTCTCTGTCTCTCATGTATAAAAAAAATAAAATCTTTAAAAATTAAAAAAAATTTTTTAAAAGTCCAACTCTACACAGTTTAAAATCAGAATATATCCAAAGCTTCAAGTGTAATTAAAAACAAGTTGACATAAAGGATCCTAGGAACAACAATAGCAGAACATATTTATTAATACTGATGGTATTTACCTAGTTCATCTTGACAGAAGCTGCTTGGGGGGTTGATATACTTCATGGTGCTCACATCTAACTTCCAGTTGTGTTTTGTGCATCTAACAGACCTGCATGGGGAAAAAATTGTACTTAGGTTTGTGAAATGGTAAAAATGAAATTAATCTTACCATGCTTAAGTGCATTATTTTGCAGTGAAACTAAATTAGGGGCTTGAACACCAACTATGTAAAAGGAAAACCATTAGGAGATAATACTTAATAGCCAAGGAAATATATAATCATCATCAGTAGGTTATTTTGAAAAGGCAGATAAAAAAATAAAAGTAAATAAAATAAAGAAGGAACGAATTTAAATTCCACATCACAAAATGACACGTGTCAGACGAAGATCAACAGAGCCGAGAGAATAAAGTGGCCTTTGGTTCACTAATTGAGCTCCAACTGGAGCCAACACAAGGGAGGAAAACAGTAATAAAGGCGTGTCTCTGACTTGACCTCTACCACAGTGTACTAAGCTTTGGTTCAGCTCAACTTTTCACTTTTCAAAGATAAAGGATTTTCTTAGAATCTAAAATTTCAGGGCATGGTCACCAGATAAAATAATGCCCAGTTAAATATGAATTTCAGATAAATAGCAAATATTTTAAAAATACATCTCGTGCAGTATTTGAGAGATACTGAAAATTTGCTGTTAATCTGTCATTCAAATGTAACCGAGCATTCTGCATTTTCCATTTGCTAACTCTGCTAAATCTATTCCAAAATGAGAATCAGACTGTGACAAAACAGGATGTATATTGACTTTTTTTTCGTCCATTTCTTACCAGAGCGTTGAAAGGGGTGTGGTAGTTGGGGATGGGGTAGAAACAGTTCTATTTTTCTCAGTGTTTCTAGTGAAGTTGTGTGTGTTTTTTTTCTTTAACAGTTAAAGAATTAAAAAACAACAGCCAAGTATGTCTCACACCGGAAACACTCAGATATTTTTAACTAAAAATGTCCGTTTTAACATGTAAGTGAACTAGACTGATTTTTTTCAAGCTTCATTCTATCTAGAATTTTAAAATATTTTTTTTCTAGAAATAAAGCAAAAAGCATCTGCCACACTTCGATTTATGGTGGATTATTCTATGACATCTCCTTTCTTATCAGTGAGTAGCTGACAACCCTCCAAAAATTGAGAGAGAACGTTACAGATGCAGCTCTTCCACATGCTGGGCCATTTGAGAAGCAACCTAGCAGGACCTGGAATGCTCAGAAGCGGCAGCCAAGCGGGAGAAAACAACAGCTTCACACGCAAGAGAGGGTGTAAAGAATTGTCGAGCTTAAGAAACAAGAGCCACAGCTTATAAGGGCTACAGATCTGGGTTGTATGTGAAGAATAAAAATGCCTGAGGTGGAGAGAGGAGAAGAGGTAGGTCAGCATTCTTGAACACCTCCTGGAAGTGAGTGATTTTGCTGGTGAATCACTGCACAGAGAACTGAGTAGAGCAGCCAAATTTGGAGAAGTGGCTGGGGGAGAGCCCTGCAGAAGTTTCTCTGGGGACTCGGTTCCAACAAGTAAATGCTTGGGGAGCTGGATCTAGGAACAGGGGGGAGGAGTTCAGGTGTAGGAGAGCTAAGAGGGCTCGGGGAGGAGGGGGTGGAGGCCCAAACACCATAAGACATTTGTCCAGGTCACTGAACTGGTAGGCCTGCAGCTGGCCTTCTAACTGGGGCGGGGGTGCGGTGGGGGTGGGGGCAGATTATGCTCTCCATCACAAAGCTGTGACATTCCTTAAATGACTGGCTAAGTGGGCACTGTGTGAAGGAGAGGAGGGAGGGGAAGAAGAGAAGAAAAGCAGAGTCTCCCAACTGCAACAGTCACAAGACTCCAACAGCTGTGAGTGCCAGAAAAAGGTCACCTGCGACAAAACCACACATGTCTGAGGTCCCCCTCACTGGATCCACTGAGAAAAGGGGAGGGAATCAAGATAGAGCTGTCAGCAAATTATTAAGAAGTGGTTCTTCTAGAGCACAGCTGTCAGCTAAAAGTATATTCCATGTAATACTTGGAACACATTTATACTAAAAATAGGCTCACTGTTCATCTGAAATGCAAATTTAGAGGGAATCCTTGTATTTTAATTTTCCCAACCTAGCAATGTTATCTGAGGAGCCAAGCAAGCTACAGATGCAACAGTGATTAAGACTTTAAAAAATCTAACAATATGGAGGTTGGGCCCTGAGACTGAATATTCTTTGAAGCAGAATGGTGTGCAGCCGTGAGAGCATCCTCACATCTAGTGTGGCTTTCTGTACACATAGCAGGCGCTTTGGAACTGCTGCCCAGCTCCATCTGGGTATGCTAGCCCTAAACTGTCCACACGTGACCTGACAAGACTGACAACACACAACACAGTGCAAGGAAAAAGCCCAAGATGGGCATGTTTGAAACCACACAGGTCAACTTAGCATGCACAAAACCACCCTGCTCTGTCACTGCCCTTATGCCGTGGAGGTATGAGTTTAATAGGCAGGTTTAATCAAGGGGCCGGGGCCTCAGCACTGGTTCTTCCAAGAAGTGATCAGAAGAGCTGCTGTTCAGGGCAGGAACTGTTGAGGGACTTTTACTTTTGTTTATTAATCACAATGAGGCTGGCCAGGGAAATTGTACCTGCTCTCCGGTAGGGTCTGGAAAAGTGCCCCAACCCAATACACACACTACAGGGGCAATGGGATGAGACCTAGGGGAGGCTTGAATGTCTGAATACAAAAGCAGGCCAATGCACATCCAAACACTCACTCACACACATAGACACACATGCCCTAAAGCTTCAGTGTCTATCAAGCTAGAGATAAATCTCAGAATTCTCACAATCGAAATGCACACTAAGAGGTGCTACACTTGTCCTTGGGGTAGTTTTGGAGGCTTGACCCAGGCTGGGGTGAAAATTAGAGGAGAATTAAGAAAAGATCATAACATTTTGTGATCAGAGAGATGTCCTAAGTGAGCACAAGTAAATATTACCAATTTACTAAGGGGAAGTGATTTGTTGAATGATTTGCTTAAAATTTCTCATGAGCACATTTCCTGCCCAAATCTAGCTGTAAGAGGGGTCTCCAGTGAGAAGGCAAAAGAAGCCGTCAGTACCTTCCATCTAAATCCTCGATGTCTTTTATGAACAGGCCTCCTTGATGCTTGCACATATTCTTGCATGCCCGCAGGTGATTCTTATTCTTGTAGAGGATGTAATCTTTGCCAGTGTTCTTATTTCGAAAAAAATTGATTCCTTCCTTCAGATTGGCAACTTCAATGGGTGACAGATGCAAGAGGATCTCTGTTGTTTGTTCGATGCTACAAAGAGGCAAACCATTGGAGTGGAAAATCAGTAATGTTAAGTGTTAAGAGATAATCACTTGGAACCGACAGCTCAAAACCTCTTCTTTACTACAATACTTTGAAGCCCCTCCCTCCAAGTATCCAGGCGTGGTGGCTATCTGATGTGCACTTTCTGCCCTCCTTTATGTGTAGGACCTACTTGCTGAATGTGGGTCTCTGCCTTCCCAGAGAATGAAGAAAGCCCCTGTTACTTGCCTGCCCATAGTCTGCTGCTGCCTCTCCCTGGGGGATGTGGAAAGGATGATAGTGGCTCTCTCAGCTTCTGTTGCTCATTTGCTCCCACAAAGTGTACAAGGGAGAGTGTGTACCCCAGCTCACTATCAATTCCGTTGAACCACTTCCTCCCTCTGCCACACCTCCTTCCAAAACAACTCTATTCACCTCTAAAACCCCCCTCTGCTCTCCCCCACCTCTGTACTCTAGCATTTGGACCTGATGCTTCTGCCAATGACAGAGTTCCTCCCCTTTTGCCGCTGAGGGTCACACTTTAGGTTCAAATATAACTCAGTCCCTTCCCCTCTGCCCTGCCTTTGCCTTGGTTCAAAGGCTTGCCTCTGAAGCTATCCCCAGGACAAGTTTAGCACCTCTTAATTTGCATTCCTATCTATAAAACATTAAAACCTCATGCCCAGCAGGGTCCCCTGTTTACTTACATGTAGATGCTTTTTAAAATAACCTCTATCTTCTCCATGTTTCTCTCCCCATCACTTAGCAGACTGTCTATCCCAGGGTATGTCTTTACTAACTAGCTATTTAATGAATTAACCCTCTCACTGTACTTAATCTGAATAATTTATACATAAAGAACATGCCAGCAGCAAAAGAAGCATTTGACTCTTTCATATTTGTTTCAGACCCCAATTTCTTTTTTTTTATTTTTTTATTTTATTTTTTTTTATTTATGATAGTCACACAGAGAGAGAGAGAGAGAGGCAGAGGCACAGGCCGAGGGAGAAGCAGGCTCCATGCACCGGGAGCCCGATGTGGGATTTGATCCCAGGTCTCTAGGATCACGCCCCGGGCTAAAGGCAGGCGCCAAACCGCTACGCCACCCAGGGATCCTCAGACCCCAATTTCTAAACAAACTCTATTTATGATGCTACTCTGAAGCATAACAGAATATAATTTTTGCCAAGAGAAGTTCTAAAATATCTTTTTGCATATGTCACATATATTTTTGCATGGTATGAAATCTGGGTGCATGCTGCTTAATCTTACACTCCATCCCAAACCAAAAGTGGTCAAGATTCCCTTCACGTATTAACTTAAAACTGATTTAGCTCAAGTACGTTTGTGGCATTTTCACTTTCATTTTAGACATTCTGCAAATTTCTTAAATGGGAAATAAAAGTAATTTTTAAAAACACACCAAGATAGAGAATAATAGGTAAGGTATTTCCAAGTTTAAACTGATAAAGTATAGCTATATAATTAAATATGATTCACTTTTTTAAAGAAGATTCTCATTGTCACTTCTGTCCCAAATTCTTGGTAATTATATTCACAACAGATCTCAATATTTCCAAAAATATTTGTTAAGTGATTTGATAGGAAAGAATCTACTCTAGGCCTTATGAATTTTTTTTAACTTTGTTCTTATGAGTACAAATACCTAACATCAAGCCACAGTAAACTCTGACACAATTCCTAGGATAATTAGTCTAAAAGTGTAAAAGGAAAGCTTCTTTAAATATTTTGTTTTACTTGATTGAATGAACCGCTTGGCCAGTTTTGTGTTAGATTCTAAGGCTTTCCATGCACCACGTAAAGCAGGTTGAACGAACTACATCTTTGTTTACTAGTTCTTTGAGAAATCACATTGGAATCTAAGGCAAAAGGAAAAAATGTGGGACACCTGGGTGGCTTAGTGGTTGAGCCTCTGCCTTTGGTTCAGGTGGTGATCCCAGGGTCCTGGGATGGAGTCCCTCATCAAGCTCCCCGCAGGGAGCCTGCTTCTCCCTCTGCCTATGTCTCTCTGTGTGTGTGTGTGTGTGTGTGTGTGTGTGTGTGTGTCTCATGAATAAATAAATAAAATCTTTAAAAAAAATCAATAGGCAATATGACCAGGACAACTACAATACTGAAGGGAAAGCAGCACTCACTCTTAAAGGGCTCACATACAGACTCACTTGACCTGGAAACCAGCATAAAAATACCAGATTTAGAAGTGCACAGACCACTGGTGAAGGAGACCCACTTAGTAAACTTGGAGTACACGCCAGAGAGGCAGGCGGTAGCTGGGCCCCTCCCTGGGGACTGAACACATTGGCAGCATCAGCTTTTGCTCTTATTCTGCCCCATGGGTACCAGTTAGGAATCCTCCCTCTGGACTCAACACAAGGAGGTGCACCCTGCTGGGGGCACCACACAACCCTGCACCTTGGCAAGGCTCATACCAATAGGACATTGATCCCAACCACCAGCACGCACACAGCAATCCTCCCTGGGCCTGTCATCCAGCTGGGCTGGAAAACAGCTCTGCCCACTGGCATACTTGCAGAGGTCCTGGCCAGGCTTGCATCCAGCCACAGGCACACTTAGGGAAGTCAGAACTCTATAACGAGAGAGCAGCCCACTCAGAGACACCACTGAAGCACCTGATTGTGGTGTCAAAGGAGATTGTGCTACTGGTCCCCACAGGACATCTCCTACATAAAGCCATTCTTTCAAGACTGGGAGGCATAACTGAACTAGTACCTAGAAATAAGCACAAAGAGTTGGGCAAAATAAGGAGACAGAGATTATGCTCCAAAGAAAGGAACAAGACAAAACCTCAGAGAAAGAACTAAAAATGGAGACAAGCAATCTATCTAATAAAGAATTTAAAGTAATGGTCAAAAAGATGCTTACCAAATTTGGGAGAAGAATAGTTGAACACAGTGAGAACTTCAAAATAAAAAAATAGACAATATAAGAAAGTACCAATCAGAGTTGGAACAAAAATGAAGAAAACACTAGAGGGAATAAATAGCAGATTAGATGATAGTAGTAGATTAGTTATCTGGAAAAATAGATCAGTTATCTGGAAGGCAGAGTATACAAAAAAAAAAGAAACTTTAAAAAATGAGGGCAGTTTAAAGGACCTTTGGGACAATATCAAGTGCACTAGCATTCACATTATAGGGATTCCAGAAGAAGAAAAGAGAGAAAAAGTTACAGAAAACTTATTTGAAAAATAATAGTTGGAAACTTCCCTAACCCAGGGAAGGAACAGACATCCAGGCCCAAGAAGCACCGAGTCTGAACAAGATAAGCGAAGAGATCCACATCAGGATATATAATGTCAAAGGTTAAAGATAAGGAATCACAAAGGTAACAAGAAAAAAGAAGATTAGTTATGTATCAGGAACTGCAGAAACTTTGCAGGCCAGAGGAGAGTAGCATATATATTTAAAGTACTGAAAAGAAAAAAAGCTTATAACCAAGAATACTTTAACCAGCAGTGTTATCATTGAGACTTGAAGGGAGATAGAGTTTCCCAGACAAGCAAAAACTAAAGGAGCTCATCACCATGAAGCTAGATTTACAGGAAATATTAAAGAAGCTCCTTTAAAGTGGAAAAGAAAAGGCCATAATTAGAAATAATCAAATGTATGAAAGAAAAAAAAATCTCACTAGTAAAGACAAACATATGGTAAAAGTAGTGGATCAACCACTAATAAAGCTAATAATATAAAGCTTTAAAGATAAAAGTAGTAAAATAAATTATATCTACAATAATTAAAGGATACACAAAATATAAAAATATAAAATATGATGTCAAAAATATAAAATGTAGAGAGAGTTAGTAAAAATGTAGTGCTTTCAGAATGAGTTGAAACTTAAGTGAATACAGGGGTACCTGGGTGGCTCAGTGGTTGAGCATTTGCCTTTGGCTCCGGTCGTGATCCTGGGTCCTGGGATTGAGTCCCACATCAGGCTCCCAGGAGGGAGCCTGCTTCTCTTTCTGCCTCTGTCTCTGCCTCTCTCTGTGTGTCTCTCATGAATAAATAGATAAAATCTTTAGCGTAAAAAAACCTTAAATGACTACAAGCTAAAAATACACTGCTACATACATAAGTTGCTGTATAGGAACCTCATAGTAACCACAAACCAAAAACCTAAGAATAGATACACAAAAAATTCAAAGAGAGGCATCCAAACCTAACCCCAGAAGTTATTTACTTATATCTGAGGACATGTAGTTTTTGGAGAGGTTTTTTGTTGTTGTTGTTATTGTTGTTGTTGTTATTAAGGAAAAGTTAAAAGTGAGTATTAGCCAAGGAGATACACAGATGGCAAATAATCATATTAAAAGATATTCAACATCATCTTTAGTTTGGAACTGAAAATTAAAACAAAGATGAGATACTACTACAGACCTATTAGAATGGCTAAGAACCAAAAGCCTGACAATATTAAATGATGGTGAGAATGTACAGCAACAAGAACTCTAATTCACTTCTGGTGACAAGAAAAAATTATACAGCCATTTTGGAACTCAGTTTTACGGTTTCTCACAAAGCTAAACACAGTCATACCATATGATCCAGCAATCACTCTCTAAGGTATTTACCAAACTGATTTGAAAACATGTCCAGGGGCACCTGGGTCACTCAGTGGTTGAACGCCTGCCTTTTGCTCAGAACATGATCCCGGGGTCCTGGGATCAAGTCCCACATCAGGCTCCCCACAGGGAGCCTGCTTCTCCCTAAGCCTATGTCTCTGCCTCTCTCTCTCTGTGTCTCTCATGAATAAATAAATAACATCTTTTTAAAAAGGAAACATGCCCATGCAAAAACCTGCATAGAAACGTTTATAGCAGGACATCTGGGTAGCTCAGCTGGTTTGGTGTCCAACTCTTGATTTCAGATCATGTCATGATCTCAGAGTTGTGAGATAAAGCCCTGCACCGGCTCTGCTTTCAGTTTGGAGAGTACTTGGAATTTTCTCTCCTTCTGCCTCTCCCCACATTTATACATGTATTCATTCTCTCTAAATAAATAAATAAACAAAAAAATTTTAAAGAAAGGTTTACAGCAGCTTTATTAATAATTGCCTAAATGTGGAAGGAACCATGATGTCCTTCAATAAGTGAATAGAATAAACTGTGGTGCATCCAGACAATGGAATAACATGCAGTGATAAAAAGAAATTAGCGAATAGCTTCAGAGTTCCAGTTTCCAGCCCAGCATCTAAGCAGCTTGGAAACCGTTGCTCTTCTCCTAGTAAGAAGAAAAAAGCTGAATAAAATGAAAATCAACAAGTCTTCTTATAGTCATCAGAGAATTGAGATCATGAGGCAAATGACCACACCCACAACTGGAGAGATAAGAAAATGGCAAATTACTGGAGTAGAAATCCACAAGTAGAAACCTCCCTAGGAACAATACTGGGTTCTTCTTACCCATTACATCAATCCAGCTTTCAACAAAGCAGTACAAGGCCTACTAAAAGGCAAAAACAGAGGTTAAAGAGAGAGAGAGAGTAAATGTCAAAATGAGATTCAGATATGGCAAGAATGTGGTAGTTACCAGACTAGGAATTGAAAAAACAAAAAACAAAAAACAAAACAAAACAAAAAAACTACTAAAATGCTCAGGGCTCAAAAAAAATATATATGCTAAGGGCTCTAACAGAAAAAGTAGACAACATGCAAGAATAGATGAGAAATGTAAATAGAGAGATAGAAGAAATTGTAAGAGATAATCCAAAAGAAATGCTAGAGACTAAAAACACTGTAACAGAAGTGAAGAATGCCTTTGATGAGCACACTAGTAGCCTGGACATGGCTAAGGAAAGAATCTCTGAGCTTGAAGCTTTGCCAGTAGAAACTTCTAAAACTGAAAAGTAAAGAAAAAAGACTGGAAAAAATGAAATGGAATATCCAAGACTTGTGGGAAAACTACAAAAGGTATAACATACATATAATCAGAATACCAGGATGAGAATAAAGAGAGAAAGGAACAAAAAAAATATTTGAAATAAAAATGAGAATTTCTCCCAAATTCATGTTAGACATCAAACTATAGATCCAGGAAGTTCAGAGAACACCAAGCAGGATAAATGCCAAAAAATAACTACACCTAGGCATATGACATTTAAACTGTAGAATATCAAAGATAAAGAAAAAGTCTTGAAAGATGGAGGGAAAAAACCCTTATCTATAGAGGAGCAAAGATGAGAATTACATACTAATTCTTGGAAATTGTGCAAACAAGAAAATAGTAGTGTGAAATATTTAAAGTGTTGAAAGAAAAAGGCCCCCCAATCAGTATTATCCTGCAAAATTATTCTTCAAAAGTGAAGGAAAAATAAAAAAGGAGTAAGTCAAAGTCAAATAAAATCTTTTTCTTAGTTGATATAACAGATAATATTTTGTTCAAAATAATAATAGAAACAATGTATTCAGCCATTTTAGCTTATATATAACTGAAATTAATGACAAGGATACAAGGGAAGGGAGGAAGTAGAAATACTTTGTTATTGCAAGATATCTTTACTACTTGTGAAGTGTTATAGTGTTATTTGAAAGTGGACTTGGATGATCTGTAAACAAATATTGCAGCTCTAGGGAAACCATTAAAGAAGTTTTTAGAATACTATAATTGACATGCTAAGAAAGGAGAGAAAATGGAATCGTATAGAAAGCTCAATTAAGACCACAAAAAGGAAAAAAAGTGGAAGAAAAAGATAGAAACAAATAACAAAAGCAAAGAATAGAAAAGAGGAACAAATATGGTAGTTACTAATTCAACTATATCAATAAATACTTTAAGCATCAAAGGTCTAAATATACCAATGAAAAGGGGACCCACCTATAGACTGTTTACAAGAAACACACTTTTTAAAAAAATTTCAGTATAGTTAACACACAATGTTACATTTGTTTCAAGTATACAACATAGTGATTCAACAAGTTTATATGTTATATATGCTCACCATAAGTATAGCTACCATCTGTCACCATAAAAAGCTATTACAATACCACTCCCTATATTCCCTATGCTGTACCTTTTATTCCTGGGACTTCCTCATTCCATAACTGGAAGCTTGTTTGATAAAGATGTATAAAGATGCATATACATTAAAAGTAAAGTAATGGAGAAAGATATATCATGCTAACTCTAATAAAAAGAAAGTAGGAGTAGCTATGTTAATTTATAATATAGCAGACTTTAGGGCAGGTAAAGTTATAAGGAACAAAGAAGGGTATGACATAATAAAGGGTCAATATTGAAAGAAGACATAATAATCCTTAATATGTATGTACCTAGCAACAGAGAACCAAAATACAAGAAGCAAAAACTGATAGAATGGCAAAGGAGAAATATCTAAGTTTACTTTTACAGTTGGAGACTTCAAAATCCCTCTCTCAGAAATGGACAGATCTAGCCAGCACAAAATCAATAAGGATATAGCTGAACTCAACAGCACCATCAACCACCTAGATATAACTGACATCTATAGCCTGCTTCATCCAATAACAGCAGAGTACACACTCTTTTCAAGTTTTCATGGAACATTCACTAATATAGACCACATTTGGGGCCATATAACAGACCTTTAATAAATCCAAAGGAATAGAATTCATACAATTTATTCTCTAAGAGCACAAGAGAATTAAACCAGAAGTCAGTAACAAAAAGATAGCTGGAAAATCACCAAACGCTCAATGATAAAACAACAACGCTCAAAACAATGCATGTGTCAAAGAAGAAATCTCAAAAAAAAATTCTCATATTTTAAACTAAATGAAAATGAAAATACAAGTTATCAAAACTTGTGAAATGCAGTGAAGGTGTTTATGGAGAAATTTATGGTGTTGAATGCATATATGAGAAAAGAAATAACCAAAATTAATAATATAAGTTTCCAACTCAGGAAACTAGAAAAAGAAGTGCAAATTAAATCCTAAGTAAGCAGACAAAAGAAATTATAAAAATTAGAGCAGAAATCAATGAAATTGGAAAAAAGAGAATCTTTTTAAAAAATTACCAAAACCAAACACTGGTTCTTTGAATGGATCAATCAAATTGGTAAGTTTCTAGTCAAATTAACTAAGAAAAGAGACAAAACACAAATTACTTATATCAGAAATTGCAAAAGGAACAACACTACAGATCCCATGGACAATAAAATGAAAATAAATGAATACTAAGAACAATTCTATGCTCACAAATTTGATAAGCTAGGTGAAACAGACTAATGCCTTGAAAAACAATCTGCCAAAACTCACACAAGAAACAATTTCAATAGGTAGATGTCCCTAAACAGATTGAGTCAATAACAAATAACCTTCCAAAACAAAAAAGCATCAGGATCAGATGAGTTTACTGGTGAAATCTACCAAAAACATATAAGGAAAGAATTATACCAATTCTGTACAATTTCACTCAGAATGTAAAGGCAGAGAGAATACTTCTTAATTCATTCTATGAGCCTATCATTAATTATACTAATATCAAAACTAGACAAAGACATCCAAGAAAACTATGGAGCAGTATCTCCAATGAACACAGATGCAAATACCCTTAGTAAAATAATAGCAAATTGAATTCAACAATATGTAAAAAGAGTTATACATCACAAACAGGTAGGATTTATTCCAGGTAATGCAAAGCTGGTTCAACATTCAAAAATCCATCATGTCAACCACCTAAAGAAGAAAAATCACGTGATCATATCAATACATATAGATAAAAAGCCTTTGGGGCACCTTGGTGGCTCAGTTGGTTAAGCATCCCACTCTTGATTTCCACTTACGTCTTGATCTCAGGGTCCTGGGATTGAGACCCACATCGGGCTCCACACTCAGTGTGGAGTCTGCTCGAGATGATCTCTCTCTCTCTCTCTCTCTCTCTCTGCCCTTCCCCTGCTTCTGCTCGCTCACATTCTCTCTAAATTCATCCATTCATTCATTCATTCTTAAAAAAAAAAGAAAGAAAAAGCATTTGACAAAATCTGATACCCTTCATGATAAAAACTCAACAAGCTAGGAGTAGAGGGAAACTTCTTCAACTTGATAAACAACATCGTCAGAAAAAAAGCAAAGCTCACACCAAACTTAATGGTGAGAAACTAGAAGCTTTACTACTAAGATCAGAAACAAAGCAAAAATGTTCCTTTTTACTACTTCTTTTCAACATTGTGCTGGAAGTCCTGGTGAAGACAATAAGACAAGGAAAGGAAATAAAAATATATAGATTGTGAAAGGAGAAATAAAACCACTTTTGTTTGTAGATGACATGATTGTCTATGGAGAAAATCTGAGAATCAACAATGAGAAGAAAACTCTTTTTTTTTTAAAGATTTTATTTATTTATTCATGATAGTTACACAGAGAGAGACAGAGAGGCAGAGACACAGGCAGAGGGAGAAGCAGGCTCCATGCAGGAAGCCCGACGTGGGATTCGATCCCGGGTCTCCAGGATCGCGCCCCGGGCCAAAGGCAGGCGCCAAACCGCTGTGCCACCCAGGGATCCCGAGAAGAAAAATCTTAAAACTAAAGCAATTTCAGCAAGATTACAAGATCCAAGGTTAATATACAAAAATCAATAACTTCCCTATATATCAACAATAAACAAGGAGAGTTTGAAATAAAAAACACAATACTGTTTACATTAAAACCTAAAAAAATTGAAATACTCAGGTATAAATCTAACAAAATATACATCAGCTCTATATAAAAACACTATAAAGCTCTGATAAAAAAACAGAGAACTAAATAAATGAAAGATTTCCTGTTCACAGATGGGAAGATAATATTGTCAAGATGTCAATTCTTCCCAGCTTGATCTAGAGAATCAAAACACTTTCAGTTATTTTGTGGATATCAACAAACTGATTCTAAAATTTACATGAAGAAGTAAAAGACTCAGAATAACCAATAAAATGTTCAAGGAGAAGAATGAAGTCAGAAGTTTGAAACTACCAGACTTCAACACTTACTCTAAAGCTACAAATCTATAAATCAAGACAGAGTTGCAAAAGAATAGACAAACAGGTCAATGGAATCAGAGTAGACAGCCAAAAAATAGACCTTCGCAAATATAGCCAACTGATCTTTGACAAAGGAGCAAAGGCCATGCAATGAAGTAAAGAATCTATTCCACAAATGGTGCTGGTACAAATGGACATCCACATCCAAAAGAATAAACCTAAACCATATATATATACTTTTGCAAAAATCAATTCGAAATGGCTCAGATATGTAAATGCAAAATGCAAAACTATAAAATTCCTAGGAGCTTACATAGAAAATCTAGATGACCTTGAGTCATGACTTTTTAGATATAGCACTTAAGACTTCATCCATGAAAGAATTATTGATAAGCTGCACTTCATTAAAAGCAAAAACTTCTATTCTGTGAAAGACGCCATCAAGAGAATGGGAACACAAGCTATAGACTGGGAGAAAATATTTGCAAAAAATATATCCAATAGAAGACTATCATCTAAAATATATAAAGAATTCTTAAAGCTCAACAATAAGAAAACATGCAATTGGCTCAAAAAATGGGCCAAAGATCTAACGAAACACCTCACAAAAAACATATCGGAGGCAAATAATCATATGAAAAGACACTCAACATCAAATGTCATTAGGGAAATGCAAGTTAAAATAACAATGAGATACCATTACATACCTATTAGAATGACCCAAACCCAGAACACTGAAAATATCAAATGTTGGCGAGGATGTGGAGCAACAAGAATATTAATTCATTTCTGGTTGGAATACAAAATGGTACAGCACTTTGGAAAACAGTCTGGTGGTTTCTTACAAAACTAAACGCATTCAGCATGTCTGGATGGCTCAGTTGGTTTAACCATCCCACTCTTGGTTTTAGCTCAGGTCATGATCTTAGTCAGGGTTGTGAGATTGAGACCCACGTTGGGCTTCACGCTCAGCATGGAGTCTGCTTGAGATTCTCTCTCTCCCTCTCCCTTTGCCCCCTACCCCTCGCTCATTTTTGCACTCTCTTTCTAAAATAAATAAATAAATAAAATTTGAAAACAAAACAAAAACAACTAAACATACTCTTACAATCCAGTAAATCATACTCCTTGGCATTTACCCAAATGAGTTGGAAACTTATGTCCACACGAAATCCTGCACAGGGATGTTTATAAAGCTTTATTCACTGCTGTCAAAATATGGAAGAAACCAAGATGTGCTTCATCAGGTGATTAGGCAAATAAACTGTGGTCCAGCCAGGAAATGGAATATTACTCAGTGCTAGAAATAAATGTGCTATCAAGCCACAGAAGGACATAGGGAAAACTTAAAATGCATATTCCTAAATGAAAAAAAGACAATATGAAATGCCTATATGTGGTATAATTCCAACTATATGACATTCTAGGAAAAGGTAAAACGAAAGAGACTATGGTTCCCAGGGTTTAGGGGTGAGGGACAAATGAATACACAGAGCACAGAAGTGAATGAAACTATTCTGTATGATATAATGGTAGACACATGTCATTATATATTTATCCAAACCCACAGAATTTACACAAACTGACACAACACCACCCAAGAGGAACACTAATGTAAACTATAGATTTGGGGCGATAATGATGTGTCAATGTAGGTTCATCAACTGTAACAAAAGTGCCCCTCTGGTGCAGGGAGGCTGTGTATGTGTGAGGCGAGGATATGTATGGAAACTGTGTACTTTCTGCACAACTTTGCCATGAATCTAAAACCTCTCTAAAATATAAAGTCCACGTGAAGAAAAAAGAGCTATCAATCCAAAAAAAGACATGGCTGAACCTTAAATGCATATTACTAAGTGAGTAATCCAGTCTGATTAGTCTACATACTATGTGATTCTAAGTACATGGCATTCTGGAAAAGACAAAACTATAGAGATAGTAAAAAGATCAGTGATTCCCAGAGGTTCAGGGAGTGAGGTGAGGATCAAATAGATGAAGCACAGCAGAGTTTTAGGGTGGTGAAATCATTCTATATGATACTGTAACAGTGGAATGACATTACACATTTGTCAAAACCCACACAACTCTATAGAACAGAGTGACCCTCAATGCAGGCAAATTTTAAAAAAATCATCTAGAAGGTGGAGGGATCCTAGGAAAGAACGCAGACTGACAGGAGAATTTGTTAGAAATGTAACAATCTAACTCAAGTGGGAGAGGGGGAAAGGTACTGGCCAAATACTTTTGGAAATGAACAGTCTGTAAGCCTAAAGGCAAAAGGAGCAGCACAAAACTGTTACACTCTAGTTGATGATATTGTTTTGCATAGGGGAGAGGGCTAACAGTTGTGATGCTTAGGGCAGCCCGGGTGGCTCAGCGGTTAGCGCTGCCTTCAGCCCAAGGCGTGATCCTGGAGACCTGGGATGGAGTCCCACATCCGGCTCCCTGCATGGAGCCTGCTTGCTTCTCTCTCAGCCCGTGTCTCTGCCCCCCCCCCCCCGTCTCTCATGAATAAATACATAAAATCTAAAAAAAAAAAACCAATTGTGATGCTTCTCTCTATATATAGTGCAATTGCACAATTAAATAAGTGAGTGCCAAGAGAGAGGGCTGGGTTTATCCCTGTTAGAGTAGGAATCTACAGATAAGCACAAAGAAGAAGCTAGAATGATTGGGTGGTAATGGATAGAATTGGAGACATCAGTATGAACTCATGTTCAGCTTACTGTAGATACTAATGGATACACATAGAAAAATCTGGATGATATGTGTGTATACACTAATTAGTATACACATATTTATGTCCTGGCTCAGTCAGCTAAGAGGGCCAAGAAGCAACAGTATCCCAGGGCAACAAGTACACTTGGCAGCCAGATCTTGGTGTCTAATATTATTCTCCAATAAAGAAAACCAGGGCTCCTTAGAGAGAAATGGTTGCTTCTCAGACTAGGAAAGGAAATACATAAGATGAACCTAGCACATCTTGTAGGGCCAGAGAATAAGAAAGTGCAAACACGTGTATACACCCAAAACTATAAAACCAAAACCAAAACCCACAAACAGTTATATGGATGTGGGCTACACATAGTAATTTTTCAAAGAGTACTTCATGGGAAAGAGAGAGTAACTTAAGAGTAGAGAAATGTGACAAACACTACCTCATTCAGATGCTCAAGGTCAATATCAACAGTGATAAATTATGTGACTATGTAGCCTTGATGTGATGTAATGAAATGGCATTTTACCTTTAATATTCTTCCCCAAAACCCATAACCTTAGCCTAATGTTGAGAAAAAAACATCAGACAAATTCCAATAAAGAAATGTCCTATAAAATATTTGATTAGTATTTTTTGAAATTACCAAGATCATCAAAAATAAGGAAAGCCTTAGAAACTGTGCTAGTCAAGAGGTGCCCAAGAAGACATGATGATTAAATGTAATGTGGTATCTTAGATGTGAGCCTGGGACAAAGAAAGGCCTTAGGTAAAACTAAGGAGATACAAATAAACTAGGAACTTTAGTTATCAATAATGTATCAACACTGGTTCATTAATTATAACAAACACATCATGCTAGTGTAAATGTTAGTATTAGAAACTGTGTGTAGAAAAAAAAAGAAACTGTGTGTACTATATATGAAAACTATTTACTAGCCTCTCAATTTTTCTGTAAATATAAAACTTTTCCAAACAATAAAGTATATTAAAAAATAAAAATTAAGTTACTTTGTTTTAAAATTTGTAATAGTTATTTAATAAAACCAAAAAAACATAAAATTCAATGTTTAAAAATATGGTCTGATAAATGAGGCAAAGAATAAAGTACTTCAAAATAGAAGAGTGACCTAGAAGAAAACATAGGCAGTAATCTCTTTGATACTGGCCTTCGCAACATTTTTCCAGATATGTCTTCTCAGGCAAGAGAACAAAGGCAAAAATAAGCTATTGGGACTGCAAAACAAGCTTTTGTACAGCAAAGGAAGCCACTAACCAAATCAAAATGAAACCTATTGAATAGGGGAACATATCTGTAAATGATATATCCAAAATATGTAAAGAACTTATACATATAAGTATATATGTTAAGTATATAACCTATATACTTATAAGTATATAAGTTAAAGAACTATACAACTCAACACCCAAAGAAACCCCAGTTTAATTTGAAAATGGGCAGAGAACCTGAAGAGAAATTTTTCCGAAGAAGATGTACACAGATGGCCAACAGACACATGAAAAGATGCTCAACATCACCCATCATCAGGGAAATGCAAATAAAAAACACAGTGAGCTACCCCCTTACACCTGTCAGAATGGTTACTATCAAAAAGGCAAGAAATAACAAGTGTTGGGGAGGATATGAAAAAAAGGAACACTCATGCACTGTTGGTGGAAATGTAAATTGGTGCAGCCACTGTGGAAAATAGGAAATTAAAAATAGCAGTACCATCCAATCCAGAAATTCTACTAATGGGTATTTATCCAAAGAAAATGAAAACACTACTTTTCAAAATATATGCACCCTTGTGATTATTACAGCATTATTTACAATAGGGACAATATGGAAGTAACCAAAGTGTCCACTGATAGATAAATAGATAAACACACACACACACACACACACACATACACAGTGGAATATTACTTAGCCATAAAAAAGAATAAGATCTTGTCATTTGTGACAGCATGATAGTCCTAGAGGGAATTATGCTAAGTAAAATAAGTCAAAGAAAGACAAACACCATATGATTTCACTTGGTATCTTAAAAACACAACAAACAAATAAAAGCAAAAACAAACCCATAAATATAGAGAACAAACTGATGGTTGCCAGAGGAAAGAGGTTGGGAAGGCAACGGGCAAAATGGGTGAGACGGAAGGAGAGAGACACGCTTCCAATCATGGATGAGTTAAGTCACAGTAATAACGGGTACAGCATCAGGAATATAGGCAATGGCATTGCAGTAGTCACGGATGGAAGCCAAATGTGTCGTGAGCATAGCATAAACACAGAGATGATGAATCACTATGTTGTATGCCTGAAACTAGTGTTAACATTGTGTGTCAGGGTGCCTGGGTGGCTCAGTGGTTGAGTATCTGCCTTCCGCTCAGATCGTGATCCCCAGGTTCTGGGATCAAGTTCTGCATCCAGCTCCCTGCAGGAAGCCTGCTTCTCCTTCTGCCTATGTCTCTGTCTCTCTCTCTGTATCTATCATGAATAAATAAATAAAATCTTTTTAAAAAAGCACTGTGTGTCAACTATACTTTAATTCAAACAATTTTGTAAAGGATAATCCTTCTCCCCTGGCTTATTGGGAGGATTACATGAAACAGCAGAAGAGCACTTAGTGCTGCATGATGCCATTTATATGAATTACCAAGAATAGTTAAATTCAGAGACAGAAAGAGGAATGGTGGCTTCCAGGGCTGGGGGGGAGAGAGAATAGAGAGTTATTGATTAGTGGTATAGTTTCAGTTTTGCAGGATGAAAAAGTTTTGGAGATGGATGGTATTGATGGGTGCACAACAATGTGAACGTATTTGTTGATGCCACTGCACTATACACTTAAAAATAGTTATGATGGTGTATTTCATGTTATATGTATTTCACCACAATCTTTAAAAGAAGCACTTAGAGCATTGCTAGGCAACTTTTGTTAATCTAAATAAAAAAAAAGAGAGAGAGAGAGAGAGAGAAGAGTGAGCTACTTACAGGGATTCTAGGAAAACAGAAACAAGACATACATAGAAAGTGGGGAGAGGGAGAAGGAAAGTAGAAATTGTGAGACGGAGTTCCGAGATGAATGTTGTAAGGAAGCAAACCACACTTTCTGGTCACAATAAGCCATATTTTTCTTCCTTCCTGCTGTTAAAGCCTGATGCTTTGGGAACAGAATAAAATACTCATGTAATCAGCTAAACATATAAAATGTACCATTTTTATTATGACAATTGTATAAGACATCTTTTTGTTTTCAAAGTGTTGTGCTGAATGTTATGAAATTGCCAAGAGTTGACAGTTTCTGTAAAAATGGGAGTCTCTCTGGGAAACGAACTAGGGGTGATGGAAGGGGAGGAGGGCGGGAGGTGGGGGTGAATGGGTGCTGGGCACTGAGGGGGGCATTTGACGGGATGAGCACTGGGTGTTATTCTGTATGTTGGTAAATTGAACACCAATAAAAATAAATTTATTATTTAAAAAAATGGGAGTCTCAGTTCAATCTATTATACAGAGCCAGTGTTCCTATTATCATTTTATGAACTTAAAAAAAAACAAGTTCCTTCATTTGTCTATTAGAGTGTACCTACCCTACATTCACACAGAACTTTATGGTTTTCCAAGCCTTATTTTATCAGAATCTCACCAATCATCAACATAAACCCATGAGGAGAGTATTTTTACAAAAGTAACAGCCTTTTTACAAGAATGTAAAGATAAAACAATAAATGACAATAACAGACAAAATAGTAATAACATCAAAGATTTGAACCATGCAAATAACAAACTACACTATATATGCATAACTATCTATAAAGTCATCTGCCCAACACCCACAGAATGCACATTCTTTTTAAGAACACATAAAATATTTATAAAATTTGACCATGTATACTTGGCCATAAAGCAAATTTTACCAAGTTTCAAGGTACTGAAATCATAAAGAACATATTATCTGACTCCAATGTAATTAAGTTAGAAATCAAAAAAGAATGTATACAATCTATAGGTTTGGGTCAAGAATAAATTACAATGGAAACTAATATTTCACATTGAATGTTATGAGAACTCACATATCAAAATGTGTAGTATGAAGGTAAGCAGTGCTTAGAGAGAAATATTTAGCCTTAGATATGAATATTTTAAAAATGCTAAAAATAATGAGCTAAGCATCCAACTCAAGAACATTAAAGAGCAATAAAATAATCCAAAGAAAGTAGAAAGAATACAAGAACAAATATTAATAAAATAGAAACTCTAGGGATCCCTGGGTGGCGCAGCGGTTTGGCGCCTGCCTTTGGCCCAGGGCGCGATTCTGGAGACCCAGGATCGAATCCCACATCGGGCTCCCAGTGCATGGAGCCTGCTTCTCCCTCTGCCTATGTCTCTGCCCCTCTCTCTCTCTCTCTGTGACTATCATAAATAAATACAAAAAAATAAAAAAAATACTTAAAAAAATAGAAACTCTACATGTATTATTTTTTATAATAAATTTATTTTTATTGGTGTTCACTTTGCCAACATACAGAATAACACCCAGTGCTCATCCCCTCAAGTGCCCCCTTCAGTGCCCGTCACCCATTCACCCCCACCCCCCGCCCTCCTCCCCTTCCACCACCCCTAGTTCGTTTCCCAGAGTTAGGAGTCTTTATGTTCTGTCTCCCTTTCTGATATTTCCCACACATTTCTTCTCCCTTCCCTTATATTCCCTTTCACTATTATTTATATTCCCCTAATGAATGAGAACATACACTGTTTGTCCTTCCCGGATTGACTTATCACTCAGCATAATACCCTCCAGTTCCATCCACGTCGAAGCAAATGGTGGGTATTTGTCGTTTCTAATGGCTGAGTAATATTCCATTGTATACATAAAGCACATTTTCTTTATCCATTCATCTTTCGATGGACACCGAGGCTCCTTCCACAGTTTGGCTATTGTGGACATTGCTGCTAGAAACATCGGGGTGCAGGTGTCCCGGCGTTTCATTGCATCTGTATCTTTGGGGTAAATCCCCAACAGTGCAATTGCTGGGTCGTAGGGCAGGTCTATTTTTAACTCTTTGAGGAACCTCCACACAGTTTTCCATAGTGGCTGCACCATTTCACATTCCCACCAACAGTGTAAGAGGGTTCCCTTTTCTCCGCATCCTCTCCAACATTGGTGGTTTCCTGCCTTGTTAATGTTCCCCATTCTCACTGGTGTGAGGTGGTATCTCATTGTGGTTTTGATTTGTATTTCCCTGATGGCAAGTGATTAGTCTTTGATAAGAGTAATAAAATTGAGAAATTTCTAATGTAATTGTTAAGAAAACTAAGGGAAAAATACAAATGTCAATATTAGGAATGAAAATTATACAGACATTAGAAATATAGTAAGGTAATCTCCACACCCAACATGGGGCTTGAGCTCACAACTCCAAAATCAAGAATTGTATATTTTATTGAATCAGCCAGTCAGGCACCTCAAGGCTACTTTAATCTTTGAGACAGTATGAGAAAAAAATTTTACAAGCCAATTTTACTCATGAACATGGATGCATAGTTCTAATAAAAATATGCACAAACCCAGATCAGCAATATCCAAAAAAGATAAAGCATTGTAACCAACTAGGCTTCATTCCAGAAATGCAGGATTAATTTCATATTTAAAAAATTAAGAGACCTGCCCACAAAACAGAGCCAATGAGAAAAAAAATCATATAATCATCTCAATAGACACAACAGTTTAAGAAAATTTTATCCATTCATGACAAAAACTCATGGTAAAATAGGGAAATTCCTTATTTGAGAAAAAACATCTGTAAACCAAACCAACCAAAACAAACCAAAACAAAACCTACAGCAAATATTCACAATGATGAAACACTGAATACTTTCCTTTGATACTGTAAATAAGACAAGGATGCCTCCAATTACCACTTTTATTCAACATTGTACTAGACCATCCCAGGACATTGAGGCAAGAAAAAGAGACAAAAGGGGCGCCTGGGTGGCTCAGTCAGTTAAGTGTCTGCCTTCTGCTCAGGTCATGATCCGGAAGTCGTGGGATCAAGCCAAGCCCCGCATTGCATCGGGCTCCCTGCTCAGTGGTAAGTCTCCCTCTCTCTCCCTCTATTCCTCCCTCTTCCTCATGCTCTCTCTCTCTCTCTCAAATAAATAAATTAAAAAAATCTTTTTTAAAAAAGGAAAAAAGATAAAAATATAGTAGTCGGAAAAAAAGAAAAAGTTTTCATGATTTAAAGATAGATTGCATACATAAAACATTCAAAAGAACACCCAGATAAATTATAAGAATCTATGAGAATTAAGCAGAGTCTCTGGATATATAATCATTTTAAAAGTCAATTTAGGGGATCCCTGGGTGGCTCAGCGGTTTGGCGCCTGCCTTTGGCCCAGGGTGCAATCCTGGAGACCCGGGATCGAGTCCCGCATCCGGCTCCCGGCGTGGAGCCTGCTTCTCCCTCCTCCTGTGTCTCTGCCTCTTCCTCTCTCTCTCTCTGCCTATCATAAATAAATAAATAAATAAATAAATAAATAAATAAATAAAGTCAGTTTAGGGCAGCCCTGGTGGCTTAGCGGTTTAGCACCGCCTTCAGCCTAGGGCGTGATTCTGGAGACCTCGGATCGAGTCCCACGTCAGGCTCCCTGCATGGAGCCTGCTTCTCTCTTTGTCTCTCTCTCTCCCCACCCCCGGAATAAATAAATAAAATATTTTTTAAAATAAAATAAAAGTCAATTTATTCTCAGAGCAGCAAGGAAAAAAAGAAAAAAATTTAAAGATAAAACTTACAATTGCATAAAACAAAGTATCTAGGAATAAATCTAACAAAAGATGTGATGAAATCTATGGAGAAAATTATAAAATTCTATTGAGAGACATTAAGTAGATCTGTAAGTGGAGAGTTTTATTTTGTTCACTGATTGGAAGCTCAATTATCATAAAGATGTCAATTCACTCCAAATTAATTCATAGACATAATATAATCCAAACCAAATTCCCAGAAAGTTTTTTCATCATAAAAACTTTTATTTTTATTTACATCATAAAAACTTATTCTAAAATTTATTTGGAAATACAAAAGACCAAAGAAGAGATAAATCATTCTTGAAGAAGAATAAGATAAGGGAAGACTTGTCCTACCAAATATCTTGATTTATTGCAAAGTTATAATTATTAAGATAGTGTGATATCACTATCTCAAGGATAAATAAAATACATCAGTGAAAGAGGGCTGGAAACAAGCACACATACACAGTAACACTTGAAAAGTGACACTGTAAATCAGTAGGGGAAGGATAAACATTTCCATATGTGTTGCTGGGATAACCTGGAGTCCATATTGAAAAAATTAATTGGCCTCCTGCCTAGAACATCGACAAAAATCAGTTCCAGGCAGATTAAAGATCTATATTTAAAAGGCTAACAATGTAAGTAAATACCTTTTTTATGTTCTGAGTTAATTTTTTAATTGATAATGAACCCAGTAACCCTAACCTAGCTGAGCAGTGCAACATATTTATATTGTACATATTTATAGTGCATATAAATATATTGCACTCTAAATACATTTACAATATAAATAACAGTAAAATTGTGGATAGTAGTATTCAGGTCAGTAAAATTTGTGGGAAACAAAACTTGCCAATGGATTGTCGCCTTGAGTCTTACTTTGTTTTTGTTTAGATTAACAACTTTATTCCATATTGTTCAAGAGGAAACAAAGCTTAGCAGAAGCTTGAGAGGTGCCAGGGAAGCTATAGGTTCGTGAACTTAGAAGCCAAGCACAGTGGTGGCAGGGCCCAGTGGCTACAAAGACATGGATTAGCTCCATCCACATTGTTGAGTTAAATGAAATAAATTAGTCAGAGAAATACCAATACCATAAGATTTCACTCATGTGTGGAATTTAAGAAACAAAACAAATAGGCATAGAGTAAAAAAGGGAGAGAGACAAACCCAGAAACAGTACAGAGAACACACTGATGGTCACCAGAGGGGAGGTGGGAAGAGGGGGATAGGGGAAACAGGTGATGGGGATGAAGGAGTGCACTTCTGTTGAGTACTGGTGTTGAATGGAAATGTTGAGTCCCTAAACTATACACCTGAAACTAATATTACACTGTATGGTAACTAACTGGAAATTAAAAACTTAAAAAATTTTACACTACTCATGGGTAAGGGCAAAAACCTCAAGAACTGTATCTGTGACAAGTTATAGAATAGGTTATTTTAGTTTCTGTTCTGTGGAAACAGTAAAATATTCCAACAAAAGCTTTTAATGTAGATTTTTTCTATTTTCTTTTAGAGATTCATTCATTCATTCATTCATTTATTCATTCGAGACACAGAGAGTCAGAGACACAGGCAGAGGGAGAAGCAGGCTCCCCGCAGAGGACCTGATATGGGACTTGACCCCAGAATCTAGGATCACATCCTGAGCCAAAGGTAGACACTCAACCAATGAGACACCAAGGCATCCCAGATTTTTTTCTTTTGACACATGTTGTTGCTTGCTAAGTGTAACAGTCCAATCATTGCATAAATGTGACTTTAAAAAAAAGGAAGGGTACCTGGCTGGCTCAGTCAGTACAGCATGTGACTCTTGATCTTGAGGTTGTGAGCTCAAGCCCTATGTTGGGTGTAGAGATTACTTAAAAATAAAATCTTAGGGAAAAAAGGCAAATAATAAAGTTTTTGAAAGATAATATAGGAAAATATCTTTGTAATCTTGGCGTAGGGTGGACTTTTTTCCCAACAAAACACCAAAAATCACCACCCAAAAAGAACATTATTGTTATGTCAGACTACCTGAAAAGAATAACATGCTCATCCAAAGGCACTGATAAGAGAATGAAAAGACAAATTCCCAAATGGTATATACGCAATACCCATATAACAAAAGCCTTCTATGCAGAATATATAAGAACTTCTACAAATCAATAATAAGACTACAAATACAAGATAAATGGACAAGCACTTCACAAGAGAATATTCAAACATAAAAAGAGGGCTCAACCTAGTAATTGCGGAAATGAAAATTAAAACCACACTAACATACCACTACACTCACCAGAAGACTAAAATTAAAACAACTGAAAATACCAAGTGTTTACAGGGAGTAATGGAAACTCTCATATATCACTAATGGTTCAATCACAATGGAAAATAGTGTGGCATTCTCTAATAAAATAGAAAATACCCTTACATCATAATTTAGCAGTCCCACTTTTAACTAAGTCTCAACACTAGAGAACTGTGCATATGTTCTCCAAGTTACATATACAAGGATGTATATCACACCATTATTCATATTAGCTTCAAGTTGGAAACAATACAAATGTTTGTCAATAATAACATGATAAATTAAGTATTTATATATTATGTAAATAAATTATAATGGTGGAATACCATGCCATGGAATATGAGACAAAGTGTACATGAACCAATTAAGACTAGTTGTAAAAATATACACCAGTGTGAAGGGACAGGTTACACACACACACACACACACACTTTTACACAAATATTCAATGTAATTTCATTCAAATAATTTTCCCAAAAAGGCAACTAATGTATATTTAGGAAAATGAGAAAAATGCTATTAAAGCAAGAGTAGTACATATCTTTGATGGGGAGAGAATTATAATCAGAAAGAAACACACATCATGCTATGTAGCTAAAGCAAAATAGAAAGGGAAAGTTATTGCTTTAAATGGCTGCATTAGAAAAGAGGAAATCTTAAATCAATAATCAAAACCTTCAATTTTCAATCTAGGAAAAGGAACGCTAAACCCAAGGCAAGGAGAAGAGAGAAAATAATAACAATTATGGTAGCAATCAATGAAGCAGAACACAAAAACACTAGAGAAATCAATGAAAACAAAAGATGGTTCTTTGAGAAGAACAGCAAATTAACAAACCTCTGGGGAGTCTGATCAAGAGAAAAAGAGAAAACATGTATTAGGAAAACCAGGAATGGGCAGCCCCGGTGGCGCAGCGGTTTAGCGCCGCCTGCAGCCCGGGGTTTGATCCTGGGGACCCTGGATCGAGTCCCACATCAGGCTCCCTGCATGGAGCTTGCTTCTCCCTCTGCCTGTGCCTCTGCGTCTCTCTCTCTCTCTCTGTGTCTCTATGAATAAATAAATAAAATCACTAAAAAAAAAAAAAAAGGAAAACCAGGAATGTAAAAGTAGACACTATCATCAATCCTACAAATATTAAAAGGACTATAAGGTAGCGGCCCCTGGGTAGCTCAGTCAATTGAGCATCTGACTCTTGATTTCAGCTCAGGTCATGATCTCAGGGTCATAAGATCAAGTCCCATGTCCAGCTCTGCATTCAGTGGGAAGTCTGCTTGAGATTCTCTCTCTTCCTCTCGTTCTGCCCCTTCCCTCTCTCTAAAAACAAATAAACAAATCTTTAAAAAAAAAAAAAAAAAAAAAAAAGGTCTGCCATCCAAGTACTAACCAGGCCCGACCCTGCTTAGCTTCCGAGATCAGACGAGATCGGGCGCGTTCAGGGTGGTATGGCCGTAGACACAAGCAATCCAATCATGAAATGGGCAAAGGACATGAAGAGAACTCTCACAGAGGAAGACATAGAGAAAATGCTCTGCATCACTTGCCATCAGGGAAATACAAATCAAAACCACGATGAGATACCACCTCACACCAGTGAGAATGGGGAAAATTAACAAGGCAGGAAACCACAAATGTTGGAGAGGATGTGGAGAAAAGGGAACCCTCTTACACTGTTAGTGGGAATGTGAACTGGTGCAGCCACTATGGAAAACTCTGTGGAGGTTCCTCAAACAGTTAAAAATAGACCTGCCCTACGACCCAGCAATTGCACTGCTGGGGATTTACCCCAAAGATTCAGATGCAATGAAACGCCGGGACACCTGCACCCCGATGTTTCTAGCAGCAATGTCCACAATAGCCAAACTGTGGAAGGAGCCTCGGTGTCCATCGAAAGATGAATGGATAAAGAAGATGTGGTTTATGTATACAATGGAATATTACTCAGCCATTAGAAATGACAAATACCCACCATTTGCTTCGACGTGGATGGAACTGGAGGGTATTATGCTGAGTGAAGTAAGCCAATTGGAGAAGGACAAACATTATATGTTCTCATTCATTAGGGGAATATAAATAATAGTGAAAGGGAATATAGGGGAAGGGAGAAGAAATGTGTGGGAAATATCAGAAAGGGAGACAGAACATAAAGACTCTTAACTCTGGGAAACGAACTGGGGGTGGTGGAAGGGGAGGAGGGCCGGGGGTGGGGGTGAGTGGGTAACAGGCACTAAGGGGGACACTTGACGGGATGAGCACTGGGTGTTATTCTGTATGTTGGTAAATTGAACACCAATAAAAATTATTTTATTAAAAAAAAGGTCTGTAAGCTAATATTTTAAACAACTATATGTCAACAAATAAGATAATAGAAGTGAAGTGGAAAAATTACTGAAGGAACATGAATTGCCAAAACTGTCTTATGAAGAAATAAAAAATCTGAATAAGCCTATGACAGGCTAAGAAATCGAATTGGTAATTAAAATTAATATTTTCACAAGAAAATCTCAGTTCCAGATGGCTTCACTGATGAATTCTACTGAACATTTAGAGAAAAATTAATATCAATCCTTCCAGACCAACTTGGATTTGTCATAGGCGTATAAGATTAATTTAATACTAAAAGTCAATTAATAATATACCATATTGATAAAGAGATTAAAAACCACATGATCATCTCAAAACATACAGAAAGAACATTTGACAAAAATCCAACATCTCTTCGCAATTAAAAAAACAAACAAACAATTAAGAACATATGGGAATTTCTTCAATCTGATCTATAAAAAACCCACAGCTGGGCAGCCCAGGTGGCTCAGCGGTTAAGCACCGCCTTCAGCCCAGGGTGTAGTCCTGGAGACCCAGGATGAGTCCCACATCAGGCTCCCTGTGTGGAGACTGCTTCTCCCTCTACCTGTGTCTGTGCCTCTCTCTGTGTGTCTCTCATGAATAAATAAATAAAATCTTTTAAAAAATCCACAGCTAACATTATACTTAATGATAAAAGACTGGATGCTCTCCCCTAAGATCAGGAACAAGACAAGAATGTCTTCTCTGGCCACTTCTATTCAACATTATACTGGAGGTTCTACTCAGGCAAATTAAGTGAAAAATATAAATAAATACAAGCCATCAAGACTGGAAAGGGCATTATATGGTCTCATTCATTTGGGGAATATAAAAAATAGTGAAAGGGAATAAAGGGGAAAGGAGAAAAAATGAGTGGGAAATATCAGAAAGGGAGACAGAACATGAAAGACTCCTAACTCTGGGAAATGAACTAGGGGTGGTGGAAGAGGAGGTGGGCGGGGGATGGGGGTGACTGGGTGACAGGCACTGAGGTGGGCACTTGATGGGATGAGCACTGGGTGTCATTCTATATGTTGGCAAATTGAACGCCAATAAAACTATTCTTTTAAATAAAAAAAAAAAGACTGGAAAGGAAAAGTAAAATTACATGCAGACAACATGATTTTATGTAGAGAAAATCCTAAGTGATTTACTAAAAATTTTCCAGAGTTAATGGACAAGTTTACCAAAGGTACAGGTGTAAGATTAACAACAAAAATTAATTGTGTTTCTATATGCTGGCAATAAACCATTCAAAAAAGAAATTATGAAAATAATCCCATTCAGAATACCATCAAAAATAATAAAACATTTAGGAATAAATTCAAAAGAAATGCAAGACTCGTAAACTGGAAACTACAAAACATTGAAGGGAAGAAAAATTCTAAATAGAGACATCCCATGTTCATGGATCAGAAAACTTAAAATTGTTAAGATAGAAATTCTCCCTAAATTGATCTACAGGCTTAATGCAACTCCTAACCAAAAATTAGAAACTGACAAGCTGATCCTAAAATTTTCATGGAAATGCAAATGCAATGCATAAGGTGGACCACCAACATGTTTTCCTCTTTAAGTTCCCTAAATTACCTCTGCATTGTCTTCTAGTGGCCAGAACTGGAGCGGGTTTAGGTTGCATTTTAATGATAAGTGCTTCCTGTCTTATGCATGAGTAATAATGGCGAAAATAATAATTAGGGCACCTAACGGACAAACTTCATAAGAAAAAGAGGAAAAAGACGTTCCTCCAGGACACCTTTCCACTGTAAACTGCACATTCTCTATCATCGATGCTTTACAGCTTTTTAGTTTGAAATAAAGTTTGAAATAAAAATAAAATTGATTTTGAAATGGACTCAGAAATTTGCAAAAATCATCACAAGCCTTCTGTATCCTTCAATTAGCCTCTCTTGCTCATGACATCTTGCCACTGCATGACCGTTTACAATATCAAAACCAGGAAACTGACATTGTTGCAATACTGCTGGGTGCAAGCTTTAACCCGAAGTCACAAGCTCATACGTGTACCCATTTGCATATGTGTGTGTGTACGGCTTCTGTGAAATTTTATTCCATGTATAGACTTGTGTAGCAACCACACAATCAAGATATATAACTCTTCTATCACCATCAAGGACCTTGCTTGGTGGAACTCCCAAGGACTGCCCTCTATATGGCACCCCCAATGTGCCTATCTTCTGGCAAACCACTGATTTGTTTTCTACCCTGCCTGGATGCCATTTTGCACGTCAGATGTACATAGAATCATACAACATTAAATGGACTTTTAAACTTTCCAAATCTCTCCCATTGCAAAACAAAACAAAACAAAAATATGTCTCAGCCCCACATACTCTCCAGGTAGTTCTCCCTCTCCTCTCCTTTACAGTCAGACATACTCCTCATGATTGCCATTTATGCACACCTAACAGCTCATCAGATTTTGTCCTACATTTCTGGCTGTCATTTCTGTTTCCACTGTAGACTCATCCTTCCTCTGCCTGGTCATTCAATGTTCTGGTTCCTTAAGGCTCTGTTTTACATCTTTTCACGGTTTCTCCCTAAGAGATTTCATCCATCCCCATGGTTCCAGAACACAAATGCCTCAAACACATATATGAGCAGACTAGAGCCACAAAACCATTTCTGTACAGTGAACTGCCTGTTGGGCATATCCTTCAAGGATGTCTTAAAGACATCTGAAACTGAGCACATCCAAAATTCAACTCAGCCCATCTCATCCATCCCCAAACCTCCATACGTCTACCATGACCCCTGTTAGCTGACACCTCACTTCCTCTCACCATCCCATATTCAAATCAAGTCAGTCCTTTTTACCCAGTAGGTGTACTTCACAACTACCCTCCTCTTCTACCTTATCCAAACTACCATCCTCTCTCCCTTCTGAACCATTGTCGTAGTCCCATAACTGGTCACTCTGCTCTCACTCTCTAACTTGTTCTTTCTACTATGGCCAGAATAACATTTCAGATGGAAATTTCAGGATCATCTCATCCTATCAATACTTCTCCCTCCTCTCAAATAGGCACCAATATTCTGCTATTGCTTCTAAAAGAGCAAAATACCTAACGCAGCCTGAGAGGTGACACACAGTGACCCCTAATCACTTCCTCCAGCTCTTTATGTACGCTATTTCTCCTAACAACACATGGCCTTTTTCATTTCCTCAAAGAATAACCCCAAACCCAGAATATGCTGCTGTGACGCCTTCTTCACAGACTTAACTCTTCTACCCTTTAGATCTCAGTTCAATCATCATGCCTACTGGGAAGCCTTCCCCAACTCCCCAGAGAAGGTCAAATCCTGCTATTATACAGTCTCATAGGACCATGTACTTTTCTTTTATAGGACTCATTAAGCTTTTAGTCTAACCTTGAATTATGAGATTGGTTAATTATCTGTTTCCGCTAAAAAAAAAAAAAAACCTGAAAGCCACACAAGGAAGGAAATGTGTGTGTGTTTAAGTTCACCACTGCACCTCCAAGGGCTTACACACATAAGGATTCCGATGAGTATTTGTTGAAAAAAGAAATGAACATTGCATTTAATGGGTGACAATGGCAATTCTCACAAAACCTTGTTTATGGACCTAGAATTCAAATATGCAACCATTCCTAGAATATCTTTAGAATAGCTTCATGTTTACTCAAGAACTAGCATGTACCTAAATAGTACACGGACATTTTAAAATATAATATCCTACAGACAGTATCCCCTACATGACTAGGCAGCAGTCTAAAAATTTGTTTGTACTGCAACTGACATTTCTACCACAGAAACAGGTTGCAAACAAGGATTAAGCCCAACGCAGCCCACAAAACCTTATTCCTCTCCTAAAGGAATCAGCATTTTACTCCGAGGACGTTTCAGGCTGACTGCACTTCTGAATTCTGAGTACCTTGGACTCTAGAACACCCCTTAACTCCAAACCGTCCAGGGCTTGAACCCCTCAGGCCCTTTCAGCCCTAACCCTTTACTATTTCTCGTGGTCCTAAAGATTTCCAAGCCCTAAGCAAAGCAGGAGGCAATGTACTGACAGAAGCAAATTCCCAAAACAAGAAGATCTGCTGGAAGCCAGAGACAAAAATAGTGGAAATCTGCAGAAAAGGAGATGCCACCAGTGAAGGGCTGGGTGAAGTGGACAGAGGGGAGAAAAGAGAGGGCTGTGGCATGTAGACCATCAGGACAAGCAGGGTGCGGAGCAACCCCAAACCCCAATAACTGGCTGAGTCATGAGTCAGATGCTCCAAAGATGTCACATACTGTATATATTCCCAAATCATCTTCATATCATCAACTCTATCCCATCCTCCACCAACAGCTTTCAGTTCTTGAATCTTTTCATCAGAAGCAATGAACACAAGCTACCAAAAATATCAATCCCAAATTTTATAGGGAAAAAACTTTAAAACAATACCTTTGTTCCATTCCAGGAAAGAAGAGGCCAAACTGCACAAAACAGCTCTTAAGAAAATATAAACAGAAGGAAACTGAAACCTTCTTTTAAGTGTTTAGAGCTTCTAGAAGGACGGCAGCCTGGAGATTTCAATTCGCTTGGTAAATTTGATTTGATTTCTTTGAAGCCAGAAAACCTTTTCAAAAGCAATTATGAGAGCACAGCAGTTAAGTGAGGCTACTGAAAACCTGGTGAGAATTTCAGTTATTAGCCAACCTTTATCCACATAGCTCCACCCCTTAGAGCCTAGCAAGTGACGGTGAGTTTAGGTAAACTTCTAATTCTCTGCCAGCACAGAGTATAAGGAGGTGTGTGTGGGCAGAGGGAAGGGTGGAGGGGGGGTGGCTGGGTGTGGGGATGTGTGGGGGGGGTTGTGTGGGGTGGCTGGGTATGGGGATGTGGGGGAGGTATGTGCACTGGCACATGAATGGGGTGAGAGAAGAGAAAGCATCAAGGAGGAATTATTAATAAACTCTCGAGCTTCTTGTACTATCCTGAAACTAAATCAGCCGGTCACATACACATACATATACTGTTTTGTTTCCATGCAGTAAGAATAACACCTTTATTCGAGAAGAAAGGCTACCTGTAAACTGTTTTCCATCATGGTGTAGAGTGTAGTTCTGGCACCTGTTCCTCCCTGACTCCTACGCTCCTGACTGTGCTTCTGTCTTCCAAGCTCCTGGAGCCCACAACAGTGTCAGTTCAGTTAGATCAAAATCCAGATCTCCTGGCAAGTCTGGGATGCCCTTTACGGTTTATTTCCCCCTGTTTGACAAATCCTCTGTCTCTTGGCTGGTCACTATTCTAGCTCTTGCAAGTAGGTCTTCCATGGTTCTTTAAACAGGTACAATATGGGACGCCTGGGTGGCTGAGTGGTTGAGCATCTGCCTTCAGCTCAGGGCGTGATCCCGGAATCCGGGACCAAGTCCCACATAGGGCTTCTTACAGGAAGCCTGCTTCTCCCTCTGCCTGTGTCTCTGCCTCTCTCTCTCTCTCTTTGTGTGTCTCCCATGAATAAATAAATAAAATCTTTTAAAAATAAATAAACCAGTACAATATAAATAATAAAGGACTATCAGAGAGTTGGTCTGCCCACCAGTTTTAAAAACATTCACCTTCCCACCATTTGCTTCAACGTGGATGGAACTGGAGGGTATTATGCTGAGTGAAGTAAGTCAGTCAGAGAAGGACCGACTGAACATATAATGTTCTCATTATATGAACATTATATGTTCTCATTCATTTGGGGAATATAAATAATAGTGAAAGGGAATATAAGGGAAGGGAGAAGAAATGTGTGGGAAATATCAGAAAGGGAGACAGAACGTAAAGACTGCTAACTCTGGGAAACGAACTAGGGGTGGTAGAAGGGGAGGAGGGCGGGGGGTGGGAGTGAATGGGTGACGGGCACTGGGGGTTATTCTGTATGTTAGTAAATTGAACACCAATAAAAAATAAATTTAAATAAATAAATAAATAAATAAATAAATAAAATAAAAAAATAAAAACATTCACCTTAAGTCCTTCTTCCTTCACTGAAATTACTCACTTCATTTCTTTTTTTTTTTAAGATTTTATTTATTTATTTGACAGAGAGAGAGAGCATGGAGGGGTGGGCAGAGATGAGGGAGAAGCAGGCTCCCTGGTGAGCAGGACCCCGAGATCATGACCAGAGCCAAAGACAGATGCTTAACTGACTGAGCCACCCGAAGCCCCCTCACTCCATTTCTAACTGACTTTTCTTTCTCCTGAATTCCTGGAGAATTCTGCGCCTCACAAATGGCACTTGAGGAAGAATGAGTAATACTAAATTCTCTAAATATGTTATTTATGTTAGCTGTGTCTCTCTGTAAGATTGTAAACTTTTGGAGCACAGGGTACATGACTTGGGATGTGTATCCACCAGGATGTTTACAATGGCACAAAGGGGATGACTCAATAGCACATCATCAGTCAAGGAGCAAGACGGTTTTAATCTGTGCTGGTTGGGGAAATATCAGTTAATATGATAAATGAAGAAAGGATTTATATGTAAGGCAACTCTTCTAGGTAATACCTGGCCCTGAGGGTGGTCTTCTCCTTCCCAAATCGAGAAAGTCTCTCAAATTCTTCCTTTCCTGATTCTATAACATATCATATATTTTTTAAATTGAAACACAACATATAGTATGGTGCACTAATCTTAAATGTACAACTTTGTGATTTTTTACATAGATATACGCCCATGCAACTGCCTCCAAGGTACATTGGTAGTACGCCAGCAAACTCCTCCCCTACCAATTCCCGCTCAAGTAGCAACCACTCTTCCGACTTCTATCACTCTAGGTTAGTTATGCCTACCCTGGAATTTCATATAAATGGAATCATACCGTTAATTATATCTGGCCTCTGCCTCCTACCTACCATCATGACTATGAGATTTATCCATCTTATTATACAAAGCAGTGGTGTGTTCCTTTTCATCACTCCATAGTATTCCATCATGTAAATATGCTACATTTTCTTTATTCTACTATTGTTAGATATTTGCATTGTACCTTGTTTTTACTTGTTATGATTAATGCTATGAATATTCTTGTGCATAATTTTTGGTGGACATAAGCACTCATTTCTGTTAGGACTATACCTAGGAATGGCATAGCTGGGTCAAATGGTATATAAACATTAAATTTTGATAGGTACCATCAACCAGTTTTCCAAAGAGACTATACCAGCTTCCACTTATAACAGCAAATGTAAGAGTTCCTCTTGCAATATTACATGCTTTTTGCACAAGACAGTTTTGCAGTGTTTTTTTAACATGCAGTCAGTCAATTGGACATTACCAGTTGCACATGAAGCAGCTATGAATTGTTATGATTGGTTTACCAGTTCTAATGCAAGCATATGGATAACTCAAGTGAACTGGCACCCAAAAGTATGGTATGAGGACCAGATGCATCACAAAAACGACTTTAAATCAGGTAGACAAAGGAGAACAGACCAGACAATAACACGTTGGTTATTTACACTTGGCTAATGGTGATTCAAGCTTCTGAGAGAAGAGCAAAGGTTGGCTTATACCAGAAGTGCATTCTCTAGTATATTTTATTGCTGGAGACTGTACATTTATTACGTTTCATAAATTTTATGTAAGCCTCACCTAGAGAAAAGAGGCAGGAAACTGCCAGGAGAAACGCACAATCACCTGCCAACACTGAGGAACCTAGACCTGGGTGTTTAGAAATATAAGAAACAGAGCATAAAAGTCACCACACACAAATAAAGGAAATTAGGTATCAGAAACAATAGCAAGTTGAGTGATCAGAGCCAAAATCTCTCTCCCCAAGATGGACTTAGTACACAAGAGGGAATTTTTAAAAAATCTTTTTCATTTGTGCATTGATGTATAAACATCCTCATTTTAATGGCAAGACCCTAACTGAATTCTCCTGAAGAAAAAAACAGGTCTAGTGAAAACTTTTCCACTTGTTGAAATGTTGACAGAGAAGGAAATTAGGATTCTGGAGAAGGAAGTTCTGGAATGAGCACAAACAAGTAGGAGGTGGGAGGAGAGGTGGAAGCATGAGGGCAGGTCAAGCCCTGCTGGGGAAGCGGGTATGTGACAGCTCCTGGGATGGGGAGATGGAAGGACTTTCAAGGACAGCATGTGCTCTCTGGCAGGTTGTGATATCACTCGCTCCTTACACCTCCAACAAAGAGAGCCCCACACAAGTGAACGGCACTTGGGAGGGACAGGGAAAGACATGTTCTCTGTCTGGGCCAGAATGGGTTATAAGGAGGAGGAAGGTCAGGAGATCATTGGCCAAAGAAAACTAGACCTCTAAGGGATCACATGTACAAAATCCATTGGAATTAAAAAGAAAAAAAGTCTAGGGGAGACATTAAATTTCTCATCAGGCACATTTTTTTGAAGTCTCAAAGGACAAAGTGACCTGCAGAAAGATATTGCAGAGATGGAACAGAAACTATGAACAGGAATAGGAAGGGAACAAATGGTTGTAAGGAATAGAAAGATAAGTACCCAAACCACAAAGACTCATCAGAGACCTTAACTAACAGAATACACCCAAACCATGTTTAGAATCTATGAACTAGGAAATCAACTTAAGGAATCTCCCCCACCCACCCACCCCAAAAAGAGAGAGAGAGAGAGAGAAATTATGAAGCATAAACAGTGAGAATAAATAGGAATTTGTCTTTGGAAGGAGAAAAGAATGAATTGAAAAGGAATGATCAAGGAAATAATAAGATAACATTTTTTTTCAGCTGAAGGAAAACATTTCATACTTTTTAAGGATCTAATAACTGTTGGGCAGGAATACTGATAAAAGGCATACTACAGGTAATCTGATGACGTTTACAAGGAACAAAAAAAAAAAAATCCGACAAGAAATACTACAAGCTTCCAGACTGATCCACTATCCACCCTACTTCCTCCACCAAAAGCCCTCCCCTAGAGCAGCATCTCACCAGGCAAAAGATACCTGCTGGTGTCAGCCCTTTCATTTGCAATGAAATGCTGGGGGAATGACAGGGGAATGAGGGGACTTTACAGTCTGATGGTGACACAAGCATGGCTCTAAAAGAACACCTTTTCAGACTCAACGGACTCAGAATACACGTTTCAACTGTGGCCAGAGAGTCCCCTCCTTGGTACCCACATCCCCTCAGTTGCAAACTCCAGTTAAAAACCCTGGTAACAGGGATCCCTGGGTGGCGCAGCGGTTTGGCGCCTGCCTTTGGCCCAGGGCGCGATCCTGGGACCCGGGATCGAATCCCACGTCGGGCTCCTGGTGCATGGAGCCTGCTTCTCCCTCTGCCTGTGTCTCTGCCTCTCTCTTTCTCTCTCTCTGTGACTATCATAAATAAATAAAAATTAAAAAAAAAAAAAAAACCCTGGTAACAGGGCAGCCTGGGTGGCTCAGTGGTTTAGCGCTGCCTTCAGCTCAGGGCTTGATCCTGGAGACCAGGGATCGAGTCCCAGTCGGGCTCCCTGCATGGAGCCTGCTTCTCCCTCTGCCTGTGTCTCTGCCTGTGTGTGTGTGTGTGTGTGTGTGTGTGTCATGCATAAATAATAAATAAAAAAATATTTAAAAAAAATCAAGAAAAAGAAAAAAGAAAAACCCTGGTAACTGAACTTCCTAAAGAAGTGTGCCAGTCTTCCCCAGTGGAAGATTTGTATTCTGCACAGTCTCGCCCACACCGCACCCCTATTCTCTAGATCTCCAAGCACTGTCCTGTTAAAAATCTCCCTGAGATGACGGTCTTCTAGCAACTGTCCTCTCTTTCTTTTTCATTTGCCAAGTTTTTTGTTACTCTTATTCCTCTCCTCTCCATGTCCTGCCTTTCACTCCCCCGTGGCTGTCTGGCTTCTTTCACCAGTGCCCAGAACGAAGGCCATCCAGGGATGTGTGAGAAGCATCTACCAATCCTCACCTTACCGGCCTCACTGTTACACTCCGTACCGCTGCCCATCTTCTCCCTTGAAACTTGCCACTCTTTAGAAATCACAGAATGTGGAAGGAGCCTCGGTGTCCAACGAAAGATGAATGGATAAAGAAGATGTGGTTTATGTATACAATGGAATATTACTCAGCTATTAGAAATGACAGATATCCACCATTTGCTTCAACGTGGATGGAACTGGAGGGTATTATGCTGAGTGAAGTAAGTCAGTCGGAGAAGGACAAACATTATATGTTCTCATTCATTTGGGGAATATAAATAATAGTGAAAGGGAATATAAGGGAAGGGAGAAGAAATGTGTGGGAAATATCAGAAAGGGAGACAGAACGTAAAGACTGCTAACTCTGGGAAACGAACTAGGGGTGGTAGAAGGGGAGGAGGGCGGGGGGTGGGAGTGAATGGGTGACGGGCACTGGGGGTTATTCTGTATGTTAGCAAATTGAACACCAATAAAAAATAAATCAAAAAATAAAAATAAAAATAAAAAAATTAAAAAAAAAAGAAATCACAGAACGACATACGTTCGCTCTGGGGTCTTCAGAGCTGCTTGTTCTGTTTGTTGGGCGTGGTTTGTTTTTCTCCTTTTCTGCCTGATCTTACATGCTCCTGTTCTCCAGGCTTCCTTCCCACATTGCTCTTTTCAGAGAAACTGTGTCTGTCTTGCTCATTTGTTTCCAGAAATCAGAACGTCCTCATGTAAAAAGAGAGATATGCAAGAAGGATCCAGGGATATCTCAAAGAACCCAAGCAATGGAACCCATCCAGTTTCACGCAGGCCTAGAACCTCTTCCTTTTTGTCACTAGAGGTAAAACACTTATCCCTCCCTCCTTGTGTTTCCACTGTGTGTGGCAATAGAAACAATGAACATGACTAATTTCAACCGATACCTTCCCATCAAGTATGACTGGCCAAAGTAAAGGTCCTAGCCTAGCCACTAGCCAGCAGCTCTGTAATGCAGAGCTCTCATTTTTAAGATCTATGCCAGAAGCCCACAACTTGTCAAGGTATTTGGTCTGTATGCTCGGAGGAAGACTTCCACTGTGCCTTTCCAGATGAAGGACACATCAGTTCCACCACACACTCACAGTACACCTCTTGGTGTTAGGTCATAGACTAAGTGCTGGGGACATCAAATCAAATAGGATACTAGAGTGTACAGCCTACTGAAAAAGACAGACATCTAGTTGGAAATGTCAGTGAAATATGACAGGTGACCAATCCCCCCACCTTGGTTCTCAACTTCCTCCCTCAGTCCATAATTTCAGAAGCCTCAGGCTATTGTCCCTTTCTCTCCTAATTCTTCTCTCTTCTCTACCTGGCTCCTTCCCTTTGGCATTTAAACATGTGCAAGCCTCTCCAGTTGTTGTCATTGTTGTTTAAGATTTTATTTGAGAGAGAGAGAGAGTGCTAGGGGAAGGGCAGAGGGGCAGAGGGAGAGAAAGAATCTCCATCAGACTCCATACTGAGCACAAAGCCCAATGTAGGGCTTGCTCTCATGACCCTGAGATCACGATCTGAGCCAAAACCAAGAGTCAGATCCTTAACTGACTGAGCTACCCAGGTGTAGCAAGCTTCTCCACTTCTTAAAACTGATTTTTCCCTAATTCACTATGGCCCCCAGCAATGGTCCTTTCTTACGGGAGAGTAGAGTTCACTCACTGTCTCTTTCTCCTCTCTTCTTACTTTCCAGTGACCCCTCAAGCCACTCAATAGGTTTTACCCTCACCATTCCACCGGAGGTGTTCTTCCTAAGATCAGCAGTATCTTCCATATCATGAGATCCAAATGATATTTCCCAGCCATCCATTCACTGGACATCTCAGCTCTACTGGCACCCCGGACAGCGTTCTCCCTTCTGAAACGCTCTTTCCCTGTGGCTTCCATGAAAGCCTTCTTGACTCTTGGTCCACTTCATCTCCTAGCTCCTACAACATCAAGCCTGTCCCTCCGAGGGAACACAGGGCCTCACCCATATCCATAACAGTCTCACTTGAACTTCAAGAGGAGCCTCCTAATTGAGCCTCCTACTCTCCTCCTGCCAATCCACCTCCAACTTACTTAGCATGCTACAGCCAAAGAAGCTTTAAAAACACCAGATATAATCATGTCTCTTCCCTGCTTGCAGCTCCCAATGATTCCCCCTTCCTTGAGGATAAAGTCCAAAATCCTTAGCATGGCCTAGAATCAGCATCCTGGTCAGACGTGTGCCTCTGTCTCCTGCCTTACCTGCCATTGCTCTCCCCAGCCCTGTGTCCATTTTGGCCAGTGTGACATTCTTATAGTTTTCCTGATGTTCCGTGGACTTTCTCACTTCAGCTGTTCCCTCTGCTGGAATATCCTCCTTCCCCATCTTTGCCTGGCTAACTCCTACTCACTATTCAGATTTCACTTTAAATGCCACTTCCTCTAGAAATCTCTGATACCCAAAGGTTTGGTTAAATCCCAATATAAGCTTCAATAGCATGTAGGAGTCTGCATTTCTCCTTCTTAACATCCTGCACACCTGTTATTACTTATTTGGTGTCTGTCTTCAGCCCTAAGCATTAAGCTAAGTGAGAGCAGGGGGCCTGCCTGTCTTGTTCATTGCTGTAACTCCAACACCTAGCATGATGCTGGGTGAATGAACAAACAGTAAATGCACTAGATGTTATAAAAACAGCTAAGAGGGACACCTAAGCAGTCATCAAAGGAAAATGAGGGTCAGGCCTTTTCCAAATCTATACTACTACAATTTCTATGGGAAATTTAGTGGAAACCTGAGGACAGATTTATAGAAAGAGCCAGATGTTTGTAAAAGGTGAGTATATTTACCCAGAAAACAGGGAGAACATAGCTTTTAAGAGAACCACTGTTATTCTAAAGATTTATAACATAAAATACAAGATTCAGGGTGTGACAGTAACCAGTAACTCTGGCCAGTAATATGGCTCATATTCTGAGGAAATATTTGTTATATTAAATTCTTGTTGCATATTTTCAGCTGAGTAAAGGCATGGCGGGATAGGTATAAATGACAGCTTCTGTGATGCGGTCTTCGAAATTAGCTCACCTCACAAATCAAGACCTAGGAATCAAGGCTTTCTACAAATGAAAATCTGACCTAGATAACAATCAAGGTTTTTAAAGTCATAGATGTTTAGGGCGGAGATGGACCTGATATTATGCAGCGCATCTCTACAACCTTCTTTTCCCACCCCTTCTCCACCCAGTGTACACAATACAGGAAGTGGAGATCCTAAGAGGTTAAGTCACTTCCCTAAGGTTCTATGTTTGGTTAGTGGCAACTGGTTGACAGAAAGCAGATTTCTACACCAGTAGAACATAATTCTTTCTGACTCTGCATTCCATACACTCTAATTCTATGGAATTTATAAGCCTTCCCCAAACCATGGCCTGAAAAATGGTTTTCTGGAAACTCTTACCTTTCTCCAGTCTCTAATCCTGATTCACCAAATAGTCACCCTGAATAAAACGAAGCCATTAGGTGCCGCTAACCCCAATAATACCTTCCCTTTACCACTCACACTGCTGAAAGCCTTAGGAGGTAATAAGAGTAGTGGCTGGAGAACTTTGAATAACATCTTGACATAATATTCTGTTCTGCAGCATTATGTAACATCGTCCCTTTTTGTCCATTGTGAGTTCTGGGAAAAATAATCTCCCTGATGTTACAGAATATTTGGGAAACTTTTGTGTTTTAAAACATTATTCAAGATGATCCAGCAATTCCACTACTAGGTATATGTCTGCAAGAATTTAAAGCATAGAGGGACTCAAACATATACTTGCATATCAGTATGCTGCTCTGGACATATTCACAATAGGCAAAAGGTAGAAATGACCCAAGTGTCCATCAACAGATGAGTTGATTATAAAATGTGGTGTCTATATACATCGTGGAATATTATTTGGCCATGAAAAGTGAATAAAATTCTGAGAAGTGTTATAACATGAATATAAGTGGAAAACAGTCCACTAAGTGCAATTGCTCTGACACAAAAGGACACACATATTGTGCCATTCCACTTAGGGGAGATACTTATAACAGGCAAATTGAGACAGAATGTAGAATAGCTTCCAGGGCTGGAGGAAGGAACAGGTAGTCCCTGCTTAATGGGTACATAGTTTATTTTTTTAAAAAAAGATTGTATTTTTATTTATTCACGAGAGACACAGAGAGAGGCAGAGACATAGGCAGAGACACAGGCAGAAGAAGCAGGCTCCCTGGGGATCCCTGGGTGGCGCAGCGGTTTGGCGCCTGCCTTTGGCCCAGGGTGCGATCCTGGAGGCCCGGGATCGAATCCCACATCGGGCTCCCGGTGCATGGAGCCTGCTTCTCCCTCTGCCTGTGTCTCTGCCTCTCTCTCTCTTTCTCTCTCTCTCTGTGACTATCATAAATAAATAAAAATTTTTTAAAAAAATAAAGTGATTCTGGGCTGGAAATGCTCTCAGATGCCTGAGAAAGTCAACACAAATCCTATCTGGAGGAACACAACTTCTACTCAATCTACCAGTAATTCCCATAGATAATGTTCTAAGGAACATGAAATAAATAAATAAATAAATAAATAAATAAATAAATAATCTTAAAAAAAAAAGGAAAGAAAAGAAATAGGGCTCTACAACACATTTTGGTCCATTTACATTTTTTGAAGTGTGTAAAAGATGCCTACTTATAATTACCTGGGTTTAAAATTAACATCAAATTTCTTAATGCTACAAAATTGCTACACTATTGCTAATAGCAATCCATAGTTGCTCACTAGCTGGTGAAGCCTGGGACAAATTGATTGCATCTGACTCCCCAGAGCATCTTAGAACCTAGTTCATCACAGTCACTCAAAACTGTTTAACAAATTAATCAGTCAGGCCAGCGGCTCCAAGGCTCCTTCTGGCTGCAGTTTTTTGATTCTAACTGGGAGAAAACTGTCATTTTTAATAAAATGGTCCTGACGATACCTACCTCAGAGAGCTGCTATGATGATAAATAAAGCTATCCAAATTCTAGGAACTATTTTGTTGTTGGTCTTCACTGGATAAAAATGACTCTTCTGCCAAGTTCAGAGTCACTGTGGATGTTTCGGAGAGCCTTTTAAAAATATGTATGAGAAAAAAATATATATATGTATGGAGGAGGATGGGAAAGAGGGGTGAAGGAGAGGGCAGAAGGAAGGGTCAAACATTAGAAATATTATTATAGATGAGGAAAATGAAGGAGCTGATGGCAAGAGTCAAACTTGAATGCCAGAAAAGCTTTATACTAGTTAAAAGCTTTAAGAATTTACTCCTCATGACCAGGAAACTAAATTATGGAGTGGCCTCCAGAGAAGTTCCATTCCAGGTCTGTCACCTCATTGTCATTTCCTGATCATAACTGATGGGAAACTAGACTATAGGCTTTTAAAACTTACTGGAACAGAGAGAGTGGAAAAACCCAGTTATTAGTTTCCTAGTGCTGCCAAAACTAGTTCTCACAAATTAGGTAGTAATTAAAGTAACAGAAATGTGTCCCCTCGTGGTTCTAGAAGCCAGGAGTCTGAAATCAAGGGTTGGTTCCTGCTGGAAGCTGTAGGGAGTGTCTACACCTTTCTCCTAGCTTCTGTGGATTTATCACCTTGGTCTCTAGCTGTCTTCACACCACCTACAATCTGTATTTCTCCTCTGTGTCTTTTCCTTTTCTTATAAAAGGCACTTGCCATTGGATTAGGGTCCACCTAGATAATTCAGGAGAACTGCTCTTAAGATGCTTAATATTATATCTATAGAGACCCTCTTCCCAAATTAGATGAGAGGTTCTGATAGACATGTCTTTGGGGGTTACGTGCAATAATCAACCCACCATAGCTTGTTTGCATGATTTTGGTTTTGGAAGAAAGCTGCTACAATAGAAATATAAGCTGAATGGAAGCAAAAGCTAAAAATAAAAAGTGTAAAGTTTCCCAGGCAGTTTCGAATCAACAGATGTAAGTTCCTTTTGGTATCCTCTTCAAAACTTTGTGGTTACCTTCTTAAAAATTGATCCAAGCTAGGAACATTCCTCAAATGGTGACCATGTACTTCACCACTAAAGCCTACCACCTTCCTAATTAATATGCACAGAATTTAATACAAACTTTCTCAATCATAATGTACTGACATATATAATTACTTGAGAGGGAAGAGCATAAATAAGCAGTCTAACAGAGTTTGAGGTACCATGTACTAAATTTAGATTGTTTCCAATAAGGTGATGGGCTAAATACCTGAATGAATTCTCTTGTTAAAAAAAAAAAAACTAAAAATCTGACAATCTTAAGAGAGTCAAGGAGCTGTCACAAAAGTAAGGAATTATCAAATCAGAGACTGAATACAAAAAAGGCTGTAGCCAGCCATTTCCCAAACAAGGAGGAAGGAGAGGGACCCTGATCTTTGCACTCATGGCCTCAGATAGCTCCAGAGACACAACCCAGAGAGAGCCTGCCAAGCTGGGGAGTCTAACAGGAGATCTTCCCCCAAAAGTGATCCCACTGGGTAAAACCATCACTTTGGGAATGAATGTAGGAATAAAATGGTTTTGCTCCTCAATCTCCCACTTCTACCATCGGAACCTCAGTTCCAGGAGATAGGCAAGAAAATTTAGCTCAAATTTTAGTGCTAAGTAAAAGAGAGAGAAAAACAGAATCTGGGCTCCAAGAGTTTTTCCAGCCTGAATTCACACTATCTGGGGAACTAGACAAACCTCTTGCTGAATATTTAGAGTAATCCTAGGCTCATAGCTCCCATAAACCTGGAAGAAGCAAATGCTGATCCTGTCTGGAGAGCTCCAGCTCTAACTTGGCTAATGATTTCTGCAGGCAAAGTTCCAGAGTATCTAGCAGCTCACAGTGCACAATTATTAAAGCAAGGACCAGCAAAAAAACAAACAAACAGACTTCATGAGAAGGTCCATCATGTTATAGTTAATGACTATAATTAACTATAACTAAAAAACTATAACAATGCTATAGTTAATTGACACATAGTCAATTCTATGTGTCTGAGACCTGAAATACACATGTGCTTGTTTATGTACTTATACATACGTAATGTATGTATGTATAAAGGAGTTAGCAGGCAAATTCTAACTAAGCAAGAGCACACTGACGTAGCCATATTAACAATAAAGAAAGCATGTTTTAAGCAACAAATTATTGCCAGAGAGTCATTTCATAAAGATAAAAGGAGCAATTCATCAGAACCCATAACTTTTTTAAGATTTTATTTTTATTTATTTGAGAGAGCATGCATGGGAAAGAGCCAGAGCCAGAGCACGAGGTGGGATGAAGGGGGAGAGGGAGGAGCAGGTAGACGAATTCTGGGCTCCATACGACACCCCGGGGATCATGAAATGAGCCCAAAACACACTCTGCACCAACTCAGCCACCCAGGCGCCCCAGAAACCAGCACAATCTTAAATCTGCATGTACTACTAATAACCTCAACGTATACCAGCGACACTGTAAGGAGTTACAGGTGAATTCCAAATCCCAGATTTCTGAGCACTCCTCTCCGCAACTCTGGAAGCAGCCGATGAGGTACTTGGCTCGGTCCGGGGGCTCGGGCACAGCAGGGCCCCAGCTAGCGAGGCCTCCCTCCCTCGCGTGCGAACCGGGGGGCGCCTGGAGGCGAGCGGCCCAGCCCCGGGGACGCAGGCGCGGCGGGAGGGAGGGAGTGAGGGAGGGAGGGAGGCCGCACACCGCGGGGCGCGAGGGACGGCGGAGTCACCGGCTCGGACGCAGCATCCACCGGGAGCCGCGCTGGGAATCGCCCGGAAACGGAGTCCCCTCCCCGGGGCCCGGCCGCCCGGCGGAGAACTCCGGCAAGACCCCCGACCCGCCCGTTCCCTCGGGGAAGGCTCCTTCCCGCCGCCTCACCCGCCGGAGCCGCCCTGGAGGCCTCTGCGCCCCGCTGCGCCCCGCCGCGCCCCGACTGCGCTCCCGGCCCCCCGCCCCTCGGAGGAGGAGGGGGCGCGCCGCTCCGGGGGTCCCGCGGCCCCCGCCCGCCCCCAGGCCCGAGGCCCTGCTCCACTCCCCGTTCGCCCCCAGGCCCGAGCCCCTGCTCCACGCCCCGCCCGCCCCCGGCCCGGGCCCCTGCTCCACGCCCCGCCCGCCCCCGGCCCGGGCCCCTGCTCCACGCCCCGCCCGCCCCCAGGCCCGAGGCCCTGCTCCACTCCCGGGTCGCCCCCGGCCCGAGCCCCTGCTCCACGCCCCGTCCGCCCCCGGCCCGAACCCCTGCTCCACGCCCCGGCCACCCCCAGGCCCGAGCCCCTGCTCCACGCCCCGTCCGCCCCCCGGCCCGAGGCCCTGCTCCACGCCCCGCCCGCCCCCGGCCCGAGCCCCTGCTCCACACCCCGTCCGCCCCCGGCCCGGGCCCCTGCTCCACGCCCCGGCCACCCCCAGGCCCGAGCCCCTGCTCCACGCCCCGCCCGCCCGCGGCCCGAGCCCCTGCTCCACGCCCCGGTCACCCCCGGCCCGAGCCCCTGCTCCACGCCCCGCCCGCCCCCCGGCCCGAGCCCCTGCTCCACGCCCCGCCCGCCCCGGCCCGAGCCCCTGCTCCACACCCCGCCCGCCCCCGGCCCGGGCCCCTGCTCCACGCCCCGTCCGCCCCCAGGCCCGAGCCCCTGCTCCACGCCCCGGTCACCCCTAGGCCCGAGCCTCTGCTCCACTCCCGGGTCGCCCCGGCCCGAGCCCCTGCTCCACGCCCCGGTCACCCCCGGCCCGAGCCCCTGCTCCACGCCCCGGCCACCCCCAGGCCCGAGCCCCTGCTCCACGCCCGGGTCGCCCCCCGGCCCCCGCCCGCCCCCAGGCCCGAGCCCCACCCCCTCCGCCGCGAGCCTGCACCTGCGACCCAGCCTTCGCCCGCGTCCCCCTCCTCTGCCTGCTCCGTGCGCTCGGCCCCACTGGGCCCCGGACAGGGGGCAGTACCTTCCCTCAGCCGCAGGGGCCTTAGAGATGTGGTGTCCCGCTTCCAGGCTGACTTGAGCCACGGTTGGAGAAATGGCAGCCCCCAAAGGTACAAATAAATGTTGGGACATGTCAAAACTAAAAAAAAAAAAAATGAGTACCGTAGAAGAGGGTTTGGAGACAATTAATCAAACGTGACCTGATGGATATTCTACACACACCCACACAAATGGCCAATGAGCGCATGAAAAAGTGCCCAACATTGTCATTAGACATCAGAGAACTATAACTTAAAGCCAAAAATGGGTAGGAAACAAAAGCATTAAGGATGACTAATGACTCATGTATTTCTATTTCTGGCTACGATGGGTTAACAGGCACCAAATTTATCTTCCTGTTTGGGAAAAAAAAAAAAAAGGATGTAGATAGATAATAGGTATCTTATATAACATACCACTCAACAACTGCAGATTATACATTATTTTCCTGCACACATGTAAGAGCTACAATAACTGATCATACACAGGCCTCATCTCCATAAATGTCCAAGGAATAGTATCATATGGAGATACAAGATTGCACATATCATGATGTGACTAAGCTCAGAATAAAAAAACAAAGTGATAACCAGTAATATTCATGGTTGGAAATTAAGAGACATATATTGATATAATGTATTGGTCAAATATAAATAATAATAGATAGGAAATTATTTAGAACTATTACTAGTAAAAACATATCAAATGTGAGGGATTCATTTGAAACAGCACTTACAGGGAAACACTCACATTAGAAAAGAAGAAAGTTTGAAATTTAATGAGCTAAATATTGAGTCCAAGTACTTAGAAAAAGAACTGCAAAATACACACACACAAAAAGGAAATAATAAAGAGTGGGATTTTATTAAATGGAAAACATGCAATAGAGATCTATTCAAAATGATCTACTCAAAAGTTAGTTCTTTGAAAAGACCAAAATAAAATCAAAAAGGCTCTAGTGATATTACTAGTCAAGGAAAAAAGTAAGGAGAAAAGACACAAGTCATTATTATCAGGGACAAGACACTATACTATCGGTGCTGCAGACATTAAAAAGATATAATAATACTATAAAAATCTTTCTGCCAATACATTTAAATATGTCGATGAAATGGATAAAATCCTAGAAGAGTATCAAACCCAGAATATTCCATCAAAATTCAATTATATATCAATTAAAACTCTGCATAAATAGCAACACTAAAATATCAAGGGTAGGAAGACTTGGTTGTTAACATGTCAATTCTTCCCAAATTGATCTCTTGAGTCAATAGATTCGGTGGATTTCCAATCATAATCTCACTAAGATCTTTTTTGTAGAAACTGACAAGTTTATTTTAAGACTCATATGGAAATACAAAGGACCTAAATAGCTAAAACAATCTTGAAAAAAAAGTTGGAAGACGTATACTACCTGACTTTAAAACTTACTATAGAACTACAGAATGAAGACAGTGTGGTAAAAGCAAAGGATTGAAAAGTTAGATTGGGATCGAATAGAACCCATTTGAAATGATAAACCACAATGAGATATCGCTTCACACTTGTCAGAATGTCTAAAATGAAGAACTCCAGAAAAAACAGGTTTTGGAGAGGATATGGAGAAAATGGAACCCTTCTGCACTGTTGGTGGAAATGGAAACTGGTGCAGCCACTGTGGAAAACAGTACGGAGTTTCCTCAAAAAGTTAAAAATAGAACTACCCTATGAACTGGTAATCACGCTATTGGATATTTACCCAAAAAACACAAAAACACTAATTCAAAGGGATACATGCACTGTGATGTTATAGCAGCATTATCTATAATAGCGAAATTGTGGAAACAGCCCATGTCTCCATTAACTGATGAATAGATAAAGATGTGGTGTGTATGTATATATAAATGTGTGTATATATATATATACACACATATATAATGCAATATTATTCAGCCATAAAAAAGGTAGGAAATCTTGCCATTTGCACTGACATGGATGGAGCTAGAGTGTCTTTACGCTAAGCAAAATAAGTCAGGCAAAGAAAGACAAATGCTAAATACCATATGATTTTACTCATATGTGGAATTTAAGAAACAAAACAAAACAAAAAGAACAAAGAAAAAAAAAGACAAACCAAAAAACAGACTCTTAACTCTAGAGAACAAACTGATGGAGGTGGGTGGGGACACAGGTGAAATATGGGGAGGGGCTTAAGAGGACACTTTTCATGATGAAAACTGAGTAATGTATGGAACAGATGAATCACTATGTTGTACTTCTGAAACTACATCTAATGCTGCCCCACATCAGCATTAGATGAGAGAAATGAAACACAACACCGTATGGTACCTATGCTAGAATTAAAACTTTTTAAATTAATAATAATAATTAATAACAAATAATAATAAATTAATAATAAAAATGAAAATATTTTAAAGTAGAATGCAAAAACAAAAACACAATAGAAGTCCTTTGTTGTTTTTCAACAAATGGTGCTAGAACAACTGGACGTTCATATGGGGAAACAATTCGTCTTTATCCCTAGCTCACACCAGATACAAAAATTAACCTGAGATAAACTTAAACACAAAACTATAAAGTTTTTGGAGGAAACATGAAGGGTACTTTCATGATTTTGAGGTACACAAAGATTTTTTACAAATGATATGGAAAGCATTACCATGAAAAAGATATTAGCAAATTAGGCTTCATCAAAAACTTTTTAAACTTCTGCTTAACAAAAGACTTAAGAAAAATGAACAGGTGTGCCATAGACAGGAAGAAAATACTTGTAAAACACATATCTGATGAAAAACTCATGCCCATGATATAAAACACAAGAATTCCTACAACTCAAGAATAAAAAAATAAGCAACCCAATTTTTAAAGAGGCACAATTTTTAAAAAGGCACAAGTTTAAACAGACATTTCATCAGAAAAGACAAACAAATGGCCAATGAACACACGAAAAAGTGTCCCACACCAGCATTAGATGAGAGAAATGTAAATTAAAACCAAAAATAACTAGGAAACAAAAGCATCGAAAATGGCTCATATATTTCCATGTCTGGCCAAGATGGAGGAGAAGGGACCAATTTACCCTCGTGTTTGAAACAACCAAAAAATAAAGGGGGGGGGAGATGGTGTTGGGGAACAAAACATATGAAAGAACAGTGCTCAAAACAAATCAGATAATAAAAAACAGTGATCTCTAAGAACAGGGAAACCAGTTAGGGGAGCAGAATGATTGCCCCAGGTTACTATTTGGAGAGTTTCCAGGTCTCAGAGTAGGGAAGAGACACCTTTCCAGAAGTCTCCCTGACTTGAGGATGCTGCTGAGGGAATGGAGAGTGTGAGGCTGCTTTGTCTCCTGAGAAAAGGGGACAAAACTGAAAAGGAACAAAGGTCTCTATTTGGGATCTCAGACTTGCAGTTTGAGGGGTACCTGGGTGGCTTAGTGGTTGAGCATCTGCCTTTGGCTCAAGTCGTGATCCTGGGGTCCTGGGATCGAATCCCACATCGGGCTCCCTGCAGGGAGCCTGCTTCTCCCTCTGTCTGTGTCCCTGCCTCTCTCTGTGTGTCTCTCATGAATAAACAAAATTAAAAAAAAAAAAAGAATTGCAATTGGGGGTGGGGGCACAGATTCTGGGATAACCAGGAAAGTGTGCCACTGGTGCGGGGAAAGCAAGGGGGTTTTTATAAGAAAGGAAGAGGTAATTATAGGGTTATGTAAAGAGAGGGAGGAAAAAAAAAACCCGTATTGGTGCTGAGCAGTTCAACTGGTTGTGATGACTAACTTATTGGTAGTAGTGTTATCAAAAGAAACTGTCCCTGCTATGTATTCACTAACTTTGCTGTCTCCTCTGATCCAAACACCAGTTGCTCTGTTGAAATGTCAGGAGCAACCACTTGTCACACAATTGCTATTTCTGGAGTTTGGGAGTTGGTTAGTTGGAAAGGAACATGGGGTCTTTCATGTCCAGAGGTTTTATGCAATCCCATAATCTCCCCTTTCAATCAAGATATTTTCTCAGGAAAACTTCACAGATCAGCATTGTTCCTTCATGGCTGGAGTTTAAAGTTCTGTTCTGAACCTCAGGTAAGAAGTGGGCTCCATACTTTATGAACCAGCCTTGGTTTTGAGAGGCAGTCAATCCAGTTTAACAGTTGCCTCATTTCCAAAGCAGGGCTCCCAAAGTTGGGCCTGGACTTTATAAGCTATCAGGTATTTAATAAGAGACATTTCAAGGAAAACACAGGTAAATGGTTGGAGCAAATGACCATCCCAGTGCTACCAGGGAGGGTTCTAGAAGCCAGGCCCCTACCCACCGCTAATGGACTGGGGGCAGCCAGTGGCAGTCTGATGTGTTTTCCTGCTCTGCCATTTGAATGTCTCTGGTGATCGTTTGTCTAATCATGGGCTGTTGTGGCAATTTCTCTGAAGTTTATCTCAAGTTGTCCAGCTTCATTTCCCCAGAGCTTCAGGGCAAAAGGGTAGTTTCCGTTCCCAATGACTCCAGGTGAGAAAAATGGGACAAAATGGGAAACCTTTCTTCAGAGAGTCACTGCCAGATACTCAAGGAAACCAGAAAGAATTCAGGAGCCAGCCATTTCATTAGAAAACTGCATACACTCAAAGACCATCAGAACTAGAAGCTAATGGTCACAAAAATGTGTTAGTGAAACAATGATTTTTCTCTAAAATTCCCCTAATTTCCATCAAGGATAGCTAACTTAAGACTAATTTGTTTGTAAAATAATTCCAGTTTTAACAAAATGTAGCCTACTTATTTACATAAGTGAGACAAGAATGTGGTTGACCATATAGACTCTTTAAAACCTGCTTTGCTGGAACTTTTCCTAAGGAATCTCTACGTTGAAATTTTTAAAAAATATTTTATTTATTTATTCATAGAGACAGAGAGAGAGAGAGAGAGAGAGAGAGAGAGAAAGAGAGGCAGAGACACAGGCAGAGGGAGAAGCAGGCTCCATACAGAGAGCCCGACGTGGGACTCGATCCTGGGTCATACAGAGAGCCCGACGTGGGACTCGATCCTGGGTCTCCAGGATCACACCCTGGGCTGATGGTGGCGCTAAACCGCTGAGCCACCGGGGCTGCCCTACGTTGAAATTTTAATAGCCTCTCAAAGCCGGAAACCAACCGAAATCCTTGCCATCAGACTCTAAAACCTATAGGTGTGGGTGAATTTTTACCAAATCTCTGTAAGTCATAGATACCTGAAGAGAAAATGTTTTCTTAAATCTGGAAGAACAAATATTAGGGAAATGGAATGTTTCAAACAAGAGTCATAAAAACTACAATCATCTTCCTCAATTCATTCAGTCCCGTGTTAATTAGTTCTTGTTCTGTTGGAACCAGATTTCCCACCAGTTCTAGAAGTTCTTACCCAGTTTCATTTTATAATATTAAGGGTATCAGAAACATGTATTTGTCAAAAGTCCTTTCCACAAATCTCCTTGAAGAAGAAACACATTTGCAAGAGCATCAGAGTAGAATAATAGCTGAAAATGATAAAAGACTTAAAAATGGCCATGGTTAGAGATCTGGTGAGAGTTCATCACAATGCAATTGACAAGGAAATCTGGTTATTTCTATGACACATGACAGTTCTATAACTAGAGTTACAAGTGATAACATTATGCCAGGGCATATCAAAACTTTAGGAAGTTTATACAATTTCTGAAATAGTTTTATTAATAGTTTTATTAATAGTTTTATTAATAACATATCAAAACTTTAGGAACTTCATACAATTTCTGAAATAGTTTTATTAATATATACAATATAACCTAAGAAAGTTTGTCATCACTTATCTGACAATGCTTCTCTTGTAACTGAACATACCAAATAAATGAGTCCAATTAGTTAAAAAGAGTTCATTTAGAATTTGAATTTGGGAACGTTTGCCAAAAATAGCAGAAGGTTTTAAAGCACATGACTGAATAGGATCAAAGATCATTACAAAACTGAATAATTATCTATTAAACTGAAGAGGCAATAAAAGAGTCTAAAGACAAATACAGACATAGTTGTTAGCAAAATTTAGCTCTTATTGAGAAGATTCCATTTTCCTGAGTTAGCAAAGAGCTGCTAAAGACAAAACATGGAGACTTTTTCTATACAGGTTACATGAAAGATAAAGAAAAACTTTGCCTATAATTCCTTACTGAGAATACACCAATAATCTGAGAAAACTTGATCACTTTAACAGAGAGAAAAACAAAATTTATCTTGCAGCAGTGTATTTTGAGATTAAAACTCATTCATTCCATGGGCGCCTGGGTGGCTCAGTCAGTTAAGCATCTCATGGTCCTGGGATCGAGGCCTGGGTCAGACTCCCTGCTCAGCGGAGAATCTGCTTCTCCCTCTGCCTCTGCCTGCTGCTCTCACAATCTCCCTGTTTCTGTCAAATAAATAAATAAAATCCTAAAAAAAAAACCTCATTCATTCCAATTTTAGCCCTGACCATACATAAAATTCCTTCCCCAAGATTCCTTTTCTACAGCATTCTTTTTTACATTCAGATTTTGTCTATGTTTTTTCTTCCTTAACAACTAACCTCATGTCAGGGCAAAACTAGCTTCTTTCCTCATCCATTTTCTCACCAAAAATACACATCTCATTCTCTTTGCATACAGACATGTTTCCCTTATTGTTTCTAATTGTTTCATTATATTTATTAGAATTTTAACCCATAGAAACCTTAATTTCTAATGAAAACTAAGAAATAAACAACTAAATTGTTATGCCAACTTTCTGTAGATGGCAAATTTATGAATACATTTAATAATTTTTAGAAACATATGCCTCAAAGAAACAAGAGCAAAAATGAACTATTGGGACTTCATCAAGATAAGAAGCTTTTGCACAGCAAAGGATACAGTCAACAAAACTAAAAGGCAACCTACAGAATAGAGAAGATATTTGCAAATGACCCATCAGATAAAAGGCTAGTTTCCAAGATCTATAAAGAATTTATTAAACTCAACACCAAAGAAACAAACAATCTAATCATGAAATGGGCAAAAGACATGAAGAGAAATCTCACAGAGGAAGACACAGACATGGCCAACATGCACATGAGAAAATGCTCTGCATCACTTGCCATCAGGGAAATACAAATCAAAACCACAATGAGATCCCACCTCACACCAGTGAGAATGGGGAAAATTAACAAGGCAGGAAACCACCAATGTTGGAGAGGATGCGGAGAAAAGGGAACCCTCTTACACTGTTGGTGGGAATGTGAACTGGTGCAGCCACTCTGGAAAACTGTGTGGAGGTTCCTCAAACAGTTAAAAATAGACCTGCCCTACGACCCAGCAATTGCACTGTTGGGGATTTACCCTAAAGATTCAGATGCAATGAAACACCGGGACACCTGCACCCCGATGTTCATAGCAGCAATGTCCACAATAGCCAAACTGTGGAAGGAGCCTCGGTGTCCATCGAAAGGTGAATGGATAAAGAAGATGTGGTTTATGTATCCAATGGAATATTCCTCAGCCATTAGAAACGACAAATACCCACCAGTTTGCTTCAACGTGGATGGAACTGGAGGGTATTATGCTGAGTGAAATAAGTTAATCGGAGAAGGACAAACAGTGTATGTTCTCATTCATTTGGGGAATATAAATAATAGTGAAAGGGAATATAAGGGAAGGGAGAAGAAGTGTGTGGAAAATATCAGAAAGGGAGACAGAACATAAAGACTCCTAACTGTGGGAAACGAACTAGGGGTGGTGGAAGGGGAGGAGGGCGGGGGGTGGGGGTGACTGGGTGACGGGCACTGAGGGGGCACTTGAGGGGATGAGCACTGGGTGTTATTCTGTATGTTGGTAAATTGAATAACAATAAAAAATAAATTTATTATTAAAAAAAAAGAAAAAGAAACATATGCCTCCGGGATGCCTGGGTAGCTTAGTGGTTGAGCATCTGCCTTTGGCTCAGGTCATGATCCCGGGGTCCTGGGATCGAGTCCTGCATCAGGCTCCCCACAGGGAGCCTGCTTCTCCCTTTGCCTATGTCTCTCCCTCTCTCTGTGTCTCTCATGAATAAATAAAATCTTTAAAAAAAATAAACATATGCCTCCTCAGAGCAAATTTCTCAGCATGGCTCAAAACATGTTTACTAACATACCCAAAACCTTTAGCTTCTCTCTAAGAGAAAGTCAAAAGTAGATGAGCCTATGGTTAATCATTAATGTTTTAATATTTTATCTTATATGGAAATGATCTAGACTTGCTACCCACCATGTAATTTAACTTAGCAAAAACTAAGGTTTTAAGTTATTCCCCCCCCACAAAAAAGTTGGGGGACATAATTATTGAAAAGTTCATTTATAAATCTTTATCATATATTTAATTAATTCACTTGCTCTTAATAATTATGTTTAGACTAGTCATAAAAAGTTCATGAGACATTGAATTGCTAAGCATCATCTTAAGTTCTCTTTCTTGCTGACAAATTCTAGAACAGGTATAACATGAGTTTGAGTTTAACAAACCTGAGCAGAATAAAAATATTATATTTAATGCTGACAACTTTAAAAACACACCTGTTTTAATTAAACAATCTTCAATTGAGTTTTGTTTTTTCTTTGCCTGCTTGCTTGCTTTTTTTTTTTCTTTTCTTTTTTGAGGGCCCTTGCTACAGAAGACCTCCTTCCTACTAGAGAAGTGCTGTCACTAGATCCCATGGCTCTGTCCCCTGGATTCTGAACTTGGCTCCCAGCTAGTCTGCAACTGACCTTTCCCACCTGCCTGATGGAGCCAGGGAGACCCAGGCTTCTGCTTCGCCCCAGCCACCTGCCGCAGCTGACCCTGCTCTGGGGAAAGCCCATGTTTGAGCTCTTTCACACTCACCCCAGGATGTCCTTAAAACCAGGCCAGACCTGGCCAGAGAATGACTGCCAACCACAGCTGTTCTTGGAAACCTTGATACACACATTAATCTCACATGTGACTATCTCATCTCCACTGGGGAGAGCAGAGACCCTGTCAGCACTCTTTCTATCCTCTCCTGCCCCAGCCCACACTTCCATCCCCACGTAACCCATGTGAACAAAGCATCATAGCATTTCTGTCATTCCTCCATGCCCACACAACCTTACAACCAGTGCCAACTCACATACATATTCATACGGTGGGGGTTTTAGTCAATCTCACAGAATCTCGTTTATACCCTTCCTTATGTTGCTCTGCTCAGTTGACCACTCATTAAAGCTAACTTGGAGAGCACTAATGCATCTTTTTACTAGCTGCCTAATATTCACTGGTATGAAAATACCATAACTTGTTTACCCATATTGTTAATCAGTATTTTTTTACAACTGCAAACAATACTTAACATCACTGAAGATGTACTTTTATGTACAATGTTTTCAATCTTTAAACAGATTTTACTTATTTATTTATTTATTTATTTATTTATTTATTTATTTGAGAAAGAACAGTGGTGGGGAGGGGCAGAGAGAAAAAGAGAAGCAGACCCCCTGTTCAGCAGGGCTCCATCCCAGGACTCTGAGATCAGCATAATTAAAATATTCAGTAGCCACTAGGGTCATGATTTGAATAGGTTCCTCATTTTTGCTCAGTTGGTTAAGTCCACAAAGTCCATATATATTTGTATATTTGTATAAAAAGTACAGACTACCTTTTATTTTAAAAAGAGCACCTCAAGGAAAATATGCAGGTCTTCACTTCCTATTTCAGGTGATCCTACTTGAGCATTTCAACCTAAGACAATTGCCCAATAGAGACAATCATTGGAAGGCAGGTCTGAGCTGAGAGCTGATGTGTGTGTCCAGCAGGACTGAAAGGAATGGAGCCCCAGCGCACCCCTGTTGGGGAAGTGTGTTGATAGTGCAGGGTCAGGTGGGGGTGGCAGGTTTGTTGAGAGATAGGAGGCCCCTTCTTAGTGGATGGGGAAGCACATGGATGGACCATGCCTGTGGGGGCTGTAGCTTGGTCTCTGATAGTTTGGAGTCTTTCAAAGTGAAGGGTAGGACCTGAAGCATAGGCCCTGGTAGGAAGCTGGGTAAGATGATAGAGGTGTATTTGCTGGTGGTGGGGGCAGGGAATGGATGGGTGTAAATAAAACACCCCTGTTTCTTCTTCCTCTGTTTCCCCCTGATGTCCACATCTAACTTTCCATTGACATTGGCTCACGCCAGACCAACCTGCTCTTTGAGCAGCTCCTTGCTTATATCTCTCCTGTTCCTCTTTCCCATCAGGGGCCTCTTTCTCCAGAAGCCTTTTCCTGGACATAATGGAGAAAAGACAATGAGGATTTTTGCTTGCTCATGGGGGAAAACCCAACTCTGGTTGCCTCCAGAACAAGAGAGTTATGAGGAAACCTATAGCTCTGAAAACCAGTAGGCATGTTTTGAGAACCAGTCATGGAAATTGGCAAGACCCACAGTAGCTCTAGGGATGAGATCAGCAGGAGCTAAAGGATGGCATTCCCAGAAGGAATGGTCCTGTCTAGGATGTTGTCCTTTGTGAACAAATGGATCAGCCATTTGTCAGAATCTCCAAAGAGACCTTGCTCTGTCAAGGTCCTGGAGGAAGGGGCTTCTCGAATGAAAGGCAATCCACTGGATTTCCATTCCCACTGAGACCACACATGTTTGAAGAGTGGCAGTGCTGTCACGAAGAGGGAATGAATGCTGGTCAGCCAAGAAAGGGGTTGGTTTTTGTTTTGGTTTTTTGGCTTTTTTATTCAAAGACATCACTTATTATTATTATTATTTCTCTGAGAAATGAATACCTGAACATGAAAACACAGTGCTAAGAAGTATCATAACCACACTATGTACTGCTTTAATCTTATGTCAATAGGTTTGTTATTTATAGTCCGTGTTTCTAGTTCGGACAGCAAAGCTGTAAGTTCCACATGATGGTTTTATCTGTAACTGATGCTCAGAGAGGTCAGAGTGTTAACTATAGGTGGGATCTGAATCTAGGTCGACTGACTTCAAACAAACCACTGTCCCATGCAGCCTCTCATCTCTCCCCACAATTGGATTAATTTCTCTCTCCTTTAAAACCTAATATCACTTTTGATACCACTTTATCCCATTTTACAATATTGATGTGGGCATGTTTCCTTCTCACTCGTTATTATGTTCATGCCAGTTACTTAGTGATCCAAATTTTGTGATGTCTTTCTTGAATTTTTAAAGTCAATGCTTCCTGTTTGTTAAAAAAAAACTTTTGAGTTAAAATCTTGTGTCTTGGAGTGTTTGTTTTTTCCTTCTGAGCCAGTGACTTTAAAACAAAAAGATCCTCACCCCTGACTAAGGCCAGAAGGAAAACCTCCTTTATTAAAATCAGCCAGCCCTGATCAGGGGCCCTTTTCCCACCCCCATGTTCTTTCACAACTTCCTCCAACCCTATTAGAGATAACCAGTCATCAAAGCCTAGCTGTTTTTTCAACTTACCACCATAATATACACAAAATGCAAAATAAAAAATTGTATAAACCCTGTGCAATGCTAGAAAGAACGATATAGTCAACTTCCATGACCCAATCTCAACAACTCTTCTCTTTCCCTACTCACACCCTCACATACCCTCTTTCTCATACTCATACCCCCCCCACACTCTTGCATACCCTCACACAACCCTCTCGCACACTCACATCCCCTCACACTCACTCACACTTTCCACACACACTCACACATAGCCACACACCTTCACACACACCTTTCAGTCATATATACTCACATCCCCCACACACTCTCATACCTATACATACACTCACATGCACACACCCACTCACCCACATACTCATGTACTCACACACTCCCTCACACATGCATATAAAGTCTTGCACACCCTCACACACACCCACACACTCAAACTCACACACACTGTCCTCCCCAGTGGGATGATTCATGATTCATGACATCATGATTTCATCTTCTCATATTTCAATATATTCCTCTAAAATACAAGGATTCTAATAAATATAACACCATCACCAAATCTAATACATTTATTAAAAATTCTTTAATATTATCAAATATTCATCCAATAGCCAAATTCTCCTTGTTGGCCTAAAGTATATTCTGGACCAAATCAAGATCCAAACCTGGTTCATACATTACAGCCAATTTTTAAAAATATTTTATTTATTTATTTGAGAGAGAGAAAGCGAGCATGCACAAATGGGGAGGAGGGGCTGAGGGAGAGGGAGAAGCAGATGTTCCACTCAGCGGGGAGCCCAATGCAGTGCTCAATCCCAGGACCCCAAGATCATGACCTGAACGAAAGGTAGATGCTTAATCCACTGAACCACCCAGGTGCCCCACCATACAGTCAAATGTTTAAGAAACACCTATAACTGCCCAAAATAAAGAGATGGCTCCATATGTAATGACATGGAAATAACAAGTGCCAAGATATATTGGTGAATGAACATGAACAATATGTGTAATGTGACCCATTTTTGCCTAAACTTATATGTTTACTTTATATGTATTTCTATATACACATAAAGAAATCTGAAAGAGGGTTCTTGGATTGAGCCCTACATTGGGCTCCCTGCTCAGTGGGGAGTCTGCTTCTCCCTCTCTCTCTCTGGTCCTCCCCCTGCTCATGCTCTCTCTCTCTCTCACTCTCTCTCAAATAAGTAAAATCTTAAAAAGGAAATCTGAAAGAATAAACCATTTGGCACATGCCCAAATTAGAGATTCCCAGAAGACAATCAGGTGTTCAGCAAAAGCATACTGTTTGCACAAATGGTTTCTGCACAGTGAGCCCTTCTTATCACTTAAACATGGGCACCCTCCCAAAATTTAAGTTCCCAGTTGCTAGCCCAGGGCCAACCTCATAGGCAGGCCTGTCAGAGGACACCATCCACTCCCAACATGTTAACTCTTTCCAGCATAGCCAGCAACAATTAGAAGGAGTCAAGTGTACAATAAAAACCAAATTATAGGAGCAGCCTCCAGTCTGTTTTCATGGTGAAAATGGTGAAGCCAGTCAACTACATGTCTTTTTAGGAAATCACATTTTCCCTCCAGAGACCTGGGGATGTAGTGTGGAGCCCCATGTCACACTTCAGGCCAGACAGTCATTTGACAGCCCCCTTTTATGGACAAAGGCACTGCACTCCTCATCCTTTCTTCACTGTTCACAGCATCTTCCAAGAAAATTTAGAGCCAACACAAAACAATCCATACAAAGAGTTTTCCCTGTCACTATAGTGGTTCCTACTCAATTGCCTTCTGTAAGTAAGAGTTTTGATGCACTGGTCTAAGGTCTTTAAAATGAAGATTTGACTTTGAGCTTCTTGTCACTCCCACAGTCTCTTTCTTGATAGTCCTTTCCAAATCAGATGACTTGTACAAAGAAAGAACACAGCCAAGTGCTTGACCAGTCAGAAGGTAATGTCCATCCCAGCCTAGTCAGCCATACTTGAGTAAGTAGCCTTACTAGCCTTATTTTTGGGGTGATAACATTTGCCCTTTCTTTTAATGGAAAACACTGTTCTTTATACATCCAAGAATCCATACTCAAGATATCTCAGACAGTGTTAATTTAGGACATGCTACCTGATATGTGTCATATGTTCAGATTCAGAGTTCAGCAATTTGAGGATTGTCCAAAGCACTAGACCATTTTGTCTGGTCCGTGTGGAGTTCTTTCATTGTTTGCAATTCAATCTCTACTGAAAAATAATGGAAGTGGAGAGCTTGGAGATTGTTTCCTGCACTTACAAAATCTGAATAAAAATTGTAAAACTCAGCTCAGTTCTGGGAACTACTTATATGTTTTACTTATAAACCTGAAGGCTTACACAGCCACACCAGCCATACCAGCTTGTTATAGCCACGGGTCAGATTTCTGCTGCTTTGGGTTTGGAAGTCATTGAAGTTACACATCCATAAGCATATCCCTATGGAGTGAAAGAATGCTGAATAGCATATAAAATCTGTATACAAATAAATGATACATTTGGGGGCTTTCTGTGCTTTTATGATTTCCTCTGAGAAGAAATTTTAGCAAATATGGTGGGCCATGTTCTTTTTCTCTGTTTTAAAACTTGTTTCAAATTTCAGTGTGTTATATGGTATGTTGGTAAATTGAATTTAAATAAAAATTTAAAAACTTTAAAAAATTTTCAGGGTTTGGATCAAATAATCAACAAAGACACTCAATTACCCAAAATGGGCATGTAATTTCTACCTAGGAGTCACTGTGAATTAGCATATCAAAAATCTTCCTTTAAAACTTAGAGGATTTTATCTACTGTTTTCTTGATTAATTTTGTGATCAATTGTCTACTACCTTAGGATATCTCTTTATTTATTTACTAATAGTTCACATCTGCTTTGTTATTTAACTCTTCAGGCTTTCATCTGCTCTCTCAAAGCTCCATAAGAACAATAACTATATTTTTGTTCAACTCTGCCTCAAGCCAAGTGTGAGAAAAGTCCCTGGTATCTACTAATCTTTTACTGAATGGATGAACAGATGAGTGAAAGAATAGGTTGTCAGCTCCTGAAGTATGTGAGCTAGCTATTCCAGTATCTTTACTAGGTAAATATTTGTTTTCCTGAAGGAGAATCTGAATACTTATGCAAAAATCATGGAAAGGTGGCTATGCCGTGGTGCTTCTCCACAATCAAAAATTCACAAGCCATTCATCTCTTAGAGTTACATGCCCAACTATTTACGAATGAAAAGATTTCATGTTTGGGATTTGCTTCAAAATAATTGGTGAGGAGGGACACTTGGGTGGCTGGGTGGTTGAGCGTTTGCCTTCTGCTCAGGTTGGTGATCCCAGTGTCTTAGGACCAAATCCCACATCAGGTTCCTGCTTCTCCCTCTGCTTATGTCTCTGCCTCTCTCTGTGTGTCTCTCATGAACAAATAAATAAAATATTTTTTAAAAATTGGCGGGGATGGGGAGACAGAGGAATAAGTATAAGCACAGCTAAAACAAGATTAACCATAAGGTTGATCGAGTTGAAGCTTACTGTATGTTTGAAAGTTTTTACAGTGAATTTCACAAGCGATATGGTGGTCTAACCCACTTATGGTTGTTTCCACACCTATTTTAGAATGTTGTTCTCTCTGGGAAAATGAGGTACTACGAATACCTAACATAGCAAACGTCTCTGGTGACTTTTTAAACCCTTTATATGTGAGGAATTCACCACTGTCTGAGTCCCTGCCTTCCCAACACAGAAGCCTGAAAGTCACATTCCATTAGTGTGGCTGGGGTACAGACACTGGAGATGGACCCTGTCCACTGGAAGTACTCGGGCCAATCATCAATTCAGAAGGGTCCTAAGAATAGGAGGTGCTGGTAAGAACTGTTTGTGGAGAGGGAGCTGGGGCAGCTCTGGCCAGCCTGGCGGGGGCAGCTCTGGCCAGCCTGGCGGTTACATCCCTGGTCCAGGCCTCTGTCCCGGCACTGACGCGATCAGTATCGTACCTTGGCGCTTGTCCTGAGTCCTTAACCTTTAATATTCTTAACCTCCAATGTCCTTTAACACATGTCTTTATTACTTGCACTAACTGAAGTAGGTTTGCTGTTTTGTTTTGTATTTGCAACTAAATTCCTTGACATCTACCTCCTGCTAGGTATTCTACATGTAGTACCTCACCAAATCTGGAAACAATAACCCACTAAGGTTTGAAGAGGGCAGGAGTGATGTAATGAAAAACCTGGTTGGCCATGCCTGGGAGCTTGAAATTTATTTTGTATGCAAAGGGGAGCCTCTATATATTATATCTGGGAAGGAAGTGAGGGGGTTACAGAGACAATAGGAGGAAAGCCTGAATTATCTCAGGACTTTCTCCACCAACATAGAGGCAACAAAAGGCAACAGCACAGTCCCCAGAACAAGGACTCTAGAATGCCTCCGCCAAGCAAAGGCCTCCTCACTTTGGCCAGCAGGGGGCGTACCCAGGTACCATCCGTGCTCCTCACCCTTGATGTAATAAGCACTGGGTGTTATATGCAACTGATGAATCACGGATTCCTACCTCTGGAACTAATAGAGAATATGTTAATTAAATAGAATTTAAATTTTAAAAATATTAAAAATAACCTGTAAAAAAAAAAGAAGCCAAAAGTTGACGCTCCCCTTTCCATCATAGAAATAGATGTGCTGACCACTAAAGAAAGTCACTCCAACTACCTATGCTAATTGATTTTGCACTTCATTTTAAGCATAAATGAGCCCCTGTCATAGGCAGAATAATGGCCCCCACAGACACTTACATTCTAATCTCCAGAAACTATTAATAAATTAGATTAGGTGGCAAAGGAGAATCAATTTGCAGATGAAATTAAGGTTGCTAATTGGCTGACCTTAAGATAGGGAGATTCTCCAGGATTCTCCTAGTGGGCACAGCGGAATCATGAAGTTCATGAAACAGGAAGAGCTCAGATTCCAGGCCAGAGGCACTCTGCCTGCTGTTGCTGTTTGAGGAAAGAGGAAGATGCCACCAGCCAAGAAATGTGGGCAACCCCTAGAAGCTAGAAGAAGCAAGGGAACAGACCATCCTCTGGAGCCTCTACAAAGGAAAACAGCCCTGCTGACACCTTGATCTTATTCCAATGAGACCCATGTTGGACTTCTAACCTACTAATAAGATACTAATTTCTGTTGTTCTAAGTTTGTGGCAATGTGTTACAGCAACCATAGAAAGTTAATACTGCCCCCAGGGATGAAAACCATAAGTGCAGTAGAGTTACCATCATACATGCACAAATGATCGCTTAAAGAATAAGATGAGGGTTCTGCTGTGGGAATGGATGGATAGATATTAAAGAAGTGTGTGATTGACTATTTATTTCCATTTCCTGAGAAATATACTACAGGTCAACAAGTGCATTGTAACAGACACAAAACCCAGTTGAGAAAAGTTCCAGCATGGATACTTGGCAAGTTATGGGGACCATAAGCCCCTCTGAGGCACTGATTCTCCATGAATAAAGTGAGGTTAGTGTCTGGTTAATGCAGTGCTGATAGAATTAAATGAAGCAGTATACATGTCCATACAGTAAGAGCTACACAAACAAGTTATTTTTTTCTTAAGATTTTTATTTATTTACTTGAGGGAAAGTGAGAGAGAGGATGAGCTGGGGGAGGGGCAGAAGAAGTGGGAGACACAGACTCCACGCTGAGCAGGGAGCCTGACACAGGGCCCAGGGCTTGATCCCAGGACCCTGAGATCATGACTGGAGCTGAAGGCAGATGCTTAACTGACTAAGCTACCCAGGCACCCCAAGACAAGTTATTTTTAAATTATTACTGCTCAACTGTGGCTAAACCGACAGGTGGGGGGACCAACTAAGCAATCCTAGACATTCTGTTATTTGGAGACCATCTTAAGGACAGCATCACATTTGACACTGCACACTTGGTAAAAATTATTGAGAGGTAGACAGTAGGATGTTGAAGAACACAGGATGTAAATGAATACAGATCTGAATTCTGCCCCTGTGTGCTGCTAGGTGAATTACTTAAGCTCTTCATTTATAAAATGTGAATAACAGAATTGTGAGAACGAAAATGTGATTAAGTCAATAAAGCACTTGGCATGAAACCTAGCACATATCAGGTGCTTGACTTAATGGTAGCTTTCATCATTAACTATGAGCGCTTATTCACACAGGGCATCGGCCACTTCTGAACACTTAAATAATTTTTACCCATATTATTTCATTTGATTAGCAAAGCCTCTCTCGGAAAGAAGCCTGGCTGGTTTTTATCCATTTCTCAAATACGAATAATAATGCACAGAAAAGAAACATGCCTTGCTCTAGTGAATGAACCCAAGGATTAACTTCACCTGAGAAAATTTAGGCAGACCACAATAGCTAGAATAGACCCAGAATAATTTCCTTTTGCTCACACCGCTAATATTAGACAGCTAGCAGTGAATGGATAATAAGGATCTTAAAACCTCTCATCCTTAAATGCCATTCAGTACGAAGACAGTAGCGTCCTAGAGAAGAATTTAGGAAATGGAAATTTTCTGTCATAGCCCATCCAAAGGAGAGAGGTCAAATGAGGCAACGATCCCTTGCCACGTGTGTTTGGTGAGACTTTAGAGGACACATCTTGTGGATAAAATCTACAAGATGTGTTGGAGCCCTCAGAAAATAAACATCTGTGTGTGTTCTTCATTATCCAAAGGCAAAGCAGGGAAAAAAATAAATGTTATGTGTAATCAACTTGTAATAAGACATTTGGAATGTGGCTCAGTGGCTCCTTCCATTGCCTCACGGCAAATTTTCAGTGAGTTGTTTGGCTTTTCATCAGCTAAAAATAATAAAAGTCAAGTAATGAGTAAAGTTTTGCAAGAAAAGAAATGAACTACATTGGAAAGATACCTTTTGGGCAGCCCCCGTGGCGCAGTGGTTTGGCGCTGCCTGCAGCCTGGGGTGTGATCCTGGAGACCCGGGATTGAGTCCCACATAAGGCTCCCTGTATGGAGCCTGCTTCTCCCTCTGCCTGTGTCTCTGCCTCTCTCTCTCTCTCTCTCTCTGTCTATGAATAAATAAATAAAATCTTAAAAAAAAAAGGAAAGACACTTTTTTTCCCCCAAATGTTTTATCACCAGTTTGGACAAATGGACCAGAACATAGTAGATGTCAGCCAAGTATGGGCATCATATGAGCATGGCAATGATGACCTTCTCCTTCTCCTCCTTCTCCTCTTCTTTTCTCTGGGCTCCTCTCCCTCTCTCCCTTTTCTTCTTGTCTTCCTTTTCTTTTTCTTGTCTTCCTCTCTCCCTTCCTCTCCTCTTTTTTTTTTTTTTAAGATTTTATTTATTTGACAGAAGGAGAGAGAGAGAGAGCACAAGCAAGGGCAGAGGGAAAAGTAGGCTCCCCACTGAGCAGGAAGCCCAATGTGGGTCTCTATCCCAGGACCCAAAGATCATGACCTGAGCTGAAGGCAGATGCTTAATCACTTGAGCCACCCAGGTGCCCCTGAAATAAAATTTTAAAATTCCATTGTCAATAGCATCAAAAAATGAAATGCGTGGGAATAAATCTAACAAAAGATATGCAAGACCTCTACACCAAAACCCCCCAAAATATTGCTGACAGAAATTGAAGGAGACCCCAGTAAATGGAGAAATATAGCTGTTCATATAATGGAAGACTTGATATTGTTAAGGTATCAATTCTCCCCCAGTTGGAATCCAGTGCAATCCCAATCATAATCCTGCCAGGCTCTTTAACAAAAATTCACAAGTTGATTCCAAAGTATACATATAAATGAAAAGCACCTAAAATAGCCAAATAATTATTGAAAAAAGAACAAAGCTGGAGGGCTGGTTTCCATAATTTACTGTAAAGTATCATCAAAACAACACGGTGCCAGCAAAGAATGCACAAATAGATTAAGCAGAGCTTAGAAGTAAGCCCATACTTACAGTGGTAAACTAATTTCCAACAACAAAATTTCCAAAGCAACAATAGGAAAAGTCTTTCCAATAAATGTGCTGGAACAACTGAACATCCATATGGGGGGGGGGGGGAGAAACATTGATCTTTACCCCGTATTTGCACGAAAGTTAGTATGAAGCAGACCACAGGTCTAAGCACAAAGGATAAAGGGAAGAGCAAGAGTCCTTGACGCACCTGGCCCCACAAACCTACCTAGGTAACTTTCAAAACATCCTGAACACCTATGAATTCAACCTGAGATTTAAAGAACAGCCGGAATGCTAGAGAGAAAAGTTTTCACTTCTAACAAGGTAAGAAGATGGGGGGGGGAGGGGGGAATCCAGTGGGGGAGGGGCACCGCGAGGAGCGGGGCTAAAGCTGAGCCGCAGGAGCCTCTGGGGCTAGAACGCCCAGCCCTGGAGAAGCGGGAACTCTAAAATCCGCGCTGGAGTTTTCCTGGTCGGAAAAGTGATTGGCAGGAAATCGGGCAGAGTGGCAGGAGGGGCAGTGAAGCCTCCAGATTCCCAGTCACTGGAAGAGGGGGCGCCCAAGCAGACGACGCCCAGGATCCCGGGCGGGCGGAGGCAGGGAGCGCCCGGGACAGCGAGCGCTCTCCGGGGCGGGCGCCCCCAGCTGCGGAGCGTCTAGGCCGGGCCGACTGCGAGGCTGCGGCTCAGTGGCGCGGCGCTGACTCCAGAGCTGGAGAGCCGGCTGCCGCCCTCGTCTCTCCTCTTGGTCTCACCGCGGGCCGCCAGGCAACCATGGCTAGAGATGTGGTCTCTGCATACTATGGACTATTCCTCAGCCATCGGAAAGGACGAATACCCATTTGCTTCGAGTGGATGGAACTGGAAGGTATTATGCCCAGTGAAGTAAGCCAATCGGAGAAGGGCGATCATCATGTGGTTTCACTCATACGGGGAATATAAGAAACAGTGAAAGGGATTATAAGGGAAAGGAGAGAAAATGAAAATGAGTGGGAAAAATTAGAGAGGGAGACAGAGCATTCTCGAGAGACTCCTAACTCTGGGAAACGAACATAGGGTAGTGGAAGGGGAGGGGAGGGCTGGGGTGACTGGGTGACGGGCACCGAGGGAGGGCACTTGCCGGGGTGAGCACTGGGTGTTATACTATGTGTTGGCAAATTGAACTCCAATTTTATTTTTTTTAATTTTTTTATTTTTATTTATGATAGTCACACAGAGAGAGAGAGAGAGGCAGAGACACAGGCAGAGGGAGAAGCAGGCTCCATGCACCAGGAGCCTGACGTGGGATTCGATCCCGGGTCTCCAGGATTGCGCCCTGGGCCAAAGGCAGGCGCTAAACAGCTGTGCCGCACCAGGGATCCCTGAACTCCAATTTTAAAAAAGCATAGGATAGCCGGGTTGGCTCAGCGGTTTAGCCCCGCCTTCAGCCCAGGGCGTGATCTTGGAGACCCTGGATCGAGTCCCACATCAGGCTCCCCGCATGGAGCCTTGCTTTTCCCTCTGCTGATGTCTCTGCCTCTCTCTGTGTGTCTCTCATGAATAAATAAATAAAATCTTAAAAAAAAAAAAAGCTTAAAGGATAAAACTCAAAAGCTCATGAAATAGAACAGTACATTTGTTGGCTTGGGAATAGGCAAAGGTTTCTTGGAAATGACAAAACCATAACTATAAAGGAAAAATTGATAAATTAGACCTTGCCAAAATTTAAAACTGTGTTCATCAAAAGACAGTATTAAAAAATTAATAGACAACCCAGACCAAGAGAAGATATTTTCAAAACTAATATTTTATGTAAGACTGATAATTAGAATAGACAAGGAATTCCTACAATTCAGTTAAAAGAGACGTCAAAAGAAAGGCCCATAATTGGGATGCCAGGGTGGCTCAGTGATTAAGCATCTGCCTTCGGCTCAGGTCATGGTCCTGGAGTCCTGGGATTGAGTCCCACATTGGGCTCCCTGCATAGAGTCTGGTGCTTCCTCTGCCTGTGTATCTGTCACTCTCTCTCTCTGTGTCTCTCATGGATAAATAAATAAAATAGAAAAGAAAAGAAAAGAGAAAGGCCCATAATTAATGGGTAAAATATTTGAACATGTTTTACAAAGGAAGATTTATCAATGGCAAATAAACACAGGAAAAGACATTCAATATCATTAATCATCAGGGATTAATGATCACAGTTTCACAGAAACACAAATTAAAATCACAATAAGATACCACTACAGCCCATCAGAATGGTTACATTTCAAGGCTATAACACCAAACGCTGGCAAAGATGTGGATCAACCACAGTTCTCATATATTACTGGTGGAAGTAAAATTGATTGCCACTTTCTAGAAGGTCTGGCACTTTCTTATAACCCTAAACAAATGCCTACATTGTAAACCAGCAATTCTACTCTTAGATATTTATCCGAAAGCATGAAAGCACTTATCCACAGAAAAGAACATGCAAAATTGCTCATAGTATCTTTATTCATAATAGCCTCAAACAGCAAATAGCTCAGGTGGCCATCCATAGGAGAATAGTTCAACAGTTCACACTCACACAATAGAATACACTTAGCAACAAAAAAGAAGTTCTAATGCATGTAACAATGTGGGTGAGTCCCAAGATTCCCTTTAAGTGAAAGAAATCTTCCACAGAAGACTACATATCATCACTAATCATCAGGGAAATGCAAATCAAAACCACTATGAGATAGATACCACTTCACACCATTAGGGTGGCTACCAACGCACCCCACCCTGCCAAAAAAAAAAAAAAAAAAAAACCCAAAAGTAACAATTGCTGGGGAAATGTGGAGAAATGGCAACCATTGTGTATCACTGCTGGAAGTATAAAATGGCTTGACTGATGTGGAAGATAGTATGGGTGGTTCCTCAAAAACATGGAATTACCATATGACCTAGCAATTCTGCTCCTAGGTATATACCCAAAAGAACTGTAAGTAGAGACCCAAACAGCTATTTATACACCAATGTTCACAGCAGCATTATTCACAATAGCCAAAATGTAGAAACAATCCAAATACCCATCAAGGAATCAAAGGATAAACAAAATGGGGTATATCCATATGATGGAATATGACACAACCTTTTAAAAGATATAGAATTCTGATACATGCTGAACCTTGAATTCTGAACATGGATGATCTTGAAAACTTTATGCAAAGTGAGATAGGCCAGACATGAGAAGACAAGCATTGTATGGCTCCCCTTATAAGGGGTTTCTTCTAGAAGGGCAAGTTCATAGAGAAAGAAAGTAGAACAGTGATTACCAGGGACTGAAGAGAGGTGAGATTGGGGTGTTAGTGTTTAATGGACACAGAGTTTCAGTTTGGGACGATGGAAAATTCTGTCGATGATTAGTAGTGATGGTGACACAACAGTGTGAATTTAGTCAATGTCATTGAATCATACACTCAGTATTTTACCACATTTTTTTAAAAACAGGAATGGGACCTGAGACATTACCAAATTAACTACCCCCCTACATCATCGGCATGTGATCTTTTTCTATTTTTATTTCACCCTATTAAGGCTACTTACCAGTACAGCATGTGGCTTCTAGTGGATTCTAATGCTCTTTTGGAGGAAAAGTAATATGCCTAAGAGGACAAATAAAACATGACTTACCAGGAATACAAAAAATCCCTTTGCATGCACATTTGTCATGCTGAAAATCTGAAAACTGTGAAGGGGAATAATGAAGTTGTTGTTAGATCCGACTGAGCATCCAGGGTGGTACTCAGTGTTGTTTCAGAGGATTCCTTTCCTTGCCCAAGGTCCACATTCTCTTCGTCAGGAAGACATATAACTAGAGATGCCTTTGAATTAGAAAACAACACTCTATAAACATGGGTTCTTACCATGTGCTTCACGCCCAGTCATTTCCAACCTTTGGAAAAGTTAAGGCTACCATTTATTTTTAATAGCTATGTGGTATCTCATTTCATTGTTCCCTTTGTTGAGTGTTTGATGTCAAGTTTTTTTATTAATATAAATAATGCCACTGTAACTTAAAAAATTTTTTTCCATATGTTAGCTGTACATACAGTGTGGTCTCAAATGTGTATATTAAAAACTATCCATACTTATGTGCGAAATCACTGTCTCCCGATATTCATACCACCTCTTACCTGGGTAACAGCTATCCCTGCCATCTTGATTGGTTGGGACAGTCCAGACCCAAACAAATCAGTGCATGGGATTCCCCTGCCATGGAGACTCATCTTCTGCATCAGCCATATGGGGCATTTAAACTCTGCATGGGCACCGTCTCCCCAAAGAATTGGTGGAGCCTATGGCCCCCCAGTATGAGAATCTGTCCTAACCCACATCATCTTCCCCTAGAAACTCTTTTTTTTATGGAGATGTGGTTCATCCACCAATGAAGAAATCTGCTGGATTATTCTTCCAGATTCCTGCACTGATTTCCAAGGGAGGTTAAACTGTCTTAAACAGAACAAGAAAGGGAATGCTGGATCTTTACTTCCACTTCCATTGGCTTCTATGCAATGGTTGCTCCAGCCATAGTTCAGCCTCCATTTCATAGTTGAAATCTGAACAAATAGTTTATCTTTAGAATTAATCACAAACTAGGCTTTATACCTACTGCCTGGGATGTCAAAGGAAAAAACGTTCTAGAATATATCAAGGCAGAATCGTGTGTGGCAGGGTTGGGAGCTAAGATGCTTTGTTGGACCAAGAACCATATTCAGACAATTAAACCTGAAGAGAGAGGCAGGATAATGTACAGGATTCTCAAAAAAGAAAGGCAATGGACCTGGGCTTGATCAAAGGCACTCCTTTTTTAAAAACAGTAGGGCTAGATTAGTGTCACTGTAACTCAAGAACTCTCCCAAACAAGGAAGGAACAGAGCATTTACAGAAACAAAATGGAAACTTCCTTTAATGCTGACCCCTAGAGCCGCTGTATTCTATGACATATGTGCTTCCCCAACCATAAAGGATCCTTTATAATGAGGATTAAAAGTAGCACAACTGGAAAAAAAAATCTGCCAAATTAACTTTAAATAAGGATCTCTTAATCTCAGTTCTCTTGTTGGTGCTATGATACAACAGAACAAGTTTGAGTTTCTCTACTTGTTCTGTTCAAATACTGCAGCCTTTGAAAAAAGCTTTTTATATAAATCTATGCACAAAGGGAGTAATTGGCAAGATAATACTGTGCCAAATAGGAAATGATCATGACCTAAAACATAAGTCAACAGGTCCATCTCAGGAAATAAACCTGATGCTCTCTGGATATCGTGTAAGGTTCTTCCCATATAACATTAATAGTGGCTTATATAGGACTAGGAAAAACTTAGACACTGATTTTGGAAATACTCCACAAATGCAGCAGAATGAGAATTTTCAGATCTGACTCTAGATGAGGATTTCAGCTGTTGGCATAACGAATGAAATCCTGACTTACGTTCAAGATCCTCTTTATATCTTCATGACTTCAGATCACCAGCTGCAACACTCTGTAACTTTCCACTCAAGCCACAAGGTGTATCTAGGTGGTTCTAACCGGAGCAGCGGGGGTGGCAGCTGCAACAGAGTCAGCGTCACAAGATGAGGCCAGTGCAGGCTCCCCTCACGCTTGCAGATTGTAATTCTCACCCAGCTGTGCCTTTCACTTGTGTGCAGCAAAACCTACCCGTGTGAGCTCTTTTCAGAATTTTCCTGCAAACCAGAATTCTGCTCTCTTCCCCAGTATTGAGTTTTTTTCAGCTGGACTTGCTCTAGGAAGTTTTGAGACAACACCACACCTGACTTATAACTTACAACAGGTGGTCAGTTGTTTCTGGAAGTTTCTGAAATCTAACAACATGAGGAAATGCACAGCCTTATGGTATGTTCTCAGGTATGTTATGCGGGGGATATGGTATTATATCCGTGCCAGCCAGAGACTCCACTCCAGGCTCACAGACATTTTAAAACAAGTTTCAGAGCTGAGTTTTCAATGAAACACATTTAGCTGAATTAAATAGCATAAATAATGCTCAGACTGTCCCAACCTTCTGCCTCTTTGTTATCCATCAGAAACCAGACCTTTCCCAGAAAGACATCCAGAGGCCCTAGCTGTCTCACTCGGTGGAGCAAGCAACACTTGATCTTGGGAGTTGAGAGTTCAAGCCCTGTGTTGGGTGTAGAGATTACTGAAAAAGAATCTTCAAAAAAAAAAAAAAAATGACAGTCAGTGAACGCCTCTAACCTGATTTTCACCTTGGTTTTGGATGTTGCTTAAGGTAAGATTATAGAGGAGTGGGGGGCTGTGAATGTTTGGTGCCAGAAAGTTCAAATGGAGGTCTGAAGACACATTGTACTGGCATTCCAAAACAAAATGAACTTTTGATCTCAGAAGACAACTTAAGAAATAAAATGAAATATGTATTCTTATGTCAGTATGAAAATAGAAACTGTGCCAGGACAAATAGTAACATACTGCAACTTCACCTTATTCTGAGCACAGCTTTATATGAAATATTTGAGAACATTTGCCTCTGTGTGCGTGTCTCTCTCTCTGTCATGAATAAATAAATAAAATCTTTTTAAAAATATATTTTATTTATTTATTCAGGAGAGACAGAGACACAGGCAGAGGGAGAAGCAAGCTCCCTGCAGGGAGCCTGATGTGGGACTCGATCCCAGGACCCCAGGATCACGAGCAGAACCAAAAGCAGATGCTCAACCACTGTGCCACCCCAGTGCCCCAATAGTGTGTTTTTATAAAATGAAAATCTCAGTGCTTTTCTCCTTCACTGTCAATCTAAGTGCCTCACAATTTTTTTCATCTATAACAGTATAGGATTTATAGTTTTTATAAAATATGATATATTTCTCATTAAATTAAATTAATAATATCTCTTCTGCACACAGGTATGTTACTTCATAAATCCAATCATTTTGATTGGTTCTGGTGTGCTTTACTATTCACCTGCTTTATTTAGGTAATGCAACATGAATGGTAAGTAATTATTGAAAAGAGACGTATTACATAGCTTAATGTCTTCTAGATTTTAATATTGTATCCCTTAGGGTGAAAAACAGTTCTGGAAGGAAAAAGATTATCTTTCTTAATTATTTCTTAATATTTACATAAATATGAAGATAGTAGCACTTAACCTTCATAAGTGCTTTCAGAAGAATATTTACTTTAGGAAGACTTCTGTATGGATAACTGAACCATATTTGAATATAGTTTAAATTTTTTTCAATATGTAACAACTCTGTTAAATGCAACCATTATTCACACAATTAGGAGACAAAACATTGATGAAAAACTGCATCAAACAAAAAAAGGCAAGATTGCTGAGGATGCAACCCTTCAGAAATAAAGGTTTGGGTCACCCAGCAGGTAGAGCATCCTGGCAAGCTGAGGCCATGGCTGAAAGTCAAGGAAAACACAGAACAGTTTGCAGAAGGAAGTTCTAAATATCAACTGTGGTTCTTTTTAGGTTGTCTAATTCTTCTGGAATTGATTTAATATTCATCAATAATAGTAAAGCTAATTAATAGGGATTTAATTTTAGATTTTTCTAAAAGACCCTGTGTTTTGTGCAAGTTTTCAAATTTATCGAAAAAATTACATATAGTTGTCTCATGGTTTTAAAAGTCTCTCCCATATTTGTAGTTATATCTGTTTTTCATTCCTAATATTATTTATTTGGGCCTCTATCCTTTATCTGTTTCATTAGAGATGGTTTATTTTATCATTTTCTTTTTACAAAGAAGATTTTCATTTTTTGATCATCTTTATTGTTTGGTTTGTTTTCTCATTATTTTCTATTCTTTATTACTTCCCTCTTCTACTTTTTTCTTTCATAGTGATTATATTTTTAAGTAATCTTTACACTCAACATAGAACTCAAACTCAAAACCCTGAGATCAGGAGTCTCAAGCTCTGCCTACTGAGCCAGCCAGGTACTGCCCTTCCTTCTAATTTAAGTTTACCCTTTCACTCTTTCAATAGCTTCAGGAGTAAAGAGTTTCTTTATTTCTAGATTTTAAGTTTTTTTGTTTTTTTTTAACAAATGCATATAAGGTTATACACGTTCCTTTGACTTAATCTCACAAGTTCAGATCTGTAGAACCTTCCCAGCCTTGCGGGAACATACCGTCATTTCTACTGTGGTTACTCTTTAAGCCACAACTATAAGGAAATTTATTTATAAGTTTAGTGTCTTTCCCATCCTTTTATCATTTTTTTCTGAGGTGGTTATTACAGTACGGTCAGATAATATGGTTTACATAACTTCGATGCTTAAAAATTACAACTTCTTTGTTATAACATAAATAGGTCCCGGGAACATAATGTACAGCATGGTAACTTTAGTTGATAATACAGTGTTGTATATTTGTAAGTCAAGAGAGTAAATCCTAAAAGTTCTCATTGCAAGAAAAAAATGTATAAATATGGGTGGTGACAGATGTTAATTAAACTTACTGTGATGATCATCTTGCAATAAATATTCTAGGATCCCAGGGCAGGCTGCCCCAAAATGAGCCACTTTGGCATGAAGATTATTTTGGAGCTGAAGGCAACAGAGACCCTGCAGGATCAAGATAAACTTTTATGCCTCCCTTAACTACATGGAAGATTCTAAATTAGGGGTCTTTCCCAGAACAAGGGTTATCGTCAGAGGTAAACTTCATCTGAGGGACTCACCCTATGGTAGGACAAACGTCTAATTAGCAAACATCTGCTCTTCTTTCTATTGCTTTATAAATTGTACTCCTTTCTTTCACAGCCCCAGAGCCTTACTCCCTTCATTTGCTTCGGGATGACACGTATGACTGTCTTTAGATTTTTACATGTATGGATTCCCCAGAGGTATGATATTAAATTTGATTTTCTCCTGTCAATCTGTGTCATGTCAATTTGATTTTCAGTCCAGCTGGAAGGATCCTGAAGGGGACAGGGTATTCTTGCTCCCTGACAATTCATATATCAAATTATTATATTGTACACCTAAAACTAATACATTGTGTGTCAGTTAGATCTCAATTTTAACTTCTTTAAAGTGAAAGACTTTATGATCTAGTGCCTAAAGTGGGAGAGGATTTTAAACTCAATTTAACTTCTTTAAAGTGAAGACTTTATGATCTAGTGCCTGGAGTGGGAGAGGATATGGTAACATTTGAGATCTGAATTGGATATTATTGAAGTTTTAAACAAAATGAACTTTTATTTTATTTTCAAGATTTTATTTATTTATTCATGAGAGACAGAGAGAGAGGCAGAGACATAAGCAGAGGGAGAAGCAGGCTCCCTATGGGTGTCCCCCAAATGAACTTTTAGTAACCAAAAGTTATTGAGTCAAGGTTTTCATCAAGGATTTCATCAAGGATCAAGAAAGGGATATTTGATAGAGCATGATTGAAAGCAATGTTGGGGGGCACCTAGGTAGCTCAGTCCGTTAAGTGTCTGCCTTCAGCTCAAGTCATGATCCCAGGGTCCTGGGAGCCCCACATCTGGCTCCCTGCTCAATGGGGAGTCTGCTTCTCCCTCTACTGCCTTCTCCCTGCTTGTGCTCTCTCTCTCTCAAATAAATAAATAAAATCTTTTAAAAAGAAAGCAATCATGGTGAAAAAATAACATTTCTTCACACCCACATCCCCCACTGGAGCAAGCTTATTAAATTAAGCCAGCTATAGTAGGTTCTCAATACATATTTGCTGGTGGAAAAAAAATTATTCAAGAGCCCACATCTTCACCAAAAGTCTTTACAGTCAGAATCTCTCTTTTTTTTTTTTTTTTTTTTGCCTAATTCTCCCTAATCTAGAGGGCTTTCCTTTCTTTTTTTTTTTCTCTTAAAAGTCTTGATCTGCTTTCATTCCCAGTTTGGTATAGTTTCTGGCTAAATTAACTTAGCCTCTCAAAGAAGCATGTCTGGGGCGCCTGGGTGGCTCACTTGGTTAAGCCTCTGCCTTTGTTTTAGGTCATGATCTTAGGGTCCTGAGATGGAGACCCGCGTTCTCCCTCTCCTTCTGCCTGCTGCTCCTCCTGCTTGTGCTCTCTGTCAAAAAAATAAAATCTTTAAAAAAGAAAAGTGGAAGAAGAAGCATGTCTATTTCTGAGGTCAAAGGCTTTCCTACTTTCTGAGGGTCCTCTGAGCCCCCAAGAGGATGCATTCCTGGTTTGACTGCTCAGGAGCAGGAGCTTCTGCTTTCCTTTCCCTCACCAAGAAGCACATGCTCTACTGGGGTCCCTCCTTGGGGACCTCAGGGGGGGGGGGGGGGGGACCCTGACTGCGGGTCTATAGGAACAGGCCACCGGGTGTCAGTCCTGAGCTATATTTGTGGGAAAAAGAAAACAAACCAAGAAAGGAGCAAACGGGGGAGTGAGGACAAAATCAAGTCATCAGAGATCACCCATTTTCAACCAAAGTAGGTGAAAGAAGCCATAGCAAGAGTCCGAAGAAAGGAGGGGTCCTCACAAGTTTGAAAAACTTGCCCAAGGCTCTTGAATAAAACTGGTCCAATTATGATTACCGCCCAGGGAACCGGGTGCGCGGCGGGCTGGGTGTGTGCCCACCGCAGCCCCGGGCGGCCGGGGACCACCTGCGCGGTTCCCCGCACCTGGGATAAAGCCCGCGCTGGCGTCCAGCTCCGGGGACCGTCCTGCTCTGCCGCCGCCACCTCGGCTCGCCCTCGCCTGCCTCCTGCCCTTCTCTAGCTGCGGGCGCTGCGGGGGAGGAGCACAGTCACGGGGCCTCCTCTTCGTGTCTGTGCGTTTGTGTAAACACCAGGGAGGGCGGAGGCTCGCCCTGCGGTGCCCCGGGTGGGCCCCGGGTGGGCCCCGGACACAGGTGCTGGGTGTGCCAGTGGGCGGATGGGCGGGGGAGCGAGCCCTCGGGGCGGCGGCCCCGGAGCTCAGGGAGCGCTGCAGGCGCCGCGGCAGGGAGGTCCCAGCTGCCAGCGATTTGGTCAAGCCCCTGTCACCCTCAACAAAAGCCTCGTCCAACCTTGGGAGCTCCTTTCTTCTCGAGACTATGGTGTGCCCCTGTGCTGGCAGCCCTAGCACTCCTGCCACCTGGTGATTACTCTTCACAAGGTCACAGGTGGGTAGTGACCTCATGGGGAGAGCTCTCAGTCCTTAGAAATACAGGACATCTCTTCCACATGGGGCACCATTGAGAACTTGCCTGGTATCTTTCCTGGACTTTTAACATTTCAGGGCTTACGTTCAAGTCTCTGACCCATTTTGAGCTCATTTGTGTGTGTAATCAAACAAAGTGGTCCAGCTTCATCCTCTGGCACGTAGTGGTTCAGTTGTCCCAACGCCACTTACTGAAAAGCCAATCTTTTCCCTGTTGTATATCCTTGCCTCCTTTGTCATAAATCCATTGACCCCATAAGTGAGAGTATATTCCTGGGCTCTTTGTTCTATTCCTTTGATCTATGTGTCTGTTCTTGTGCCCAGTACCAGACTATCTGGATTACTCTAGCTTTCTAGTAGAGTCTGAAGTCAGGGACTGTGATGCCTCCAGCTTTGTTCTTTTCAAGATTGCTTTGGCTATTCAGGGTCTTTTGTGCTTCTGTACAACCTTTAGGATTCTTTGTTCTAGTTCTGTGAAAATGCCTGTGGTATTTTGATGAGGGTTACATTGAATCTGTAGATTGCTTTGGGTGGTATGGACATTTTAACAATATTAATTCTTCCATGTGACTTATTTAGCATGATACCTTCTAAGTTGTCACAAATGGCAACATTTCATTCTTTTTTATGGCTGAGTAACATACATATATGTGTGTGTGTGTGTATATATATATATATATATATATATATATTCATCTATCAGTCACTTCCTTATCTTGGCTGTTGTAAATAATGCTGCAATAAACATAGGGGTGCATGTATCTCTTCAAATTAGTGTTCTTATTTTCTTTGGATAAATACCCAGAAGTGAAATTGCTGGACTGTATAAAATTTCTTATTCTTATTAAAAGAAGAAACATGATTCGTTTTTTTGACTATATTCCAAAATGAAACTTTTTTACCCTAAATTCTGAATTAGGACAGGTAGGATTCCAGTGAAACTCTAGAATAGTCATGTGAATGAAATCTCAATAAGGACAAACCTTTCCAAAGAAGGGTCATATGTCAACAAGGGAGAAAAATCTGGTCCAACAAACCAGGTAAATACTACACTGAAAGGCTCTATTGTGTTCCAGCGCTAATGTTCACCTAGTGTTGGTTGATTTTCCAATTAGAATGTAATGCTAATATAATCTAAATGCTTTTGGACAATGGAGACCACCACAGCTAATAAAAAGAACACCACTTATATTTCACTGATCCAGATGGGTTATGATAAATGGCTGCATAAACATTCCAAGTAGAAGTTATATAGACAGTACTTCTCATTATTTTTTTCATGTTAAGGAACTATGTTATCTCCTATTAAGCTGCACAAATATAAAACGAATATAACTGGACCACTTTCTTACACCATACCCAAAAATAAGCTCAAAATGTATTAAAGACCTCAATGTAAGACCTGAAACCATAAAACTCAAAGAAGAAACCATTGGCAGTAAACTTTTGGACATCAGTCTCAGTGATATTTTTTTGGACCAGTCTCCTCAGGCAAGGGCAACAAAAGCTAAAATAAACAAATGGATGACATCAAACTAAAATACCTTTGCATGGGGGATCCCTGGATGGCTCAGCAGTTTAGCGCCTACCTTTGGCCCAGGGTGTGATCCTGGGGACCCTGGATCAAGTCCCACATCGGGCTTCCTGCATGGAGCCTGCTTCTCCTTCCGCTTGTGTCTCTGCCTCTCTCTCTCTCTGTGTCTCTCATGAATAAATAAATAAAATCTTTTTTTAAAAAAAAGGCTTTGCATGGCAAAGGAAACTAATAAGACAAAAAAGGCAATTTACTGAATGAGAAGATATTTGCAAACCATACATCCAATAAGGGTATATCCAAAATATATAAAGAACATATACCATTTGATACAAAAAAAAAACAAATAATTTTATTAAAAATGGGCAGAAGACTTGGAAAGACCTTTTTTTCCAAACAAGACATACAGATGGCCAACAGGCACATGAAAAAGTGCTCAATATCATTCATCATCAGGGGAATGCAAATCAAAAACACAAAAGAGATATTACTTCACACTGGCCAGACTGGCAATTATCAAAAAGGCAAAAAATAATTAAACAGTGATGAGAAGGTGGAGAAAAGAGAACTCCACTGTTGGTGGGAATATCAGTTGTTGCAGCCTCTATGAAAAACATTATGGTGGTTCTTCAAAATACTAAGAATAGAATTTCCATGCAGTCTGGCAATTCCACTTCTGGATATTTATCTCAAGAAAATAAAAACACTAATCCAAATAAATATATGCCCTCTCATGTTCACTGCAGCATTATTTACAATAGCCAAGGTATGGAAGCATCCTAAGTGCCTATCTATAGTTGAATGGATATACAAGATGTGGTACACACACACACACACACTCACACATACACATTGGAATACTACTCAGCCATAACCAAGAATGAAATCTTGCCATTTGTAACAACACAGATGTACCTAGGAAGTCTTATGCTAAGTGAAAAAAGACAAAAGAAGAAAAATACCATATGATTTCAATTATATGTGGAAGCTTAAAAATGAAACAAACAAAACAGACTCATAGAAACAGCAAACTGTTGTTTACCAGAGGGAGAGAATAAAGGAGTAAGAATAGGTAAAGAGGATTAAGAGGTACAAGTTTCCAGTTTTAAAATAAATAAGTTATGGACAGTGTACAGTGTAGGAAATACAGTCAATATTGTAATAACTTTGTGTGGTAACTAGACTTATGCGGATCATTTTGCAATATAAAATATTGAATCATGTATGATGTATACCTAAAACTAAATAGTATAATGTATGTCAATTGTACTTCAATTAAAAGAATACAAATTTTTAAAATAAAGCAATGCTGAAAGAGGAAAGAAAAAATATGAATCAGAGGAACTGCCAGAGGAACTAAATTATAACACTGACACACCTGTTCTAGAGCCCCATCATGTCCAATATAGTGGCCATAGCCACCTGTGGCTGCAGAAATTTAAATGTAAATTCATTAAAATTAAGTAAAATTAAAAATTCAACTCCCCAGTTGCACCAGCCATTCTTCAAGAGTATTTAGTTATTACCTGTAGCTGCTTCATGGAAAGTACAGACGTACAGCATTTCCATCACTGCATAAAATTCTACTGGGCAGCATTGCCTTAGGCAAACAGACAGACAGACAGACAGATACACACACCATAGTCATCAGTTATGGACCATGGTAATAGAATTAAGTTTCTATGCCATACACCGAACTTTGGCCACTATTCCCTTGTTTTAATTAATTTAATTATCAGGTTTTCTTATTAAATTAATATATGCCATTAAGATTCCCCCCTCAGTTGTCAATCACTGAATTAGTTACTAAGAGATGTTATAAAATAGCCTTAAGTGAAAAATCGTTTGAATACTGCCCCTCTTGGGCACAGTTATAAATTTGGGCACATATTTGGTTCAAATGAAAAGACTGATACATGGGATCCCTGGGTGGCTCAGCGGTTTAGCACCTGCCTTCGGCCCAGGGCATGATCCTGGAGTCCCGGGGTTGAGTCCCACATCAGGCTCCCTACATGGAGCCTGCTTCTCCCTCTGTGTCTCTGCCTCTCTCTCGCATGAATAAATAAATAAAATCTTAAAAAAAAAAAAAGACTGATACATTTAGCAAAACCTACAATCGACAGCGTGCTACCATATTTTTATTTACTAGGTCCTTATATGTCAGTCTCAAGTGTGCTGTATATATAAGTGATACATAAGTAATGTAACTTCTCTGAGAATCAGTTTCTTCTGCTGTACAAAAAAAAAAAATTATAGGAGATTTTTGGTGAAAGATTCAATGAGACAGTGCATGGAGACATGGAGACTCCACAGACATGAACAAGGAATGATCAACAGTAACCTTGTGTGCTGGCAAGTCAGTGGGTGTTAAAGATCTTAATGTAATGACTTCTGCACCTCCATCAAGGAACTGCTTTTCCCACCAAAGGACCAGAACCCTGTAGAAAATCCCATCTCGGGATCCCTGGGTGGCGCAGCGGTTTGGCGCCTGCCTTTGGCCCAGGGCGCGATCCTGGAGACCCGGGATCGAATCCCACGTCGGGCTCCCAGTGCATGGAGCCTGCTTCTCCCTCTGCCTATGTCTCTGCCTCTCTCTCTCTCTGTGACTATCATAAATAAATAAATTAAAAAAAAAAAGAAAAGAAAATCCCATCTCTTCCTGCACAAAGTGCAGAACAGAGAACCGAGCCACAAATAATTGCTAGTGCATTTTGTGAGACTATGCCTTTGTGATTTAATAAATCAGCCTGTGATTTACACTCATTACGAGAGGGTGGCAGGCTTCCCCTCCGGAGGAAGCCGCTTTTTTATCTTTAGGAGGAGGGGGCATTCGAAAGGCTGGAACTTTGCACAGCAGAGCCCAGACCCTGCGCTGGGGTAACGGAGAATCCCTTTGCATTGCGATGGACGATGGACGGGGCGGGGGCTGAGCAGCGCCAGCTGGAGCCGGGGACATGCGCGGCCCTGCAGCCACCAACACGGCCCTCCCGCATCCTGAACCCCCGGGCCGAGTCCACGGAAGCGCTGCACCTGCACCGCCGCGCCGGTCCGCGCGCCCTGGTCACTGCTCGGCACCCTCCGGCCCCGGGCCGCGCCCCAGCGGCTGACCCGCGCACCAAGGCAGTCTTCACTTCCTTGAAGACCTCCGGCGTTTTGCTCATCGTGGATCTCTGCCTTACTTCTGGGTCTTTAAATGTCGTGTCGAAAGAGCGAGCATCCCGACGCCGGAGGACCCTCACCCCTCCCCGCGGCTGGAAGACGCTCTCGCGAGGTTCAGTCGGAGTCTCGCGGGGCGGAGGCGGTGAGCCTTAGGACCCAGCGGAGAGCGGCGGGGACTCCGGCGGGGAGCGCTGCAGGAGCGCGGACTCGGGAGCTGGGAGGCCTGGGGGGGTCGGCAGAGGCGAGGGCGGTGGCCGGGGCGGCTCTGATGCGAGCGCACACGCCCGGCGTCGGGAGCCCTGCGTCTGGGAGCCAGCTCAGGGCGCGGCTTTTCCTTTCTGCAGTGCAGCTCCGTATTCCCAAGTCTGGGGCGCCTGGGGCGGGGGGGGGGGGGGGGGGGGGGCGGGGCTCAGCTGCTTAAGCATCTGCCCTTGGCTCAGGTCCTGATCCAGGGCCCTAGGATGGAGCCCCGCACCCGTCCCTCCCTCTGCCTTCTACCCCTGCTCGTTCTCTCTCTCTCTCTCTGTCAAATAAATCTTAAAAAAAAAAAAAAAAAAAGTATGTTAATTCCTACAGTGACTCTTTGGGGGCACGAAGAGGGGACCAAGGGAACATCTGCAGTAGTAACGGAAGCAAAATATCTTACGCTGTGTGTCACAGGCATGACCCCCTGCTCCCTTGCCATGGATTTCACATCTCAAGTGCCCCGGGCCTGCAAGCTCAGGGCAGACCAGGAGCCAGAGCTGCCGGCAGAACCACACCCCCCCCCCCCCCCACCCTGCTCGGAGACCACTGGGTCAGCCAAGCTCCGCGGTGTAGGGAGAGGTAGGCCAAACACACAGAAAAAGAAACGACTGCGACTTACCAGATTGAATCAGATAAAATCGCTGGTATCTTAAATCATATGCTAAACGCACAATCGCGTGGCCTCAGAAAAGTGGGAACCTCAGAAACATGAAACATCAGAATGATGTGACCTGGAGCGTATTTCCAGTTCTTCGGCTTCCATAGGCCATAGACTGAAAGACGGGATGACATTCCATCCAGTTGAGCCCTGATATTAAATAGGAAACACAAGGAAAGCTGGTCAAATATTGAAGCAGCTGTTTATGACAGTTAAATTATATTTCTGAAACATAATAAAAAATAAAAAAATTATATTTCTGAACTTCAGTAAATCAGTGTCAGAGGAAACAATGATCTATGTTAGATAAAATGGAGCTGGATAAAGATCATTAAAGGAAGACTTTAGAAGATAGGACACACATGGCTTGATCTAAAATTCACTTAGAGAGGGGCTCCTGGCTGGATCAGTCAGTAGAGCATGCCCCGTTTGATCTTGGTGTTGTGAGTTGGAGCCCCATGTTGGGTGTAGAGATTGCTTAAAAGTAAAAAATATTTTTAGAACTTCCACTTATAGAAATGTTCATAAATTCAAAGATATTTATTGAGTGGAAATTAAAGATTGCTATAAGTATTGCTAAGTCCGCTTAGAATACAGTCCATCCTTTCTGTATATCCAGAAAGAGAACCAAGGAGAAGCTGGGTGCAGCCATGTGATGTGAAAATGAATGTATATTCTCAGAGAATTTGTAGAAGTACTTGTCACTCAGAATGGGCACCCGGATCCTGGCTTCCTGAGAGTGGCTTTGGAAAGCCTGAAAACACGGGCACTTAGATTACATGTACAATTGTTATTAGAAATCCCAAAGACAGAATAATCATTGTAGGACAGACCCATATGCAGTATGTGAGAGGATAATAGCCAACACAGATCCTAGACAATCAACAGCAGAAATCCAGGAGCCAGAACAATTCCCTTGACCACATCTAGTGAATGGGTATTTATCACTGGAACAGTGGTGCATATAATTTGTGATATATACATTCATCCTTGAGTTGAGCGTTCAGCAAATTGTACCTAGTTGGATATTGTTACTGTCAGTGAATGACAGTAAAATAAAATTCATAAAGTCCTGAATTAAGGAGTCCCTTTGGGGAATGCTAAAAATGATACCTCTAGCCATCAGTCATCCAAACTATAGTGCTTAGAAAGAGCAGGCTAATTAAACAGTGTAGCCGGATTTAAGTACCAACTACTTGAATCAGAATCAGGGGCAGCCTGTGTGGCTCAGTGGTTTAGCGCCACCTTCAGCCCAGGGTGTGAGCCCGGAGATCTGGGATAGCATCAGGCTCCCGACATGGAGCCTTTCTCTCTGTCTTTCTCTCCCTCTCTCTCTCTCCCTTTTTCGAATAAATGAATAAAATCACCTGGAGTGCTGGTTAGAAACACAAATCACAGATCCACAGAATACTGGTTTAAGGATCTGCCTGTCAGCCACTTACCCTGGCAGTTGTGAGTCAAACAATCATAGGGAAAGCTTATATTTCAAAACAAGTAAATGAGGACATCCTCACTAAGAAAGGTCTGAGACATCTGCCCGAAGGATCCAAAAGTCCTGGAACTGAACTTTGAGGACCAAGTGATACCTAAGCTCTTGAGCCAGACCCAAGATTTTCTCAAATAGGTAGAAGAATGGGCTTCCGCCAGCACCTGTGGGATGACCAGATCAAGGCCCCAAGAGCTCCATTCTTCTCATTTTTAACCCCATCCCCGAAGGAACCCCATGGGCAGAGTACAGGAGAAATTGCCCTGACTTTCCACCATCCCGCAGGATGGGAACTCCCTCTGGGACCCCAAACAAGTTTATAACTGAAAATGTCTGGGCTGCAAACGGTGGAAAATAAGGCAGATTCCAGGTTGTTCTTTCACATGGATGTAACAGGAGCATCTAATTATTACATGGAAGTGAAGATTGGCCTTTTCTGTGCCCTTGAGGGAACCACGAGCCTGCACCCCCTAACAGCTCAACCCTCAAGCAAGTGTGTGTTGACATAAAAACAAATGTTTTTAGGTTAAAAGAAATAGGGCAGCCCCCGTGGCTCAGCAGTTTAGCGCCGCCTTCGGCCCAGGGCGTGATCCTGGAGACCTGGGATAGAGTCCCACATCGGGCTCCCTGCATGAAGCCTGTTTCTCCCTCTGCCTCTCTCTCTCTCTCTCTCTCTCTCCTGTATCTCTCATGAATAAATAAATAAAATCTTTTTAAAAAAAGAACTAGTTAAGCCTTTTACTTAAAAACAAAAAATATATCAATGTCAGTTTCTTAATTTTGACAAATGCTCCCTGGTAGTGTAAGATGTTAACAATGAGGGGAAATGGGTGAGAGGGTAATATGCAGACTCTCCTCTTCTTGCCCTTTTAAACCTGAAATTATTTTATTTTATTTTTAAAGATTTTATTTATTTATTTGAGATACACACACACACACACACACACAGAGGCAGAGACACAGGCAGAGGGAGAAGTAGGCTCCCTGTGGAGAGCCCAATGCAGGATTTGATCTCAGGACCCGGGGATCATGACTGGAGCCAAAGGCAGATGCTCAAGCACTGAGCCACCCAGGTGCCCCAAATCTGAAATTATTTTTAAATAAAGCTTATCAAAGTAAATAAACACAAGAAAACCACCTGCTGGAGCCTGTGGGGTGGCCACGATGTTGCGGGTAGCACAGGTGAGGGTAGATCTCAGATCCTACCTTCCTTCAGGCTCAGGGCTCTCTGGCAGAATTTTGGCTTCCATAAGTTGGAGATTTTCTCCTTTCAGCATCTCTGAAGACGGGGTCTTAGCACTGGTTTTCCCTTCCTGGTGGGGTGAAATCTTTACCTGTAACCTCTGTTCTAAAATAAACTGGGCCCTTATGAAGTATTCCAAGTAAAGCTGATGAGCCCCCCAATTTTCTGTTCTTAGCCCCATCACTGTGCCTTGTGTGAGTCTCGTAGCAGCTAAATATGCGAAATGTTTTATTTTAGAGTGTTAAAATTGTGTTCCACCATGCTTATTTTAAGAGGTAACTATTGGGACACCTGGGTGGCTCAGTGGAAGAGCAACTGCCTTTGGCTCAGGTAGTGATCCTGGGGTCCTGGAATTGAGTCCCCTGCAGGGAGCCTGCTTCTCCCTCTGCTGATCTCTCTGCCTCTCTCTGTGTTTCTCATGAATAAATAAATAAAATCTTTAAAAAAATAATTATTAAGAGGGATCATTAAAAAAAAATTACAGTGGGTGTTGGGCCCTTTCCAAACTCCCATTTAAAAGAATATGAAGAAGTAGGGGGAGTGTTCTGTTTGTGAATGGAGTGCATTGTGTGCAGCCAAAGAAAACTTCATTTGGGTAAGATTCTAGTTGTATTTTTCCTTATCATGCTGGAGAAGCTGACAACCTATATTTTACTGGGAAAAAAAAAAAAAAAACCTGCTTAACTTGTTCATGGTACAGAACTCAGGAGTGCCTGAAAGAACAAATGGAATGAAATGTTTCCCTTTGATTTTCTTCTTTCTAGACTGCTAACCCATTGTTTATTTGGAATCGCTGGACCTGGCATGCAGAATCCAGGAACACAAAAACTGACCTTTTATTCATCCAATATGTTAACCACATGGAGCTTGCCCCGAGCCATGCAAAGCATGGCCCCCGCCTAAGCAAGCTTCAGTGTAGAATCGTGACAGATGTTAAAAGGCCTTCATTATGAGGCAGTGGTTGTTTTGCAATGTCTGGTGGCAATTTGGGCTGTCACAACCGTGGGTGGGAGAGGAGAAAGGACATCCCAGGCATCTAGTGGGTAGAAGTCGAGGAGGCTGCTAAACGTCCTATGTTGCATGGGGTAGCCCAACAGGGAGAATCCAACAAGAAGTTTTCAACCCAAAGTGTCAGTAAGCCCAAGGATTCAAGAGCAAATCTTTGAAGTTTATTCAAGGTTGAGAAAACATTGTAATATAAGGTCGTTAGTATACTCCTCTCTGTGTGATACAGGTCAGGCACTCCAGGAGAACAAAGTAGGAATGATCACACCCACCTGGGCTCATCAGAGAAGTTTTCAACAACCTTTCAAGTTGGGCTTTTCTGTGGCCCATGGTTCCTCATTTTTTCCTGAGTCTTACATATCACCTAGAGTCCCTAAATCTTGTATTTCTATACTTCAGTCAGTAAGTAGCTGGTGAATATCCTTGCTTGGCCAAGTAACTCAACATCTCTGTGTGTCAGTTTTCTCCACTGGAAAGGGACAAGTAAAATTCAGAAGCCCTAAGAACCCTCCAGGAGTTGAATCAGTGATAGTTCTCACTCTAAATATTGAACCCCATAAAACATGGTTCTCAGCCTTCTGAGGTTAACACACTCCTGTGAGTATCTATCTCCCCCAAAATGCATGTAAATGCAACATTTTGCTTATGATCTCAGGGGTCCACGGGCTTCCTGAAGCCCTTCTCTGCACCCCTTTAAGGGTACCTGGACACCAGATTAGAAATTTCTGCCCCAAAGTTTCCTGACCAACAAAATCTTTTGCTGGGTCTATCTGAACCCCTGGAACCTGACCCAGCTGTGTTTTCAAAACTAGCAAGCTCTTTCTCTCTTGCATGACACACTCATCTGTCTTGTGTTTTGTTTTGTTTTGTTGTTTTTTTTGCTTGTTTTTTTTAAGATTTTATTTATTTATTCATGAGAAACACACAGAGAGAGGCAGAGACATCAGCAGAGGGAGAAGCAGGCTTCTGCAGGGAACCTGATGCAGGACTCGATCCAGGACCCCAGGATCAACCACCAAGGCAGACGTTCAACCACTGAGTCACTCAGGTGCCCCTGTCTCTTGTTTTTTTCTACTGTGGAATTACTTTTTATTTTGCTGCTGCAGCTTCACCCAAATTGGTTTAGGTAGTCTCATGGCCTTGCCAAAATATACCTGGGAGAGCAGTTACTCTGACCCTCCAGGACGGGCTATCATCACTTTCTCTTAATATTAGAGAATGTTTCTGGTGGATTCCCTTAAGCTAAAGGAACTGCCAGTGAACTGAAGTCCTTACAGAGAAGATCCTGGCTGGAAAGATCTTAAGAGAGACCACTAGGGCAGTCTGCTATAAGTCAGCAGGGTAGACAAGAAATGGCCTGACTTTCCCTAGAAGAGAGGTGCCAAGCACTGCTCTGCCACTGTGAATATGGCCTGAAGATCTGAGGTCTATGCAGTTCAGTAAGTTAGGGACACGTAGCTATTCAGTACTTGAAATGTGACCAGTCCAAACTAGATGTGCTCTAAGTGGAAAATACCACCAGATTCTGAACACTTTATATAAACAAGGAATAGAAATATTTCATTAATGATTTTTATATTGATTGCATGTTGAAAGGATGATATTTAGGATATATTGGGTTAAATAAAATATATCATTAGTGTTAATTTCACCTATTTCTTCTTACTTTTCTAATATGGCTACTGAGAAGTTTCATATTACACATGTTCCTCAGATTTAGGCCTGCAATTATATTTCTATCAGACTATGCAGCTTTAGGATTTCATGCAGTATCCCCTGAGGGCTAGTTTTAATCTCGGTGGAGATTCTGTTTCTATTAAATGTGTGTGAACCTGCTGAATGGCTGATATCTCATCCTGATGAACCAACCCAGATAGCTGGAACTTCTTAGATTAGGCAAAGGCTCTGAGATCTGGAATATACTTTTAATTGATTAGTAAATGATCTTGTAATAGGTGCTATAGACTTAATATTCATGTCCTACCAAAATTCATATGTTGAAACCTAATGCCCAGTATGATAGTATTAGGAGGTTAGGCCTTTGGGAGGTGCTTAGGTGATGAAGTTAGAGCCCTTGCGAATGGGATTCGTACTCTTATAGTAGAGCAGAGCCCACAGAATTCCCTTAGCCTCTTCCACTATGTGAAAAGACAACAAAAAAGACCGTGAGGAAGTAGGCTCTCACCAGACACCCAATCTGCCAGTGCCTTGATCCTGGACTTCCCAGTCTCCAGAACTATGACAAGTAAATTTCTGTTTTCTATAAACCACTCAGATTATGGTATTTTTGTTATAGCAACCCCAAAAGATGAAGACAGTGGTAATTATCAGTGCTCATGCTATGACTATAAACTCTGTGATGTTGGTGACTGAGTAGCAATCATTGATGACATTCAAATACATTTTTATTGTTAGCCATGGTGAGCCCCAGCAATTCACTCTCAGTGGTGGAATATATAGGCTGAAACTGGGATTTTCAGCTAAGAATGAGACTCGTCTCCTTGGTGATACCTGACTTTTCTCTACTGACTTGCATACAAGGAATACCCTGACACATAGTCGGCAGAAGCCCAAATATCTTACAAGGAAATACCTTGAGGCTATGTAAATATCAAATTTTTTACCTACTTGTTTTAGCAATCATTAATGTTTCTTGGCTAAATTCATTATTACTTCCATGGTTGCCAAATAGTGCTTTTCAAATTCTAACATTCCTTCCATGTATTATTTGGAATTCTGCTGTAAGAAAACCCTTTATTCTTATTTATTCATTTATTTATAGCAGTGTGGACTCATTGATTGCTGGTTTATTCAATGGGTTACAATTCATCACTATCATTTATTTTTTTTGAAGATCAAATTATCACAGATTTCACCAGTAAACGCCCCATTTAAACTAACTCTAGTGTCCTTTTTGATAAGTCCCCATCTCTCTTTGAGAATTTCCATACTTTCTGGCATGAGATGTCTCAGGACCATCTTGTAATTTCCCTGCCCTAGCCATGGACTCAACCATTTCTGTATAAAACCCTGGTTCATCTTAGTGAAGGGTGGTATTTAAATACCAAGATGTGGACACTGGCTGTGCTCATGGCTGTCGGGGTGTTGCTGCTGTTCCTAGGTCCTCTCAGTAGCAAAACTAAAGAATATACATATGTTTCTGCATAATACATGAATGCACACCAATACCTTTATTTCTATATCTAGATGCTCAAATATATTTTGAAGACCTATATTCACACTACAGCTCCAATCCCACAGCACAGATTGGTTCTAGTTTTTTCCTTTTTCATGTTGATAACTCCCTTTTCCCAGAGTGAGAAACTTGGCTCCTATAATCCTCAATGTATTCACTTATTGGCTCATCACCAACAACAACCTAATATACTACTAATCTCTATTGGTGCTACCACTACAATCCCTCAATTTCACCTCAGTAACCTCCTAACCCCACTTGGGTTCCAAAACCCTATGCGAGACCATTGCCACGGCCCCCTGTGTGGGTGTTCTTACTCAGATATCCCACACTGGGTTGCTGCTGACACCACTACCCAGACAAGGTTGCTTTCCTCTCCCCACCCCTGCCCAAACACCTACCTCATTCTGCACTTTATAATGACTTTGGTTTGCATTCCGGAAGTCAGGCAAGCAGGCAGGCACAAATAAATTAAAATATCTTTGAGACAATTTGGAGCATAAGCAAACATGCTTTATAGCTTTTAGGACAGCCTAACAGGTTCTTAACAATCTCATCTTGTCTACCTATAACAAAGTCAGGTGAGTATCTTGTGAGAGGGTGCTTGCTCTAGGAGTACAAGGTATACTTCCAGTTTATAAGAGGAGGCCTTCATTGAGAGTGTCACTGTGAAGCAGAATATTAATTTCCATGATACACAGCATTGTAAAAAGAGATCTTCTCTGTTTATTGAAGTCAATAATATTTAGTACCTAAGGTAGTTTTTGTTTTCAATGATATATCCTAAAATGCCCTATGAGTTCAAATCAAAATAAAAATAATAATTAATCATGCTAAGAAGGCCTATAATATTGTGGAGGAGCATTTGGGTAGTAAGTATACTTTATCCAAAAAGAATTGCAACGTGAGGAAACACTATCTCTAATAGGAAAACATTGTGGTGGCTCAGTGGGTTAAGTGTCTGATTTTGGAGTCATGATTTGGGGGTCCTGGGGTTGAGCCCCACATAAGGCTCCCTGTTCAGCAGGAAGTCTGCTTCTGGCTCTCCATCTGCCCCTTCCCCCAGTTAAGCATGCTGTCTCTCTCGTAAATAAATAAAAATAAATAAATAAATAAATAAATAAATAAATAAATAAATAAATAAAATCTTTAAAAAAAAGGAAAAGCATTGTGAAAAGATATCAAAGCAGAAAGCATTAGTCAGGTGGAAAGATATTAGAAAGAATTAGAAATACAGTGATATGGGCAGCCCTGGTGGCTCAGCGGTTTGGCACCACATTCGGCCCAGGGCGTGATCCTGGAGACCCAGGATTGAGTCCCACGTCAGGCTCCCTGCATGGAGCCTGCTTTTCCCTCTGCCTGTGTCTGTGCCTCTGTGTGTGTGTGTGTGTGTGTGTGTGTGTGTGTGTGTGTCTCATGAATAAATAAAATCTTTAAAAAAAAAAAAGAAATACAGTGACAACACATGGAACTATTTCAGGATACTGTATATAATAATTTCTGGCTATGGTTGCCCAGTATATATACAGACCAAGGAAGAGATGTGGATAACACGTGCATATGTATATTCTCCAAAATGCATAGAAACGGTGACTATTTTAACATTTACTTACTTAAACTAGAAGATACAGCATACTGTTTATGTCTTGACTTTTTCTCAACATACATGTCACAAACATTTCCCCAAGATATTAGATACTCTATGACCTTATAATTTTAGGGGCTATGTAATATTTTGTGGTAGATGCACCATAGTTTAATTAACCACTTTTCTGTTTTGGTGCATTTTAGAGATTTCCAATCTGGACTGTTAGAAATGATGTTGTAATAAACATTTGTAAATATATCTTTGCTCACATCTATCACTATTTCTTCAGCATAAACTTTTACAAGTGGAATTTGAGTTGTGGGAGCAAATAGTGTTGTACAAAATTATGTTACCGTCATGATTTTAATTATATGTAAATCAGTTGGAAATGCAAAAAGGAGTAATATACTTTCCTGAAGTATGTGACAGTTGTTTACAAATATAATTTATATACTCTTTAGCATTTTGGCTGGATTGTGTGCTTAATAATCCCTGGGAAAGCCAAAGAAAAAACTGTCTCCCGGGGGATCCCTGGGTGGCGCAGCGGTTTGGCGCCTGCCTTTGGCCCAGGGCGTGATCCTGGAGGCCCGGGATCGAATCCCACGTCGGGCTCCCGGTGCATGGAGCCTGCTTCTCCCTCTGCCTGTGTCTCTGCCTCTCTCTCTCTCTCTCTCTCTCTCTCTGTGTGTGTGACTATCATAAATAAATAAAAAAATTTAAAAAAAAAGTTTAAAAAAAAAAAACTGTCTCCCAATAATCTCAAAAAAGTAGCGTTGCTAGTTTGATCCTAGTTCCAAGGACTTCCCTTGGCTTTTGTGGTAATAAAGAAATTATTGCCTCATATGATACTGGCAGAGCAAACAGTGAAATATTTATTTTGGAATATGTGCTTTCTATCTGGATAGGATTTGGAATTTTAAAATCTTTTCAAAAATATTTCAGAACTACAAAATACAATCCACTTTGACTTGATTATTAATTAAGCTTTTCCCTACTGTTTGATCAATTTTTTGAGAAAAAAAAGAAGTGCTACATAGAATACAATTAAATCTTAGTCTTGAATAATTTTTTGCATACTGTTGTCTGGAAGGCAGAGACTGGATCAGATGATCTGCTGAGAATTTGTTTCAGCTCAGCAACTCCAACTTTTGTATTCAATGAGCTTTAACTTGGAGAACTTATTACCCACTGCTCAACCAAGCCCTTTTCTCTTTACTGCACATTTTCTTTGTGCTTTAATTTTCCTTTTATAGTCACAGCAGTGTGTGCCAACCCTCCATTGTCATAATTATGGCAGTGTTTTTATATGCACATTACTTTAGCAATGAAGGAGACAAAGGAATGCAATGCCAAGTTCAGCAATGTTTATACAGTCATGAGCATAGAACATTATTAGAGTATTAACAAAAAGTTTAAAGTCTTGGTTTAAAATCTGATGTAATGATTATACTTGAAAGTAGAAGAAAATTCTCAAATCCTAAACCTTGAAGTGCAAAGGAAAAACAGTGCTCTTTTTTTCTTACACAAACCTTTTATAGAAAGATGAAAAAAAATCCCATCACAATGTTATATATTATTTATCCTCTCTAATTCACTAAGCTATAGTTTTATAACTGAACAAAATCTTGTCATCTGTATGAATCTATTGCTCTAACATACTGTGTAAATGATCTATGTTCATTGGCCTTATTCAGCTTTTGTTGCTGCCAGTTGGGGTGTGTGTGTGTGTGTGTGTGTGTGTGTGTGTGTGTGTGAATATGTGTTGAGCAGCATAATGGTCACCTATTGGTTGATTCTCAATATCTGTGCCTCACATAACCTTTTCCAATAGTCCCCACTTCCATTAGATCCACTGATGCCCTACCCCCAACTATCCCATTTCAAGGATGGAAAAAATGGCATGTATTAAGACAAAGAAGTATTTTATTGCACTAACCGCAGTGCTTAGGTCAGAGCTGGGCCTATGGTCCAAGCCAACAATGAACTTCAGGACTTTTGCTGGCACTTCTAGGATATGTTTCTTTTTTTCTGCACAGTATGGAATGTAAAGTTAGAACTATTATTGTTACTTTGCCACCATATAGGATGCTAATCTCATAATGAGTCCAACATGCAAAGAAGGGAACACAGAAATGTAACCCTTATTGATCCACATGGAAAAATAAGTTCCCTTTGCTGTGTAACGTGGTTTGATTTAAACTTTCTGTTACTTGCAAGTATAACAGATGCAGAATCTCAGAAGTGGTTATAGCCCTGGAAAGTATGAAGGAAGCCACATGGTTCTGGCCTTCTTCAGTTCTTCTCTAGAATGTTCTTCTCTAGATCAATGCCTATTAGTTGAAGAAAAGATGAAGGAAGATATGGAGAGAGAAGTCATGGTAAATTTCATGTGACAACTTAATTGGGCTAAGGGATACCCATGTAGATGGTAAAATGTTATTTCTGGGTGTGTCTGTATGCAGTTTCATTAGCATTTGAATTGGTAGACAGAGAAAAAGATTGTCCTCACCAATGCAGGTCAGCATCAATTTGTTGAGCACCTGAATAGAACAAAAATATGGAGGGAAGGCAAATTTGCTCTGTTTGAACAGGGAGATCCATCTTTTTTATATATAAATTTATTTTTTATTGGTGTTCAATTTGCCAACATATAGAATAACACCCAGTGCTCATCCCCTCAAGTGCCCCCCTCAGTGCCCGTCACTCAGTCACCCCCACTCCCCGTCCACCTCCCTTTCTACCACTCCTAGTTTGTTTCCCAGAGTTAGGAGTCTCTCATGTTCTGTCTCCCTTTCTGATATTTCCCACTCATTTTTTCTCCTTTCCCCTTTAACCCCTTTCACTATTTTTTATACTCCCCAAATGAATGAGACCATATAATATATGTCCTTCTCCGATTGCAGGGAGATCCATCTTGTCCTGTTCTCAGACATTAGCATTTCTGGTTTTCAGACCTTCTGATTTGGACCAGGACTTACATCATTGACCCCACCTACCCAATTCTTGGGCCTTTTAGACTCCCCTTGTCCTGTATACCATTGACTCCCCTGATTCTCAGGCCTTGACTCAGGCTGAATTACATTACAGACTTTTCTTGTTCTCCAGTTTGCAAATAAAGATCATGGGATTTCTTGGCTTCTATAACTGCATGAGCCAATTCCTATAAGAAATAAATCTCCTGTATATATGTGTGTATATACACACACATATATATATATGTATTCTCTCTCTCTCTGTCTCTCTCTCTATATATATACATATATATAAAATATATATAAAATACATATATATATAAAATATAAAATGTATAAAATACACATATAAAATATCCTCCTATTGCTTCTGTTATCTCTGGAGAACCCTAATATACCCATCTATTTTAGTTTTGTTCAACATTACTATTGTTTTGTCAGTTGTTCTATCAGTTATATGTTTGAATCATTAACAATGATTGTAGGCTTGTCTATTTCTGCTTTAGTTCCTTCAGATTTTTGCTTCATGTATTTTGAAGCTCTATTATTGGGCATATATATATGCTATACTTCATTCATGTACTGACATTTTTATTATTATGATGTATGCCTCTTGGTCTCTAGTAATACTCCTTGTCTTGAATGTCTTGAAGTCTATTTTGCCCAGTACTGGTAGACTCCAGCTTTCCCCAACTTTCCATGGTACATAATTTTGCAATCTTTTATTTTTAATCTTTGCATTTAAAGTGCACCTTATGTGGACAACTTTTTTTTTTTAAGTTTTATTTATTTATTCATGAGAACACACAGCGAGGATTGAGAGAGAGAGGCAGAGACACAGGCAGAGGGAGTAGCAGGCTCCATGCAGGGAGCCGACGTGGGACTCGATCCTGGGTCTCCAGGATCATGACCTGGGCTGAAGGCGGCGCTAAACCGCTGCGCCACCCAGGCTGCCCTGTGGACAACTTTTAATTGATTCCTGATTTATTTTTTTATTTTTATTTTTATTTTTATTTATTTTGGCCAATCTGATAGTCTCTGCCTTTTGATTGCACTGTTTAGTCCAGTTACTTTTTTTAAATTGAAGTTCATTTTGCCAACATATAGTATATCCCATCAAGTGCCCTTCTCAGTGCCTGTCACCCAGTTACCCCAACCCCCCACCTGCCTCCCCTTCAGTACCCTTTGTTCATTTCAGAGTTAGGAGTCTCTCATGTTTTGTCTCCCTCTCTAATTTTTCCCACTCATTTTCCCTCCTTTCTCTTATAATCCCTTTCACTATTTCTTATATTCCCCATATGAGTGAAATCATATGATGATTGTCCTTCTCCGATTGACTTACTTCACTCAGCATAATACCTTCCAGTTCCATCCACATCGAAGCAAATGGTGGGTATTCATCATTTCTAATGGCTGAGTAATATTCCATTGTATATATAGACCACTTCTTCTTTATCCATTCATCTTGCAATGGATACCGAGGCTCCTTCCACAGTTTGGCTATTGTGGACATTGCTGCTATAAACATTGGGGTGCAGGTGTCCTGGCATTTCACCACATCTGTATCTTTGGGGTAAATCCCCAGCAGTGCAATTGCTGGGTCGTAGGGTAGCTCTATTTTTAACTCTTTGAGGAACCTCCACACAGTTTTCCAGAGTGGCTGCACCAGTTTGCATTCCCACCAACAGTGCAAGAGGGTTCCCCTTTCTCCACATCCTCTCCAACATTTGTTGTTTCCTGTCTTGTTAATTTTCACCATTCTCACTGGTGTGAGGTGGGATCTCATTGTGGTTTTGATTTGTATTTCCCTGATGGCAAGTGATGCAGAGCATTTTCTCATGTTCTTCTTGGCCACGTGTATGTCTTCTTTGGTGAAATTTCTGTTCATGTATTCTGCTCATTTCAATGATCGGGTTGTTTGTTTCTTGGGTGTTGAGGTTGATAAGTTCTTTATAGATCTTGGATACTAGCCCTTTATCTGATATGTCATTTGCATATATCTTCTCCCACTCTATAGGTTGTCTTTTAGTTTTGTTTCTTTTGCTGTACAGAAGCTTTTTATCCTGATTAAATGCCAATAGTTCATTTTTGCTTTTGTTTCCTTTGCCTTCATAGATGTATCTTGTAAGAAGTTACTGTGGCCAAGTTCAAAAAGGGTGTTGCCTGTGTTCTCCTCTAGGATTTTGATGGATCTTTGTCTCATATTTAGATCTTTCATCCATTTTGAGTTTATCTTTGTGTATGGTATAAGAGAATGGTCTAGTTTCATTCTTCTGTACATAGCTGTCCAATTTTCCCAACACCATTTATTGAAGAGACTGTCCTTTTTCCAGTGGATATTCCTTCTTGCTTTGTCAAATATTAGTTGACCATCGAGTTGAGGGCCCATTTCTGGGTTCTCTATTCTGTTCCATTGATCTATGTGTCTGTTTTTGTGCCAGTACCACACTGTTTTGATTATCACAGCTTTGTAGTACAACTTGAAACCAGGCATTGTGATTGCCCCCAGCTCTGGTTTTCTTTTTCAATATTCCCCTGGCTATTTGGGATCTTTTCTGATTCCACACAAATCTTAAGATTATTTGTTCCAACTCTCTGAAGAAAGTCCATGGTATTTTGATAGGGATTGCATTGAACCTATAAATTGCCCTGGGTAGCATAGACATTTTCACAATATTTATTCTTCCAATCCGTGAGCATGGAATGTTTTTCCATATCTTTGTGTCTGCCTCCATTTCTTTCAGAAGTGTTCTGTAGTTTTTAGGGTATATAGATCCTTTACCTTTTTGGTTAGGTTTATTCCTAGGTATTTTATCGTTTTGGGTGCAATTATAAATAGGATTGATTCCTTAATTTCTCTTTCTTCAGTCTCATTGTTAGTGTATAGAAATGCCACCGATTTCTGTGCATTGATTTTATATCCTGTCACATTGCTGAATTGCTGTATGAGTTATAGCAATCTTGGGGTGGAGTCTTTTGGGTTTTCTATATACAGTATCATGTCATCTGCGAAGAGGGACAGTTTGACTACTTCTTTGCCAATTTGAAGGCCTTTTATTTCTTTTTCTTGTCTGACGCTGAGGCCAGGACTTCTAGTACTATGTTGAATAACAGTGGTGACAGTGGACATCCCTGTCATGTTCCTGATCCTTGAAATGATATCAGTTTTCCCCATTGAGGATGATATTTGCTGTGGGATTTTCACAGATGGCTTTTAAGATGCTGAGGAATGTTCCCTCTCTCCCTACACTCTGAAGAGTTTTGATCAGGAATGGATGCTTATTTTGTCAAATGCTTTCTCTGCAGCTATTGAGAGGATCATATGGTTCTCATTTTTTCTCTTGTTGATGTGATCTGTCACATTGATTGTTTTACAAGTATTGCACCACCTTTGCATCCCAAGGATAAAAACCACTTGGTCATGGTGAATAATCTTCTTAATGTAATGTTGGATCCTATTGGCTAGTATCTTGTTGAGAATTTTTGTATCTGTGTTCATCAGGGATATTAGTCTGTAATTCTCCTTTTTGGTGGGGTCTTTGTCTGCTTTTGGAATCAAGGTAATGCTGGCCTCATAAAATGAGTTTGGAAGTATTCCATCCCTTTCTATCCTAGTCCAGTTACATTTAATGTTGCAAGGAAAGAGTTAACACTGCACATGTTTTATTAAATCATTGCTCATCTCAATAGCCATTGCAGTGACTCTTGGTCATACTCTAAGAACTAAATGTACTGTAATGTTTACATGGTTACTAGGTAATGATGTTATTCTATACACCTAAAGCAGTTTCTGGCTGCTTTTCCACTATGTTTTCTATGTCTCCTCCAGAAATGCATAATATAGCTTGTAAACCCATACAATGAGTTCTTAATTTTATGTATTATATTATTTTCTTCTAGAATGTCCATTTGATTCTATTATTATCAATTCCAGTTCTAGGGGTGCACCGGTGGCTCAGCTGGTTAAGCATCTACCTTCTGCTAGGGTCATGATCTCAGGGTCCTGGGATCAAGCCCCACATTGACTCTCTGCTCAGCAGGGAGTCTGCTTCTCTCTCTCTCTCTCTCTCTCTCTCTCTCTCTCCCTCTGTGCTCTCCCTCTCTCAAATAAATGAGTAAAAAATTCTAAAAAAATTCCAGTTCTAACACTCTTCATCTTTTTATTCTTTTTATCCTTTTTTTTATCCATTCATGATGGTTCTTTAAAAAATCAATATCTGGTAACTTCCACGTGAGACTTCTACATGGGTCTGCTTCTATTGTTTGTTTTTCTCTTGATTTTAAGTCACATTCTTCTGCCTTTTCACTTATCTAGTAATAATTGTTGTATTCTGGAAGATGTGTAAAAAAGAATCATAAAGGCTCCAGATGACATCTTTCTCCAGAGAGTTTCCCTTTTCTTCAATAGATAGGATGAAAGATTAATTATCTCAATCCAACCAGGGATTGAGCTGAGTTTGACCTCCCTGTAAATTCACTAAACTAGATCTGCTCTGGTTCATCCTTATTTCTTGGACATGGTCCTCCAAGGCTTTTTTTTTTTTTTCTCCAAGGCTTTTAATTGAGAACCTGGAAGTCTTTGTCTCCTTAGCCCCATTTTGATCTGTTCTTTGAAGATTCTGAGCTGTTAGCCTCCCTCTAGCCTCCCACTCTATACATTCAAATATGGCAGATGCCTTGAGGGGAGACCAATTACATATTTGAGACAGATTCCCTCCTCCCTCTAGCAGGAGTTTGCCTCCTTAACATTGCAAAATACAGCCTCTCAGCTTCCATTACATAACCCAGAACTCAACAAATGTCTCATGGTAAAATCAGCCACATTTGCAGTTCCTCAAATTTCTAATCTATCATGCCAGCCATGCACAAAACTTTATTTGTTCTCTTTCCTTCAGCAAATTATCACTGTATAAGCTAGGCCTGATCATCCCTCTGTACCTAGATTCAGTAAATGCCTTAAAGAAGAAAACAGCAAAAAACAACACAAAATAAATAAATAAAAAATAAAAATAAATTTAAAAAAAAGAAGAAGAAAACAGCAAGTGATTATCACCTGACTCCAGAAGGACTCCTCCTTCTCTGGAATTCCAGGTACCTGGTCTACATTGCTCTCACAGCTCTCTGGTGTCTAAAAACAAATGTGCTATTGTAATTTATCTGGCTTTTCTGATTACTACACGGGAGCATTGTGCAGCCATGACCTATTTTATTCTACTTAAAAGTGGAAGGCCACTTATGAGTAACCTCTTAATCAAACTAGTATTTAGTGTGGTGGCTCAAGAAGTAGTCTCAAAATTCTACCTTATGAGCTGTTTGACCATGGAAAATTCACTTAATATCACTTAGGGTTGGGAGGCCTGGGTGGCTCAGCAGGTTAGTGCCGCCTTTAGCCAGGGACCTGATCCTGGATGACCCGGTATTGAGTCCCATGTCAGGCTTCCTGCATGGAGCCTGCTTCTCCCTCTCCCTGTGTCTCTGCTTCTGTGTCTCTCATGAGTGAATAAATAAAATCTTAAAAAAAGAAAAAAATCACTTAAGGAGAATAATGGCTACTTCTTTGGATTCTTATATGGAGAAATTTCAAGGCATAGAGTGTTTTAAATAGAAAGCAGTCTCTTTTTACTCACTTATTTATTCATTCAAAGACATTCATTTAATACTTAATATATTCCAGACACTTGCTAGAAGCTGGATGGGAAAAATGAATGATTAAGACTTAGAGGTATGATCCCACAAGGAACTCACCATTCTAGTGAGGAAGAAGAATATATAACTCAATAAGAGAAATATATTGTATAATTGTGACATAAATATAAAGTAAAATGGCATAGAGAAAGGAATAAATAATTCCTTTGATAGGGTAAGTAAGTTCTGGAAGACTTCTCAGAGAAAGTGAATGATTTACAAGTGAAAAGTAACCCATCATTGTAGAGACTACCAGTTGCTCACCTGAATCTGTTCTCCATCTGTTCTATGGAAAAGTGTCATAGTTGGACAAATAGCTACACTGCTTGGGAACACAATCTCAGCATCCTTTGCATCTAGGTATGATATGACTGTGCCTAAGTTTTCACTGAGGTGAAAATAAGTAACAATTGCCATATGTGCCTCTTGGCCTTAAAACCTATATAATATGCCCCATGTTTCTTCCCTGTCTTTGAGATCCAGAGCATAGGTATTCCTACACCCAACTTAGCCACACAGACAAGGGCAGCAACCTAGGATATGGCCAAACAAGAGGGTGTCAGGAGTCCAGGTCCCTGAATAACCATGTGCAACATAGCTATCCCATTAACTTGGAGTACTCACCTAAAAATTCTCACATAAAGGAAAAAGGATTTGTTTTCTTTAAGCCATTCTATTTCAGGAACTTTGTGTTATATTTATCTTAGCTGTGCTATACTCAATTGCCCTGAAGAAATACTTCTAAAAACCAATAAGAAAATGATAAGCCAAAGGAAAATGGGCAAAAGTCATGAATAGGCAATTATGAAGGAAGATATATAGATGGCCAATAAACATATGGAAACAAACATTCAAACTTACTAACAATTAAAAAACTGTAGGTAAAAATAAGATACCTTCTTGCTTTCAACTTATTTCATTATATATAATGTATATGACTGTATTAATGTACATTATATATATATATATCTTAGCAATTCACTTCTAGGCATTCATTTTAAGAATTATTTGTCAGAATATGAGAATATATTTAGAGTTGTTAGGTAATAACTTCTATAAATCAGAATTGACAGTAATTTATATCCTTAATATCAGGTTATTGGGTTAAATAAATCTAGGTATAAATAATATTCCATCATTTAAAATGACTAGTAGAAAAAATAAAAATGAAAAAATAAAATAAAATAAAACGACTAGTAGAAGCCCACAAAGTGCCACTTGAAGTGAGAGTTGTCTGGCTGACTAGGCAGTTACGAGGGAATAATAAGATTGTGGCCCAAGTCCTGGGAGCAGGATATTTTAAGTGACTAAGCTTAGCAAAGGAATTACACAAAGTTTCTCATCCTTTTCCAAATCTTTATTAGAGAGGAAAAAAGCCTCTAGAAATTATGACTATGACCCAGCAAATAAAGAAAATAATTGATTTAAAATTATGCCCCTGGCTGGAAAATTATTCAGTGATAGTTGAACATATTTGCTTAACTCCAGTAGTTCTGGTTTAAGGCAGATAAATGCTCATAATAAAAAAACAGTGAGTATTTTTCTGAAGTTTCCTTGGAACCATGAAATGAGACAACTTCTATTCAACAGGAATTTGTCTTTAAAATTGGCTTTAACTTTTGGGGAAAGAGAAGTGTCAGTACACATCTAATATTGTGGAGTTGTGTTGGGTTGTCTGCTGATGCTTACCAATAGTTTATAGAAAGAAAAATAAAACATCTAACTTTGCTGCTGTATTCATTGTTGCCTCTTATAAAGTTATTCCTCAAAATTCACTTTGAAGAGTATGTAATAAATTATTTCAACTGACTTTAAGCAACCATTACAAAAAAAGGTCAAACCTATCTGCCAATAAAGAAACTGAATGTGATGGGAATTTTAAGATTTGAAAACAATTGAAAGGACTCTGGGAATGGGAAAGGTCACCTTACTTTTGTTCCAGAACATACCGATGATACAGCTAAGTATGTAGACGCATATGTATTGCAGTTTCATTGAGAGGTTGTGCCTATTAAGGAATGTTTGATTATCCAAAATATCTTGAAATACATGGTTTTCAGAAAGACATGTATTCTGAGAACTATGAACCATGGAGCAAATTAAAACCTTTTTTTAAAAGCCGTATAATTGAAACCACTCATGAAATGTAATCTATTTCACAATAAAGTTGAAAAATACGTGAAACATTTTCAATCTCAAGAAGGTGAAATGCACTGTAAAAAAATTCCCTTGCTGAAATTTCTAATATTGTTTACAAATACTTTGTCCTAAAACAAAACTTCAGGGGTGCCTGTCTGGCTGAGTGGTTGGTAGAGCATGCAACTCTTGATCTTGGGTGGTGAATTTGAGCCCCACGTTGGGTGCAGAGATTACTTAAAAAAAAAAATAAAGCTTGGGCAGCCCCGGTGGCGCAGCGGTTTAGCGGTTTAGCGCCGCCTGCAGCCCAGGGTGTGATCCTAGAGACCTGGGATCGAGTCCCACATCAGGCTCCCTGCATGGTGCCTGCTTCTCCCTCTGCCTGTGTCTCTGCCTCTCTCTCTCTCTAGCTGTGTCTCTATGAATAAATAAATAAAATCTTAAAAAAAATAAAGCTTTAAAAAATAAGTAAGTAAATAAAGCAAATCTTCAAATGGCACAGGAATATGATTGATACTTCTATGAAGAAAAATGAATGACATTTATTACCAGAAATGACAAAAAACAATTATCTTTTAATTTGTGGTTGTGTCTTACAAGAAAACATTTAAATGCATGTAGCTGTTTTGTAATGTTGAAAAGTGCTTAAAATGTTTTTAATAAATAATCAATATTGTTATTTTGTTCACATTGAGATGCTAGGTAAGGAAAACATCGTAATTATTAATATAATATTAATAACTTAAAAAATAAAAACCATCATGTTTTTGACGCAATGAAGTACATCTATAAAATCAAGATTTTATATTAATGCAGAATTTTGTTGTTGAAACTAGTTTCACACAGTTTATAAAGCTCAAGAATATTTTTGGTGTTTCTGATAATTGCTGGAATCAGCATGTTATGAATGTGTGTATCTACATGAAAGAAAAGAGATGGGTATTATTTTGCAGAGCCTTAACTTGATATATTTATGGAATTAGCTAATTTATACTCAATTTTTCACTGTGTGCAGATTTCTAACATATTTATTTCTGTGCAATTTAAATTTCTTTTATTTGAATAAATTCACTATTTCTAACTTGTACTTTAAAAAAAAACATTGTGGAAGTACATTCTTTACAGTTTATGAAAGGGAGATATTAGGCTGTGAACTTATTTTTGTGAAATACAGTATGTAAGCATAGCAAAGGAGTCTGGAACAGATACTAGTTCCATAGTAGGATCACCTGGGAAACTTTAAAAATCCAATTACCAGACCTGACCACAATTCCTCTAAATTAGAATCTCTGGGTTGAGATCCCAGGCATTTACCTCAAAGGCCCCCCAGGGGGCGTCTGGGTGGTTCAGTTGGTTAAGCATCCTACTTGTCAGCTCAGCTCAGGTCTTGATCTTGGGATTGTGAGTTTGGGCCCCACATTAAATAAGCCCAGTGTGGAGCCTACTTAAAAAAAAAAAAAAAAAAAAAAAAAAAAAAAAAAAAAGCTCCATTGTGATTCCAATGTACAGTCAAGATTGAGAACTACTGGCTTAGAAATCACACACACAGAGGTGTGTTCTTATTCTCTCACAGGTATGCACACACACACACACACACACACACACCCCTACAGAAGATCTGTGTATGGATCCACTTGTGATGTAGATTATGGGAAATTTTATATTCTTCTTTTTGCTTCTCTGTGTCATCTGCAAATAAACGTATATTTTATATAATAAACATGTAAGCAAATGTATGTAACTTTTGAAAGGCAATAAGAATCAGAAGGAAAGAAGGATAGAAAGAAGGATGAAGGGAAGAGGGGGGAAGGCGGGAGGGAAAAACAGAAAGAAAGGAAGGAGGGAGAGGTTTTAAATGAAACTTGACCTTGCATCAGCTCTGCAAGGACTGGGGGTAATGGGGATGGGAAATATACATAGTGTCCTTCTGATGCTTGAGGAGCGTGAGTGACTGGGAGGAAGCTAACAGTCTGAGTCTCTACCATATGTTTGTGCTTTATTTTTTATCTCATTCAATCCCATTACCTACCCTGCAGGGTTGATAGGTCCTCTTTCTTTTACAGATGGGGAGATGGACCTCCCGAGAAATGAGGTGACCTGCTGTTAATACTGTATGAGCCAAAGCCACTACCCCTACTCCTAACCTCACATTCTGTATTAAGGAAAAGAAGACAGGCACAGGGCAATTTATCTTTGTGTGTCTCACAGCTCTTTATTTTTCTTGTTTTTCTTTTTTACTCTTGTAGAGAACTGATAACTTTTCAAAGCCTTTTTTAATGTTTGGTTTTTTTTTAAGTACGCTCTGCACCTAACGTGGGGTTTGAACTCACAACCCTGATATTAAGAGTTACATGCTCTACTCAAAGCTTTTTAGATACCACTTCTTCTGCCCAAGCTCTCTTTTTGCTTTCCCTTGGATGAGCATAGATTCTTCACTGTGTACAGCTACACAAATGGCTTTCTTGGAAGAATTGTCTTGACTTTCTCCTGAAGAACACCTGCTGTCACTCCTTAATAAAGACTCAACAAGACATTAAAAACCCCACCCAGACTCCATTGCAAACATGGCTGGGTCGGAGTATTGTCACTGTGTGCTAAATGCACAGCACTCTTGCCGTCTGCTTACATGAGTTGACAGCGGCCAGGAGCAGATGATAAACAACAAAAAGAAAGAGTTATCTAAGTGGCAAAAGTTACAGAAACCGGAGAGGGTCAAGTAAGAAAGAGATATAATTTAGTTATGTCAGCTCTAATAAGTGAATACATCATTTTTAAAAAGATTTTTTGGGGGGCAGCCCCGGTGACGCAGCGGTTTGGCGCCGCTTGCAGCCTGGGCCTGATCCTGGAGACCCGGGAGCGAGTCCCACGTCGGGCTCCCTGCATGGGGCCTGCTTCTCCCTCGGCCTGGGTCTGTCTCTGCCTCTCTCTCTATCTCTTTCTCTGTGTTGCTCATGAATAAATAAATAAAATATTTTTTTAAAAGATTTATTTATTTATTTGAGAGTGTGTGAGTGTGTGTGCTGGGGGAGGGGTAGAGGAAGAAAGAGAGAGAGAATCTCAAGCAGACTCCCCACTGAGTGTGGAACCCAACTCAGGGTGATCATATCAACCATGAGATCACAACCTGAGCCCAAAGCAAGAGCTGGATGCTTAACCAACTACATAACCCAGGCACCCCTGTCAATCTGTAAATTCATCATTTAAAACAGTATGTCAATCAAGTTTTTTAAGATAAGTGAACCCTGGGAACCCCAGGCTCTTTTCCCATTGGTTTTAGGGCCAGTGCTATATACCTCTGTTTCAGTAATATGTATCTTAGATGAAAGGAAAAATTTTAAGTTTAAAATAAGACCATTCTAATTTCTCCCTGACTTTACTCTTTATCACCTCCCTCAAGTTCGCCTTATTACAAAACCAAGTATGATTACAATTCACCATATTTGCTAATTTGCTTTATTTAATGGTTGGCAACCCCAAATAACTTGAGAAGAGCATATGGGAATCCCAAATCACCTGAAAGACAGGACTGGTTTACTTGCTCAAACAGTCCCAAATGCTGGAGATGGCTCCCTCCCCCAGTTAGCCTTCCCTCTGACCCTGTTTGACACATGTTTTCCCGGCATCTTTCCTTCAACAGGATGGTATGAGAGAGGGAACATTAGCTTTGGAGTCAGGCTGTTCTGGGTTCAAGCACTGACACTACTGTTGATTGGTTATGTGAGCTTGATACCATTGTTTAATTATCTTGAGCCTTACTTTCTATTTTTAAAGTTGGAATAAAACTCTTCCCATGTGCTTAGAAAAATTTCAAGCATGAATACATATCAAGTGACCCAGTGCTTAATACAGCGAAGGTACTTAACTAATTTCATTCATACTCATATCTGATTATCATTAACATTACTCCCAACATACTCCTGCCTGCCACATAGTATTATTATGATGGTGGATATTAATACTGTCCTCCAAGAGACTCCATGTTCACTGGAAGTGAAGACAATGCCCAATCTTTGATAAAGATCACGTAAGCCTGAGCTTCAGTGATGGGCAATAACCAATGTGCTTGGCTAACCAACCTTTCAACCAGGGGTAATTGAGGTGTATGGCCAGGCCAGTGCTTATCAGTATCAATTGGCTATTGATACATTCTGGTCAGTGTTGTACAGTGGCTGTTACACTTTTTAGCTCTAGCAAAGTTTTTTCCAATATCCCATAAAAAACATAGAGCTTTAAACCCTTTGAATCAATATACACCATGCAGCAACCTTTAAGTGTCCACTCTGAGACAAAGAGTCATTTAAGAGAGGCTATTGATTTTCGATTTGTAAACACGTGAAGCCCAGGCTACCCTACAGGACCATGCTGTGGGGCCCATTCCTAGACGAGGCTAACTAGAAAAATCTTTGATGCTCTCTTAGAAGGGATCCAAGACTAATACACCTTAGAGCAAACAGCCCCCTGAGCCTCATAGTCTTCCAGATGCAGGATGTTATTTCGCAGTCTTGGAGGTAATTTCTGAAATATCTGTCAAGTGAAAAATGTTCACTGATCTATAATATAAAGCCCTGTGTGATTTGAGGGAAAGATCATACTTCATTCAGCTCAGCAGCCTTTGCAGATCAGAGTATACACTGTGAATTCAGTAAGTGTTAAGTAACTGTGAGTTGAATTGAACAGATCAGTGCTGGTCTGTTGGAGGGCAAAAAGAAGAAATACTTTAGTTTTCATATTTTGATTTAAAAAGTCATTCCCATTGTCTTATTGCAGCTGAGAGTCACTCCCCCCAGCACAAGCTGATTTCTTTCAAGGCTTGGATAATTTCCACCAGTTATAAAGCATGTTAATTACACGTGGAGGTTTGGATATAGTTGTGCATATTTAAAATCAAATTCCTCTGAAATATTCTTGCCTACGAATATTTCAAATTCGGTCTTCTTTGGTTTCAAGCATCTAAAATATAAACAGGGTTTAAACTAAGCTGCAAAATGTAAACTATGGACTGACATTTGGAAAAGACGGGCTTCTCTATTTATGCACCAAAATAATGGGGTGATTGACTAACATTCCAAAGGGGAAGTCATCACCTGTTGTAAAGATGGCTTTAAGTACTTAGCCAAACATCCCATTCAGTAAACAGGTCAAGTGGCAAATTAGATACATTGCTAATTACTGTGTAGTCCTGTGGCTGAAAACAAAAGCCAAGAGTGAGGGACCTGTCACTGCCTATTGACAGCAAAAATGTGAAAAGCTATGATATTTGATGCCAATAGGACATTAGTAAATCTGGTGCTCTCAGTCACTGCTGACAGCAGCAAAAATGATGCCTTTCTGGAAAGCAATTTGGGAAGCCAAAAAAAGTTCCTAGCCTCTGATCCAACTTCTGGGACTTTATACTGAGAGACTGGTCCAATATGACCAAAAGCTATGTGCATGAAAACATGTCAATGGCAGCATGATACACACTGGTGGAAGAAGAGAAGTGTTGCTACTGCAGGGGTTAAGGAAGTTCAGTGTTGCTCCTCTATGGACTGTTAATTTCAAGAATGACTATAAAATCCATAGCATATAGAAAAATGCATGGAGAGGGGCCCCTCAGTGGCTCAGTCAGTTAAGCATCTGCCTTCGGCTCAAGTCATGATCCTGGCTGGGGTCCTGGGATGGAGTCCCAGGTAGGGCTCCCTGTTCAGTGGGGAGTATGCTTCTCCCTCTGCCCCTCCCCCCACTTGCTCACTCTCAAAAATAAATAAAATATTTTAAAAAATAACCAGAATGTCAACCTAAGAAACAAGAATTGTAAAACATAAAGTGCTATTGTGTTGTAGCAACAGTTATGTAGCCAGTGCACATCATTCAGAAAGAGTAACCAAAAAGACGCCCAGGAGGACAGCGCCCTTAGAAATCGAGCACTGTAAGCATATAGATAGTTTAAAAACATTTTATCTTTCTCAAAAATTGTATATTGTGGTCATAATTATGTGGTCATAATTGTATATTGTGGTCATTTTAAATGCATATTTAAAAATTGCAAAACAAGACCATCAGAGAAAGGAAGCAAGTATCTTTTCCTGTTTCTTCCTCCAGTGAATCATAAAGGGTCATGAAGTCTTCCTTAAATCCAACCTGCATGAGAATACTGTGGCTTAAGTATATTTTTTCTTGCTCGCCTATAAAAATTATCATTTCCATCCTCTGGATCTGTTCTCTTGGCCAAGGGCACTATCACTCCATATTAGAATTTTTTAGTCCTTTTTTTCCCCTTGGGGTTGCGTGCAGGTGCATTTGGAACAGGAGGCTTAAACTCTGAATACGATATACTTAACCCAATAAAGCTTGTTTGGCTGTCTGCTGGTTATGGGGCCATCTGATGGATGTGTACTTTAATTCTAAAATCCTGAGGTTGTTATCTGGCCTCCTTCTGGGCTTATCATTTTATTTATTTAAAAAAAAGATTATTTATTTATTTATTCATGAGAGACACACACACACACACACAGAGAGAGAGAGAGAGAGAGAGAGAGAGAGAGGCACAGGCAGAGGGAGAAGCAGGCTCCTTGCAGGGAACCTGATGCAGGACTCGATCCCTGGTCTCCAGGATCATGCCCTGAGCTGGAGGTGGCGCTAAGCCACTGAGCCACCCAGGCTGCCCTGGGCTTATCATTTTAAAAAGTTAAAGTACAAAAACATTCCCACATAGGATTAAACCAGGGCTATTGCCTTTCTTGTATTTGAGGGCCCTTCTCTGTTCCAACCTGGCTAAGCTGGTGTTATTCAGCTTGCCTTATGTGATAGAAACTCAGATTTTCATGGTTGCCCACTGGAACTTCACCAAGTTCTCACTTTCCTCTAAGGTTGTGGAAATATGAACTGTATTTGAGCAAAAATAAAATATCCAAGATCTTATTCGTTTGAGACCATTTCTGACCCATTCTGGTGGTGGCGAGCTGCTCTGCTGCCCATGGATGTCTCTTTAGTTCAAAAAACTTACCTACCAAGTTGTTTAAAGATGTATGCCTCAACAATAATGTGTGCCATGAATATTGTAGAGTTAAGAAGCTGGGTTCAGGTAATAGCTCCTTGACTTACTAGATGTATACCTTTTGTCAAACAAAATAAAAATAAACAAACAAAATAAAACAAGAAACTCTTATTTCCTGGTACTTATTAGTACAAGTGAGTAAGAATCCTAGTGAGGATGCATTTTTAAGATGTGATCCTGGGTTTTTCCCTCAAAGTGCTCCCTGATATAAATCCTGAAGCACTCTAATGATATAAAATGTATATGTATGTATATGTTAGTGTGTGTGTATCCAAGACATTAATAATAAAATAATGGCGGGACACCTGGGTGGCTCAGTGGTTAAGATGTCTGCCTTCACCTTGGGGTGTGATCCTGGAGTCCCAGGATGGAGTCCCATGTCGGGCTCCCTGCAGGGAGCCCGCTTCTCCCTCTGCCTGTGTCTCTGCCTCTCTCTTTGTGTGTGTGTGTCTCTCATGAATAAATAAATAAAATCTTTAAAATAAAATAAAATAAAATAATGGTTATACAAATTGCTCATCAAGGAAATATGCTTGTTGAGCCTCACTATGAGCCAGCCCACAATCCTAAACATCTCAGCAACTGCTATGAGTCTATGGGGTCATAAATGTTGTAAATTCCTTATCTCACTTCTTTCTTGAACAGCATTTATGAAATTACAAGAATCCTCAGTTTAGAGCATCTCAACTACCACACACAGTAAGTAAGTATCAGGTGTGTTGTCATCGTGATTCCTCTCAGCCCATAGGGCAGCCTGGTGGGGCCTGGGAATGTGCTGGATTCCCTGGAAAAACCCAGTCCAATTGAGAGCTGCCTTATCTTTTTATGCCAGTATGCTGGACAACTAGAATCATTCTATGTGTGCATGCCAGGGAGGGGGCTGGGAAGCCCAGTGATAGACACTGATCTCATTGTGGAACACTTGTACATCTAAGTAACATACTTCTTAGACCTGTCTTGACCTTCAATTGGCTCTCTTTCTAGCTGTTCCTATTTTGTTACTTTATTTTTTTAATTTTTAAAAATATTTTATTTATTTATTCATGAGAGACATAGAGGCAGAGACACAGGCAGAGGGAGAAGCAGGCTTCCTGCAGGGAGCCCGATGTGGGACTCAATCCCAGGCCTTCAGGACGGGCCCTGCGCTGAAGGCAAGCACTAAAACACTGAGTCACCCAGGGATCCCCCTATTTTGTTACTTTAAATTATTTATGCTTTTCCCACAGACAGTGCTGCCTTTTCTAAATGTGGGATGTCTAGGGACTGGAGCATCTGTTAACAAGCAGTGAGGTTCCTGGCAACATCTCTATCTGCTCAGATGTGTCATTAAATGACCTTACAACTATACTATAGCTACATGAGACAAGAAGGAAAAGTAGAACCCACCCAGATCTCATTTAGGAAATGTGAAAATTTTTCAGAATAAAGTGAAGCCTTAAACAGATTCTTTTAATCCAACCAAAAAATTTAAAAATTTAGATGAAATTGCTAAACTATACCAGCCTTAACAATTTGGAGTAGGTCCCTTGGTCTTGGGGGACTCAGAAATGTACCCCACGTGGAAGGAATGGACTTGGTGTCTTCCACCTGCCCTATGCACTTGAGCTCTCCTCCAGAATCTCCAGTATGATATTGGAAAGACTTGGAATTAAGTAGAGAAGTGTTTTGTTTTGTTTTGTTTTGTTTTAAGGCATAAAACTAGTGCTGATATTTTGGGTTTACATTTGGGAATAAACCATGACTAATGTGGTACTTAATGTAGTGTGTCACAAATTTTGAATATATGATTTGGAGTATTTAATAGATTATCACATTAGTTCCAAATTTAAAGTCTGAAATGCCATAATTCATCTAGACTTATTTTAGATTTCAACAAGATGGGGAAATTGAGACTCAAAGAGGTTAATATACTTATCCACAGCTGGGATCAGAAAAAATGCACATCCAACAGACTGGGCTTTATTTTATTTTATAAGATTTTATTTATTTATTCATGAGAGACACAGAAGAAAGGCAGAGACATAGGCAGAGGGAGAAGCAGGCTTCTTGCAGGGAACCCGATGTGGGATTCGATCCCAGAACTCCAGGATCACACCCTGAGCTGAAGGCAGATGCTCAACCACTGAGCTACCCAGGCGTCCCCAGACTGGGTTTTAAGTATTGGCTTTACCATTTTTTGCCCTGTGACCTTGAGGAAGTGTTCTGAACTTTCTACAAAATTCTGCCAAGGCGAGCTCAGCGGGATTTTTAAGGAGCAAATGAGGACAAGTATAAGAAAGCACTATCTAAAGGTAACATTACTAATTATCAACAGGGTAAGGCCTGAACCCACTTACTGACTCTCAGTTCAATAGAACCTTCCTGACAAATTCCTAATCAAGTTCTCTCTTTCTTCAAATGGTTTCCATCTCATTTCTTTTTAAACCTTTACCCATTTTTGCCTAGAGTGACCAGGATTTACTGAGTATGCATCTTGTTCTTGGCTCTATGCAAATATCACACAGAGCCAGGTATGTGAAAAGTTGGCTCATGCTACCCAGAGCCCACATGGTATAATGATGATGCAGAAGCAGACCAAATTCCTGATCTTGAATTTATTTCCTTTACCTCTTTGCACCTTAGTTTGTCCTTTTACACAATGAGTGATATACTATTGTCTCAAGAAAAATCATGTAAAGAACATAGCACAGTGAATTAATACAAACCATATGTAATAACATAAGTGAATCTTAATAAGAATAATTGCCAGGAAACTGAAGCTGAGCAACTCTCAGAGTGCCAAGTGATGTTCATTTTCTACTGAGACAAATAGAAGGATCTTGCTGATCATGCCAGGTATTCACTAGACTCCCAAAGAACCACAGGTTGGGAGTAAGGCTAAAGCAGTCTAAAGTAAAGAGTATTCCAGACCAACCCTTAAAAAAAGACAAAAATGTTTTGAAAGCTGATCAATAAGCCTGCTAGAACAAAATGCAAATACTGTTATCTTTAAAAGGAAACAACAGGGGATCCTGGGTGGTTTAGTCAGTTGGGTGTCTGCCTTCAGCTCAGGTCATGATCCCAGGTCAAGCCCCGTGTCAGGCTCCCTGCTCATTGGGAAGTCTGCTTTTACCTCTCTCTCTGCCCCTCCCCCTTGCCTGTTTTTTCTCTCTCTCTCTCAAATAAATAAATTAAAATTTAAAAAAGAAAACAACAAAATCCAGACACTAAATAATATAATTTTCACAATATCTAGTATCTAATCAAATCAGAGGCAAGGAAGCCAGAAAATGCAACATCAAAACAAAACCAGAAAAACAAGCAATCAAAAGAAATGTGTGTATGTGTGTTTATGCAAACAAAAAAGAAAACAATAAAGCAAGCAAATAATAAATCTAATATTTAGGATCAAAATATCCTTTGAGGGAGATGCAGCAGGATGGGATAAGAAAGGAACATGTAGGGAACCTGGGTGGCTTAGTAGTTGAGTGTCTGCCTTTGGCTCACAGTGTGATCCTGGGTCCTGGCATCGAGTCCTGCATTGGGCTCCCTGTGAGAAGCCTGCTTCTCCCTCTCTCTATGTCTCTGCCTCTCTCTTGTGTCTCTCATGAATAAATAAATAAAATCATTTTAAAAAAAGAAAGAAACATGTAAGTAAATATGTTACTGCTTGTATTCTGGCCCTTGGGTTGCATGATGTTCACTGTATGATTCAAATAAGTAAAGGATGCTGTGAATGGACCAATGATGGTGACGCATCACCAACCAAAAGTTATCATTAATCTAATTCTATGCACTTGAAGTCAGGGCAGAGGGAGTAAAATGAGAGGAGTAGAAAAGAATACAACACATAGGAAGAGTATGGGACAGGAAACAGCAGAATTTTCTAGAAAATGAAAAAAAGGCCAATGTGGCAGGCACTTGGAAAATCAGTAAGATGTGCCTCTCAGGACAGACTGACACCAGCCAGTCAACAGAGGCAGTTGTTTAAACAAGAATGTTCATTTATTAAATCATGGTGTGAAATACAGCAATCATATGCTTAGCCCATTCATAATAGGGATGCGAGGGGAGAAAAAGGCACACAGGAGCAAATCATTAAATGTGGGTTTACATCCCTTTTGTAACTGGAAGTTTCTGCACAAGGCAGTACTAGTGTTTGTTTTTCATATGGAGAAATAGAACAAGCATGATATTGTAAAAAGAACAATGAAAATGAGCCATGGCTCTGCCAATACCTAGCTGAATGATATAGGGCAAATTATTCTCAAGGGGTTCTGTTGTAGTTGGGGATACTGAAGCTTTCCAAGATGAATTCCACAAAACACAAACATTCTTTCAGGTATTGATAGGAGCTTCATGAAAAAGAATTACGGAGTCAAATAACTCTGGAGAGTGCTGTATACTATCATCCCCTGTCAAAGAATCCTCATGCAAAGCAGCAGCTGAGATAATCTGAGAAGCTCTACAGTGAAGAAACCAGTAGAACTTCACGTATTGCATAGTCTTGGAAACTCTCTTGTCCCCAAAACACTGTTCTATTACCCTCTTTTGAAATAGGACTTTGGAAATGCTAGCCAGGATTTCTCCTTTTGAGTTTTGAAGCTAAGACTGTTTCTTAAATATATACAGTTCAAATAATAGAGGTAGAGGTACACGCAAGAGTGAGTCTCAGCTTATAACCTGGGTTACAGCAATGAAATGTGAAGTGTGTGTGTATTCAATGCAGAGGTGGCATGGTGGGTTAATGGAATACAGTTAGAAGCAGTATCATTGCCTTGGGTGGAGATAGCCCTCATTATTTCCATATTTGGTTCTTCATGGAGTTAAAGAACTATTTGAGAACTTTTACCCACAAAAATTCTCCTGAGATCTCTCATTCATTCATTTCACAGATTCTAAGTGCCCACTATGCGTCAGGCACTGTTCTAGACACATGGCCAGAAAAGGGGTCTGAATCTTGGTGCAACCTGAGCAAGAGCACGTTGAGTCAGCTAGTCACCAGCAGGTGGTGGTAGTAACCCTTTCTTAAGCCACGAAATGGCTTTAGGAATAACTCCAAGTACAGCCTCTTTAGAAGCTGCAATCAGAGCTACTCTGATGCTGATGCGTGACCTTGGGACAGTTATTTCCCCTCTCTGGGCTAAAGTTTCCCTGTCCAAATAAAGGAGATAATGAAAGCTCCTACTTCATAAGTTATCTTAAGGATTAAACGAGAAAAGGCATTTAAAGTGCTCAACAGGGCAGCCCCGGTGGCGCAGCGGGTTGGCGCCGCCTGCAGCCCAGGGTGTGATCCTGGAGACCTGGAATCGAGTCCCACGTCGGGCTTCCTGCATGGAGCCTGCTTCTCCCTCCGCCTGTGTCTCTGCCTCTCTCTTCGCTCTCTCTGAATGAATGAATAAATAAATTCTTTAAAAAAATAATAAAGTGCTCAACATGGGGCACCTAGGTGACTCAGTCCATTAAGCATCTGCCTTTGGCTCAGGTCATTATCCCAGACTCCTGGGATCCAGGATAGCTCCTCACTCAGAGGTGAGTCTACTTCTCCCTCTGTTCCTCACCCCTCTTTCCCCCTCTGTTTCAAGTAAATAAATAAAATCTTTTAAAAAACATAAAGTGCTCAACATGAAGGAAAGTCTTGTGAACATTGGCATTCAGTATGGTTGATGCTGTTCTCATGTCTTTTGACATGTCACCTTGCCAAAGTAGGAATAAAATCAAATGGCTAAAAGTTGTATTTCCTCATAGAGCAACAACGATGACAACAGAGAAGGGCTGAACATAACTGAAAATACAACAAAGGATGCAAGACAACCTCAATGTGATCATTTGAAAGAAAGCAGGAAATTGGGCATAGCTTTACATGCCTGGTTTTCTCATGTTTAGGATATCTTGGTTGTCTGATGACCAGCTAGTTGTGCAAACTCAAAGTCAGTGTGAATTATTGATCAATTTCCCATCTATCAGAGGAGAAGTTGGCTTGCCAATGGAGTTCCTCGTAGACAGCCAAGGGAAGCACAGGGCTAATAGAAAGTGAACAGTTCCTAATAAGCTTATTGTTTCTTGGACAAAGGAGACAGTTGTTCCAAGTTCCAAGACCTCCAGAATGCCTCAGTTAAAATGAACCAGAATTTAGGTGGGTTTTTTTTTTTAAAGATTTTATTTATTTATTCATGAGAGACACACAGAAAGAGGCAGAGACACAGGCAGAGGAAGAAGCAGTCTCCCTGCAGGGAGACTGTTGCAGAACTCTGTCCCAGGACCGGGGATCACAACCTAGCCTAAGGCATAGATGCTCAACCACTGAGCCACCCAAGCATCCAGAAAATTCAGGTTTAAAAACCTCAACTGTTAGCTGACCTTGCTTCTGGAAAAGATATGGAGGAGTAAAACTGGGGAACAGAGTTGGGGCTGAGGGTTAGGTAGGAGGACTAGGATCCTTTTATAGGACTTTAAGAACGGCTCAAACAGCCCAGAGTCCCAGAAACAGACAGCTATTTCTCAAGATAATCTGGATATGCAAGCATAGGTATTTATTGAATAAATTCATCCATACAAGAATGATCAAGGTGCTTCAGGGCAGAGATGATTGCAGTACAGTCTCAAGACTTCAGGTAAGGAGGCAAACTGTGTTTCCATTGGCAGTCCGAAACATCCACACTTTTCTCTGGTAACAGATAGTTATGTCTCCTGGGGCACCGGGTGGCTCAGTCAGTTAAGCATCTGCCTTTGGCTCAGGCCATGATCCTGGGGTCCTGGGATCAAGTCCCACGTTGGGCTCCCAGCTCAGTGGAGAGTCTGTTTCTCTATCTCCCTCTGTGAACTCCCTTGTTCTCACTCTCTCTCAAATAAATAAATAAATAAATAAATAAATAAATAGAATCTTTAAGGAAAAAAAATAGTGATGTCTCACAAGAAACCTGTTTTTATGAAACTGTGCCGAGATTGAACAAGGGAGCAACAGAATATGGAGATGAGCAGCAATGTGGATGTATGTCAAGGGCTCAGCATCTGTGAATGGTGGCTATTACCATTGTTATGACTTTTCATCTGACTCAATGTTTTTGAAGCAGGCTTGATTCTTCAGAGCAGTTTTTGGTTCACTGCAAAATCGAGTGGAAGGTATAGAGATTTCCTAAACACTCCCTGCCCCCAAACATGCCCAACCTCTCTCATTATCAACATCACCACCGGAGTGACTCTGTTACAATTAATGAAATCTACCTGGACATGTTATTGTCACCCAAAGTCTGCAGTTTATCTCAAGGTTCACACTTGATGTTGTACACTCTAAAGTTTTGCACAAATGCGTAATGACATGCGTCTGCCATTATGGTATCTTGCAGAGTACTTTCCCTAAAATTCCTCTGCACTCTACCTGTTCACCCCCCTCACTCCCCTCGTCCCTGAAACCACTCATCTTTTTACTGTCTCTATAGTTTTGCCTTTTCCAGAATGCTGCAAAGTTAGACTCCTCCAGTATGCAGCCTTTCAGATTGGTTACTTTCACTTAGTGATACGCATCTAAGATTCCTTCATGTCTTTTTTTTAATTTTTTTTTAATTTATTTATGATAGTCACAGAGAGAGAGAGAGAGAGAGAGGCAGAGACATAGGCAGAGGGAGAAGCAGGCTCCATGCACCGGGAGCCTGATGTGGGATTCAATCCAGGGTCTCCAGGATCGCGCCCTGGGCCAAAGGCAGGCGCCAAACCACTGCACCACCCAGGGATCCCTCCTTCATGTCTTTTCATGGTTTGATAGTTCACTTATTTTCAGAGCTGAATAATATTCCATTGTCTATCTGAGAGAGAGATAGAGAGCATGAGTGAGAGGCACAGAGGAAGAAGGAGAGAGACTCTGGAGCAGACTCCATGCTCCATCTCATGACCCTGAGATCATAACCTGAGCTGAAACCAAGAGTCAGACGCACCCAACTGCACCCCCCAGTCGCTCCAGTCCTCTTTCTGTATAGGGGAAAGTCCAGTTCTTCCCTACTATGTCTTTCTTTCCTGTGTGTCTTCCTTATTTTTACAGAGAACATTTAACTTCTGACATTTCTGGTCACTGAATGCATGGTTTTTCCCCACAGCAAGTGGGGGGGTTTTTCCCCCCAAGCAGTGATTCTCTGTGACATGGGTGGGGTGTCCTAAAATGTACTTTCGTTCTGACCAATCTACCTGGAGACAGTTTGGATATAAACAGGTTAGGGCTCAGTCCCCTAAGACCGTTCCCATCCCACTTCCAATGCCAATCACTAGTAGGTCTCTAGGTCACCCATGACTTCGGCCCAATTTGGGTACAGTTCTGAGGTTCTCATGATCCCCTTCTCAGGTTCTATTAATTTGCTAGGGCATCCAACAGAACTCTCACAGAAGCACATTTACTGGTTTATTAAAAGATATAATAAAGGACACAGAGGAACATCCAGGTGAAGAGTGGATGAGGTCTGGGAGGATCCCAGGAGCAGGAGCTTCTTTCTTGTGTAGTTGGGGTGCATCACTCTCCTGGTGTGGATGAGTGTGTTCACCAGTGCAGAAGCTTTCCAAATCCTATACTATTGGGAGGCTTCCTCATGTAGGCATGATTAATTATTAACTCCACTTTTAGCTTTTCTTCCCTCCCCGGAAGATGGGGGTGAGGTGGGGCTGAAGATTCCAAGCTTCTAAGCATGATGGGTCTTTCAGATGACCAGCCCCAACCAGAAGCCACCAGGAACCTACCCACAGTGGCCTTATTAGAACAAAAGATGCTCCTAGTGCTGTTAGCACTTAGGAATTTGTAAGGATTTTAGGAGCTCTGTGTAAGGGACGGGATCAAAGTCCATTAGAACAATAGATGCTCCTGGTGTTCTTATCACTTAGGAAATTACAAGGGTTTTAGGAGCCTTGTGCCAAGAACTGGGGGCAGAGACCAATATACATATTTTCTATTATCTTACACCCCCTCACTGTCCATCCACCATAATCTCCTCTTTTATTAATGTTTCACATTAATTTGGTACATTTGCTATAATTGATGAGCCAATATTGATATAACAGATTAAAGTCCAGAGTTTACATTAGGGACTCTATGCTTTCTTTTTTCTCTCTTCCACTCTATTGGGAAAAAGCAGCATTCTATAAATGCAAGCATGAAATGCTCTGTGTTCAACAGGAAGTCCCTGGATAGCCTTTTGGATACCCCAGCTCTGGAGTTATCTATATTTTGCTTTGCCCTTCTTTTCCAATTCCTGTTCACTCTTCAGCCCACTGGAATTTATCTTTCCTCATTAGTTTACAGATATTGATCTCTCCCAAGAAAACAATTCTTCCCTTACTGCTAAATTCAGGCAATATCTGCTACTCCTTCCTTATTGCATCTGGCTTTTCAGCAGCACAGGACACTAACCCTTCCCCCTTTCTTGAAGTATTATTTTATCATGTCTTCCCAACTTCATGTCCTCTCCTGGTTTCCAGCTACTTCTCTCTGCTGGTTGGTACTTCACTGGCTCTGTAGTAGACATTTTCTGAGATGCTCTTACTGATGCCTGCCTTGGTATTCCCGTTGTGTAGCCAGCCACCTCTCTCACTGACCTGGGTTGATCCCCTGATCCATGTGACCAATAAAATACAGCAGGAGGGAGGGATTGTTATCCCAAGAATCAGTTACAAAAGGCACTATGTTTTCTGTCTCAGGTTTTCCTCCTGCCCCCAAACCCCTACCCACCCCCATCACTCACTTTGGGGAGAGCCTGGTCCTTCAGGAGAACACCTAAGCAGCCCTGTGTGTCCCGAGGAACTAAGCCGTCAGCCAAAAACCAGTGAGGATCTGAGAGCTGTCAACACTATGTAGAAGCCCCAGCGAAGTCTTCAACTGACCTTGGCCCCTTCTGGTAGCCTGACCTCAACGTCATGAGAGACTCTGAGCCAGAACCAGCCAGCTCAGCTGCTCCCAAATCTCTGACTCACAGAATCTTTGACATAGCAAATGTTTGAGCTTCCAGGTCTTGGGGTAATTTGTTACACAGCAATAGATAACTTACAGTCTCCTCTACAGCTTTTCTTTTTCTGGTGGCCTGTAAGTCTTCAGAATTTTATTCAAGCTCTTTCCTCCTCACTTTCCACACTCTCATTCACTTCCTGAGAGGCATTCCCTCTTTGATACCCATGTACCTCCCATTGGCATCTAATCGAATAAGCTAGATTTTCTTACAGAATTCTATGACTTGAAACATCATACATTGATAAATCTTGAGTCTACATGCCAGACCTTCTCCTGAACTTCACCTACCTAATGGCTGTCTGCCCTTGGATGTCTCATGGGCGCCTCAAACTCGTCTGATCAAATCTGAACCCTTCATCTTGATTTACCACATGTGCTCTCCTCAGTGCTTGCTTTTCTAGGCAGTGACAGCTATCTCCTGCCTACTCAGCACCCTAGAATCCGTGGCTTCATCTCCTCTCCCATCCTCTCCCCCTGCCACTGCTCTCAGATCTGATTATCCTTCTGCCATCGCCTTGGCTCAGGCTACTATTGTTTTTTGTTGGTTTTCTTCCCCCGTCATTTATTGCAAGTCTCCTACCTTCTCTCTCTGCTAGTAGTCTTGCCTAGCTTTCTGTCTTTTCTATTATTCCAAGCAGGTAATCCTTCTAAAAAAGAAAATCTGATTGTGGTGCTGCCTTACTTAAAATCTCTCAAAAACTCCCCCTTTGCTCTTTGGATAAATCCAGACTCATTTGGTAGTTCTAAAGTTTTGCAGGACCTTCCATTCCCTCTCCATCTCCACTGATTAAAACTCAATTTATTTCAGTTTCCCCAGGTTTTATCTTGTTTTCTGTCCTGTACACATTTTTACTCCCACCTCCCCACCCTCCATTCTCCACCTCAGCACTTGAAGTAATTATCTATTTCTCTCTCTCTCTCTCTCTCTCTCTTTCTCTGTCAACTGCTTCATAAGGGTTCCATGAAACATCTGCATAATTCACCATTATATCCTCTGGCAAATAGTCAGTGCTCAAATCATATTTGTTGAGTGAATTTATAAAGGCACCTCTTTCCCATGTAGCACTCTCTCTCCCTCCACCTCTATGAGTTTCTGCAGCATTCATCATTTGTCACCTAAAATGTTTTGCATTTACTTATATGATTTTCTAAAAGTATTCAATTTGGCTAGATTCAAGGGATTCACACCTACCCTGTGGCTGGCACTCGAATAATTTTAGGGCAAACGAAGATCACCTTAATCTTCCTCCTTGAGAGGAAGCATCTTGTGGGCAGGTGGGGCCAAGCCCTGGCTATCTGAAGACTTCCCATGGACCACAGACCAAGAACCTGGGAAAGTGGCATAGTAAAATGCTTGGCTTGTAAATCTCAAGCTCTAGATTCAATCTTTGGCACTTACAAACTCTATGAATTTGGATAAGTCACTCCACAAATAGGAACTTATTTCCTCATTATGATAAAGATATAAGAATTATAATTTCTTACCTGTCAGAGGTCATCAGTTGTTAGATGCACCATTGATTCCAGAGCAGATCTTGTAGTTGTGTTGGGTGTGGGGGGTGAAAAGCGTGATGTTAATTCCCTCTGCCAGTTATAAAATGCATTCTGATTTCATTAATATTAACATGAGCAAAAGTGCTTCTTTGAATTGAGGCCATATGATGTCTATGGGAGTGTTCAGGTGTTCTGAATACAGAAAACCATTGTGTAACTGTGAGATCTGATTATGGCACACTCACATAGATAGTTTCCAAATTAAGAGCTGAGTTGACCTTTTCCTTCTTGCTCAGGTCTTACCTGTGAAGGATTTGTTCTTATTATTATTGAAAATTTCAAACATATGTGAAAGAACAATGAGTTCCCATGTACCCACTATCTAGCTGCAACAAAAATCAATAAGAGCACTCGTTTCATCTTTATTCCTATGATTTCCCAACATAATATCATTTGTAAATACTTTAAAGGAATATTATTTAATAGCTATTTACCTCGCACTGTCTTCTAATCAGAGATACAATAATTTTTTTCTGGAGGCATTTGCAAGCTTAGTGTTGCATCGTATATTTTTCCAGAAAGGTTTACATTAACCCTGTTGAGAAACATACACCTTAAGAAAGCCTCTCACCAATGGTAGTTGTTAAGAGTGGGAAATGGAAATTTTGTTGGCTCCCATGTATCTGAATACCTTCCGGTTTTAAAACCCTGGTTCTCAATGTAGTATGCAAGATCAGAAACTGACTTGAGTAAGCTTATGGTTTTTGTTTTTGATAACTTGATGATATTTTTTGTTTTTTTTATTGGAGTTCGATTTGCCAACATATAGTATAACACCCTGTGCTCATCCTGTCAAGTGCCCCCCTCAGAGCCCGTCACCCAGTCACCCCATCCCCACACCCTCCTCCCCTCCCACTACCCCTTAGCTTGATGATTTCTTTTTTGTTTTGTCTCTATGGGTTTAATCATTATATGATATGGTTCCAACGATAGTGTGTTAGATCATTATAGACATTAGTATTTTTGGCAGATTTTTAAATTCAGAGTGTACTTTCTCACCAGAATGCACTACAAAATATACTATATGGATATGAACGTATGCCTATGAACTAAAAATATGTCTATATATAATTTACTAAAATAATTTTGTTGCTCCACATATATTACATTTGCAACTGTGTTCAGGCACAGTAGGGATTCTCTGAAAAACCAATGTTCTCTTTCTTTCTAATAGATTTTAGGTTCTCAGGGCTGTTGGTAATGCTCAAACATGGCTATATATAAATATTTACTTAGATGAGGCTATAGTTCATTTATAGTAACAATCAATTTCATTTAGTGGTTTAATCGCTCTCTTAAGACGGTACAGGCAGGGATGGCTCTAAGATTCTGGAAGTTAAAGAGCAGTCTTGCTGAGGAAAAGTTTGCAGCATTGGAGGGGTGGGTAGATTTTGTCAATAAGTAGGTACTTCAGAATTCGAAACACATTCTCTCAGCTTGCACATGACTGTACTGTGCAGGGGGACATTTACTGCTGGCTGGCTTATGCAGCATTAAAGGGGCTCCTTGGAATTCTCCCTTTGCTACTCTGAAATGTACTTGAAATTTGCACCCAAGAAGTAAATGATCTTCAAAATCAGCCAGTCCTTTTGGAGTATGGAGATAGGAGATTCATTTGAATCCATGCTTTTCAAAGATGTGGGAGCCAATCAAGGCTCTTCTGCAGTGAGAAAAATGGATTCTTTTATTGAAATCCCAGTTTCCTTTACAAGATGCCAGGGAGCACTGAGTTACCGGACTGCCATACAGCCTTTCCTTTATTCTTTCCATCACCCTGGGCCACAGGAAAAAGAAAAATCTTTTGTCCTTATTTTCACAAGTTACTGCATGGTTTGGAAACTTCAGGGCTATTTCTCTCTCTTTTTAAAAAAATATTTTATTTATTTATTCATGAGAGATACAGAGGCAGAGACACAGGCAGAGGGAGAAGCAGGATTCATGCAGAGAGCCTGATGTGGGGACTTGATCCCAGGGCTCCGGGATTACGCTGTAGGCGGAAGGCAGGTGCTAAACCACCTGCCTTCCCCAGGGAACCCCTCAGGGCTATTTCTCAAACTCTATTGGTGTTTGCCAGAAAAATCCTCTTTATCGCACACACAGTTGAATGGAGGATAGTTTTGAGATGTTAATTTCCATTTATTGCATATAAAAGATATTTAAGGCATAAAGGAAATGTCTAACTTACAGCAGGTTCCAATTTTTGAGACAAACATCTGGGAGCCTGAGGCCATAAGCTTTAAATCCAACCAGTTAAATGTTTATTGAACACGTATTTTGAACGAGTCTGTTGAGGGAGTTTAAAAGTCTATCTCAGACTTTATCTCAAAGTCCGGTCCTCAAGTCAACCAGTCTAGTTAGTTGGGCAGACAAACCCCGACTCCGGGAACAATGCAAGGTTAAACAGTAAAACTATACAAGTACACTAGCAGTGAAAGAAGGCGCTGCACGGTTGGCTTACAGAGGTTTCAGGCAATATATTCTGGTGGTGTTCCAATACAGGGATCACAGGGCTGGAAAACCCCTGAAAATCTTCACAAAGAAGGTGTGCATTGGACTGGATTGAAAACACAGGTAAGCATCAGATAGCCTTAAAGGGATGGGGAAGGCAAGAAGTCTTGAGAGAGTCGGGTTGCAGGAGTGGGGAGTGGGAGGGGCTAGAGGGGTAGCAAGGACCACACTGGGAGGTGCCTTGATGCGAATGCCGGGTGGGGAGGCTGGAGATTTCTCTCGTGGATCCAAGGTCGACAGTAGGTTTAAAATCAGGGGATCCCCTTTCCTTCCTCCTTTCTTTCTGTCCTTTAAAAGCAGAACCTGATTGACAGAGACCTTCCCAGCTGCCAGGGAAGAGAGCCGCTGTCGGAGAGCTCACTGGTCTCACTAGTGCTCCCGGCCGCGGAGTTGTCCCTCTGGGGGTGGAGTCGGGGGAAGTCGAGGGATCCAGGCCAGGCAGGAGCAGACCTATCAGCAGCCTTACTTGGGCTGCGGTGAACACTGCTCCGCTCTCCGACTGAGCCCCGGGGTGAAAGGAGACCCCCCGCCCCTACCCACGAGTGAAAAGCTTGGGCGGAAGCGCGCTCTCCACTCCCAGCTCCGGCTGCAGGGCTCCCGCCGAGCCCAGAAAAGTGTCTTCTCCCCACATGGTCAGCGATTTCGGGTTTCGTCTAGCTCCTGCTCAGCAGAAACAGAAAATCACGCTGATGAGAAGACAGCCTGTCGCGGGCAGGGCCGAGAAAGGAAAGCGCGGAGAGGGGTCCCGGGCAGAACCGGCTCCCGCGCAGACGGGGCTGCGGGATCCGCGCGCATCCGCAGTGCCCGGGACGCGAGCGGGAAGCCCGCGCTCCCCCGGCTCGCCTCCCGCGCAGCCAGCAGATGGCTCCCGGGCTCGCGCTCCCCCGCTCCCTCCTCGCTCCTTCCCCAGACGCAGGCCCGGGGCGGCCGCGGAGGGAGGCTGCGAGGAGGGGCGCGCGCCGCCCGCCTCCGCCCGCCTCCGCCCGCCTCCGCCCGCGCAGCCCCGCGCAGCCCCGCGCCGCAGCAGCCCTCCTCCCGCGCCCCGGGGTTCCCAGGCCGGCGGCCTCCCGCGCGGAGGCCGGGCTCTCGCGAGGTGAGGCGGAGAGCAGGAGGAGGCGGAGGAGGAGGCGCAGGAGGAGCAGGAGCAGGAGCAGGAGGAGCGGGAGGAGCAAGAGGAGGAGGAGGGCCGGGGCTGCCCCCGCCCAACCCCAGCCCGGCCGGAGCGCCAGGAAACCCTAGCCCCGCCGCCGCGCGCCGCTCTCCCCGCCCTCTCCGCACGCCTTCCGCCTTCACCTAGAGCCCTAGGTGCGCTGCGGGGCCGGGCTGGGCGGGAGCCGGCGGTGGCCGGAGCCGGAGCCGGAGCCGCAGCCGCAGCCGCAGCCGCAGCCCGGAATCCCGCGGGTCTCCGCTTCGCCGCCGGGAACTGCGCGGAGGCGACATGTAGCGGCGGCCGCAGCCGCAGCCGCAGCGGACCCACCTCGTATTTGCAACTCTTTTTTTTTTTTTTTGGAGGGGCGGGGGGCGCGGCAGAATCGTATCCCCGCCCTCGCTTTCTTGCCTCCTCCCGTGCGCAACCTGCGGCTGCCTCTGGAAATTGAGGTTCTCGGGGGAGGGCGGGGGGCCGTGAATCAGAGTCGCAGCGGCCCTGCCCGCGCGCCTGCAGGGCCACCATGACCGAGGAGGGCTCCGAGGTCCCCAGGGAGCTGACAGGTAAGGGCGCGCGGCCGCCGGCTCGCCTGTGCCCCTGCGCCCCTTCCCCGCGCCCCCTGCCCTCCTCCGCCCCCCGGCGGGTCCCGCCAAGTCGCGGCGCCCCTCAGGTCGCGGCTGTGCCGGGCGGGGCGCCGGCAACTTTGCTGGCGTCTCGCGGCCCGCGGAGCCGAGCCCGGGGTGGGGGGCAGCGGGGCGCGGGCCCTGGGGGCGCATCGCGGCTGGCGGAGGAGGGGGCAGGCTGCCTCGGGCGTGGGGGTTCTGGGAGCCAGGAGCCCCCGCTAGGGCGGTCAGCCCACTGCCCCAAACTCGGGGAAGTCCGGGGAGGGCCGGCGGGGGGTCTCCTGCACCTGCTCGGCCCCCCGCCCCCGCCCCCGCCCCCGCCGGGTAGCCCTCGGGGTGCTCCTCCCGCACGCACACTCCGCGGGGTGGGGGGGGTCTGGAGGGCGGACCGAGCCCGGCGAGGCGTGGCTTGGCCCAGCCGGCCGGGAGCGCAGGGGTTACACGGGTGACGCACGCTTGGGCCGGGAGACTGAGGGTTAATGGGACACGCTTATTTCATGATCCTTAACCTACCCATTCTCCCCATCCCGAATCTCGGGGACCCGGTGTGCGGTCCCCTATGCAAGGTGACCCGTTGTTGGACTCCCTTGAGGGTTTCTTTTTTGGTGCGTGGGTGGGGGGGGGGGTTGGGCTGGATTTTGTGTCTTGGGGTTTAACTTAATTACGTGGAGGGTTAAAATGGCAAAGCTAACATGAGGTGGGGATGAGTGTTCTCAAAACCCAACGTTTAAGCGTGTGTGTCCGTATAGCACGTCGTATTTTAACAAGGTATGTGTGTCTGCGCGCGTGTTTTGAGCCCCGGGGACCTGTATTCCTCACTGTACGGTTCTTGGCGCACTACACAGGAAGGTGCTGTTTAATCCGGCTGACGGAGAAAGTCCTGCTTGCCCATTGATTTGCCTTTGAGAAATTTGCCCGTTTCTCCTCTTAGCGGTAATACTAGGGGGCAGTTTGGGTGTGCTCTTCCAAAAGTGATTTAACTCAGCAGGTGACACTTGATGTGAAGAAGCTGTTGCTAGGTTTGTATGAAAGCATCTGCTTTTATTGAATTAAAAAAATCCCAAACCCAAACTTAACTTCTCACCCAAATTTACAATGTGAAGTTATCCCCCCCTTCCCCCACTCTGGCCTCTTTTCTCTCCCCAAACCTGTGGAGTCGGCTGGCTCCTGAGATAAAGCATCAGCTGCTTTTGCTGGAGTGAGTGGCCCATCCGGTTCTGGGAGGCTGAGATCTTCCCAGCGCCCTACCCGGAAGAGGAAACTAATGCCCAGAGTCTCTGCAGATGTCTCCAGGAGTCCTGAGAAAGCTTAGGGGAGGGCTGGCTGCCCTGGCCAGGGGACCAGGGTAGGAAAAGAGGTGGGTAGATTTTTAAGTTAGTTGGCCTTGAGCCAGATGATGAAAAGTTTAGATAGTTACTTAGAATCAAGAGAGAAGGGAGGATGGGAGTTAGATACCTGGTTTATGTGGATGGTTCTCAAATACTTTGATATGTTTTATTTATTTTTTTTCTTTGATATGTTTTAAAAGTGAATTTAATCCTTATCTAGAAATGGAATTTGTGTGTTTACTGAGTCTAGCCCGCCTCACATATCTTTCAACCAAGTGACACATGCTTCTGTGACATGCCCAGTATGATTTTGCTGGGCCTTTCAGTGGTCTAATTAGGAGGGAACATTCCTGCACCTGCTTTTTTGTCCTAATTTGAAGTGCTCACAGAGTTCTCCTCAGATCATTCAAAATGGCAACCAGGCGAAAGCCTCCGTGTATTTATTCCCTTAAGCTAATTCCTGAGAACGTTTATTTATTTATTTATTTTCCTGAGGATGTTTAAAACATGTGTATCTCTCAGATAGTGAAAGAAACAGACCTTTTCTAAAAAAGAATTTAAACGCTAAGAAGAATGAGTAGACGGTCAGTCATATTACCTCTCTGAGATCGCCTCTTGTCACCTTTTGATATAGGACTTTCCAGTCCCTTTCCATGTGTATACATCCTTAAGTCTATTCCCCCCTCCAAAGATTTACTTATTTATTCTACAGAGAGAGAAAGAGCACAAGCGGGAAGGGCAGAGAGAGAGAGGGAGAGAGAATCCCAAGCGGACTCCACACCCAGCAGGAAGCCTGACATGGGGCTGATTCCATCACCCCGAGATCACCACCGGAGCTGAAACCAAGAGTCGGGGAGCTCAACCCACGATGCCACCCAGGCCCCACTCTTAAGTCTATTTCTGATGGCTTCTTTCCCACATACCTTTTTTAGGGGAGGGAGGAGTAGTCTTTATCTGTTTGGAGCTCTGACAAGATGGGAGGTGCATAGAGACCTCCCAGCACAGTGGGTCCGCTTTCCTGCCCACACATCCCTCCTGTTGCTGGTCCCCCCATGAGCTGCATTTCTCTTGTTTCCATGCTCTTCCTTCTCCTTCTTCACTCTTTCCTAACTTGGCAGCTCTAAACTTTTGTGGTGGGTTTTCTAATAAGAATACTTGATTACCCCTTAATAAACATATTTACTTATTAAGCTACATACAAACTTCATTTAGCACGTATAACTTAAAACATAATCTGGATACCATTGCAGATGTAAATAAAAATTCTATTTCCTTCTTGCACCTCAGTGGATTGTAGTGTACACTGCACTTTGGACCAGTGGTCTGTTTCCTGCTCCTTCAAGATTCTGCTTAGGGGTCCCCTACTCCCTGAACCCTTCAGGAGTCTCCTTGTCCATGGTCTCACAGTGGTGAGTGCAGATTTGCCTAGAGACATCCGTCTGTATCTTGTAGATTGTAAGCACCTCTGAAAGGCAGGGGCCATCTGGATCCCAGGACCTGGTGGAACACTTGGAATCCCAGAGCTTATTCCTGTGTCCGTGTATTTGTTGAATATATGAGTAAGCCAACATGATTATAATATAGAATACAGAGCTTTGGGAGTAGAGAGGAGGTTGCTATATTTTGAAGTTGAACATAGCCAGAAGGAGAATGAGAAAAGGCATCCCAGGAAAGAGAGTAGGACATACAGAATCTTATTTTTTAAGATTGTCACAGGGGTGTGGAAGATGGAGATGGTAGGGATGATTGGATTGTATGTGTGCTGAGAAGGTAAACTGAAAAAATGTGAAAGACCTTGAGTGGCATGCTGCAGGGTTGGGGTCTATTCCAACATGACAGCAACTCCTAGAGCAAGAGTGATGTGATCAGACCTGTGTTTTTTTTGGAGGGTCCCTTTGATTAGGGTGGGGACAGAGGGCTGATAGGTGGGATGTCATGGACTTGTCTTGGGGAGACATTCTGAGTCCTTGAATGCAGGGTCAAGCCCAGGGGTCGGGAGCTGTTTAGGAGGAGGTAGTTCTCGGAGAGCAGGTGACTGGCTTTCTATCTGATTTGGAAAACAAGATTCATCATCAGTGGCCAGAGGAGTAGGGGAGGGAATGAGTTTGATTTGGGACCCATTCCATTTGGGATACTCACTGGAGTCATTCCTGCCACCATCCAAATTTTGAAGTGTCCCCTTCTCTCTTGATTCCTCTTTTCCTGTTGTCTTTGACTACTTTTTGGGGTGTTGTGCTGTGATGCTACATTGTCCAGTCTGCTTCTGGTTCTTTGCCATATTTCTTAACTATCACGTTAGGCAGTCCTAGAAAAATACTGACATTTCTACGCCCCTGTGATGAACACAGAGGCTGTTAGGGGCTAGAGGTAACCAGCCAGGGGAGTTTATGAATTCCTGCTGTGCATACAGTCTGCACACAACACAGCACTCTGTGATACTGCTTGATGTTACTTGTGTTTTTCCTTGGGTGTGCATCCATTTGCCCAGCGAGATTATGTCACACCCTGCAAAAACTGGCTTCTGTCACGTACTGGTATATTTGCCTCCGCTTCTGAGCATACAATACAACACACCTAGTAGGTGTTCGTTAAATATGTGGTGACTGATCACTATCAGGCTTGTTACAGTGAGCTAAAAAAAAAAAAAAAAAAAAAAAAGACTATCCATAATAATAAAAAGAACCAAAAATACTCCTTCAAATGTTCTCCCCTTCCTAATGCTTTTTTCTTAGTAATAAGAGAATGTAATGAAAACTATTCCCTTCTTTCAGAAAGCATAAAGGATGTTATTGGCAGAAAGATAAAAATTGCAGTGAAGAAGAAAGTAAAGTTGGAAGTTAAAGGAGACAAAGTTGAAAACAAAGTGCTGGTAAGTATTCTCGTTTCTGAAAAGGCTTGGAAGTGAAAGTGTTTTTCGCCTTCGTTGTTTTGATTGCTTAATTTCCATGCAACTCAAGTGCTGTGTTTCTTATTTTGCTTGAAAGTTCTGAGACCATTTTGTCCTGGATTAACTGGAATATCTGCCCCCAGAAAGGTAATGGTAGGATATTTACGTGTTCCAGATGGAAGTTTGAAACATTGTATTTTTAAAGATTGTCACAGTCACCCATGCTGAGATGATCTCCTACGGCTTGTTATCAAATTATTCAATTTGATGTGAAGTGGAGCTTCTTTATAGGTGTCTTTGTTGTGGCTGATTGTACGATTTCATTTGTGAGGACTTTGGGAGGAGTTTAAAAAAATTCATCTCATGTTGATTTAATTATGTAACTGAATGTTCTCAGGTGTTATATCTGAGTCCATCTCAAGGGGAAGAAGACACCTGTCATGTCGTGGGGACATTTGGTGTTTTGAAGGAAGATGCCTGGTGGAGGCAGTACCTGCTAGTGCTGAGATTGGACTCAGGGTCCCCCCCAGCGTGTGGGAGAGCTGTGGGGATCCAGGGATTGGACTGCATTGGGCACAGAGTCGGGGACGGCATTGCCAGTGACTAGACTGCAGTTTTAGGGAGGTGTAATACCCTTTTTGGTATTATATTGGCTTCTAGGTTGAGGTTGTGGCAAACCTAGATTGAGCCTTAGGAGAATACATGTTGTGTGTGTTTTGTTGGAGACAATATTTTATTTATCTTTTTATCATTGGAAATTTTCAGACCTGTGCAAAAGTAGAGATAGTATATTGAACCTGGTATGTGTTCATCCAGCATCCACAGTTTTTCATGTTTTACCACTATCGTTGATCTCCTTACGGTTTTTTTTGCCCCTTCTTGGAATATTTTAAAATGAATCCCAAGTACCTGTCATTGAAAGATAATTTTTTAAAAAGATTTCTTTTTTTTTTGAGAGAGAGCACAAGTGAGTGAGTGAGCATGGAGGGGAGAGGGACAGAGAGAGAGGGAGAAGGACAAGGAGACTCCCTGTGGAGCAGGGAGCCCAATGTGGGACTCGATCCCAGAACCATGAGATCGTGGACCTGAGCTGAAGGCAGATGCGTATCCAACTGAGCCACCCAGGCACCCTGAAAGAGAATTTTTTTTTTTTAGAATATTTTTAATAGTCTGTTTCTTCAGTTGAATTTGCCACAGAATCTGTAGTGTCTCTCTGATAACATCTGTCTTGAGAATCTTTTAGAATATCTGGCTGCCTTTCCCTGTAGATGTGAGGATTACACTGTTGATGGATGACTCTTCTTTCTCTGTGGTCTATGCATACACGTCAGGATGGCAGAGAAATTGAAGTGGGAAGACTTCATTGAGGGGCCTTGCCCCTGCAACAAGGTGTGTTCCTGTAGCCTTCATAATTAGGGTTACCAGTAGCAGAAATGATGGGTGCCATCATTCTGATTTATTTTGCTTTAATAAAGAGTACATTTCTTTAGAGTATATTTTACTTAGTGTTATAGGATAGTGGTATTTTGGGGAGGTGGTAGTGGAGAGAGAAGACATTTTATTTCTGCCATTTTTTGTTTTATACATTTAAAGTAAATACGTAGATGGATCCACCTTTCTATAACTGTTGTAGTAGTCAAGTAGTGTTTGCTACCTTAGACTGACATGGTGCATGGTATTACTTGGTATGGATACTATTCATCATGCTAAGTATGAGGCCATGCCATGATTAAATTTTACAAACTGAAAATTACAAAGATGAATTTAAATGCTCAGTATAACAGAATTAGCACCATTTACAAATAGTTATGTTAGAATTTAATGTTAAGGACCCTTCCAGACCCCCACCCCATGCTCATCTCAACATAAGCTAGAGTCAAGGTTGTAACCAAATTGTACCCATCTTTGAATTGTACCTGTAAGCATTTATCTCCCCAAATCTGGATCCTAAGTAGTTTCTGGTCGTTTGGCATAAACTTGTTTTGGCTGTTCCTTACATGCATGGACAGGAGTTATTAATCGAAATATTCAGAGTCTGACAATCTTTTTTTTTTTTTAAGATTTTATTTATTTATTCACAAGAGACACACAGAGAGAGGCAGAGACACAGGCAGAGGGAGAAGCAGGCTCCATGTGGGACTCGATCCCAGGACTCCAGGATCACGCCCTGGGCCAAAGGCAGGCTCTAAACCACTGAGCCACCCAGGGATCCCTGAGTCTGACAATCTTAATAGAAATATTCAAGTTGGAGCAAGATGGTCAATGACAAACTGACCTTTACATTGTTGATTTTGGAGTTTCTGAATTGAGAGAAATTCAATTACTTAAATGAAAACACTGGAGGGAAATCTCTTGATAATGTTCATTTCTGACTTTCTTTGGCTGTCCACTAACATTTGTAATAAATGAGTTGGTTTAATACCTTCAATATATCTTGTTTGAATTTTCTTTTCTCAGTGTCTTCCTCCTTATAAGGCTGCGAGTATGTGAGTATGCATGTTATACGTTACCTACTTCCCCTTTTTCAACAGTTGGAGACTTTATACTCTTTGTAGTTTATCTTTGGTAGAAGCTTTATCTTCATCTTCCTTCTTTTCATGGTCATAATAACTAATATTTATTGAACATTGACCAAGTGCTAGGCTCTCTGCTGAGCAATTGTACATTAGCTTATTCAGTTCCACAGCAATCCCAGGATGTGGGCACTATTTATCTCTGTTCAGATTTGGTGAGGCTCACTAAGTTGCCTCAGGTCATTTAGCTAGTCATGACTCAGCTGGGGTTTGAACTCAGATCTGCCTCAGCATTATTTTTTATTTTTTAAATATTGTATTTGAAAGAGAGAGCGTGCATGTGCATGTCCGAGTCGATGGAGGAGCAGAGGGAGAGGGAGAAGCTGACTTCCTGCTGAGCAGGAAGCCGGATATGGGGTTGATACCAGGACCCCCAGATCATGACCCGAGCCAAGGGCAGACCCTTCATTGACTGAGCCACCCAGGCACCCTAGCTTCACCATTATTACCAAAATAAAAAGAAAATAGCCTTTGGCTTGTTGTTCACACTTTCACCCAATGACCAGGAAGATTTGGACCTTAGAAGTATCAGGAATCCTTGTGTTTGTGTGGCTGATCGATTGTTTTATAGATAATTTCCTGACTTACTGAGCTCGTCCTGTGTGCCACACATGCAGTACCTACAAGACCTCATGTATTCAGAGCTCACCCTCTCATGGGGCAGGTAAACATGTGTGGGGGCCGTGCTTTGAGCGGTGCCATGAGCAGGATGACCGAGGGCTGTCATAGCACATCACAGGGACCTCAGACTCAGGCTTGCATATCAGGGAAGAGTTCTTCTAGAAGGAAGGGAACCCTAAGCTGACTCTGGAGGCTGAGTAGGAGTCACTGAGGGAAGAGTAGAGATGTGTTCTGGGCAGAACAGGGGACGGAGTAATACCTGGAAGCCAGAGGGGATTACCTGTTAGAGAACCAGCTGAAGCAGGGCTGGAGCAGGTACAGAGTGGAGAACGGCCAGGCATAGAGTTAATGCCTTTTCTTGCAATCCGGATATCAGGTGAAACTGGGACTGGGTAAATAGGTCTCTTCTCACCACCTGTTTCTAATAACCTGTAGGTGAACTTTATCCTCCCGTCTCTAGGGAGGCAGTCACAGGCTCCGTGGTAGAGTACTAGGGCCTTGGAGTCACACCTGGAGCCACTGTATAACATTGTTGAGCCTTCATTCCTTTCTCTAATGAAATAGGTATTCTAACAGTGTCTATTTGTAAATGATTGCTTTGAACGTGAGCTAGGATATGTTTTAATACTGCTTAGTGCAATGCCCAGCATATGATAAACAGCACACAGGTGATAAGGCAAGAGGAACTGAGAGATCCTGCATTGTTTTCTCCGTGACACAGAGAATGCCACCTTTTTATTTATTTATTTATTTTTTTAAGATTTAAGAGACGCACAGAGAGAGGCAGAGACACAGGCAGAGGGAGAAGCAGGCTTCCTGTGGAGAGCCCAATGTAGGACTTGAGCCAAAGGCAGATTCTCAACCCCTGAGCAACCCAGGTGCCCCCAGAAAATGCCACTCCTGATGCCCGAGTATCCGCTGCCTTTATTAAGGGGTTGTGTTCAGGTCACCATAAGGCCAAGAACAATATTTATAGTTTATGTCACTTTCAGCAGGATGGAGTGTAACTGAGCGGATCCCAAATTCCTCAGGTAGGCTTTGGTCAGATGAAATCAGAAATGCTAGGATATGCAGGGGAAGAGCATTCTGTGGGCACATATGTTTGGCAACCAGGCTGTTAAAGATAAACCAGTGTCTTCACTGCATGGCTTCGCAGAGCCACTAATACAACGATAGGCATTGTTGACTCCTGAGAATGAGCTGAAGCATGCTGTCTTTCTCAAACTTATTTGGCCAGAGAGCCTAATGACTGTAGGTTAGGAAACCAAGGTGGAGCAGGCCTGAGGTGGTGCCTCTTGGGACAAAGGGAAGATAGAACAGGCTGTCCATCCTTAGGAGTGCCCTCCTAACATACGGTCCTCAGGCCCCATACATTTTATGTATGTGGCGGGCAGGTCCACAGAAGGCCATGCACTGGCACGTGTCCTCTGTTGCTGTAATACCTTTCTCTCTCTTTCTCTTGTCTGCAGGGCATGCCATTAGGAAGTGATTCTGTCTTTGATTCATTCCATTTTCTGATTTGCTAGTTGAATGTTTACTCCATTTTTGCACTACCTGGACTCTTAAAAATGTGTCTTAATTTATGCATCTTTTTAATTAGATTTTTCATTTTTGGGTGATTGTAGATTTACCTGCAGTTGCAAGAAGTCATATAGAGAGATCCTTTGTACTCTTTACCCAGCTTTTCCTGTCTTGCAAAATTAGAGGCAATATCACATTCAGGATATTGCCATTGATCCTGGAATACGCAGAACAATTCCCCACCACAGTGAGCCCTCGTACTGCCTTTTGGAGCCAAACTAGTGTGCCTACTTCTCTGACCCCCCGCGAGCTGCTAATGTAGTCTTCGTTTTCTTTAATTTTGTTACTTCAAAAATGTTATGTAAATGTAATCACACACTATATGCCTTTGGGGATTTTTTTTTTTTTTCTCACTTGGGATAATTCTCCAGACATTCCTCTAGGATGTGTGTAGCCATCCTTCTGCCCCCTTCCCCCACCGGGGAATATTCCCTGGTATGGACGTCCACTCACCTGGTAATGGACCTGTGGGTGGTTTTTGTTTTGGGGTTATTAGGAATAAAAGTGAGATAGGTTACAGACTTCTGCCAGATAAATGCCAAGGGTTGCAACTGTACCTTTGATTTAGAATTGCCCGTTTAACATAGAGGTGGCTGTCTCCCTCCATAGTCCTTCCAGCAGTATGTGAGCAATCCAGTCTCTCCAGATCTTTGACAGCATTTGCTAGTGCCTGGACATTTTCTTTTCTTTTTTTTTGTGGGGGACAAATGGTTGAAAGAACAGTATTGTCAGGAAGAAGCAAGGTTGCCGGTGACCTCTTCCCACTCACACTTCTGGTGTTGTTGGCCTTGGGGAGAGGAATGTGGTTTCTTCTCTCCCAGGTAGTGGCTCTGAAACATGTGGAAGCTTCATCCCGGCCTCAGCTTCGTATTTTTCTGTTCCACTTTGATATTTGGATTGTGTCCTCTTTGCCAGACCTGCATTCTTCCACACCTGCCATCAAATAGGCCAGAAGCAGGACTGCCTTTCTTACTAGAGTGAGTAGGCGGGAGAAGTGCAAATGCGATGGGAACCACTTTGCTGTGTTCACCTCTTCTCTTTGAAACAGTTCATCCATTGTTCATTTATTTCCTTTTGAAGAGTTAACCCAGAATCTCTTTAATGTGTTTTTTTTTATTTGACTATTTATTTATAATGTTTGAGCATCGTAATCCGGTTTGGTTGGAATAACTGTAAATTAACGTTACAAGCATTGAAAGGTTTAAGGATTGGGCAGCCCGGGTGGTTCAGAGGTTTAGCGCTGCCTTCAGCCCAGGGCGTGATCCTGGAGACCTGGGATGGAGTCCCACGTCGGGCTCCCTGCATGGAGCCTGCTTCTCCCTCTACCTGTGTCTCTGCCTCTCTCTCTGTGTGTGTGTCTCTCATGAATAAATACATAAATCTTAAAAAAAAAAATAAAGGTTTAAGGATCTTATTTTGGGTAATGTGTATCCAAAATATCTTGGTGGTGGTACTTTATTAATTGAAAATATAAACTCTACTAATACCTGTTTATTTTAAAAATACATTCAAAGGGGGAATATCTCTTACCTAAAAGTTTTCTAAGTATCTAATCCACTTAGTTGTGAATTATTTTAAATCTCAGATATTCTCAAATATGGAAATAGTCTTCGAGACTAGGCCCTGTTTATTTTGTATGGCTAGCCTGCTTAACATTTTTCTGATGTCCCTGATGTCTGACTTGGTTCAGCAGCTCAGCCTGTGGCAGTCATTTCTCAGACAAATATCCGATCTGGAATTGGTGTTTTGCAGCTACTTCCAGGTACATCAGCCTTGGCCAATGGTGTTCAGCCCTTTTGTTTTGTTTTTTAAACCAGTATTACTTTTTATTTTTTTATTTTTATGTTATTCATTTATTCATGAGACAGAGAGAGAGAGAGAGAGACAGAGACACAGGCAGAGGAAGAAGTAGGCTCCATGCAAGGAGCATGGGACTCCCATGGGACTCGATCCTGGGACTCCAGGATTACGCTCTGGGCCGAAGGCAGGCACCAAACCGCTGAGCCACCCAGGGATCCCCACCAGTATTACTTTTTAAAACACATTAATATTCCAGGGAGCCCATAAAGTAGAGGTATTTTAGGAGTTTGTTTTGCAAGTTTATACTTGAATCCAAAATAGTATAAACCCAATCAGCAATTTCAGTGAGGCTGTTTTGATGAACGTAAATTAGAAATAGAAGGGGGAGGGACACCTGGGTGGCTCTGCAGTTGAACGTCTGCCTTCGGCCCAGGGCCTGATCCTGGAGTCCTGGGATTGAGTCCCACATCAGGCTCCCTGCATGGAGCCTGCTTCTCCCTCTGCCTGTGTCTCTGCCTTTCTCTCTCCGTGTCTCTCATGAATGAATGAATAAAATCTTAAAGAAAAAAAAAAAAAAGAAAGAGAAGGGGGAGATTGGATTTTGTTTTGGCTATACAGTATAGAGAGACTCCCTGTTCACCAGTTAAGTGGTACAACTATCACAGTTTTTAAAATAGCTAGTTCTGTAGTCTCAGGATGCTTTCCAAGTAGAGATGGCAGGAGAAGCTTTATTCTGAGTTCTGTATGACCGTGGTTTTACGCTGACAGCACAGCTTACCTCAAATATGTAAAACTTAGTATAATACATCAGGTCACGTGTGTGTGTTTTCTTCCATTTGTGACAGTAGATGGAGGGATGAAGTCGTGTCATATGTCTCTAGACCGCAGTGGCTTCTGAAGAACACTGTCGGAATATCATTGTCCAGGCCTCTGGGCTTACTTCCCTTTGCTGGAGGATCTTGTGCCAATCGTTGGGTAATTTGAACGGTTCTCTTTGTGGTACCATTAAGAACCTCAACTTTTAAGGATCGCTTACAATTCAGTGCTTAGGTAATTTTCAGAGCACCTGGGTGAAGTTACCTGACTCGAGAAAATTGAGCTTTGGAAAACAGCAAGCAATGTTGACATGATTCAGGAGAGGGTATCAGAGAGCAACACGTTGTTGCCAAGGGTTCTGGCAGAAGTCCTGGGAAATTAGAAATAAATCCATATTTAAGTGCTTCAGACCTTACCCTGACTCAAGGCGGGAGCCAGCTCCCACTGATCTCTGGGTAGGGCGTTGGAGGCCTCCTCTGGCTCGGGGCATATATTTCCAGAAGGCAGCTCTGGCCAATGTGCACCTGTTACCTGAGCTGCGTTCATGTTCTACTCTGTTATCTGCAGCTGCCCGTTTCTGCTGTAGTCAGGATGGGAGAGTCCGGTGACCTTGGGCGGGAGCCCTTGGATGTATACCAGCCCTGGTGTAACTTTTCATTGTTCTTAAAAAGATACTCTTTTCCAGCCTCTGGGATTTAGCGAGATCCCGCGCAGCAGGGCATTTCGGTCCACCCTGGGGAGGCAGGGCTGTGTGTGAGTGGTTTGAAAGGGACATTGTGGAAATGGGTGGACCAGGAGATCCATACAAAATATGGAATGAATAGGGAGAAGAACTCTTCCAGAGTTAATGGAGGAAACTAAGACTTTAGTGAAGGGTTGCTGTAACACTGTTTCACTTCAGTGGAGACTGTTACTATATCTTGTTAAAGTAGATAAAAAAATGCAACTTTATAAAAGTGAGTAAATGGTAGAAGATTCAGCCTCCCCACGTCCATCATCCTCCCCCTTTTAAAATGCTTGTTCTCTTTTAATAGAGTTTAAGAATGTAGTGTATATAGGGCGTGTTATCTCAGTCTTAGATACCGTGTCCTATTTTTTTCTCTCTAAATAGATCACTCTCGAGATCCCTGGGTGGCTCAGCAGTTCAGTGCCTGCCTTCCACCCAGGGCATGATCCCGGAGTCCTGGGATTGGGTCCCTCATTGGGCTCCCTGCATGGAGCCTGCTTCTCCCTCTACCTATGTCTCTGCCTCTCTCTCTCTCTCTGTGTGTGTCTCTCATGAATAAATAAATAGAATCTTAAAAAAATAAATAAATAGATCACTCTTTCCACCTCTGAGAAGAGAGAGGGAAAGATGGGAAAAGAAGGATGCTTGGGATGGTGTGTGTGTGTCTGTGTGTGTGTGTGTAAATGAAACAGTCTGTTCACTTTCACCCACTGGGTCCTTTTCCTGATTATTATTATTATTATTATTTTTTTTTTTTTTTTTTTGAGAGAGAGTTTTTGTTTTGAAAACATTGTGCCATGATGAACCTTGGCCTGCAGGTGTCTTGGTCTCTTTAGCTGTGGTAGATATGCATGGTGGGTCCTCTTAGAGATAGAAGCAGGGATGGACACATGGCCTGAACTGTACATAGACATCGACATAAATGTGCTTAGTCCCTGCTAAGGAGGCAGATGTGTCTATTTCTGCAAACTCCTGGGCCTTGTCATCTCAGGAGACATTTATGGGTGTCAGCTGGGATTAGGGTCCTTGTCCTTTGGATGCTGTCTGGTATGGAGGGGCTCACTTCAGCTGTCTCTGGGGAAGGTTTTTTTTTTTTTTTTTTTTTAAAGATTTTATTTATTTATTCATGAGAGGCACAGAGAGAGAGGCAGAGACACAGGCAGAGGGAGAAGCAGGCTTCATGCAGGGAGCCTGATGTGGGACTCGATCCCAGGACTCCAGGATCACGCCCTGGGCCAAAGGCAGGTGCTAAACCGCTGAGCCACCCAGGGACCCCTGTTTTTTTTTTTTTAAAGAGTTTATTTTTCATGAAAGACACACAGAGAGGGGCAGAGACACAGGCAGAGGGAGAAGCAGGCTCCCCACAGGGAGCTCATGTGGGACTTGATCCCAGGATCATGACCTGAGCCAAAGGCAGACACTCAACCACTGAGCCATCCAGGTGTCCTTGGGGAAGTTTATTGAGTCTTGCAATCCTTGACTGTTGCCCAGAGGGTCTTGGAACTGGAAGACTCTTAGTGGGCATCTAACCAGGCATCCTAGCCTATAAGAAGTTTCTTCTGTAACATCCCTGGGTATCCATACACAGTGGAGTGTCCATTTTTTGCTTAACTCTTTTCGGAGATGGGAGAAACAAGTTTTAGAAGGCCCTTTTTAGTTTGGGCTGGAATTTGTTTCTCTGTAGCTCATCTGCATTCATTGTAGCTTAATTTTCTGGGACATCACAGAACTCTAGTTTTCCTAGGAGTGTGGTTCAAGCATGTGAAGATGGTTGTATCGTTTTCCCTTGGTCCTTGGTCCTTCAGTTCTCAGGCTGAGGCTTCCCACTGGAGCCTCCTCCCACTGTCTTACTGGAGGAGGATGTTGCTTTCAGAGTTCTCACTGTTCTGATCACAAATCATCCTACTTTATCAATGAACCTTTTAGACTGTAGATGTTTTGGGATCACAAGTATTTGGTAAACAAGGTGAAACTGAAATCAACAGAATTTGTCTGAGTATTCAGTGGGCTCCTGTGGGTTGTGCCTCTTAAAGGGGGTAGAGCATGTGTCATCACAGAATTATCCCTCTGACCATATAGGAAACATCAATGTATTATAGTCTGCTAAGTAAAGAATGCCAGCTGCACATTGCTTGGGCACTTGAAAATGCATTCTTTTTGTTATTTTTTTAAATTTCCTAAGTATCTGTGCTATTCACATTACTAAAAAGTTATATAGGAAAGCAAAAGTGAAGTATCACCTAGGCAATCAGTTCAGAAGTGACCGTTGGAAAAGCTATCACTAAGGATTCTTTTATATTTTTCTACACGTATGTACATATAAGTGTATGATTTTTTTTTAAATGAAAGTATGAATACTATTTTGTACTCTACTTTTTAAAGTATTAGTATTTAGTATTGGGACGCCTGGGTGGCTCAGTGGTTGAGCGTCTGCCTTCGGCTCTGGGTGTGATCCTGAAGTTCTGGGATCAAGTCCCACATTGGGCTTCTTGTAGGGAACCTTCTTCTCCCTCTATGTCTCTGCCTCTCTCTCTGTGTCTCTCATGAATTAAAAAAAAATTTAGTATTTCAAGTCAAAGCTTTCTATGACAATAATGTATATATAATATATGTATTAATATATATTATATATGTATTAATATTGTATGTGTATAATGTATATATTGAATAATATGTATCTATGTTTTAGACTTCTGTATGGCCCTTCATTAATCGCTATAATTTAACACTTATTGTGAGATATTTAGGTTGCTTCCAATATTTTGCCTTATAAATGAGTACATTCTCATATTTATTTCTCTTGGATGAATACCTGGAAGTGGAATTGCTGCCTGACAGACATTTATTTATTTATTTATTTATTTATTTATTTATTTATTTATTTATTTAAAAGGCTTTTTAAAGGATACATTTTCACCTGATTGTTATTCAGGAAGTCTCAATGGAGAATAATTCCCCTACGACATCAATTTCATTGTCTTAAAAAAAAAATCTATTTCACAGACTCACTCATATTCTTTGTTGAAGTTCTTGTATTTCTTAGGCCAGCACTCTTCAGACCCTAGCTCCCGAGGCAAGCAAATGTGTGTGTGTGTGTGTGTGTATTTATTTAAATATTTTATTTATTCATGAGAGAGAGAGAGAGAGAAGAGAGGCAGAGACACAGGCAAAGAAGTGGGCTCCATGCAGGGATCAGGCCCTGGGCTTAAGGCGGCGCTAAACCACTGTGCCACCCGGTTGCGCTTATTTTTTTTTATTATTTTGCAATTTCAGGCCCTTTTGGGCAAGCCTGTGGGATGTGTTGTCTTTTCTCCTATGGTATATTTGCAGGCTTGGAGTCCTGTGGCTCTTGTGTTTTCTGGTGATTGCAAATGGGCTTCCAGAGTCATAGTCTGGTGTGTGTGTGTGTGTGTGTGTGTGTGTGTGTGTTTTAGTTAAAAAAAAAAAACTTTTATTGAAGTATAGATGACATACACAGCCTTGTGTGATGTGACCATTGCGTATGCTGCTCTGTGCTTGCTGTGACAAGTCAGCAGGAGTCCTGGCTCTGGACTCTCCCTGTTCCCACACCAGAGAAATCTTTCCCAGAGTTGCACACCCTAACTTGTGTGAGATTGTATTGTAGGATTTAGATCTTTGATCTTTGCCCCTGCCATGGGACTTTCTTCCCTTGGGTCCTTGAACCCTCTTTATAAATGGTAATTGAGCAGATTTGCAGGTGATAAGGCTCAGGCCACTTTCAGGAGACCCAACGTGGTTGAGAGGAATCTGAAGGTAATGAGCACATACAGCTACTCCTGTGTCTTAGTGGGTGTTTTAGAGTCATCAGGAGAGGAGACATTACTTTTCCTCCCAGTTTTTTTTTTTTTAAGATTTTATTTATATATCCATGAGAGACACAGAGAGAGGCAGAGACACAGGCAGAGGGAGAAGCAGGCTCCCTGCGAGGAACCCGATGCAGGACTCAATTTCAGGACCCTGGGATCATGCCCTGAGCCAAAGGCAGATGCTCAACCACTGAGCCACCCAAGGTGCCCCTCTCCCAGACAGTTGTGATGGCGATTACTTTACCTGTGTGTAGCTGCCACTCAATCTCATGGGTCGCATGGCTCTTCCTTGCTCTGTCTGCAGCCTTGGCTTCCTTGCTCTGTCTGCAGCCTTGGCTTGGGCCTTCCTTCTGTTCTACTCACCATTCCCACCACTCCCACCACTCCCACCCTGGGAGGTGGGGGGCATGTCCAGCTGAGGACCTGGGAGCGTCCTCCGTGAACAGCTAGCTTCTCAGAGAGCCCCTTGTTCCTTGCTGAGCCCCTCGATGGTTCAGCCTGCCTTTGTCTCCTTACAGAGCTGTTGGCGTGCTCCATGTTGCCTGGGGTCCAGTGAGGCTCCTGGAGGCTTCCCTGATTCTTGCCTTAGCAAGCAAGCACACAAGGCTCCTTCCCCTTGCAGTGCCAAGTTCTTAGTCACCTGGTGGAATAGACAAGGGAAGACAGGAGCCAGATAGCAGGGGGCAGCTGCAGAGATGTCAGAAGCTTTGACAGGCTCTTTTCAGACCATCTCTGTGCCGTGTGATGCCCGATGCTCGGCTTCCCTGCCCAATGTGGCCTCACAGTAGCCTCAGGGAACAGGAGCCCAAAGTCTGGCCAAGTGGAAGTCGGCCCGGTTGGTAAGTCATCAGTAGGCGTTTTGGGTTTCCTGAGTCCATCTGTCCTGCATCACTAGCAACCAAGATGTCATCTTCCCTCCGAGGAGGAGAGAGCTGCTGAGCCCTAAGAGAAGCCTTGGTTCTGATTGCTATCCTGCTCAGTCTTGGAAGGTTCAGTTCAGCACTTGGGGATGCAGCCAGCAACTTTTCTTTTAAGTCATGGGAGGGGGTGGCCGCATCCTCGGGCTAGCCAGAGGGTTGCAGTTTGGGGACACGTTCTGTGCAGCTCTGTTCACTGCCTTCCTGAGGCTCCTTGTGCTGATGAAAGTCACAGCCAGCCTGTCCAGACTCCCCCCAAGACAGCTTGCTGCTGCGGACTCTGCCATTTAGGGCTCCTGGGCTTCCGTCCTGCTGCTTGTCTGAGCTTTGGTCCCCTGAGAACTCCTCATCTGAGTGAATTGTAAGCTTCTGGGAGCTGTTTCCTTCTCAGCCATTTGCCCAGAAAGTTTCTAGAACTTTCTAGATCCCCAACCCTCTCTCCTGGTACCCTCCTCAGATGGGCTGTTTGCAGAGCTCCTCTTGTTTTTCCCACGAGGCCTGGATACAAGAGGTCGGGCCGGCCTTCCCTGTCTGGGTTGCATGTTAACAAAGCAACTGGAGCAGAGGAGAGGCTGTTAGCACCTTGGTACCTAGAGTTTCTTACGCATTGTTCTCTTTGTGAGGTTTAACGAAAGCGACATCTGTCATTTTATGTGATGTCTACAGGTTGTCTGGGGAGCTGACCCAGTGGTGTCCCCGGGTACCTGCGTGTGTGGGAGGCCTTCACGCTTGGTCCCTTTCTGGCTGGCTCCGTGCTCCCTGAGAAGAGCCAGATTCTCTCCACGTTTTCCTGTTCTGAAGAGCGATGCTTATGGTGGAATCAGCCTATAATCCAGGATGGCATTTTTTTTTTTTAAAATGTCTTCATGGACATTTTATGCTTTCTGTTCTTGTGGCAGCTTTGTGTGTTATTGGATTAGTTTGCCTGGTTTTGAGATTTTTTTTTTTTTTTAAGATTTTATTTATTTGAGAATGAGAGTGAACACAAGCAGGGGGAGAGGCAGAGGGAGAGGGAGAAGCAGAGTCTCCACTGAGCAGGGGGCCTGATGCAGCGCTTGATCCCAGGACCCTGAGATCATGACCTGAGCTGAAGGTAGACACTCAACTGCCTGATCCCCAGACACTACCCCCTGGGTTTAAATTCTGAAATTGCTGTATTATGCTCTAACCTTAGGCCAGTGATTCAACCTGCCTCTGCCTCACTTTTCTCATCTACAAAATGGGTGTAATAATAGAACCTACTTTATGGATTTGATTTGAAAATTAAATGAGAGATTATACATAGAATATTTTAAATAGCGTCTGGCATATAGAAAGGTAGCAGTGAATCCTAGTGCTCATTGCTGTTGAGGGTGCTGGTGCAGTGATAGTGCTAAATGCTCTATATAAATATTCTAAAAGAAATATGTCTCCCTTGCATTTTCTTCTGGTCCTATGCAAGATATTCATTTTGATGTTTTCTCTGCCCAGAGCTATTTTCAGCCAGTATTGGTTTATTGATAGAAATGGGTTCAGAATTTTTTTCTCCTTTCTGCTCTTAGGGAAGGTGCATTGTTTTTGAGAAATATTTCTTTAAGAAAGGCTTTAAGTATGTTATTGAGGACTATGTCTCTGAAGGCAGTACTGTACATTTTTAAACTCCTTTTTATTGCAAATTCAGATGTCTTCAGAAATATGCTGAAGCCCCTCTTTCACTTCCAAGTTAGATTAAAAAAACAAAAAACAACAAAAATCAGTAGTTGGCTTTTATTCATCCCCATCAGGCTTTCACGGCCCCTTGACCACTGCTGCCTGTCCTGGTGCCTAACTAGATTGCTTCTCCCTGCATTTCAGTTATGATTGCTCTTTGCTCTGTGGCAGGGGGTATTACTTGGGTTCATTGGCTTGTGTGGTTCTGCTCTTCCACATTAGGGCATCCCCAGGCATGCAGGATTCTTAATTTCCAGGCCACTCGGGATTCTCACCTTCTCAACACCTTTGGGTCAGGGCTAATCAGCATTAGCACTATTGACATTTTAGAACAAATAGTTCCTTGCTGTAGGGGGCTGCCTGTGCATAATAGGATGTTTAGTAAGATCCCTGGCCTTTGCTCACTAGATGTTAGCAGCATCACCTCTTCCTTCCAGTTATGACAATTAGAAATGCCTTCAGACGTTGTCAGATGTTCTGAGTGGCAGAATGGCCCCCGTATGAGAACCACTGGTGTAGATCAGTGGGTCCCAAGAGGTCAGAGAGCAGTACCTAGTCATGCTTACTTATACAGTTATGTCTAAGTCTGAAAGTGTACAGTTCTGTGATATAATTATGGTGACTTGACATAAAAACCTATATTCATTTTAGAATACTTATTTTTTGAAGTAATCGGGTAGATAAATCTATATGAAACAAAATCACAGATTGTACCAAATGGAAGGTTGTCATAAGACACCTAATAGGTTCCAGTGGTGGTTTTCAGTGTGTGGTTCTGAGAACCGCATATTAGTATCCTATTAGTAGTAGGAACGTGTTAGAAATGCAAACTCCTGCTGAACTGCAGACTCCCAGAGTGGGGCCCAGCAATCTGTTTTTATGAGCTCTTCGGATGATGGTGAGCCACACAAAACTTGAGAAACGTCCTTAAGTCCCAATCGGAGACCCATGGGATGAATCAGTCTTATCCTGAAATAATGGTAACCTGTCATCTACAGGACTTTAGAACCTGCTTGGGAAAATGACTTCTACTAGGCAGGTTGTGCTAGGCGTCTGCTGCTGCTGGGAGCCTGCCCAGTCTACAGCTTCCTTTGGGGTTTTCCTTCTCAGCATCCCTGTGCTGGGTACAGGAAACCTCACACCCTATTGAAGAAGGGATGCTTGTGCCTGACTCCCAAAGTGAGCGTCTTTGAGTCAACCACCAGCTTGTGTAACCTGCAGCTCTACCCACCTGACAGCGCTGATCTGTACTGGACAGAGATTCTTCTTGTTGTCCTCGAGGAGAGAGGGGTGTGTGTGGAGAGAGAGAGAGAGAGAAAGAGAGAAAGAGAAAGAAAGAAAGAAAGAAAGAAAGAAAGAAAGAAAGAAAGAGAGAAAGAAAGAAAGAAAGAGAGAAAGAAGGGAGAAGAAAGCAGAAGGCATAAAGCAGTAAACGCCCTCATAGAAGCAGAAGCCACGGAGTGTGAAGCTGCTAATGAGCCAGTTGTGTGTGGCAAGAAGATCAGAAGCAGAGTGATAAGGCCCTGCCCGGGAGGCTGCTTTAGAAAAGAGTGAGCCTAAAGTTGAGTGAATTGAACTCTTTTTTTTTTTTTAAGATTTTATTTATTCATGAGAGACACAGAGAGAGAGAGAAAGAGGCAGAGACACAGGCAGAGGGAGAAGCAGGCTCCATGCAGGGAGCCCGATGTGGGACTCGATCCCGGGACTCTGGGATCGTGCCCTGAGCCAAAGGCAGACGCTCAACCACTGGGCCACCCAGGTGTCCCTGAATTGAAACTAACATCTCCAGAAATAGTGGTTTTAGTTTTCTACAAGGCCCAATTGGGCCGCTGCTGGTAGGGATTCCTGTCCTGCTTCTCAATATCCTCATCTGAGACCATTATGAATTGGGACGTCCTCTGTATATGTCTGTTCTTTGTCGCCTGTAAAAGGCTAATGGCTAGATAACATATGTTAGGAGACCAGGTGGGTTCTGCAGGCATGTTCATGGTACTCGGCTTCCGTAAGGTAGAGATTCTCTGCTTGGCTAGGCCTCAGCAGCTCCTTGGTTGTCCCTGCCTCATTGGTTAAAAACAGTCTCATCATGACAGCTTTATACGTAGTTGAGGTCCACAATGCAGGAAAGAATACAGCATGTTATGTTGACCTGCCCCAAAGAAACCTGCATGGGGCATGTTTCAGAAAACCATAGGCCTCACTTCACTTCCTTAAACCAAACCAGAGAGGACAACTCATCGTTAATTTGTCCCAGGGACTAATTGCTTTGACTTGGATGACTTGGACATTAATATTTTCTCTTAATGTTTCCTATTAGGGATTCTCAGGAGGGAGACTTAGAACCTTAAAAAAAAAAAAAAAAAAAAAAAAAAGGAAAAAAAAAGAAAAAAAGAAAGAAAGCAATCAATCAATCACGGGAAGTACAATCGAGTGTTGAGATTAGCCTTCTAAATCATTTTCTAAAAATTCAGTGGACCTAGAAAATTTCTTTCTCATTTGAATTAATGGCACAGGCCCTTTTCTGTTGATTAGTCCCTCCTTCTCTTTCCCAGTAAAACCTGGAACAGAACACCACTACCTTCATGCAACATATTCACTGGACTGTTTCACACAGATCACTCCAGGGGAGGAATGAGTGGAGACGCAGAATATTTTACTGGTTGCTCAGATGGTTAGCTGACTCCACTTGGGAAATGGATTATGGGAATGTAGGCCAGTGCTTGTTTTCAAGGCTAGTTTCAAAGATTTGGGGCCTAACTAAGCATAGTCAGGATTCTCTTATCAAACCAGCATTCTCGAGGAGATTGCACACTGTTTGAGAGCTTGGACCTATTTCCTTACTGTATCTTTGTGTCAAGCATTCCTACTCCATAGCAATCTTTTCGTGGATTACAGGCATATTTGCCTAGTAAATGAGCTGGGCCTGGAGTACAAATATCAAGCCCTAACTGGTTTTCTCAGAGTCCCTTTGCTTAGCAGCTGTATCTGACATCATCGATCTTTAATTTAGCATCCTGCAGGACTCTGGGATCAGTCACAGTGGAGTGGCAAGGCAGGGGTCCCAGCAGCTGCAGACACTTGGATTGGTTTCTGTGGTTTGGTCAGGGATGAGTGTGGTCCAGAAAGCCAGTAGGTGCTCCCTGATCAGTTGGTTTGGGTTCTGCTGCCCATTGTTCTGGTTCCTGAGCCAGGGGCTCATGGGATGCTTTGGGGGGGCGGTAGGGTTGGGGGAAAGCTGCCCACTCCTACCCGGTGGTACTGTACGATGTGTGTACCCCTGCCTCAGGAATGTGAGTCCCTGTGCAAATGACATGCTTTTCTTATTTCCCCTTCTGCACATCGTTTCAGAGAGAGTGATTTATTTCCTGTTTCCAAAGATGTGGGTTCATCATTTAGGTGGGAGAGAAATGGTGTGTACTTTCAATTTTCACCTGGCTGCCAGCTCTTCTCTTCCCTGGAAAGATAGTCTTCCTTCCCATCCTAAGAGTTGTTCTTGCTGGTTCAATGAAAAAATTTCTTAGGCTTTCAGAGGTGACACTTCATTTCTTTTGTGTGATAAAATTATAATGTGTGGTTTTATTTTCTTATTTATAAACAAATAATGCTATCACCTAAAATCTCACCAACAGTTGGAAGTACCAAGAAAGGATCTCATTTCCTCGTGGTTCTACCAGCAACCCCTTTTAGCACATGAATCAAAAGAAACCCTGTGTAGCTCTCTGCCTGTATTCCTAGATTGGGGAACAGTTCTTGTTCCTGAGATCAGAATAGATGTGCTGGGAGCGAAGTGGCCTGTGCCCGAGAACTTGGACTCTGCATTTTCCAAACTTCTCCATTTCTTTGTTCTTGGAACCTTTAGCATTCTTACATAATATACATTGCACATTTCACAAAGCACCAAGTCACATCCTCTAGGACGCCAGTGTTTTGAGGAACTTAGAGAAAAGCTGACCACTCATTTCAGTTTTTTTCTTTGACACAAGGAACTGTATATTAGAATTCACACCTCCCTTTAAACTATTGTCATATCTGCTTCTGATGCTTTGCAGATTAGCCAGATGGAAAACAAATAGGTCAAGAAGAAACACATCAATTCATCCTACCTTTTGAGAGATTGTTGAGGGTTCTTTTTTTTTTTTTTTTTTTAACCAAATAGTTATTGTGTACCATCTGTGTCAAGGAGCCATGTTTTGAGGGAAGAAGGCAGTTACCTGGGAACTGACTGTGTAAAGTTGAGGAAGAAACACTTTTTTTGGCGGGGGGGATCTCCTCCATTGACTTTGGTTTGAGAAGACGTATGGTCTGCTTCTTAGATATGTTTAGGGTAATTTCAGAATACTTTGCTTTATTTATTTTTTTATTTAAAGATTTTTTATCCAATATTTGGCAGAGAGAGAGCGAGTGAGCAGGAGCAGGGGGAGCAGCAGAAGGAGAGGGAGCAGCATGCCCCCCCCCCCCCGCTGAGCTGGGGACCCCCCATGTGATGTGGGGCTCAATTGGAGGATCATGAGATCATGAGCTGAAGGCAGACACTTCACCAACTGAGCCACCCAGGAGCCCCTGGAACACTTTACTCTAAGAAGAGTACTGAGATGGGGCGAGGCAAAGTTAAAGACATGAGTCTCCCTGATTGTATGGTTTCTATCATGGGATGGCCTCCCCCTCAGTGCTGAGCATCCGTCATATGTGGGAGGGGCTGCCTCAGAGGAGATGGAGGTAGATTTAGTGTTTGTGGCCTTGAACTGGGGGCAATTGATCAAAGCTACCAGGGTCTGAGGATGGTCTTGAAACTCAGAAAAATCTCTCCAGCAGCCAGAGCTGTCCAGTAATACAATGTGCTGATCTGTGTGTGGGGTGGAGGATGGGCCTGAGATCCTTGGAGCTGGACAAGTTCGGGTATAGGTTGCTCAGCCTCTTGACTGGGATGCCCTAGAGGACATCCAAGTATGAAAATGCCTCCTATGATCTAAGATCCTAAGATTCGGAGGTTTCACTGCTTATGCGTCAATTAATGCACGTTAGTGCATATTAAATACCACAGTTTTCCTGTTATACACTTAGGCCAGGGCAAAGCGGTTGCTGAGAACCCTTGAGTCTCATACTGACTGTGGGTTGGCTCTGTGGTTTTTTTTTTTTTTTTTTTTTTGGCTCTGTGTTTTAACATTGAATGTACTTTATCGCTTTGATGAGGTTGAAAGCAAATTGGGAAGTCTGGCCCTTTGGCTTCTGGTGGATTTGCCACTTTGACTTCCAGTAGAGATGTGAGAAGCTTTTTAAAACATGTTTTGCAGGGTTAGATTTTGACATGTTTTGACACTTCTGAATCTTACCCTGAGCAGAAGTCTCTGCCTGCTGTGCTGGTGGCAGAAAACAATGGGCATTGTCTGTCTAGATACGGAAAGATGCAGGGGTCTTCAAAGAGCCATTTTTGTTTTGGAAGATTGGGAATCAGAAGACCTGAGGGTTAGTGCTCATGCCCTAGCTGTGCTTTTTTAAGTTAATGGTGTAGGGTGGCAGAGGCTCCTCCCAAGAGTGTTGTGAGAGCTGGTGTGATGGTGAGCTGCTCATGTTTTAGCAGCAAAGGGCCCAGCTAGTTCAATTAGTAATTGAAGCCTTTCTTCCTTGCAAGATCCTCATTTCTTTGCATTTCAAAAGATAAGAGAATTCACTAAGTCCTCCCTCCCAACTTGAGGTGAAGTATTATCATCGTCTGAACTGACTTTAATTTTGTCGAGTAGTTAAAACAAGTGGCAAGTTGATGAGCTGTGACTCTTCTCTGCTGTGAATTGCTGCTCTTATGGGTGACTTTTGACTTTTAAATTTTATTTAGTGAGTTGCATCCAGTAGAGGTTGTGGATAATTTTTTTATTCTAAAGTTGTTTTCCCTAGGTGTCCCTGTTGCTCAGCTGAGAGTGCACAGAATAATGCAATACAGTGTTTCTCTTATGGGAACATGGAGATCATTGTCATCCTTTGTGAATATGTAGCCATTGTGTAGGTTAGGGACCTAGGACTGTCTGTTGCAAGACTGTCAGGAGAGTGGGGCTGGTGCCTGTCTCTACCCTCATGCCATACTGTTCATTGAACTGCTTTTGCCCCAGCCATTGGGTAAAAAAAAAAAAAAAAAAATATATATATATATATATATACACACACATATATAAATATATATAAATATTTATATATTTATATATAAAATATATTTTTTACTTAAAAATTATGCTCAAATATGCATAATGTAAGACTTACCATTTTAACCATTTTAAGTGTACAGTTCAGTGTGAAGTATATTTACAGTGCCACCAACACCACTAAACCATTTCTAGAACTTTTTCATTACCCCAAACAAATTCCATACACATTAAGCAGTAGCTCCCCATTCCTCTCTTCCCTCTACCTCTGGAAACCACCATTCTACTTTGTTTCTACAGACTTGCCTATTTTAGGTACCTCATGTAAGTAGAGCCCTATATTTTTCCTTTAGTGTCTGGCTTATTTCATCATAATGTTTTCAAGGTTCATTCACATTGTATACTGTATTGGACTTTATTCCTTCTTAATGGTAAAATAATGTTACATTGCGTGGACGGGAACATATTTTGGGTATCCATTCATTGGTCGATGGAGGGCAGCCCCGGTGGCGCAGCGGTTTAGCGGCGCCTGCAGCCCGGGGTGTGATCCTGGAGATCTGGGATCGAGTCCCAGGTCGGGCTTCCTGCATGGAGCCTGCTTCTTCATCTGCATGTGTCTCTGCCTCTCTCTCTCTGAATAAGTAAATAAGTAAATAAATAAATCTTCAAAACAAAACAAAAAATCATCAGTTGATGGACACTTGGGTTGTTTCCATGTTTTGGCTATTGTGCTTGAACATCAACTTACTAGTCTCTGTTTTCAGTTCCTTGGGGGTGTATACCAGGCAGTGAAATTGCTGGTAATTCTGTGTTTAACTTCTTGAGGAGCCACCAGACTGTTCTCTATGGTGCCCTGGCCATTACAGCACTGGGATTAATACCTGTGCTTGTAAATATTTATCAACTATTTGGAGCTTTGAATTAGAAAAGTGATCAGAGAGTATTTGTCAGCACTTTTATTATGTCCTTATATTCTCTCATAGAATTTATTTGTCTTCTGTGCATGTCACTTGTTTGGGTATCTGTTCCTCACTTAATTAGACATTCCCTGAGCTGATCTGCATTTCTCTGTCTATGGCCACCTTTTTTGTACTTTATACAACAATAATTGTATGCTGGTACATTGGTTAGGTGGGTGACATAGTCTAAGACGTCACTTAAAAAAGAGATCAAGGGACGCCTGGGTAGCTCAGGTAGCTCAGCTCAACTCTGAGCGCCTTCCTTTGGCTGAGGGCATGATCCTGGATCAAGTCCCACATCGGGCTCCCTGCATGGAGCCTGCTTCTCTCTCTGCCTATGTCTCTGCCTCTCTGTGTGTCTCATGAATAAATAAATAAAATCTTAAAAAAAAAGCAGTTTACAAGAAACACATGATTTCCAGGTTTTGTTGTGCCAAGGTTAAGATCTGATATTGTTTTAAATTTTGCTTGGTTGCAGAATGGGACATATTCCTGCTATTAAAAATACATGTTAAAGAAGAAGATGGTAAAAGAAAAGTATTTAGATATTGGGGAACAGTTTCTTCTGGGAGCCAAAATAGTGTGGGGAGGGAATACTGTTGAGGTAGTCATCCTATCGTGTTCTTATTTTGTTTAGACATGGCTTTTCCTTCGACCCCTCTGTGGGGATCTAAAAGTGAAGTTTAAAGACTTTTTTTTGTTATGGGAGTGAGTGGTGGTTTTATTTTTAATAGACAACCAAAATTTTCACCTCTCGGGTCAGAATGTTGTTAGTCACTTATTTATAGTGAGCTGGTGGCATTCTGGCAGGGTGGCCATGGGTGTTGGCATTTAAACAGACACTGATAAGGCCTGAACTGAGATAGCCATCCAGTTAGGCTGGAAAAATGGCTGTGTGTGGATTAAGCAACATATCTGACACTCATATAAGAATTTTACTTTTATTAACAAAACATCAGTGCACTGCTTTTATGATTTTAGTTTCCCCGAGCCTTTGTTTCTAATCTCTATTGGCTGTGCTGAAACTATATTTGTAGGATTAAGCTTCAAGTAGGCAGTGTGAGGTCATGGCCCACTGTGGAGTGGCCTCTCACCAAGCGGCGTGGTTTCCCATAGCACCCTTTCCTCCCTCCATGGGCCCCAGAGCACTTCTGTTAGCAGGATTTCATGTTGGGTTCTGTGTCACAGACTGTTGTATGCCTTTTTCTTTTTGAGACATTGGAACAGGAAAAAAGTGTTTTTCTCTCTCTCTCTAAAAGAACCCCTTTTAGTTTACAATCATAAAGGACATTGAACTTTAGATTGTCTTGTAAGTGAAGTTGGAAGGTCAGTTAATAAAAATGAAGCCCATTTCCTTCTTGGAGTGGTTGACCTCAGGCTGCCCCAAGGTGGAAGTATCTTCCTGCTGAGAAAGCCCATCCAGTCATGGTCATGGAGTCAATGATTAATTCAGCAGATATTCTTGGAGCCTCTGCCACACTCCTGGCCTGGCGCTAGCCATGGAGGAAAAAGGGTAAGTGAGGCAGATTCTACTCTTGCCATTCACCACTTGGGCCAATTCCCAGGTCTGCCTCTAGATTCCTTCTTTTTATTATTTATTTAAGATTTTTTATTTTTTAAGTAATCTGTATACCCAATGTGGGTCTCGAACTCACAACTCTGAGATCAGGAGTCACATGCTCTGCTGACTGAGCCAGCCAGGCAGCCCTAGATTCCTTCTTTCTATCTATCTATCTATCTATCTATCTATCTATCTATCTATCTATCATCTATCTATCTATCTATTTTTAGGTTTTATTTTTTTATTAGAGAGAGAGAGAGAGAGAGAGAAAGCACGAGCAGAGGAAGGGGCAGAGGGGGAGGCAGACTCTGTTGAGCTGGGAATCTGATCTGAGGCTCAATCCCAGGATCATGACCTGAGCTGAACAGACGTTTAACTGACTGAGCCACTCAGGTGCCCCAGATTCCTCCTTTTTTTTTTTTTTTAATAAAGATTTTATTCATTTATTCATGAGAGAGAGAGAGGCAGGGACACAGGCAGAGGGAGAAGTAGGCTCCATGCAAGGAGTCCGACATGGGACTCGATCCCGGGTCTCCAGGATTATTCCCTGGGCTGAAGGCAAACTGCTGAGCCACCCAGGGATCCCAGATTCCTCCTTTTTAAACCACTTCAGTAATATATAATTCATCTACCATGCTGTGCACAATTCTCCCATCCTCCTCAGCTCTTGACATCAGGGAGACTACTGTCTGTCTCTATGGGTTAACCTCTTCTGGATATTTCATCTAAATGGAATTATATGGGACCTTTTGTGTCTGGCTTATATGATTTTATATAATGTTTGAGGGTTCATCTGTGTTGTACATGAGTCAGCATAGCATTCTTTTTTCATGGCTGAGTAGTATTCCATTGTGTGGCTATGCCACATTTTGTTTATCTATTCATCCATCAGTGGACGTTTGGCTTGTTTCTATCTTTGGGCTGTTGTGAGCCATGTCACTGTGAATATGTGTGTACATATTTTTACATGGACATATGTGGTCAACTCTCTCGGATCTGCTGAATCTCCTGCCCGTCCCATAGACCCAGGCTGTCGTACCACAAGTTAATGTAGAAGGGCTGGATATTATGTGAGCATAAAGGAAGAACATGCAGTCCCAGTTTAGGGAGGCAAGGAGCCTTCCCCTGAAGACACGGTGTCTGAGCTGAGACTTGAAAGGATGAATAAAAACATCTTTATACTGGAGGCCATGACCTGTGAGTTGGCTGTGAAATCAGTGTAGTGCATCATGGCTGGCATTTTTAAGATCTGAACTAAAATAGCATAGTTGATCTGGGAAAACTTTTACACGTTATGTATCGTGTGAAATTTATTTTTGCCAGCTCCATGTGAACACAGAGTGACTTCGGTGTAAAATATATTCTGTACTTGCAGTCAGGAAAGTGAGAAAGCCACTGTTCTAGGGAGTTTTGAAATGAGGATTAGATTAGTAATCTGGCAGTTTAAATCCGGTGTCACTAGAACATGGAGGGACACAGAGCTAGGAAAGAGGGTAACCCAGAAGTGTGAAGATTCTTTTTTTTTTTAAAGTTTTTTTTAAAATTTTTATTTATTTATGATAGTCACAGAGAGAGAGAGAGAGAGGGGCAGAGACATAGGCAGAGGGAGAAGCAGGCTCCATGCACCGGGAGCCCGACGTGGGATTTGATCCCGGGTCTCCAGGATTGCGTCCTGGGCCAAAGGCAGGCGCTAAACTGCTGCGCCACCCAGGGATCCCAGTGTGAAGTTTCTTTAAAAGCTTGGTGTTATCTGACCTTTATGCTTTTAAAATTATTCATGTATTCAGCAATATGAATATATCTGCCATGCGCCTGGACTGTGCTAGGTTTTGTGGGGTTACAAGATTTATATGATGCTCATCCTTTTGGACTTGAGAATCTGGCAGGGGAGATGCACACATAGAGAAGCAATCAGAACGTATTTGTAAAATCTGGTGCAAATCCCAGTCCTTCCAAAACACCTCTAAAATGAGAAAACAAGGGAATAGAAAAGATAGAGGCCCCATTAAGAAAGAGTAGGAGGGGGACCCCAGCAGATAAGAGCATCCTCAGGTCTTTGGAAGGAGGGGTCACTAACTTGGCAGAGCAAGGGCAGAGGCAAGGGACTCCAGGGTCTCAAGGAGCATGCTGGTGAGAAGTGAGCTGGTTAGCTTCATGGGGCCCCAGAAAGGCCCAAGACCTGCAGCTAGGGCTGGAGATGTGGAGCTGAGAAAGAAAAAGGATATTCCATGGAGGTCCTTAAACCCCAGCCGCACACTTACGTGTCAGATTCAGGTGACTGCCCCTCCTCTTCTCCCAAAGGGTTGGTTCTCTAGCAAAGCTGTAAATTATTAGCCACCAAACCCCACATACGTATACACTGGATGTGAGACTCACCCCCAACAGAAACAGTGGCACACTTAGGCAGTGATTGTCAGCTGGAGTTGGGGACGGGGCAAAGGGGAAATCAGCCAGACCCCTGTGGGCAGAGGAGGTGTTGTTTGTTAAGTTTCCACCAGGGAGATTCTGAAGATGTGACCCTCCCACCCTCCCCTTGCTTCCCAGTCACTGGTTCTATTCCAGGAGGCGTTCACTGCCCATCAAACTATACAGGTGCATTCTTTTCCTCCTGGAAGTAAGAGTAATTTGATGTACTGTATGTCTAGCCACATGCTGTGTCTTGTGGGAGGTAATAACAAAAATCATCCCATGCCCCCTGAACTTAAAATCAGCGTATGAGCGATGGTATTAATTCTAAGTCCCATCCTTTAGAGATCAATCTTGGCAAAGTCAAGAGTAAAAACCCTTCTCACTGGCCCATCCTGTCCACACCTCCGCCCACCCACCACCCCCTTTCATTTTGGGTGTGCTCAAGTGTATTTTATTTTATTTTTTTATTTTAAAAAATATTTTATTTATTCATTCATGAGAGACACAGAGAGAGACAGAGAGGCAGAGACAGGCAGAGGGAGAAGCAGGCTCCACGCAGGGAGCCCGACGCGGGACTCGATCCCAGGTCTCCAGGATCAGGCCCTGGGCTGAAGCCGGTGCCAAACTGCTGAGCCACCTGGGCTGCCCCCAAGTGTATTTTAAAGCACCAAAGATTTACAGGGCCCCTTAGAGCAGCCTCACCAAAGGCCAGGCTTCCTGTTTGTAACAAACTTACTGAAATGTTGTTGGACTGCTTTAGTATGAGAATATATATCCCCCAAGACAAAAGACCCGAGAGCTAGCTTTTCGGTGGTGAAGATACCAAGGATGACTTCCAGATTTTAGGCATCATTCTTCTTATTCTGTCAGTTTTTTTTCCTCCTGGGAAAATAGCCAAGATAATTGCAAAACATAAGCTTTGAAAAAAGACAAAACTTCATGAATGTAAGAATGTAAATTGAGGGCCACTCCCATAATAAATCTGGAATTTACATTTTAATTCCTAACACGTGTTTTTTTCCCCTTCAAATGTGTGATACGCCTCTGTAAGTGAAGATGCTTTCTTGCTCGGGAGATGAATATTCTGCTAGGGAAACTTCCTGTTTAGAGTTTATATCGTTTTAAGGGGCATTCTTATTATCAGGGTAGCTTTTGGGAATTCCCATGTCTCCTTTGGCAAATGACCTTTGTCTTCGAGAAATGACTGAAGACCGAAGACTGACGCTGAAATGCTGCCAGGTTATAAGAGTTGCCTGATTTGAGGAACTGGCTGGCCCTTGCCCAGTGACCCACCTCTGAGATTTCCCTTGCATGACTCAGTAAGAAAAGGCCAGGGGGAGGGAGTGAGTGGTGAGAAGAAACCCTTGTTTCCTTCTCTGAGTTGCAAAGGGCTCTTATGAAGGTTTTCATTTAATTGTGCCTGTTTCCCTCGCTGGGCTGCAGCATATGATGAAGGTGCAGAAACCCTCCTCCTGGCACGGCCCTGCGGGAACTCTGGGCATGAGCCAGCTTGGCTTCCCGCAATCTGGGGGAAACATTTTTCTTCTTCACTAAGTGATCACAGTTCTCTTGCTAGGCGGGGGATGATTCATTTCAGGGAAAAAACAAAACTGTTACTCAGGTTTGCAAAACCAGTGACCTGAAGCTTTGCCTGCAGGGAGAGAAGGGTGCTTTTCCTTCCCCACCCTTTCCTGTGCCAGCGAGGCTGAGGCCAGGTCTGGGATGGGGACGGGAGTGGCTGTCTCACCGCCGCCTGGCTGTCCCTCAGGCCTGCTTCTTGGGTACTGGCTTCTTTGCCTGGGACTCCTCTTCCCCGGGTCAAGTGGCTTCTCTGATCATTGTATGTTTTTAGTACAGTTGGGTCCAAGGCCTGCAGGTGCGGGGCAGACAGAGATGTGTGAGGGGGGTGAAGGCCATGGCCTGCTGCCTAGGGGCAGGTCTCTCTCTCTCTCTCTTTTTTTTTTTAAGATTTCATTTATTTATTCATGAGAGACACACAGAGAGAGAGAGGCAGAGACATAGGGAGAGAGATAAGCAGGCTCCACACAGGGAGCCCGATGTGGGACTCGATCCCTGGACTCCGGGATCATGCCCTGAGTCAAAGGTAGATGCTCAGCCACTGAGCCACCCAGGTGTCCCTGGGGCAGGGCTCTTTGCCTGGGGTCCCGTTGACAGCTCATTAGCAGTCTCACGAAAGGCTTGGACAAAGACCTACTTGTGTGTGTCCGTAGTGCCGGCATTTCTAAGATCCCCAGATCTGCAGGGAAAGCAGTTTTGCCTTTTAAAGATTATTTGGGAGAAACCACAGTAGTGTGTGTGTGTGTGTGTGTGTGTGTGTGTGTGTGTATGTGTGTGTATATATATAATTTTTTTTTAAATAAAGGCTTTGAACTTTCAAATAAATGTGTTTTCAGGCACACTTATTTGGACGTTGGCCAGTTCCTTCTCTCACTCCTTGCCTTTCAGCGATTCCTTTCACTCAGAGTGGGCGTCAGGAGCCCAAGGATGTAAAAACATGGAATGAATTTTGCTAAAATAAGCCCCAGTGAAAGCTGGAGGGGAAGAGATACCGAAGACACTGGAGTCTAGTGAGATTCAAACATTCAGTGTTGTGTTATGTTGGGTTCTTTTTCCACCTGATCTTTTACTAAGTGGTTCGGACATTTGAACGGAGCTAAGACTATGCCACGTAAAAGGCTGTAAAGGGTCTTAGAGGAAGACTAAGCTATACTGTGAGATCTTTTTCTGCCTGATTTTAAAGCCAGCTTATTTATATTTTTCATGTGTATACATCTGTCTTCACTATGAGAGTCAACCTCATTTCTGCTAGCCCTTCCCTGTCAGCATCTCTAATATTCCATGCTGTTCCCTGGCATAGCCACCCTCTTCCTTCATGGAGACTGCTCCATCCTTCTTTGAGATATTTACCAACAGTCAAGCATATACTTGGCTTTCTTGCAGGGACTGGCTATGATACAGACGGAGGTACTCTATATATAATTATCCCCAAATAGTTTTTATTTTTATGATGGTGAGATTTTTGCCTACACATGTAAGGTTTTGCTATGTGAATTGATTTGCTTTAGAGTCCGAAAAATAGCAAAGGCGTAGAGGGGAGCAGAGAGTCTCACTGCATCACAGAGTGTTACAGAGGGCAGGGAGCATCCAAGGTAGCCTGCATCACTGCTGCGTTGAATGGAGAAGAAAGGAAAATTATAATTAGCTCTCATTTATTAAAGGCTCCTGAGACACCTGTGCTCTGTGCAGTCACTATTTTAGTCCTCTTGGTGACTGTGCTGGGCCCATTTTATCTCCATTTTACAGATGGAGAAACCAAAGGCTTTAGATGGCCTCCCAGGTTTACAGCAGAGGCGGTATGTGGACAAGGTCATATGTTGCAGACTCTTGGGCCGGTGTCACTTTCTGCATGTGGAGACTTTCCTAGTCTGCTCTGTCTAATCCTGGAAGCCCTGTGATGTCATGAGGTCTTGCACACCAGTTCCAGCTTCAGCCTCAGCTTTGATCCTTTGTTCTGAGAGGTATTCAGTTGTTATTCACTGCGCACTGTTTGAAAACGATCGGATCGGCGTTCTTGAGTTCTAAACATTCCCCCTTGCAGACACAGCAGTTTGCACACTCTTGCCTTCTCCGCTGCCCACCCTAGGGGCTCCCCCAGTACTCACCCTATGGTGGCCAGAGCCAGACTGGGGCCTAAGCAGGGCATAGCTCGGCACAACTCCCTCTGTACCACCTGCTCCCTTTCTCATCTCCCTTGTCTTCCCCTTTATCTTTTCCTTAGGCAGATTATTTAATTCCATGTCAGGTAATCGCTTCTTCTGTGGCAAAATGCAATCTTATTGTTTCCCACCTTTGACATATAAAGGAAGGTACCCCTTCCCTGAAACAGGGTATTGCTAGGACCTGAATTGATATTGAGTTTTCTTATTATTTATTATGATAATATTCTAGTTTTCCTTTCACTGTGCTCACTCACAGACACAACAGAATTAAAAGGAACACTGTCTGGCCCCTTGCTGCTCAAATCATGGTCCACGGACCAGCATTGTGGGTGTCAGCTGGGAGCTCATTAGAACTGTAGACTCTCAGCCCCTCCTGACTTGCAGAACGGGAGCGTTCATTCTTAACAAGATGCATAGAAATTGTATGGAAGTAACACTGAGGAAACACTGTGCAAATCTGCTCTGTTTTCTTTTCTTTCTTTCTTTTCTTTCTTTTTTTTTTTTTAATGGCTAAGTGTTAAGACTTGATCCTAGCCGTGCCATATTAATGATGAGGCTGGTACCAGTGTAGTTTGAGGGTGACATCAAGTTGAGATGTGTTTCTTGATAGAAGCAGAGAGCTTCTTTTACAACCAGGAGGATAGAGTTGAAAGTAGCCTCAATTAGTAATTACTCTAAAACAGGTTGAAACTGCACAGGGAGCAGGGCTGCTGAGCACAGCAGCACTGTACAGAGTAAGGAGTGGTGGGACTGTTTGTGCTGATCGGGAAGTGCTGGGCTGGTGATCCTCCCACCCTATGCACGCCTCTCCCCAGGGACTGACAGGGGCTTAGTTCTGAATTGTCTTAATGATTCTGGGTGACATGGGCCATATTCCATGGGGCTGCTTAATGAATACTCATTGTGGTGCTACCCTTGAACCATGTTAAGTTATTCAAAGGCAGGGCACTTGGACGTGCGTCCCTCCTGCCCTTTGGTGGTTTTCCCGGAGGTCAGATTTATTGGGAGGCTGGTAGCTTCTTCATCAGACAGTTGAATGGAGGGGAAAGGCTGCAAGACTGTTGCTACAATTTAAAAGCTGAAAGCTGTGTCCAAGAATTTGCCTTTCCAACCAGTTTCCAGGGGTGCTGATGCCGCCAGTTCTCACACTACACTTTGATACTAAAACTCTAAGTTCACGTGGTAACAAAACGGATTTTGTTTTCTTTTAAAAAAAAAAGTAAAAACTAAAAACTGTCACTGAGGACACTGATCATCGTATTTCTCCTCTAGTGTGTATGTGTATTGCCTTTGGAACAAGTGCCTCTCAGAGTTTATGAGGAACCTTTTTCCTGTAGGCTTCTTTTTATTAGATAACGAGAGCCCTAACGCACCTGGTTTTCTGCTCCTCTGGTCTTCCGGGAGGCCCCTAGTCTGTTGACCCTCTACCAGATGCGCTCCTGTGCTTGCTACGGCTTCTAATTCTCCTTCCATCTTTATCCTCCTTATCTTTAAATGCTCGCCTCAATAATTAGAGTTCTTTAGAATCTGCATTTTATTTCAAGTCATCTCAAATTCCTTCTGGGAGCAATGAGGGAATAAATATTAACTCAGAGTAACTGCACAAGCAAACAAAAACCCGGAGGCATGTTGGTTTTGTCGGGCTTTCCTATCTTCACCTGCCTTGACTGTCTTTCCCGCGCAGAACTCTGGGCCCCGTCTGTGTCAGCCTTGGTCCCTGGTTTTGTTCTGTGTGAACTGAGGAGCCACTGGGGCTTTGGGCAGGGAAGGGGGGTCTGCTTGGGGGGAGGGCAGTGGGTTGACAGGGGCCTGGGGTGAGGGGCTGTCAGTTGGGTGGTGTGTGTGTGCGCACGCGTGCGTGTGCTCGTGTCTGTGTGTGTGCTTGTGTCTGTGTGTGTGTGTGGTCTGAGGCTAGAGTCTCTTCAGTAAGGTTGGGAAGGAGTAAGGTTGGAGAGATTGTGAGACCTTTTGAAGACACAGTGATCTGGGCCACTCGTTAGGTGCAGAGTAAGGAGAAGGAAAGAGTCTGTATGATTCTGGTTATCAGGCTTTGATTTTGCCTTGAGAAGATCCTCTTCAGATTTTGGTTTTCTTGGGGGAACCTGATAAACTAAGCCTTGGGCCAGCAGAGAGTTTTTTTTTTTTTTTTTTTTTAACTCTTTCTAAGCAGTTTGTCATGAATCCTACCATGGAAATGAAAAGTAGCCACAGAAGGCACATCACCTTTTCTGTTCCCTGGTTTATGCCCCAGACCTCAGGTCCTCCAGCACCAGGGGGTGGAGTGGGTGGTCTTCTTAAGCAAGACCTATGTTTTTCTTGGAGAGCCCCCTTCCCTAACTCATCTGACCCACAGGAAAGGTTGCACACAAAGTGTGGGGCAGTGTTTGGGAGATGGCCACGCAGGGTGTGCTGTGTGGGATGGTTCCCTTGGCCATGAAGGAACTACCGGGGGCTCAGGTAGGTGGGGAGGTAATGGCAGATGACTGTCCCGGAGCGCCTGGATGTCAGCCCAGCCTGGTGGCCCAGAAAGCTGTCCTAGATCCCAAAGGCTCTTTTCTTTCCCCCGGGTTTGTGTGGTGCCCCACGGGGACATTGGTATTCTGGAAGGTTGAAAGGCTTTTGCTTTTGACCTGGAGGGGAATCTGGACACACCCCATACTTGGGAAAGCCTTCCTCAGTGAATACCCAAATTTGGAAATTGTGTTCACCTGAGGTTGGATTCTGGGACTCCCCTTAGCTCTTTACTCATGAGTTGGGCTGTGTAATGCTGATATAGGAAGGTAAGCTGCTGAGTTTGAAGCAGCGAAGACCCCAGACTCCTTTTTTTTTTTTTTAAAGATTTTATTTATTTATTCATGATAGTCACACACACAGAGAGAGAGGCAGAGACACAGGCAGAGGGAGAAGCAGGCTCCATGCACCGGGAGCCCGATGTGGGATTCGATCCCGGGTCTCCAGGATCGCGCCCTGGGCCAAAGGCAGGCGCCAAACCACTGCGCCACCCAGGGATCCCCCAGACTCCTTTTAAAGCATCCTGCTCTGGCCCTATGGAAGAAGACTTAGTTTACCTGGTGAGTAAACTAATTAGATAAATTGCGCATACTCTGATTTATTCATCAGAGGTATCCTCTGCTTTGTAGCTTGTCCTGGGCTTCACAAGCCTGGCTTCTTGTTGTGACTCCTGTGAATGTTTGCAAGCAATAAAATAACTTTTATAATTTTGACTTAAAAAAAAACTTGAGTGTAATAATTTAGGTAAGGTTTGTTGTATATGGTAGCATGCATACTTCTGATCTGTGCCCTTTGATGCTGAAGGTTATGCTGATTTCAAAGAGCTAGATTTCCTTAATGAAGGGAGCCTATAAATGTGAGAGCTGATTTAAGGGAGGATGGTGGTCCTTTCAGTAGAAGGGGGTGGTCCTTTCAGTAGAAGGTCCTTTCAGAGACTTGTGCTTGTGTGTTTGCTGCTAACTTTTGTAATCTAGAGCCCATGAACCTCCTGGAAAGTATATACAAACTTCATCTGTATTCATTATTCTGGGGCCTGTACCTTTTATTAAAATTTCAGAGGAGGAGGCAGAATGTTTTCTTGACTGGGATAACAGGGTTGCAGATTTGAGAAATACTGAATCTCTACTCTTAAGGCACTGTGTGAGTGGGTCACTTGATTCCAGTTTACCCTGCTTGTCTAGCAGCAAACCTACCCACATGTGTTCTGTTCAGACACTACTAGCCTAAGAAGCTGAAATAGTGAGGCTTAGTCACTGAGCAAGGGCAGTCCTGCTCCAAAGACCCAAAATGTACCTGGAATTTGGCGTTATTTCTGCCACGGTTATAGCATCGTTTCAAATGAGAAAAAGCACTTGGATTAGGTTGAATGTGAACATATATTCTTCTTCGCTCTCCTGCCCACCCCTCTCCATGGTTATAGGTAGATTTTCAAAGGCAAAGTGGACACCGTTAGGTGATTCTAGCAGCGTTATTTTGCCACATCTATGTAAGCAAAGGCATTGCCTTAAACTTACAGAGGAGGGTGTTCCCTGTTTGTTTTAGGGCTATGATTTCTCAGATTTTTGCATTTTGCTGAATAATGACACAGTGGACAAGGAGGATGATTGTCATGGTTTACCTTTGTTCCGACTACACAGAAAACACATAACGTTAGTAGCTAGTGGATTCTGAATGTTTGCCATTTACCAGGAGCTGTTTCTAAGCTTTTTATATATACTAACAAATTTTATCCCCCCCAAGAAATGGCATAGTTTGAATAGGTCTTGTTCAGAAATGAAAAGGAAACAAAGCTATGTAGTCAGTAATCTCTTCCTGCAGGCAGGTCGAATGTTCAAGATAACATTCCTACCCATGACGATGCATTCTTGGGTGCAGAGGTGCAGATTGAGCTGAAGGCTGCCTCTCAGCCTCTCTGGAGTCCAGCTGGGGGCAAAGGGCTCTGCTTTGTCACAGACTCAGGAATGGGAAGAACCTTAAAGAACACGTAGATAGACCTTTCTGTGCACTCCGTTTGGCGCCTCTCCCCACCTCCAGTGCTTGCAGTCCTCATTCAACACACATACTGGTGGCCTGGCCAGTGCCTGTCTCTTCTGTGGATGTCTAGAATTGAATTTTTTAAAAAGACCTTTTACATTTATCTTAGAGAAAACAAGAGTGAGAACAAGCAGGGGGGAAGGAATGGAGAGGGTGGAGAGAGAGAATCTCAAGCAGACTCTGCACTGAGCATGGAGCCCAACACAGGGCTTGGTCCCATGATGCTGAGATGGTGGTGACCTGAGCCAAAACCAAGAGTTTGGATGGTTAACCAACTGGGAGCCTCTAGGCTTGAAACAATCTTTGAGGGCAGGATTTACAGAACATCGTGACATATAATGTAGTTGGTCAGTAAAAGTGTGGTCATTTAATCCATTTTCAATCTTTATTGAGCACCCAATCACTGGTTTACAGGGACTTAGGAGGTTTTGTGGCAAAACAAGAAAAAAAAAAAAAAGGTCTTTGTACTTGATTTGTTCCCAGGCTTGTAGGGAAGACAGGTAACCTAGGTGTTCTGCTGATGAGGTAACAGTGCTGCTGAGGGCACACAGGATGTTCTGAGCACCTGGAAGAGGGACTGAGTCAGCCTGGATCTAAAAACAGGGCAGGTTGGGGGAGGAGGTTGGGGGAGGGGCAGAAGGTGGTGTTTGAATGAGTAAGTTAATGGTAAATGCGTGCTATTGTCTGGAAGCCTGGGGAATGTGACAGCCTATAATGCTTTCTTCAAATAGGAAAGGTTGAAGTCACTTTCCAAATAAAAACCAAAATAATGGGCAGCCCTGGTGGCGCAGCAGTTTAGCACCACCTGCAGCCCAGGGTGTGATCCTGGAGACCCGGTATCGAGTCCCATGTTGGGCTCCCTGCACGGAGCCTGCTTCTCCCTCTGCCTGTGTCTCTGCCTCTCTCTCTCTCTGAATGAATAAATAAATAAATCTTAAAAAAAAAAAACCCACAAAAACAAAATACCTTGGGCAGCCCGGATGGCTCAGCGGTTTAGTGCCTCCTTCAGCCCAGGATCAAGTCCCACATCAGGCTCCCTGCATGGGCCCTGCTTCTTCCTCTGCCTGTGTCTGTGTCTCTCATGAATAAATAAATACATTCTTAAAAAAAAAAACCCAAAATACCTTCTGAACATGGAGATAATGCTATAATATGTTATGGTATATAATATTATGTTGGCAAAGAAATCTAAGTATTTGATACTGTTTTGGGCCTTTCATTCCTTGTAGTTAATTTTGAAGAAATCTGATGCTTTTATATAAGGGGGTAAATAGGGTGATTTTTTTTTTTTTTTTAACAAAATGAACTTGTGTGTGTGTGTGTGTGTATGTGTGTGTGTGTGCAAGTAGCAGGGAGGGCAGAGGGAGAGAGAGAATCTTAAACGGACTCCATGTTGAGTGAGGAGCCTGATGCTGGGCTCGATCTCATGACCCTGAGATCATGACCTGAGCCAAAACCAAGAATTGGATGATTAACTGACTGAGCCCGCCAGGTGCCCCAATAGGGTGATGTTCAGGCCCTCTGGACTAGAGACACATGCCTGCACACACGTGCATGCACACACACGGTTTAGAATATATATGTGTGTACATGTCAGTGAATGCCTCATGTCATTTCATCCTTCTGTCCCGCTGTGGGGGGTTGAATATCATTACAAGTGGAGGTGCTCACCATCTATAGATGGCTTTTGTAAATGGCAGGATGTGTTCCTGAGCAGCTAGACACCTAGGAAGAAGCGGCATGGAGTACCTGGAAACTGTTTTTCAGGTTTGGCCAGTGAGGTTGCTGGAGCACCACAGACACTAACTGTGTCTCATGGCTTCCATGGCACGGAGACACTGTTGGTTTCCTTGGCCTTGTTAGTGTTATGTTTAATGCCAGCTTCGGATCAATGCTGAATGGATGAATATTTTTTTCCCTGGGAGAATAACTGTTTCAACAGCTGTTGATGTGAGTGGGATTGCTACTTAGTCTCACAGGGGGAGGGAATTCCCAGGTGAGCTGGGTTGGGCCTCTGGACTGTGGACACTCCAGAGGTGGGAGCTGTGGTTTCCCTGGCACTCAGCGACACACTGTATGGTCCAGTGTACTTTAATAAACATTTGAGGACTGAGCACCCCTTTGCTTCTCCTCATAGTGAGCACCTCTTTTAAGTTATCAGTGGAGGAAAGAGAAAATTGTCTTCTTCTCCCTAAAAGCAACATGCCAGAAGTATAATGAAACTGCATTCAATCTCGTTTGACTCTTTGTCAGGCCACCTGCGTGCTTCCTTTGGTGTGCTTGCAGACAGAATCCTTAGATTTCCATGATCTGATAACCTTTCCTTTGCTAACACAGCATCCACTTTATAACCACTTGAAAAGATGCCACCTGCATACCATAACGGCACATGCCTTTATCCAGCTGCATTTGGAAAGGAGTTACCTGGTTGATAGGTGTAGGCTGAAGGTCTCTAAAGAGCAGAGTTTCTGGTAAGCTCGAATTACTTACTGGTATCATGTAGGCCCCATCTTCATGTCTCTGCCCTCCTTATCCACTTGGAGACAGTTCTCAAGGACAGTCTGCTAAGTATGAAGCCAGGATCTCATCTTTCAATAGGTCAGCATTCCACACCTTCCAAGGCCATTCTCTCTGGCTGGGTCGCTCACTCCCTCCAGTTTTGAAGATGACATGGTGATTGGTTCATATGTACCCAGCGAGGAGACTCCTGGGAGGGCTGGAATTGTGATGGTTGGACTAATTCTCTCAGAGCACGCTTTTCCCTTCTCCCTTTGGTGATTTGCAAACATTCCAAATAATTCCACCTTCATCTGGAAGATCTCTCTCCCTGCAACCTGCTGGCTAGGTAGCTAGAATGCCAGAAGATAGAGGCAGAGGCAGAAAAATCTGTCACGTGGATGGGATAAAAAATGGCTGCCACCTTGGACATCTGACCTGGATTGACTTTTGGAAAACCGTTGGTAGAAAAAGTGTTCTTAGATGGGGAAGGAATGGCTAGAGAAATGTGAGCTAAAATTGGTTGGTTGTCTTGGTTGAAGCTGTCCTTACCTAAGGAATTTGTAAATGCTTGAAAAGATTTTTGAGGGCAGCCGGGGTGGCTCAGTGGTTTAGGGCCGCCTTCAGCCCAGGGTGTGATCCTGGAGACCTGGGATCAAGTCCCACATCAGGCTCCCTGCATGGAGCCTGCTTCTCCCTCTGCCTGTGTCTCTGCCTCTCTCTCTCTCTCTCATGAATAAATACATAAAATCTTAAAAAAAAAAAAAAAAGGAAAGAAAATATTTTTAAAAATGGTAGAAATAGTTCCTGGATATTTTTTTTTCTCGTTTTTGTGACAGTTTGTTTTACAGACTGTCACTGGATGGAACCTTGGGGATTCGGCCTGTTGCATGAATTTGAACATTCCCCACTGTGCAGAGCATGGTTTGCCCCTTTGGGCTTTTTTTCCCCCCCTCTTGGCTGTAGTTCTCATGTGTTAATGGTCAGATTACAACATGGTTCGGATTTAGGCCATTTTGGTTTTCTAGCTCAGAATAGAAAGATGGAAGAGCAGAGACCAGTCATAGTAACTATTTTGGCAGATGGAGAAAAAAGAACAGAAGGAAGAGGCAAAAGAAGTGACTGGCTGGCATTGTAGGCAAGTCTTCAGGTGAGCAGTGTGGGTGCCCGGCTTTGGTGATACCCCAGGGAATCATGAGTCCCTGGAGGCTAACCCCTTCTAATGCCCTACAGAGGAGAGGGCTATAAGGATGCCTTGTCTGGTCTGCAGCTGCCACAGAGAGAAGCCAGCCCCATGCTGGGCTGCGTGCAGGAGATTCTGGTCACTGTGGAGGAAGACCCTGCCATTATTACTTATGAGCAGGGGGCACTCTGGCCAATTCCTAGTGTTCTCAGCACAAGGTACTCATTGTGTTGAGGAACCTCATACCTCAAGATTCAAAACAATTTTTGGCTCAGACACGTATGTCCATTGACAGAGGAACTGTTGGAACAGAGCTCTCTCAGATCATCACCTTGTGATGATCACTTTCCGATCCTGGTCGGAAGACAGTAAATTCCTTGTGTCAGGAAGGGGAGGTAAATTTCTGCAGAATGTTTAAATATGGACAGCAATCCTGAGTGCTAAGTGTCCTGTCTTCTCGTGGTATCTATTGTGTAGGCCTGAATGTGATCTTGCTCCTCATATACTTGACAGATATTTTAGGGCAAGGACATTCTAGGTGTTGGGAAAGTAGCAACAAAGCGGATCCCTAAAGCCTGGGCTCCTGTGGGGGTGGTGGACCGTGACCAACCACTTGGACACATGGTGAGGTGTCCAGTAGTAATCAGAGGTGGGAAATATGGAGGCAGTGAGGTGACAGATGCTAGGGCCACTGTGCTGCTCAGGGAGGTTGAGGACGTCTGGGAGGCATGTGAAGTGAGGTTGAAGTGTTCCTGGTGAGGGCACAAGTCTGACAACAGGTCCTGAAGTGGACGTGTGCTTGGCCGGATAAAGGAGGCTCATGTGAACCTCCTGCCACAGGGGGAGGGAAGAGGGGGCCCCAACAGTCTGGCCACATGGGGCCCTGAACACCCTTGGTTTGCCAGTGGTCTCCTCTGTTTTTTTTTTTTTTTTTTTTTTTTTTTTTTGTAGCCTTATGCCTTTTGTGGCAGCATGACTTCTAACAAGTGGGAAAATAGAAATCTCTGTGTGGAATTGACTTTTCTGGAAACTGAGGGATTCTTGCTTAGACCTCAGTTGGTGGTAGGACACGGTGGCTGTGCTGATACAAGTGTCTTTTTCTCAGTTACAGCTATTCTTGCTCTTTTTTTTTGTTTTTTGTTACTGTAAAAGAAACAAACCCACATCACCTAAAGTTTACCATCGTTACCATTTTGAAGTATGTGGCACAGAGTTGTTAACCACATGCACGGTTTTGTGCGGCGGCAGTCTCCAGAACTTCTTCATGCTGTGAAGCTGAAACTTCGTACCCAGATCTCAGACCTGGCAGTCACCATTCTGCTAAGAGCTTGTCTGTTTAGTTGACATTAGTGGAGTCACTAGGTACTTATCTTTTGGGGCCTGGCTTCCTTCATTTTAGCATGGGAAGGTTTGTTCACATTGTAGCATGTGCCAAATTTCCTTTTTATTTAAAATTTAAAATTTTTTATTTTTAAAGATTTTATTTATTTATTTGAGAGAGAGTGTGTGCATGACTAGGGTGAGGGACAGAGGAAGAAGCAGGCTCCCCACTAGCAGGGAGCCTGACATGGGGCTTGAACCCAGGACCCTGGGATCATGATCTAAGCCAAAGGCGGACACTTTACTGACTGAGCTCACCCAGGTGCCACCAGATTTTCTTCTTAAAGCTGAATAATGTTCTCTTGCAGGTGTAGGCCACGTCTCCTCTGTGTGCTCACCCATTACAGACACTGCAGCTGATGACGTCTAGGCTATGTTCACTCTCTGGTAGACCTTCTTGTATCAGGCTTTACGTAAGGCCTGGGAGCAGGACGTGCACACGGCCTAGACCCTCCCCTCCTGGTGACACTGGGCAGGCAGGGAGGGAGAAACAAGGAAGTCCGGGAAGGGCCACAGAGCGTCCACGTTTGTTCCACCAAGCGACATTTGGAGGAAAGTCTAGAACTAGCTAGTGTAGGATGATGAGGTGGTCAGTGCAGGGTTTGCTGGGGAAGGGAGCTTCATTGGCAGACTAACAGATTTGGTTACAGAGTTGCAGGAGGTGAGAATGTGGGGAGCTGGAAAAAGGGGTAGCCAGGCATTGAAACAGCAGCCGGGAAAAGCAGATAATGTCTCCTGTGCCAGACCAAAGAACATCGAGTTCTCCTTGAAGGCCTCTGGGAACTCTTGGAGGAGTTTTCAGTAGGGAAAGTGATAACAGACATTCTTTTTAGGGTAGTGTGATTGTAGAATATTGCTATAAACACCCACCATGTCCTTTTTCACTTACCTCCTTGCTCAGTAAATATTTGCTTAATGAGCGAGCATGGAAGGATCCCTGGGTGGTGCAGCGGTTTAGCGCCTGCCTTTGGCCCAGGCCACGATCCTGGAGACCCGGGATCGAATCCCACGTCGGGCTCCCGGTGCATGGAGCCTGCTTCTCCCTCTGCCTGTGTCTCTGCCTCTCTCTCTCTCTCTCTCTCTGTGACTATCATAAATAAATAAAAATTAAAAAAAAAAATGAGCGAGCATGGAATAGGACCTTTCTCAGGGATCAGAAAGGAGCAGACCAGGCCCTGTTTTGGGGGTTGGAAGTACAGGTTCCATTGAGCGTTGTGTTAATTTGCTTCATTTATTACCAAGTCTCTATGGAGACTGGTTCCCAGAGCCGTTCCCTGGGATGAGGTTTCCAACATCCGGGGTTGGGGGAAGGGGTGGAGAGTTCGTAGAAACTTGAATATTTGCCATTCGGTGGGGGCAGGAATATATGTTCTGTGAGAGGGTGTTGACATATTGTCATATACCATGAACTGTTTAATCTGGAAGTATTTGTGCAAGTGTCATCTGGTGTAAAGGCTGATACTTAATTATCTTAAAAAAAAAAGACAACCTGCTTCCAGATTTTAGAGTTCTGCTGTGGGTTTTTTTTTTTTTTTTTTTTTTTTGTGTGTGTGTGTGTGTGTGGAAATGATTTGTGTTCAGGGGCATATTTTCCCCCCTACTGCTCTCATATGGTATTGTTTTGACTTGTTGGGAAGATAATTGACTTATCTTAAAAAGACTGATTCAGCTGATCTGGAAAGTTTGACTATGTGAGCTAGAAATGTGAAATCATTGAATTCTCTCATTGCAAAGTTCGCATTTATTCATTGGCTTGTCCATCCATTTATACAATATAAATTTATTCTGTATGTGCTGTGTCATAGGTGCTATGCTGGGTTGTGGCAAGTATGACAGACTCCAGTTGTCTAGCCATCTATACAGTGAGGGAGGCAGAGCAAATTGTGGCAGACAAATTACTAAAAAGGGTATAATGGTAGGGAATTTGGAGTAAGGTGGGGACGGTCAATGTGGGGTCATCAGACACTTTCATGATGGTGACATTTAAGATGATGCTTGAAGGAAAGGTAGGCACAGTCATGTGAAGAGTGAGGGGGAAGGGGCTTCTAAGCAGATTCAGCAGGATGTGTAAAGGGCCTGAGGAAGTGTATGGTTTCGGGGAAACTAAAAGCAGTGAGGCCAGAGCATGGTGAATTGGAGATGTCGTGCCAGACCACATACGCTGTGGTCACAAGGGAGTTTGGGTTTCATTTTTAAATAGAGAAATAATGTAATTTGTGATATGTTTAAAATGATTGCTGAGGCTTCTTCGGCAGAGAATAAGTTAGAGGGCACTGAGGCCTTGGGAAAACCTGTAGTAAGGTGTGGCCGTGCCATGGATGTGAGAGTGAATGGCTCGGTTCAGGGAAGGGGTTCTCAGAGTGAGGTCTCAGGATCGGTGACCCCAGGTCACCCATGCACTGGTCAGTAACGCACATGCTCAGCTTAATCACAGACCTGTTCTTCCAGCAGCTCTGTGGCTGGAGTTAGCCGTCCGGAGACCTGGCACACGGGAAAACTTGGTGGTGTGGGGGCTGGCGGAGGAGATGGAGGGGCTGGGGACTTGGGAAATATTTCAAATAGAGAAAGGACAGGGCATATGTGTAGAGTTGAGAAACAAGGAGGAATCAGGGCTGAGATCCAGCAAGTGGGTATACCGGTGGAGACCTAATTTAGTGTGGTGAGGGGGACGGGCAGGGGGCAAGGTCTTAACTTTTGGATGCCCTGAGTTTGGGATGCCTTTGAAATGTCCAGTGGAGATGCTGAGCTGTCGATGGCAATGTGAGTACAGAGCCCGGAGGAGAGGTTTAGTTTCAAGAAAGAGTCAGGACTCGCCCCAGAGTACAGGAAGGACTTCAAGCTGCTGGAACAGGTGGGATCCCACCTGGGGTGGGGGGAGGAGAGAGAAGCAGCAGCAAATGACCATGCTGGGAGGAATTCAACATTCAGAGGAGCATGAGCCAACAAAGGATGGGAAGAGCAGCCAGTGGGAAGAGGAGAACCAGGAATATTTCAAGGATGGAGTGGCCAGCTGGACTTGGTGCTCCTGGTTCGCCATGATGAAGGCAGGCTTTGTAGCACAGAAAGCAGGAGCGAGCATTCGATGTGGTTCTTCAGTGAAACTGAAATAAAAGTCCCAGCATCAACTTGATTTGCGTTGGGGATTTCAGATTCGAAGAAACCAGGGAAACAGCTCCAGCTTTCTACTCACTAGCTTTCAAACAGGGGTTTTCTCTGGTTTCTCTGGCTCCCCTCCAGCTGCTACTTGGTGTGTACAAGCAAACTCTGAATGAGCATTCTGTAGTCCCGAAAAGGAATAGCATATGGGCTTTCATAGCTGGTCATATTTTCTTTTATTACTATATTTAAAACAACATCCAAGATTAGAAAAAAAATTTCCTGGCAACTTGTATAACAGGCTGCAATTAAAATTATTACTGACTATTGATATGGGCTCCTGGATACCTTATGTTGTGGTTTTGAGTGCAGCTTCTTGTAATCTGTCGCTTAGCAAATTCACGTCGATGAGGAAGAGGAAGAAAAAGAGATTTATGGCTTATGTGTCTTTTCAGCCTTCTGTTGTGTATGGTCAGGATTTCAGAACTTTCTCCTTTTGATGTGTGGGGTCACAGTCTGTAAAATGTTGGGGCTTGTGTGGGAGGCCATGGGCTTGTGAGTAGAGAGGAGCCATTGAAGCACCATTTATGTCTGAAGCATTGAGCATGGGTCTTGATGTTTATTGTTTCATCTTGTCCCCACTGTGAGGGTTCTGGTGTTTCTCCATTTGTAGATGAGGCAATGACCCAATATAGGAAACTCCTATTTAAGCCTAAGTCTCAAGTGAGATTTTCTTGTGTACCAAGCTCATGGGGCAGAGTCGTGTGGGGCTGGAGTGGTATGGATGGGCCTCACAGAACAGTGTATGTCCAGAGAAGCCAGAGACATCTGAAAGGGATAAAGTACTCACAGGAGACTTTGAAGGGGACTGAACCGCCACAGGATGCCTCAGTTTAGTTTTACTGACAAGGACTGAGCACAACAGCAGGGGCTCTTCAGATGCTTCAGATGCTTAGCATGGAGCATGCTCCTTCAGGGCTGACTTGTGAACTTTCTGGAGAGCACTATGCATCTTCCAGTGAGGCGGCTATAGGCTAGGAGCTCCTTGGGGCATGTCATTAAAAGCTTCCTTTCTACTTTGATGTAGTGTCTTTCCCTCTTGTGTGCATGTTTATTTACCTTTCTTCCCTGTAGACCCACAGACCTGCAGGCCTTGTTTCTTTTCTGTAGTCATTCTGTGTCTCCAAGTCACATGTCACACCCTCTTGCCCACTTTTCTCTCTGGTTCTACTGTCTCTTTCTCCCTCGCTTATCTTAGGTTGTGTGTAGGCCTTCCTCCGAGAGCCCGTCTGCCTCCACCTCTCCCCTGGCTTTTTGTGGAGACAGTGGTTGAAGTGATAAAGTGACATGGAGGAGTGGTGAACCAGACACAACTCCTGTCAGCGAACAAGGGTGTTTTACCAGCTGTTGGTGAGCACAGACCTCGAGTCTTAGGCTCTCCAGTTGGTGCCAGTCTTAGGAGGGTCATATGTACTTCTAGTCACAAAAGATCTTTCAGTCATGGGGAAGAAGGCAAAAGTTCATGAGAACCATTGGACCATTTGAGATGATGATGAGCAATTTGGACCTAAAGCGGAGGTCATGAGCTGGCAGCTTGTACTGTATCCTCCTGTGCTTTCCCCAAACAGTCTTTAAAAAATGAAAATTGACTCTAGGAAACAAGCAAAGGGTTTCAGAAGAAGAGGTGGGTGGGGTGATGGGTATTGAGGGTGCATGATGAGGTGAGCATTGGGTTTATACTATATGTTGGCAAACTGATTTTAAATAAAATTAAAAAAATTAAAATTTGGTTACTAACATTTCCAAATTCAGAGATTTCAGTCCTGAATCTTGATTCCAGCCACTCTTGGAAACTTCGATGTTGGAACATTTGGGCTGTATTTGTTTCTCACAGAGACTGGAAGAGCTAGTGACAGCTTTTCAGTCTGGGCATGCTCTCTCCAGTGTCCTGCAATCCTCAAGGCACCGTTGTGCTAACTAACCCTGAGGCCTAGTGTTGGCTGCCGTTTGTTGGTATCTTCGAGGCTGTTGGTCTTCCATCCAGTATACTTTGCTCTTTTACAACATCGGTCTGTAGAAGTGAGTTCACCGGTCCTCATCCTAAATGGACAGGACATGACGTGTTTAGAAGTTTGTCTTTGGAAAAACGGAGATGAGAAAAGTCGTCTTTACTCCGAGGCATTGCTGGTGTTCAGGTCAAGTATGAGGGAGGGGAAGCACATGCTGAAATGGAGCATGTGAGGGATCTCCTACCTAAAGCACAGATGCCTTCTTGTTTCAGACAGATTTTTTTCAGAGATACTGGAAGTATCTTGGCTGTCGTAGGTGTGTGTTTTGGAAGATAGGGTTTGAGGAAAACAATGAGATGAGAAATAAGGATGTCTTTACCCTGAAGAGTTGTTCAGGCTTTTTGGTGTAGATGTTTGGATATCATATATGGATAATAGAGATATTTGGGAAGTTTCAGTCTCTAGTCCGGCATTCATTCATTTATTATTCATTGAAGCAGACATTCTTAGATAGGATTTGTTAATAACGAACTTATGGAGAGCGTGGAATCCTATTCATCTTGGGAGATTGTGGTTAAAATAACCCATTTGTGCATCTTGAGGTTTACTCTGGTAAGTCAGGAGGAGAGGGGAAGTAGAAGAGTTTCATTCTGCATTTGGTTTGGAGCCACTGATGGAGCCCCTGAGAGGTGTCTGGCCTGTGCTGCTGCTGGGGGTGTGAAGATTTGGAACAGAAAGAGAATGTGCAGATGCTAATAAATCATGTCAGTATCTCCTGATGAGAGGTGTGCCCACAGTGTGGTAGGTCATAGCCTGGCCCTTGGCCTTAGTCCTGGATTGGAGGGATGCTTCCCCAGGCAGGTGATGCCCCATTGAGCCTTGAAGGCTGAGTGGCAGGTGGCCAAACAAGGGCAAGTGTGAAGTGCAGTTGGGGAACAGAGGGGCTGCATCAGAGAGGGCTGTGCTGAAGCTTTTGGGAGCCCAGGAGGAAGGGGAGACATGGTAGGGTTTACGTTTGCCCTGCAGCCTGGGATACCAGGAAAGTTGTAACCAGGTCAAAAAGTCCTCTTTTATTTTTGAAGGCAGAGGAGGTGGGGACCTGGAATGGTCTAGGCCTTTATTATCTGCTGCCATGGGTGAGACACTTCTCAGGGGTGCTGGCCCTTTGGCACTTTTTGAGGACTGGCTCCAGTGCTCCAGTGCTCCAGTGCTCCAGTGTAGACTTAGAAAGACTGAGGGTGGTTGAGCCGTTTTATCATTTTGCTGAGCTCTTAGATTATATCTTGTAAGATTTTCTTTTTTGAGGTGAGGGAACTTGTAATTTTGCTAAGTTTTGTGGAAATGCATCATGTTTATCAAGATAAATTGTACAAGTTTGTTTGATTATAACAACATTTCTGTGGGAAATCACTCAACGGGAAGGAAGCTTCCTGGAGGGGAGGATGCCTGCAGCCACATCTTTTGCTGGTAGGGACCCTAAGGAATGGAGCGTGGCTGCCACTCACACCCCAGGATGGGCTAACTCAGCCCTGCCACCCTCCTGCTGTCAAAAAAGCCCTTTTCTGTTGCTTTTCATATAAGAGCTGCAGGTGTCAGACATTCTGTGCTGTAGGCAAGGGTCTCGCTAGCGGGTGAGGGGATCGTCCCTGACAAACTATTCTGGGTAAGGATTACCTACCTCTCCTGGGGCACCGCCACTGCAACAGTTGCCTTGCCGATGCGGCCGCCTCTTGGAAGCTAAAGAGATTTTTGTGGGTGCAGTTCAGGTTGTCCTACCCGCTCTCTAGGAAAACCTCAGTAGCCTCTTAACCCAGCCCTGTGGCCTTGGCTTCACTCTGATCCATTGTCTGCATAGCTGCTGGAGTGGTTCTCTGAACCGCAAATCCGAGCATCTCATCCCCTGCTTACAGTTCTCCAGCAGGGCCCCAGAGCTAATGGGGGGCGGCCGGGAACCAAGAACACTTGCCTATGGGACCTTGCAGCTGTGTTCTTTCCACTCTGTCTTGGGACCTGTGGCCTGGCCCCCCTGCCTCCCTGCCCCATGCCTGCCTTCTTGCGGTTAGGCCTCTAGACAGACACCTGGCTGGGCCCACCCGCAGAAGCACCTTCACTACTTTAATTTTTAATGTTGCTACGAGAAGCCTAGTGAGAAAGATACGTCTCTGTTTTCTGTTAAAGGAATCATCAGGTCATTTTCTTCTTGTGTTTTCCTTATATTAATATAATTAATATTATATATAATATAAATATTATATTCAATAATATTTATTGAATGAATAGCTTACATGCTAGATTGCTTTTAGCATTTGGTGCCAGGAAAAGTGAACTTTTTTCATTTAAAAAACTGACGTGTTTCCTTTAAACAAATCAATTAAAATCATACTTTTTTTTTTCTTTCTTTCTGGCCTTCGTTGCCAGGAGCCCCAGAACTAAAATTCTTGGTTCTAATAATCATAGGATTCTAGGTAGTGGCTGAGCTGGTGGTCTGCTGTTTGTATCTGCCCAGCCCAGATGCTCTTTCCTAACTTACCCATTTGTCTGCAAATATTTACTGAGTGGTTGTCGTGTGGAGTGCTGAGGCCACAGCACTGGGCAGGCCAGGCCAGTGAAGGTGGAAGTGGGTTGACATGCCTGTTCTGTTGTCAGGCAGTGCTGGCTTGGATGGGGCTGGTGGGGAAGTGGCCAAAGAGTGGCTGGAGTCAAGGATGACCACCAGGTTTGAATGCCGCTTGTAGTAGGGGACTACAGGGTGGCTGGTTCTGGGGAGGTTGAGGAAGAGATTCTGCTTCTCCTCCTCTCCCTCCATCCCCTGCACATGCATGCTTGCACACAGGACTCACCTTTAGGGGATCTTTCTTGCCCCAGCCTTGCGATTCTCCTGTAGCTTCGGCCTCCCTGGCCATAGGACAAGATCTGAGGCTTCTGTGCCTGCTGGGCTCTGGGCCCAGTCCCTTGACTACAGTGATTAGTCTGGGGCAGGGTAGGAGGTGATGGGTAGACCTATGACCCAACCAGGAGTCCTTCACTGGGTCCTTTGGAGATATAGCCCTGCAGGGAAAGGCCCTCCCTTTCAGCGGAAGCCTGGATAAAGTCCAGAGGCCTGCTTCGTGGAGGAAGCCCATCTGAACAGTAGAGGACGAGGCCCTCACCCAGAAAAGCAGAGATTCGAGAAGTGTGGACAGATCCCTTTCCTGCCATTGGACGCACTGTATCCCTTGGAATGCCAGGGTTCCGAGGTGTTAAATGAAAATTTTTTTTCTGGCCAAACATGTGTAAAGAAATAGAACGATTTCTCAACAGCAGAACTTGTCAGAACCTTTAATAGTGGATGGACTTTGTGCCTCTTCGGGGCGGGGAGGCAGAGATTAGTATCTGGGATATCCCACATTTCTATGTGTGTGGATTTAAAAAGGGAAATGGAACACCTGTAAATATCCCATCTTTGCAAATGAAGGGACCAAGTTCCACATGGGTGAAGTTACTTCCTGAAGTCTCATATGCAAGGGCTGGTCTGGAAGATAAACTCAGTTGCCTGCCTTTTCCATCTGTCCTGTGTGGGTTTATGCTGCTTTCTTTTTTTGGAGTATGAGAAGGCTTGTCCCTCTCTTTTTTTTTTTTTTTTTGGCTTGTCCCTCTCTAATCGCATGCATTGTTGGGGCGTGTGTGTGTGTGTGTGTGTGTGTGTTCTAAACTGCACTGTGTTGTAGCTTGTAGTCCTGGTTCTTCTATTACTCAGGTATTCTCTATAGGTAAGCAATTAAGCTGTGAAAATACTGGAAAACATGTCATTCTGTTGATGTGATTTCTTTATAAGGTAGGAGATTTATAATCACTCTGGGTTTGGGGCTTTAAATTATAAGGATGTGTTAAATTATGAAAATGATATGAGGTCTCTGAAAATTCCATGTTCTGAAAAGTGTCATTAAGAATTTCTATGTTGGGGGATCCTGAGGTGGCTCAGAGGTTTAGCACCTGCCTACGGCCCAGGGGGTGATCCTGGAGTCCGGGGATCGAGTCCTGCATCAGGCTTCCTGCATGGAGCCTGCTTCTCCCTCCTCATGTGTCTCTGCCTCTCTCTATGTCTATCATAAATAATAAATCTTAAAAAAAAAAGATGTGTTTTCTAAGAAGATGTTGTGCTGTTACTTGTGATCTCTGTAATTTTTTTTTTTTGAAGCTGTGCTTGGTTGTGAACATTTGTTTATTTATTTTTATTTTTATTTTTATTTTTTTTGAACATTTGTTTAAAATAAGCTAAGTGGGATGCCTGGGTGGCTCAGCGGTTGAGCGTCTGCCTTTGGCTCAGGGTGTGATCCTGGAGTCCCAGGATCGAGTCCCACATTGGGCTCCCTACAGGGAGTCTGCTTCTCTCTCTGCCTCTCTCTGTGTGTCTCTGATGAAAAAATAAATAAAATCTTAAAAAAAAATAAGCTAAAAAAGGAGAGAAATAGCATGAGCATTTTACTGATTCTGACATGTCTTCAGCTGACAGACAGTATTCAGACAGAATCTGGCAAGGAGACTTAGAGTTCATTTCTAGCCTGATGAAGAATTGAGCGTGCAAGTGACCATGTGGACTGTCCCAGGTCACCTGCTGGGGAGGGACACCGTGGCAGCCACAGTAGTCCACAGTAGCTCTGTGCTCATGAGCTCTGTGCTCATGTTCAGTGCTCTTTCTCTCACCTTTGCTAGCATCTATATTTTAATTTATTGTCCCTGGGTTTCCACATCACCTGCAGTCCATATAAAATTGAAGTCATTTTATATGGAAGATGCATATCTTGTATGAAGGATGGGCATGTCTCAAAGATTTGTTACTAATGGGTCCTCATTCTGCCGTTGCTGTAACTGTTGGTCACTGGACCGTTCCACCACCTTAGTTTGGATGCTCATTGCTTCTCTCCTGGATTGTGATAGGCACTTCCGAATTTGCCTCCTTGCTTCCTAGTTTAAACTCCCACCTTCCCCCCAGCCATTCCTTACCTTGCCAGGAGTCCCCTGTTCCCCACTAGCTCTCTGGGGCTGTTCTATGGCCCCTCCCTCCCCTTCTAGCCATGTCTCCTGCTCCTTGTTGCATGCATCCTGCATTCCAGCCTTAGGAACTGCTCCAATGAATGATGAGGTTTCAAACCTTCGTGTTCCCAGATTGTACCCCCTGTGCCTGGAATACCTCCCTCTCCCCAGTTCATCCAGTTCATCCTTCTGGACTCAACTCCCATGTGTTTCTTTGGGAATCCCTTCCAGACACAGCCTCTTTCCTTACCTCCCACCAGCCTGTGAGAAACTTAACATAACAAGAGGGTGAAGAGGGTGGACTGTGATCCCAGATTGCCTGGGTTCAAGCCCCAGCTCTACCAGTTTGGTGCTGTGTAACATTGGGTGAGTCACTTAACCTCTCTGTGCGTCAGCTCTGTAAAATGGAGTTAATAATAGTATTTATCTTCTAAGATTGTTGGTAGGATTAAATGACTCAGCACATATAAATCAGTCATGAAAGTGCCAGAATGTAAGTCCTATTATTATTTTTATTTTTAATTTTATTATTAGTTTTTATTAAGGGTGAAAAAACTAGTCTTACTGCATTTTTGTACTCTTAAGATCCTTTTTTAGGACATGGTACATGTAGGCACTCAATAAATACCACTTACACCAAAGAGCGAATTGAAACTATCAATAAATACAGAGCCCGTATTTATTTTTTTTAAAAGACTATATTTATTTATTCATGAGACACACACACACACACACACACACACACACACAGAGAGAGAGAGAGAGAGAGAGAGAGGCAGGGACACAGGCAGAGGGAGAAGCAGGCTCCATGCAGGGAGCCTGACGTGGGACTCGACCCTGGGTCTCCAGGATCACACCCTGGGCTGAAGGGGGCACTAAACTGCTGAGCTACCCAGGCTGCCGGAGCCCGTATTTAGTGTATGTCAAGTTATGCCTTGCTGTGTTAGCGAAAATGATTTACTTCATCACCATCACCACTTTGGATGTGTCCTGTTAAGAACAACGGATAGATATAAACTAGTACTTATTTCATATTTCAGACTCAGGAGCCATTTGGAATTTCATTTGAAAATTATGCTCTTTTCGCTTGCTGTTGTATGTTGGGCATAATCATCCTTTCAAAGACAATGTGTAGATTGGATGTAAAAATACCCTGTTTAAATAAATGACATATCTGTTCTAATAAGTGAAGTGGCTCTCCACAAAAGCAGTCATTATGTTGGATTATGATGTCAGGCTTACGGAGTCCAATGCTTATCATCTGTTTGTGCTTTACAAAAATGTGTGGAGATAACCAAATACATTTCTCGACTTCCGCATTCTCCGTCACCACTTCTGAGATACTAAATATCTGGGTGCAAGTCAACCCGGTGTCTATGCAAAATTCACAGGTTGGTGGTTTAGTTTCTAATATTTGTGCCAATATGTTTACACTCAGTATCATTTCTCAAGAGCTATTTACAGCCCAAGTAACACTTACAAACTTAAGAGACTTAATTTCTTTATTTTTGCATTTCTGTTTCTTTATTTGTGTGACAGTAATTGGGCACATTTCTTCTGACCTTGATGATCTCACCTCTATTGTAAGGAGGCTGGAAGGAAACTGAGATCTAGACCAGCTCTAAAGAACGGAATGTCAAGTTAATTGTCTTATCATACAATAGTATGACCAGCCAGTGTCCTCTGAAGCTCCCATGTCCACAATGGTGTCATTGACATCTGAACTGTATGGGGCTGTTTTCTGAAAGGTGCAATAGAGAGAGCACAGTGTGAGGGGTGGTGGTGGTAATGGTGGCTCAGAGGTCCTCGGAGAGAACTGAATGAGGCCAGCCGGGAATGAGGACAACACTGTGAATGATCCTTTTGTTGCATGGTGAAATGAAACACTAGAAAATGTTCTTGTTACAAAGAGTATTGTTTGGTCAGAGTGGACATGATGGAGTGAAGAGTTTTTTGAAAATTTTCATTTACTGACTAATATTTTGACTCCGTGAAGGTATTAAAAAGACACTTCTGTACTCAAAAAAGATACCGAAGAAGCAACACTCACTCAGTAGTATTAACGTGGGCAAGAGAGCATGACTCTATTTGCAGTGGCTCTGTGTGGCTAAGTTCTGTTCCCAGAGTTTGTTCCGGGGGAGACTCTTCCCTGCACTGTTACCTGTCAGATTACACTCTGATTTTCCATGCATATGATGGAAATAGCTTGGAGGCATATTCCACTGCTTTTCCTAGTAGGTCTGTCTTTATATATTAATTTACTGAAAAAAAGAAAAAGGTGGTCCTTCTCTATTTCTTGTTTGGTTTTCTTAGAAGAGCCTATACTTTTGGAACAGTTCTGCAGTTATGTCATTGCCTGTGAGCAAGTATAAATTGGTTATTTTATCGAACCACTTCAGAGAATTTTGTTCTAATGAAATCTTTGTATTTAACACTTCCCATAAGTGGGCCATTGACTGGGTTTTAACAACTATTTTGATGAATGAGTTCTGTTATAAAGGGATTTCACACTTCAAGTTTGCTTCTTGGGTTGTGCTATATTTTTCTCCTGGAAGTTATTTAAAATTAAAAGAATCAGCACCTAGGTATTATAGGCTGAAAATTCAGAAGTGATCCCATTATTTCAGAATTGGAGTCTCTGTCAGCATTAATCCTCCTGTGGAGAGCCCTTAAAAGTTTTGATGGAATATGTATATTCCATGAATGCAAAAAAAAAAAAAAAGGTATCCCTGGGTGGCGCAGCGGTTTGGCGCCTGCCTTTGGCCCAGGGCGCGATCCTGGAGACCCGGGATCGAATCCCACGTCGGGCTACCGGTGCATGGAGCCTGCTTCTCCCTCTGCCTGTGTCTCTGCCTCTCTCTCTCTCTCTGTATGACTATCATAAATAAATAAAAAAAAAAAGAAGACCAAATGTAAAATAAACAGGAACTACCATAACAAAGCGATGGAGTTAAAAATCAAGAAGTTGCTCCTTGTGTCCTAGGAGGAGAGTCCTGTCACCGCCCCCATGCACACACCCACAGTCCCTGAGCCCAGCCTGGGAGGGGAAAATGCTTTCCCATCCTCATCTGTCTGAACCCTCCTGGGAAGGCTTTTGAGCCTGTGAGTTCTGGATTTTATTTTTTATTTTTTAAGATTTTATGTATTCATGAGAGACACAGGAGAGGCAGAGACATAGGCAGAGGGAGAAACAGGCTTCCTGCAGGAAGTGTGATGTGGGACTCGATCCCAGTACCCCAGGATCACAATCTGAGCCAAAGGCAGACAAACGCTCAACCACTGAACCACCCAGGTGTCCCAGTTCTGGCCATTTTAGAAGACTAGCTGGCTTCTAGCTTGCATCCAAAGGTGGGGTTAGGTTTTCCCCACCTCCTCCTCCTTCTCCTTCCCTTCAGTGGAATTTATGGAGTGATAACGGGAGTCTTCCCTGCCATGAGATAGTTTTCCCATGAGGAATAGGGGAGGGAAGCCCTATTCCTTTTATGAATCCTGTCTGATCCTTTTCTGGGTGTAGCTTAATTTTTGTCATGGAGTGTGTCCAGTGTCCAGTACTCTGCCTTGTGTGGTGGATATTGAGTAGGGGAGATTTCACATGTTCTTCCTTGAGTAGACAAGCCAACTCCTAGCAGCATATTTGTGGCCTTTTGGACTGTGATGTCCAGTGCCAGTAAAACCACCAGATGGAGGTTTTTTTCCTCACCAAAGTCCATCTTGGGCTGGAAAGTCGGTGACCAGGCTAGGGCTGCTGCTGCAGACAGAGGGCAGGAATTGAGGGCGTGGAGTAGCTTTGGACCTTGTGTGTATTGCTGATCCTTGCTATACCTCAATAACTTACACCATAGGATTTTCATAAAGGCTAGTGAGGTGGAGTGAAGAGCATCCTTAGCATACTCATTTCCTGGCATACAGTCAGTAAACAGTGGAGGTGGTGGTGATTTTATTAAGAAAGAATTGACCGTGGACACCCCTTTTCCACCTTCCAAGATCCTAGCATCATGCCCGTTTTGCCTGTGTTGTTACGAAACTTAGCAGGAACTGTCAACTTCATTTTCTGCTTGGTGCGTTATGACTCTCCTCTCCTTATAAATTCATTACTTATATTATTTTTATGATGTTTTTTTTTAGCCTTATCAGAGTCACAGACCAAGTTCTAAGTAGAACTGAAATGGGAATTTGGCTGAGTGTCTGAATTGGATGCTCCCTGGTCAACCCAGGTGGGCAGACCTTTCTTAGGGGTGTCATTTATTTTTTGAGCTGCACAGTAAAGAAGCCGAGTTGCTCTTGACTTCTGAAGTCAATTTCCTTTAAAATCTTTAGTGTTTAGTGTATGGCTTAATGTCTTTTGAAACGATTGCTATTTTTGAACTGGTGTGTATGTCACAATATTGTGAGTGTAGATTACTCATTATCTGACAAATCTTCCACTTGTAGGATTTTACAGATAATTGAGAACAGTCCATTAGAATGTATTGCTTTTGGCTGGAGACCAGGAATATTGGCTCATTCATTTAGGGTGTGATATTTAAAGAGGCCAAAGCTCAGAGGTTTAATTCCCAGATGGGCCAATTAGTGTAGCTTTGCTTTACAACATCAGGTTGAACCACAAACCCCAGCCATCTGTCATTTAAAATGCATGCTGTTGGCCACGTGGGGCATTGATCACAATGGTAAAAATCTGGATGGATCAGCAGAAGACCATGGATCTCTTACTATGAGAAGAAACCCCTGTGCAGGATGGTCGACCATTAGAATCAGGCTAAAGTGAGTGCTGGAGAAGACTGTCCAGAAGGCTATGAAAATGCTAAATAATGGGGTGGCTCAGCAGTTTTAGCACCGCCTTCGGTCCAGAGCCTGATCCTGGAGACCCGGGGTTGAGTCCCACATCAGGTTCCCTGCATGGAGCCTGCTTCTCCCTCTGCCTGTGCCTCTGCCTCTCTCTCTCTCTCTGTATCTTTCATGAATAAATGAATAGAATCTTAAAAAAAAAAAATGCTGAATAAGGGTTGCTGAGGGATAGATGAGAGTCTGGAAGTCAGGAAAGTTGGGAAATTCTCAGATACTTTAGTTCTCACCGTGCATTTACTTGTGAATGATTCCTTTGTACACAATATAGGGAAGTACTGAAAGAAAGGAGTATGGTAGTGTTTTCTAATGACCTAAGGTCTTTTAAGGAAATGTAGCAAAAACAGAGGGCAGAAGGTCAAGGGACCCTGCAGTAATCATAGCTCCTCCCATTTACAGTTCCGTTCCAAGCACTGTTGTTTGATCTTGCTTTATGAGGCAAGTGCTCTTATGACCATTTCACAGATGAACAAATTGAGACACTGAACTTTTAGGTATTACTGTGCGTCATGTAGCTAGTTCACTTGCCCAACTGGGATATGGATCTAGGCATTCTGATTCTGGAGGGATCTGAGACTTGCAGAAGATGCCATGCACAATAAAAAGGTTGTCAGCAGAAACATTCAGAGCCAGAAGAGAGGAACATCACTACATCTGAATGGCCCTGATGAAGGGTGTGGGCAGCACTGGAGCACACACTTTCAACTCTTACAGTCTGTCTGTCTTTTATATATGTATTAAAAAACCTGGAATGGTGAAAGCATGTTGGGGGAGTATTAGGAAAGATCTAGGGTTTCCAAATGAATTTCAGCCCCTCACTCCCCAGCCTAACAAAATTCCTTCCCAGGGCCCTGAGGACACTTTGGATGGAGATGTCTCACCATCTTCATGATCTTTGAGGAAGCACCAAGAAGAGAAATAATGCCGGGAAGGTGGGGGTGGGGCAGGTGTGTGGCTTGGTGTGAAGTGGGGAAGCTCTGCTTGGAAGCAGCTTCCATCTGTAAATCCATCTTTAAATAGTCTGATCTCACTGTGTTTCCAGACTTATTCTGAATGAGTCCGTAGGATAAAACTAGAGTCAGAGAAAGGATGTCAAATGGGGACAAAGTGTAATTGCTGATGTGACAGTAGGTTTTTCACCGGTTAGTGAGGGGCCCACATTTCGAGGAGTTCAGGCTTAGGATGGGTGGGACTTTGGTGTGGAGATGCCTCAGATGGGGTGTGTACATCTGGGGATGACTAGACACCCTTAAGGTTTCCTCCCACCTGTTTCTAAGAACACGACCTTAGGCTTACGAAGCTAGACCAGAGGCTTCTGTGGCTCTTTGGTTTTACATCTGTGTAGAGGTCCTTTAATCTTGCTTCTAGAAGATGAACTCTAGGGAGAGTGAGAGAGTGGATTTCCTGAGTCCAGTCCTTGGTGTGGGGATCAGGGGCAGGCCGGAGGGCTCGGCTGTGCTTTCCTCTGACCATAGCCCCCGTGGGCACCAGGCCACGGAGACACAGTCTCCCGGAGGTGGTGTGGGCTGTGCAGGGGTGAGGCCTACCCAGGTTCGCATCCTGGCTCTGCTCATACGCTTTGGTCTTTGATGACTGCATTGACTGTTCAAAGAGATGTGTTGTTGGGAGGACTGGGTGAAAAATAAGTGTTTGGGCATGAGGGAGGTGCTGAGGGTATGTCCTCTCTGCCGTGCAGTGCAGGCCGGCCTGACATCTTCCTTTGTTTACTGATTATTGCTCATCAGTTCTCCAGTATCTCTCAATTCAACACCAAAGAAGTGGCATTTTTGCCTTATTTTTCTCTTTGGATAATGTGTGGAGTTTTTACCAGGGTCTTACAGTTTCTATGTGAAAACTTTGCATCTTCTCTGGCATTTGGGTGGAAGATCCTACCACAGGGCCCGTTGTTACCCTTTCCAGCTCTGGAACTATGTGATTTATTCTTTTTGAGAAAGATGCCTTCTAACTCTCTTCCTTCTCCTCCTCCAGTCATCCGTATGGTTCACTGGTTACCAGGGTAACCATACTCTAATAATCCTGTCAGGAAATATGATGTAACTGTGTGTCTAATCTTATTTTCCAGACGTAGAACAAGCACACGGCTTCCTTCTAAGAATTCTTGAGCAGCCAGGGGATGCGCACTACTCCTTCTCGTTCTGATGTTTTATAAGATTGTACTTGCAGGGGTATGAATGCCCTTTGCTGGATTTTTCCAGAACTTTAGAATGTTTGCTGCCCTCAGTTGCCTGTGTGTCACTCACTGTGAAGGCTCCTGTTTTCATGTTCCTTTTCCAGCTGTTGGGGAAATTCGGGGTATTTTGAGTTGTAATTAAAAAAAAAAAAAGCAGAATTGTGGTTGGTAGAGGATTTACGTTTGTATTAGACATGAAGCATCCATGCTGGGTAAGTGCATGGATAGATCTGCAAGTTTTTTCAAGAGGCTAATTTTACAAAACCTCTTGCTGGTCCAGGAGTGGGGGGAGGTTTGTATCTCCTCAGTCCCCCACCCTGCTTTCCTCAGCAGGGGTCACATGGAACTGCCCTCCCCCCCACCAGTCTCCCCACCCTTCTCCGCCTTGCCCATGAGGACCAGTGCCAGCACGCCTCTTTCTCCTGTCTGTGCCAGTCACCACAGGCGGCCTGGACTCTGAGGCATCCGTCATGCCCATGTCCCAGTCCTCGGGCTCCTTTCCAGTGCTGTCCCTGCCCCTGGAACTCATGGAGACACATAGGGAATCCCCCTGCTTCCCCTCCTGGTCTGTGAACACCCCCTTCTTGCCTTTTTTGGACACCAGATCTGCCCTGATCCTGCTGCTCCTCCTGCAGCCCTGCCAGGTGGCTGTGATGTTGCCTCCTTACCCTGGAATCGCGGCTGGAGCGGGGCCAGGGGGTGCGGGTCAGGGTGGGGTGCGTGGTGCCCTCCCTGTGGTGTCCGTACTACCTCCTTTCTCCCCTCATGTGCTCTGAATCTGGGGTCTCTCCTGCCCTCCACCTCCCATTGCCCTCATCTGCTCTTCCACCTGGTCCCTCCCATCACATATTGGAGACTTCTATTTCTAGTCCCTTTTTGCAGACCACCCCTGCCAGGTCCCTGGGAGGCCACTGTTCCCGCTGATCATGCTCCCCACATTTTGGAGTCTCAGCTTCCCAGCCTCTGCTCCCAGTGTCCTCAGCCCATGTGTCCCTGGTCAGGTGTTTGATGCCATGACCACCAGTAGCCTCAGTGCCTCCATGGCTCACTTTGGGTGCCCTGCTCCCATCATGTCCTCCTCGCCTTGCGGTCCCTCCAAACTCGATAGTGCTCGTACCCTCAGGATGTTCACTTCACCGAATGAACCACCTCTTCATAGTCCCACCCTTACCCCATCTCTTGACTCCCATCCCTTTCCAGCTGGAGTTCCAGGATCGGCCTCTAGGATCACTACCATGGTGTGTGTCTTCATCACCCCTTCCTGTTGTCCGCTCGATCCCCCACCCTCTTACACGACACTTTGTACTTGCTCTTCGGATACCCATCCATTGCCTCCTTACTTTCAGCCACTTCCCTTTTCACTAACAAAACAAATAATCAGAAGAGAACTTCCCCTTGCTCTGGCCACCACACCTGCCACCTGCCTGTATCTGTGCCTGAGCTCCCAGCTCCTTATGCATCGCATCCTACCTCTGTCTCAAGGACGTTGTTACACAGAATTTCCCTGCTCTTCCTATATCATCAGTTTTCTTTACTGAATCCCCACTGACATACAAGTTATTATTTTTCCCATTAAATAAGAACATCCTTTCTCAGCTCCAATTTCCCCTCTAGGAACTAGCCAATTTCTTTTCTTCCCTGTAGAGCGGAAGGGTTTGTGTGAGTTGTCTGGATATGTTACGTCTAAGATCTCTGCTCCCAATCTGTGCCGGACCTATGACAGTGGGACATGTGCCCTTGCTCATCCCCCACCAGCTCTGCTTCCAGCAGCTCAGCAGTGACATTTCCCTGCCACCACCCACAGTCAGGCCCTCATCTTCTTGTAAGTTCCCCTGGTGGCAACATTGAACACGTCGATTATTCTCCTCCTAGAAATACATTCTCTACTTTATTGCCTGGGCACCCCCTTCCTGGTCTTCCTTTACTCCCTGGAGCTGGTCTTTCTCAGTCCCCTTTGCTGGTTCCTCAGCTTTGCACACTCTCATGGGGCGCGGTGGGAGGCAGGGACCTGTAACCCTTCTCTGTGGATGTCCTGGTATGAAGAAGGTGTCTGCCTTTATGGCCGTTGCTTAGATCTCTCTGCAAACTCCAGACTCCTGCACCTGACTGCTTGCTAGACATTTCTGTTTGTGTGTGTTCAGTAGGCATTCCAAACATCACCTGCCCAGGGGACCCCTTGAGGCTACTGATGTATCTGTTTCCCTGGGCGGTTGTTTCTGGGGGACCTCATCTAGGAGAACACTTCTGAGAGGTTGTGTAAGGAGATATGGGCAGAGGGAGGGCAAAGAAGGCGGTCTGAGGCCAAAATTGCCTGGATAATGCCTGATTTTTTTTTAAATTTTATTTATTCATGAGTTGAGAGACAGAGAAAGTCAGAGACACACAGAGAAGCAGGCTCCCTCTGGGGAGCCCGATGCAGGACTCAGTCCCAGGACCCCTGGATCACGACCTGAGCCAGAGGCAGATGCTTAGCTGCTGAGTTACCCAAGTGCCCCCTAATTGTCTAATCTTAATAAAAACTTAATATTTTTGAGGAGTGTTTGTGGTTGCATGGGGAGGGGTAAGGAGGGCCATAAGGTGTGGGGCTGGGATGGAATTTGGGAAAGGCAGATTATAGCAAAACCAAGAGCGATGATACCTCTTCTGAATGGATCTTGAGACTGTATCTTGTCATTAATTTGATTATAAATTCAGAAATGCTGGAATAAGAATCAACTGCTTGAATTTAAAATAACAGCAACAAAACCAACAAAAAAAATCTGTAACATGTCCAAAATGGAAATCCTTATTGTCCTTTTATCTCCAGCCTGCTAGTTCCCACAGTCTTCATTTTGTTGAACAGCATTCCCTTCTTTCATTTACTTGGGACAAATACCTGGAGTCATTCCTAAATTAACTTTTTGTCATGTCCATTAGCAAATCCGATAGGCACCAGTTTCCATGTATGTTCAGACTCCACTTCTCATCACATGTCCTGCTGTAGCCTGGTCCAAGCTGCCCTAACTTTTTTCAACTGCAATTAGTGAACTGTTCTTTTATGTGGCCTCTCTCTTCTAGCCTTATCCTCCCTTGTACTCAGATTGTGTCACTCCCCTTCCTATCTCACTCAGACTCAAAGAGAAGTCATTATCCTGGGGACCTACAAGGGGTCAGGTGATGCAGCCCCCTACTACCTTCTCACTTCACCCCCTCCTTTCTTCTCATTTGCTTGCTCCACGTCCATCCTTGCTCTCTCTCGAAACAGTCTAGGCACTTCCATCTCAGAGCTTTTGCATTTGCTGTTCTGTTCCCTCTGCCTGGAACTCCCTTTCCTTTCCAGCCATAAATCCATGTGGTTGACTCCCTCACTTTCTTTGGGTCTCTCCTCCAACATCGCCTTTTCAGAGAGACTTTGCCGACCTCGACCTCCTGTGTTCACTTTCAATGCCTCCAGCACGTTCTGTTTCCTTTTTCTACATGGTTATTCCTTAGCATTTAGTTTCATCTAGCAGAGCGTCTATTTTGCTCATCTTATTTCTTCTCTCTTCTGTGTCCTGCTGGAGGGTAAGTCCCAAGAAACCAGAAGTCTTTGTTCTGCTCTCTGCTTATTCCCAGGGCCCACACATAGTTTGCTTCATGGTAGAACCTTGTAAATATTTGTTAAACAGAAGAATGACTATTTCTTGCTGCATTTTTTAAAAAAAAGATTTTATTTACTTTGAGAGAGAGCGAGTGAGCAAGCACTGGGGGGAGGAGCAGAGGGAGAGGGAGACAGGTAGGCTCTGAGCTGAAGGGCTCAATCTCACCTGGGATCATGACCTGAGCTGAAGACAGACGCATAACCAACTGAGCCACCCAGGGGCCCCTCTTGCTGTGTTCTTTTAGCTTAAAGTTACTGTAATTCTGCTAGTGAATGATTTTATTTCATGTTTCCTCTGAAGTATAATTATTACATCTGTCAAACTGATTTAAGACCAAAAGAACAGGAGGGGCAGACACGCAAATAGAAGGGGCTCCTACAGATTTTCCTGCGGTTTCATTTAGGGGGGGTCCTGTTCATGGTACAGCTGTCTCTACATACGTTTGGAAACGTTTCAGTTTATTCATTTATATGTTTTCCGCCTGATTACAAAAACAGAAACAAGACTTAGAGGGACTGATTGGAAATGTGATGAGGTAAGGATGTTGCAACCTAAGGTGCTGTTTCAAATGCAGGGTGAGGGATCCCTGGGTGGCGCAGCGGTTTGGCGCCTGCCTTTGGCTCAGGGCGCGATCCTGGAGACCCGGGATCGAATCCCACATCGGGCTCCCGGTGCATGGAGCCTGCTTCTCCCTCTGCCTGTGTCTCTGCCTCTCTCTCTCTCTCTGTGACTATCATAAATAAATAAAAAATTAAAAAAAAAACAAATGCAGGGTGATCTAAATAGAATGTATGTTATTTATATGAATATTCTCATTCCTCAGAAGTACTACTGTCTGTCCACTGTACAGATTGTGTTATTCTATGTCAAAGCTTTTGTACCAACTACTTCAGTTCTGCCTCTCTTGTTTGGGTAATAAGGTCTATCTCTATTCCTCCATTTGTGAACTAATTTATATTCTAAGGCCAAACGCCATTGAGTGTTGGGCAACTTTCTCGATTCAAGTCAAATGAACCATTCTTACCTTATATTTTACTAAAAGTCCATTGATTCTGTGCCCTACTGCTAATAAGCACATAAGATGTAAAGCCCAAAGAACAGAGCCTGTTCTGGTCCTTTCTGGTTTCTTGTAGTCACTCAGTCTACCAGCGTGAAGATTCAGGAGAAATTTTAAAAAACATTTCATGGGGTGCGCCCAGCTGGCTCAGTGAGGGGAGCATCCCAGTCTTGATCTGGGGGTTGTGAGTTGGGTATAGAGGTTGCTCAGAAATAAAATAAAAACAAATTCATTTTAGAAATGAACATCCTATAAAGTTAACATTTTTGGGGGGCAGAGTGCAGTTCAGTAAGTTTTTTTTTTTTTTAACATTTTATTTGGCAATTATTTTGGGTTTGGGGAAGCGAGGCAAAGCTACCTCAGAGCATTCCCATGGGCCCTTTCCCCAGCTTTCCCTAATGTCAACACCTTACTTAACTGGGGTAAATTTACCAAAACCAAGATATTAGCATTGGTGCAATAATGTTAATGAGACCACACTTTATTTGGACTTTTACTAGTTTTTCCACTACTGTCCCTTTTTTTGAATTCCAGGATCCAGTACAGGATACCATGTTTCATTGGTTATTTGTCTCCTAGTCTCCTGCAATCAACAGCACCTTTTTCATGGAGAAGAGGGGATAAGTTAATGCTGTAATGATGTTGTAACAGTGTGTGGGTTTAAAGCCACTGGAATGTTGGGGCGAGGTGAGATGTTGGAGATGTTCTGACTTGGGGGCTAGAGCGGGATGGCCCTGTAGACTGAATTTGGCTTACACAGTGTTGGAAATAAATTTGAATTAGCTGCCAAAAAGTAACAAAGAGATTTTCCAGAAAAAAAAAATCTGTACTTTTGGCTTCTTTTTCAGAAATTGGCAGTACCTGCTTCCCTAGGTCTGTTCACTGGACTGGGACGATCACATGGCCCCAGGAGGTGCTGCTCCTTCTCTGTGGACATCATGCCCCTCACTTTCTAGATGTAGATGCCCGGGGAATGGGCTGGAGCAAGCCTGCGTTAGCACTGCTTTCCTTGTCCTTCTGTATTAGAGAGAGCTCTCCCAGAGAGCCCAGGTTTGGGCTCCTCTGTAGGGCAGACAGAGGGTGCAGGAGAGACCCTCTCAGCCCTTGACTCCCTCCTTGTCATTGGGTATCTTTCTGTGTCCCACAAACACTGGGATCTATAGCACAGTTCCCCACAATGGCATTGGTTTACAATTACTTCCTGTTCAGTCACACATACTTATTTAAAATAGCATGTGAGTTGCTCATACTTAAAGATCAGGTGATTAGGGGCACTTGGGTGGATCAGTCAGTTACATGTCTGCCTTTGGCTCAGGTCATGATCTCGGGGTCCTGGGATCAAGCCCCTCACTCCCTGCTCAGTGGGGAGCCTCTGCCCCCTCTATATCCCCACTCATCCTCTCTGTCTCTCAAATAAATAAATAAAATCTATTTTTAAAAAATCAGGTGATTAACCTGGAAATTCAGATTTATGACTTCCCTTGAGAAATCAGATCATCTGGCGATACCGGGGCTGCTTTCCCACCTGGCATGGTGTCCTGGGCTGGGACAAGTTATCCCCTTGGATGGGCATTGGCGCCTCTGGCCCTGAGGGCATTTGACTTTGCAGTGCTGCCTTAGGTTATTAGGTTGGAAATAAGGGGAGCCCCAGAGTTTCCTTCTTGTGTTTCTTGATGATAGTTATTCTTTTTTTTTTTTTTAAGATTTTATTTATTCATTCATGAGAGACACAGAGACATAGGCAGAGGGAGAAGCAGGCTCCCTGTGGGGAGCTTGATGCAAGATTCAATCCCAGGACTCCAGGATCATGGCCTGAGCCAAAGGCAGATGCTCACCCACTGAGCCACCCAGGTGCCCTGATGATAGTTATTCTTGACAAGCAGTTACTGAAATAACTCCCCCAAGTTACTGAGGAAAAGGGACTTCAGGCAAGAGGCTTGTGACAGAATCAGAGGGTAGGGGTGCTGAAAGTCCACCTTTGTGTCCTCACCTCCTGGAGGTGCTATCTGTGTAACCTCAGGTTTAAGGCCAGATGCAGTAGAGTGTGTTCCTCCACAGCTCAAAGCACTGAAGAATTAACTGGAAGCTACGGGGTGAATTCCAGGTAGTCTCTGTCTGGTATCCCTGTGATCTCATCCCACAAAGTGTGTGAATTTAGGGACAAGAGGAGAGTGCTCCCTTTTTGGATCATTATAGGAACAGGGACAGATTATTAAAGCAGTGTTCCATATGTGGGACTCTAAGGTTCTAGAGGTCTGTGGCCAGCATGGTAGCTGCTAGTCATTAATAGCTACTCAGTGTTTGAAATGTGCTGGTCTGAACTGAGATGTGCTGAGAGTGTAAAGTACACACTGGATTTCAGAGACTTCTATGAAAGGAAGAATGTAAAATGTCTCATTAATAATTTTCATGTTGGGGGCACCTGGGTGGCTCAGTTAGTTAAACATCCACCTTTGGGGAATCCCTGGGTGGCTCAGTGGTTTAGCACCTGCCTTAGGTCCAGAGCGTTTGATCCTGGAGATGGAGTCCCGCATCAGGCTCCCTGCTTGGAGCCTGCTTCTCCCTCTGCCTGTGTCTCTCCCCCTCTCTCTCTCTCTCTCTCTCTCTCTCTGTGTGTGTCTCTCATGAATAAATAAATAAAATCTTTAACCCCCCCCCCCAAAAAAAAATCCACCTTTGGCTCATTCATGATCCTGGGTTCCTGGGATGGGATGGAGGCCTCCCACCCCCATCCTTCCTGCTCAGCAGGGAGTCTGCTTCTCTCTTTCCCCCTGCCCTTTCCCCCCCATCATGCTCTAGCTCTGTTTCTCAAATAAATAAATAAAATTTTCATGTTGATTACGTGCTTAATTGATAATGTTCTGGATGTATTTGGTTAAATAAAATAACTTACTAAACTTGCTTCCATCTTTCTCTGTTTAACTCTTTAAAAATGTGGCTATAAGAAAATTCAGACTTGCACAGTTCATAAGTTTCCATTGGACAGAGCAGTTCTGACTCTGCTGGATTTGGTGTGAAAGGGCATGCAGTCTGTGTTCTAGGCCTTCTTTGAAGGTACAAAGAACAAATGTGGACAGACTGTGGTGAATTGTTTTTACAACCTATGGTTTTAATCAAATGTATGCTTTATTAATGTATAATATTGTCACGTTAGTGGTGTGACACTGTGATCCAAGGTCCTCAGCTTGACTTTGGGGTCACTTAATTTTCCTCCCTGAGCTTTGATCTCTGCCCTGTAAAATAGGGACAATGGTGATCCACGCTATTGAGGGAAGACTGGGGAAAATAACATGTAGAGTGTCCAGTGTTACATGGAGAACACGCTATCAGTATGGTAAATTATGTTTACTTTTAATTATCATTCCTGGTGGTAGGTAAAAAAAATCTCGTTTATCACTTCTGTATGTTAGGAGTAAGCTGCCCAAAAATAGAAAAAGGCACCTCTTTGCTTTGTGACATGTTTCTTCTAGTAGAAAACATTTACAAATGGATTTTTTTTCCTATTCAGTACTTGTGAATACATGACATAGATTGTTACTCCCAGCACATCAGTCTTTTCTGTTGTTGGTGCTCAGTAATTATTGAAACTCAGCAGTGGATTAAATGACAGATGTACTGTTCTGGGAAATATTGGACGCCTTGGCTGTTTACAGACACTGGGAATGTGTGTCAGGGGGACTGTATAACATGCTCTGTGTGTTACTGCGGAGGTAATCCCAGGGAGCAGGAGCTGGCTCTGCTCCTGGCATGGGACTCAGAGCCATGCAGTGGGAAGCCCTATCTGCTCTTTGTCTTGCCTTTCCCTTTGTGGTTTTCAGGCACACATAGGAGTACTTTGTGATTTTTTTTTTTTTAAAGGTAAGGCTAAGTATTCTGTGTCTTTAGACCACAGCCTCTGCCTTAGGAAACTTATTTGATTTAGGAAGTAATGAATACTCCTAGGGAGCATCTGCATGAGTCAGCTACTAGAGAAACCCTGAGTGAAGACAGGATAGGGAGAATTGGTAGTTCAGTGGGTTTTTATTCCTTTTCCTCTGGTCATCAAGAAATTACAAGCCAGAAGCTACGAGTGTGAGACTTACAAGACCAGCAGATTACAATGCATAGATTGGAAATGTGTTGTTTTCTTAGAGCTTATCTGTTTTCCCCTTAAATCTATTAAAGATACTACATTAATTGTTCTCTTGCTGACATCTGTGTCTCTTATGCTACAACTAGAAGGCAAGTTTTATGTCTCTCACTTTACATAGTTTGACTTTTCTTGGCAGTGACTTTTCAAGTTATTACTAGAACTCCTTGTTTCTAGTAGTTCTCTGGTAGTGATGGACAGGCTTGCTACATGCAAATCACTCAGATAGTACATGTAGTAATGCTTTGCTAGCTAAAACTGCTTTTTATAACATGGAAAATCTTACTACTAACCTGACCATGGCCACTGGCCATGAAGTTCACCTGGAATCGCCCATGGACCCCAGCCAACCCTTCTGCCATCACCTCTTGGCGGGTGTGGGTGGTGCTTTTGTTATGGTTTTCATGCTGCCCCACCTGGATCTCAGCCAGCATGTCATGACTAACAGGAGCCTGACTTTGCCCCCAACTACACATTCTGGTTGTTCTGGTCAAGATACTACAACCACTGTAAGAGGAACCCTCTGATTTTTGATAGATGGCCTCTCTTCTTGAGTGCTTCTTATGTTAAGTAATGTATCATAATTATATAATAACAATAATAATAGAAACTAACAATTAATTGCCCAATAGGTGCTAGATCCTCCAGTAGTTAATTCGCCCTCTTTGTTCCTCTCAACCCTAGAAGATAGGTGTTGTTATTGCCCCCATTATAGAGATGATAAAACGAAGGTGCAGAGAAGCCAAATGCCGAATGCCTGTTCTCAGGCATGAGTCTGTAAGGACCTAGGTTTGTCAGAGAGTAGCTCTGGGCTTTTAACCTGCTCACTTTGTGAGCTCTGCTTATGTTGTTTCCCTTCTCACCTGCCGCTTGTCAAAGTATTTCTACTCTTCAAGTGCAAGCTCTACCTCTGAAGTGACATTTTCATTAAGGACTCCAGACTACTCTTGTGTGTGCTTTTATCTTTCCTGATCTGAGCCACTGGAAGGATGTCTTGCCTGTCTCTATGATTTAGCCCTTTACATGTTTTTTTCCTGATTGTTCCTTGAGCATCGATCTAAATTTTTCAGACTTTGTCAGGACTTCTAATGTGGGGGCATTTTGCTTGTTTCTCTCCAGTTTCCCAAAATACTTGATATAGTAATAAGGGAGCTCATCAGAAAACATTGAAGAAATAGGTATAGAGCATTCAGGGCAGAAAAAGTCCGGTGGACTACGCCCCTTTACTACCCTCTTTGTTTGCCTTATCCTACGGAGTGGTGATTAGTCTAACAGTGGTTCTTAGCCATGGGTGATGCTGTCCTCAAGGGTACATTTGACAATGCCTAGAGACATTTTTGATTGTTGCTGCTGGAGGTGGGATGGGGTGCTACTGGCCTCTATGGGTAGATGCCAGGGCTGTTGGTAAACAACCTGTGATGTGCAGGACAGTCCTCTACAGCAAGGCCTCACCATCAGTGGGGCTGAGGCTGAGAAACCCTGGCCTAGGGATGTGCATATAGTATCTTCTGGTCAATTAAATAACAGTGAAAGCATACTGAGGTTTTCTGTGAAAGTTCTGTATTTCTGATTGATGAGCTTTCCCTTTCTGTTTTCGGGTCCTTTTGCCTTTAACATGGGCTCGTTCCTGGAGGTGGGATATCTGTTTTGTGACCAGAGGGTAGCAAAGGTGAAGATAAAAGTCAACACACTAAAAAAAAAAAAAAAAAAAAAAAAAAAGTCAACACACTAAGGATGGTGGAATGAAAAGATGAAAGGTGATTGGGTTTTCTATTCTTTGTAGCCACATGCATTCCTAACTAATGTCCCACAGAAACCTGATTTAGGAAAAGACTTAACCCAATGTCTTACCTAGCCAAGAACTGCTACTCCATTTCTAGTGATGTATTCACTGCATAGGGAGGAGAGTCTAATATTGTTGCAGACATTTATTTGTTTCTTTGTTTATTTAAAAGATTTTATTTATTTATTTATTCATGAGAGACACAGAGGGAGAGAGAGGCAGAGGGAGAAGCAGACTCCATGCAGGGAGCCCAACGTGGGGGACTCGATCTGGATCTCCAGGATCAGGCCCTGGGCTGAAGGCGGCACTAAACCGCTGAGCCACCCTGGCTGCCCTGTTGCAGACTTTTAGTCATTTTAAAGTTTTCCCTTACGTTGAAATCTGGTCCCTGAAGCTTGTACCCCTGGACCTGGTTTTAGGCTTGGCTGGAACTTACCTTGGCAGACTCTCCCACGTTTTCGTAGATGTCCATGGGAAGCCATCTTGATCAAGTTGGCAAGTCTGCTGACAGACACCCTCTTACAAGCATTCTGGAGGGGGGTAGATCTAGAACATAATACCCTCTTCTTGGATCAGTCTTAAAAGCCACAGTCCCAGTGGCAAAGCTGTTATGTCACCCCTAGGGCCCTGAGCCTTTTGGGTTCTTACACAGAATTGAGAATCAGTGCAGATATCCTAGATACTTCTCATGTGATGGACTATATAGATGAGCCAAGGAAGGAACTTTCAATTCTGTTCTCCATCTTATGGACAAGATGCCAGGAATACTGCCTTCCTGTTCATTACCTTTGTTTTCTGTCCAATCAGCGAATAAGTAAGTGCTGCAGAACCTTTGCAAGTAAACACCTGCCACCATCTTGCCTTGTCTTTTCCTCCTTGGCTTTCTGTGCAGTGAAGCATGCTGCTACAGCTGAATATGCATTTTTTTTTTATTTCTAAAAAATTACGGTAAAAACCACACATAATTTACCATACTAACCATTTTTAAGTGCATAGTTCAATGATATGTATAGTCACATTATTTCACAAAAGGCCTCTAGGACTTTTTCTAGAAGTTTCCAGAACTTTTTTTTTTGGTTTGCTATCTTTACTGCTGGTGTCAAGTGAAACATGTCTTTATTGCATACCTGTTCATTTACTGTTTGCCCTGCTGCCGATTCCCTCCTACAAAACACTTCAATATATTGAGATCCTAGTACAGGAGAGAGGCTCTTTTGGTCACACCTTCCCCCTGTAAGATTGCCTGGCCAGCCATTCAATGAGTATGCTCAAGTTGTCTCCGTCTTGATAAGCTCTCTAGCTGGCAATCTGAGTAGACATGGGGTTTGAAACACCAGAGATTTGGTTTAATGAGAGGGTGTGTTGGGGGCCGCATGTTTTCTCAATTGATGGGATATAAACCTCACCAAATAACTCAGCTGAAAAGATTCTCACTTTTGTACAAGGTCCTGCATGGAAAGATGTATACAATTGTTTTTCCTGGCACTTCTCTCTCCCAGATATCCCAGATGGTGGCTCCCTTAGTTCTCAGCACCTCCTGGCAGCCATGTCCTCGTCTTGCTGAGGCTGAATCACAGATGTTGGGTGCTGTTTAATTTTGAGTTAATTGGGCTCTCTGCTACTAGACTCTTGTGGTTTCTTGGATTCATGAATTAGTCATTAAGCTGTGTTTACCAGGCAGGCACCTGGCAATCTGTGGGCTGGCCAGCTGACCTTCCTTTAGAAGGATGTTCCTCATGCAGGCATTAGTAAATGATAGTGGGAAAGACTGAATTCTCTTCAGGGACTCTTTGTAGCCTTTTCTTTTCTTCTAACTCTTACCTGGGCAGGTGGGTTTGTGCCTTACGGTAAAATGTGGGATTCTAGTGGGATTTTCTCTCCAACTGGGGTGGAAGGTGTGTTTTGAGACAGCAAAAGCTGTAGCAGCCTCTAAGAGTTGAGGAAAGTCAATTATTGGATGACTTTTCCCCCACGAGGACTAACCTCTAGAAAAAGTGAAATTAAATTGGATAATTGGGGTTTCCTGGTTGAGGTGATATTGTCAGCTTCTGTTTCTTTCTTTCTTCTTTTTTTTTTTTTTTACAGTTGTGAAAGCAGTTTTGAAATTTCAGGTTCACAAACATGTACCACAAAACTCAAAGCAGCATATAGATATTCATGGTGTCATTACTCTAATTATTTAATGTTTAATATGCCAGAGAATCTTTTGCTTATTATCTATCCTGAGCAGGGGTAAATGGAAACTTCCCAGTTCAGGGTAAACAATATGTAATTGTGTGGTGAACAAAATAAGCTCCAACTGATGAAGTTTTGGAATATAAGAGGTTTGGAGCCGATAACCAAGAAAGAATTCTTGAAATATCTTTGGTGCAAAATGGTGCTTTTATTAAAGCACGGGGACAGGACCCATGGGCAGGAAGAGCGGCTGCCCCAGGCCTGTGAAGAGTGGCTGATTATATACCTGGGAGTTGGGAGGGGTTTGGGAGAGCCTGTTCTCTAAGGAATTTTGGAAGCAAGGTTCCCAGGACCTTGAGGGGGCTAGCTATTGTTGGGAAAAGGTCACTTATTACCGGCTAATAAAACCTGAGACATGAGACCCTTCAGATGTATATCGGTGGGCCATGTGCTTGGAGGATGATTGCCAACACGTGTCTTGGAGGGTTAGAGATAAAGGGACATTTCTAAAGGAATCTATATGTTCAAGTAGACTGGGAAGCCCAGGTGGCTCAGTGGTTTAGCACCGCCTTCGGCCCAGGGTGTGATCCTGGAGACCCAGGCTCGAGTCCTACGTCAGGCTCCCTGCATGGAGCCTGCTTCTCCCTCTGCCTGTGTCTCTGCCTCTCTCTCTCTCTCTCTCTGTCTCCCATGAATAAATAAATAAAATCTTTAAAAAAAAAAAAAAGTTTGAATTGCCTTTCTCACAAGCCAGGTGGTAAATGAAGTGAAGTCACAAATATTTCAACTTTGCTTGCTAAAGATGGGCTAATGTAGCATAATGAGCACAATATTTTTGTTGGGAGGTTATGAATGCTTCAGATTTCTAGGTGTGACCATCTCAGAGTTTGAAATCATACACTGTATGATTTATACAGCACAAGATATTTTTTTTCAGTTAAACCAAATTAATTGTAAGCTTTTCAGCCCCAAAACTTGGACTCACTTGTCATATTCACTGATTTTGTCCATAGAAGGAGTATCAGGGATGGGTCTTACATGCATTAAAAAAAATACTTTTTGGTAATAAAAATATCAATTAAAAAAAAACTTAGCTAATCCAGTAGGTGAATTAACTATTTCTGAACTAAATTGTGAACACAACTTAGATTGTGTTTTGTCTGTTGCCTTAAAAAACATCGCAGACAGTATCATATTGGCTGTAATTTTTCTTCTATGGAATAAAAGGTGGATGTCATTTTTGGGTGAAGCATTGCAATTGTCCTATAGTTTCATTTCTGGTCATATTTAATAGTAGAAACAAAGGGAGACCATGGAGGTAAGAGATGTGTGACTTTAATGTGAATGTGTAAAAAATACATAGGGTTTTCTATTTGCTAAGGGTGGGAGCACATGCTGTAGATAAGTAAGAGTAAAAATTAGAAAATTAGGGCAGCCCCGGTGGCGCAGCGGTTTAACGCCGCCTGCAGCCCAGGGCATGATCCTGGAGTCCTGGGATCGAGTCCCACGTCAGGCTCCCTGCATGGAGCCTGCTTCTCCCTCTGCCTGTGTCTCTGCCTCTCTCTCTATCTCTCTCTCTGCACCTCTATGAATAAGTAAATAAAATCTTAAAAAAAATTAGAAAATTAATGCATCAAGTAACGTACTGCCTATGATACTAGGACATTAAAATATTTACGAAGTGTATCATAGACTGTGTAAGACTAGGGCAGACAGAGTCGTCCTGACATTATAAGGATGTGCTGTATCTCTGGGGTTAAGTATAAGTAGTCACAAGCTGCTTATATGAGAATCCATAGCTTGTTCAAGGCTGGTCCCCCAGCAAACAGTGGCAGTGTGTACCATGCATTTCTGAGAAATAATGCCAGGAAACACATTGCAAAACAACGGAACGTAGTATATAAGCAATATAAGAAATGTAATGACACAAGGAGGGAAGGAGGGGTCTCAGGGTGGAAATTGCAGCCATGTGTTAGGGTCAGGTAATTCATATAGACAGGTGCCATGCTGTGGAAATCTGTTAAGGTGGCAGGTTTATTACATGGTCATTGCCAAGAATACCAATTGTTTTACCCAGTTTGGAAACTAAATGGGAATGTATAATCTTGCTATGTAGGATTTGTTCTGTGCTGTGTGTGCACTTATTGTTGAGATCATGGTGTGTCCTTTTCAGTCCGGTTGAACTTCGGGCACCTTGGTCACAGACTTACTGGGTGTTAGAGAGAAAGGGCTCCCTCTCGGCTTGCTCCTGCTGGGCAGCGTCTCTGGGTGCCCCTGTGGCTGGGACCCTCACGTTGCTGGCCAGCAAGGGAAGCCAGGAGGGCGCGGGCTGCGTGATTTGTGCTGGCACCACTCAGTGCTGGTGCTCGGAGCCTTTGATGTCTGTCGGCGAGCCAGGGTTTCAGAAGTGCAAGGCAGGGCACGCTGTTCCAGACACACACCTCTCTGATTACTGGCTTCCCTGAGCTCACTGAGGCTCTTTCCGCCTGGTGGTGTGGCCCTCCCGGCAGGTGCGCCCCTGGCCCCGGGCTGCAGCAGCATAGGCCGTGCGTGAGGCTGGCCCAGTGCTCAAGCGTGAACGTGGTGATGCTCAGCAGTGAGGCTGCGAGGCCGGCCCTCAGCCTCTGGGCTCAGCCCAGCACTTCAGGCCTGTGGGTTTGTGTTTGGAATTTGAGAGGAGGCACTCTGACGATCCAGCAGGCTTTGAGCTCCGGTGGCATACTAATTTTTTTTCTGGGATCGCCTTCCCTTGAATACTGCAGCAGAGAAACAGAAATGGGAATCATTTCCTGTGCGCTCTACTGGGCACAGCGGGGGAGCCAGGGAGCCAACCTGGAGGCTTTTCTCCCTCCTTTCTGAAGCGAGTCTGGCTTCTCCCTTAGGGCTATTCGGGCCAATTGCTGCAGCGTGTAAATGAAAGGTTCTGCCAAGCCTGGCCGAATAGTTTAGTTTTTTACAAAAACAAAAACACTTTTTTTTTTTTTTTAAAGTGAAAAAGTTTAACTCGTTTTTGAGCATGGTGTTATTGGCCTCGGTGAATTCAGGCAGGTTAAAGGAGTCAAGGGAGGACTTTTTCCTGCAGTTAGGGGAGGGTCTGTCACTTTGCAAGTGCATCAGTGTCCAAATGGGGGCCTCTTGATAAGACAGCGGTCGGCCTCCCCGAGGGGGGGGGTGGGGGGGGAGGGCCACAATGCGGTCATTGTTCACGGTCTTCCCACTGCAGTTATTTAAAAAATGGCACACAGCATTTACAATTCTATTAATAGAACTTCGGGTTAAGAATGAGGGTACCTGGGCTCTCCCTCTTTGCATCAACATTAAAAGGAATTTAGGAAAGTCTTGTTTCCTGTTCCTGTGTGCTGGAGCCAGGGAGGGAGAGAAGGAAGGAAAGGGACAGACTGGCTTTCTCCCTTTGAAATAAGGAACAAAACATCTGGCAGCAAGCAGTGAGAGTGTAAAAGATACTGAGTTTCTTGTAAGAAAACTTTTACAGACCGTGAGGGGATTTCAGTTCTGTAGCTCACACATCAAATTTTCCTATTGACTATTTTTTTTCCCCTAACTTGTTTGGTGTTGGGCGGGGGTGGGGGGGTGGGGAGGGTGCCTAGTTCTGGAAGCTCACCAGGATCTCTGCGAAACCATAGAGACCCTTTGTTTTGTTTTGTTATCTCAAATTTAGCTCAATTACCAGAATATACATTTTTCTTCCTCAAAATACTTATTTTTCCCCCTCTGTGTTATTATCTGGGCTGCGAGAAGGCTGCGACAGCAAAGACAAGGCGATCAGTGCTCTAGTTACTGTGGCCACGAGGAGACGTTTGGTCCTGTGACACTCCGGGGGTGGGGGGTGCCACTGAAGAAGCAGAGTGGAGGGACAGACAGACATCTCTCAGTGGACATCTTGGTTCATTGGAAGTGTTAGGATTAGACCCAGTCGTGCTGAGGAATAGATCAGCCTGCCAGCCATATTCCTGTGATGCTAGGATGACCGACTGTGATGGACTATCCAAACCATTGCTTAGTTTTATATAGTAAACTTGAAACACTGGAATGCTTGAGTTACACTGAGTTTTTATCTGAAACCTTTTCATTTTCAGACAGGTTAGAAATGTTCCCAAAATGCATGATTGTGCCTTTGGAGCAGAATGCTCAGTGCGTTTGCTTTATTATCCTTTAGTGATTGAGACTTTTTTTTAGTATGTCAGGGGTTCATGATAAACTCTTCTAATTCTTTACATAGAAGATGGATGTAATCGAGCTAATGTTGAAGTGTATATTCTTCAAATACTTGGTGTGCTTTTTAAAAAAAAAATCCTTGATTTCCCCCCCTTATTGATTATTATGATTAATTTCATTCTTTTAAATTTGTTCTGATTTCTTTTTAATTTTCAGGTTAGTCTGTGGTCCTTCAAGTTGGAGTATGGGTTATTCCTCTAAATGGAAATGTGTTACTGTCAAGCACTGTCTTTGGCTTTAGTGGATCTGTGGATTAAGTGAAGCTTGATTCTGAGAACTTCTGCCTTCTTTTGTTGCTCCTTCCTAGGAGGCATGATCTTAACCCTTTTCCCAGTCCTCCATCCATGCCTGATCTCAGAAAATTCTGACATTTGCAATTCATTTATATACCTTTAAGCTTAGGTCATCTTCATGATATGACTTTTAATTTGACTCTACCTCTCCCAGGAAAAATTAGAGCTTTTTCCTTAGGTTTGATGGGAAACATTCTATCCTGCTAAAGGAATTTCAAGGCCTATAATTTTGAGTAGGGATCTTTTTGGTCATGAGCTTATTTCCATGAGCTTATTCCTCATGATCATATCACAGTGTAAATTGCTCCTTTAGTTGTGAGTGGATGCTGTAGAGGGGGAAGAGACACTGGCATAATGGAAAACCTTTGCATCTATCTGAAAGTTGGAAAAACTTTCAGAAACTTCCAAGAAAGGAGCACTTTTGTTTTTTCAACTAAGTGAGGTTCTTCAAAGAAACCAGGAAGAGCTGTTTCTCCTTTGCCTGGACTTGTCATCCCAGGACTGTACTTGTGTTGAATTGAATTCTGCAAGCATTTACTGACACCAGCCGCAGGCAGTAAGACCACTGCACTAGCTGGAGAAAAGCCATCTCTTTCTCTTTTGAAGTACATAATGGGTGAAAAAAGTGAGTAGTGAGCAGCTGACCCATATAGAATGACTTTTAAAATTCTAGGCCTTGGGAGTCTTTCTCAGGATGTCGGTAGGTTTGATAAAAGTGATTTTGTGAACATGTAAATTTAGGGAAAGACAGACTAAATGAAGTTGGGTAGGGATTTTCTTTTTAACTGGAGCTCCCAGAGGGGACAGTGTATGCAGCATTTCCCAATTTATTTGACCATGGATGATTGATTGATTGATTTTTATTTTGATTTTGTGGAGCATCTCAGGGAACTAGTGTTTCTTGGATAACATTTTGGAAAATGCTGCTCTAGATCACAGAAGTATTTTTCTCTCTCTCTTTCCCTAGGACTCTTATATATATATATAGTGTATATGTGTTTGCTATTCAGAAACTGAATAAATATTCTTTGCATATTGTGGTAAGCAAATTCCTGTCAGTAAGTTTCTCCATTGGTTATATAAAGAGTCTGTGTATTTCACTTGGATATTTGATGGGGTTTTATGGGGCTGAAGTCCAAAGGTAATGGTAGTAGTGATGACCAGCATTGCAACAAACCCTCACGTTGTGTGCTCACTCGGGCACAGTGCTCAGCATTTCCTCTCTGATCTAAAGTGAGAAGTAGGGATTCACAGTTCTGGTTGAAGGATGACAGGGTAACTTGCCCAGTAGGTCACTCCTGGAGTGTTCATAACATGCCAGGCCTTTTTTTTTTTTTTTTTTTAAGTTACGAGCTTTAAAAAAACACTTAATTGAAATAATAATTGACCCCTTGACCCTGTTTCCTCCAATGATAGCCAACATTGCATGAGAATATTGCACTATCACAATCAAGAAAATAACATTGTTAGAATCATCAACCTTATTTAAATTTCATAGGTTTTGTATGCACTCATGTATGTGTGTGTATGTGTGTGTTCTATGTGATTTTATCATGTGTCATGTGACCACCATCCCAGTCAAGGTACAGAACAGTTCCACAGCAATGATCCTTCATGGTATCCTGTTATAATCATGGCCAGTGCTCTCCCTGTGTTCTGCCCCCAGCTCCTGACAAGCAGTAATCTGTTCTCCATCTCTCTAATTTTGTCATTTCAAGCATATTCTATAAATGGAGTCACATGGGCATAAACTTTTGAGATTGACCTTTTTACATGCTGGCTGCTTTTAATCCACTATTTCCAGTTTTTGCAACAGTTGTATCCTGTAGGGAGTAGGAACTTTTTTGTAGATGAGGAAGTGAAGCTTCTGAAAGCAGAAGAGGCCCATCCCCGATGCATGACTAGGGAACCAGAGAGGGGGGCCAGGTGCACCTGACTCTCAGCCTTGACTCCTGTCACTCTGGCCTTGACCTTCCTTTGCGTTCTAGATTCACATTCTGCTTTTTTTTTTACATACACAGTTCTCCTTTTTCTGTTCCTGTGTATTCAAAATAAGGATGTTTATGCTTTTTTTCTTTGAAAAAATTGTAAGTTTTAAGGGAGCAAGTTGGATCATGTTAGTATTTTAGAAGTGCAGAGATTGGGTATTTTTTCTTTCCATCTCTGTTTTGAGATTATGACCATTTTCAGTTTTCTGGGCTGACCTGAGCACAGATGATGAGAATAGTTATGGCATAGGGGATAAAGGTAGAGCTTCTTGCACACCGTTTCTTGAATCCATATATAGGCATCTTTTGACTTGCAGCACATCTAAGTGCTGTACTTGGCCTCTGGCTTTGGTTGCTGTGGTGCTAAACATACTCCTGGAGCCCTTGGGACTTAACTCACTGCAAACAAGAAGCTGTCATGCACATAGGGATGGTGGGAAAGCAAAACACGTGCATGTCTCTGAATCACAGTTGTGTCAGATGTTACATATTTAAGAGAAAATTCGAGTACCAGAAACAGTGAGGTCTTTTGATATCTCTCTGTGGGATACAGTTTTCAACAAGTTTCTGAAACAATTTTCTAGCAAAATGTAGATTTTTGTTGATCACTAACACTGCCCCCCACCCTTGCCTCTTTTTCAGGATCTTTGAGCTAGCTAGCTATTTCACCTTTGCTAGGATTTCCACTAGGCATGGCTCACTCCTTCACCTTTTCTCTGTAGTCTTCCCTGATATTTAAAATTGTAACCCCCACCCCATTCTCTTGACTGGATTTAATTTTTCTTCATCACACTTTGGTCAGCACCTGCCATGCCCTTTGTCTTATATATGTGATCATGTATTGTATTCCCCTTTGTAGAATATAAGCCTCCTGAGAGCAGGAGTTTTTGTCCATATAGTTAATTACTGTATACTCAAGATCTTAGAATAGGGCCTGGCACATAGTAGATAACGGATATTATTCAAATAAGTGTTGTCAAGAGTAGATTTGTTTGAATTAAGTCATAGGACACAATAGAATAATCATGTCTTGATTTAAAAATGTTGGGGCAGCTGAGTACAAATGTACCTTATCCTGGCCTGTGTAGAACATGTTTCTAGAAGTGACTTTTCCATTGGGCAAGGATTAACTTCGGGGGAGTTCGTTTGGATGTAAAGGAAATTAACCAGCAGATCTAGGTAATTGAACCTTGCAGACTATTCCAGAAATGTTTATCTTTCTGCCAAATTGAAGCATGAGTTCTGTGTTTGCATAAGCACCTGTGTAATTACTCATATTAGCATTCCAGTGTGTATGTCCTGGGCTCCACTCTTCAATTTTGCAATAAAAGTATTTTCACATTTTGGCTGCTACTGTGAAAATTGGTTTTCTTCATATATTTGGGTAGCTTGTGCCACTGTTTTGATTTGGGAGGTGTGGCCTAGTGCTTCCTAACGTCGGTTTTCTTGATGGCAGAGTGTCTGTGATGGACGTAAATTTTTGGTTTCGATTTTTCTTTTTTGAGCTATTTTTGTTAGGGCTGGGAATGGAAAAAAGAAATAAATGTTGCTCTAAGGATACTTTAGGTAATATATACCATGGTTGAAAAAAATGCTATGTTGCCTGTACACGTTACAGGGTGGGGAGCTGCCAAGCCAGGTGAAGGTCTGGCCTCCCTGGGATTGTGGCAGTGGTTTGGGAGTGGTGTGTAGGGTGGCGTGGAGAGAGAGCTGCAGGAAGCGGTGTTGGCTGCTGTGGTTGGAAGAGGCCTCCCAGGTGGGGCCCAGCACCCGTTCTCCCTCCAACGCGTATAGGACTCCTCTGCTATTGGTAAGGTGGCTGTGTGGACGCCTGCTGTTCCTTGGTCCTAGATGAGTTAAGAAAGCCAAGAGGATAGAGCATAGAAAGGAAAGAGTTAAGGGAAGACATTCATTCACTAAGAAAAGAATTCATATTTTGGGACAGGCCCCCGATGTGGAAACACTTGGACTTGGCTTCCAGAGATGTCACACTTTCCTTCATTATCCACAGACACCCCTAAAACCTCTTTCTGTGGATAGCCTTTTCTGTGTCAGTTGAACCAGAAGGAGAATTTTTTTTAAAGATTTTATTTTATTTTATTATTTTTATTTTTTTTTTAAGATTTTAAATTTATTTATTCACACACACAGAGGCAGAGACCTAGGCAGAGGGAGAAGCAGGCTCCCTGCAAGGAGCCTGATGCTGGACTCGATCCCAGATCCCAGGATCACGACCTGAGCCAAAGGCAGTCGCTCAACTGCTAAGCCACCCAGGCGTCCCCAGAAGGAGAATTCTGAGCACAAGTATGAGGGCAACTGAGACCCAGTTGGGTGGTTTAGTTCTCTGAAAGCAGAGAGTCCTGATGGTATTACTAAATTTGAATAACCGATAGAGGTCACACAGCACTTCTTTATTTTCTGAGGATAGTCAGCTGGCTGTCCTTTACCCGAGGGAAACAAGCTCAGTGGAGTTCCTGACTTTACACTTTTTCCATTTCTTGAAATAATTTCCATTACCCTGCCCTAGAAAAAGTAGGCGGCTGCAGAGAGGAGGTTGAGACAGAATTATAAAGCCATTTGGGTTAAATTAGCTCAGTACATCACTCTTAGAACTCATTGAGCAGACAGCTAACACCTCCTAATAAGCACCAGCTGCATACAGATCAATGTTTTCAAATGAAACCCAAGGTGAGTAGTCAATTTAGGGAGACAGACAGGACTTGAGACTCTCACAGAATACCAGATGCAAAATGACTGGGCATAACCAACACATGATAACTATCTGCTTGGTAGTTCTGTGGATCTTCCTGCAAAAATGTTTAAATCCTGCCGTCTTTATTCTTGAGTCTTCTGCCTATCGTTCAAAAATGGTGGAAATGTCTAGATGTGGAATTGAGATTTTTGTATGTCTATAACCTTGCTTACATATATTATCGCCCCTTGTCCCCCAAAACTCATGTTTTTTGACCAGAATTTTGAATTGGTTAAAATATGTCGTATTGACTGATATGTTGTATGGAATGGTACACTTATTGGTTTACAGTAAGGAGTTATAATGAAGCAATTCTGGTAGGGTTTGCTTGATGTCATTTTAGCACAGACAGTTTCCTATGGTCCTATGTTCTGCTGATTTTAGCTGAATTAGAAAACCTGTATGTGATTAGGTTGTGTGTTCTTTCTATTTTTGCTCTCATGGAGGAGTTCAAGTAAACAAGTTTATCTGAATTTTTAGGAGTCTCTTCTTAGACTCAAATTACTGAGTCTTTACAGGCCTTTGTTAAAGGTTGGGTTTAAATATTGAGTGGCTCTGTCTTGGACCTTGTTTTAGGGAACGTTTCTTGGAAGTCCCAGATGGGGACTCATTATAATCTGATTCTACCTCTAGAGTGGCCCTGTGCATGGACACTATTAGAACAAGGTTGAGTGTCTCCAACTTGGGTTTTATTCCCAGCCCATTGATTGTTCTTGCAGCCTACCTAACGGTTGAATATAATGCTATATTTTGATTTTTTTTCAAGTTATTTCAGAAATTACCACAGCTGCTTCTCAGTTAATCAGATGCTTGAGACTCTTGTTCCTATACTGTTGGCTGTTACACGTTTACAACGCCACAGCTGTCTGGATGTAGCCTCTGCCCCCACCCTCACTCCTTTCCATCTGCCACCTCTTACTGCTTTCTTACTGCTATGCTTGGAGGTGGCAGGTTCCCAAATAAGCTTTTGACTTCCTGCTCTCACTGGGGCTGGGCCTTAGATCCATAATAGCTTCTTTTACTGGGAGAATTTTTCTTGCCTGGGATTCCGAAGCACTTGCTTTGTATCATAGGTGTGGGTTCTCCCCCTGAACAGGGGAGCTTTGGCAAGGTGCTTTCTTTCAGATGAAGCAGCTGTGGCTCCCCCTCCCACTCACCTCATTGTTTTTAAAGCTCAGAATCTTATCTGCAGGTGGGAGGGTTGTTGTCAAGGGCTCCCATTTATGAAGGGGTGTTGCCTACCTTGGATGAACCCTTCTTCCTAATGGAAGTTTCTGGTCCTGGTCATTTCCATGTGGTAACATCCATAGGGAGTGGTTCCTTGCCACCTCTTGTAAAACCCATCAGACTCGCTCTGCAGTGCTCCCCCAGCAAGCTGTTATGGTAAGCACGAAAACAAGCCCGTTAAACTAAGAATAAAATGCCAAGTTTGTATCCTGTTGCCAAGCTCATTAGAAAACAGTGATAAAGTATGTATGCATCTAATTACATTACACATATAATTAAACATTTGAAGCCAGTTCAACAGGGGACTTCTTAATGCTTTTCTAAGTGTGGCATTTTCATTTCCAAATGGGTATGCGGGCACTTCTGGTTTTACTTAATCCTTCATCTCTGGGGATAGGGAGAAGGGAAAGACGTGTGTTCACTTGGACCAGAGCTGCGAGGTTCTTTCTCATGTATGGTAGAGTAGATCTACCCTACTTTTCCGTAGTTGAGTTTACTACTGAGGATGAGTAGCTGGATGATGACTTTAGCTGTCTATAAAGAGGTAAATGGCCTGGCTGTTAAAAAGAAGCATGGGAAATAGTTGTACACTGTATGATTCGCTTGCTCATAGGTGTGAAAAGCAGGACTGTGGTGCAATTTTGTCCCGATGGAGTTCGCTAGCCGCTGCAGTTGTGTGTAGATGATGGAAGACCAGATTTGTTGGCCCCCTTGCTCTCCCATCCTGTGGGATGTTCTAAGGGAGGAAATGGAAAGATCAAAGGGCCAGCTAAGAGTGGAACCAGAGTTTGGGATCTGTTTTCATTCACTAAAGAAGTTTTATAGAGTACTTTCTAGGGTGAGAGGATATAATTTAAGGACAGACTCCAGTTGGAGTCCTGGCTCAGCCCTTCTGTAGCTCTATGACCCTCAGCAAATTTAGCACTTTTGTCTTGGCTTCCTCATCTGTAGCACTGGGAAGTGGTGACAATGCTTACTCATAGGGTTGTTTGAGAATTAAATAAGATAATGCATACAAAGCATTGAGGACAGTGCCTTACTTGCTAAATGCTATTTGTTGTTAGTTCATTACTGACTTATGTATTGAAAAAATGTGTAGTGTGTTCTGCCTTCTAGAAGCTTACAGTCCAGTGGGGGTGGTGGGATACATACCTTGATTTACAAAGGAGAAAGGGGATATTACCCTGCTGTGATGTGGTTGGGAGATAGTTTATGGAGAAGTCATACAACATGGTGGCCCTAACGCCAACTCCAGAGGTGTAATCTACATGATCGTCTTTGTGAATGGATCCCTCTAAGGTGCAGTCGTACTGGTTGGGATTTTGAATGAGATGTTGAAGGACAGGTGGAATTTGGGTAGGTGGAAGAGGAATGAAGGGGGACTTGGTAGGAATAAACTAGCTTCTGTCAGAGGAAGGCCAGACTCTCAGCAGGAGAGATGTTTGTACTGAAGATGAGATGGCAGGTCATAAGGCTCGAGAGTTCGGCTTCTTCCCAGTCACTAAAAGCTGGGTGGAGTGAATCTCCTGGTGTGAAGGGTACAGGTCAGGGTGAAATGCTTCTGTTCCTTCCATATTGTCTTCATTGAGTCTCTGTGTAGGGCTAAGATTGCTGTATTTCCAAAAGGGCACTTCTTTCTCGTAGCCTTCTAGTCTGGATAAGTGAACCAAAAGGTTACTTGTTCTCTCTTCCATTTTTTTTTTTCATCAATATTGTGCAGACCTCATTTCATTAAATACCACATGTACTCAGTATGCAGAGAGATCAGGATGTTGCATGCCCTTATACCCTGGTTCGATCTTGTATGGCCTTAATGTCATTTTAACTTCTTTATTCCATTTTTTTTTCTTAACTCTGGAATTTATTCTGCTCTTTAAGAGCTCTCAGATGCTTCAAGTGTATCATGACATATACTAGGTGACAAGAAACAGTTTTCCTTATGATTTGACTTCTGTTAGTGTTTGAGGCATATCTGTAGTAGATTTCTGTTGTGAGGCTATAAATAAAACCATAGTAGGCAGCCCTGGTGGCCCAACGGTTTAGTGCCACCTTCAGCCCAGGGCATGGAGACCCGGGATCGGGATCGAGTCACACGTCGGGCTCCCTGCATGGAGCCTGTTTCTCCCTCTGCCTGTGTCTCTGCCAATCTCTCTCTCTGTCTCTCATGAATAAATAAATAAAATCTTAAAAAAAAAAAACAAAACATACTGACTAAAAGTAGAAAATATTTTCAATTAACTTGTAAATAACTGTAAGTCAGTAAATCATTTGAGTTATTTTATAAAACACACTTAATTGGCTAGTCAGTGTTCCATGATGCTCTAAAACCAGGGTCAGCAAACTTTTTCTATAAAAGGGCCAGATAGCAAATGTTTTAAGCTCTGTCATAAATACTCAGGTCTGCCTTTGTAGTGTGAAAATAGCCATGGACAGTAGATGGATATGGCTCTTTTCACAACAAAATTTTTTTTAGGAAAAATAGATGGTGGGCCAGATTTGGCTGTCTGAAGTAGTCTGCTGACTCCTACCCTAAAGGAAAGAGATTGTGTTAGATTGGGAAGGTAAGTAGAAAATGAAAATGAGATAAATTAACAACAATTTCCAGATAATGAGCTCTGCCAAAAGCTTAGAAAAAATTTTGCTTTTATTGTTCGAATTAAATTTCCTACTTAATGAGGAGTTTGTCAATAAGCCTTAAATACCGTTACAGGATTTGTTGCTTAAATCCAGGACCTGAGGTTCAAAACAAGCCTGTCTTTATTAAGCCACCATTTTTCGAGTGTTTTCTTTGTGCTAGCCACTGTGCAAGTCTGGAAATTCACAAATAGCTTAGGCACGCACCTTTTCCTTTTGGGAGCCACAGTCTAGACTGGACACTAGTTGTTGCCAAATGTGGGCTCATGCCTGGACCACAGCACACGTATGGCGTGAGGTTCCAGGGAACCTGCATTCCGAAAGGGACTTTTGGAATAATTCTCTTTCCTCTCTCTACTTCATATGCATTTGGGACTTGAGTATTTTTGTTTCTTTTTAGTGGTGTATTGTTGGAGAAAGCCTGCTTGTGGAATTTACCAGTGGTGAAAATATTTTGGTAACTTAGTTGCCAGAATTCTCAAGTTTTGATGATTCAAAAAGTTACATGTTTTCCTGCCTTTTGTAGTGTTTACTTAGTTGCCCTAATCCACTTTTTGAAGTTTTGTAAATTCTTCCTACCAAATCCTGGGTGGGCTCTGCCAGATGGCAGGGGACACTCTTCTGGTAATGTGGGAATGCACAGGTATAAAAGATTGTCCTGTGTCCGCAGCGCTCCCAGAGTGTTATTTTTTGGACCAAAGCCATTCTGGCTCTTGCAAGTTGGGTGGAAATGTTGGATTAGGGAGGAGAGAGGCCATTCATGAAGGAGGAAGCCCTGATGTCTGATGGGTGTGGAATGTGAGCTCTGGGAGCCCAAGTGGTGGGGCCTGTGAGCACTGCTGGGGTGGGGAGAGGGGAGAGGGCTGGGAGTGGGGGATGACTCTGACAGAGGAGGACCTTGGGAGCCAGGCAGACAATGAAGTGTGATGGGACATAGTAGAGATAGAAGGTTGCTCCCTGAGTAGAAAAATGCCGGGCAAAAGCCAAGTTCTGGAGAGAGTAAGCCTTTTATCAACAAAATTCGAGCGGGGACAGAGAGGGAGGGAGAGCATACATGGTTTCAAGACGATTGGGGCACCTGGCTCAGTGGTTGAGCGTCTGTCTGCCTTTGGCTCAGGTTGTGATCCCCCGATCCTGGGATCAAGTCCCACATCAGGCTCCCCATAGAGGGGGGCCTGCTTCTCCCTTTGCCTCTCTCTCTGTGTCTCTCATGAATTAAAAAAAACAAAAAAACAAAAAAGCACTTGGGCTCAGGTGATTTGGAAGAACCTTTGGAAGAAGGGGGGGCTTTGCCCTCTTTTTCTCCACGTAATTATAAAAAGAACTGCTTTAGTAGAGCTTATTGAGGTGAGAGGAAGTACTCTGGATTGAGATGAAGGAAGAAAATTTAAAAAGAAATAAAAAGGCACATTTTTACAAATACGGTTGGCAGTGATGAAAGTGTGAGGGAATGAATACAAAGATATATGAATGGCAGCCATTTTTATATTTATATATTCCTCTATTAAAAACACAGAGGAAAGGCCTTCCGCTCAGCCCTCCTTGTTTCTTCTGAAGTAGTGGCTTGTTTGCAAAAAGAGGGAAATTCTAGTTTGTGTCTTTGAGGACTTGAAGGGTCAGCTGGTGGTAGGAAATGGGCTGGAGTTGTACTGAGAAATGTTTGCATAGAGATTGAAACCTGTATGGGTGTATAAGGAAGGCATCCTATCTAGATAGCATCATGCCTGTCTGAAGTATTTTGGAAATGAAAGACAGAAATAATAAATTCCAAAGGTGCAAGTAATTTCCACAGCTATGTACCGATTCATAGAGAAGCGTTTAATCTGCATCTGGTGACATTGATTGAGTCCCTCTCTAGCAGGTGGGATGAAATCTATGTTTGAATCTGTTCTGTTATTAGTATTGTGGTGTTTTCCCTTCAACAAGATAATTGTGATAACCTCACTTTCTTCACTTTTTCTTGATTGCCTTAGAATGAAAGTCCTGAAGTAGAAAACTCTGGCTTTTTTTTTTTTTTTTTTAATTTACTCTGGAAAATTTCTTAAGAACAAATTATTATGGGATATTTTAATATCAGCTGAAAGAGAATAGCATAAGGAAGCTCCCACCTACGCCTTATTTTTAAGATACAGAATTTGAGACTCTTTGTTTTTAAGAAATGAAGGCTGATTGTCCATGACACAGTCTAGGGGATCAGCTCACAGGTAGCTGGACCACTCCTTTGTCTTCTGTTTTTGCTGGTGGTGATGCTGAGACCTCTCTGTGGCCAGTGATACTCAGCACCTGTGCCAGAGGTGATGCTTAGTTAAGACAGAAATCAAACATTCTTGGGCATTGTAGTGATTCTAGCTAAAGCTACAGTAAGTGAAATCTGCAGTGCCAGCCGAGTGCTCACTGAGTGCGCACCGGGTCCTGAGGCTTCCCGTGGCTCGCTCTCCTGCAGGAAACTAGGTTTGCACCAACATGTCCATTGGGTGGTGGTTGAGGCTGCTCCGCGCCAGCCCCGCCGCCTCTGCACTGAGTGGAGGCTGTGTGCCTGCATGGTGGTCCTCTGGCATCAGTTTGCTGCTTCTTAGCACTGGCTGAAAATCATCTCTGTCCTTGAATCTGCTTTTAGAATGTTACCCCTGGAGCAGAGAGTCCAAGAATATATAACTACCACTTCATCGCTCTCAGTTCTTTGGGTTATCCATATCTCATTGCCCTGAGAAATTCAATGAGAGCCCAAGCAGGTACTGCCTTACATGATGAGTATCAATTCTGCAATCACTGCTAATAATGGAGAGTATTTTTTAAAAATGTTATTTATTTGTTAATGAGAGACAGAGAGAGAGAGTCAGAGACATAGGCAGAGGGAGAAGCAGGGTCCCTATAGGGAGCCTGATGCAGGACTCCATCCCAGGACCCCAGATCATGTCCTGAGCCGAAGGCAGATATCAACCACTGAGCCACCCAGTGCCCCAATAATGGAGAGTTTTTGTTTTATTACACAGTCTCTCTCTCTCTCTCTCTCTCTCTCTCTCTCTGTGTGTGTGTGTATATATATATACATATATATATATATATAGTATCTCTATGTATTTATATTTATATTTTTCTACTTGGTGGGCCTAATATTGTCATCCTCAAAAGCATGGCTGCCTATGGCTCTTTTTTGGATAGATGTAGTACTCTTTCATTTTGCTCCATCCAAGATCCAGTAAACATTTATTGATACCTACCATGTGTTGAGTATTTTGTTATGGACTGGGGATACAGTGATTACTAGAATAATCTTCCCTTAAGGAGTTCATAGCCTGTGGGGGCAGGGGGACACCAAACAGTTAATAACACAATGAACTAAGTGCAGTGATAAAGACATGTGGTGCCTTTCAGGTGAACACAGCTATCTAGGGCATCTGGTTGATAGATGAGGGGGAAGACTCCACGAATGGGGGACTTCACTGTTTTTACCACAGAGCCACCAAGGCCAAGGGTGGTGAGAATGGGCTGGAGATGCGGCATGGTTGCTTTGTGACAGAGCTTGCACTTCAGCTTGCTGAGGTGTGAAGTCCGTGAAGTGGTTGCAGCTGAGCCACTTAGGTATCTTTGTACTTCGGAAGAATCCCTTTGGAGGCTGTGTGCAGTGTGGTCTTTGGGGGGAAGGACAAGAAACTGAGAGTAATGGGGGGGAAGAGTGAGGTAGCACAACTATTGCTTCATGCGTGACATTGAGTAAATGTTTATTGAGTACCTGCTATGTGCATGGTGGCCCTGTTCTAGGCACTTAGCATACATTTTCGCATAAGAAAGCAAAAGAGAGGAATAGTAATAACATTTATTTGGGAGGATTATTAATACCAAATAAATTGCAGAATTTGCTGGTTAGAATCATGACAAACTTGAATACATGCTTGTTTATAGAGGAATACACTGGTTTGGGATATTTGATCTTGGATTTTGGGTCAGGCAGCGCTAACATAGGAATTGGTCTCTTTGATGGTGCACATTAGTAAAGCTCCTGAGGTGTCAAAGACTGATTATTCCACTCTGTAGACTGTTTTGGGCCTTAGACCTTCATTTTTCTGCACATTAGCACCTCTCCCATGGATAGGGGAATGAGACTTCAGTCTAACTTGCCACTTATTAGCAGATTTGGTAAAGAAGGTGATGAAATTAATACTGTGTTTTTGAAATCGAGTTGCAGATTGTCTGCGGGCTTGTTCTAGTCTGTAGTTCTTATTTTTTCCCAAGTGTGGGTGACTAAGTGTCTGCATGTACCTGGTGAAGGCTAATAGCCCGATAATGAACACATTTAATTATTTTACCAATCACAGTAAGGATTTATTAGTACCAAAGAAGTTACCTTGGTCTGATACAAAGTCATGAAATTTGTTATTTATCTGATATTTATTTTTTACTTGATTTTTGCTCTACAGCTTAAAAGTAGTAGGAACTTTAAATAGTAATCAAAGTCCTGGAGAGGCCTTAAGTACCCACCTTATAGGGTCATTGTGAGAATCTTATGACTTAATAAAAGCAAAGCCTAGGATCCCTGCACATACTGTTATATAAATAGTGGCAGTTACTAGTGATCTAATTTTTTTTTTTAAGATTTAATTTTCTTATTCATGAGAGACACAGAGAGAGAAGCAGAGACATAGGCAGAGGGAGAAGCAGGCCTCCTACAGGGAGCCCAACGTGGGACTCAGTCCCAGGACCCTGGGATCACACCCTGAGCGGAAGGCAGACCCTCAACCTCTGAGCCACCCAGGTGTCCCTCTAATGGTCTAATTTTGAAAATCAATTGGAATTTGCATGAAACTAACAGGTGAGAAACATGATAGTACTAGATAATACAATACTTGGATAATGCAAGACAATAATATGCAATAGACACAGTATTTGTAGCACCTTTTGACTTCACTACCAACACATTTCATGGGCAGCCTAGTAATTTTTAAATGCTTAGATTCTAGGAAATTTATTTTTTTATTTTTTAAAAATTTTTATTTATTTATGATAGTCACACACACACACAGAGAGAGAGAGAGAAAGAGAGAGAGAGAGAGGCAGAGATACAGGCAGAGGGAGAAGCAGGCTCCATGCACCGGGAGCCCGACGTGGGATTCGATCCCGGGTCTCCAGGATCACACCCTGGGCCAAAGGCAGGCGCCAAACTGCTGCGCCACCCAGGGATCCCGATTCTAGGAAATTTAAGTATTTTTTTTATTTTTTTATTTTTTTATTTTTTTTTATTTATTTATGATAGTCACAGAGAGAGAGAGAGAGAGAGAGAGAGGGGCAGAAACATAGGCAGAGGGAGAAGCAGGCCCCATGCACCGGGAGCCCGACGTGGGATTCGATCCCGGGTCTCCAGGATCGCGCCCTGGGCCAAAGGCAGGCGCCAAACCACTGCGCCACCCAGGGATCCCCCCGAAATTTAAGTATTTATAGTCGTTTGGGCTGTGGCCTTTTTTCCTCTTAATCCCCGAAGTAATCATTGTGAAGAGCATGTGCAGAGACATAAAAGTCAGTGACTAAGGAGATAGCTCAGTCTGTCGAACACTGGGCCCACCATTCCTGCTTTGAGACAAACGAAACATTAATGGAAATTGTTTGGAATTTTCTAAGAGGTCTAAACTTCCTTAAATAGGAGATACAGAAACTCTCAAATAGCAATATATATTCTGCAATTCAGCAGCTTTTCCATCCATGATTTTTATAACCACTTTTGGATTTGAAAATGCAGAATTCAGAATTCCTACTTGAGGGCATTCTCTTCAATTCAGTGAAGCCACTCATGAGATTGAAACAGCAAAGATCCCGTGCTCCATGTGGGTGAGGGATAGGACCTAACGTGCCCGTTTCAGTGCCTTCTAATCAAAACGAGACAGCTATGCATGGAGATGGTGGTGAGTTTATAATGACAATTAAAATATTTTTAGTACAAGAATGAGGCCTAGAGGGGAAGGCAGTCGACATATGCATTGTATGAAATGAACACTAATGACCAGATGTGGTCGTGGACCGCCTCTCCTGGTGGGTAATGACTTCTTTGCCTCTGGCTATGAGTTACCAAATGGACTGTCATTTTGGAGATCTTTTGGAAGAATGAGAAGGAAACAGCAGAGCTATGAGTGAAGCAGTTCATGAGGGAAAAAAAGAATAAAGAATGTTGAATGGTTAAGCAAGTGGGAATGAACAAGTGTCAGGCGTGTGGAGCCTTGGGGTCTGACCGAGTCCTGGGATCGTAGGGCCACAGCTACCGTGTGTCCGAGGGCCTCTCAGAGAGGTAGGGGTGTCTGTGAGTTGGGAAGCATTATGTTTGGGTGTTTGACACTGTTCTCTCAAACTCCAGAAGAGTTAAGGCTGCAGAGGATTGAGAGGCTGGTGTCTCTTTGGGGGACGTCTATCCTGGATGACACAGCTGAAGTTCTGTGATGGGCCTGAAGGCTTCATGTTGATATTAACACCGTCAGCTTCCAGAGTGCTCAGTCCAGATGGTGCCAGGACTCTTGTATCGCCTTTAGACGTGGAGGACCCTGCTTGCTCACGTGGGCCTTGCTCCTCATGGAGGAACAGCTAGCCAAGCGGAGTTCATCTGGTGCTTATTGCCGGACGTTTGCCCCTTCTGCTGCTGGGGTGCGGGGACGGGGAACCCATGGGCCGTGTTGGCAAATTCAGTGATCATCAAGCATTTCCAGCGCCTGGAACTGTGCCCTGCAGTGTGCTCCTCTCCCCCTCCGAGACCTTCCTTGCTGAAAATGCGGTGATTTAAATTCAGAAGATGGAGGAAAGACTCCCAGTTTCTTTTCTGGAGCCTCCTACGGACTGAGTGTTTTTGCTTCCCTGCCAGACTGCTATGTTGAAACCCGAATCTGTGTGATGTTACTTGTGGACGGGGCCTCAGAGATTGTAATCGGGTAATGAGGGGGAGGTCCTCAGGATGGGATTAGTGCTGTCACCTTCTGCCTAAGAAGAGACCAGAGAGCTGGTTTGCTGTCTGCTGTGTGAGAAAGGGCGAGAAGGCATCTATCTGTAAGCTGTGAGGAGGGCCCTTATCAGGAATTGACTTGGCCAGCACCTGGTCTTCCATGGAACTTGGAGAAATAAACATTTGTTGTTTAGGGATCATGGGTGGCTCAGCGGTTTAGCACCTGCCTTCGGCCTGGGGCATGATCGTGGAGTCCCGGGATCAAGTCCCATGTCAGGCTGCTTGCATGGAGCCTGCTTCTCCCTCTGCCTATGTCTCTGCCTCTCTCGCTCTCTCTCTGTGTCTCTCATGAATAAATAAATAAAATCTTAAAAAAAAAATTTGTTGTTTAAACCACCCACCCAGTGGTTTTTGTTGTTGCCGCCCAAGCTAAGATATGATCTATGGGCCAACTCGAAAAGACTGTGCCCTGAGATCTTCCCTTAAGTGTTTCAAAGTTAGAGCACTGTCCATTTCATGTTTTTCGTAACTTCAGATCATCTTTAAGTCTTTAAAAAGTGTTAGTGGCTTAAGATTGAAGTCAGCCAGGAAGCACTTGATTACTTTGCTTTGAGGTCTAGAGTGGAGTCATTGGTAGAGTGGAATATCAGTGTTCTTTACTCTAGATGCTTTGAAACATGAATAATGCTGGGCGTTTGGGAATCCCTGAGTCAGCATGCGCAGAGAAAAAGCAGTCAGTTCAGTGTCTGCCCAGTGATCAGAGCCAATTAAGCAGGAAGGGTGGTTACCCATGGTGTGGGCAGCAGCAGGAAAGCTCTTGTTTGCCTTGCTTCGGGATGCAAGACCCAGGATAATTATAAGAGGCATGCAGTATCAACAGAATGTGCTTTAGGAATTAAGAATCAGCAAGCAGACATCTGAGTTTTCTGCATAGAAAAATTTCCTGTGTGAGACTAGCCAGTGGTGCTGCTCTGTGTTGCCAGGAAGCTTTCCAGATGCAGTTGTTAGCAACAGATGACTGGCTTATAAGATTTTTCTGGTGGCCATTGCCTAGTTCATAAAAACAGGCTTAAAAATATTGTAGAAGTGGAGGACTGCAAAATAATAATTTCCCAACCTTACTGTGAACTTTTTTCCTAACCTAGTCTTTCACGATTAGAATCACTGCCCTAGCACGATTTGCTCTTTTGAGGTCTCCTCCAGTGCTGTGATGACTGGTGCCACCAATGCATGTTAGGAGACTTGACTCCAAGTAAATCTCTGGAGTCTGCTGGTTATAAACATTGTCTGACAGTTTTTAAAAAGGTTTTTCAGGACTCTTTACATTTATTGAAGAAACAACCTAGATAACTCTTTCAGAAGTCATGTTTTCTGGCTTTCACTATTTCTGTGTTTTCAAACTTGGGACAGAGATTTTGTAGTTGGTTGTATAATCAGATTTGAAGTAAATATAGAAACCTCAAATCAGTCTGATGCTATACTTTGTAAGAGAGCTTTTAACTCATTTAGAGGTAGCTGTTTATACTCTGCAGGGTACATTGTATTTCAGTTATGTTCACTAATCATTCACCAATATCTACTAATAGTCTACTAATGTTTTCATGTCAGGGGTAGGTGGCTGGTGGTATTTCCCACAGATCACTGCATTTTGCAGTTCATCTTTCCAGAGAATTTGGTGATTACCCTGCCATACTTGAATGTGGAGCCAGCTCTGGAGGTTAAAGGATAAAGGGCTACTGCGGTGTCCATCCCAGGATGTTGGAACAATGATGGACTGGAAAGGCAAAGAGCCAGGGGCCCAGGTAGTCTTCCCTGGCTGGGCCTTGGATTCCATCCCTCTTCCTTCTCTCACAGTGTCTGTGTGGTATTAAGAGCTGACACAAAATGATGGGTTGAGGGACACCTGGGTGGCTCAGTAGCTGAGTGTCTGCCTTTGGCTCCAGGTCGTGATCTTGGGGTCCTGGGTTTGAGTCCTGTATCAGCCTCCCCGCTGGGAGGCTGCTTCTCTCTCTACCTATATCTCTGCCTCTCTCTCTGTGTCTCTCATGAATAAATAAATATAATCTTAAAAAAAAATGATGGGTTGAGGTTAGTCTGGAATTTGACTCTTTCTGGAGTCATTAGAGCTTTATTGTTCATTCAGTACAATAGCCACTGGCCACACGTGGCTGTTTAAATTCAATAAATTAATTATAAGGAGATATAATTAAAAATTATATTTAAATTAAAAATTCCTCTGGTGCACTTGTCCCATTGCAAAGGCTGAAGAAAGTACCTATGGTTAGTGGCTACTATATGGACTCAAAACAGCCAGTTTTTGCACACTGACCTCTGTAGAGAGGCAATGGCATGCCCCAGGCCACATAGCTAGTCAGTGCAGAATCGGGCATTTGGACTTGTTTCCCATTTTTTTTTTTTTCCCTATACCATGCAGTCCTTCAATTTTGGACATCACAGCTGGAGCTAAAAAGTTTGTCCCTGGGGTGTCCACATCCTTTTATCCAGAGTATCTGGGAGAGATTCAATAATTAGAGTTAGAAATTCTTTCTTACTACAAGTTGAGCTTTAGAGATATTTGTGATTCACCTTTGTCAGTTTTGTGTGAATGTATGAGACATCACATGCGGCATGGTGGTATTGGCCGTATGTGCCATAGGTTGTGAAGCCTTGGTATATATGATGCCCATGACACAGGGAGGAATAGGGATTTGGGATCCCAGGGAATAGGAGTTGGATGGGACTTCGGAAGGTTTCTAGTTCAATTCTGCACACTTGTGTATAGTATTCTTGATAAGGTTATTGATTTTGAGAGAGCTTCCTCAAAAATGAGTTCACTTCTCCTCTATCTGGGGATCTAGTCAGTCTGGGGTTTCCTTCTTATCAAACTAAAATGTTCTTTCCTTTAATTTCAATACACTGGTCCTCAATAGCTCACAGAAAAAGCTGGTTCTCTCTGCTGTATGCAGCCCCGGTCACTATTTGAAGACTCCTCCTGACCGTGAGTGTCTTATCTCCTGTGTGCTGGGTAGACCTGGTTCTGTCAGCTGTTCCTGTGGTACAGGATTTGCAAACCTCTCACTGCTCTGTTGGCTTCTGCTGGACCGACTCCAGGGCATGGCTTGGAGCTGTGCTTGGAAGTTCCACTGTTCATCTGAATGGAGGTCCTGGCTGGATACATTTGGAAAATCTCTAGTCTTTCTTGAGGGAAAACAATGTCTACTCTTATCCACATGTAGGAAATATATTAACTTAGTTTCTTTGGTAAGAAGTAATGTAGTTGTCTATAATAAATACATATTACTTTTATAATCAGAAAAAGTACAATTTTAATAAAAGTTAAGCTTCTCTTTACAATATATTGGGTAGAGTTTGGATGTAATGAGTGGAACAAAAAACCATGTTCCCAGTCTCCCTTCCTTCCAACCATCCACCCAACCCACTCACCAATCTTTGTGTGCTTGTGGGGTCAGGAACTGTAGCTCTGGGGACAGTGGTGAACAAGGGAGTGATTCTTCCATGAAGACAGGCACTAAGCAAGTGGTGGAGTTATTCTGGCAGTGGGAAAGATGAAGTAGAACCATGTTTGATTCTCCATGATGACACTTGTCAACTGTATGGTCCTCAGCAGGTTTTTGAGTCTGCTCTTGCCTTTGAATTTCCGAAATGGGAATGATCTTTGGAGTAGCTGTCTTATAGATTGTTATAAGACTTACTTAAAGTATTTGAACACGAAGGTAAGATTTCTATAAAGATCATACTATTGAGGCGCCTGGGTGGCTCAGTGGGTTAAGCATATGCCTTTGTCGGCTCAGGCCATGATCTCAGGGTCCTAGGATGGAGCAGCTCCACATCAGGCTCCCTGCTTAGTGAGGAGTCTGCTTCTCTGTCTCCCTCTGCCCCTCTCTCTGTTCATGCTCTCTCTCAAATAAATAAAATCTTAAAAAAATGATTATACTGTTATTGTTGTGCATTGTTATTAATGAATAATATCTTGGAAGTGGAGTTGACTCATCTGCCATGCTAACGTCCCCTTTTCACATATTTCTTCCCCCATGCACTTCTTTCACCATCTTACTATGAAATTTTTCAAACATACAGAAAAATAGAAGGAATGTTATATTGAGCATCCACATAACACCTCCTGGTTTCTGTCATGTGCATTGCACTGGGTCGCAGATCTATGCATTCTTCGTTCACCATCCAGTGTTAATGAACTTGTATTTGCAAAGAAAGATGCACAATGGCTATGGTGATGTCATACCATTCTGGGCACAGTGCTACACTACTAACTCATTTGATGTTTGTGATGATGCTAGGAGACGAGTGCTATAATTTTACATTTTACAGAAGAGGAAACTGAGGCATACAGGTGGAATGTTCCACTTAGTATCACACAGCTGGTGAGGGGCAGAGTCAGACAGCTGGTAATCTACTCTGGTTAGGGTAGGTTTATACATTTTTTTTTAAAAACTGTAGAACTAATAAAAAAGAGAATTGAGGTACTACTTATGAGTCGGTAAAGTAATCTGGATTTGGTTTAAGCTGCTACTTTGTGGCAGCAACTGCAAAGAGCCGGGCTTACTGTAGGTCTCCTTAGAAGGATTAGTGTTGTAATATAAACAGCTCACTGGAATAGTTAGAAGTGAAGGGTTTCAGGGAAGAAAAGTTATATTACATTTCTAATTTTACCTCAAAGAAATCTTTGCACGTAAATAGTTGCTTTTTTGGGGGTATCTGTGACAAGAGAAGTGATTCTAGCAAATGAACACTACCTATTGGGAAGTGTCTTATTGTTTGCAGATTTATTTCCTTTTGCCTTAGCCCAGGAAAGTAGTTTGGGGGAAAGGTATCATTGTTTACTTTAACCATAAAGTAGATTCTGATTAATGGTAGTTCTTAAGATGACTTATGGTAAAGTGTGTCTAGTTACATTTCCAAGGCATCTTATCATTAAAAAAGTACATTGTTCCCTCAACATTTTTTCATTTTTCAACATTTTTGTCTAAATTTGCCAGCACATTATAAGAAGTGCAAATTAAAACCTCAACAAGAGGCCATGAGCTTAGCCCCGTGGCTCCCATCAGTGGGAATGTATAGTGGTTCTGTGTATTGCAGCCCGCAAGTTCTTGCCTTAAGAATGTACCTTGTTGGGGATCCCTGGGTGGCGCAGCGGTTTGGCGCCTGCCTTTGGCCCAGGGCACGATCCTGGAGACCTGGGATCGAATCCCACGTCGGGCTCCCTGCATGGAGCCTGCTTCTCCATCTGCCTATGTCTCTGCCTCTCTCTCTCTCTCTGTGTATTACTATCATAAATAAATAAAAATTAAAAAAAAATCATTTGCTTTAAAAAAAAAAAAAAAAGAATGTACCTTGTTGGGCAGGTGGGGTGGGAAACTCACCAGGGAGAGTGTCCCAGATGCAGAAACGGGGCTGCCATGACACCATTAGTTAATGGGTTTGAGTGACAGTAAAACATGTTTATACATGAAGAACAGAGGCATCCTCTGTGATAAATATTTAACACCACTGAAAATTTAGAAACTTCTCACTCTAGGCTCATTGACTTTTTTGAGCAGGGAAAAGCTTTTAAAATAATAATTTAAAAATAAAGAATCCAAGTTAAAATAAACTATTTCTACTTGCCCCTTCTTGGGGCCATTCCTTGATCAATATCTCTGAGAAGGAGACTTAAGAATGCCTCTTCCTGTGAGAAAATGAGATAATATGGGGGAGTTTGCAGTTCTGTTTTCATATTTTTCCTGTTACAGACTTTAAAAATACATCATTTAAAAATGTGTTTTTTATTATACATGAGTAATTTATTTTGAGAACCTTTATTATGATCATTCATGTATTATTTTGGAATCTGTGGTCTGCTGGACCATTGCTGGTCACCCATATCAGCATTACTCTGAGGTTGCTGTTCTAGATGATAATTTTGTATAGAGGACGGAGGTCCTGTTGAGGTAAGGCACATGCCAGTGGAGAGATAGTGTCCAGCTGGGTGATGAAGCCCATTGCTCATGCTATTGTGTGTTGACCGGACACACAGGTCAGGCTGTCCTGACCTTGGGGATCCTCGTGACTCCCACATGCCACAAATTCTAAATATTCTGTGCCTTATCCTCCTCTCAGAGTCTTTCCTGTGCTATGTTTGGCGATTTTGTGACTAATGGCGATTTTGTGACTAAGGGTAACACTGAAGCTTTTCTTTATTTGAGATTTATCCTATGCACACGCTGAAGAGTGTGCATAGGCTGAGCAGATTTATATTGACAACACTGCCTGGAGGGCTTGCCCCATTTCTTTCCAGGAAAAATTAAAATCTTTCTGCCTTTTTTTTTTTTTTTGATTGTGTATTTTATAAAAGCCACAACAGTATAAACATCTTAATAGTCATAGGATTATAACATTGTTTTCAAAAGTCCTTACTTGGTCATGGAATTATGGAATTGAAAGAAAGAGGTCTTGGATGACCAGTCATGTGTCCTTGCTTTCTAAAGCACTGAGAGTAAAACCATCTCTGGAAAATAGGGAAATATTTTTATCTCTAGGTAGTTTCACTAATTGATAGTAACTCATTCAGTTTTTTGTTTCAACAGGAAGTTAAAGGAACTTATTCTTTTTTTTTTTTTTTTTTTTTAAAGATTTGTTATTTATCTATTCATGAGAGACACAGAGAGGCAGAGACACCGGCAGATGGAGAAGTAGGCTCCCTGCGGGAATGTGGTGCTCAATCTCAGGACCGCAGGATCACACCCTGATCCAAAGGCAGATACATGCTCAACCACTGAGCCACCCAGGTGCCCCTAAGGGCACTAAGGTTCCTAAGTAAGTAAGGAACTTACTCTTAAACCTGAAAGCATAGCCTAATAGAGTCACAGGGTCCCTTCAAAGTGGTCTCATTGATTCCCTGCAGAGAGGAGGAGATGAGCCCAGAGAAGCCAAGTGGTTTGCCCAACATTGAACAGCCAGCAAATGGTAGAGCTCAAATTGGGACTCACACCTTCTAACTGCCAGTCTAGTGGTTGGTTCCACTGCATGGAGCCATTTGGTTTAAGCTCTCTGGTCTCTAGCAGTTAACAGTTTGTCATGTAGATAGCCAGCTGATGAGAGAGGGTTCACCTAGGGGGCCATCTTTCAGCAAACAGTTTGGAGAAGTGGTACAGCAGGATGAAGATGATTAAGGCCTAGTCTTGCCCTTGCAGAGCAAACAGTCCAGAAAAGGGTTTGCAGGCATGTTGTACAGTTTTAAAGTTCTTTCTAGCTCAGTGATTCTAGCTTCTTTAAAAAAAAAAAAAAAAAAAAGTTGTTTTCACATCTCCCGAAAAGCAAGTGCCTCATGGTTAAACCATCATGAAAGGTGAGGTTGTGTGTGGTGTCTAAAAGGGGAATGCAGGAAGGTGGACAGTCACCACCCCAGTCTCTTATTAAGAGGGCATCAGTGTACGGGTGGTCAGAAGAGGAATCTGGATGGTCTGGGCACATGTCAGCAGATAGAACTTGGGACATAGGTGGTCAACAGGAAGGGGGACTTTCTGAGCATGGGCTGGGGCAAATGGGGAGTTTAAAGACACGGAGGCTAAGTGATGAAAGTTGCAGCTGTCACTGCCAACCAAAGAGTGGTTTTCATGTGCACTTTTGCCACTGATTGTCAGAGAGGCACTGGCCATCACAGTGCCCCGTGGCCATCCTTTTTTGGCGGGCTGTGGTTTTCCATCAAGAGAACAGCAGGGTGATATTCTCTTGTCTGCTCAGAGAAGTGTTGCGTGTCTGAGTGATGGGTGGCTCCTTGTCTTTTTTTTTTTTTCCCCTTTTTTTCTTCCTTGGGCATTATCTCTTTTTAACAAAAGGTCTAACCTCACTGCTGTGGTTTCCCTGGAGGACCCATGGAGCCTGAAATTGTAAGTCTAGGCTCTTGCTTTAAACATATACACGATTTTTTTTTTTTTTTTCATATACACGATTTGAGATGAATTCAGGATTACCGTGCTGGAGATGGGGGCCGCGCGGCACTTCCTGCGCAGGCAGCAGCTGACCAAGACGCAGGAGGAGCGCGCCCAGCTCCTGCAGCCCATGCTGGAGATCAGCCCCAGACACATACTGATCAAGAAGCTCAGTGAGCTGCGGGACAGCGAGCCTGAACTGGCCCAGCTACTGGCTGATCAGATCTACGCGAAAGCAGGGCTGGTCGAGGACCCCTGCCCCATAGTGGGCCGTCTCAACCACCTGCTTGCCAAGGCCCTGGAGCGCCACTGAGGGGCAGCGGCCCGAAGGCCCCAGGTCTCCCTGCGGAGGTGACTGGAGAGGCAGCCTGAGATGAGCCAGGGTGAGAAAGGAGGACTCGATGCCACCAGTGACAACTCCCCCTTTGAGCTTTATTTACTTAAATTAAAGGCATTTGTCAATCTCAAAAAAAAAAAAAAAAAGCTATTTCTTTAATCGAAATAGCTGTGTGTGTGGCTACTGTCATTTAGTGAAAATTTGGATGATTTAAGAATATCGAGGGTAAAGAATATATTTTTTAAGCAGTCAGAGAAGAGGGCATGCCTTCACATAATGAATTACTGCAAAAGCGGAATCACTGGAGGAAGAATTATTTACAAATTAATGAATGAAAGAGTTATGATATATTTTTCTAAAGATTGATGCAGGACTTGATCTCAGGACCCTGAGATCATGACTTGAGCCAAAGGCAAATGCCTAACCACCCAGGTGCCCCAGGGTATTTTTCTAAAATAAGTGGGACTTTGTGTGCCTCCAGTGGTGAGACCTAATGATATGGACCTATTTCTCTCCAGTTGGGATAATTCATTGGTTTGTGCTCAAAATTCACAGCCACCATGGATGCTTCTCTGAGGACCTGTGGCGGGGGGGACGTCTTCACCTACCAATAGTGAAATCGGCATGTCGGTTAAAGTATTGTCTCTCCTCCCCCAAAGATCTCCTCACCATAGGGGCCTTAATTTGAGTTAATCCTTTCCTTATTGTGACATGCTTAGGATGATAGACTGGTGCATCTTTTAATTACCAATCAGCCTGTTAACTTAGTGGAAAGAGGCTTGTTTTTTTTTTTTTTTATTTAAAGATTTTATTTATTTATTCATGAGAGACACAGAGAGAGAGAGAGAGGCCGAGACACAGGCAGAGGGAGAAGCAGGCCCCATGCAGGGAGCCCTATGTGGGACTTGATCCGGGGTCTCCAGGATCACGCCCTGGGCTGAAGGCGGCGCTAAACCGCTGAGCCACCCGGGCTGCCCAAGAGGCTTGTTTTTGAAAGCCTGATGTTCACAATAGTCCCGATGTTCACAATAATCCCCTGCGGAGGACACAGGTTTGCTGTAGTATGGTGGTGAGAGGGAAGATTTACATTAGGCCTCCATTCTGCTGGACACCGCACCAAGTGAAGTGTGACATGGACAAGCCCTTGCAGGTGAATATGAATCGTTGCCCGTGAGATGATTTTGAGGAGTGAATAAGGTGACGGATGGGGCGAGCCCCACCACTTGGTTTGAGGTAGTGATGAGAAGCGTTGGCTGCAAGACCTTGTTGGATGCTCACTGCAGGGCACATGGGTTTAGCAATGATGGAGGTGGCTCCAGAACCTGGCTCCATCTGGGTCTTTGGGGCAAGGGGACTGAGACCTCTCGGAGTCTTGGTTGCCTCATCTATAACCTGAAGATTCTAGTACCTTCCTCACCGGGTTATGTGTGGTAAGGGAAGTGCCTTGCCAATCCTAGCTTATAGGAGGCTTCAAAAATATATCTCCGTGCCCTCTTGCCCTCCTGCCCCCCTGACAGGTGGCTCATCAGAGGAGAAGCAGTGTGAACGGGAGAGTTGATGGAAGGAGTACCTTTTGAGCAGTCCAGAATGTGAGGCCAGCCCATGTGGCTACAGAAAGGCCCATGACCCCTGGCTAAGCATTTGCTCTAAGCACGTCTGCTTATGAAGGGCTCTGACTTTCTAGCCTTGGCTCTACTGGAAAGTGGCTGTCAGCCAGCTCTTGTACTAGGGAGGACCCTCCCTCGACAGCCAGGGTCCTTCTGACCAGGGAGGCTGGGAGGAGCCCTGAAAGGCCTTCTGGGGTGACGGATATGTGTTGACTGGATGTGAGTCAGGTTTCTGGAAATGATTGTAAATTGGCAAGTTTTCTGATCATGTCAGAGTTGCTGAAACCAGATATCAAACTGGCCCTTGAACATTCGGGAACTGTCACATACTGGCTTCTAATGAATAAAAAAATGGACATTCTGTTAACTTACTAAATTTGAAAGTAACAGTCATGAATCTTCGTGAAGGGATGGTTTGGATGGAACCTGTTCTGCATAGATCCTTGGTGTAATTGTAAGAGAACTCGAAAACCAAATTAGGTCTGGAGCACATTGTAATTCTGATTTCAGTTGATTCATTGGCAAGGTAAGGGAGTTAGAAATTTATTTGGTTCTGCCTGTCCAAAAGCCACTATAACTGTTTGAATTATGGCTGTTATTGTTACAGTCATCAGCCAGCTAATGTTTTTTGAATTGTTGTCGTTGGCTAGGCTCTCTGCCAAAACGCTTTCACACACATCCTCTCACTTCATCTCAGTGTTCATGAGAAGCAGATACTGCTCTGTGTCTGTGTCTGTTCACAAGCGAGGATGGGAGGTGTGGGGAACCAGATAATTTGTCCTATGCAGCAGAACTGGCGCAGGCATGCCAGTCTTGAGAAGCACTGCACCACTGGCCTGCGATTATGTCTGCAAGAATCATCGGGCTGGCAGTATTCATGTGGTTCATCCCTGCAGCTTCCGTTTCCATTTTTTTTTTTTAAGATTTTATTTATTCATTCATGAGAGACACACAGAAAGAGAGAAAGGCAGAGACACAGGCTGAGGGAGAAGCAGGCTCCATGCAGGGAGCCCGACGCAGGACTTGATCCGGGTCTCCAGGATCACACCCTGGGCTGAAAGCAGTGCTAAACTGCTGAGCCAACCGGGATGCCCTCCATTTCCAATCTTATGCTCTCTTCTTCTCTGTCTTTACCTTAAAAATCTTCATGCAAATCATGCAAATTTTGTACGATCTGTGATGAACTCCCCTAACATTTTCAGGGAAAAGAAACAAAGGCCGCAAAGGTGAAGTCCACCCTAGTCCCTGTGCATGTTCTTGGTGCTAGACCAAGACGCAGCTTCCGGGAGGCTTTCTCTTTCTACCTGTCTGTAGAATTAGAATCCGTTTTGCTGCTGGGAAGGTTTCACAGGAAATCAAAAAGACATTTTGAGTGTAATGATGGAGTTTTGACTCATCTCCCTTTATTCTAAAATGCACCAGTTATGGCCCTGCCCCTGGCTGTGCTTAATGATATTGGCTACAAGTTTTTTCATGATTAAAACTAGGAGTTTTTGCCCTTATATCTTGAAAGTCCTTCTAAAACTTACAATTAGGAGATTTTTAAAAACATCACTTATGAAGGAAATGTGGTTTTCTCTAACAGCGGCTATCATAAGGACAAGCCAAGTGATACAGTGCAGCCAGCAGCTTTCTTCGGGCAGGTGACCTGTAGCAGAACAGAATGGCTTTGCTCTGCACCTTCATCAGACAGTGTGGTAAAAGGCCCTGCCTGAGTATAGCACACTGAGTTATTGCTCAGGGCGGGGAATGTTTGAATGTCTCTGCTCACTAAGAGGGAACCTCAGTTCAGACTTGCTCAGACTGCGTTTTAAAAGACCAGGCTACCTGAGCCATCCTTAAGAGACCCTTCTAAAATCCCAAGAAGCAAGATTTATGTTACAGCTCTAATTTTCTAGATTCCCCAAATATTGAATAGTACTTTTGGCCCCAAACATAATATATTTGGTATATTTATACTTATTTCACAGGAACTAACTAACCCATATTCAAAACGATTTTAAATTATTTTAATGGTTTAAATTAGTGTTATCTTGCTTTTATGTTATGTCTCAGCTCTAATTTAGTAATGTTCAGAGACACCATCACCAATTTTAATATCCTTCCTGGGGGGGAGATTACATTATATTAAATTATACACATACAGCTTATATGTATAATTGTGTTTTATGTTATGAAATATGTCATGATATGTTATAGAATATTCCATATATATACATATACACACATACATATATAAAATTGATGATCCTCTAATCCTAGAATTTCCTAGAAACACACTGTAGTTAAAAGGTCAAGAGAGGGATGCCTGGGTGGCTCAGCAGTTGAGCGTCTGGTTTGGCTCAGGGCGTGATCCCCGAGTCCCGGGATCTGAGTCCCGGGATCCGATTTCCACATTGGGCTTCCTGCTGGGAGCCCGCTTCTCCCTCTGCCTATGTCTCTGCCCCTCTGTATGTCTCTCATGAGTGGATAAATAAAATCTTAAAAAAAAAAAAAGGTTAGGAGACATGATACTATATGTCAGTGGTAGGTAGTAGGAACTCAGGCTTGCTGGTTTGAAAAATGAATACAGTTGTGTTTTCTTGCAAGTTATCAGAGTGTTCCTGGGACTTAGTTTCCTTATCCTAAAAATGAAGGAATTTAACTGACAACTTCAGTAAAAGGTCAGCTCTACACTGATTGAATTGCCCTATTAATCTCTCAGGCCATGCAATTTAGTGATATAAATAAGGTTAGCCTGAGTGATTCAAAAGCAAGATTAATGAAAGCTCATTCTCCAGCTGTTGGGTGAGGAGATTAGTCAAGAATGTTGCCCTGTTGTTTGAGTCTGCTTTGCTGGCATGTAAGGAAACCCCATCATGCTGAGGCTGCCTCACCAAATCCAGCCCCAGGCAAACTGCTCTGAACTTGCCGGTTGTGGGGCCAGCCTCTTGGCCATCCTTAGGGGCGTTGTTGGGGTGCGTAGAAGGTCTGAGACACGAGACCACAAGGGCAGGTATTGCCACCAACTCTGTTCATCCAGACAGCATATTCCAGACCCAGCCCTGCCAGCTCACTAGAATTTGGGAACTAAAGATATGCACATAATGGTGTTTTTTTTTTTTTTTTTTTTAACTTCCAACAGATTTCTCTCTCTATGTTTTCCTGATTCCTGTTGCTCTTTCTTGACCAACCTATAGATTTACACTGTAAAATTTAGGACCACCATTAATCTGTCTCTGCTGTGGTTTCCTTAGCTGAAAGATGGGGTACTGACACCAGCCCTGTCACTCGCTGTGATCTTGGGAGGAAAAATGAGAGAACCAATACTGTAAACTGCTTTGAACTCAGAGCAGGAGTGTAGTTCAGTTATCATAAAAAATGTCCTTTCTTTCTTTCTTTCTTTCTTTCTTTCTTTCTTTCTTTCTTTCTTTCTTTCTTTCTTTCTTTCTTTCTTTCTTTCTCGGTGACATTTAAAATGTTAGCATTGAATATGTTTCAGGGAGGGAGATCTCGTTTTGGATGTCATTGATAGAGTGATGGCCTAAAAGATATTAGAATTGCAAACAAAAACTAAGAAAATGTGTTTGAAAACTGTTAAGACCAAGCCATCCACTGTTTGTTTTCAAAGAATGTGTGCAGAATGAAGAGAAGCAGATGGTAACTTAGAGCATAATAAAACATAAGATCTTACAAATCTATGTTGTGTATCCTTTTAGTTACGAAAGAAAAAGTGTAACATATAGTTTATGAATGTGAAGTGATTTTTTTTCCTTTAGAGCTGTAGAATTCAATATGGTAGCCACTAGCCACATGTAGGTATTTTGTTTAAAATTAAGTAGAATTCAATAAAATTTCAGCAACTCAGCCACATTAGTCACATTTTAAGTGCTTAGTGGATGCTGTGTTGAAGAGAACAGATGAAGAACAGTCCTAGGAGGTTCTATGAGATCGTGCTGCTGTAGAGATGCTGTGAGGAAAGGCAGAAGAATAACACCATCCTCCTTCTTCCCAAAGTTCCTTTTTAGAATTCAGATAGAATCTCTGGCTTTATGTTATTCCATCTTAACTGTACATTTGAAGTTTTTTTTTTAATTTTTATTTTGTTTATGATAGTCACACACACAGAGAGAGAGAGAGAGGCAGAGACACAGGCAGAGGGAGAAGCAGGCTCCATGCAGGGAGCCCGACGTGGGATTCGATCCCGGGTCTCCAGGATCGCGCCCTGGGCCAAAGGCAGGCGCCAAACCGCTGCGCCACCCAGGGATCCCAATCATGTTCCATCTTGAATTGTTATGTAATTATGGGTATAAATCAAATTCTTACCTCTAGCAAAACAGTCTCTTTTATTCCAAATGCACTCTCTCCACAAATCTAATTGGGCTCTACTGTCAAAGGCTCTCCAGACTCTGGCCACTTCTCACCACTCTGACCATTGTGGTTCCAACCACGATCATTCACCAGTCATTGCAGTCACCTCCTGATTGGGTTTTCTGCTTCACTCTTACCTACTTCCCATTCTCTTCTCAACATGGCGATCAGGGGGTTTGCTTTAAATATCAGGTCATGGGCAGCCCCAGTGGCCCAGCGGTATAGCACCGCCTTCAGCCCAGGGTGTGATCCTGGAGACCTGAGATCGAGTCCCACATTGGGCTCCCTGCATGGAGCCTGCTTCTCCCTCTGCCTGTGTCTCTGCCTCTCTCTGTGTCTCTCATGAATAAATAAATAAAATCTAAAAAAAAAAAAAAAAAAAAAAATCAGGTCACGTCAGTCTTGTGCTCACAGTCCTCTGGTAGTTTACCCTTTTATTTGGAGTAAGAGTGAATGTGTGGGTGATGGCTTGTAAGGCCTCTCAGGTCTCACAGCCCACTCCCTGTCACTTGCTACCCTCTGGCCTCACCCATGCATGCTCTCTGTGAGCCAAGTGGGCTCTTCTTTATCCTTCTGTTACCACAGGCATATTCTTGCCTCAGGGTCTTTTGCATTTGCTCTGCCCTCTGCCTGGACCATGCTTGCTTGCCCAGAGATAGCTGTAGGGCTCATTCCTTCCTTTCATAACGAGGTCTCACCAAACCATTTAAAAATGCCACTTCCCACTCCTGCCTCCCCGCAGTGCCCATGCAGCTGTCCATGTTCACTTTCCTAAATATAACTTTTTCCACAGTACTTCTCATCATCTGGCATACCATCCATGTGTTTTACTTATTTATCATTTATGATCTGTCTCCTCTCAGTGGAGTATAACCTACTTGAAGGCAGAGCTTTATGTCTTTTTCATCTGAGTGTCTAGCACAAGGTAGGCACTCAATAATTATTTAATGAATGAATGAAAAAAGAATTACTCAGATATTTAAAGTATGCTAAATGCTACACATACACAAAGAAGGCAGAAGGAGGATCTTGTGGGTCTGGGAGCTGAGCTGACACAGACTTGTGTTTATTCTAAGGTAGCAGGGCCATGGGTGAGGACCCAAGCATAGTGTGCTGCTTTTAGAGGGGAGGGTTGGGAGGGAGTGACACTGGGAAGTGGTTGATGCCAGACTGGGTACCCTGCCTGTTTCTGGCATAGCGGGATAGGGGAGAACATGGGAGTGGCTGGGAACCATCCAGGTTGGGGGCATTGACAGTTTGCTGCTACCCCCCACCCCAAGCAGGGGCCCTTTAGGTGCTTGTGGAAGCGAGTAGTGATGCAGCAGCAGGTGTTTGTGTCTGAGGATATTTGCTTCTTGCTTCCTGCCATTGTACCAAAGCTGATTTTGGCTGAAAAAACATTGGCCCCAAGGTTTCACTTTACCTTGAAACTTCAAGCCATTTGGCAAAATGCTCTGGTGGAGTTCTTTAGTTAGATGAATGATGTTTCTCTGTTTCCTAAGCAAAACACTTCTCCCTGTAGCAAATCTCATTTTATCTGAAATTTCAAGAAAGAAAAACAAGCTCTTTTTTTTTTTTTTTTTTTTTAAGTGGTTTCCTCTCTTTGGCACATCCTCTGATTATGCCCTGGTTTTAAAGGATAGGTTAGCTTCTGTTTAAATTTTCTGTTAATTGTCACTAAAATAACATATGTTTTTTTCTGTATTTTGTCCAAAACCTGTCTCATCAGGACCCTGACCCACCCTTCCTAAGTTGTTCAGTTTTGTGGATTTAACTCTGTTGCCCCGTTGGCACAATCAAGGGCAAAATCAAGATATAGAAAGCCAAAGGGTATCTTAAATTATTTATTAAAGCAGATTTTGCTTATCCTGCACCCATTGCTAGAGGTGACATTCCCAGCTTATGGGAGCTACTGAATGCTGGAGCTGGAACCTGCCTTTCTGTAGTGAATTAGTGAGTGAAGAAGTTCTTTGAACACAGTAGGCAAAAGGTAGGGATGTCAGCACTTGGCACTTCTAACCCTTTCCTCTGCTAGGTAATCTTGTTCCGTTTCTCTTCATTTTGACAGGTAAGTTGGGAATTAGCTAGTAGATGTGTTTGAAGTGGGTGGAGGGGAGCTGCAGACAACAGATTCTCAGGTACTTTCCTTCTAGGATATGCCTGTTAAATAGGAAGGATGTGTCACTTATGTGATAGGAAGCAGGAATACATGGGCAGACCTGAATTTTTTCTAATCCTTTTCACAGACTGTGGCAGCCTTTTACCTCCTAAAATCCTGAATTTTCACATCTGGAAAGGAAGGTGGGGAAGAGCTTTCCTTGTTGCCTTCACTTCTTCAACAGTCACTTGAGCCCCTGCTTTGTGCCCCACATGGGGAAATGTAGCTTTGAATAGGATAGATATGACCCTGCTGGCAGGCACCCTACAGTCTGGTGGGGCTGGCAGATGTGAAATGTATGATTCCATTGATAATTAAAATTGTGGGATCCCTGGGTGGCGCAGCAGGTTAGCTCCTGCCTTTGGCCCAGGGTGCGATCCTGGAGACCCGGGATCGAATCCCACATCGGGCTCTCATTGCATGGAGCCTGCTTCTCCCTCTGCCTGTGTCTCTGCCTCTCTCTCTCTCTCTCTCTCTCTCTATCATTAATAAATAAAAATTTAAAAAAATGTTTAAAAAAATTGTAATGGGTGTCACTAAGGAAGTGTGCAAATGCTGTGAGAGTGTGTGATGGAGAGATCTGCTATAGTCTGAACTATCTTGGGTTGGGATCCAAAGGATGAGTAGGTGTGAACAAGGTGAAGGTAAAGAAAGGAGGGGCAGTGGGGGGAGCATTTGGAGCAGGTGAGGGGCGGGACCCTCCCCTTGGGAGCACCAACTGGAGGCCAGTGTGGCTAGATGATGAGGAGAGGGATGAAGTGACACTCAGAGCCACTGAAGTGTGTGGCTGAGAAGGGATATGGTGACATGTGGGTTCCAGACCCTGCAGGACCCACCTAAGTAGTTGCCGAGGTAGCATAGGAACCAGATGAGGTGGCCTGACAGAGTTGTCACAGTGGAGATGGAGGTGAGTGAGTGGATTTAAGGGATGTTTGGATGGTATTGAGCTGGGTGAAGGATGAGGTAGGGAGTGAAGGTGATGATGCCTGGATTTCTGCCTTGAGAAACTGCGTGGCTGCCCATGGGCATCCCTGACCTCAGACCATTGGAGGAAGAGCAGATTCTGGGAGAAAGACCACAAGTTGAGTCAGGGACATGCTGGGCTTTAGGGTTGGAGAGATATCCCAGCATCCTAGTGGGATTTGATGGTCCCAGCGAGGAGAGGTCTGCACTGGGCTGGATCTGGGGTGGAGTGGGGTCGTGGGAGAGGTTGGAATGGACTAGCAGGGAGTGGGGAAGGGACACGGAATGGGAGCAACCAGAGAGGTGAGTGGAAAGCCTGTGAAAGAGAGAACCACAGACACCAGGGCTGCACCTGCACTTGTGCAGCTCAGCGCCAGGCTGAGGAGCGATCTGGTGAGGAAATGCTGAAACTTGCACCCTGGGTTTAGTCAGGCATATGGGATCAGGACCTCTGCAGGACCAGCGGGGGCTGAAGCCCATTTTGAAAAGTACGGGAGAAAAGCTGGGGTGGGAAGATAAAAACAAAATACCCTTTTTTGAGAAGCTGGGCTCAGAGGAAGGGGGGGATCACTGCGCCAGAAGGGGTGTGTACGATCCAGGGTCTCCTCTAGACCTTGAGCCCGTGGGAAAGGTAGTTTCCTCAGTTGCTTAAGGTTCCAGGGCACATGGGCGGGATGTAATCCAGAGCCCAGGTAAAGGGATGGGCATTTACCTTTGGCATGTCTGGGGGAGAGGAGGAGGGAGGGTGGAGGCAGCAGCAGGTGCAGGCAGGCCCAAAGGTCTGGGGTGGGATAGTCAGTGATTCCCTTCCGATTCCGTCTGTTTTCTCCATGAAATAGGAGGCAAAGCTGCCTTCCCAGTTGAAGGAAGTGGAGTCGGCTTGCAGGGTTAGATCAGTTCTCCAGCTGTGCTTGGCAGCCACCTCAGCAGGCATGAAATAGGCAGCCGGCAGGGGGGTGGTCATCCAGAGTTGAGGTTTTCCTCTGTGGGCATAATGAGAGGACAAGGAAGGTATTAACAGTAGAGGAATGGTTTCAGCGAGGTCTCAGTGGGATGAGGGGGTGCAGGGGAGGCAGGATGGAGGATGGTCGGTGGCCTGGCCGTGCAGGGGTTAGGAAGAAGGTGGTGGACTAGCCGAGTTAGGGGACAAGATACCTGGGGTTGGCTGTCATGTGCATGGAAATCACCTGGGAATCTTACTAAAATGCAGAATCAGATGCAGCCCGGTCTGGGATGGGGCCTCAGATTCTGCATTTTAATAGCCCTTTTGGCCCACCGATTTTACTTTGGGGAGAAATTAGAAGGTAATCATTCGAGTGAGATGCCTGAATTAGAAATTCTAGAGGTGGTGCAGTTTTTAAGCAATAGGTAATACGGCCTGAGAATGAGGCCTGGGAATGACGGAGCAGCCACCTGAGGCACTCAGGATGCAGGATGATGATGCTAGTGCATCATCTGCAACACTGCTCCCAGTTCCTGTTGCTTAACCCTCCCCCAAAATTGCGATGAGGTACCGAGTTACAGTCCCTCATCTTACAGGTGAGAGGTGGGACACAGAGAGTCCTTCCCCCTGTCACCCACGGGAGCAGTGGAGGTAGGACTCCAGAGCCCAGGGCCTTTCTGAGAATGGATGCGTGACTGACCCCTGGTGACACTAATGGGGTAGGTAGGCACACAGATTTTTGAGCCAGGTGTTAGCATCATCTGTGAATGCAGTTAAGAGGGTTTAAGAGAAAGCTAGCGTTTCACAAGTTATTCCGTGTAATCCTCACAACTGCCCTGCTGGGGCTATGCTCTACCCATTTTACAGGTAAGAAAAGTAAGACTCAGAGGGATTATGTCCTTGATAAGTGGGGGAGTTTTCATGTGAATTGGCTTTGGTTTGAGTCCAAAGTCCAAAGTCCTCCTCTATATCAGGTTTCACTACATCACTGCACAGAAATGCTAATTGACTTCTTAGTCTCTGGGAGGAGGCTACAGTTACCATGGAAATAATCTCCCCTGCCCTGACTCAGGCTACATTCTGGAGTTGGAGGTGCTGTGAACAAAGCTGAGCCCAGGGGATGGAGCTTCCGAGTTGGGCTCCATCTCTAACTAGCAAGTGTGCACACATCTCTTAGGTCTCAATTTTTTATCCTTATGGATCACTTCCAGAGCTATACTCTGTAAGTTTTAGAACATTTATAATGGCTCCTTTTACAGTAATGTCTCTATTACAGGCTTAGCATTTCCATAGGTTATTCTTAATTTTTACACAAGGATTAGTGTGGTTTCTAATTGAGGGGTGAGGGTGCTGCAGCCTGGAGACTTCAGGTCACCTGCCTGCTGCCTCTCAGCTCATGAGGTGGCAAAGCTGGGGTTTCTTCTGGGGTTGGTCTGACTGCCAAGCCCATGTTCTTGCCTCCCTACTGCTCTGCCTCAACCTCTTCTGTAGCCTTGTGGTGGATCGTGTTTATAGGTGTTGTAAGCCAGTGTGATCACGCTCTCAAAACCTCGACTCTGAGGAGAGCCCTGTATTTATATATTGGTTTTGAGAGGGACCTCTCCTATGCATGCTACACACACACACACACACACACACACACACCATGTGCACGCTGATATCTCTAGAACAAACGTTTCATGAAACAGTGTGTGTGGCACCTACTTGCAAGGCACCTGATTTTCTTTTCTCTTCCAGTTCAGTTTAGTCCATTTTATTAAGATACTTGTTCAACTCTACTGATGATTGAACCACTCGCCAATGTGCTGCAGTCCTCAATTTGAGAATTCTCTGCAGGGGTGCCCGGGGAATTCAGTCCAGTTAACCATTGGACTCTTGATTTCAGCTCAGGTCATGATCTCTGGGTCATGAGATCGGGCCCTGTGATGGGCCCTGTGCTGGGTGTGAAGCCTGCTTAAGAGCCTCTCTCTGCCTCTCCTTCTGCCCCATCCCTCTACTTGTGTGTGTGCTCTCTAAAATAAAAATAAAAATTATGTGCGTACCTGGATTTCATGGTACCACTATCACTCCCAGTCCTCTTTTTTTTCTCTCCTAATTTTGTATCTCTGAATTTCATGAAGAGTATCTGATTATTTATGTAGCAGCGTTAAATCCAAGTCAGTGCCCTCTACCCTGTGCCACCAGACTTTTGCAAAGTGGAAAAATATTTCATAAATTTGTTCCATGAGGAGGAAAGAAAATTATACTTTTAAAACTTGATGACAGTGCTAATATAACAAAAGAAAAAGAAGGAAGTGACTTCTGTGTCTCCTTGGCTTGAAAGATTAGTTCATAAGGCTGGGAAACATGGGCTGATAAAGTGAAATGGTGCAGGTTGGGAGGGGACTACACCATAGGATTCTGGTAAAAGACAGTGAAACTAACTTCTTGTTCCAACTCTGCCGTATAGCCAGCTGTTATCTGTCATTATTATGATAAACTTGTCCAAGGACACCTCTTTATTGGGCTCCTTTCTGTGCCATGTCTTGTTCTGAGAACCTCACATAGAGTGTCTGGGTAGGTGATATTGTTTCTAGGCTTTTACAGATGAGGAGACCAGGGCACAGAGAGGCTAAGTAACCTGCCCAAGGTCGCACAGCTGGTAGTAAGTGGTCTAGTGGAGTTCACACTCCGGCTCTCTGCATCTGGAGCCAGTGCTCTTTGTCACTACGCTATAATGGTCATTGACAAATGACCATTTCTTTCAAGTGGTTCTCTGTGGTCTGTGTTGGACGCCATGCCTGGGACAGGCAGTTCTCACTGCTGAAGTTTGAATCTTGAGAGGAGTCACGCATGGATGAAAAGTGACTGGAGTCCATCCATCCGATAGGAGCAGCCCGATGGGCCTCTCAATTCCTTTTTGCTTCTCGAATCTGGAGAGTAGATGGGGTTTCTGCCCTTCTTGAGCTCAGGATGGTTCTTGCTTTGTGTGTGTGTCTGTGTGTGTGTGTGTGTGTGTTTTGTATTGTTTTGTTTGGAATATGAGAACAAGCCCCCCCCCCCCCCCCCTTTTTAAATTGTGTTTAAAATTCTCCTGCTTGAAACAAAGCATCTAATGGATGCTGACCAATCATTCAACCCTTCCTGGTCTGTTTCCTCATCTGTAAAATAAATGAATTGGATACACTTTTCCCCAGGTTCCCCCTAAGCTCTGTGATTTTTTAAAAAGATTTTATGTATTTATTCATGACAGACACAGAGAGAGAGAGGGGTGGGGGGAGAGAGACAGAGATACAGGCAGAGGGAGAAGCAGGCCCCATGCAGGGAGCCTGATGTGGGACTTGATCCTTGGTCTCCAGGATCACGCCCTGGGCTAAATGCAGGCACTAAACCGCTGAGCCACCTGGGGATCCCAGCTCTGTGATTTTTAGGTAGAATTGGGTTCTAGTAACTCTCCCATTCAAGAAGAGACTGACTCGTCTTGTGTTGGGGAAGCAGAAGTTTTGTTAATTAATTGGGTTAATCTGACCCTTCCCTCCATGTTGTATGTTTTTTGTCCTCGTTGCATGTCTGTGACTCTCCTGTTGGTGAATTCATTTAGCACATAAACAGGACAGGGATGACTAATCCCATCCCAAGTGGGCAAGCCTGGAAGGTCCAGTTCACAGCCCCCCCAGGGCTGAGAGCTCCGGACAGAAATTGTCCACACCTGAGGGCCTGACTGGAGCCCAACTGTACCTTGAGGGGCTGGAGCTGGGTACCAGACTCATCTTATTCGGAGCTTAGGGGTGGCCCCTTTCCAGGAATCATTCTGCCTTGCAGAATGTGTCATTATAATAGAATCCATGTGGCATGATCCAGAGTTTTGTGTCAGCTGGTGCTTTGAAGAGAAGATCTGATATGGAGTGATTAAGGAGATTTGCTGTTTTGAAGTAGCTACATGTTCATCTGTGGAGAAACGTTAAGTATGTTTGTCTTTTTTCACGCTTTGATAATGCCCTACAACTTGCAGTAATGGGGCTGCAGAGGGAACGCAGTGATTGTGTCTGACAAGGTGTGTGTAAACACTCCGTTTCTGCACAGTGGCGTAAATAACCAGGTGAAAAAAAGAAATGGATTTGCACAGGTGTTAGAGAATGAAAACAGAACTCCCCTGGCTTTGTTGCTCTCCTGTCAAGGGAGCATCTGTCATGCCAGGGAGTAGGGCCCCAAGACGGAATTAATTCCTCTCAGCAGATATTTACTGGGGACTTGCCATTCATTCCCAGCTGTCCACACAAACCAAAGAGGAGCAGGATCCCAGAATGTGGGGAACCCCACAGTGGACCCCCAGTGTAGGAAGGTGACATGGATCTCTTCCAATGCCCTTATTCTGGTTTCGGGTACGTTTAGGTCCACAAAGATGGTGATTTGTTCCATGAGGTCACTCAGCTAGGTTGAGACAAACCCCAGGGTAAATCTGGGTAACTCTCTTCTTTTTTTTTTTTTTTCTCTTCTTAATTCAATGCTGTTATGGGCATATATGGTTTTATTATAATATTGAGATATACAAATAATAACACCCTTGTAGCTCTTTCACCTGCCAGCACTCTTCTACATGTACAATGTACAATGAACTGTTTAATCCTGCCAGCTCCATGGGCGTAGGTACAATTATTGTTCCCATTTTACAGAAGAAACTGGACCACAGAGAATTCAATTCACACAGAAGGTTAAGTTATCTTCCCAAGTCACACAGGTGGCAGATTGAATTGACATGCGGACAACCTGACTCCAGAATTTTTCCTTCTAAACCACTAGACTAGGAGTTGGCCAACTTTTTCTTTATGAGACCAGATAGTCAGTATTTGAGGCTTCATATGCTCTAAAAACTTCCGTTGCTTCCACTCTGCCTTTGTGGTGTGGAAGCAGCCAAAGACAAGACGTTACATATATGGTGTGGCCATATCCCAATAAAACTTTATTTATGAAAACAGGTCGGGCACCGGATTTGGCCCATAGGCTGTAATTTTTCAGATACTGTGCTAGACCAGACTGCCTTGTTAGGGCACATCTATTAATGACAGAGGGAGACAGATACTCGGGGATATGGTGATCCAGTTTTATAAGGGACTGGGGGCCAGAAATTGCATGAAAATGATGTATCGTTTGCATTCCTTTTGGGTGAAGTGTCCTCCTGCTTTAGTTAGAGAGGGTGATGGTCATCATGGCTGTGTACAGTGGGATGTTAGGAGGCTTAAGGTCAGGAGACATTGATTCTCTTTCAACTTTCTGGGCGATCTTGCACAACAAGGCTCTGGGCATCTGTCGCTCATAACTCCATGGCAGTGATAATGACCTTCGCCACCTACCCTGCTTTCTCCTGGGAGCATGTGTCTTGGATTAAAGAGGTCTTGTCCATGATTTCCTTGTATCTGTGAGTCTGGAAGAGGGTATGCGTTAAATGACATGCATCATTGAGTTTGCTTGCAAATTAGAGAGCACTTTGGGTGTATAAGACCCTTTTTTGAATGTTTGCCATCTGTAGAGCCCAATTTTAAAGGAAAGGCTACTTGGTAGTCTGCATGAGAGAATGTGGATTTAGGTGGCATAAATTTATGGATTACCTTTGCGATGATAGGCTTTAGGCAATGGAGTTATTAAAGAGGGTGAAACAGGTATTTATTTCAGTTTTTAATAAGTGCAGTGAGAGGGCTCCATAGCCAGCCTCATTATATATCATTTCCATAAGAAAATTTAGGCTTCTCTGCTAAGCTGTGAGTCTTAGCGGTAGGGAGGATTTTTATAAATGTTTCCAAGTGAAATTTTGAAGTAAAAAGTTGAGTAGAGAAGCCTCAGAGGGAGCAAGGCTGCTGCCTGAATTTCAATGAAAGGGAGAGGAAATTCATTACAGGGGTTGAAAATGTGGTTTGCATGCTAAGACCTTTGTGGAAGAATGGGTCTCCCCAGGAGGTGGGAGGGAAGTTATAGCTTGCCCTGGGTGACTAAATTTGCTTGATTAAGCACAGATATTTCTTCTGTTGCCCTCCGCCCTCCCCAATTTTTTTTTTTTTTAACTTTGCAAGCAAATATATTGAACAGAAAATTTCAGCCTAGAGATTGTCCCAGAATCTTGGTGGGTTTTGTTGCTTGTTTTGTTTTGTTGTCCCAAACTATTATTTAAAAATCCAGTAACCGTAGCTGGATTACTTCTCTTAATTTGAGAATCTAAATTTAAGATGCTACCACCTCAGTTATAATGCTAGAAGAGCTGGTTTTTGGCAAAGACCTCCTGGGTGCTGGGCTAGGGCTTTATCTACATTTGTATCTTACTTATAACAGCATTAGTCCTGCAGAGGAATATTCTTCTTGCTTTACAGATAGATGAGCAAACTGAGGCATCGGGAAGTTCACTAACTGTCAGCATTAAACAGCTAAGAGAGTGGCAGAACCAGAATTTCAATCTGCCACAAAACCCATGCAAGGAGGCTGAGCAAGAGTCCTGGATTTCCGGGACACAGGATTCTCAGTGCTAGGGCTAAAAATATCCTGGGCAAATGGGAGGATTTGGTGACCCTGCAAGCAAGATGCTTGTTACCCCCAGCCTCAAAGTGGCACTTATTAGCAGGATATATCGCAGAAGTTTTCCTGTGTCATTGCCACCCACCTGCTAGATGCCATATGTATGCACTTTAAGACCTCCCAAGATCACAGATCCCAGGGCAGTCTTGGAGCAGAACAGGAAAGCTAGGAGACTAAGTGCTTTGGAATTACCAGCATGAGCATAGCCCCATTTATTGGCCTAGTTTGCATTAATGGAGCAAGAGGCACAGTTCTTGGAACTGTAACCTTTCACTCTTGCTTCAGAATATCCCTTCACTGTTGATCTCACAAGCGGGCATCATCTTGGAAAAGGCTGGTCAGCTTTGGAAGATTTCACCCACTCCACCCCATCCCCTCCCAAACTATCTAAGACCAGTCCTCATGCCTCTGGGGACAGTAGATGAGCACCAGACATGTGCACCACCAGCCTGCACAAAGCTTCTTCCTCCAAAGCCTGGGCTCCCTCATGGATGTGGCTCTTTTCAAACAGATTCTTTTGGCCGTTGTCCAAATTCCAGAAGGACGCTTTGTACAACTTCTGGAGGACACTGTGTACTTAAAAAATATTTTTAAAGAAAGGGAGTTGGCACGCAGGACCACAGATTGCAAACTTTGTCGTTGCCTGAGTGAAAGCAGAAGTGATCCTTAGAATAGCCACATGTCTACATGGAGTCAAGAGATAGATTGCTCTTTATTCAAAAGGTGAATCCATATGAACATTCTGGGCTTTTTATCCTCCCCTTTAAAAAATGTACTGACCCAGTTAATACCCCATTAGTGGCACCCCATGTGGTGACTGATCAGGAGAGGGCTGGTCCGTCATCTGAAGCTGTGGCTGCCTGTGGAAGACTTGATTCCCCAGAGCACACTACATAGAAAGGGCCAGAAGGCCACCCTGTGCCTTGTACTGGTGCTTGCTGCTGCATGTCAGTTGTTTGGGTGCTTGTTTGAGATTCTTTTCTAAGACTTATTAATTAGATTCACACAGGGGACCTTGTAATCACTTAATTACCCATGTGCTCATTGTTTAACCATGTCAAAGGCGCCTTGTCATTTTTATTTCGTGTTTTGTTCAAGTTTCTCTGTGACTGTGTTACAGATGGAATATTCGTCCAGAATTCAGTATTTCCTCTGGGGTTGGTGTCTACTGCTTCGTGATAGGCATAAATACGATACAGGCTCTCAAGTGATTTGCCTAGGGCAAGCTCGGGGAAGTGAGGGCAGAGTGGATGTCGGAGAGTGTGTCAGAGGACAGATGGGAGTGGGAAGTTGGGAGCATGGCCGGGGCAGTGGCAGCCCCAGCGGGGCAGGAGTGGAAGAGGGGGAGCAGGTGGGGAGAGACACACACAGAGTGAGGGATTCACAGATAGAATCAGGCAGGCAGATAGAAGACAGAGACAGAGACAGAACCAGTAGGGACTCGTTCTTTTCCTTATGTTACTCAAACATCCCTCATCCTGTCGATGATACTTATACCTGTTTATTTCTTTCTGGCTTTAAAGTCCTGTGACTCGTCTGTGATATGTGTGTGTGGGCTATTAAGGAAGTGGGTTCTGGAGATTTGAGAGGCAGTATAAGGCATTAGAAGCAGTCCCTGGACCCAGACCACCCCAGGTTCAAATCTCAGGTCTGCCACCTGCTTGCTGGTCACCTGGGCAAGTTACATCCTCTCTGTGTGCCTTAGTAACTTCTTTTTATTATTTATTTATTTAAAAAAAAACATGTAATTTATTTATTCATGAGAGACACACAGAGAGAGGCAGAGACAAGGCAGAGGGAGAAGCAAGCTCTCTGCAGGGAGGGCCCTGGGATCCCGACCTGAGCCAAAGGCAGATGCTCAACCACTGAGCTGCCCAGGTGCCCTTTGTCTTGAGATTTTACAAGTGATTTGTTCAGCGTGGACCTTCGTATAGTGACTCTTAAGTTAAACTAGTTCCTTACGGCTGACAAGCTGTCCCAGGTCACTTACTGTTCTTTTGTGCCAGGAACCAAGCCCCATGGCCTCTTGATGCTTCAGTGTCACACAGTCCTGTAGGTGACACCAAAGCCTACTGGTCCTGTACTTGTACTGGTGATACTTGTACTGATGCAGCTTTTCTGTCCTGCAGGTGCTGACTTCATGCCGAGCCTTCCTTGTAACAGCACGGATCCCTACCAAGGTAAGTGCTCATTTCCTGCAACACACACACACTCTCCTCAGTGATGGAGACTTCTCCATTTAGGCTGTTTCCAGGGTGCTCTTAGTGCACAGTATTTTCCTTCCTTCTCCTCAGAAAGCCCCTCAGCATTGTGATGATGAATAGTTTTTACTCTATCCTTTCTCCTCTTCTTGTGTAAAAGGATCCCACAAGAAGGGGTGAAGTGTTTTGTGCTCTTATCCCTGAGGCTTGTGATTCCAGTCATTTCTCTCTCTCACCCGGGGCATGGTTTACACATTCCTCAGGTCTAACTCTTACTTCTTTCGGTCCGGTAGCAGCAGATTTTTCTAAGGTTTTGACATGTGGGAAATAATCTTCATCACTCTGAAGGGTTCATTCCCGGTAGCGGAGCACCTCAGCCACTCTGTGTGTACGCTGGGGTTGCCTGTGAAAAATACTATGACACCACTTTGTTCTTTAAATGAGCTATTTAATTTTGCCAAGATACCGATCCACTGTTTGCTAGTCCAGGGCTGACAGTGGCTGCTGCCTTTTTTTCTTTCTGATTATACAAATGCTAAATTTTAGGAAGTTTCCACCAGGAATGACCACTGGTCCCTGCCCCCTTTTGGAAATGTAAAGTGAGTCACCCTCCTTCCCGCCTCCCTCCCTCCCTCCCTCCCTCCCCTTCTTCCTCCCTCCCTTCCTTGATTTTTTTTTAAAGATTTTATTTATTTATTTATTCATGAAAGAGAGAGAGAGAGAGAGAGGCAGAGACGCAGGCAGAGGAAGAAGCAGGCTCCATGCAGGGAGCTTGATGTGGGACTTGATCCCAGGAACCCAGGATCATGCCCTGGGCCGAAGGCAGGTGCTAAACTGCTGAGCCACCCAGGGATACCCCTTCCTTGATTTTATTTATTCATGAGAGACACACAGAGAGAGGCAGACACACTGGCAGAGGGAGAAGCGGGCTCCCTGCAGGAATGTGGAGCTCGATCCCAGGACCCTGGGATCATACTCTGAGCCGAAGGCAGATGCTCAACCACTGAGCTACTCAGGTGTCCCCGGTTTCTCCATTTCTACTGTGTTATAAATGAAATCAGTTGTTATGTGAATGGTATTGGGCTGTTACCCATATATTAAGACACCTGAAGGCTATAAGGAAGTGAATGAACCATTATCCCATGGTGAAAAATTAATTGCAGAAGGAAATTTTATGAGCTTGAGAAATAGTCAAGTAGCCTATTGAGTAGAAGGCCCCTGAGTAACATGTTTACCTTAATTAAAAAAGTTCTGCCGCAGAAAGGTGTATTACTTCCTGGGAAGTCATCCGCCTCTCTTCTGCTGGCTGCTTCCATATCCCCCTCCCTTGCTCTGCCCTGAGTGAAGGTCTGGCTTTGTTCTGTGATGTACATTGTGCTCCACGTTGGCCTGGCTAGGGTAGCCAGGACATTGGTTCTGATTTCTGATATTGTCAGCATCACAAATTGAGCAAAGCAGTTTTTCTTTCAAAGTGATCTGTGTTCAGGTCTCCCCCTTAGCCAAGGCTGATTTTCATGTGCTACGGTACACCTTGGCTGAGAAGCAAAACCTATGTCAGTGACATTAATTTTCTGGGGATATAATTATATTCAGAACATTACTGTATAATAGGTACTGATTATGGCATAGATTTCTTCTCTTTTCTTTGGGGGTTGATTAAACATCTTTTGTCTTCCTGTTGTTAAATGTATCATATATGCAGTCACATGTACAAAATAGAAATGTATATCTCCATGATGAACCACAGAACAATCTCCACAGTCACACCCAGATGAGGAAATAGAACTTTGCTGTCACCCCAGAAGGCCCCAGCTCTGCTTTGGAAGTGGGAATGGGTAATTATCAGATTAGAGGTGGACCTGCAGAGCTGGGTTGAAGGATCGCTCCACATCAACCAGATGAGAGGGTCTTCTGCTGGTCAAAGTTTAGTGGTATGAAAGAGCACCATACTTTGGGGAACAGGGGTGTGTGGAGAGGCTGTGGGGGAGAGAAACAGGTCAGAAAGGTGGGTGACTGGGAGGGGGGAAAGACATTCCTGCAGGACACACAGTCACCTGTACATTTGCTTATTGCCTGGGGGAGGGGGACACACTGGGGGTGCGTAGAGGCGGGATGAGTGGGAGAGCAGTGGGGAGCTATTGATAGTCTGGGTTAATTCCTTCCTTATATCTAACCAGCCACTAATATCTCTGATTTGCACAGCGAGTCACAGACACAGCTTGTCCTTGCTTCCAGATTGTCCATCCTACTGGCTCTACTTCGAGCTTCTGTCCATTCCTGGTTCTTTTGATGCCGCTGTAGCTTTGCAAATTCTTAATCTTCTGCCTAGATTTCCTTTTTGCCCCTTCTTTGCTTGATAAACTTGAAGTTCTTCCTCAGAGCCCTGCTAAACGACTCCGTGTTTGCCTGGCTCCCTGACACTGCTTCTCCCAGTGACAGCCCCAAGGTGCTGCAGAAGCATCTTAATTGACCTCCAACTAACCTCGCTCGGCCAAATTGATCAAGACTGTCCGTGCCATCCCTGATGGGGCCTACGGATGCCAGCTGCAATTTCATAGCTGCTGAACTGTGAGAGCCTGTACCTGTTCACACCTGCTCCCACCAGTTGAATGAGATGCCCACCAAGGCTCCATGGTTTGCTTCCAAACCTATTCTAGCAGTTATGCTTACAATAGTAAATTTATTTAATTAGGTATTTCCCATAGCAGTGAAATAGGCTGCAGAAGGAGAGAGTGTCTATGAAATACTGAATATTGATAAAGGTGAATTATTTGAAAAAAATTACTGTCTTGTTAAGGATGAGACAGTTATTAAGGACTAGGGTGAGAGGGAGCATAATAATTCAGCCAAATGATGCCCTCAAATTCCTTTGTAAGTGTCTTAAAGTTCTTCATTTTTATTTATTATTATTTTAAAAGATTTATTTATTTGGGAGAGAGCAGAGTGAGGGGGTGAGGGGGAAGGAGGGAATCACAATCAGCCTCCCTGCTGAGCATGGAGCCCAATGCAGGGCTCGATCCTGCAACCCTGAGATCATGACCCAAGCCAAAATCAAGACTTGGGCGCTCAACTGACAGAGCCACCCAGGCGCCCCCTCTCTCCATTTTAGAGAGACTTGAACTGGTCATTGGGTGCCCTACATTTCTGGGTATGATTCCCCAGAGGAAATGCCATTGCAGAGCCGGCCAGTGGGCTTTACTGAAAAAAGAAACTCGGTCACTATATCAAAAGCTAGCAAGTGAAACAATGCTTCTGGGTTTTAATTTAAACTGACTGAAGGCAGATATGTATACCTTGTAGAAAATAATTCCCTGCTTGAGATGACTTTTCAAAACCCAGATAAGCAACAATATTGATAATAATGATAGGTAAGAAGACTTCTCCTTGAATAGGATGTTTAAAATGTGCCTCCAGTGCCGCGTTTGACTCTTGGAGGACGAGATGTGTCATTCTCTCCAGTTACCGTCCTGCACGAGTTACAATCCTTCCATGCATGTCTGTAAGTTGACTAAGTGAAGAATGAATAGCTTTTCTACCTCCGGTCCTCAGCACTATACATCAAGATATTTAACTGGAGATTCAGGGGTTCTCTGTTCGGCGGTTCATCTTACCAAATGTATAGGGTTACAAGCATAGCACCCAGGAGCCAAAACTAAGGGTCTCTGAGTTTGCTTCCGATTGGGTGCTTTTCCTGCACTTTTCTAGGCTGAGGATGAAGGGGTCAAATAAACTGATCTAACTCAGTCCCCTCTTTTGGTGCTCTGTGATTGGTCGCTGTAGTCAGATGAAAGACCACAAAACTGGGGGAAAGATTAGTGGCTATTGTCCAGGAAAAATAGGAAAAGTGTGGGACTGGAGATATTTTGAAGAAAAAAAATTGCTGATTACCAGAGAAGAGAGAAAGGATCGTTTATGATTAAAATAGGAAGGAAGTAAACCATTTATCTGCACACACAGATTAGATTTTTACTTAACTGTGTTGCATTTAACCACAGTTTTAAAATTCCTACATATTATATTTTTTGAAATCCATTCAAAATATGCATTTTTATGATGGATAAAGAAGGAATGATGACTTCCATAAGTAGCCAGAGTATAACACAAAGAGGTAAAGGGTTTAGAAAGAAGGCAAAACCATCATTGTCTTTATCTTGATGGGACATTCTGAAGGAAAATTTTGAAATAGGAGAAAAAAGTATATTTAAATGGCTCACTTTATACATTCAATGAATAAATACTAGAGCAGACATACAAGAGCTTCCCGTTGAGTTTGTACCTGGATAAAATGTAAAAAGTCTGACTTGTAGCTTCCTTTCAACCCTTTAGTAAAACAAAGAATACTTTTTTCTGAAAGATGATAAATCTAGGTCATATCTTAATGCACAAATGGAGATGTTAAACCAGCCTGCCTTCCGAAGATGCCTAGTATCTTGTTCTGCTCTCAGATTCTTTCTAGTTGTAGCATTTTTACCTTCAATTATAGGTTTTACAACTCTCATTCATTACAGATCTCTATTTCAATTGCAGCTCGAGTTAACCTTCAGCTACTTGGAGATTCATGGCGTCATCTGCAGCAAGTCAGCTCAGGTGGGTGCCAACAACACCTGCCTGTGTGTCATAGCCAGAGTCCTAACCTTTCTTGAGTTTCTGAAACTGAGAAACCCCTATTTTGGTTTCACTGTTGAAATTCTCTTGAAATAATGTAGAAAAACAGGATTAGGGGAGATGAAAGTTTCTGAATGAAGAGACTGAACAGGGGCCTGGGTGGGTAGGAGCTGGGGAGGTTTTCTCATAAAGAAAACACATTCTCCGTAACTCAGTCTGAGAAGAACTAATTAGCTCCTATGTGGTAGTGGTGTAAACGTGAGAGTACTGTTCCTTAGAGATTTTGTACAACAGAGTTTTGTGTTAAAATCTCATAGCTATTACATAGCATATCTGTGTCTTTCTGGGAATATAGTGATACATGAAATTTTGGGGTGTTAATACAATGTTGATTTTTATTTTTATTTATTTTAAAATTTTAAAAGATTTTTATTATTTTAGAGAGTGTGCAAAGGGGAGGGGTGGGGTGGGGGGAGAGAGAATCTCAAGCAGACTCCCCATTGAGCCCAGAACCTGATGCCAGGCTTGAGGCAGGGCCCCATGTAGGGCTTCATCTCATGACCCTGAGATCACGACCTGAGATGAAATTGAGAGTTGGACACTTACCCGACTGGGCCACCCAGATGCCCTTAAAATGTAGGTTTTTAAAAACAGCTTTATGGAGCTATAGTAAGTAATATGCAGCAAACTGAAGTGTACAATTTGATTAAGTTTTGACATATGTGTACCCATACCATTACCACAATCAAGATACTGAATTTATTTGTCACTCCATGGTGTCCTCATCTCCCCCAGTAGACACTCCCTCCTGCTCCTCCTCATCTGCAGGCATCTGCTCCCTGCAGCTAGAGATTAGTTTGGATTTTCTAAAACTTTGTATGAGTGGAATCATACAGTGTGTGTGTGTACTCTTTATCACCTACGTTCTTTCCATCAGTATAATTATTTGGGAATTCATTGATTTATTTTGTTGCTTGTCTCAATAGTTACTTTTTTTTGTTGAGTTGTGTTCCATTGTGTTCTGCTGTGTTCTGTTTATGTCCCATTACGTCCCATTGTATGGCTATATCTCAGCTTTATCCATTTACCTCTTAAGGGACTGTTGGGTTATTTACATTGTTGGCCAAGATAAGCAAAGCTGCTGTGAACATTTATGTACAAATCTTTGGACGTAGGCTTTCATTTCTCGTGGGTGGGTACCTCGGAATGGAATGGCTGAATTGTATGGTAGGTACATGTTTAGCTTTTTCAGAAGCTGCTAAACTGTTTTCCAAAGCAATTGTACCATTTGATGTTGCCACTAACAAACAGTGGATGAGGGTTCCAGAACGTTCCTTCACATCTTCCTGACACCAGTGTGGTCAGTGTGTTTAAATGTAGCCATTCTGGAAACTATGCGATGCTTTCTCATTGTAGTTTTAATTTGCATTTTTCTAATGGCTAAAGATATTGAGTATCTTTTTATCTGCTTGACTGCCATCATCTGTCTCCTTTGTTCCAGTGTTGGTTAAAATGTTTTGCCATTTTTTTTAAGTTGACTTGTTTTGTTATTATCTTAAGAGTCCTTTATATATTCTGAATACAAATCTCTTATCAGATAGACAATTTATACATAATTTTTTTCTCAGTCTGCAGCCTGTCATTTCATTTTCTTTGCAGCATTTTTCAGAGGCACAAGTTTTAAGTTTTGATGACATCCAATTTGTCAATTTTTTAAATGGATTGTACTGTTGTCATATTGAATAAATCTTTGCTCAACTCGAAGTTACAGAATGTTCTATGTCTTTTGGAAGTCTTAGAACTTTACATTATACATTTAGGTCTGTTATCAACTTTTTTTTTTAAGATTATTTATTTATTCATAGAGACACAGAGAGAGAGAGAGAGAGAGGGGCAGAGACACAGGCAGAGGGAGAAGCAGGCACCATGCAGAGAGCCTGATGTGGGACTCAATCCAGGGTCTCCAGGATCACGCCCTGGGCTGAAGACGGCACTAAACCTCTGCGCCACCAGGGCTGCCCTGTGATCAACTTTGAAGTAGTTTCTGTATATAAAGCAATATGGATCCATGGGTTTTTTTTGTTTTGTTTTGTTTTGTTTTTGGAGGTTTGTTTTTTCTTTTTTCTTTTTTTTTGCATATGTGTAGGATATCCACCTGTTTGAAAGACTGTTGTTTCTGCATTGAACTGGCTTTCATTTTTGTTAGAGATCAGTTGTTCATGTGTGTGTTGGTCCGTTTCTGGACTGAATCCTGTCTCTGTGATCTGTTTGTCTGTTTTTATGCCACTACTACTGTCTTGATTATGATAGCTTTAGAGTAAGACTTGAAATCACATAGTGTTAGTCTTCCAACTTTGTTCTTCCTTTTCAGAGTTGTTTAGTGATTCTGGGTTCTTTACAATTCCATATGAGCTTAGACTCAGCTCAATTTGTACAGAAAAGGCTCTTGAGATTTTGATTGGTATTATATTGAGTCTATAAATCAATTTGAGAAGAATTAACATCTTAACAGTATGGCATCCCTGATCCAAGAAACTACTTCTACACATATTTAGGTCTTTAATTTCTCTCATCAGTGTTTTGTAGCTTTCAGTGTACACATTCAGTATTACACATCGTTTGTCAGATTTATTTCGAAGTATTATGTAATTTTTGATGCTATTATAAATAGTATTGTTTTAAATTCCAGTTCCTAATTCTGTCTTGCTGGTAAGTAGACCTATAGTAGACTTTTGTGTATTGATCTTGTATCCTGACAACTTCTTGTGCTCACCTAGAGTAATAGTTCTTGTAGGTTTTAAAAATGGATTTCATCATTTTCTGCATAGGCAATTGTGTTGTGTGTGAATAAAGACAATTTCACTTCTTTTTTTCCAGTATTAATACCTTTTATTTCTTTTTCTTGTCTTATTGCTGTTGGGTGTCTCACGTTCCTGCGTGTTTTGCTGGGTATGCCAAGAATTCATGCTGTGACTGCTCTGTACCCAGGCTGCTCATCAGGGTTGTGTTTGCCATGAGCATCCATGTGAGATGATGGTGTGTTTCCCTTATGAACAAAGAGCGGACTTGCTTACCGTTTATTGTGAAAACAGATTATCCAAGTTCAGCAGGTCCTTTCCTGTAAGCAGCCTACTGCGAGTGCAGGCATCTCTCTGAGCCCTCTGTGTCACCTTGTGAGGCTTTGGGGTAATGGGGGTTGGTCTGTGCACACATGGTGCTCTTGCACTTTGCTGTGCTATGAATAATCTTTCTGTCTGACCAGGAGTCTCCTGTGTCCTGCCAGCATTTACAAAACAGCAACAGGCTAACTTACTTCTAGGCAACGTAAAATAAAATCTCAGCCCCTGACAACTGCCCCGGCTAATGCCTCCAGATCAGTGCTGAGTAGAAGGGCTGACTAGAGACCTTGTTCTCTACCTGACCTAGGAGGGAAAGTGCCATTCTTTCTCCACGAAGTGGGGTATTAGCTCTAGGTTCTTCATTGATGCCCTTTATCTGGTTGAGGAGTTTCTCTTCAATTTCACATTGGCTGTGAGTTTTTATCAGGAATTAGTGTTGTGTTTTGTCACGTTTTTTCTCTTTTTCTCTGTTATTGTGTGTTTTTCTTCTTATAGTTTGTTAATCAGGTGAATTATATTGATTGACTTTCAGATTTTAATTCAACCTTTCATTCCTGGGATTAACCCTACGTGGTCATCATGTATCATCCATTTTGTATTTTGTTGGATTCTATTTAAATTTTATGTAGAACCTTTGCATCTATGTTAATGACAGGTACTGGCTGTAGTTTTCTCTTTGAAAAAAAAAGTTTTTGTTACTTTCTGTATTAAAGTGATCATGGACTCATAGAATTTGTCCCTCTTTTTCAATTTTTTAGAAAAATTTAAGTAAACCAATTCTTTGAATCTTTTTCAAAGATTTTGGTTTTGTTGTTTGGTTTTGTTGATTTTTCTCTTGATTTTATTGCTTTTTTGTTTCCAATTTCCTTTATTCTTACTCTGATGCTTATTGTTTCCTTCATTCTACTTTTTGTTTTCATGTTTAAAACTATGAAGAAAATGTTTGTGTGTGCACAGGCCTGTGCATGTAGTCTGTTGACAACATTCTTAAAAGAAATTGTCAGAATTGTCACTTTATGTTGATTGAGATTACATACAAATCCTTGGAACTTTTCCAGAGTTCATCTGAGAGCAGTGTTTTATCCTGTGTGTTTAGCATTCTTTAGAAACTGGAGTTTGGAAGAAAAATTACAGCACCATATGTTTGCCCAAATGGCAGACATATGCAGGAGTGAATGATTATTCACGAATGATGACATAACCAGGGCCTTCTTGATGGTCTTAATTCAGGCATGTTTATGTTGGTGATATTGGGGTTGTGATCGAGCAGAAGGGCACCACTGAAATGTTAATGCCAAGGTTATTTTCAAAGTGTGGTTTGACTCTAGGATTTAATTATGAGAAAAGATGTTGATATAGCAGGACTCATTTCTCCGCATGGCTGCTGGCATTGGTCCAGTCTAGGGACACTGGAGTCCTGTCCCTTCAGTCTTTCTGGCATTCAGAGGCACTAATGTGATCGAAAGTAGTTCACCTCAGGCCCGTGGAGCTGTTCTCGTGTGTACTGGAGGAGGAGCTCTGTAGCATCGCTTTGGCGGAGTATGGATCTTGGAGAAGAAAGTACAGGGGGGCAGTGGTGCTGTTTCCACAGAGGGGCCCGTGATGCTGGGTGCTCATAGCCTCGTGTTTCAGAAATGTCTATGGTGCTGTTCAGAAACCGATACCTCCAGCAGTCCTCCCTCCCAGTCACACCCCCCTCCGCACACACACAGCCGTTAGGACTCAGTTGATTCTCTTGTATCCCAGAGGTTGAGAAATAGTAACCTGTGTAACCTCAGAAAATTTGAGGTCTGGTTTCTCCAGTGTTCTCTAATGTGAAATCATACAGATGATAGTGTCTGTCTGCCTGTGGCACTCACAATCCACCCTGGATTGGGACATACTTTTCCTTTTTTTTTTTTAATTAAGATTTTAAATTTATTTATTCATGAGACATATAGAGAGAGAGGCAGAGACATAGGCAGAGGGAGAAGCAGGCTCCCTGCGGGGAACCCAATGTGGGATTCGATCCCAGGACCCTGGGATCATGACCGAAGCCGAAGGCAGACGCTCATCCACTGAGCTACCCAGGCGTTCCCCTTTTTTTCTTTTTTCCTTCTTTTGTAATGTTTTCTGGGATTGATTCACTTTTTATCACTGTTTAATTCTAGCTTTGTCAATTCAGATCAAATGCCCAGGGCATTCACATTTCCTTGTGTATGAGCGAGAGAGGTGTGTGTGTTACTGAGTTGGTGAAAATGTGACATTCACTACCGCTCTGTTCTTCTTCCTTGTGGGAATGTGGGGGACCTTTATCTTATTTTCCACATCTCATTGCCATCGTATTTTCTGGAGTCCTTACCTATTCATGGTCAATACACTGAGACCAACATTTATATAGTTTTATAGAATTTTCAGACTATTTCTTGTACAACTGAAACACCTGTGATTGATTTTTTTTTTTTTTTTTTTTAATGATGAGGTTTGCTATGTCAGAGGATGATTTTGGGCAACCACCCATGGCTGTGTCTGCTAGAAGAATGAAGAACGCTTTACCAGTCAGTTGGCTGGCATTTATTTAAAAGTGCCTAAGAGTGTAGCCAGGTTGTTCTACCTTAAAAAAGGAGACAGAGTGCGGTTGGAAACTTGAATCTTAAATAACATACCAGTACTCTGTTGCTGATTACTATTTTAAACGTGTACTGGAGGTGGTGGATTCTGTTCTGCTGTAGACGTGTAAGCCAGATTTGCTGCAAACATTTGATTTTTCCCACTGAAATAGTAGGGACAGAGGGGTCTCTTTGTCCTGCTGAAATGGTTTTCTCTGTTAGTGTCACCTCTATCACTCAGCGGCAATCTTTACATTAGCCTAAGGTGCTGACATATTCTTCAGGGCTATGTGCTGCTGTCATGTCAGGGTAAATTTGAAGGTCTCATTTCTTCCCCTCACCTGCCACCTTCTTTTCTTCCCTGGCATTCTATTCAGTCCTGAGCAATTAAGGATGATTAGGTGTTAAGATGAAGCAGAATTTGAATAAGCTAATTACTGATTACTCACCCCCCAAACTGTGAACTGGATGGATTCACCAGACGTGAAGAACGGAGAAGGGGCCATGCAGTGAAAGATGTAATTACCCTCGGGGAGAATGTTGGTGGCAGGGTGTGGGGCACAGACACAAAGGCTGCTTCCCAAAGTCTTGGCTTTTTTTATTTTTTATTTTTTATTTTTTTTATTTTTATTTTTATTTTTATTTATGATAGTCACAGAGAGAGAGAGAGAGAGAGAGAGAGAGAGAGGCAGAGACACAGGGAGAGGGAGAAACAGGCTCCATGCACCGGAAGCCCGACGTGGGATTCGATCCTGGGTCCCCAGGATCGCGCCCTGGGCCAAAGGCAGGCGCTTAACCGCTGCGCCACCCAGGGATCCCAGTCTTGGCTTTTTGTATGTTTGTTTTAAGATTTTATTTATTTATTCATGAGAGACAGAGAGGCAGAGACACAGGCAGAGGGAGAAGCAGGCTCTCCAGGGGAGCCCAACACGGGACTTGATCCTAGGACCCTGGAATCATGACCTAAGCCAAAGACAGATGCTCAACCACTGAGCCACCTAGGTGTCCCAAGTCTCTGGCTTTTTTTTTATTTTTTATTTTTTTTATTTATTTATTTTTTAAGTCTCTGGCTTTTTAAAACATGTATAGGCACAGATATGAGCCCACAGAACCACAGAATATCTGAGCCAAATGGCAGAGAGCAGCTTTAATTTGCTCAAGATACTTCCTTGAGGTATCCTGGGGTTTAACAGTAAATTACCTCCAGGTACAGCAATGCTTGCTGCCTTTTTGGGGACAAATATTCCCTGGGCCACCTTCTAGAAGACCAATGCATGAAAGGATAAAATTTCTTTCTTTTTTTTTTTTTTTAATATGGAGAGCCAACCTACTGGTGCAGAGGTGGTGTGTAGTCAGAGATCCCTTTGGGGTGCTGCGGGAAAGTAATGTTTTAAGGTCTCAGATCATGTAAGTCTTTTCTGGTCTCTTCATTTTGACAAATTGTGTTACTCCCCCCTCCCCTTTTTAAAGATTTTTTTATTTATTGAGAAAGAGCGAGTATGAGCAGAGGGAATAGCAGAGGGACAGGAGAAGCAGGTTCCCCACGGAGCAGGGAGCCCGATGTGGGACTCCATCCCAGGACCTCAGGATCATGACCTGGGCCGAGGGCAGACGCTTCACCAACTGAGCCACCTAGGCGCCCCTCATTACTTCTCCTTTTAATGTAAACACTTTGGAAGACAGATGATTATTTTTAATGTAGCAAATTTTAGGACAGCCTAAAACAAAGCTAAAAACCACTCACTTTGTTAATCCAATTGGCGAGCTGCACATGAAGTGTAGTGTGCCCCCCTTCATATTTTTGTACAAGTTAAATACAAGCAGGAAGTAAACATGGGAGGTTCTTTTGATGCAATGAAAATCCAAGGGGATTGCATTTGGCATGAATATTTTTGAGATCCAAGATAACAGCATTTTTTTTTAAAGTGAAGTTGATTCTTTTTATTTGAATAAACAACCTGTTGTACTTTGCGACCTGCCCCTTTTTCAGGTTGACCTATACATGTTTTCAACTATATGTTGACATTCAGCTAGTTGACACTAGCTTTGTGACCTCTGTGTCAACTTTTTTGGTGGTAAGCTTTGGACATTTCTCAGCAGTTAATTAGAATGATTATTTATTTATTTATTTATTTTTAAAAGAGTGGCAGAGACATAGGTAGAGAGAGAATCAGGCTCCCTATGGGGAACCCGATGTGGGACTCTACCCCAGGACCCTGGGAGGATCATGACCTGAGCCAAAGGCAGATGCTCAATCACTGAGTCACCCAGGCACCAATTGGAATGATTCTTTGTCTAGCCCTGAACATTATGACCTTGTTCCTGTCAGATAATCCTTTGCGAGAATTCTCTCTTTTTAGAGGAGTTGAAATGTTTATAAGCATTTTATTTTTCTTTTGTTGCCAGGCAAAAGGTTTTAACAGTTCATTTAAACATCTCATAAGGGGTCTTGTTTTTAAAACATGTCCAAAAAAAAAACAAAAAACAATAACAGTGATGATGAGATTGCCCTCAGCTACTCACTGAAGGAGGTATACTTACTAACTCTGGAGAGTAGGGATATTTAAGAGACTTGATAAGACCGCGTCTCCAGACAAAATCTTGGTAAAAGGAGAAATCCTGTGTGAATGTGAATATCCTGTCTCCCTCACACAGGAGGAGGGGGAGTCTATTTGAATTTTGCTTTTGGAAACACTTGTTCCAGTTTCTGGATGTTTCTGACAACTGTTCCACCCTCTACCCAAACAGTTCCTCAGGTCTTAACTGAGAGTATGGTTTTAAGGAAGTGGTCCTTAAAAAGCTGGTATTGTATCCGTATAGGTCAGCATGAATGTGAAAATATATATATTCATATATATTTTTTTTGTTAGTATTCATATATATTCATATATATATACACATACATATACACGTACATATATACATACATATATCATTTACACAATGTAAAACCAAAGATTCAAGGAATTGGACTGATTATTAAGCAGTGTCCAACTCGGTTCTTGCAGATGGTGGTCGAAACCGAGAAGTACAGCATCTCCATGAAGATGGCGTCGCCCGAGGATGTGAGCGAAGTGCTGGCTCACATCGGCACCTGTCTGCGGAGGATATTTCCCGGCCTCTCCCCAGTGTGAGTGCTGGGGGGTTGTGTCGGGGAGGAAGGGTGAGGAAAGCAGAGAACTTCCTCCTCAGACTGGTGAATGTGAATATACCTTCCAATAGCCCCTTCCCTCAGGGCCTTGCTCATGCTTCCATCTTCGCTTCAACGTTCAATAGCAAACCCTCCCTTGGGTCTTTGTGGTTTAAATCTGAGATTCTCCATGGGGCTCTGCCTCATTCTCTACTTTCAAGACTTGAGCCATGAAGGGTTTGGCCATCCTTTAGACTCTACTCATGACACTGAAACCTTTGTGACAGAACTTGGGGTGTACCCTCGTGTGACTTCTTATGGCTGGTAGGGGAGTACCAAGGGGCTCAGGTCTAGCATTCATGAAGAGTGACAGGCTTCATTTTCCTTTTTTTTTTTTTTTCTCTGAGTTTTCTGAAACATGTGTTAGGAATATTAGTAAATTATCCCTGTGCCTGCCCTCATGTTTTTTTTTTTTTTTTTTGTTAAGCACCTTTCATTAGGATTATGTGCTTGGGTGACAGTTTGTCCTTAAGGAATGTGTGAGTTGTTGGAAGGGTGGGGGTTGGATTGGATGAGGTAAAAAAGCAGAAGGATCCTTATGTCCAAAAGCTCCCTAAATTAATAGTCCAGAGTGAAAATACCTTCCTGCTGGAAGGAGATGGTACAGAGATCATAAAAATTCCTTTCCCTGCTACTCGCCCTGTGCAAGGAGGCCATGAAGCCTCACAGAGACACGTAGATGATGCTTAACTGTGTACCTTGCTTGGTGGGAGCGGCAGGGAAATTTTGGAGACTTGCCCTTCATGGAACATATTACTCTGATGCTCCGCCTATAAAGTAAGAGGCAAAGCAGGAAAACCTAGCCTGTGTCTTTCAAGCCTTGGGTGCCTGTAGGTGGCTCATTGGACGTAGTAGCTTCCATCTGCTCTCGGGCTTTCTGAGACCTGCTAGTTTCTTCTAACAGCTCTGCCCTGGACTCTCTCTTTTTTTTGCCATATGCTAGCATGGAGGGCGGCCCATGCTTTCTGGCTGTTCACCCAGGCCTTCCTCCTCTCTGCAGCCTTGGGCTCCCTTTGCTCCTCTGAGTCTCTGGCGAGCTGGTTGCTCAGGGATTAGAGCATCCCCTGGCCTCATTCCCATGGCATGGAAGAGATGAGCAGGGGCTGCCCCTCCCTCCTGCCTGGCTGGAATGTCTAGGTATGAAGTCCCTTAAAGGCAAGCTGTTGGGGCATCTATCTGGCCACACCCACTCTCGTGTCTGTGCAGGAGAGGTGCAGGTGGGCAAGGGTGTGGGATGAAGTGAGGAGTGATGAGTGGCAGCGAGGGGGAAATACTAAGAACATCCTTAGAGCCACCAGAGAACTATCTGGGGTGATCATGAGTTAGCAGTCACTACAGCTCATTCTCCCTCAATGATGTTAGTCATGTGACATTGCACGAGCGTCTCCTTAGAGCACACTTCCTCTCATTCTGAGTTAACACTGATGAGATAAGCACATTATTAAGCACAGCCTATTTATCCAGGGCTTATATGATCCTCAGAGAAATATTTAAAGAACTGCTTTCTTTAAAGTGCAGTTTTATTTGCCTAATATTCTAGGCATTTTGAGGGAATTGTCAGTTGTGTTCTGGGTTTGGATTCTACTATTTTTCCTTCCCAGAGAAAATTGTCTAAGAAAGATGTTTTCACTCTTCTCCATTTAACGTCTTGTTAGAAGGTTTAGGCAGCAAGTATTAATCAAGCATGACATAATGAGCTCCATTTCCAGGGAAGCCACCGCTACATATAGGCGAGTTTCTAAGTCCGTGACCTCCATGTGAGATGTGAGCCTCATCTTCACTTCTGTCACTGGCTGCGTTGCATAGGAATGACCCCAGCAGCACCTCACACAGGATGCGGCCTGTAAACTTAGCAGCTTTACCTCCAAGCCTGTCTGGATTTGACATTCTGTCTCAGTTAGTGGCTTGTCATTTACATAGTCTCTTGTCCTTAACTCACACACGTCATTAATTGCCAAACTCCTTTCATGCGTATCTCCTGGTCTGGTACTCATCTGGCTTGTCGCTTCCACTGCCTTGGTTCAGAGGCTCTCACTGTCCCAGGGCCACACTGTCCTGCCAATGTCTCTGTCTTCAGTCCTCCTCCTCACAACTGGTTTTCTTCGCAGTCACCAGAATTATCCAGTAGCTTCTATGCCATGTAGCCTGGTGTAGCAGACCACTGCCGTCTGGCCCCATGGTCCGGCCTGTGTTTGGTGCTTTCATATACACTATTAATCCAGACAGACTCCCCCTCCAAATGACATAGCCCAGATCTCTAAAGAGTTTCTTTATTCATGTGTCCATAAAGCTTTGTGATCACTTCCTTTGCTAGCACCTATCATGTTGTGTTACAATTGTTTATTTGCACACTTACACAGTCAGTGGGTGTTTATTGAGTTTCTGCTGCAGATGGCAGGGTGCTAAATGTTGGGGCCCTGGGCAATGTGGAATTTACACTGGGAAGTTGCATCAATAAAGTAAGTGTAAATTTGAGTAAATGTTTACAACTGATTGTCCATACAGGACTAATAGAAAGAATAAAATCCTGTCTGCAAGGGCCTCCATGTGGCCGTGATACCTTGAACAAACCCCCCTGGAAGATAAAGAACCTGAACTGAAGAGGGCAGACAGCCTTTCCTTCTCAGGACCTGTTCATGCTGTCTCGCCTGCCTAGGGTTGGTGTCTTTGAGGAACTGAGAGAGAACCTGGTGGCTGGAGTCTGGGAATGAGCAGAATGCAGGTGGGAGGGGATAACTGGCATGAGATGAGGCTGGAAGCATAGGTGCTGGTCAGTGTACATAGATCCTCATGGGGAAGAGTTTGTAGTTTAGTGCTGGCTCACTAGGAAGCCACTGTCACATGCAAGTAGGGATGTGACATGATTCCTTATATGGTTTATAGCATTTATTTTTGCTGCTAAAGAGAGAGGGGAGTGGGAAGGGGAAGAGCAGGAGGGGGGAGCTAGTTAGAACATAGGCCATGATCTAGGGGAGTGATGGCTATGGCTAGGAGTAGGGCAGTGACGTTAGAGATAAGGTTGGGAGGTGGAAGATAGAACAGTTATTGTAGGTACAGGACTGACTCATGGATTTGGTATGTGGGTGACAGCAGGACCAAGGATGACTCCTAGGTTTCTAAGGGAAAGGTCTAGGTCTGGAGACATAGCCAGTGTGGGAATCATTAGTGTAGAGAGTCTTGCATGCACGACTGTTTTGAGATCATCCAGAGAGAGATATGCACCTAGAAGAGAAAGTGTCTTGTCAGTGAGAACAAGTGAAAGAGGAAGAACCACGAAGAGAGTGTCGGGACAGGATTCCAGTGGGAGACCAGGGCCTGGGAGAATTTCTGAAGCAGGGAGTGATGACTGCAGAATGATTGGGTGTCGAATGAGCTGAGAGAAGAGGGCTGCTGGTGAACTGGCCATGGTGAAGGCACTGGTGGCTTTGACTGGAGCAGTCCCAGGGTTCTGGTAGGGAGAGGAGGGCCATCATGCTTATGGGATGAACTCCGAAGGGAGGAAGTGGATGTGTACGTGTGGGAAACTTCTTAGAGACATTTAGCTACCAAGGAGAACTGATAAATGGGAGGTAGCTAAAGAGGTAGGAGGAATTACAGGGAGTTTTTGTTTGCATTCAGAATGGGAGATACTAAAGCACATGGCTATAATGAGGGGAGTGCTCCAGTAAAAGAGAAAGAGAGAGAGAGAGAGAGAGAGAGAGAACACAAGAGATTGTTGCTGGAAATGGCGGTAGTAAATCCACACTATCCTTGAGAAGGTAAGAGGGACACAGAATGCATGCCACATACTTGAGCTTCCTTCTAGGCCAGGAGCTACTCGAGCAAAGTCTGCATTTTTATTCATCTTAAATCCCTAGTCCTTGGCACATAGTACATCCTCACTGAGGTTTTTTATGCTTATCATGTGCCTTATGCATCATTGGGCGGTATGACTCAGGAGCACATGGAGTTTGGAAGACCATGGTCCTGTCCTCCATCCACAGGTGTGGGGGCTGAGGTGACACGGAGCAGATGAGACAGTGAGTGCTTGGGCGTGAGCAGGTGGTGGCTGGGTGCAGGCTGGGTGTGTGGAGCTCCACCTGAGAAGCAGGGAGAGGATTCAGAGGCAGTTCAGATGAAGCCACCGATGTGCAAGAAGGCATGGATTGTAACTGAGAACTTGACTTGGCAGAGAATTTAAAGAATGTAAATGTACCTGGCTTTTATTTTGCTCTCCTACCCACTGTGCGTCGTTAGCTTGTCAAAATAAACCTGTAATATTTTGTGATTTGCATGTTCTGCTTTACTCTGGAAGTTCCTTAGATTGTATTACATAATTTTAGCAGGGGAAATGGATGATTATGTTGGTGCTGGTTATCGATTGACGGGGGTGAGGGGGGCAGGTGGAGAGGTGGGTGATTATATCCTTTCTTCTCCATCCCTTGTCTTGTGTGCCTTGTTAGATTGGTCAGTAAATAATGACATAAATAATGGAGAATGTGCAAAATAAAATATGTCTCCGGAATGTCCTACATCCGCTTATAGTAAGTTGAAGAATATAAAACTGTATTTGATACAACACTGTATGTTAACTAACTGGAATTAAAATAAAAACTTAGGAAAGAAACTATATTTGGAATCCTTAACCTGGTTTGAGTCATTTGTCTCATCAGATGTATTACCTGAACCTGTGGTGGGGACCCTGGGTCCCTGGCCCTCATCGTCTCGTCTCCTTCCCTGCTTGGGGCTCTCCTAGTAGGGGCAGATGGACAGGGGAGTATCTGATGAGTGTATTATCAGGAACCAGGACAATCCGGAGGATAAACGCAGCCTGGGCAGCCCTGGGTTCAGATCATCAGTTCTTGGATAGTCCCAAGTTTGACTATATATGAATGAAACTTATCTGCAAAGATCTGAATTTCTGGTTTTACCCAAATATAATTGTGAAATTACATCCATGATCAAAATCAAATATAAAAACAGGGTATAAATAATATACAAAGTATAATCAGTCTTCCTGATGACAGTCCAGAGAATGCAGATAGGAAAAAAATGAAGAATTTTAATTAAAGTCAATAGTCACACCAGTGTCCACTCTTTACCACTCCCCCACCATATGTATATGTTAGGGTATTTGTCACTTCCTCTCTCTTTCCCTTACAAAATGACATTTACCCTCCTCCCATTAAATAAGGAAAATTTATTTCAAAATATAGAGGGAATTTAAAGATGCAAGAAGAAAATTTAAGTTAAATTTAAAAATCAGATCTCCGTTCGCATTGTGCTGTGACTGCTCTCATCCTTACGCTCTGCGAAACTGAATGTCTTTGGAGGCCTGGCCTTTGAGACAGTGATATTAAGGAAGCTAGGGAAATGTTTGTAAGTAAATGTTGTTTAATCTGTTTTCCCAGAAGTGTCTGCATTGTAGTTTCTCTTCAAAAAGCGGTTTTGTGTGATAGCCTTCAGCTTTTCTAATATTGAGACCCTTGGTTGTTCTCCAAAACCATGCTAGATTTTTTTTTTTAATGTCAAATTAAGTCATCAGAGCACAGTAGAATTCATTTAGAAAATGTTCATTAAAGGACTCCCTCAGGCATGCATACAGGAGTGAAATGTTTCCTGCTCTCTAAAAGTTTATAGGCTACAGGCAGTATAAGAAAGTTCCATGGGTAATAGTGAGGAGAGAGAGAATCCTCAGATTTCAGAGAAAGGAAAGTCACATTTAACTGGAGACACCAGGAAAATAATGTATGATTTGTATTTGCTTTCTGCTTTTTTTTGAGAGAGGGGATTTTGAGAGGATGGTGGGTCTGGTAGAGTTCTGTGGGGAAATGGCAGGAGCAGGTGCCTGTGGGAGACAGCTGCCTGCCTAACGTAGGAATTGGGAGCCTGCAGATGTCACTGTGAGCAAACGCCTCAAGGATGGGTACTGGGGAGCTACTGAAAAGACTTTTGAACGTTAGAGTAAAATGGTAGTTCTGCTTCAGGAAGAAACAGTCCTAGGTTTTGCGTTATGAACATGTATGGGGAGAGCCTTGAGGTACAGCTGCAAGGTGTAAGGTTGTCAGGAGACTTTAGTGGGGTTGAGATCCTAGGCAAGTTAACTCACTTCTCCATGCCTCAGTGTCCTCATCTGTAAAATGGGAATAATGCTGTTAATGCAGGTAAGGCTAAAATTAGCTCATGTAAACTGCTTTGGCAGTGTTCCAGAAGTTTTATCTGTAGTACAGGTTGTTGTGGTCAGTTACCCAATGGCCCCAGAGGAAAGCCTGTACCATCCAAAAGGACATTGGTGGTGTTTGTAGGGAGCTTCTTTGAAGTTTGATATATATATTTTTTATTATATGTTTACACAGAAGCTGAATGCATTTCTCTAATTTGATTTTATTGTTGTTGTTAAATGTACCTAATAGCATCCTTTTCGGGGGACAGAATGGTAGCCTTCTAACATGATTTTTTTTCCCTTAGGATTTCCGCATGCTGAATTCTTCTGTCATACATGTGACACATTTGAAAGTTGCCTGAGTATTAGTGTCCGCGTATTAGGACAAGCTTTCTTTGATACCATAATAAAAATGGTATTGCAGATCCCGGTATAGGAAGTCAAAGCCAATTGAGGTAGGTAGGTGAGGTTATTGTGAAGAAAAAAAATAGGAGTTTCTGTAAAAACAAAAGAAGGGTGCTTTATAGTCTGTTCAATTGTCTAAATCGGAGGCAGCATTTAGTTGGGGTGTGGTTCCCGTCAGTAAAACCTCTGTGGTTCTGGAGAAAACTTCCTTATTGCGTAGGAGCTTTGAAATTGAATTTTAAATAAAGCAATTAAGTGGATTAAAAGAATTTACAGCTTTTCCGGGTCCACAATTTAAGCCCAAGATTTGCACAGAGAGCTGGCATGCTGGTCATCTGGTTCGCTGTCTTCCTGGGCCTTTTTGTAAATTAGACTCATGTGATGCAGGTGTGCTTGATCCATCTATGCAGTAGTGCCTGCGAGTGAGCCATGGGCTTTGTCTGTTCGCTAGGATTTTGGTTTACCTGTCATGACAGGTATTCTGACAGCAAGTCCTTGGTGTCTGTCCATGACACTCTCTCTCCCTGTGTATGTATGAGCTGTGCCCTGTGGGTGCGCACGTGGACTTCTTGCCACTGTTTAGCTACAGGCAGAAAACAATGGGGATCAGCGGTGGGATCTCCCCTCTAACCCATTTATTGTTTCTGAGCATGTGTTAGAGCACGTGAACGCTTCCCACCTTCTGGAAGTTTAGTTCTTCTAACTTTATCTCTTACGGAAATAAGTGCACCTGTTTCATGAGACGTCTTCAGTTCCTGAAATCTAAGTGTGTCCTAGTTCCTGGCAAAGGCAAGAGGAGAACTGTCACAGAGCAGGGCTGCTTGGGAAAGCTCAGACTGATAACTTCCAAGAGGGGTTTTGGAGGTCAAGGGGCAGCAGCTGCACACACGTCTATACTGGCTGCTGCTTCTCTTGCTCTGCAGCTGACTTGTCCTTACCCCTGAACAGGAATGTCTGGTGTTGTTTTGGGAGCAAAATTGAGGCTTTAGCTTCTGACTCAGCCCTGAGGAGTCCCTATAATCCTAGACTGCCACCTTCCTATACTTGATCCCACTAGCTTCCTGCCAAAGATTTTTGCCTTATTTTCTTCCTGCTTTTGACTAACTTCACTTCATGCTGTGTCATTGAAACAGCATGCCGTGCAGTCCTGCTGAGATGAAGCAAGAATCATAGAACACAAATGTGAGCTCAGATGAAGTCTGACCCCAGTGTCCTTCAGTGCATCCAGAGTTCACTTAATCTAGCTGTGTCAGTGCTTGGGGCAGCTTCTGACCGCTCTGGTCTCTCGTTGCATGTCTTGTAGCCAGAATATAATGCCACTACAGTTCTAGAAGGGTAGTGTTGAACCGAGATGAGCCATTCCAAATGGCCAGATTCTGTAATATCCCTTTCAGTGTGAATGTCTTCTTAAACCCATGGTTACTCCCAAATTGAGAACTTTTAGGATAATGGGGCTTAATCATAGGTATTCTCAGGTGAAACAGAAAAATCGTGCTGCACTTGCAGACCTCATGCATTTATCTAAGAATTTGAAGGAACTCGTGACAATTGACATCTGTTGGTTGTACGTGATTATGCTTCCATCATAAAAATTGCAAAGTAGAAATATTTTCAGTGCTAGTAGAACATTAGTATTTAAACACTTTGTTATGTATTTGAGGTTTCGTCTAAGCATAGAACAAGCACATCTTATCTGGCATCCGTCCAGTGAGAAAACGGAGCTACCTGGAAACATTGCCTGCCAATACTCTACATGGGGATCGAGATTCATCATGATGACTTGAGAACATTATATGTAGCAAAAGTGTTTTTAAGTCATTAAAGGAAGATGAAAATATTTTCGATATAACAGGATCTTAACTCCGCCAACTTTGCACCCAGGTCCCCCTGTGATCACGGGTGCCTCTGACCCACTGTTACCCTTCCTCGAAGCCTATGACCTCCCCTACCCCCTACTTTGAGGGCTGCTCCCAGACCCCGGCACCTCATGGAACAGCATCTTCTTGGGTGACATCACAATTTGCTCATCTTGCTCTGACCACAGCCCTTCTACTTTTCTCTCCCTGGAAGGAGCAGTGCTTGGATCTTTTCAGGGCCTCCCAACCATCCATCCCTTGGCTTCCCCCCTCCTTTCCCAAGTGCCCATCCTGCTGTGTCCGACCCTCCAGCTGGGCGCTGGCAGTACCATCAGGTCCGTCTGTCCCGCTGTTCTTCTGGCTCGCCTGCCTGGAGAGCTTGTGGCCCCACCACGCGCACCAGCTGCCCCCTTTGGCCACAGGTCTGGGCTGCAGAGAGTGACAGGACAGAGTCCCCCAGCTGGTCCACGTGGGGCCACCAGAAGCTCATGACCTTCACTCTCATGGGGCTCTTACCCATCCTGTGGGCTTCTGTTTAATTCCAAGTTACTTATCTGTTTCCAATGTCTGCCCCCCATCCTCGCCTTCCAGATAGTCCTCTCCAGTACCTGTCTGTCTTGTGCACCTGCAGGCTTTCCATGGCTCTTCATTGCCCTGAGAATAAGATCCAAACTCTGTAATTTCACCTTGGAGCCTGTAACCTGGTTCCTCTTTCGTTCCCTGGACTCTGTTTCCCCTTCCCTGTCACATGGCATTTACTGGCCACTTTGAACTATGTGTCGTTTCTGGAAGCGATCACAAGCCTTCTCACCTCCATGAAGTTGCCATCCCTTTATCTGGAACACCTTCCCTGGCTCCTGGTCTCCCCCCTTACCCTCACCCGAGATTAAGTCTGTCTTCCTCTTCAGGGTTTAGCATAGCTGTGTGATGTACTGAAGACCGTTCCCAAACTCCCTACTCCTCCATTGATCTCCTACCAGAGAATTAGTGTCCTCTCTGCTGTCCCCATACCTGATGCTTCTCCTGTATTAAGACTTTTCCTTTTATGCTGCCTATTTATTTGTCTGGTTCTCATGCTAGACTGCTCACTGGGGACACAGGGACAATACCTATTTTGTTCACTGCTGTATGCTTAGTACCTGGTAGCTGCTCTTGCCGCACTTATAGATGTTTAATAAAAATTTGGGGGTGAATTAATGGATTCATAAGTTGCTCATTACATGATGATTGTGTGGTGTACCTATGAGAGCATCGGCTAACATCTGACTTTACCAGGCATCAGAGATTGTTTTAATCACTTCATAGGTATTAATTTCTTTCTTTTTCACAATTACGGTAGGTCCTCCTACTTTGCTAGTTCTATGAATAATGAAATTTTGGACGTGGTTGGCTGTGCTTGTAACCACTAACGTGTCCTGCTTCTCCATGCTGGCAGGACTCTGTTAGCTCTGCATGAGAATGGGGGCTGAGTGTGCTCCCCAGCCCAGAGGAGCTGTGGTCATAGGAGGGAAAGAGGTAGTAAAAGGAGCATACTCTCCCATGATGGACATTCATATGGGGTATTATGGAAAGAGGAGATTTGTATTTTAATTTTTGGAAAGTTAGTGATTTATATTTAGTATACACATAATCTAATAATTAAATAGAACACACTGTTTTCTAACTATTCTAATACAATCGAATGTTACAAAACAAGTAAATAACATAGAGATGATTTACATTGCTGGGTAATACCAACGCTTACAAAAGGGAGCTAAATAAAGAAGTTTATTAAGTTCCTGTAGATTTCCAGCTTCTTAGTACTCAAAAAATGGAATTATGTTTACCAAAATTGAAGTGGTGCCCATCTTTGATTTTAAAAAAGGCATATCAAAAAACAAAAAAATAAAAAAGGCATATCACCAAATAGATTTCTGCGTGCTGTGCAAAAACCTGAATTTTTGAAATTTATTGTTACTGTTGATCTTATAGGCGAATCATGAAAAAAGTCTCCATGGAGCCATCTGAGCGACTGGCCAGTCTCCAGGCTCTGTGGGACAGCCAGACTGTGGCTGAGCAAGGCCCCTGTGGTGAGCATGCATTTTAAAACCAAATTATAAATGGCTGCATAGATGTCCCCCTGCCAGGAAGTTACGTCTATTCCTAGTATGCTACTGTAAAGGTACAATTAGTTTTAAGGTGTAATTAGTACCGCACAGACTTTAGCTTGGTGGACAGAAGTCCTATATTTAAGCTGTATTGCGTGCTGCTATGTACTTACTATAGAACGGGGGGGTGGGGGGGAGCCTTTGCTGTCTTCCCAAACAGAAAGAATAATCAGCATTGTCAACATCGGCCATATTTCAACTTTTAAATTTTAACTTAAGATAAATCAGTTAGTTGAAAACCTCTCACATTTCTGTCCTGTGTTTCAGGTGGATTTTCTCAGATGTATGCCTGTGTTTGTGACTGGCTTGGATTTTCATACAGAGAAGAAGTACAATGGGTAAGTGTATCTGTGTGCAGACGTGTGTGTGTGCACACACACACACTCCTGGAGAATATTCCAATGTTTGACTGGCTTCTTTCTTTCTTTCTCTCCCCCGCCCCCACCATTCATTTTTTGCTTAAATCTTCCTTTCTCAGAAAATGTGAAAAATCTGTATCATTATCTAATTCTCTTTGTATTCCTCTTCTCTGATCATCTATGTGGACTATTCACATGATTGAATTATATTTCTGACAGGATGTGGATACAATTTATCTGACACAAGACACCAGGGAATTGAATTTACAAGACTTCAGTCATCTTGACCACAGGTAGGCTACTTCCATCTTTCCTTCCTTTTATAGCTAATTCTGCTTTTAGAACCTTACTTCTCTGTTGGTGCTTATGGACATATGTGATCTCCAGAAAACCTTGTTAGAAGGGAAATCAGGAGAATCTAAGACTGTCTGAATTTGGCCTTTCAAGTAATAGTTTCAGATATGTTCATTTGGGAATGAAGTGCATGTGTATACATCAAATCCAGAGTTTGTAGTTAGAAACTCTGGAAACAATATAGTTCTTAAGTCCTTGTACCAGTCCACAAGTCTATTTGATCATCTGCCCTGTATATATGATATAGTATTATTTTCCTAATTGCCATTAGAACATTCTTCTAGAAGAAAATTTTATGTTGCAGTTCTAAGAAATGACTTTTAGTTTCTAATTTCTTCATGAATTGGGGATTGCTAGGGTATATATGTTTATATCCTGGTGGAAGTCAGTGTGCCAATATCTGCCTTGTGATAATGATAGTGAAACTGTGAACCGTGTTGCACACTATTTAAGAGACTGGTAGGTTTTAAGATCTTGACTGTCATGCGTTTAAGGCTGTGACTAGTGTGATCAGGCCCCAAAGAAGGCTCTTCATTCAGTCTGTTGAAGTTCTTTTGCTTCCTGATGTAGTTGTGTGGTGCCCTAGTGTGTTTGCTGGTGGTTTATCCTGTGTATCCCCATCTCCACCACCCTGGATGTGCTGCTACTTATTTTAAGTGGCAGGTATTAGCCGTTCCCCAGTGAACCTCAGCCTGAGGAACCTTCCCTCCCTGTTTGGACTTGAGAGAGAGGATCCTGGGATTCTGGCTGTACCTTTTTTTGCCATTTGGACAGCTGGAATTGCAGACAGTAATTGCCTGTGTTTCCTCTGTCGCTCATGAAAAAGTGAACTGAGAAACAGAGAAAAAAATTGCTCTGCAGGTTTTTTACGATTAAAATAGAAAATTATATGTAGGGCAGCCCGGGTGGCTCAGCAGTTTAGTGCCGCCTTCAGCCCAGGGCTTGATCCTGGAGACCTGGGATCAAGTCCCACATCGGGCTCCCTGCATGGGGCCTGCTTCTCCCTCTGCCTGTGTCTCTGCCTCTCTCTCTCTCTCTCTCTCTCTCTCTCTGTCTGTCTCATGAATAAATAAATAAAATATTTGGGGAAAAAAATCTCTTAAAAAAAAAAAGAAAATTGCACGTAGAATAAGAAGAGTGGGTAGTCCTGCTGTATCAGATCACCATGTCTTTGGCCCTGGGATCCTTTTACAGTTCTTGAAAACGGTTGAGCTTTTGTTTGTGTGGGTTGAATCTTTTGGTACTCAACATATTAGAAATTAAAATGAAAATTAAAAATATTAATTCATTTAAAAATGTTAATGAACCTATTATGTGCTAATACATACAGGTACCATTTTTATGAAAAATATTTTCCAACACGCAGAAGTCAGCCAGAAGAGTGCATTAGTTTACCTTTTTGCTGATCTCTTTAACTTCTGAATTAATAGAAGGCTGCCAGATTCAGTGTCTGCTTCTGCACTCACTCTATTGTGATACGTGGCAATGATTGAAGTAAATTAAGAAAATGCAGATTTAAGCAGATCCGTAGTTAGAAAAGGGAAGAGGTTTTTTTTTTTTTTTAAGATTTTATTTATTTATTAGAGAGAGAGAGAGAGCATACAAGTAGGGGGGAGCGACAGGCAGAGGAGAGGAAGAAGAGCATCTCAGGCTTTCCCCGGGGTCCACAGACTGTGAGCAGAGTGGTGACACTGTGTGGGGCAACTTGAGGTGTGTCTCTCACTTTCTTTGTTACCTCCTTAATGATTTTTACACCATTAATAGGTTATTCACAGTGGCAGTGCTAAATTTTCCAGCTGATCCCCTGTACTTAATTTGGTGATTAATCTATCAGCAGATAGAAACTGTATCTAGGGAAGCTACTAATAAATACAGTTACTTGAAATATGTAGAAATAGGTAGAATCTTGTTTTTTCTTTTTTTTTTTTTTAAAGATTTTATTTATTTATTCATGAGAGACACAGAGAGGCAGAGACACAGGCAGAGGGAGAAACAGGCTCCATGCAGGGAGCCTGACGTGGAACTCGATCCTGGAACTCCAGGATCACGCCCTGGGCCAAAGGTAGGCACTAAACCGCTAAGCCACCCAGGGATCCCCAGTAGGTAGAATCCTATCCACAATTGAGAAACTTTGTCAAAACCCCGAATTTTCAGGGATGCCTGGGTGACTCAGTGGTTGATCGTCTGCCTTTGGCTCAGGGCATGATCCTGGCATCCTGGGATCAAGTCCCACATTGGGCTCCCCCAACGGGGAGTCTGCTTCTCCCTCTGCCTGTGTCTCTGCCTCTCTTTCTGTGTCTCTCATGAATAAATGAATAAAATCTTAAAAAAAGAAAAACTTAGAATTTTTGTACAGATTTTTTCTAATTCCTTAGCTGGAGAATTTTCAGTTTGTCAGTAAATGCTGTATTCATAAATCATCTACTTTTTTACTTGGTTAAGGGCTAGAAGGATGTTTTTCATTACTGAGACTTTAGATTAAAAGGTGGAACACTTTTTCTGTAAAGCGCCAGATAGTATAGTAAGTTTTTTAGGCTTTATGGAGCAGACGGTCGCTGTTGCAATTATGTACTGCTGTTGTTATAAATCGAAAGCAACTCTACACAGCATGTGATTGGATGAATGTGATTGTGTTGGAATAAACTTTATTTACAAAAATATACACCGTGAGCTGTGGTTTGCTGACTCTTGCTTGCTCTAGATCAGTGGCCTCTCATGCAGGATGTATGTACCCAAGGAAAAATGTAAGATGAGCTGCAAAAAAAAAAAAAAAAAAAAAAATAGAGCTTCTATTTATGTTTATTGTTGACTCATTTTAAAATTTTTTTGTTTTACACTATATAAGACTATTACTATTGTAGTATTTGGTATATAATAATTATGAAAAAATTAAGGAGTTCTCGAAATTTGTTCTTTTTTCTTTTTTCAATTGCAGTGGGCTTATTAACAGTGGGGATTGGGATTGTTTCTCTAGATGTCCTCTTTTCTATTAATGCCTACATACTTTGACTTTTTTCAGAACTCTCTCTCCCTGATCTTCGAAGTTTATCCTCCCTTTCTTGAGGAGGTAATTTTTTCCCCATGATTCTTCCTGGTCAAATTAGCGCCATCTTCTATATAAAGAGGTTACTGTCAGTCCTATAAGATGGCCTGTATTAATAGTATTTTGCCAATCAAATCACAACAAAGTATATTGGAAGAACATTTCTGTTTATTAGAAGTATGAGCATGTTCCATGAAGGAACAGTCTGGCTTTCAATGGCATGGTCATTTGGAAGGATTCAAAGTGGCACAATCTCAGTGTGATTTGGGTTGTTCTCCGAATTTGAGAGGTTTTACAAAAATGTTGGTTATTTTCTCATTTGGGTATGAATTATGGAAAAGAGAATAGAGGAATTAGACACATTGGAAGTACAAAAGGAGAGATTAGATGGGCCATATGTGGAGCTGGAGTTCGTTAGCAAATAGGGTAATACTTGTCATATGCATTGATGGATTTTCCCACTGTAGCCCCTGGCTCCTGTGTATCTCTATGTGAACATAATTCCTAATTGGCCCATTCAAAGCTTTATCTTGTATTTAGTCATCAGAGTTAGAAACATCCTTTCTTAAGGGTCCCTAAAACCATTGTGATCCTGGAATGGAAGTTCCATGAAGGCTGGGCTATGTCTGTCTTGTTCATGCTGTCTAATGTGAAGCTCTTGAATCAAACTAGTGGCTCAGAATAAAGGATTTTCAAGGGACACTGAGCTGCTCTAGGGGAGCAGATCATTATTCTGGGAGGATGAGGGGATTTTTAAAAGGATTTTATTTTACTTTTTTAAAGTAAGAGAGTCAGCACTGGGAGAGTTAGCGTGAGTGACAGGGTGGGGTTGAGGGTGAGGGAGAAGCAGACTCCCTACTGAGGAGGGAGCTGAACACAGGGCTTGGTCCCAGGACCCTGGGATTATGACCTGAGCCTGAAGGCAGATCTTGAACTGACTGAGCCACCTGGGTGACTCAAGATTTTAAGTAATCTCTACATGAATGTAGGGTTTGAACTCACAATCCTGAGATCAAGAGTCGCATGTTCTATTGACTGAGCCAGCCAGGTACTCTAGGATTGTCTTTTATTTTTTAAAAGAGATTTTATTTATTTATTTATTTTGAGAGTGAGTGAGAGCAAGAATGTGAGCTGAGAGAGAATCTCAAGCAGACTCCACACGGAATGCAGAGCCCAATGCGGGGCTTCATGTCTGAATTCACAATTCGTGTCTGAATCCTCTCTGGATTCCTATAAATTCTGAGTGTTTCGTTCATTTCACTCACTCCAAGCCATTATCTTTTGTATCTGGGGATTTGTAAGTACCATTTTTCTCAGATTATCCAAGTTGGGAGGATTGGGTCATGCATGTGGCATCCATGTTAACGTTGCAGGTCTGGTAACAGGGAGGACTGCTAATTCAACAGATCATCTTAACTTTATGATGGGATCTCTCAAAGGCCTGTGAGCCTGTGTGTTACAAGTGTAATTATACTGTAATTTGGAGTGGCGGGGAGTGATGAGGGTGTAGAGGTGGTGGAGCTGAGTCTAAGAGAATATATAGCTTTATATACATAGATTTTTCTTGTGCCCAGGAGATTTTTAAGAGGAGCTAGTCTCATCAATCCTCTAAAGACTCAACAACATGCATCACTGAATTTAAACTTGGCTTATGAGAGCTCAGGGAGCAGCTCATTCCCTTCAGACTCATATTTTCGAGTTTTCATATTTCTTACTCAGTGACGTTCCTGAGCCTGACACTTTAAGGAAAAGAGTTTCAAGTGTGGGTTAATGTTGGTCAATGCTGTTTCGAGGGTATTAGTGTAGTTCTTTCCCGATCTAGGCTCTGTTTCTCTAAGCCCACTCTATTGCCAAAGGATGAAGTACTGTTTGGAGTGTGGAATCAGGTGTGAAGAGCACCGGTTTCTGCTTTCCATCCTAAAGTGTCTGTGAACAGTTGTATAAACAGTGGTTTCCAGCCTAGGTCAGGTGGACTCCGATGTAAGAGTTGATGATATTTTGGGGAACATGAAGAAAATAGTATAACTTGATTTTCCTTTTTCTTTCTTTCTTTCTTCTTTCTTCTTTCTTTCTTTCTTTCTTTCTTTCTTTCTTTCTTTCTCTTTCTTTCTTTCTTTCTTTCTTTCTTTCTTTCTTTCTTTCTTTCTTTCTTTTCTTCTTTCCTTTTCTTCTTTCTTTCTTTCTTTCTTTCTTTCTTTTTTTTCTTTCTTTCTTTTTTTAAGATTTTATTATTTGAGAGAATAAGAGAGAGCACAGGCAGGGGGAGGGGCCGAGGGAGAGGGAGAAGCAGACTTCCCACTGAGCTGGGAGCCTGACAATGGCAGGGGGCCTGGATCTCAGGACCCTGAGATGATGACCTGAGCCAAAGGCAGATACTTAACCAACTGAGCCACCCAAGCACCCTGAGTAGAACTTGTTTTATGTTTATTTTACATCTGTTTTATTTGTGTGTGTGTGTTTTACACTGAACATAATATATTGAGATAGTAGCACATGTATATAATTTATAGATAAACAGATTTTGTGGAGGTTTGTGTTCAAAATATTTTTCAGTTAAGAGTGAATGATCAAAAAATTTAGAGATCATCTATTTAGGATTCTGGTCATGTCGTCATCTGTGAAGTGTTTCAGATTGTCATGTACCTTACAGAGCTGGTGAGTGGTCCAGCTAATCATTTAATAATAGGACAAATATAAATATATAATATATATATTATATAAATATGTTATATTTATATTTAATATAATTAAACCGCAATATAAATTAGGATAGCAGGAAGGAATAGCGAATCCATAATATTTGAGACTTTTTAAAGCACCCCACTTCCATTTTCAAACTCGATGTGAAGGAGAAAAGTCTAAATTGTACCCAGAAAGGCTCTCAAATGAATATGTCAGGAAGATATTGCTTTGGTTTGGAATTTTACCATCCTTTCCACAAGAGCGCATATTCCATCGTATGTGTACAGAAAGTGTGCAGAGTGGCAAGACTGTGTTCTTGCATGAAATACCTCCTTTGAACCTCTGAGTGTTTGTTAGATTTATTAGGGGTAAATCTTCACTACTGTGGTGTGCGGATATACTACAGATAATTAACATGTTGTTCACTGGATTATTGTGCTTTTACCTTTGTGCTTTTTCCACATTGTAGATTATGGGGCTCGCTAGACATCCTTCAAATCTGTCAATTATTTTTATTCTTTTACACCTTTTTGAAGTATTTCACAGTATCTATTTAAAAATTATAGTGCCTTCCTCTTGGAGTTATTGTGAAGACTATAGGGATTAATATATCTAAAACATTTTATGCTGGTACAAATAAATGTTGTGGTTTAAATAAATGCTCGCTACTTTTTTTAAAAAACAGATTTTATTTATTTATTTTGGAGAGAGAGCAAGCAAGCGGGGGGGGGGGGGGGGGAGAGAGAATCTCAAGCAAACTCCCCATGGAGCCTGATACAGGCTCGATCCCAGGATCCTGGAGATCATGACCTGAGCTGAAATCAACAGATGCTAACTGACTGAGCCACCCAGGTGCCTCTGCTTGCTACTTTTATATCCTAAAAGACTTGCCTCCTTTAAAAATGAACAGCTATAACAAGTTGCCAGTTTTCTTAGTTAAAAGAAAAAGAGTTAGAGATACAAAATCCCTATGTGACGTAACAGTTTGTGTTTCCAGAAGCTAGTTCATTGTCTTTTCCTTGATGCTGCTCTTACCTTGTATTAACGTTATGATGACATTTTCTTCTGAAAACGTAGAGGTGAAAAACTTGGTTCTTTAGAGTTTTAAGGGAAGGTTTGGATTATTCAGAGTTGCCAACTGAAATGAGAAATAAGGATCTCAACTTATATTACAAACCCCAACCCATGGCTGGATTAACAACAAGGGACAACTCTATCATCCATTTATATCCAGAAAGAGGTTAGGGAATATAAACTGTGTCATCTCTTTCAATACAGTGTAAGAAAAGATTCTGCTAAAGGATATTAACACTGGATCTTCTCAGGATTTGGAGTCTTAAAATGTTTTTGCTCTCATTTTAAGGAAATGGTAGAAGTGTCCCATGGAAATGGCAAGAGAATACTATGTTGCCATGTGGCCAGGACTCAAGAGAGGGTTCCCTGAACTGTGGCTCTTCATGGATGACATTGCTCTTCAGATGGAAAGTCAAGTGATAATTAAGAGCCTTTTAAGAGATCAAAGCAAAACACAGTGGGATACACAATAAATGCCATGGACTGATGGTAAAAAGCCGATACCCTGTGAAAATCAGTCATGATGACAAGCATTGGTGTTTGGAAACCTTTCTACATTATATACTATAACGCTAGTGGTACTAAGTGAAAACACCTAAGAGAAAGAGTTTGTTCTGATTGACACAGACCCCACCAGGGAAATCCAGGGAGCTTTCTGCAGTGACATGGTATTGGCGCAGCAGTTGGGAGGTCCGCGTGAATGCCAAATTGGGTATTTATCCTAGGTTTGCTTATTTCGCTCACTTATTACTAAGTTCTAAGTAAGCCACCCAGGAAAATGAACTCTCAGGAATGAAATTATTGACGTATGGTCTTGTGTTTTTTTCTTTTGTTGTTGTTGTTTGTTTGTGTGTGTGTGTGTGTGTGTGTGTGTGTTTCTGTTGCGATGAGATGCACTGGTTTTGATCATGATTGATGATTGTTGTATTTAAATGGCATCTCCTGGAACCTTGGCCTCTGTGTTGTGACTGGCCTGGTGGCTTGGATGTTCTGAGAGTAACAGATTCGAGGAATCCCAAATGTCACCTGGTTCAGACTGACTTTTCTCCAAGTGTTTGCTAAAGTGCTCCCTGAATGCTTGCTTCTCAGACTTTTAAAGCTCCCCATTCTCTGCACAGTGCAGCCAGGTTGAGAGATATTTCAGACCTGAGAAATTGATGTTTTACACATTGTTGTATGTAGCTGTGGTTTATTTACTTTTGTTTCTGTTTTACATTCTAATGTGTGAACATGCCACAGTTTATCCATTCTACGGTTGATGGAGTTAACTATTTGGGTTAGCTTAATGAGTATTTTGAGATACTGGTAAGGCCATTCTTATAGTTGTTTATGTCAAGAAAAGCATACAGTTTTGTATCAGAATGCAAATAAGGGTAAACTGAACCACTATGCCTGCCAGGTCAAAAAATAGGCTATTGCCTCTCCTAAGAAGATGTACATGAATGGGTTTTCATTTCATTTCCCCCTGCACCCCTACCCTACCTGGTTGTAATAACTATTCTAACAGTCTTTGTGTTTATGATTTCATCATAATAGTATGCATATTTCAACCAGGGTTGTATTAGTTTAGGAAATCAGTTTAGGAAAAAATTATTTAGTTTGCCTTGGCTCTTGTTCCAGAAATCTACTTTCTGCCTCAGGCTTCTCCCATATCTTGGATACATCTTGTCTGTATAGTGGAAATTGTCATCTTCCTCTGATACATCTTACCTACATTGCTGAAATTGTTCATCTGCTGAAACATTTCTCTAAAAGCTTTTTATGGTTGCCCTGCCTACAGTCATGTTTCTGTAATACAACTTTCAAGTCTTGTTTCTTAGATACTAAGTGTTTAAATTAGCTACTATATGCAGACCACTCCAGACTTAATGGTGTGCAGCATGAACAATCACTTTTAATTATCTGTCATGGTTCTGGGCTTGATTGGGCTCTGCTAGGTGGTTCTTGCTGGGGCTCTTTCAAGCAGATAGTCAGATGGTGGGGCTGGCTCTGGAACCATCTTGAAGGGGCTTCTTCATTCACATGTCTGGTGGTTGATGTTAGCTGTCTTCAGGGACCCTTCCACGTGGTCTTTCTGTGTGGCCTGGACTTTCTCAGAGCAAGGCAGCTAGATTCCGTGAGTGAACATGTCAAGAGAGGAAACTGAGCAGAAGCCATATTATTGCCTTTTCTATCCTCGCCTTGGAAGTCCCCACAGCATCAGTGGAAGATATCTGTGTTGTCTCCAGCATTGGACAATGAGGAATACAGCCGTTATAAACAATAATATATATGTTTCTGTATAAGAACAAGTTTTTATTTCTCTTGGTTTACTATGTAGGATTGAGATTGCTAGATCTTATGGTAAGTGTATGTTAAACCTAGACACTGTCAGACTGTTTCCACATCGACTGTGCCATTTGCATTTCTCATCAGCAATGTCTGAGGGTTTCCTTGCCAGCCGTTGATTTTTTTTTTTTTTTTTTTTTTTTTTAGTTTTAGCAATTCAATACATTTGTAGTAGCATCTCGTTTTGGCTTTAAACTGCATTTCTTTAATGGCTAATAACTTCAAACATCTTTTTTTTATTTTAATTTATTTTTTATTGGTGTTCAATTTACTAACATACAGAATAACCCCCAGTGCCCGTCACCCATTCACTCCCACCCCCCGCCCTCCTCCCCTTCCACACATCTTTTTATGTACTTCTTTGCCATGGATATATCTTCTTGGATGAAGTATCTTGTTTAGATTTTTTGGTTTTTTGTTTTTTAAAAAAATGGGTTCTTATTACTGACTTCCAAGAGTTCTTTATACATTCTGATACAAGTCCTTTGTCAAAAATGTGATTTGCCAGTACTTTCGCAGAGCAAAGGTTTTTGATTTTGGTAGTCCGATTTATCAATTTTTTCCTTTTTTGATCATGCTTTTGGTGTCAGATCTAAAAAATTCTTGACTAAGCCATTCCTTGCTCTGTTGACCATTTCTTCTCTTAGATTCTCTACCTTTAGTTGTGGAGTTTGCTCTGCCTTTTCAGGGTTTTTGCGATTCATATGGAAAGATGATGCCGCCCTACCTCCTGTGTCAGTGTAAAACCTGGTTCTATTAATGATGTGCTCTTCACTGCCTGAAAATGACTTCATTATGACAAAAGCCAGCTGTACTTCAAATCAAGTGACAGACTAGAACACAAAATAAAGAGGTTCTCAAGTGTAGTTGCTACTTGACATTAAATCCACAAAAGGAGGTAAGATGAGAGTGATTTGCTAGAGTTCCTGAGTGAGGAAGTCCAGGAGAGCACTCTTGGACAAAGTGTGTACTTGCCCTCCGAGAAGCTATACCCTGTCACCAGGGACCAGAGAGAATGACAGGCACTAACTCTCACGTAACCAGCGGGGAATGCTGAAGGAAGTGAAGACCATAAAACCACTGTGGAAAGAAGTTGCCATCCGTGGTTTTAAATCTGAAATCTAAAACTCTAGCAGAATTAATGAAGAGACTATTCAGTAGAACAGGTGGCATATGAGACCACATGACTGGGACTAGTAATTCCTTTGCACTGTTTTTCCCCCTACCTTCGGGACTCATTCCTCCTTTTTAAAGCATGTCTGGGGAAAAAAAAAAAAAAAAGCATGTCTGATGAAACCAAACGTGTGGTTGGACGGGATGGTCTGTGTAGCGTGCCTGCCACAGGGCCTGGTACCCAGAAGCTATGAAATAATGTGGATTTCACCTCTCTTTCCACCTTCTGCCTTTCTTTTCTATTTCAGTAATGGTTTGAGTACTTGCTATGTGTCATGCCATGCAGATGAAACTGATTATGGTCTCACTGAAGCCAGAAAACTGAAGCAGACTTGGTTTTCAAAGAATTTACAAGCTGGGATGGTGAGGGGCAGACATGGAATACAAACTGTAATCCAAGACAGAATAAAATTAATGCTAAATAGAGATGCAAACAGGGCACTGGCTGGGGTGACCCAGGGGCTCATAGAGGAGAGTTTGTGTGATGCACACAAAGAAGCATGCATGGATTTTCATAGCCAAACACAACACTAAAAGATATTTCTGACTGTGAAATTGTATGATGTGTTTGATGAGTAGTAAATCATCTGCTTTTGGCTTGAGCATGAATTAGGGGCATGTTATAGGAGATTAGGCTGGAAAAATAGTGCAGGCAGGTCTCTGATGCAAATAGCTGCACTCAACGGCTGAAGAGTTTGTGTGAAGCATAAGACAAAAATACACCTGGGCTATCTCATGTATTTAATAAATACTAGAAACCACAAGAAAGTACCAAAGGGTTGTAACATGCTTGCTAAGCCTCGGGAATCCATTCAGGGTCACTTATTATCCACAAGGCTAAATGGTGTCCTTGCTACAATATAAACTCCTCAATTAGAGAATACAGTTGACTTGTAACCATGGTGGGAGAGTGGAGGCTGGGGCAACAAACCATCCCCCTTACACAGTCAAAAATCCAAATACAGCCTTTGACTCCCCTAAAACTTAAGTACTCACAGCCTAGTGTTGACCAGAAGCCCACCAATAACATAAACACTTAACACACATTTTGTTTGTATTATATACTGCATTCTTACAGTAAAGTAAGCTAGAGGAAAGAAAATGTTATTAAGGAAGTCATAAGAGAAAATACATTTAGAGTATTATATTATTAAAAAAAATCCATGCAGTTCAAATCTGTGTTGTTCAAGGGTAAACTGTATATGACACTCTTGATGGTTAAAGAAATCAGGTTCATTAATATAGACTGAGAAGTACGTTTCTCCAAGAGCAAGGAGGTTCTCTGAGCAAATGCTGCTTGCTACCAGTCTCTCTTCCTTTGGATATAGACATCACGGGCCCCAGAGGGAAATAAATTCAGCTTTTAGGAATTCTACTATCATCATTACTGAAGATCTGTCCCAAAGAATTTCATTGTTACCTCGTGGTCGAAGTAGTTTTAGCTGGATGTTGTGATTGTAAATAATAGCAACTAACCAGTGAACTTGGATGTCACAGATTGAAAATAAAGTGCCAGCATGGCTGCGGTAAGAGGGCTTTCACGTATGTTGTTATTTCTGCTTCTAGGGACCTAATACCTATCATTGCTGCTCTGGAATATAATCAGTGGTTCACAAAGCTATCTTCCAAGGATCTGAAACTGGTAAGTGAAGATGTTGCAAATGTTGCTTACTTCTGCTTAGTTTCAAAAGCCTGATAATTATCAAAAAACATTTGTTTTCCTACTAATCTGGTGAACTGTGTACATGCTTTTTTCTTGAGATATTTTCCTGCAAGCGATCTGCATACATTTTACAAAGTTTGTAATGTGAGATGCCTCAGAGAAGTTCTTCCTTATGTTTTCAGCTGCTTCGGGCAATTTTAGATAATGAACAGAAAGACATTTAGCGAAGCCTTCTGTATATACTCATTCTGTTGGCTAAAACCATTAAAGTTACGTTTGTACAGCTGCAAATAGCAGATTTTATGTTTCTATCCTGCATTCCATCTCCACAAAACTTCCCTTCCTACGAATTTGAGAAAACGTTAGCAGGTAGGGTTGGTCTGCTTGAGTTATGAGAGTTAACATTAATTTTCTAGAGGAGTTTTGGGGCAGATTTATATGTAAACAAAATGAAATCAAAAGTGAGATGTTAGCTTTCATAAGGTATGGGGGAACCAAATTTTTGATCTGTTTCACTGGTGGAAATAAGATGCTCTGTTGGGGATTTTTTGCAAGTTCAAAGCAGCCGTATGGACACTTACCCATAAGTTAGCTTTCTACCACTTCATTTTAGGACAGGAAATAATCTAGAGATTGTTTTATTGGTCACTCTATGGTCAAGCCTCCAACTTTCAGAGGTCATGGAAACTGGGCCTTACGATTTTCATAGTGAAGAGGTAGGATTTTGATTAAGACGTGGATCTGTAGAAAGTGGAGGGTTGAGGTTTGCTGGTTCTCTGAATTTACCTCGGGTATGAGTAGCTTAACGTATTATGAGTATGGGCATGGACTGAACTCATTTGGGGCCCATCAAAAGCCAATGTGGTATAGGAAAGAGGGTGGGCCTGGAAATAGAAACCTGGGTCTTCAGATTCTGGCTCCTATTACAAGGCTCTGTGACTGTAGGTAAGTTACTTGACGTTCTAGGACCTCAGCTTCCTATTATTGAGAGTTAATTGGAGCTCATCTCTGTCTAGTGCATATCACAGTACATGGCTCCTAATAGCTATTCCATAAAAATTGGTTTAATAATTAGGTATCTGATTAGTTTGTTGAATGAATGAATGAATGGACATAGCAATATAGCTAATTTGCAGGTTATTGAGATGAGTAAATCATGTGTATAGAAATTCTAACACAGTACCTGACATATTGTAGGCATTCCCTATTAACTATTGTCCTTATATCATCACCGACTACCAAAGAGGCTGAGCAACAAGCAAGTGTGGAGACGTGAGTTATGGAAACTGTATGAGCTAAAAGGAGAGTATCTGCAGTCAGTGATGAGATGATGGAGCTAGGCATGGTGGGGCGCCAGGTGAACTCTTGGGAACAGACAGGAAGCCATGATGAGAGGGAGACCTGGCAATAGAAGCCTCCGTTTGTTGTTTGCTGACATGGGGACCATTTGTAAGACTGAGCTAGCAGACATGACAGGTGGGAGAGGGGAGTCATTCAAGGAAAGAGAAGTAGATTAGCTCAGGGATTGTGGGGTCAGGGAGGACAATGCTTCTCTACCAAGTCAGTTTACCTGGCTCCTTAAAACAGTCATGATTTTCAAAATGGGGCACAGGAGAGCTCTGTGGAGGTGGTACATATCCCACTTTTGGAAATGGTGCCAACTATTTCAGGAATGTGTCCTGGCCATTGGTGCTGCCCATCTATCATTATCTCCCACAGGCATGGTCTTTTCAGTAGCTTTAGATGTTTAGGCAAGAAATCATGGAACTAATCATTTCAGTTCTGGAAAATAATGCATGTAAGTGCCCAGATGCTTCCTAGGATGTCCTGGGATAAAAGGAAGTGTCATGACAGGATTTGAGGGCTGCTCTTACTGCTTTTCTCTTAACTAAGATTTAAGCACAAAAATACATATGTGTATATTTTTAATATTTGGTATTTTAAAATGAAGAATCGCGTTTGAGATTTTACTCTACAGTCTTCAAAAAGAATAGAAATTTTTCATGTTTTTCACCCAATGTTCAAGAGAACTGATACTTGTTCCTTTGATGGGATTGCATCAAAACATTTTCTGATACTCAGCTTATTGGAGTGAAGGGCTCAGGCCCTAGCACATGACAAAAGTTCAGTGAAGGGATCGTCATCACAAACCTAATATTGTTACCATCATTGGCATCACTAAGTCTTTTGTTCTCCATGCTGGAGATCACTTTCTTTGGCAATTCCTTTTGGTTTTCCCAAGATTGGGATATACCTGTGAGTGCCCACAGTACTACTAAAATGGGTTTTTAATCATTCCATCATAATTGTCTGTATAATGGTATACTCTTAAAAACAGGGACTTTTTGTCTTTCATGGCATTGTATTCTCAGGACCCTCATTGTGCTGGTACATAGTAGTAGATGCTTGATCAGGTTTTGTTGAATGAATGAATACATGAATAAATGGTTTATTTGATTAAAACTTTACATCTGCATGGATTTGTAAACAATAAAGTGAGGTTGCTTTTAGACTTATGGCATGGTCAAAAAATATCTTCTCTTACAGTCCACTGATGTCTGTGAACAGATCTTGAGAGTGGTGAGTAGGTCCAATCGGCTGGAGGAATTGGTGTTGGAAAATGCTGGGCTTAGAACGTGAGTATTTTCCTGAATATATGAATATGTGGCTTAAAATCTTTCCACCATTTCTTCTAAAATTAATATATAGTTAAAAAAAAAAAGAAAAGTTGGGTCACTCACATATACAGTGTTTTCCCTTCTAAAAAAGAGAAAAAAAAAAAGAAAAAGAAAAGGGATGGATGGATACTTGTTAAGGATTTTATAACATCTTCTGTGATCCAGTCACTTGTTCTTGAGGGAGCATGGTGTGGTGGTTAAGAGGGTGGGCCAGATGCCTCATGGTCTTGGGTGAGTTGCCTCACTTCTGTGCCTCAGTCTCTTTATCTTTTAGATGGAGAAAGCAATAGTATCTACTTTATAGAATTATGATGTTAGGATAAGTAAATTAATACATGTAAAATGCTTAGAAAAGTATCTTTCATCTTATAGATGCGATGTGTTAGCTTTTATGAATACCATTAATGACACTAGTAACAACATATTTCCCATGATTTCATTGCTTTTGCCTTGGTCTGTATCTGTCTCTTTCCAAATTCATACTTACCCTGTTCGGTAGTTGGTAGTGATTCAGTAGTCAATGCCCAAGCCTTATGTGGAATTTGAATCTGCTAGAACAAAGACTTTACTGCTCCTAACTGAGCAGGGTTGATAGCTTCATAATCATAGCACTTAGTGTGTTATTTTAAGTACAACATACCTAAAATAGTGATTTTGATTTTTTGTTAAAGCATAGTGCTAGCAGTCATAGCCTTTAAACTCAATAATTAGGGCAATCAGTTTTGCATTTGTGAGTATTGCATGAAATGAGAATTAAGATATAGTGAACAGCCTATTGCAATTTTCATGAAAAGCAGGTTCAATTCAGGATTTTTTTTTTAGTTATGGAAGAGCTGTAATACTATTAATAGCATTCTGTAATAATGTCTTTAAAGGGGCATTTATATATTTTCTTTTTGCTTTTGAATGAGGTTTTGGCTAATCAAAATGAACCACATTTTGGCTGTGGCTTTATGGATTCTCTAATGAGGATATATAGTTGTGTGAAATAGATTGGGTGTTAATGAATATGTGGTAAGTAGACTAATACTGTAAAGAAAGGTTTTCTTTTTTTAGATTTCACTCCAGCTGTTCTAGCTGTCAGTGTTTTATTTGGGCAGTTTTACCTTTTGTGTTATTTAATCTCACTGTTTTGTTTACTTACAGAGATTTTGCACAAAAACTGGCCAGTGCTCTAGCACATAATCCCAACTCAGGACTCCACACGATTAACCTTGCTGGCAACCCACTGGAGGATCGAGGTACCGTAGCATTCATGTGATTCCTGATGCCAAAATTTTAAGAGGATTAGAGAGTTTTAGTGTGGCTACACTCGGAAAATGTTGTCAGGCTCAGTTGTAATTATTTAATAAATGCTCCTGATGCTTTGTTGGCTTCTAGTTTTTTTCCACCCTTTGATGAAAATACTGGTGCTAACATTCATTATCTAATTATCTTCTTTTGAAGAGATACACAGAAAGGATATTATTTTTAAACTATCATATTAGTTTTTTTATGGCTCTGTAACAAATGACCACCAACATGGTGGCTTAAAATGACACAGATGCATTACCGGACCATTTCTTTGGGTCAGTAGTTGGCACAGGTTTGCTGGGCTGTCTACTCAGAGCCTCTCAGGGCTGAAACAGGTTGTCAGCTGTGGCTGTGATCACATGTGACCTTCTGTGTTCAAGCTTACAGGTTGTTGGCGGAATTAATGTCCTTGGGTCTGTAGGACAGAAGTCACCATATTCTTGCTAGCTGTCGTTGGGGACCACTCCCTCCACCCAGAGGCTGTGCTCATATCCTTCCTCCATTTGAAAGGAGGCTTGAAGCAGTAAGGAGCACATCTCTTTGATGCTTACCTTTCTTTTGAATAGGGTACCTGATTGGGTCAGGCCCACCCAAGACAGTCTCCTTTTGATTAACTCAAAGTCAGTTGAATAGTAGCCCAATCATGTTAGCAATGTGCCATGTATTCATTAGTCTGCCCACACACTCAAGGAAATTATACAGGGCATGTGTCCCATGGGGGTAGGAATCTTGTGGACCATCTCACTATTCTGTATACCAGAAGCATCTTTTAACATTTAACAGGATTTGAACATGAAGATCAGGAGAAAATGGAGGACTGGAGTTCATGATGAGGCAGAAAAGGGTTTCGTTAAAAGTGTTTGGGCAGAAGGAAGAGTCAGTAGAATGTGTAACTTGAGTATTTAAATTCTCGGTAGGAGAACATTGGTGGGTGGGGTTTAAGAAGAAATACTTTATCTCTAGAAGGAGTATTTTGTTTTCATTATCTGTGGCAAATGTTCTCCAGCATTGTTGAATAAAAGCCTCTCATCTTGAATGTTATATATTTGAGGATTAATTATTAAACTGAACTGAAGGTACAGATGCTCAATTCTGCTTTGTGTTCCTGATATAGACACTGTTCTTCACTGCGAAGGATACCCACCCATGTGGCTTTCAATCCAAAAATAAAGAGTAATTTCCTAGCGTTTAAAGTGGTGAATCTAAAGGAAGTTTGAGACTGAATTAGGACACTAGATTGCATGAAAATCATCCTCATGGAATAAACCACAGCTGAAAATAATGGATGCCTATCTCTGAAACAGGAGTTTCATTGGGATTTCTTTAGAAAAAACTAGATGTTGTCTGTATTAGTCAAATGCTAGAAAGTGATGAATATGATACATGGAAATGTAGATGTAGATCTATGTGTAAATCACCTTTTATAGACAGGATGGCTGTTTTTGGTTTGGTTTCTAAGGTAGGAGGGACCCAAACATATTTATCCACTGACTGGACAGTCAGTGAAGGGAGAGTTGATGGAGGCAGGTGCTTAAGGATATAAATCCAGAGCACAGTAGGCCAGGAAGGGACACTGCTTAGTCATTGCAGAAACGAAGATTCAGGGTGCCTGGGTCGCTCAGTCGGTGAAGCCTCTGCTTCAGCTAAGGTCAGGATCTCGGAGTCCTGGGATCCCTGCTTGGCTGGGAGTCTGCTTCTCCCTCTCCTCTGCCTGCGTTCTCTTAAATACATACATACATACTTAAAAAAACCCCACAAATTCAAACCACAGTGAGTACCACTTTGCAACCAGCAGTATGGCTGTGATCAAAGAAAGTGTTGGGGAAGACATGGGAAATGGGAATGCATGCTTTCCTGATGGGCATGTAAAATGGTGCAGCCACTTTGCAGACTAGTCAGATAGTTTCTTAAAAAGCTAAACACAAATTGGGGCACCTGAGTGGTGTAGTTGACGAAGCAACTAACTCTTGGTTTTGGCTCAGGTCATGATCTTGGGGTCATGGGGTCAAGTCCTGCGTCAGGCTCCATGCTCTGTGTGGAGTCTACTTCAGACTCTCTCTCCCTTTCCATCTGCCCTTCCCCCTAACCCTCTCTTTTTCTCTTAAATCAACAAATCTTTAAAAAATAATAAAGCTAAACACAGATTTGCACATGATCCAGCAGTTCAGTGGAACTCCTGGATATCCCTGAAGAGAAAAGGAGCCTATGTTTGTACATAGACTTGGGAATGAATGTTTATAGGTGTCTTCTTCCTAGTAGCCAAGCATTGGAAGTCCTCTGCAGTCTGTGACTGGTGAGTGGGCACACACAGTATAGTGTGTCCAGACCACGGCACCCAGCTGAACTGTGGACACAGATGAGAGGCTACAACATGGTGGAACCTCAGAAACCTCATGGCAGGTGAAAGAAGCCAGGCCTGAAAAACCACATACAGTTTGAGTTTGGGGGGATTTGAAGGAAGAATGCACATGAGGCCCTTTGTTTTCCATAATGAACCTCACATGTGAGGTGTAGCTGGACTAGGTGGCTTGTCCCCTCAGACGCAATCTTTGTCAGACCCTTGTCTTTGGTTTAACCTTCTGTGGTGGTGCTTGCTTCATTCTGGTGCATTCTAATTAGATGCAGACATTTCTTCTCCACCTGCTTCCTTATCATCCCTCCTGCTCCTTCTCCCCCAGCCTCCCCAATCTCCTCAGACCTTGGACATACTCAGTGAATATTACCTTTATATTGAGTTTGACTTCATCTTAATTCTCTTCTGTAGCTTTTTACTTGCATTGAAAATCATGGCAAAGTTTATAGCAATTTCTTTTATATAAGAACATGGGCTCAAAGATGATGTTTCCAGGCTTTTGTTCTCTACATTCTTACCTTGAGGGCCTGATTTGATCTTTTCATACATAGTCCATTCATAGGAGCTAAAATCCCAGATTGTTCCAAGCATGTTTTCCTCAACATTGTTGTACATATTGACTCTCTGGTATGGTGTCTCCTCACATACACTTAATTTTTGACACTCATGAAAATGTGTTCTCAAGCTGAGACATTCCTTGTTTAAGCCCCTTCTAGATTCGTTCACTGATATATTTGCCAGTGTTCTTGGACAACTGCCAACACCCATATTTTCTACCTTCCCTCTTGGAGCTGTGCCTCCTGAACACAAATTCTGTATAGATTTTTTTAAAAATTCAGGCTAAATATCTGAATATGATTGGTCATTTTTCTACTCGTGGATGGAAATTCCACAAGAAATCCCACGAAGTGTAAAATATTTATAAGAATTTCAATCTAGGCAAAATATTTCATGATTTTTGTTTCTGAGCTGTTCAGTGACAGGATTTTATGTTTGAAAACAATAGAAAGCATGGGGAAAGAATTTATAATTGAATCATATAGTATATAAAAGAGACCAAAAGAAACTCAAGGAAAAACACAAGACAGTTTAAAAGCAGCCCAGGATTCTGAGGAATTTCAACACCATACGGAATTTGATTTTGTACCTGAACCATCCACTCAGGGACTTATTTGGAAACTCAGAGAGCAAATTTGACTTCTTGCTTTGTGATATGAATGTTGATGAAGCAAATTCCTGTTAGTTAGTGTTCAGTTTCTTGTCACACTTATGTACAAAGGACAGACAGCCTTCTGTTGTCAAGGGGCTTGTGGTGAAGGAGGGTGAAGTATGAATTAGTAAGCAGGAGTGTAGTGTGTAAGAGCTGGGCTTCATGTGCTAGGGCTCTTCTCTCTCTCTCTCTCTCTCTCTCTCTCTCTCTCTCTCGGAAGAGACACACAAGGCAGCAAACAGACCACACACGTGCACGAGCTCTTCTTATTCTGGGTACAAGGCCAGGACTGTACCCCAGCTTGCTCTCTGCCTTTTCTCCTGATGTGTTTTCAGATTGTAGGTCAAGACCCATTAGCAGGTCATGAAATCAATTTAATAGCTCATGACAAGCATTTAAAAAAGAAGAATACAGTGCCTGGGTGGCTCAGTCCATAAGCGTCTAGCCATGGTCTCAGCTTAGGTCTTGATCTCAATAGTGGTGAGTTCGAACTCTGGTTTAGGCTTCACACAGGGCATGGAACCTACTTAAAAAAAAAAGAAGAGATAGAACAGAATAGAAAATATTGGGGGCATCTGGGTGGCTTGGTTGGTTAAGAGTCTGCCTTCAGCTCAGATCATGATCTCAGGGTCCTGGGATTGAGTTCTGGGTCAGGCTCCCTACTCAGTGTGGAGTCTGCTTCTCCCTCTCCCTCTACCCCTCCTCCCTGCTTATGCTCTCTCTCTAAGTGAAAAAATAAAATATATTTTTTAAAGATTTTTATTTATTTATTCATGATAGTCACACACAGAGAGGCAGAGACACAGGCAGAGGGAGAAGCAGGCTCCATGCAGGGAGCCCGACGTGGGATTCGATCCCGGGTCTCCAGGATCACGCCCTGGGCCAAAGGCAGGCGCCAAACCTGCGCCACCCAGGGATCCCGAAAAAATAAAATATTAAACAAAAAGAATAGATGGCAGCCCTGGTGGCTTAGCAGTTTAGCCCCTTCAGCCCGGGGCGTGATCCTGGAGACCCAGGATCGAGTCCCATGTTGGGCTCCCTGCGTGGATCCTGCTTCTCCCTCTGCCTCTTTCTCTCTCTCTGTGCTTCTCATGAATGAATGAATGAGTGAATGAATGAATGAATAAAATAAAATAAAATAAAATAAAATGTTTAAAAAATGAAAGAATAGAAAACATCACAGTGCATTTGTTTGGGAAAATTTTGGTTTTACTTTTATAATATATGTGTATGCATTTATTTTTGTATGAGGTTCCTTCACTGTGATGTCAAATCTGTTTCTTTATTTGGGTCATGGTAGAAAAGGCTTATGAATGTCTGCTCCAGCTCAACTTCATCAACTTTCTGTGGTAGATCCCTAGGCTGACGTCGTGTCTGAATACCATGGTGTTCTCAGTCACTTCCTTAGAACTTATCCTTTGCATCTAACATGACTTTTTGGATAATAGTTGAGTCGTTTGGAGACTACAGATCTCTCTGCTCATTCCACATGCTTGACTTCCGTAATCATTACAAACTCCATGTTCTGTACTAACTGGTTGTCCTTCCCCAACCCCCTCATTTTTATGGTCTTATTAGCCTTGTCAGGAATGTCTGTCCATTTCCTCCCCTCACTTTCTTCTAAATTGGATTATTTTGTTTAAAGATGATTTTGAATCCTGTCTCAGAATGTTTTTCTTTTGGAAATGTTGACCTGAAGTACCCAGATTTTTTTTTTCTTTCTGACCATCTGGTGGTTTGATCTGAATAAGACAAGAGAAACAGATTCTAGAACTAACTGCCACTGAACTGTTTTTGGTGCTTTTTATCTTTCATATCTAATCGTGTGTACACCTGTAAATTCTGGAGTCAAAATGCATGAGTTCTGGAGTGTGTAGGTGACTCAGTCGATTGTCTGCCTTCAGCTCAGGTGTCCTGGGTCCTGAGATTGAGCCCTACATGGGCTCCCTGCTCAGCAGGGGGTTTGCTTCTCTCTCCCTCACCCACTCCTCCTGCTTGTGCACGTGCTCTCTCTCTGTCAAATAAATACATAAAATCTTTTTAAAAAATGCACTAGTTCGGTTCTGGGCTTTGTCACTTTCAAGCTAAATTTCCTTGGACAAGTTACCTAACTTCTATGTTTGTTTCCTCATCTTTATTTTTATTTTTAAAATTTTAATTCTTGTATAGTTAACATTCAGTGTTATATTAGTTTCAGCTGTGTAGTATAGTGCTTCAACAATTCTATATATTACTCAGGGCTCATTGAGCTACATGTACTCTAGTTTGTCTCTAAAATGACAATAGTACCTACCGTGTAAAGGTGTTCTCAGGATTAAATGAGTTAATATACAGAAGCAGATAATAATAGCCTGTCACATGCTATGCACTCGATGTTTGCTTTCACTGCTTCCTTTGATTTATAAAATAGGCTTGTGGAATAAAATCATGCAAATGTTATTCTTTCCTTTTTATGAATGAGGAAACTGTGTTTACATGATTTGGACACAGCTTGCAGAGTTCTACCTGATACCAGTTGTTGAGGCTCCTGTCTAGGACTTCCTGAATATCAGACTGCTAGTTGGTCTGTCAGGCTCTCATACCATGGTTGTGATTTTCTGCTTTGACTGTCTAGATTTCCTTGGGAAGTAGGAGGAAAGAATGTTATGTGTGCTTTTTGAAAAACATTGGCTTATTCCATAGTATATCAGTCAATTTTCTTAATCACCTTAATATTTTAAGATACCAGGGTTGTACGTGATAGCTATAAAACAGAAAGTACTTTTCTTCAGATGCATGACTTTAGCCATATTTAATTGATACTTTTAAGGTGATACAAGGTAAAACAATATTTTAAAAACTGCCTACCTTTGGATCTTACAGCATTCGAAAGTTCGGTGCCCAGACTCCATAATACCACTGGTCTTTTTATTCCTATATTCCTAGCTCTTGAATCTTTTTTTTCCTCAGCCTTATTTATTATTATTTTTTAAGATTTTATTTATTTATTCATGAGAGACACAGAGAGAGATAGAGGCAGAGACACAGGCAGAGGGAGAAGCAGGCTCCATGTAGGGAGCCCGATGTGGGATTCGATCCCAGGACTCCAGGATCACGCCCTGGGCCGAAGGCAGGCGCTCAACTGCTGAGCCACCCAGGCGTCCCTCCTCATCCTTAATTTTGAAATGGAAATGCCTCATTGTATTTTGTTTATTCATGTTTCATAGTGTTTCTGAACTTTCCAGGGAAGCCAGTGGAATTAATAGAAATCTGAAGGTTTGGGCAGCCCTGGTGGCACAGTGGTTTAGTGCCGCCTGCAGCCCAGGGCATGATCCTGGAGACCCTGGATCGAGTCCCACATCGGGCTCTCTGTATGATGCCTGCTTCTCCCTCTGCCTGTGTCTCTGCCCCTCTCTCTGTCTCTATGAATAAATAAATAAAATCTTAAAAAAAAAAAAGAAATCTGAAGGTTTTAACTGTCACCTGTGTTCTGACATCCACAGTGTTCAAATCTATATGCTTTCTAACAGACAAAAAATGACGCCTCTTGCCTACCCATATTCTGTTGCTAGAACTCCACATGCAGAATTTTGTTAAGCTATTAATATTGATGCTTTAAGCTAACAAAGATTTCCATAAACCTTTTTGCCTAGCATGTGAATCATACTGATTCTAGATATCCAAGTGTTAGAATTTTATGTGGTATTATCATAGGCTTTTAAAAACATGCATGATTAATAGGTTAAATATGCAGTGTCGGGATCCCTGGGTGGCCCAGCGGTTTGGCGCCTGCCTTTGGCCCAGGGCACGATCCTGGAGACCCGGGATCGAATCCCACATCGGGCTCCCGGTGCATGGAGCCTGCTTCTCCCTCTGCCTGTGTCTCTGCCTCTCTCTCTCTCTGTGTGTGACTATCATAAAAAAAAAAAAAATGCAATGTCAAATTTAATTTCCTGTCTTTGTAAGTTAATAACATCAGGTGGCACATGATAATACTAAACATTTTATAATTAATTTTTTTATTAAGCATAAATATTTGGAAGTTGAGGAAGCCATAGTAGTTTTGTTTTGAAAGGAGAAACAAAAATGAAACCATTTTTCCATCTAGATTTGACACATACTTAAAAAAAATCATAAGGAGGGTAATTCAGTTAGTAAAGTCTCCAAATGAAAACTTCCAGTGATAAATTCTGTTTTAATTCACAGCTCTGAAAGCTATGTGTTGCTTTATTTTGGGAGCAGAATTAAATATTTTTGGCCAAAAGTTTAAAAGTCTCTTCTTTCCTTGTTTGTGGGGTAATGTCTTCTCAATGATGAGTTTGTTCTATGGCACCGTTGAGTAAGTGGCTTCAGAAAGTACCAGGCAGGTTAATTTTTTTTTTTCTTGAGATTTTTTGGCTGATAGCCACACTGAATTTATTATTCGTGTTGCCAAGCCCGTGTTTCTGAAGTCTGCCAGAAAGCAAGAGGATCCTTTGTGTAATAATCTGTTACCTTTTCTCAAAGATCAGCAAGTGTTGGATCACTGTAATGTACACCTGAAACCAATAGAATAATCCTTATCAATTTATAGTGCAATAAAAAGAATCAATTTAGTGCTTTTATTTTTTAAAAAAATGGACAGTAGTGCCCTGCATTTATGCCTTTTATTGTGTTAGCACTTAGCAAGGGTGTTTCTTTAAAGAAGAAATGTAATATATTTATGACTTGCAGATGCCTAGGAAATTAAAACAAAATATTTTGTTTTAAAAAGAAGCTAATAATGTAGTCGGAAATTTGATAAAAAATACTTGAAACAGACTGTCTTGTACTTATGTCTTTAGTCTACTTTACTTTTTATCCTGTTTACCTTTTTCCTGCATTTTTTTCTTTTAAATAAATTACCAAACATGACTTCATTCACCTTTAGTCTAATTCAGGAGCTTCACTTTTATTTACCATGTGATCAATTTCTAGAGAAAAATAGTGCTGGACTGTTTACTCCTTTTTGTCTTCCTACCTTTTTTAAAGATAGCTGATGATTAAGGAATGAATACTGGGTAGTGTCACCAGTGGCGTAAAATAATTGTTCCATTCCCGCCTTGCATCTGGTTCTAGGCATTTATGGTGTTGTGTGGTATGTCCGATGCAAAAGAAAGTAGTGAAATTTTAAAAATTGTCATTTTTCCAAAAAAGCAGAACAACTGAGATCAGCCTGAGCACAACAGATTTGAAGTTGAGTGGTAGGTTTTAACTTTGATTTAATGTATGTTCAGCATAATTTGAAGACATGGGATATAGGCTTGGGGATTTTTTTTTTTTAAACATTGTCACAGCATATGTTTTGCTAGGTAAAAAACTATGTAAAAGAATTGGTCATGAGTAGGCAGTGATAACTCATATCAAAATTTATAAGTGAGAATCTGGTATCCTTCCTGATTCCATACCTAATTTTTATTTATTTATTTGACTTTTCCAGAATTTCATGTAGTTTTCAACTCCTTTGGATAATACCAAGGAGTGTGATTGCTGGATCACATGTTAATGTATGTTAAGTTTTATAAGAAATGACCAAACTGTCTTCCAAAGTGGCTGTGCCATTTTGCATTCCCACCAGCCAAGAATGAGAGCTCCTGTTGCTGCTCATCCTGGCCAGCATTTGATGTTGCCCCTGTTCTAGATTTTGGCCTTTCTCAGAGGTGGGTAGTGGTATCGCACTATTATTTTAATTGGCATTTGCTTGAGGACATAAGGTGTGGAGCGTCTTTTCATATGCTTATTTGCCATCCTTGTATTTTCTTTGGTGAGGGTTCTGTTAAGGTCTTTGGCTCCTTTTCACTTGGCTTGTTTATTGTTGAATTAAGAGTTTTTTGTATATTTTGAGTATCAGTTCTTGCAAACATTTCCTTCCAGTCTGTGGCTTGCTTTCTTTTTCTCTTAACATTGCCTTTTCCGGAACAGAGCTTTTTAGGTTTTTTTTTTTTTTTTAATAGATTTTATTTTTTATTAGAGAGAGAGAGATCACAAGCAGAGGGGAGGGGTAGAGGGAGAAGCAGGCTCCCTACAGAGCAGGGAGCAGGATGTGTGGGACTATTCCCAGGTCCCTGGGATGGTGACCTGAGTGGAAGGCAGACACTTAAGTGACTGAGCCACCCAGGCACTCCAGAACTTTTTAATTTTAATGAAGTCCAGTTTATCAGTTATGTTTTTCGTGGATTATGCCTTTGGTGTTATATCTAAAAAGGCATCACCATACCCATGGCCATCTCCGTTTACTCCTCTGTTATCTCCCATGCCTAAGTTTTTTGAAGTAAACTTTTTCATCAAAGTATAATACACCTTCCGAAAAGTTCACAAATCCCAAGCTCACATCTTAATGAAGTTGTACCAAGTGAACCCTCTGCGTGAATCACTACCTACCAAGCTCAAGACAAAGAACACTACCAGAGCTTCTCAACTTCCCAGGGTTTTGCTCTAGTGATTTTCACCCTTGCCCTCTACCCCTCAGAAAATATAACTACTCTCCTGACATCTGTTATGATAGGTTTGCTTTATTTATCCTTGAATCCTTGAACTTTGTAAGTAATAGCATTATATAGTATATACTCTTTTATATTTGGCAACTTTTGCTTTTTCCTGTGGAGAGGTTTTAATAATAGGTTTATTTTCTTAAATAGATAGATGACTATTGAGATTATCTATTTCTTCTTATGTACGTTTTGGTAAATTGTATTTTTCAGAAGGAATTTGTCCATTTCTTCTTAAATGTTACATTTTTGACCTAAAGAAAAAATTTCAATACCCTTTAGTTATATTTACAGTGTCTGTAGGATTTCTACTGGTATTTTTTTCCATTTTTCTTTTTGATCATTTGATCCTTTTCTTTCTTTTTTCTTTCTTCTTTCTTTCTAACAGTCTTGCTGGGGTCTATTAATGTTTCTAGTTTTTTGAAGAACAGGATTTGTTAAATTTACTTATTTTGTTACTTTCTGTTTAATAGATTTCTTTCCTTTTCTTTATTATCCTTTCCCCACTCCTATTTATGAGGATGGAGTGGGGATTAATTTACTGTTTTTCTTTCAAATATCTTGAGATGGATACTTAGATAATTAGTTTCTAGCTTTTTTGGGATTCACATAAGTATTTAGGACTATAGATGTCACTCTAAGCATGGCTCCAATTGTATCCCTAAAATGTTGATATCATAGTTTTTTAAAATTTAAATCAAAATATTTTTAAGATTTCCATTGTGATTTTTTTGGAAGGATCATTTGTTATTTGGAAATATATTGCTTAAGTTCTAATTATTTGGGGATTTTCTAATTCTCTTTTTGCAATAATTCCTGTGTTAATTGCACTTAGTAGTAGCAATCAGAGAATATGCTTTGTGTGATTTCACAGCAGTTAAGGAACATCCTATGTATTTGTTGAGATTTACTTTTTGGCTCAGTATATTGTCACTTTTGGGAAATAAAGGCTCCATGTGTACTTGGAAGAAATGTTCTGCAATTATTAGGTACAGTTTTAAATATTTCAAACAGATTTTTTTATTGTGCTCTTGATATCATCTGTGTCTTTATAACTTTTTTTTTATCTCTTTTATCATCTACTGACAGAGATGTGTTTAAAAATCTCCCACTGTTGCGAGGTAGTACAAACATATATGCATGTATATGATAATCTATGTGTTTTCCTTTTGTTACCGCTAGATTTATTTTGTACATTTTGAGACTATGTTATTAAGACCATACAAATTTAAAATTATTTCTTCTTCATTAATGAAATGTCTCAATTACTGAACTTGTCTTCTATTATTGCACATATACTAATTTTCTTTTGGTTAGTGTTTGCAGCATATATCTTTTTACATTCTTTTAGATTTACTTCTAAATACGTGTATCTATAAGTGTTCTTGAAAACACCTAATATTTTGTTTAGATAACCCATTTTTACTGGTTTTGAGTATCCTAGTACATTTATTGTAATTATTGATTTATTTGTATAGCAATCTACTATATGTCTGCTGTTTTTTCCTCATTTTTCTTTGATTTTTTTCCCTCTCCTTTTCTGTCTTTTAGATTAATTACATTTTTTAAATGACTCCTTTTTCCCTCTGTCCCTGCTAACTTGTTAGTTATATGTTCTTTCATAAGAATAACAATATGGATTAATGTATTCAAATCTCTAGAAATATTCACATTAAAAAAGACCTGTTTGACATCATTTAATGTAGCAGTTTCCAAACTTATTTGGGAAATGGTATGAGGTAAAATAGGGACTCTCAGAGCACCCACTATCCTTGGGGAGACACCCATCTGGAGCCTTAGTGAAGCTGCATGATCTTTCTGGGTATTTCTACAGTAGTTATTTCTTGATAAACTTTGATAAAATGTGCAGAGAATGTGGGGTTATATAATAGGTCAGCGACCATGGTAGTTCTGTATCAGTGCATAGAGCTTGAGAATTAGTCTAGGAAACCAAATGGTTAATATAGTTTTAGGAACCTTCACAGGAACATGCCCCGGGGAAGGTGATAACTCACATGTAACGGGAAATTGGTTGAAAGATTTGTAGGAAGAGCATACATTCATGTATTACTCATTCCTCCCAGTGAACAGACTACATTCATTGCAGTCCTTGAATAAGTAAGCTGATGTTCACAGTCTCCCAGTCTGGTCATTGAATTTAGACTGTCTGATTTTTAATACTGATTTTTCAAGTTACAAAACCTACCTTTAAGAGCTTAAATACATTCTGATGCTTTGTCTGAGGTTGTTAGCCATAAGCTAATTAAGTATTAGGATCCATGTGCTAAAATTGAAGCTGTTATCTGAATAGTTAACATTATACCATTTTCTTGATAATAATTAAGTAGCATGCATCTGCTCACCCAGAAGAGTGATCAACTCATTAAGACACAGGTTAAAAAGAAGCAATTATATCACTCTTCCTAGGAGTATTTGCATTTGAAATAGGACTATAGAGGAGAGGGTAACACTTTAGTCCAAAGAAAAACATCTCTAACAGTAAAGTTTTTATATTGTTATGCTTAATTAAACAATCTTTCTTTTCTCCTATCCTTTAGGTAGGACAGAAAAAAAGGGGAGGTGTGATGGTAATTGGGAATTAACTCTGACATTAGAAAGAAAAAAATGTTCATTTAAATTAGAATCAAATTTAAGTTAATTTTCAGGCATTATAAAACAAATGCAATTCTGAGAACATGAACATTCTAAGAATCTTTTTTTTCCTTTCTCAGGTGTGTCCTCTTTAAGTATTCAATTTGCCAAACTCCCAAAGGGATTAAAGCATTTAAATTTATCTAAAACCTCATTGTCACCTAAAGGTACAGTATGTGTTATTTACTTTATGTCTGAATATTTCTGTTACACCATGCTACCTTAAATAGTTAGAATTGTTACTCAGTTATGTATCTACATATGTATTACAATACTATGATAGTTATAAGATAAAGAAACTATGTAATTGGAATTCTGATTGTCTAAAGTGAAATGCTTTCAGAGCAGAGAATAATTTTGAGATACAGTATTTCACTTTTGACTTTAAGTCAGGAAGTGCTTACCTATATTTCCCCTGCCCCCACCCCCCTGTTGCCCCCATCACACACACTGTCAGATAGATGGTCTCCTACACAAAAGACTGGTAAGCCTAACTGCCCAGCCACACTATAGCTCTACGCCTCTATCCTGCTCTGGAAATTGCCTTTCCTTCCCCTGAGTCTTTTCTGACTCCCCCCTCTCGTGTATCTGATTGTTCAGCACATCCTGTCCATTCTATCATTATGTTTTCATATCAGCACCCCTGTAATACTTGAAATATCCCCATGCACATTGTGCCTTTGTATGTGTTTTGTATCTTGGAAAGTCTTTAATCCTGTGAGATGAAACCTCCTTCTGTCCTTCCTTCGTGTTTCTCTTTCCTATATGACTCCTTGATTCCTCACACCAAACACTCCCCTTCTGTTGCTTCTGGTCACCAGATGTGTGGAGGTTTTTCCTCACACCAAACAATTCTCTGCGATACCAGCTAGGTGTCCCACAATTTAACTCAATTCTGATCCTGTCTACCCAGAGACAGCATCAGATCCCACAGGTTCAGGGCTGAGTCCCACAAGACTGCTCCCAAACTGCCTTTAGATGCCAGTTATAAGCCCAGGTTATTGGAGGTTCCAAAGACCTTGCCTTGGGTTTGATTAATTTGCTAGATTGGCTCACAGAACTCAGGGAAACACTTACTTATGTTTGCTAGTTTATTTATTTATTTTTAAAGATTTTATTTATTTATTTGAGAGGGAGGGAGTATGAGGCAGGGGGAAGGGCAAAAAGAGAGGGTGACAAGCAGACCCCCCCTGCTGCATGGGGAGCCTGACACAGGGCTTGATTTCAGGACCCTGAGTCGAAGGCAGACGCTTAACTGACTGACTGAGCCACCCAGGCACCTCTGTTTGCTAGTTTATTAAAGGATATGATAGGGCAGCCCTGGTGGCACAGCGGTATAGCACCGCCTTCAGCCCAGGGTGTGATCCTGGAGACCCAGGATCGAGTCCCATGTCGGGCTCTCTGCATGGTGCCTGCTTCTCCCTCTGCCTGTGGCTCTGCCTCTCTCTCTCTCTCTCTCTGTCTCTATGAATACATAAATTAAAAAAAATCTTTAAAAAAATTAAAAAAAAAATAAAGGATATGATAAAGGACATAAATGAACAAGCAGGTGAAGAGATAAGATATGGGATAAGACAAGGTGTGGGAGAGTTTTGAGCCCAGGAGCAGCTGTCCTTGTAGAGCTGGAGTGTGTCACCTTCCTGGTGTGGATGTGTTTGTCACCTGGAAACTCCCTCTGCCATTGGGATTTTATGGAATCTTCCTCACTTAGGCGTCATCCATTATTAACTCAGTCTCCAGCCCTCCTCCTTTTCCTGGAGGCTAGGGGTACAGAGGGAGCTGAAAATTTCAAGTTTCTAATTGTGGCTTGGTTTGTCTGCTGATCAGCACCATCCAGGAGCCCACGCAGAGTCACCTCAGTAGAACAAGAGATGTCCCCAGTGCCATTATGACTTTGGAAATTACAAGGGTTTAGGGGACTCTGTACCAGGAATAGGGCCTCCGGCAGAGACCACTATATATGTTTTCTATGATTGCACACCTCTCCTTATATTCTTGAGAGCTTCGGTTTATTTTATAAAACATTTATCTGTAATCGTCTCTTCTGAGACACCTTCCCTATTCCTAAGACCTCAGTAGAATCAACCGTTCTTTCCTCTATGTTACTTTTAGAGCAGATTATTGATCACATTATTACTTATAGATCTAACATTCCTGTACAAATACTGTGTTTCCATCCTAGAGGGGGGCTGTCCTTGCCTCCTGACCTCCATCTCTCCAGCCCCTGGCACAGCACCCAGACCACTGTCATGTTTAAGGGCTGTATATAGAGGGCCTGAGTGTCAGCTCTCAAGCAGATTGCCTGGGGTTGAGTCCTGATTTTTTACTTAATATGAACATGCCTTCACAGGGTCTTGGTTTCTCAGTTAAGCCATTTATAATATGGAAATATGGAATTAAGTCAGACACTTAGACACTTGGGGTACCTGGTGGCTCCGTTGATTAAGCACCTGACTCTTGGTTTTGGCTCAGGTCATGGGATCCAGCCCCACATCTGCCTTCCAAAGATCTTAAAGCTAAGTCTAGTCTGGTGATGTTACCCTCTACTCCAGCAAATCAGTTTGATAAAAACTTTTTTATGATGATTATCAAAGCATTATACATTTATGATAAAGATTTAGAAGATACTGAAAAGCGTAAATAAGAAAGCCAAATTCCTTGTAGTGCCAGCACCAAACCATATGAGACTGCCACTGCTGACAGCCTAGCACCCACCCTTCCACGTGGTTTCTGCCTGTATGTAGTTTATCAGACACATGCATATGTGGTATTACAGTATGTGTGCCATTTCATAAACTTTTCTCCCCACGTGGTATATTGTGATCCTTTATGACTGCAAACACTTTCAGTGGCTGCATGCTGTTCCAGTGTGTGGAAGACATCCTATAATTTATTTAAATGATCTGTTATATTTTTGCATGGTTTCTAATTCTTTAATCATGCAAACAATGCAAACACGACTTCTGTATATAATTAATAGTCATTTGTTACTTATTTAGGATAAATTTCTCTAGAATTGCTAAATCAAAAAAGCTTTTAAAAAATGCTTTCTTTTGTTATTTATTGTCAAGTTGTCCTCCAAGTTATTTGTATGAATCTCTGTGCTCCCACCACCATTGAATGTTATTCTCCTTTTTCATTGTTTATCAAGCATATAAGCAAAAGCATTCTGATTTTTAAAAAAGATTTATTTATTTGAGAGAGAGAGCAAGTGTACATGAGTGGGAGAAAGGGCAGAGGGAAAGAATCTTTAAGCAGACTCCCTGCTGAGCAGGGAGCCAGTGTGAAGCTCCTGATCTCACAGGTCATGAGATCATGACCTGAGTGGAAACCAAGAGTCAGACACTTAGCTGACTGAGCCACCCAGGCACCTCAAAGTGTTCTGATATTTTAGTTTCTTTGCTTACTGCTTAGGTGAATTCTCTGCCCTCACTCCCATCCCTACAACACCCTCCATTTCTTAGTCATTTGTCTTTCTTTTGGTGGAAGTTAGTAGTTTCCATCCTTTGTTATCTATTTGCCATGTTAATCTTCTTTCTTGATTTATATATATTCCCTACATATTAAAAGTGTTAATCATTTATCATGTGCTCTATAGGTATAACTTTAAAAATTTTATTTTTTTGTTGAAATATAATTGACATACAACATTATGTTAATTTCAGGTATATAATGTAATGATTTGATATCTATGTATTGTGAAATGATCACCACAATAGGGCCATCTGGTACCACCTTTATCCAGCTGTAAACACTCCAATAATAAATACAAAGAATGGTTAAAATCACTGGACAGCCAGAATGGAGAATGGTGTGTAGCTCTGTTTAGTTTAGGTTGTAAGAGCTCTGATTTTTTCCATCCTCTATTTTTGTAATTTCCTGCTATTAGTGTGCCTATTAACATAGGCCTCATGTGGATGTGGCCTCAAGAGGTAGAGGAGGAAGTCTTTCATTTTGTTTTAGTAGCATGAAGCTGAGCCGAGAATATAATTCTCTCCTGATTCTGTTCAGATGTGTTGATTCTGTCAACACACATTACAATTTCTTTTACACTGTGATGAGAACTTTTAAGATCTACTCTTAGCAGCTTTCAGATACACAATACGGTATTAACTGTAATCACTGTGCTATGTGGTCTCTTTTTTTTTAAGATAGAGGTGTTTAAAAAAACAAACTTGAATTTATATGTTTAATTTATTTGTTCATTACTGTGAAACAAATAGAGGGATATGGTGATCATTTAACTTCCCAAGGACAAATGTGGGGTTGGGGTACCTCCATGCCACCACTCACTATGTCTCTATCCTCCAATGTCATGAGGGTGGGAGGTTCACCAGGCAGAACAGAGTTCCTCAAACCCACGTTGCCCATGCCCTTCACAAATAAAGGTCACTACACTACATTTATCTCTTCTCTGCCATAAAGTATGTGTACATTAAAATATGTGTTTTGAGAATTAATATTGTTTAATGATATTCTGACCAAAGAATTTTAAGCTGCCCTTCCTAAAAGATGTATGTCTTGAAATGTAGGTTGTTTTTTTAATATATAAAAAGGATTTTTTTTAAAGGATTTCATTATTCTTGTAGATTTTCCTCTCGTATTTAAAAGGTTTGAAGATTCACAGTAGCTCAGATTACATTGCAGCCTTTTGCTGAATTTGACATTTGTATTTTAGTCCTATGAAAACATTTATATTCATGGCTCCATAATTCAAGTCAGATTTTTTTTTTAATTTATCCATAACATCCCCAATGTCTCCAAATACCTTTTCTCTTCCTCAGATATTAGCTAAATGATAGTTTTCTGGATTTCTAGTAAATGTCCTGCTGGTTGCCAGATTATGTCAGTGCAGGGCCATCTGGTACCACCTTTATCCAGCTGTAAACACTCCAGTAATAAATAGGAAAAATAGTCAAAATCACTGGACAGCCAGAATGGAGAATGGCGTGTAACTCTGTGTTTAGTTTGGGTTGTAAGAGCCCTGATTTTTTCCATCCTATATTTTTGTAATTTTCTGCTGTTAGTGTGCCTTTAAACATAAGCCTCACGTGGATGTGGCCTCAAGAGGTAGGGGAGGAAGTCTTTCATTTTGTTTTAGTAGCATGAAGCTGAGCTGAGAATATAATTCTCTTCTGATTCTGTTCAGATGTTGGCCAACTGCCAAGTACCCACACTTGTCAAGAAGCATTTTCCTGTCAAGACTAATTTGACCTTCTAATTTCGGAATTTATTTATTGAGTTTTGTTATACTTCCCTAAGGAAGTGATTTTACAAATGATTTTCTTGATGAAAATTCGCCATGTTTTGGACTCAATTATTCCATTACCGAATATACTAGTACTACTACTAACAGTATACACTGGTGATTTAGGCAATCATAGATGTTACCTTCAGAAATTAGCCTTCTATAGGCCATTGCAAGTTCCTTTTATCCAGCCTAATTAATCAAATCTCCACCTCCTTCATTGCTGAGCTCTTGTTTCTTACCTGATAGAACTGACCTCACTGGATTATGATTATTTGACTGTGTCTCTCACTTGAGGGTATATAGTGTCTGCTGGGTCACCAAAGCCCATGCCTAGTGGACAGTAGGTCTTAGATAAACTTTTGTTGCAGTGAATAAATATTCCCTGGGGAATGCTGATTTTTTCATGCTGGAATTTATTTAGTTTCCTTCTCGATGGTCTTTGAACTTTTTGAGGGCAACGAATGGGTCTGACTTACATATATTTCCCAATCCCCAGAAATTTATAAACAGTTTATGAGCGCTTAATAAATGTTGAATTGATAGCCAACAAATTCTTCCTGGTACTTAACTAAAATATTTTTCACTCTACACTTCTGTCTCCTCTCTGTACATACCCAGAAGCACATTCGTGCCTGATAAATGGCTCAGTAGTCTTTATCAGACACAGAGTGAGTGCAGTCATGTCTTGTGACCCCCCAAAACTGGCGATAAGATAATAATCCTTTCATCAGTGCCATGCACCAAACATTCTAAACTTAGAGCAGAGACCTGCTCCAGTGCGGGGCTGTACCTGGCACCCTCTGCTTTTTTCTTGGAGCGACTCACTAGATCCTGCTATTGTGACCAATTCTGGCTCCCATTGGCAGGCCCTACTGCTCACCCTCCCCACCCCTGTCCCTTATCCTGAGGAAGGCTCTGTGTGAGTGTGGATGAAAACCCCATTCACTGTCTCCCCAGAGGGTGCTTAAGATAGGCTGGGATTTTCAAGAAGAATTTTACTGAAAAAAAAATTTATAAATGTATATCCAGTTTAGAAATAGCCATATTTCCAAAATATACAAATTGAAACTGTGAACTGTAGAAACAGGAAGAGCTGTGCTATGTCCCATATCCCTGTTACTCTAAGAGTGAGCATCAGTGCTACTGTGTATATTGGCATCTTCGAATCCCAGTGAGCCACCAGACTCTCCTGGGCTTCCATTTTGTAGTCACCCCTTTCTTATGCCTTTCCTCCCCCATGGAGAGAAGTGGCCTGAGGAGAACCCACCAACAGGCATGCCCCCATAATGGTTACTCACATAGAAGAGAACATGGCTCTCACCTCACAGAATACTCTTGCCCTTCTTAGGTGTTTATTCTTTGTTTTTTGAGGTGGCAAGAACCCATTCAGTTCAGTTCAGTTGACTTTGACTTGAGCCATTTGTGTTATGTAAGTAGTGTATACAGTGTCAATTACTCATTTTGCCTTTTGATTGCTTCTTACATTGTGTACAGATCGTGTTTTCTTTGTAAAAATCCACTTCCATCTGAATTTTGCCGTAAATATGATTTTTTTTTTTTTTTTTTTTTTTTTTTTTTTTTTTTGCCGTAAACATCATGGGCTGCCTGGGTGGCTCAGCAGTTTGGTGCCACCTTCAGCCCAGGACATGATCCTGTAGACCTGGGATCAAGTCCCACATCAGGCTCCCTGCATGGGGCCTGCTTCTCCCTCTGCCTGTGTCTCTACCTCTCTCTTTCTATTTCTCATGAATAAATAAATAAAATCTTTTTTTTTTAAAAAAAGTATGATATATTAGGTAGAACAATTATCTGATTTCTATGTTAACTTCTAAGTACTTTAACTAGGCTGTAGTGCCTGAATACAATCTACATTACTCAAATCCTATACACCAAGTCAGGAACACCGAGTAGAATTAAGAGAAAGGTAGAAGTGACCAGTTAGTCTTGTGTGTACCATTTTAGGACTTCAAAGTCAAATCCTTTCCATCCACATCAGAAGTGGAGCAGAATGAAGCCACCTCTCTCTCTCTCTCTCTCTCTCTCTCTCTCCTACTCCATGAGATGGCTGTGTCTGTGACTAACCTCTTCTTTCTGAGAAGACAATCCTACCTTTGGGGACAGACAATACTTGTGGCTGACCTCAGACCTGCAGTTTGAGGCAGAGCCATTTATAGAACTCCCAAACCTCATTTTGTTTTCTGGCGTGCAAACTGAGCCTGGATCTTTTCCATGTTGCAGGGGTGAATAGCCTTTCTCAGTCACTGAGTGCCAACCCATTGACTGCCACCACCCTTACCCATCTCGACCTCTCAGGGAACGTCCTTCGTGGAGACGACCTCTCGGTAGGTTTTCCTTTCCTCATGGCCATGTTCAGAGACACCAGATCCCCTGATCCTGAATGATTGTCAAATGTGGCTCTTCTCATCTCCCCTTTTCATGACACTTTCAGATCATTTAGTTATGAGCTCATGAGATATTGTAGAGAAAAATTCTAGAGCTGTCCTTAACTAAATGTAGTTTAGCACACAGATCCCCCGGCCACCCAACATTGCTGAAGTGTGATTCTTTTCGGAAATACTTTTTCTGAAGGACTTTTTTCCCCCTTCATTTTAATCATTATTGCACCTGTTAAAATTGCCTGATAAGAAAGATTGGAAATGTAAACTGATTTCATCATTAAATAATATTGTTAAGAAGACAGGTGGGTTTGTTGTTATTGTTGTTTTTAGTAGTTTGCTGTTAATAGAAAATATTGGGATGAAGTCCAGTCTTATCTTCCATGAATACAGTAGGGAGAGGAGAGGTCTGGGAAGATATTGGGGCCACTTTTTAAAGAAGTTTGAATTTGAAGGCAAAAAGTTTACCCTCAATGATGAGATTCTTCATGCAGCTGAATTGGTAATATAAATGTTTGGCACATCTTATTGGTACAGTGAACTATGTATGATCTCACTATCAGATTGAGTGAGTTGTCCCCTCTGGTCACCATGATAGAGTTGAGAAGAAATGCTCCCTTACCTATAGCAAATGTGCATCTTTGCACATTTGTGTGCCTTCTACCTTTGTGTGCCTTCTACCTCTTTATGGGGTTGAAAACCATTGTGAGATTTATTCTTATTTCTCTGTAAAGCAGGGAATATTGCCACAGTTCCTTTGTAGTATCTTTCCCCCTCTCGCTGATAACTTGAACCCATTTTAAGCAATACTGTTTTCTGGTGTGCCATGACTTTCAATGCATTGCTCCATGTTAGTGGTCACCTTCAGTGATGATTCATAAATCTTCTCCCTCCCAATATGAAACAAGGAGTCTGATGTGAAACCACCAAGACATTATGGTGACAGACAAGAGAAATAGAGGGGTAAAAGAGGAGCCCAAAGATTAAGTAATAAGACTCTGCTAACATAGGGGCATTTAGTCACTCAAGGTAGAGTAACCCAGAATTTTTTCACTGGCTGAGAGGGGGTCTTGTACTAGCTTGCCTCTGGGGTAGGAGAGATGGAAGGATGAGGCCTGCGTGAGTGGGTACCCAGCCCTGGACAGACTCTAGGAGGTTCTGGGAGCCATACACCAGGTGCAGCGAGGGGCTTACTGGGCCCCTACCTGCAGGGGACCTGCCTCTTTGGAGAGGTGTTGGCCAAGTAGGGTCTTGTTACCAATCGAGGGTGATTAGAGCTCCCCCAGCTGGTGGATGAGAGGAAACCACAGCGCCAGGCAAAGCATGATAGAAGCAGATAATCTTTACCGAAGCCGGAACAAATTATTTTTCTGGATCAGAACGTCTCATAATCCAGTCTGTGGTGTGTGTCTAGTTATTCTAAAGTATTTACAGGCTAATCTTTTGCTTCTCTGAATTCCTTAGTAGAGGGATTTTGCTCAAGCATGATATAGCTAAGCTGCTGCACTGAGTCTTTGCTGAGGACAAGGGCATCGCATGTTGGTGTAAGCTTTTTTGTTTTTACAAGGATCTGGTGGCATTCCGTGAAGCTAAGGAGAATTTAGTTCTTTTCTTGGTGACAGGAGTTTGGATGCAGCTTACTTTTGATGGACTTTGGGAGTTGCTACTCACACAGGGAAGTGAGGTGGCACTTAAATTTATTGTTTTGATGGCCTTGCACAGGAATAAGGGGAGAGTTTAGACATTGTGACCCTTTGAAACCAGACGTGTCTTACTTATATGTGAGGGTTTTTTAAAGAAACTAAACTAATAGTGCCATCAGACCCTTTCTTGTTAGATTATGAAAGTAAGGATAGAAAAATAGCTGTGTTGGACAGAAGAGAGTATTGCCTGAGACCCATCTTATGGTTCAAATTCAAATTAGTGAAACTTTGAACGTTTTCAGAAATGATTAACATTTTGATAGGGTGAGTGCTATTCAGGTGGAATTTTAATCTCAGCAGTTAAAATTAATTAGCACTGCTCCAAAATTATAAAAATGGAGTTAATCAGGAAAATTAAGTCATGTGTAACAAAAGGGGGTTTGGCAGCCAAGAGTTCATTTGGCCTTTTTTTTTTTTTTTTTAAACTCAAACATAATTTTATTTTAAATATTCTTTGGAACTTTGCTCCAGAGAAGGCAAAGGAATGACATGAAATTCTGCTCATTCTCTTGGGAAGAGTAGAGAATGATTATGGGAGGATTTGGGCAACATCTTTTTAAAATACTAACGTGTGTGTATGTGTGTGTTTCCAGATCCTAATGTGTTTGTTTTTTTGTTTTTTATTTCAAGTACATGTATAGTTTTTTGGCTCAGCCGAATGCCATTGCTCATCTGGATTTATCCAATACGGAATGTTCCCTGGACATGGTAATGTTTTTTTTCATATCACTCTGGGGGTGTCAGAGCATCCATTTAGATGGGGTACAGAGAAGGCTTTCTCTCTAATAAAATATTCTCTTAGTCCTTGAAATATTTGAAACTAAGAGTGTCTTCTTTCTTCCTCAGGTCTGTGCAGCTCTTCTCCGGGGGTGTCTCCAATATTTAGCTGTGCTCAATCTCTCCAGAGCTGTCTTTTCTCACCGGTATGGGTTTATACCTGCCATCACTGTCATCTAGGAATATCTTCCTCCCAGAGAAGGTCATAGCGATCTGAAAATAGAGCGATAAAGGATGTGTGTTGCGCATGAAGGGAGGTGACCTTAAAACATAATCTATCAATATGTTGCCTTGAAAGTGCAAGTTTTTGTTATTTTTTTTCACTGAAGTACAATGGATATTCTTAACACTCCTTTCAGTCTGCTATGTGAACTGTCTAGTAACTGCTTGTCATATGTACACAGGCACTCTCAATACAGTAAAAACTCTTTTAAAAAGGACTTTTCAACAGTGAACTTGGAAGCAAGTATAAACTCCCCCTGGGAGCTTATGGCTAGCTCCATGCATTTAAAAAAAATTTTTAAGACTTAAAAAATTTTTTTAAAAAGATTTATTTATTTATTTATTTTAGAGAGAGAGAGAGGGAGAGAGAGAGAGATCGCACACAGGAGGGAGGGGCAGAGAGAATTTCAAGCAGATTCTGTGTGGAGCCAACACAGGACTCTAATCCCATGACTGTGAGATCCGACCTGAACCTAAATCAAGAGTTGGCCACTTAACCACCTGAGGCACCCAGGTGCCCCCTTTGTGATGACTGGTCTTCAGTAGAGCTATTGAGCTTACTAATAAATCACCTTGTCTTCCAAATGAGAGGTTTTATTGAATACCTAGCACCTTACCTAGAAACAATCCTAGCAAGCCTTAGTAATTATCTTGAAATTGATGTATTTACATTGAGCTGTGGACTGTCCGCCAGGCTATTCATACTTTTGTTCATAAGTATATCAGTCAGAATAGGATAGATTGCTTCATAATAACAAATGATCCTCCCTTCCCACCCCCATCTCCATGGCTTTCAGCAGTCATAATTTTGTGACACGTCCCTTGTAGGCTGGACAAATTGCCTTTATTCTGGAAGGCAGATCTCTAGCCACACAGCAGAGGACCAAGAATTACGGCTCATGCTGGCTGGGAAAGCTTCTCTCTGAAAGTCATACACATCACTTCTATTTGATGTGATGTCCCCTTGCCCAAAGTGACTCTCATGACCAAGCCTGCCAGTGGGTGGGGTGATGAGGCATCATTTTCTCACAGAAAGGGGCAATGGATATTTGGAAACATTGGTACAGTAGACACCAGACAAAGTAGTAGTAGGAGAACGTATATTCAGAGAATATTTTAACATTTGCTAACAAAAAACAAACAGGAGCGCATAAGCTTATATTGTTCCACTATTTGGAACCAGAGTTCATTGGAAACATCTAACATGTATTCTACCAGAATTTTCTTTCCTCTTAAATTTATTTTCAACCTCTTAGAGGTTCTGCTTGTTTTAAAATTATCTTGTTTTAAAAACTTTTTTCTAATATTGACAGGTTTTCCTGGACCTCTGTACAAGAAATATTGTTGAATGTTATATGGTTGAGCTAGACCTGGCCTGGCCTCTGCCCTCAGTCTCTGTGAATCCACCCACAGAGTGTGAATAACTACCATTAAATGAGTGTTTACTCTTCATCAGGCTAGTGCTTTATACATGTGGATTTACTCAATCATGCCATCAATTCTGGCAGATAGAACAAAACAAGCAGAGGGTTCACATTCCAACTTTGACCCTGGGATCTTGTTTTTCTAAAACTCTCATAGTATGGCGTTGACTCTGCCTCTTTTTCGAGATGTATGATTTCTACTATAACAACAAGGGCACATATTTGGAATTTACAGCCATCTCCTTTGGAGTTTTGTCTTTATTTTAATATTTGGCTTGAAATTATTATATTTGCCCGATGGCGGAAGAGCTGAGCAGGCCATTTGCCTTGCAGGCTTCATGCCAATCAGACTTTCTGTGTTGTTCCTCGGTTCAACATCCGGTCGCATATTATTGAATCTAAGACATGCCACATCCAAGAGTATTGCCAAAGTGCATGTAGTAATTCTAAGTATTCAATGCCACCCAGGGGGAAAGCTCTTTAAATTGTGAGAAATCTACATCTCCTTTGACCTCTAATTTCTTAAAAACTCAAACAAGGAGATCTGTGGGCAAACACACTGAGTTCATTGGCTGCGATTAATAGCAATAGTTTTAAAGACTTAACTTAATATCTTAACTTCTTAATAGTTTTTAAGACTTAACTTTAATATCTTAACTTCTCTTGCATCATTCCTTTGATGGCATTGGATATATTTAGCTTCAAGGCATTTTGTTTCTTTTTACCTTTAAATTTCTCCCAAAAACGTTATGGATTCATGGGTTATTTCCCAGTGTCTGAATAACCAATGGGTAATTTTGCCAATCTGGGAGTGGGGTACAGGACCAGAGGTGCAAATGCTAGCATGACTCTCGTGTTTTGTTTTTTAGGAAAGGAAAAGAAGTACCCCCATCCTTCAAACAGTTTTTCAGTAGCTCCCTGGCTCTGATGCAAATCAACCTTTCAGGCACAAAACTGTCTCCTGAGCCCTTAAAGTGAGTGGTCAATTAATTTTCACCAGAACTTTTAACGTTCAGTTTGTTATTATGAATGTACTTGAAGAAGATGACACATAATCCTAAAACAGACGGCGCAGATGAAAATGCCTTTCTAACTTGTAACTTGGGACACAAAAGGAAATCACATTCTTTTTGAGTACATTGTGCACTGTTGATATTATTGCATCTTCTGTTTAAAAAAAAAATCTTCCTTTGGTTTGTGACCTTGGCAGTTGTCACTGATCTTCTATAAATGTGCACTCAGATGCTGTTTCCTTTATGTTAACCTCTGTTCAGCCTGTTTTAGGTGTATTCATATATGTGTGTTCTACTCAATATTTATTCTACATATTTCTCCTAACCTTAATAAATTCTATACACAGTGTGTATGCAGCAGAGTCGGTTTTTAGGTGCTTTAGTTACTGAATTACCTAGGTCGGTATAGGCTATCTATCTGGTGTTTTTATTTGGCAGTCAACTTAGGTAATGGGTTAACATTCCTAGTGGTGGAGTTAAACTCTTTAACTAAAATATGGCTTGAGGATAATTTATCATCATTGAAATTTCTGTTCACCATTGCCAGAAATAATCAAAAGGGCTATAGCATCAAATTCTCTTTAAGTCTAAAGAACATATTTTCAAGTAGTTAAGAGTACGTACATGTTGCATACGCTCAAATGCATACACAGATTTCTCCTTTCCCCAGTTGGCATGTAAATCAGCATTTAATTTGTATGAAATGTTAAAATTAATGTCTGCTATTCATTTTACTAGAAAATTAATCTTTATCTAATTTGTGAGTTGCCTTTTTTCTCTTTGAGAGGTGTTTAATTCTTTTTTTTTTTTTTTTTTTTTTTTTGAGAGGTGTTTAATTCTTGATTGCAGTATCTCACATGGCACCATAGGACTTAAACAATGAATGTCTTTAAGGACAGTAGATCTAGTCAAGTACGAAGAAAAAAATCCAATGGATATGGCAGCCTTTTGTTTTGTTTTGTTTTAAACATTGAATTGATATATTGAAGGTCTATAAATGTAACAGCTACAGATAGTAAAAGCCTCATGATGAGACTCTTTGTGTGGATATTAATTAAACTAATGGAATCAGTATTCTAAAAGGGGATCCATTATAATTTAGTCATATTTACTTATTCATTCATTTAACTAATATTTATTGAGCATTTGAAGTGTGCCAGACAAGAAGGTGGTACTGGGCAGAAAGCAAATCCACACTTGATCCTTGTCCTCATTGTACCAATAGGAGATCAAAACAGTTTTAGTGACAGGTGCACAGCATTCCAATTCTTTTAATGTTCTTGATCCTGTGAAATGTAGAGTAGCACTTGATTGATTAGCATTATTGATTTTATAGAATGTTCCATACCACCACAGTGCTGGATTTTACTGTATTGTTTGTTTGTTTGTTTGTTTGTTTAATTTTTTTATTCACGAGAGACACAGGGGGCGGGGCAAAGACACAGGCAGAGGGAGAAGCAGGCTCCATGCAGGGAGCCTGACGTGGGACTTGATCCCGAGACTCCAGGGCCATACCCTGGGCCGAAGGCAGGCACTAAACCGCTGAGCCATCCAGGGATCCCCCACTGTATTGTTCATTATAGAGACTTACTGATAAAAAAAAATCATACCTCAAAGTGAACTTTGTAATTGTTAAATCTTGTGACCTGTTGTTATTTATGTGAACATCTAATAGTGTCCTGTAAGTGGTCTCTTCAGCTCTGTGTTTTGCTTAATAATAATTTTAATATGAGGGAACAGGCTCCATGGCTGAAGAGTCTGTAAGCAAAATTCCATATGTACATTTAATGTAATTCTATACCTTGAAAAGATATAACAAAACTAAGGTGTTCGGGTTTACCTGTGAGGTGGGGGGAATGGAAGAGAACTTGCAAAGCAAGACCCCAGTTTAGACACTGGGTCTCTGCTTGTATGTGGGCCGTAACCATCAGTGTTGACAGCACCTGTGAGCAGGCGTTGTGGGATTCCTAGTTTAGAGTGGAGGAAATGGAGGCCCAGGAAGCTACGTAATTTGCCCAAACTCACAGTCACAGGTTGGGTTTCCCGTGAAGCAGATGTTAAGATGGAGCACAAGATGTAGGAGATGGAGGCTGGGACATCCTGACCCTGTGTCCATCAGTCCTTGGTCTGTAGTCTGCCTCTGGAAGGATATGGCCTGGGACATGACATTTGCTTCAGCCAAGGCCACCGCTGATGAAGACTGACTGCCGAGGGGGTTCTGGGAGGTGCATCGCAGTGTCCACTGCCACCACCAGCTGCCACCAGCTGAGGACGTGCCTGCCCCGCCACTTTCCCCTGTACCAAGAGGGGTAGATGGAGGCCTTAGCTTGCTGAAAGATTGGGGGTCAGCAGCCATCAGAAAATATGCTAAAGCAATGCACCTTCTTTTGAGAGAAACCTGTTGTGCTCGCTTCGGCAGCACGTTACTAAAATTGAGAGAAACCTACTAAGTTTGGACATAACAGTATTCTGCAGAAGTATTCTTCTATTTGGGGCTGCTTCAAAAGCAGTGGAAAGCATATGACTGCTTACTTCAGAGCTGCGCTTTCTCCTTGCAGTCCATGATGAAGTATTTCAGTTTTAGTAAAGAACACGATGACATTGTTCCTTGGTGTTTTCTAAAGTCTTCAGAACAGCATGGTCCTTGTCTGTCCTGAGGATGCTCCTTGTCCTGCGTCACGCAGAGTAAGGCCCGAGCTCCTGTGTCCTGCTCACGCTGGCACCTTCACTTCGTTCCCCCTCGTCTCTACTTCCCAGTGCCCTCTTGGCTCCCTTTCACATGACACCCCTTCTCCCCATCTCCTGGGCTGAGGTTTTTTTTTTTTTTTTTAGATTTTATTTATTTATTAATGAGAGACACAGGGAGGCAGAGACATAGAGGGAGAAGCAGGCTCCCAGTGGGGACCCTGGGATCACGACCTGAGCCAAAGGCAGATGCTCAACCACTGAGACACCCAGGTGCCCCTCAGACTGAGTATTTTTAAGAACCCTATTGCACGTGCTACTCAAAAGTCGTAACTAGCCTCACATATCCAGAGCCAGTGAAATGAGATACAAATTCTTCTGTTAACCAGGATTGCAGTTGGAGGATTAAAGAGGACAGTCGTGAAGACAGGTTTCCTTCCATCCCTGGGTTAAAAGTAATAAGGCTTCCTGCTGTAGGGCTTTCCCCAGCACATGCCAGGCTTTGTAGCTGTTCTGTCTGGCTTTGTTTTGCAATTGCTGTGAATTGTTTGTATTTAGAGCCTCGGGAGCTGTTCCCTCCTCATGGCTGGTCTTCGGTACTATCCGTGTGTCAGTATCTTAATGTGCACCATTGTTTCCTCAGCCTTCATCTTCGCGTAAGACCAACAGGAAGAATTTCCCTCCCACTGAAGCATTGTAAGAATATAGTGTTAAAATATGTGGCTAGGTTCTAGAACCCCAGCACTTATTAGAACAAGAAGGGACCTCTTTGGTCATGTGCTGACTCTCCCATTTTGCTGATGAGCACCTGAGATAGGAGAAAAGCAGCGTGTGATGTCTCAGGAGCTACGACGTGGTCAGTACAGAGCCAGGACTTGGGGACTGGCCTTGGGCTTCTCCGTCTCAGGCGATTTCAGCCGCTCAAGACTGCCCCCAAGAAGGAAAGGGGGGGTAGAAGGGGGTTGGGGGGAAGCACTGGTTAGGGAAAGAGAAGCAATTTAGTAAATAATTAAGCAGGAGTATGCGCCCAGGTGACATCTGCCCAGCCTTTCCCACCTCACTCTTACCCCGGGGTATTTTTGGAGTCTACTGGGTGCAGTCCCTTTTCCTGGGAACATTGAGAACAGGTGGTGGGCCCCCGCCTCCTGGTTCCACCCACTGGTACTTCCTCCTATATGCCTATGATGTGTGCCCACCATTGCCCGTCCCTGAAATCAGGAGCTCTCTGGTGCTCACCTGTGTGCTTCTCCCAGGACCTGGTGCAGGTCTGATCCCTTCGGTGTGACTGATGGATGTGTGCACACGTGTAAAATGTCTGCATCAAGCCTGCCAAAGTGCATGATTGTACAGGACTGACTTGTACAGGTGGAACCAATTCATTGTTTTAGAGATGTGATCCATGTGATGAGTCCAGCCTCCTCGACGTGCAAATCAGAAAATTCCTTTCCACGGTGCTGATGCAGTTTGCCCCGACACCAGCTAGTGGTGGCCAGCTGGACAGGCAGGATCCTGGACTCAAGGCTCCAGACTTGTGCCTTCTCTCTTACCTCCTGCTGTAAATGCTTAGAAAAACAAAACAAAACAAAAAACAGCCCTCTGCATAGACTGTAATTTCCTATGCTAGATAGTACAGAGCCTGACTTCTTCATAACCTGTTCCTTAGGGAAAACCAGTGTTATTTTGCTACTGTGATAACAATTGCCTAATAATTTCAGAAACAATATTAAAGGTGTTCTTAAGCAGATGCAGGTGGGAACTGATCTGTGATGAACACAATTTAATTTCAGTGTGCAGTTAGGAGTACTGTTGGTTTATTTGCATAGGAAAAGCGGTCCTGGAAGGTCATGCATTCTTATTACGTCCACTGCCCATCAAACAGAAGAATGTTACAGCGTCATTTTCTCACGGAGTCTGGGAGGCAGAAATGCGGCCGGGATTTTAAAACCTGAGGTGGTGCTTGGTGCTTGACCTGTGGTTCGGAAAAGCATTCTTCCTTCTCTGGGCTTTATTCAGCATGTGACTATGTTTTGGGGGCAACGTGTGGAATTTGTATCTAACGTGTGTGTTTTCTCCCCTCAGAGCACTGTTGTTGGGCCTGGCTTGCAATCATAACTTGAAGGGAGTTTCTCTTGATCTCAGCAATTGTGAGGTAAGAACACATTTAGACTATGGAATGGAAGAGATTATAATACCATCAAAATTGCTTTGCCTTTTTCCTGGAAAAAGTGTGAGACTGAATCTGGAGGGTTCAGAAAAACACACATTTTATAGATGTCTCTGATGTTCTGCATTTTGCAAGTTTTATCTACAAACAGCCATAGAACACCATTCAGAAAGCATTTGAGTGGGTTTTTAATGACTTAGGGATTTGTTTTGTTTTGTTTTTATTCATTCTTAGTGCCAGTTGCTTAAATATCTTATGATGAAGGCTTTAGATAGAAAAGCCATAAACTAGCTTTACTGTTATGAAAAACGTAACATTCTGCATTCCTTGCGGGGCACAGATGCCTGTAATCTGACATGAGTTCAGAGACTGAAAGAGAATGGCTGTGGTGTCATTCATCTTATTTTTTTAAGATCTTGATTTAAAACAGGAAAATTAAGATGCTTCTCAAAATTCTAACAATTGCAGACACTTCCTTTCAAAGAATACCAAGATAATTTGAGACTAAAAACCTCTACATTTTAGAGGGTACCTAAAAAGTCTTGAGACTTTCCTTTTATGTGGAGACCAGTAAGGAAATACCCAGGTACAAATCATGGGGCCCCTCCAGAGCCTGACTTTAACCCCATATGTCATACTTGGTTTCTTCTGGAGGTGATGTCCTTTCATTTCTGTACCTGGGCCTGTGTACCCACTCTTCTCTCCTTCTGGCTCATGTTTGGTGTGTCCCACTTCTTCTCCAAGGCTCCCGACTCTGAGGAGTGAGGTCAAGTCCAGTTTCCTCCATGTCTGTGTCAGATTCCGAGGGTTCAATTTGAATTTGGTCTCAAATGATATGCGGTCCTACATGAATTAGATGATACCTCAAAATCTCAACACCTATATCTGCAAAATGGAGGCAACATTAGTGCCTTACCTGGTGGCTAGTGTTATGGAGTTTAAAGGAGCTCTTCTTCATCTGGGGCATCTGGGACATATAAAAGTTATTTGTTTTTATTGTTTATCTGTTTGTAGAATTTCTCCCCTGACTGCTTCATTCCTTTGTGATCTTATTCTTTTTCTGATTGTCTGGTACTTTTCTGCACTGTCAAATTTTCATGTGTAAGTCAGTGTTGTTTGTTTTAAAAATATATTTATTTATTATAGAAAGAGAGAGAGAGAGAGCATAAACAGGGGTAGAGGGAGAGGGAAAGAGAATCTCAGACTCCCCACTGAGCACAGAGCCCAACGTGGGGCTTGATCTCAAGACCCTGAGATCATGACCTGAGCCGAAATCAAGAGTTGAACACTCAACTGACTGAGCCACCCAGGTAGCCGTATTGTTCCTTTATTTATAAAGACAGACCATATAATAGAAACCAAGTTTGGAAATATGAATTAATTGTTTACCAATACTTTCTTAAGGAATGTGGCATTAATTAAAACTTTTGTTTGGGGGGAGGAGTAAGAAGAATGGGGGTAGGAAGGATTATTCTATTAAAAAAAAAACAAATTCGTACAAACTTGATTGCTCTACTAGCTCACACTACTGAATGACCCAAACCTTTTACTATCCTCATTAAATATAGTGATTCCTATCAGTACAACATCTTCCATTTAATTCTGTGATCAAAATAGAAAGGGACATAAGTGATCATCTGGTTCCCATACTTAGGGATGAAAAAAGTAAGGTCTAAAGAAGTTGAAATGATCAGCCTGCTAATGGCAGAGTATGATGAAAATGTGCTTTCCTGATTGTTGTTAATTATACAGGTAATTATTAGAACATCAAATGTGATTAAGACATTTACTTCTCAAATAAGTTGTTGGGTTATCATATGCCCAAAGAATACTGTGTTATATTGCTATGTCACTTGTTTTTAAACTTCTTTATCATCCCACTGGGAATAATGTTCAAAGACTGTTCTATTTGGTGAACTGTATAAAATTGACATTTTTGTAGGTCAAAATGGTAGACTGTTGACAATTTCATTAGGTTCCACCAAATGGCTAATAGACCTTTTTCCTTTATGATTTTTTTGTTACTAAGGTGGGAATCCAGATCAAATGATTGCTCTCTGATGTTAGGGTTGGCCGTTAGGATGATGGCAATTACAACTTTATTTTGGCCATTCACTTACAGATTATATGATACAGTGGTACTGCTGAGAAATGGGAACCCTTCAGACTACCTTAGAACCCTTAGTACCGTGCTCTCCCACCATCTTAACGCTTGAATCACAGTTCTGGTGGCCACATTTATAAAGTCACGTTATCTTGCTGCTTGTGGAAATTGATGAAACACAAAGTTATTTTTCTAAATTAAGGTGTCTTGTCATATTTTTCTTCTTACAGATGGGTGTCCAAATCTAACTAGGTTTCTCTTTGCTTCTCTCCATGATAAAGTAAATCTCCCCTGGAAAGGTGTTAGGGGTTATGATATTATCTGCATAGAATGCTTGGCCATTTTGAGTATTAACTGATACCCTTTTAATTATTTGATACTTCACAGTTTAGGTAGTGCTCTTAGAAAAAGTGTCTTTCACCAACTTGGATGTTTGAAATTATTCATGTGTATATTTTTTTCTTTTCTTTCTCTCTTTAGCCATAGTAGACACAATCCCCTCTACTGTTAGCATGCCCATCAAAATCATGCAAAAATTCAGCACTTAATGTTCCCTTATGATCAGATAAATTGCCCCACCTGTGGTGGTAGGGGATGAAACTTCTCTCTGATGCCATGTCATCTTGGAAATCTTCCACAGTGACCCAGGATGAGGGGCTGACCTGAAAAGAGTCAGTCCAAAGTGTAACACTGGATATTTCCTGATGTGGGCACCAAACAAGTTCACGGTCCCCCAATGATGCCTCTAATATGACAGTCTACCCAGCCATGGAAGCAAAGGACAAATGTGATGTAACATGAAGTTTTTGTATTTTATTATGAAATAGCTACTTGCCATTGGTTAATTTTAAAATCAGGTTTGTGTGGGTGTTACAGAAGATAAATGGCCATCACTTAAGACAGTGGTTGAGTTTACTGGGAGGGGAGAAGGAAGTAACTTTGAAGTCAGAATTACATGTTTACAGAGATGAAAAGAGGATATGGTCAGTGATATTGTAATAGTGTTGTATGTTATCAGATGGTGACTCCACTTAGCATTCTGAGCATTTAATGTACAGAGTTGTTCAATTATCCTCACCTGAAACAAACATGTACACTGGACACTGTGTGTCAACTACACTTGAGTAGTTTTTTTTTTTTTTTAAGTGTCTACATAGGAAGCTTAGAATAACTTTACTTATGGAAATGATTTTTAGTTTTTACCATTGCTGGTCCCTTCACTGTCCATGCTCACCTCTCTGGTGACTTGTCCCTGTGGTCCTCAGAGGACTTCTGTATTTCCCCGAAAGAGGCACTTCACGTTCATCAGTTTGAATGAGAGAGGAGATTTATGCTAAATGCTGTTTAAAAATAAAAGTACCATGTAGCTGTTTATAAATTATAGAATTGCTTTCCTCCAAGCAAACATCATTGGTATTTGGACACCTAAGTCCAGAATTTGAGGCTGCAATCTTTGGATCTGTGAGGGCAAAGCTAATAAGTATGGAAATTAAGCTTTCATGTACAGATAACGTCTCCACTTAGAGAAAAGAGCATCTGCATTCCTTAAGATGTTCCACATGAATTATGTTTACCAGTTTGTTTTCTTTCCCTCGGTCTTTTTAGTACCCAAAAGGGGTCATCTCTCTAGGAAAAGAATTACAAGTAGTCCTGGGAGACAAAAGGGGGTCATGACCAAGGGTTGGTACACTGAAATCAGTAAAGCGCCCTTTGAAGTCTGGCTAGGCCACTTGGCTTGCATTTTCTCACCTGTGGAATGGAGACCATAATAGCTCCCGGGGATTTGGCACCCTGCTGAGCCCGGCCTGTGTGAGCCATCCTCTGGGGAGGAAGAGAATGACTACTGTGAAGCCTTATTTTGAATGTAAGAATTTACAGCAAGAGTCAGTACGGCCTTTCTAAAAATCTTTATTTAGAAGTATTAAGATTCTGGATTTTCCGAAATATTTTTGGGAATTGCCTTCAAAGCCATTTTCAATCTTTCAAGAAGAATTAGTCTCATCAATTTATAGTCCCACCTGATTTGGGACGCAAAACTGTATTACCCTCCACGGCCAGACTTGTACCCTGAATGGCCTGTGGCTATCCTCATTCACTCTCACAGGGTAAGGATTCAGCATCCTTGTGGATGTTCAAAGATATGTGTCCCGTTGCCCTCAAGGTTCGTTCCAAAAAAAGTGTTTTACAACTGTTTTATATGGTAGTAGTGAAATTGGCGTGCGGATGGATTCTCTCCACACACCTGTCTACCTGAAGGGAGCCAGTGGCTCCGTCATTCTGGCCTGTGTAGAAATGTCACCATGGTCCTACTGCAGGAGCAGAATAGAGAAATGCTGCTGCTGAATTCCTCCAGCTCACGGTCCTTCCAAGTGAGAGAGAAGAATCTCCAAGCCCTCAGAAGTGATGCAAAGTTGTAGGTCTGGGTGTAGAGTCGGTTCTTTTAAGCAGAAACTTTCCTGCACATGATTCCACAATTCCCGCCAGGGTGCTTTGATGATGCGTAGAAAAAGGAGCAGCAGATCAGATCATTTGTAATGATTAGGACATTGCAGCACCGGAATAGAAACTTCTGAGGCAATTCTGTCCAATGCGATAGTGGTTCACCCACCTTTGAGGTGGAAGGCAGGTGTGCTGCGATGCGGGTGGGTACCTTCCACGGTTGTACCCCCCAGGGATCAGCTTCCTGTTGGGCCCAGGGTGGGAGGCAAAGCAAAAACTGTTGTCGCAGCAGGAAGCATATAGGAAGCAAAATAAAACGCACAACTGTTTGCTCCTTAGAAATGACTACTTATATCTGTCTTTTTCGGTTCCAAATTGCCTTTTGGCCTCAGACCCCACTTAACAAGAGGACATTTTGAGTCCGCTCTTGTCAAACCACTTTTTGTCCTTGGAGAAACCGATACACTATTCACAGTTTGTTTTCTTTTAAAGAGTTTATTTATTTATTCATGAGAGACACGGAGAGAGAGGCAGAGACACAGGCAGAGGGAGGAGCAGGCTCCCTGTGGAGGGCCTGATTTGGGACTTGATCCAGGAACTCCGGGATGACGCCCTGAGCCAAAGGCAGACGCTCACCCGCTGAGCCACCCAGGCGTCCCCGCTGTTCACAGCATAAAGTGAGAAAATTTCCCAGGATAAAAATTATTTTTTAATTGAAATTGGGACCCCTGTAGAAGAAAAATGCTAATTTGAGGGATTATTTTATATTTAGATTATATATTTTATATTTTGTCACATCTTTTTAAATGGCAAGTGATCTAGAGGAAGGAAAATGAAATTTTTTTTAAGATATTGTTTATTTTAGAGAGAGAGCAGAGGGTGGGGGTGGGAAGAGGGAGAGAAGCAGACTTCCTGCTCCATCCTCCAGCCCTGAGATCATGACCTGAGCTGAAATCAAGAGTTGCATGCTCGACCGACTGAGCTACCCAGATGCCCCAAAGGAAAATGAATTATTAAAAATTCTGTCTAGATTTTAGTTTTCCTTGCTTCTCTTGTCCTCATTATGGCTATTTGAGTATTAGAGGCAACTATTCTCTTAGAACTGTGAGTAACATCTACCTTTCGTGAGCAAGAGAACACTTCTCTATTGAAACAAATGTAAGTTTATTTTTAACATTTCAAAAAGTATTCAGTGATTCAGTCACATTTACTCCTCTTTGATCTTGCTTTCTTTTAAATAATGCTAGTGTGTGGGATCCAAATGAGGGTAATTTAAAAACCAGTTTTACATGCACACATGCAGACATAGCTTCTCATTATGCAAATTTCATTTAAAAGGATTTTCATTTACAGTAATGGAAAAGCTTTTACTGTTTTAGGAAAGCCTTAGCTTTGGGGCAGTTTTAGGCATTTAATAACCTGTGAATTCAATTGAATGTTCTTGGTACCTGAAGATAAGTTATTTTATTAGTTAAAGTTTTGATTTGGGTTTTGGGAGCGGATTTTTAGTTGCAAGCATTTTTCTAACCCTTTTTTTCATAATAAATTGATAAAGGCTTCGGCTTCTCTGCTCTGCTTACTGCTGATAATGTGCTTTTATTTTTTCTCCTTGGGCTTTCCTTAGCTTGGCCACTGTGTAAGTACTTTATAAATCAATAAATTAAGGTCTGTTGATATATTTGATTGGTTTTTAACTATTGGAAGAATGTTAGTTTTATGGCTATATGCTACAAATATTATCAGTCAAGAGTATTTATAAAATAAACAGAATTGAGCACTTAAATGTCACCTGTATTTTCCATATCTGTAAATGGAATATTGTTACTGTACTTGATAATAATGAGATATTTTCTTGAAGAAATTTTACTTCTCTGCAGAGACATCGCTAACAGCAAATAATCACATTGTGAAGATTTTATGCACTTATGTTTATCTTCTGAAGAGCATTTTTTCATGCTCTAAAAGCCAAATTATGTTTCTTTGAAGTGTTTGCTTAAAATATTTTTTGCTTTAACTTTGACATAGTCTGTATACACATTCACATCTTCAAGTATTAACAAGCTATTATCTGGAGCATTGCTTCTCAAAACTATATGTGGTGAAGAATTTGGTTGTTGTGTTTTTATTTTTTAATTTCCATTCTATCATAAACCAGTACTTTTGCAAAAAATGTAATAAAAATATATAGAAAAAGATTTAAAAAGACATAAAAATATAAGCCCTCAATTTTTGTTAATTGATGCAACAGACCTCAAAGTATTATTACTCAGATTTTTAATATATTCATAGTCAATTTCTGCATCTATTTTACCCAAGACCAGTAGCAAACTTTGCAGACTGCCATCAGTCTGGGGACTACACTCTGAACTGCAGGCTGCTGGGGCGAGTCTAGAGATGATGTGATAAAGATGGACTCCGGGTTTGTGGGTCAGCTGGAGAGCACCTGGGAGTACAAGCAGTGTAGTAAAATGGGCCTTCTGCCTTGGCAGCCGCTGCACACACTGCGTTCTAAGCCCCTCAACTGGAGTTAGTTGGTCTTGGTTTCCCTAAAGCTTGAAGACCAACCTCCTGGGCAGGTCTGCCCCTTTACAGTTCATGTCAGGCCCCACAGAGTGATCTGCTGCCACCGTAGAAAGTAGAGAAGGCTGAATTTAAACACCTCATCTGAAATACTCCTGAATAAATAACAATCCCAAGGATCTGATCTGTGTGAAAACTGCCTGACACCCAAGCAGCCATGGAAATGAGCAGGTTTTGGTTCTGGGTAGCATAAAAATATTGCATGTAAAACAGTGAATTGGTTCTTTAAATTCTTACATCAAAACTTGCACAAGTAGGAAGTAGCATTTTGCATTTTACACTTGGTATAGCAGCTTAGATAAATTTTAATGTTCTTACATTGGTAGAGAAACCAGGGTACCTAATAGGTTCCCAGAAGGTGATCATTTCTTTCCCTTATGAAATAGTAAGTTTGCTGAGCAAAGAGGCCACATCTTGGGAAATTTTCATCCTTTACAATCCTTTACATATAGTAGGAACTCAGATATTTGAAAACAAAAAGATCTTCTGATCTCTGTAGATATGCTTTTGGTTTCCTGGGAAAAGATGCAAAGTATTGACTTTTATAGGTTGCCGGTCTTTGTAAAATAAATGAGGTTATAAAATGAGAATTAGTTTTGCTATAAGGCAACCATAATATTTTAAATTATTCTAACATCTTTCTTTCTTCTGTGGCTCATTGAGTTTGTACAGATCATTGTAATCACCTTGAGCTGTTTACTTTGTAATACTGAGACCACAAACACTGTTTCTGTGGGACAACAGGCTGGGTCTCTCCTGAAGTGGTTGACAGCAAGAATTCATCTTCGCTATCTCCTTTGCTTGTTTTGCTGCTACTTGGTGGAGTCCTACCCTGAAATCTGGAATAATCAGACAAAATCCATAACAGTTCCTTACGTATAAAAGGGAATTGTTAGGTTCCCAAAAGTCAGAAATGAAGACAGTGCATGTAGGCTGACAGAACCCATGCTCTTCATCTTTCTGTTTCTTTTTCTAGCAATTACAGATTTAGGTAGCATGGGAAACAGTAGCAATGACTAGTGATTGGTTCTTTACCACTGATGATAGCTATGGAGTTGATAAGCTTTCACTTGTTCTTTGGCATGAAGTCTGAGACTGTATCTCTTGCTTTTAATTTTATTTGGTTCCACTTCTAGTAGGTGACTCCTTTACCTTGTGTGTGGTTTGTGTTTCTCTAGCTGAGATCAGGAGGTGCACAAGTATTAGAAGGCTGCATTGCTGAAATCCACAACATCACCAGCCTAGATATCTCCGATAATGGTAAGTTGGAAATCAGAGAAGAAACAAATACTATTTAAAGCAAGTTACTAAGGGGGAAGAAAAAGCCCAATCTAGCCAATACCTACACGAATGTGTCATGGCACTTCTTGACTAATAGGACTGTTAGATTTAACAGAATTTATGTATGGAATAAGTCAATGCCAGAGTCTTAGTAAGTTGATACCATGGCCAAAAATGCAATAAAACAAGTCAGTTTAAAAAAAAAATTGTCATCAGAACATTGATAATAATCTTTATCTGACCTTTTGCATTCTTAGTGACAATAAAATAAAATCCTTTTTTATTTACTCAGAAACTTGTTTCATTAGCTTCATTTCTGCCAACTATAGTAGCATGTGAGTAGGAGCCTGTTAAGTTCACATAGACAACTTCAGTTACTCGCCAAGAAACGGTATGTTGGAATTGCCTCTTACAAAATCATGGGCAGAGATGAGACTCATCCTTTCCCCATTTCTTGCTGACTTGACTTACCCACTGAGTGTATAAGAGATTTAGGTATGTCTTAGCAGAGAATGAGTTTAACCCTGTGAAATAATAGGACATGAAAAGAGAGAAAATAGTTCCTTGGAAAATGAAAGATTGGAATCCCAGGGTTCTCGAGACCATAGGGAAAGTCATCCAAGTGCGTATCACCTTTGCTTAATTATGTTACATTTGAGAATTTATTTATACACGTGTGTTTTGATTCTCTGCTTTTTCTGATTCTTTCCAGGTTTAGAATCTGACCTATCCACCTTAATAGTGTGGCTCAGTAAAAACAGATCAATACAACACCTGGCATTAGGCAAAAATTTTAATAATATGAAATCCAAGTAAGAGTTTTGAATTTTTTTATATAACAATGATGAAAATAAGCAACCTCGTGAAAGCTTTTGATTTGATTCCACTGTCCACATCTTTAAAATCTCTTTAGAAATCTGACACCTGTGTTGGACAGCTTAGTACAGATGATTCAGGATGAAGAATCGGTGAGTACTATTTTAAAGACTTTTGCCTCAAGTCTTTAGCTTGTTACCATGTTTACTAATTATTTCTACTGAGTTAATGCTGCTATGCTTCCAGATAATTTTATCTACACCATTTCTGTTTTTTTTAATGGAATAAATAGTTATGCTTTAGTACATAGAATGTATTCAAAATTGCTTAGTCTTCATTTCAACTCATTACTAGTTAAAGGAAGATTGTAACTAAAAGATTAAAAGAAGTATAAATTGGCTCATAAGCCCATCTTTTAATGAAACTTACCATGTCCTAACTTCAGCTGTTGCAGTAATCTGCAAATATGATTTTTTTTTCAATCTAGTTGAATTTCTGACCTTATATCATGCTGGGAAATATCATACTGCTAATTTGAATTTTGTCTCATAATTATGTAGAATTACAAGAGACTAAGAAAGCTGGTTACTCATCTGAAATTGCTTTTAGAGCTCAAGTGTTATTCTTATATTTTTATTCCCTTTAGTTGCTTCTGGCCAAGACTTGGTTCAGATTAAAGAAATTTAATTTTAAATAGTATCCTATTTTGCTGCCCTTTAAAGTACATTAGAAAAAAAGAAAAAACATATATATTTTTAAGATTTATTCATTTGAGAGAGAGTAAGAGCATGAGCAGGAGGGATAGAGGGAGAGGGAGAAAGAATTTCAAGCAGACTGTGCGTTCAGTGAGAAGCCAGATACATTGACCCTGAGATCATGACCTGAGCTGAAACCAAGACTCGGATGCTTAACTGACTGAGCCACGCAGGTGTGCAAGAGAAGGATATTTTATGAACAAAGCAAGAAGTGATCTACTATTAATTTCTTTAACTTAAACCTGGTGTTATCTTATATTTTGCACCTTATATTTTACTGAGGCTTTTTAAGGGTTTTTTCCACTTCATATTTTAGTCCTGTTTGGCCACCAAGTAGCTTTGATGGTACCTAAAACCCAAATCAATGTGTATTCCTACTACAAAGATTCAGGTTATTGATGTTTTGTGATTGCTACTTTTTAGGTCATGAGACTGATTTCCTATATGAATCATGTGAGAGAGGACACATTTTTATTTATTTATTTTTTAAAGATTTTATTTATTTATTCATGAGAGAGACACAGAGAGAGGCAGAGACACAGACAGAAAGAGAAGCCAGGCTCCATGCAGGGAGCCTGATGTGGGACTTGATCCGGGGACTCCAGGATCATGCCCTGAACCAAAGGCAGATGCTTAACCACTGAGCCACCCGGGCATCCTGAGGGGACACATTTTTAAAAAGCATTGTTTTCCACTTTGAATTCTTGCAGGGTAGTAGCAAGTTCTAGTATGACTCTAAGCTAGGTTTTCTGAGAAAGCCAAGGGGCCAGAAAGGTGGAGACTAGAATTTTTCCTAGATGCTGGCATCTTTCTGTGTAGATCTGACCTGGAAGGTGGAAGAAAATTCAGTTGTCCTGTCTCTTTTTTGTGTGGATATAATTTCCAAACTGTGGGCCAGAGATGAAATTCATTATCAATTCATGAATTTGAACACTTCTTTCTGTCCTCATTTGGTAACAAACTCCATGTTTTGTTACTTTTATACTGGGTTATTAAAATGAGGCACATAAATCAAAATTGATGCAGTTTTGCATATTTAATTTGACTGTATACCACTCTGCTTTGAGTTTCTGATTTCCCAGTCTTGGCCCTGTTTTAAAAGATTGAAGATGCTAATATTTCAGCATCACAGTTAATATTCATCCCCAACTACTGTTTCTTAGTGTATATTTTAGCGAAATTTATATTTTGTGAAAAAAATATTTTAAAATGTCCTGTTTTGCCTCTTACATGAGGGTCTTCTGTTTCTGTAATTCCAAAAGGCTCTCACTTAAAAACGATCTTGATATTTAAAACATGCCTCAAAACCTATTTGCAGGTGGGAAAGTTGCTCTATAAATGTGAATTCTGTCAAGTTATAAGTTTGGGAAGTGTGCCACTAATAAAATACAGGGGAAAGCTCTTTATGTTCACGTCATTGAAAAGTAGGTGGCTTTTTCAAAAAGCAATTACCTTCTATTTTTTCCTACTTCTGAATTAGTAATGTGCAAAACAATTCAGAATGATTAGGAGGCGAGCCTTGCAACACTAAAAGTTCCACCAATAACTGACACAATTGGGATCCCTTTTTTATTTTATTTTTTTAAAGGTTTTTCCATATATAAAATAATGTCTTGCTTTTTACATTCTGGCCATGTGTTGTCAGAGCCTGTTCTTTGACAGCTCATGGAATACTATCTTCGCCTGAGTCACACATTATATTTGGTTAGAAAACCTTGATTCCCCAGGGGCTCCAGTGTCACTTTCAAATATAGACAGTGGTTGTCGGGCTGCTGTGCCCAGAGCCCTGGGACAGTAATGCGGAGAGGCTGAGATGACAGGGAATCTTGTTTTGAAGTATCACAAAACCATTTGTAATCAGTACTAGAAAATGTGCTTCTCCTGGGGGTGCCTGTGGCAAGGAGACAGATTCAGATTAAGCATGTTCAGCTATGAAAAGAAATAGTAAGATTTCAAATAGTAATATTACATGGAGGTGCAATAAATCAGGAAGGGATGACCTTATAAATATGCATGCAATTCAGGCTGTTCTGTTCGCATTAATGACTCTGCCTATTAGTTTTAAGTGTTAGCTGGGGTGTATTAGAGTTTGAATATACTACTGGCATTGGTGCTTGCTAGCTGGGAGACTTGGCAGCTTTCCAGTATTAGGAAGAAGCCATAATATAACATTTTTGTAGTAGCTGAATAGAGATTATTAAAATCATGAGAGATGTGATTTTAGCTTTTTATTAAAGGAACACTGCATTTGTTTTCATTTAAAACATTAAGTTTCCCTGAGTCTGAGGCATTTTAGTTAAGTTTTTTTCATTTCCCTGAGTGTGGGATCTTAACATTAAAGCAGCCCCACTAAACCTGCCTGAGTCTAAACATATGCAGGCTTTCTGGTTTTAAATGCCTCAGCACTTACCATGCCATTTAATTTTAGAAATTTGATTCAAGTTCATACGTTACCTTTTGATTTTACGATAGCTATATCACATTTAGAAAAAGTGGCCAAATTTGTACAATAAGGACAGTAAATATGGTCACTTGGTAAACCTTTAGTCAAATGCATAATGCTGCTTTGGAAGTAACTGAGTCTTGAGACCATCAGCTCTCCCATCCTGCCTTCTGCAGCCTTCTGGCAGATGTACCCTAAACAAATCAGTATCTGGTGGTTGAGTGGGTATAGAGAGATGCCACGCAGTGGTGTAAGTCCTACAGACTACCAGGCACATCTCAAGAGCCCCGATCCCATGGGCTGTGGTGGAACGTAGATGACCCTAGCAACTATTTCCAGTATCCCCCCTCACCCCCTAGCCTGTAATGTCAAACTGCTTACAGAGTAAGCATCTAGAACTGTTATGTATGGCTGGGTCAATCTAGACCACCATAAGCAACCTGGAAGCCATCCAGATCCCCAGGGAAGGCTGCATTCTGATTCTCAGGGCCACATTGGTTCAGGTTCTGGAATTCTCAGTGCTGTGTTAATTCCGTTATGGCTGAATTCAGGGATTGCAAATCCAGATGCCTCTGGGTCTGGGCAGGTGGCGTAAACAAGTAAAAGGAAGTGGGGGTAAGGAGGGGCCCTCTTCATTTTCTTGGCCAGACAGAACCTGCCTCTGGGCCACTTGGTCTTTAGTCCCCAGCTTAAACGGACAGCGAGTGGGCTGGTTTGGATTCACCATCCAGCTTCTAACAATAAAATAGTCACAGATGTTTGACTTTTTCTGTTTTTTTTAGAAAAATTGTATATCTTCTGATTGTTACTTATAAAGCTGAGGATGATCATCCAGAAGGATTGAGGGTGTACTCTGAGGGGCAGCATGATGGTGTCGGAGCCCAGAGAACAGAATCAGGAACCAGACTATCTGCTTCTGTTCAGTGACTTTCTAACTATATGACCTCAGTTGAGTCACTTGTCCCTTCTGTGTTTCACTTGGGATCTGGGGATAACAATACTGAGTATAGTAATACATCAGTGTTAGAGTACTGGGAGGATTCTATGACTAAATACATGCAAAAAGCTTGAACAGTGGTTAAGGATAGTATGCGTTCGGTAAATGTCAGCTGTTATTAATCTTGGCTGGCTTTTATTTTGCATTTGTCCTCTGCTAGTATTTTAAGATGTCATTTCACCTTTTATAAAAATAAAATGGGTAAAATAGGGGTAGTGTAGCCATATAGAAGCTCAGAAATTTTTATGTACTTTTCTTATTCATTTCTTCATGTCTTCCACTTCAAAAGAGCTGACATCTGCCCCTCCGGCATCCTTCCACGCTTCCCTTTGGAGAGAGGTGGCCAGTGTTCAGCACTGAAACACAAGCTCTCTGTGTTTGACTGCAAAGGTCCATTTTATCCAGAACCTTTGGGTCCCATTCATCAACATCTTTTAGGCAGAGTTTTAAAATGAGACACTTCAAGTGCGTGCAGTAGGTACCTCCCCTGGTGATTCTCCCTGAAATGGGTCATTGAGAGCAGTGGCTACTTTGATCAGACCATGTCACTGTTACTTCCTATTCCCTTTTCAGCCCCTGCAGTCCTTGTCCCTGGCCGACTCAAAACTCAAGACTGAGGTCACTATCATCATCAATGCCCTGGGAAGTAATACCTCCTTGACCAAAGTGGACATCAGTGGGAATGGAATGGGGGACATGGGAGCCAAGATGCTGGCCAAAGCACTACAAATCAACACCAAACTCAGGTATGTGGGTCAGGCACTAGGCCCTGAGATGTGGATGCTCACCCTAAGGAGGGCCCTAGAAAGCTCTGGAAAAGATTCTAGTCCCCAAGCATTGGAGAACTGGCTGTGCCCAGTGGGACCTGAGTTTCCCATGAGCCCAACTGAGAAGAGGTGACCGTTTCAAGTCTTTTGTCAAAATACTGGGGATGGCGGGGTGGGGGTGGGTTCCCAAAGTTAGATATTGTGGTTCCTATGAGCTGTTGTCTTAACAATTTCCACTGTGGCATAAAACCCAATGGAAAACTGGCACAATGTCCTGTTTCACAGTGTTGACAGCTGTAAGGGGAAGGTCAGTGAGCAGCAGAGGAGAGTTTTACAGGTAGAGAGTAGAATCAGGAAGACTGAAGGTCCAACACGAGGGCCTATCTTACTTCCCCTCCCCCACTGCCAATATAGACTTAAAACCTGAGGGATGCAGGGGGTACCCTGGTTAAAGGCAAGTTTGTGCTCTGTGCTAACTATTCTGTGTAGTGGTTTTCAGCCACTCCTGGTGTTTCCCAAGTGTGGCTTTTCTTAAGAACTAGCTAAGTGGTCACTCCTTTTTTTTTTTTTTTTTTTTTTTTTTTAGATTTTACTTATTTATTTGACAGATAAAGAGAGCAAGCACAAGCAGGGGGAAGGCAGGCCAAGGGAGAGGGAGAAGCAGACTCCCTGCTGAGCAGAGACCCTGATGTGGGACTCGATCTCAGGACCTTGAGATCATGATCTGAGCTGAAGGCAGACACTTAACCAACTGAGCCCCCCAGGCGCCCCTGTGGTAACCACTTTTATTAAGGACCATATTATCCTCCATCCTTCGGAGAAATGTAGTTGTTCCCCAGCCCAGCAGTCTGATAAATGAATATTTAATTCACATTGCTCTTCAAGGGCTCTTTATTGATGTTTTTGGACGCTTCCTTGTTCTCCTGAACCTTCTGTCTACACAAAAGCCAAGAACCGCAACAGTTTCTTGGAAGGCCAGGGTGTACTGTACATAAAGAAGAGATCAGGATCATTGCAATCAGGAAGTGAAAGCAGCTAGAGGTGTGATTTTTGGATCAGCCAAATAAAAGCCATTTCATGTGTCAGGTGAATTGACAGATGCCAGAATATCTCTGAAGAATTCACATTCTGAAAGTGAAGTAGTATTTTTCTTCCAAAATAGAATTTGTGCTTAAAAAGTAAACAACCTCCTATTTATAGAAGCCGTGGGTTTACCAGCAGAGTGCGAACTGCCTGGGATTGCTGATCATACCATGTCAGGGCAACAATGAAAACAGACAATGTAGGAGGATTCTTTCTAGTTATTTAGAATGGGCAACAGTCTCAGGACCTGAAATTCTTTGTGTTGGACAAGAGACCCTTTGGCATCTTTTATGAACAGCTCCAGCTTCAGACATGAATGCTCAAGTAACTATTTGGAGAATACGTTGAGAGAATATCAGAGAAACCAGGTTTTAGGGTTTTCTGGCTACAAAGCATCAGGTGTTTTCATGGTAAGTTAATGAGCATGCTGTTGCTTTTCAGTACAATTTTCTTGTACTGTGTGAGCAGTAAATGGGTTAAGAATGTAATGTTGGAGGAGATACTCATCCTTGCTGTGTTTAAAACTAAGTCGAATGTTACTCCTTGCCCAGAGAATATTGTCTATAAGAGACTCATCTTCAGTAGGAGAAGCATTTTGTCCATCCCTAAGTGTCTGATCATTTGTGTGACTTGATTTCCAAACAGGACTGTGATATGGGACAAGAACAACATTACTGCCCAAGGCTTCCAAGATATAGCTGTTGCTATGGAAAAGTAAGTTTTAATTGGGATTTCTTTCTGGAAAAGTGCAAAAGAACCAATGGTATCTGTGTTACCGGTGATGTGATAGAAGGAGCAATGGATTTTGATCCAGAAAGTCTGGGTCTGAGTTAGCCTCTGCTACTCCACCATGGGACCTGGGAAGATGTGGGCTTTGGTCTGGTGTGACTTTCCTCATCTGTACACGAGGGCAGAGATACACCACCAGCATGGGAATTAAAGGAGACCATGCGGAGAAGCCATGCTATGGTCACCTTGCTTTTTCTTGTTGTTTCACATTCTCTTCCTATTGGGTCTTGCCTTTTCTGCGCATTCTGACAATTTTGAATACAGCGGAAAGAAGAAAGCTAAGCTCCAGAAAATAAAACTGGAATTGAGGAACGGCCGATTAACTTGTCTCATTACTGTCAAAGGTTTTATTACCATAGTAGCTAACATCTACAATTACTGTTAATTGTCAAATTAACTTTCCCAGTAAATAACATGAGGCAATAATACAAAGATGGCTGGAAGAAATTCTAGAAATCTGGTTCTTTCTGAGCTCTTCAGCCCTCATCTTGTTTTCCGAAGGCAGAAATGATCACCTAGCATTAAAAATGAGAGGTGACAAAATGTGGGTAGGAAATAAGGGGCTAGTGGCATAGAAGCTGGTCCCCTGGGGAAGGGGTGGGGGTTACTCATCATTGATGTTTTTTCCCCAGATTTCCCTTCATGCATGAAGCCTCCTAGGTAGGGCTCTCATGCCCAACATGGTGCCATGGATAAAATCCGAGGCCTAGAAATAAGAGCCCTCTATTAAGTCCCTGGCTCTGTCATCTACAAGCCTATCCTCTTGAGCAAAGGAAACATTGCACCTTTCTGATTAATTCTTCTTTTATGAAGTGAGAAAATCAGAGTAAATTATCCCGAAGTGCCTTCCAGTTCTAAATCCCAGGGTTCTGATTTATCGAGCAGGTCAAGAGTGCTGCCCCCATAGACCATCACGAAACATGGATAAGGTAGCTTGCTCCACCTCTTCCTGGTGCCCTCTGTGACTGCAAAACCATCTATAATTACTCCCATTGCATCAGGAAACCTTCTAATGGAAACATTCATTCACAAATAGCTACACTTGGGTGGGCACAGCACAGTTGCCACTGCTGTAGAGTGCCAGTAGCCCACACTGGTCTTTGTGAGAAGCCAAGAATCTGCACACTCAGTACTCAACGCATCCAGATTGATGGTAGGGCTCCCCGGATTACAGTCTGTTATGTATGCTGTGCTCTACAATGCCAGTGGCCCAAAATCACATTTGGTTTAAATAAAGTATGCCGGTCGGGAGCATGATCATAGTTGGATGAGGCCAAGGAAAATCCTCAAGGCTGCAAAATACATGTGCCGTCTCTTCATTTAAGTTGGTTGGCTCCTCTTAAACCAAACAAAAACAATTTTGCTAAAACAAAGCTAAGGCAAAAATTGAAGTCCTAGAAATAACAGCCTTTTTCTTTGTACATTATTTTACATCAAAGCACCATACATTGGACTGAGAAACATTTTTTTCCATTAGATAACACCCATATAGATGACTACTTTTATTAAGATAGTTGCTTATTTCTTCTATTAGTTCTTGATGATACCATATTTTGGGAGTTAGTTAATTTACTCTTCCAGTAGAAGCCATCTAAATAGCCACCAGAATCACACTGTGAGTATTGTTTAGTGTTTACACGGCAACTGACTGTGAGATCCCAGTGGACTAGAACACCCCACTTGTCACCACATGGCTCAGAAGGTCATCCTTCTGAGTGTCGCGCGGTAGAAAAAGGCAACTGGGTTTAGAGTGGGAGAGAGGAGGCATCCCCAGGGCTAGTGTGTGGTCCAGGAGCAGGTGTTTGTGGTCAATGGGCACAGAGTGGTTTGCAGCAGGGTCAGGATCCAAGGCCAGGGCACAGATTCAGAGTTCCGTGTTGATTTCCTTACACAAAGACGACTCTCCTTGCACTCTTGTGCCCAACCAGCTGTGCAACAGCAGGGAGGATGATACAGGAACACAGTTTTCCACCAGTTGGTTCACTGGGAGTTGAGCCCAGTGGACACAGGCCATGTATGAAATGCAGACCACAGAGACGTGCACAGGGTCTGAGTGTTGAGCCTGGCGGGAAGCCTGTGTGAAGCAGCTTTTCTGAAGACAGTGGCTGCTTTGGGGCCTCCTTGTTTAAAGCGGTGCAGAGCCTACACAGACTATTTTTGTGGATGCTAAAGTCCTTGCTCTGCAAACAGATGTTTTGGTTTCATTGTGTAGTTTCCCTCTGTCGGTTTGGGCCTGACAGGTGTCACTGTGGTGATACAGATACGTTCAGATCTGTTGGGTGACTAAATCCTGAGTAGCAGGTGGAGGCTGGACTTCCTAGCCTTTCTCTCGGCCCATTTTTCCAGTCCCAGTTTGAAAATCTGATTTTGAAAACACCACCATCAGTTGCCTTGTGGTCGTGTCACTTTTATAAGACAACTTGAGCTGACGTGGTGGCCCATGGCGCTGCATACATGAGTACTAAAGAAAGTTGACCTATAATCTGGGGCCCTAAGGTAGCTTGTTAGTTCAGAATTTTCTAAGACGTTCTAGCAACTGTTTCTGGGTTTTTAAAAAAAAAGAGTGCTGAAGTAAGGTAGTAGGACATTATTTTTAAATAAATATTACTTTCTCCTTTTTCTAGGAACTATACATTGAGGTTTATGCCAATCCCTATGTATGATGCTTCTCAAGCCCTAAAAACAAACCCTGAAAAAACAGAAGAGGCTCTGCAAAAGGTATTGGAGATTCAATAGCTTAATCATAATAAATCCACATTTGAATTGAGTTTTGTTAGCAATAATCCTGAATGTGTGAACAATATTTTATATCTTACAAAGGTTTTTTTCACATGAACTTGAATTCTTGCGATCACAACTTGCATAATGTGTGACCAAGGGAGGAATGACATAAGAAATACGAAAACTTGTCATGAAATTTAGGTGGAATAACATCCTTACACCATCAGCATACCAGCACTGATGCACAGATAGCGTCTTATTCATCCTTCAGAGAATGTGTCGAACTGGATGCCAGCACAACTTTTACCCTCAGCAGCTAAAACCTTCCCTTTTTTCTTTTCTTTCTTTCTTTCTTTTTCTTTTTCTTTTTTTTTTTTTAGATTTATATATTAGAGAGAGAGAGAGAGAATAGGAGGGAGATCAGAGGGAGAGGGAAAGAGGGAATCTCAAGCAGACTCCCTGCTTAGCGCAGACCCCGACACACGAGGCTCATTCTCAGGACTCTGAGATCATGACCTTGGGATTCTGACCTGACCCATAATAGAGTTGGACACTTAGCTGACTGAACCACCCAGGTGCCCCACTTCCCTTCTTTTCTTATCAAGACATTTAGGATGTGGATGAGATCTTCTTTTACCAGCTTTGTTATGAATGTGTCTAATTCCACATCCATTCCCACCTCCTTTCTGACACCCCAGAGGATGACAGAGATCTCCCCCTTCAAAGTCCATGGTGCCTATGACCCGGCCGTCTCTGCCCAGGCTGGAAACTTGCCCAGAGTCATACTCTTGCTCTGCTGTACCTCCATCCTTCTCTTTCTACAGTTACCGTTACCTTTCTCGATTTTTAGATCTGCTAAGGGTTTCCCATCTGAAGAAGGCTACTGTACTTTTACTATGTGGTAGCTGGGGCATCTTTGAAATCTTTCGTCCTTTTTGTCCACCTATCTGGTAGTACCATCCAGCTTCCCACGCTTGACTTTTCTTTCCCAGGTCTTCCATAGCCATGCCGTCATCAAGTTTATAGATAAATCTCTTCATTAGCTCTATTCTCCTCTCTTCCTAGCATGGATGCTTTTGTTCAAGCCTCATTACGTCTCAGCAGGATTATTACATTCTCTTGTTTGTTTTCTTTTTTTTTTTTTTTTTCTTCTTGTTTGTTTTCTATGCTGCAGTCAAAAAAGAGCCATCTTGTTCGCAGCAAATTTGAGCAGACTAACCTCTTCGGCACCCCCTCCCCATTCCATTGCCCTCCCCGCTACTGTGGCTTTTTAGGATAGAGCCTGCTCTCGTTGAACTGGCATAAAATTCTGCCCAGAATCCTCCTCCTATCCACTGCCACCTTCATCTCTTACCAACTCTGCCTCTCTGCTCTGCTTTCCTTCAGGGAACTTGTTAGAGAGGCAGATTCTTGGGTCTCAGAAATAGGCATGGGCCTCAGCAATCCATGTTTGTACAAACTCTCCTGGTGGCCACAAATTTGGGAATCACCGCTCTGATCTCAGGACACTCATGCTTTCCCCACGTCGTGAATATTTGTCAACATTAAAGGCAAGTGTCAGCTCATCTGGAAGACTTCTCAGAGCCTCTTTCCTCCCTGTGTAGGTAATCTTCTCAGAATTTCCTGTGCCTGTCTCAGTCACTGGCCTTGGGACATCGTATGAGTCACCTGACTCCCTATCTTTTTTTCTCCAGTGACTGTGAACCCCTTGAAGGCAGCGCCTGTGTATTTTTCATCTTTTTAGATTTTCAGCAGTAGCACAGTAATTGGCATGCATGCTTGGATACTTCTTAGACTTTGTTGAATAAAAGGGAATAAGGTAGGGGGTAGGGGAAGGGAAAGCTGTGATGTGCCAACAGAAATCATCCAAGATTTGTATCAGAAGATCTGACTAGGGGCATCTGGGGGGCTCAGTCACTTAAGTGTGTGCCTTCGACTCAGGTCATGGTGTCAGGGTCCTAGGATTGAGCTCCGTGTTGGGCTCCCTACTCTGTGGGAAGTGTGCTTCTCTCTGTGCCTCTCCTCCTGAGTGTGTTCTTTCTCATTCTCTCTCTCAAATAAATAAATAAAATCTTAAAAAAAAAGCATCTGACTAAATCAAACTTTTTTCAGCTTTATAATTTTCATAAGTTACTTAAATTTTCTGAACCTTGGTTTCTTCATCTATATAAACATACAGTTAGGGACGCCTGGGTGACTCAGAGGTTTAGTGTCTTCCTTTGGCTCAGGGCATGATCTTGGAGTTCCAGGATCAAGTCCCACATCAGGATCCCCACACGGAGCCTGCTTTTCCCTCTGCCTGTGTGTACCTTTGGCTCTCTCTGTGTCTCTCATGAATAAATAAATAAAATCTTTAACATACAGTTAGTATCTATGTTTAGCTGACACTTAACATACAGTTCATGCTGGGTGCCTGACACTATTATAAATGCTGTAAATAAATTAACATTGGTAATCTCTAAAATAAATCCATGAGACAGGTTTGTTATACCCCCATTTTGCACATAAGAAAACTGAAGGACAGTATGACCCAAGTAATTTACCTGTGATGCCCATGGAGCAAAACCAGTTAGTGTATGTGAAAAAAAAAGTTTGCAAAGCACAAAACATAAGCATCGTAAAAATGTTAGACATATTTATATTTTCCCAAAGAATATTAGCAACTTTTAATAAAAGACATATCCTAGAGACCCCAGGTTTCAGGGTTTAGATTTGACAGGTCAAGGGTTTGGCACTCATTGCGCCTATCTTCACAAGAGAAAAGCTGAACAAACAGAAAATTGGTGACTTCTTAGATCCATCAGAGATTTGAAACAAAAGCAAAGCAGACTGTCACCCTTTGGAAACTGGACACATGGGATTACGGAGAATCACAGTGGATCAAAGCTGAGATGGACTCACCAGGGGCAGAAGCTAATGGAGCCACTAGCTCAGAGAAATGCTTACACAGGAATTGAGGAATTACTGGAGGCTTAATGTGGACCGGATTATGAGTTAAAAACTCCTAGAAATCTAGTCTTAGTGAGGCCCTGACCCTCTCCTGGGCTTCACCTCCAAGAGCCTTACCAAGTTATCACAGGAAAAATATCCTCTCGTGTTCTCAGAATTTCCTGCCCTTTTTCTGTATCACTGGCCTTAGGACATCATTTGACTTACTTGAATCATATATATATTTTTTTCTCCCAGTGACTATGAACTCCTTGAAGGCAGAGCCTATGTATTTTTCATCTTTTTAGATTTAGCAGCAGGGGGAAGGGAACAAGTAACCATTTTGAAATACACCTGGAGCATTCTGTTGTCTGTAACAAGGCTTACACTCAAGGGAAACTATACTACTAGAGCCTTATCTGACCTAGTGGAAGACAATCCCAGCCTTCCTGTTTCACAGAAAAAAGAAGCCAAGCAATACTTTGGTAGGTCAAAGCCCAGAGACTCAGGCCCACTAAGAACCCTAAATTTAATCATAAGTTTATAGAACGATTCTCCTCCTTACCACCTTACTAACACATCAAGTGTAAGAAGAATGGATTACAATTGAGCAAAGTTCAAAGACACTGTATTTAAGAAGGGATTTCTAGGGAAACCCCATCCCTAGAAAGCAACCAGGAGATAAAAACAATTAAAATCTTTTTAATTTCTAGACATTCAATATAACCCAGCTTCTAGCCAGATTAACATAAAATTGCACACTAAAAGGCTCACTACCTCTGTTTCTGTTATGAAATATATCCAGTTTTCGACGACGATGACAACAACAACAACAAATTATAAGACATGCTAAAAGGCAAGGGGGAAAAAACCCACACATATTATGAAGAGACAAAGCAAACACCACAACCAGACTTAGATACGACACAGATTTTAGAATTATCAGACAGAGAATTTAAATAACTGATTAGTATAATAAGGATTATCATGGAAAAAGTAAAAACCATGCAAGAACAGATGGATAATGTAAGCAACAATATAGAAACTCTAAGAAAAAAATCAAAAGGAAATACTAGAGATCAGAAACAATATAACAGAAAGGAAAAATGCCTTTTATGAGCTTGTCAGTGGGCTGGACACAGCTAAGGAGAATCCTTGAGCCTGAGGTTAGGTCAGTAGAAACTTCCCATTGAAAAGCAAAGAGGGTGGCTTGATCAGGTAAACAACTGTCTTTGGCTCAGGTCATGATCTCAGGGTCATGGGATTGAGCCCTATGTCAGGCTCCCTGCTCAGTGGGGAGTCTGCTTCTCCCTCTTCCCCTCCCTTGGCTTATGTACTTTTTTTTTTTTTTTTTTTGGCTTATGCACTTTCTACCTCTTACTCTCTCATTCTCTCTCTCACATAAACATTTTTTTTTAAAAAAGAGAGTAAAAAAGAAGGGAGGACAAAAGCAACAGAATATCTTCAAACTGTGGGACACTTACAAAAGATAGAGCATCCGTACAGTGGGAATGCCAGAGGGAGAAGAAAAACAAGGGAACAGAAGAAATAGTTGAAATAATAATGACTGAGAATTTTCCAAATTCAGTGGTGGGCACCAAATCAAAGATCAAAGAATCACAGAGAACACCAAGTAGGATAAATACCCAAAAAAACTACATGTAGGCGTATCACATTCAAACTGCAGAAAAACAAAGACCAAGGGAAAAATCTTGAAAGAAGCCAGAGGGAGGGTGAAAAAAATCACCTTACTTATTGAGAAATAAGGGTAAGAATTATAACAGACTTTGGGTCATATATCATACAAGCAAGAAGAAAGTAGAGTGAAATATTTAAAGTGTCAAAAGAAAAATATCCAGCAGCCTAGAATTCTGTATTTAGCAAATTCTTTCTTCAAAAATAAAGAAGATGATGTCTGAGTGGTACAGTTGGTTGAGTGTCTGACTCTTGATTTTGGCTCAGATTGTGATCTCAGGATTGTGAGATGGAGGCCCGTGTTGGGCTCCATGCTCAGCACAGAGTCTGCTTGGGACTCTCTTTCCTTCTCCTTCTGCCTCTCTCTTCTTCCCCTTGCCCCTACTCTCCCTGTTTCTCTCTCTCTCTCTCTCTCTCAAATAAATAGGGGGAAATGAAGACATATAAAGATAGCAATGTTACAAGGGTAGAGAGGGTGAAATTGACAATGCTATCTTTTTTTTTAAACACATTTTTCTTAATTTTATTTATTTATTCATGAGAGACACAGAGAGAGAGAGAGAAAGGCAGAGACACAGGCAGAGGGAGAAGCAGGCTCCTTGCAGGGAGCCCGATGTGGGACTTGATCCTGGGACGTGAGGATCATGCCCTGGGCCAAAGACAGGTGCTAAACGCCCTGAGCCACCCAGGGATGCCCTCACTTTTTTTTTTTTTTCACTTTTTTAAAAACCAATTTATTTATTTATTCGTGAGAGACAGAGAGAGAGAGAGAGAGAGGCAGAGACACAGGCAGAGGGAGAAGCAGGCTCCATGCAGGGAGCCTGACATGGGACTCAGTCCTGGGTCTCCAGGATCAGGCCCTGGGCTGAAGGTGGCACTAAACCGCTGAGTCACCCGGGCTCCCTTAGTCTTCTACTTTACTAAAGAACAATATTGGGATTCTGTACTTGATCTTTAGAAGTTGTTTATTTGTTTAAATATTACATTCCTAAAAAATATATATATGTGTGAATATATAATATAATATAATATAATATAATATAATATAATATAATATATATACTAGAGGCCTACATTGAAATGCAGGTCTTTTTGCCTTTTGCGCTGTGCTGTTTTCAGCAGTGAGACTGGAGGCATTCTAGCTGACCTTCCAGGTCACTGCTGCCCAGGGGGACTGGCAAACATGATGATACTTTTGGCCCTGTCCTGACTTCAGTTAGGCCCTCTGTCCTCCGCCTGTAGGATGTGGGTTCTTGTCCTCAGCCTGGAATGGTGCAGGGAAGGAAGGTTTACCCTGCCAATCCAAGATACAAATAATTTCTGGGGTGATGTGCCCGTGGTTGATATTAAAGACACTGAAACATTATCCATTCTTCCCCTTGCACTAGCTTTAGAAATGTGCTTTGAATATAGGTTTTTTTTTCTAAAAAAATTCCCTCTAGGTTTAGCCTGTGCCAGCACCATTGGTGCCCCTGGGGAAGGTCTGGAAACATATGAACCAGTCTTGGGTGCATGACCTGTACATGAGCTGAGCCTACTGAATAAACAAGCTACTCTCACAACTGGCCCCCAGCCAGTGCTTAACCAAGTCCAAATGTAAAAGGACAAATCACAAAGCAAAAGTACCCAAAGCTGAGTGGCACTGTGTGTGCCTGTTATATTTCAGTTTCAGGCAAGAATATATATATATATTTTTTTTTTGGCAAAAACATTTGCTGTCGATAGTAATGTCACCTTGGAAAGAGATGACTTTTCGGGAAGCAGCAAGAGAAAATTAATGTAATAAAATGTCATTGTCTTAATGTGTCACTTTAATGATGTTTTATTTCAGGGATCTTTTTATTTTTTTAATTCCTTCATTTACGTTTAGTAGAAGGGTATGTTTTGTTCTGCTCTATGGTTTCCAGGGATGATAGTAATTATACTCTGTATTTTAATTGTACCTAATTGGTGTTAGGTAGTAGTTATTTTAGCATATGGAAAATTAAAATGAAAATGTAATAATACTGAGAACCTCACAGCTATTAGAAGTTCTCAACCAGGGAAATGTAGTGACAAAAGCCAAATGGTTAAGTGGTATTATTAAAAACAAAGGAAAACAACAACGGAGGGAAAAAAAGCCAGATGGTGCAATTACCAATCTCAAATCATTCTTTGCAGGCATCTTCATACATATCTATAAGTCCCAGTAGTTAACCCTGCACTTGTTATTCAGTATATACCCATTGCATATTCTTCTTAAACACTTCATTTCAATCTGGTTATCACTTGTATATTTGAATTCTTAATTGAAGATTATTTGTGTAAAAAATAACTGTCAAGCAACTTCAAGGGGTCTTATCTTCTGTGGAAATTTGTTTTCTTATTTTCTCTGCTTTTGCTAAAGTCAGTCCTGTTTTTGAGACCATATGAAAACCTCAGGAATTAATGAAACTAGTATATGTCTTTGAGTTGTCCAAGCTTGTAGGCTTCAAATATTGTACTTATTTTCTCCTTTTTTCCTTTAAAATAGAGTTTTCCTAGTGCCGGTGGATTCTCCCACCTAAAGGCTGAGAGTTTCAGAGGGTGCCATCCATATCCCTTGGGGATACTTATTTAGCTTTTGAACTGCTGAGTGGCTAAAGAGACAGAGATTGTGATTGTGGGCCAGAAACCAGAGAGTCACTGAATTGGGTCCCCAACCACATGGACAATAAACCCTTGCTTATCTTTGTCAGCTACCAAGTCACATAAAAATACTCCCATTACCTGCAGGTTACATCTCTAACTCAAACACCAAGAGTGCATCACAGTGACAGCCAGCTTCCTGTCTACTGTGTTGTAGGGGGTCAAGGCACAGGCAGGAATGTGAATCAGTGCTTTGGTTTCAAGTTCAGCGACTGGTTCTTTCACTTATCACTTCACCCTCTGCTGAGTTGAAATGTGTTCTTGAGAGATCCATGTGCTTGATTTTTAGATAGAAAACTATCTTCTCCGGAATCATGAGACCCGAAAATACCTACAAGAGCAGGCCTACCGCCTCCAGCAGGGCATCGTCACCAGCACCACACAGCAGGTAAGAGGGCACTATACTCTCCTACTCAGTCACAATGAACACTTTTCAGAGCAGAGGACCCAGGATTTCTATCATTTGAATTATCCACAATGGGATAACAAGAACTGGTTTCTGAAAATGGCAAAAGGAAATAGAGCTTGGGGGAAGATGTAGAGTGTGGAAAATGTAGGCTGATTCTAATGCTAAAAATGTGCTTTTAATTGCTGATAATTTTGTGCCTTTTAAGATTATCAGTAAAACATATTTTAGATTTCCATCCAAATATTAGGAACCCATCATTACAGATGAGAGGATCTGAGGGTAAGCAGATTTGCTACTTTGGGGACATTGTGTTCCTTTCCATCTCTCCTCCTTCACACTCATGTGAGATAGAAACAAATTCCTAGATTCCTTGAAATAATTAAGAATTTGTTGAATATTAGGGCACCGAGGTGGCTCAGTCAGATAAGCATCCGACTCTTGATTTTGGCTTGAGTCATGAGATTGATGCCCACATCTGCTCCATGCTGAGCATGGAACCAGCTTGAGATTCTTTCTCTCCTCCCTGTACCTGTCCCCACTTTCATCCTGTCTCTCTCTCTCTCTCAAAATTAAAAAAAAAAATTTAAAAAGAATCTGTTGAATATTAACACGCGCTAAAGTGTTTTTCTTTTTTACTTTATTTCCCATCCCTCTAGCCAATGTTAGAGAAGAAAAAAGGAATTATAATAATAAAAGAAATGTGGAATATTTTCTTCCCAAAGTATCAACACAAACCAAGGATTATAAGATATTTGGGGAAATAATACGTCAAGGAAAAAGCAAGATAAACCAAAAATCTGACCTCGGCTAATTCAGAGCACAGCCAAAGACTTTGAAAAATATTGTAATTAGTAAGTTCAGTGGGACTTGAGGGAGTATTGTATCCACAAAATAGGAAGAGGCTGCTAAACAACAAGAGACAATGTTTAACTATTGAAAAATATGGAAACTGTAATACAGAATTTAACATAAACTAATAGGGCACAAATGAAGCTATTTCTCTAGAAGAAAAAGTAAAAGAAATCTTTATAATATACAGTAAAAAGATGAAAAATATGAAAGAAAAGTCAAAATGGTGACCAGATTCAAATTGACCAACAGCCTTCTGATAGGCACTTCAGACTATAAAAGGAGAAAAAAACAGTAGAAAACCATTTCACATAAATCTTGGGGTTGATGTGACCTACTGAAATGGATCCAAATGAAGGGACCAAAGAGCTACACCTAGACATGTCCTGGTCAGAACACCTACAAGAAAGAAAAAAAAGTCTTAAAGAGTGCCAGAGAGAATCAAAAAGCTGTCTTACTTGGGAACTAAAACTATTTCTTAGCGTCCATCCCAATTACTGGAAGCAAATGAAGTGATATTATCAAAGTTCTGTGGGGGTCTTATTTTGGCCCATGAATTCTCTACTTCGCCACTTTGTCAAACAGATGGGGGACAGATTATAAATATGTTCAGCCATGAATGCAGAAATTTTACCCCCAATAATCTGTATGTGCAAAAAGTTATTTTTTTAAAAAAAAAGATGATTTTATTTATTTATTCATGAGAGACACAGAGACATAGGTAGAGGGAAAAGCAGGCTCCCTGCAAGGAGCCCGATGTGGGACTCGATTCCAGGACTCTGAGATCATGCCCTGAGCCAAAGGCAGACGCTCAACCACTGAGCCACCCAGGCATTCTGCACAAAAAGGTCTTTGAGGAAATTCTCCACCATAACAATGAAAAATAAGAGAGTACACAGTATGATGTATAAATAAGAAACTGTAGCAGAAAGGAAATCCTTGAAGTCAAAAGCTGAAGAAAAGCTTTTTCAAAATTGTTGCTTTAGGCAGTCTACCTGGAGCTGCAGGGTTAAAAGACATAGGATTACATTCCTTTCTCTATGGATCCCATAGTCAAAATTATGTAACTGCATTTTAGTAGGTTCAAAATTTTAATATTAACTAAGACAAGAGGGGAAAACCGAAGGATTGTTACATTAAAAAATGTGAATGTTAGAAATCATAATGTAAAAAGTATTGATACTAACTAAAATTAGGAATTGAAGAAGGAGAAAGTTGGATGAGAGTATTAGTACACTAAATTTTTAGTTTTTATTTTATGGAATCAACCTCTTTTATCATTCATCTTTAATCAAAAATACAAATATAGTTAACCATCCTGGAATTAAAATAATATCCTTAGTTAGAAAAATACAAATGTTAGTCTAAGTTTAAATTTAGACATTTTAAATTTCAAATGGAAGCCATGAGAAAAATTTAAAAAGCAACAGGTTTCCAAAAGTATTTATTTTAGCAGGGTGAGAGAAGCTGACTTGTCATTTGAGACCATTTTTTTTTGATGGTTTACACATTTCTTAACCTCACACAAATGTCAATTTAATTTTCAGTTGTTGCTTTTTCTTAAAAGAGAAGGAAAGAAAAGTGTCCATAATAAAAGCATCACGTATAACATTCCAAGTAGGTAAAATTATCTGGAAGACTGCATAGATCTGTATAGAGGTTTGTGAAAGAGTGTTCACCAAAATATTCATGAAGGTTAGGTCAGGTGGTGTGATTAGGTGAGTTTTATTCCCATATGTTTCACAGTATTCTTTGAAACCTTAACAGTAGACACAACTCTTTGTAAAACAAAAAGTAAGGCGATACATGTTGAGAAAAAGAAAAACATTAATTATATGAATATCAGTGAAGTAACAGGGAGTTTTAAGAATGAAAATTTTCTTCTAAAATTAAAAAAAAAAGTATTTTGCCCTTACTAATGCTTTAAAAATCCCCCCCCCTTTTTTCTCCCCACAAGGGGCTAATATTAGCTTAGTATTTTATAGTTTACTGTTACTTCTTGGTTTCAGTAGTGAACATTAAAAGCAATGAGAGCCTAAAATCGTACACTGAACCTTTGCCTTGGGTTCCTTTATAAGCTGCTGTAATGCAGGCTTTTCTTAATATAATATCCTTCCAACTTTACCCCTCGTTCACAGGGCATTTTGCCCATCCAAAAAAATTACTGCAGCAACCTGTAATGCTAATCCTTAAAAGTAAGTTTCGTCACCTCAACCCAGAGGAAATTGTACACAGGAGGCGTAGCGTGGATGTTTAATTCTGCATGGGTGGCATCAGTCTGAATTATTTTAATCATTATGTAGTAGGTATATTGCCACCTTTATCTCTTTGGAGATTTCTTAGTAGGTTATGATTAGCAGTTTTTAGACTTTAATCGTTTTAGTCACTTATCTCTTTCTTACTGAAACTTCTTGTTGAAGTTTCCAGAAATCTGAATACAGAAATAATAGACCCTCTGTGACTAATGTCCCTGCCAGCTATGTAGCCAGGCATCATTCCCAGGTGACACCAAAGGTATTAAAATGTTGTGATGAAACAGTGATGTCTCATAACTCTGCACATTGTTTCTTTGTGTAGGAATGACCTCTGTAAGGCTCCATGCTCTAACCTTTGTTTTCAGTCTGTTCTTTTCCTTCTCATAAACTCTCTTCATCAGGAGTCAGCAGATAAAAACAAATATAAAATACAAAAACAAATAGTAAATATTTCCGGCCTTGCAGCCTGTGAGGTTTCCACTGCAACTACTCAGCTCTGCTTGGAGAGCAGAAGCTGTCATAGTCTGTGAGGTGGCTCTTCCAATAACACTTTATTTATAAAGACAGGTCCAGACATACCCTCACCCACACAGTCTTAATTTCTTTCTTTCCAGTCCTTTTTCCTATATGGATTTTTTTTTTAATGTGGAAATCATAAAATTTATATACTTTGAAAAGATAAAAATAAAAAAAATTAAAACAGGCCTTGCATTGCCTATAGTTTGCTGAGCTCCACTCTTCTCACCCTTAAAGTTTTCTGACCACTTAAAAAAGGGAGAAGGTGATTTTATTGCCTGGAGCTGTTTACTCAAAACATTGTCTTCTCACCTCTCGTGTGTAGTTTTTATACTTGCCTTCTTGATTTCTTTGCTACCCTGTCACTTCATAACTGTTCCACATGTGTCCCCATCTGTACTGAAATGGCTCTCTCCATGGTCTCCTGTTCCCCAGGTCCCCAGCCTTTTACTCCCTCTTCATCTGTTAATGAGAGGACACAGGATAGTGTAGATGACCCAGATTTAAGGACGGATTCTGCTTTCCCTGTAGGTATGAATTGATGTTAGATGCTTAAACTTGTCTAAGTGTTGATTTCTTCATCTGTGAATCTGGGGAGATGACTCTGAAGATGCTGGGAGGATTCACTGGGATCAAGCATGGGAAGTACCTGACTCACCCATCACCAGTAAACCGTTAATGTTTGTTGCTGCTCTTCCTCTTACTGTCACAATTATTGTCACGATTGACTACCTTACCTTTGGTAAGACTCATTGCTTGGTTCATTGACAGTGTGCCATTTTGAATATCTTTCTGCTGCTCTTTGGTCTTATCTGTCTCCTTTCTACATGACTCTTTACCTCTTTACATCTTCCAAATGTAGACCTTTTCCTAAGTTTTGTACTTAGTGCTTATTTCCTTTAGCTGTTTCTTCCACTCTTATATTTTTACAACCTCATCTATGGAGGACTCCTGGGGTCTCCCTCTGTTTCTTTCTGGAAAGTTTTATCTTGTCAACACTTGTTCAGCAGCTCTGAGATACAGGATTACTAAGACAAAACTTATCCCTTAGAACTCCTGATTTTACCATTTCTCTCAGTGGCATCATCAGTCCCTGAGAATAGAACCCTCAGGGTCATCTTGGATGTCTCCTTTGCTGTCGCCAGCCAGTGGTCGCTGTGCCCATCTGCTGACCTTCTAAGTGTTTTTCCCTTCCATTTTCATCACCAGCCTCTTGCTCAGGTGTTTTTACCAATTCATTTGTACCTCTTCTTTTACAAGTGCTATGAGAACTGTTATATCCACCTTCCATGTCTCCTCTTGCTATCTATGCCCCATATCTTATGCATTGGAAGCTGTGCCACCAGGATTACTACAGAGTGAGGGTTGTTAGAGCTTCACAGCTGTAGGAGGAGCCAGGGACTGATGCCCGGTGCCTTCCACACCGAGTTCCAGCTCCTTACCATGTGGCCGAGTCTCACCCTGTGTTGCCTTAGCCTAACTTTCCAATCCTCTCTGCCACAATAAAGTACCCTGTTCCTTTTTTTTTTATAATAAATTTATTTTTTATTGGTGTTCAATTTGCCAACATACAGAATAACACCCAGTGCTCATCCCGTCAAGTGCCCCCCTCAGTGCCCGTCACCCAGTCACCCCCACCCCTCGCCCTCCTCCCATTCCACCACCACTAGTTCGTTTCCCAGAGTTAGGAGTCTTTATGTCTGTCTCCCTTTCTGACATTTCCCACACATTTCCTCTCCCTTCCCTTATATTCCCTTTCACTATTATTTATATTCCCCAAATGAATGAGAACATATAATGTTTGTCCTTCTCCGATTGACTTATTTCACTCAGCATAATACCCTCCAGTTCCATCCACGTTGAAGCAAATGGTGAAGTACCCTGTTCCTTTTTTTAAATTTTTTTTATTTTTTTTAAAGATTTTATTTATTCATGATAGAGAGAGAGAGAGAGAGAGAGAGAGAGAGAGAGGCAGGGACACAGGCAGAGGGAGAAGTAGGCTCCATGCAGGGAGCCCGATGCGGGATTCGATCCCAGGTCTCCAGGATCGCGCCCTGGGCCAAAGGCAGGCGCTAAACCGCTGCACCACCCAGGGATCCCAGTACCCTGTTCCTAAGCAGGAAATAGGAATTGCAGGTGTCTGGTTGTGCCATAGCTTATGTTTATTCTTTTGCTTGAAAGTCCCTTCTATTTTCTCAATCTGTAGAAATCTTTCAGGCCCCAGTTGAAAAGCCACCTTCAACCTCAACTAGATAGGATCCCTCCCTTGGCTGAAATCTTGTACAATGTTGTATCATTCCTGTGCCCATTGAATACATACTTATAAGGGTCTGCTATGTGGCAGGCACTATTGTAGGAAAAAAAAGGAGCTGAGTTTGAGTGGTAAGCAAAATGTGGTGCCCTTGTAAATGTTATATTATGTAGCACTTTTTATCTTGTGTTATAATTATCTGTGAATATTTCTTTCTACTTCTAGGCTTTTAAGTTGCTTAGCAGCAAAAGGCATATCTGACTCAGGACCATATCTCATCATTCAGTTTTAGGTGTTCAGTATATTTCTCTTGAATTGGATAAAGAAATTGACATGGAATATAAAATACCAGCAAATACAGTATTTGCTGGAACGGGGAACAGTTATAACAAGTGGAGATGGCATTTGCTACTAATAGTTCTAAGTTCTGAACTTTGGTTCTATAGCCCTGTGCATTTGAAAAAGCCTGAGTAGTCATCAGCAAGTGACATGAGTCGGTGGTATGATTTAGCTGCCAGAGAAGCCAATTCGACCTTTACCACATTAATGGAAGTAAACTTGTTACAGTAAGGAAGGCACTGGTCCTGTTCATGTTGCCAATTTCCTCCTCCTGTGTTCCAGTTTGTTTTATTGAGGGGGTATATTTCATGAGCATCCAGGATGGAAGAGACAACTCAGAGAAGGGACCTGGTGTGGGGACAGGGTTGGGAACCATAAGACTGTCACCATAATAAAGTGGCAAGAGGAACTAGGGCTGTGAAGCCTGAAGAAAAACAGATTAGGGGAGAAGAGATAACTGTGTTCAAGCATGTGCAAGACCATACCGTGGAAAAGAGGCTGTGACTGATTTTTCAGTGTGGCCTCAAGGGGAAGCCATGGGTCTGTAGGAAGGACGTGGGAAGACATATTAGGACTCAAAGAAGATCATGTTCAAGAATGACAGAGTACATCTCCTTAGAAGGAAGTGAGCTACTCAGATGGTGGCCTTTGGCAGCTTCTCTGCGCTGCAAGAGAAGAGTGGAATGGGGTGGTTAAGGCTCCGTGGAATGTTTAAGATAAAGAGCTCAGGTACTGTCATCTACCGTGGAGGCATGTGATGGGCCAACCCAAGGGATGACAGTCTTTCCCCTTCTGGTTTCTGTTCTTTTTCATATTTGTGAGCATTCTGGACTTCAATATGAACTGATAGTCAAAACGCTTGATTTCTTGTTTCAGAATTGTAGATTTGCTCTCTACATAATCATTCTGTATCACCTTCTGCAGGTTAACTTTCCTGGGCCTTGAGCTCTTTGGTTGTGAAGCATCTGCACGTGATCTGTTGGGCTATCCTAAACTTAGCAAGCATGTATTCAGACAAATCTTTGAGACTTGGGAGGTTTTATGTCCTATTTGAATGGAAGAACTAAATTTTTACATTTCTTTTGGATATAATTTTAAAAGTCCCACTTAACATGGTGTTGAGTTTATTAGAACTTGTCTTCTTGGGGACTGCCTAATGGCACACATTTTCAGGAGTCTCCGGCCTCCTGATATTAAGGATCACCAACTCACATAGTGTCACATCCACATGCCTCTCAAACTAGTCTTGTATGGCTTCAGACATGTACCACTTCCTTTCTTAGTATGTGGTTTGTCTCTTGAAATTAAGTATTAAGTACTTCTTCTTGGTAAGATCTGAATTATAGATGACTCTTTGTTTCAGGAAGCACAGATCAATACAACAATTTGAAGAGTTAGAATTTATATCAATTAAGATATTTTAAAACATATAGTTAGTTCTCTCTGGGGCATTGTGAAAACGCATCAAGTTAAGATATGATCGTTCCCTACGAGCTTAGATTTTAGTTAGAAGCATCATTCATAGAACTTCTTTTTCCTGTGGGGAGCTCCAGATCCTTCGCTTCTGTAAACCTCAGGACATTTTATAGCAATAGGAGCTGTTCTTAATGTACATTAATGTCGACATTAGTGACCTTTTGTCAAGGGAAAGGTGTTCTAAGTGGTGTTACTTTCCTGTGTTGTCTTCAAAGTACATTAGAAAGGAAAGTGGGGTAGATGGTATGAACCTGATTTTCTAGAAGAGGAGGGCAGGAAGGATGGTGATGCTGCCACTCTAACCAGACCGTAAGTCTTCTGAGCAGTGTAGCCAAGTCTCTATAGCTGCAGAACTTGTGGTGGAACGAGGGCTGACTTTGACTTCCTATGGTTGTTAGATCAGATAACTCAAAATAGAGCAATCATGAACTTAGATAAAAACATTACTAGAGTGTCATCTCTGCCAAATGAATTATATCAGATGTGATGGGACTCTGGATGTTATAAGGTCTCTGGAAGAATTAATAACTTAAGAACATAAAATAGCTTGCAGTTCTGATCCAAGTACTGGAGAAACTTTGTAAACCACACCGTTTATCTCTTTCTTTAGAATTCTTAGCTTTCTTTGTGTTTTTCTCTAGAAGTTCAAATACAAAAGGACATAATCTTACCCATATATAATATTTTTTTGTCTGTAATAGTGATTTACCACTTCCCTTTGGATTTCATGGTTGGGTCTGTGGAGTAACCAAAAATGATTCAGATGTAATTAACCTGAGAGAAGGGCTCCCACAGAATAGAAACTAAAGGTTATCAACTTTACTATTGCCTGCGTTAAAATAATAAAACCTCAACTTGCTTTTGGGGGGCAGGGGAGTGGCTTTTAATTCATGTGGGAAAGTACCTGATATAATAGAATTAGCTTGAAAGATATTAATTTCCAGGGATGTTATGATTCTGTAATATTGAGACCCAACTGGCTGTGGGCACCATCTTGTAGTCATTTCAACCATCACCAAATGACGTGCTCCATTTCTCTGCGTCCTCCCTCCTCCCTACCCAGCACTATGTCTAACACAGAGGGTACCCAATAAAAGTAAATAAAGGAGAGCTACTACCTAGTGAAATGTCACAGAGTAGCCAGGAAATTCTGAATCATCAAGGAGTTCGCACTTCAATGCATTTCCTAGAGCAGGAAAGGGGACGGAAGCCCCGGAGATGTTTTACTGGAGTTCATGTTGCCCAAGGCTGCCACTATGAATAGGTAAATTATAACTGGCTATAAGCTGCCTTCTTGCCTGTTTCAGCTAGAAAATGTTTTTGCCCTCATTCATTCCGCGTTTTCTTCTGTGCTGTTGTCTGTGCTGCCTTGGATGCTTACTGTCCCTCTGTGGCCTGGAGCAGATGATTGACAGGATATGTGTGAAGGTACAGGACCACCTCAACTCTTTACGAAACTGTGTGGGAGATGCTGTCCAGGAAGACTTGAAGTCAGCAGAAAGGCTCATGCGTGATGCTAAAAACTCTAAAACGGTGAGTTTCACTTCAGGCTACATGGGAGTCTTATGTAATAAAAAGCCTTTTTAAACTTCACTTTTAGAAACTAGTTCTACTGATGTGGTCTATATATACACTGGACTATTGCTCAGCCATTAGAAATGACGAATACCCACCATTTGCTTCGACACGGATGGAACTGGAGGGTATTATGCTGAGTGAAGTAAGTCAATCGGAGAAGGACCAACATTATATGGTCTCATTCATTTGGGGAATATAAGAAATAGGGAAATATATGAAAGGGATCATAGGGGAAAAGAGAGAAAATGAGTGGGAAATATCAGAGGGAGACAGAACATGAGAGACTCCTAACTTTGGGAAACAAACAAGGGGTAATGGAAGGGGAGGTGGGTGGGGGGATGGGGTGACTGGGTGATGGGTGCTGAGGGAGCACTTGGTTGGATGAGCACTGGGTGGTATGCTATATGTTGGCAAATCGAACTCCAATAAAAAAATATACAAAATAAATAGAAACTAGTTCTACCTTTTTTTTTTTTTTTTTATCTTTCTACCCAATTTCAAGGTTACTAATAAGTGGCAGAGTGAATGGAGTGCCTCTTTGCCTCCTTTCTGTTCCCTGGGCTGATTCCCAGTAATCAAAAAATAATAAAATGCAGGGGGCTGATGTGGTGACAAGGGCTGTAATCAGGTCCTGAGTCCCTGAGAGGTAGAGTTGTAGTTGAAATGAGGAACAGCTCATTAAGATTATTCTACTTCCAGCTAATAGCCTGAAATTCCCCTCTATCACCTCTAAGAGGAAGCTTCTTTCAAATTAGAATTTGGTTCCCAAAGTGTGTCTTCACAAGGAAAGGACTAACGGGGCCGGAAAATCTGGGGCCTGGGCCTGGCTCTGTTTTGGACTCACTCGATCATCGAGTGTTGTAAGTAGGACCGTGAGCATTAGTCAGATACCTTCATACCCCAGATGCCTATCAAGGGGCGTGGAGATAATGTATCGTTCTGTAGTTTCAAAGCTGAACCCGTTTATTAATCTATATAAAGAGCCTTTGATTGAGAGCAAATGATCTCTGATGATGTTTCTTATCCTTTTTACTAACTCCGCAATGACTTTTTTACTTAAATAATTATGGAGAGCTTATTTGTACTTTTATTACAGTTGTTACCAAATTTATACCATGTTGGTGGTACGTCTTGGGCGGGAGCCAGTGGCTTGTCATCGGGTCCAATTCAAGAGACCCTGGAATCAATGGCTGGAGAAGTCACAAGAGTTGTAGATGAACAACTCAAGGTTTGTGGAGTTTCTGTTATTTTGGAAACTGAAATTGTTATGATTTAACTATGTATAACATCATTTCATCCCATAACGACTTACATGTTACAAATTTGTGTCTGTGTGTGCACACATGGGCCTACACACATACATGCACTTGTAGTAAAGATTGAGAACTGTGTCTTTCTAGCTTTGTTTACAAGTTGTGGAATAGCTTCTTACCTAATGAGATCAAGTAAAACCTAGAAAATTCATATTTTTGATGGTAAATCTCTAAATGTACTTTGCAAGTTGCCATTGATAAAAGAAGGAAGGGTTTCTATTTATGAGGCAGAAAGAGAAGTCCACTTTAGGAAAAAATATTTTCTGGCATTACATTTGATTTAGAGAATCAAAAGGAAGGAAGGAGGACAGGAGCTCTGTTTACAGGGCCTAGATGCTGGTGCTGTGGAGAGTCTCCTGCTAGGTCAAGAGGTAACAGTGCTTATATGAAACTGGCTAAAAGAAGGATAGGGTTTTATTATTTTTTTAAATTATTTATTTGAGAGAGAAGGAGAGGGAGATGCAGAACCCCTGCTGAGCAGGGAGCACGACATGGGGCTTGATCCCAGGACCTGAGTTGAAGGCAGACACTTAACCGACTGAGCCACTCAGATGCTGCAAGTCAGGTGCCCCAAGGATAGGGATTTAGACGAAGTCATAAGGCCAAAGTAGCAAAGACTTGTCCACAGCCTCCCTGGCTGGAAAAAAAAAAGTCTCTGAAACGTAACCTAAGGCTCGATTTTTCTTTTTCTTTTAAAGATTTTATTTATTTATTCATGAGAGACACACTCCCTGTGTGAGAGAGAGGCAGAGACACAGGCAGAGGGAGAAGCAGGCTCCAAGCAGCGAGCCTGACACGGGACTCGATCCCGGGTCTCCAGGATTGCACCCTGGGCTGAAGGCGGCGCTAAACCTCTGAGCCACCCGGGCTGCCCAGGCTCAATTTTTCTTAAGGCCACTTCAAAACATAGCTACACAGAGAAATTTCACCTTCAGAAGGTTTTCTTCATTTCTAATCTGCTTGCTCGAGGATGCATTAAAAAAACCTGGTCTAAATTTCTGTAATTATTTTGTCTGTTTTCTTCTGAGAACGAAATTGCTTCAGCTCACAGGGATTTGATGTGGGACTCAGTAATAACTATGCAACATGCTAATTACTCTGCTTGTAAATTAAAATAATGAGCAAGAAAATGTTGTGGATTATTTAGGAGTTTAAGCCCCTCTGTCTTCCTGTGTATATAATGCAGAGAGACTCATGTGTGTTGTCTTCATTTTATTTAATGTGTATTTTGCATCCATTCTGAATAAAGACAAAAGGGGCAGAAAAAGGATGGGCTGTTTGGTACAGAATTCTGCCAGACTGTTACCTAATGGCGCTTGCTTTATCCTCCACGAAGGATACAATATGTAAGAAGGATACTGTCTATGTTGCTATTTATTTCTGACTTTAAAAATGAAACTTAGTCTGTGAAGCATTTAAACAATACAAGTATGGAAGAAATGAAAAAATTACTTGAGATCCTAGAGAAGCATCATCCTCAATATTTTAGTGATTTTCCAGACGTTCTATGTCTACCCACACAATTGTACATATATGCGGTTATATTGTAATACTTTTTATATTCAATACAATATCATGAACACAATTTAAGATAAGTGAATGATTACTATCCTTTTAATGGCTACATAGTATCTCATTATGTGGATCTACCAGTGTCTTCCAAAACCTCTGCCCACCTGTGGGTCTCTCCTCCACTTTCACGGAGAATGCTTCTCTTCTGACCCTTGCGGTCACCAGATGTGTGGGTGTTTCCCCCCCCACTGAGCAATTCTCTGTGACACCAGCTGGGTGTCCTACAACTTAGTTCAATCTGACATGCTCCACCTAGAGAAGGTTCAGACCCCACAGGTTAAGAGTGCGGTTTCACAAGACTGTACCTCCCCACCCCTACTTCAGATGCCAGTGACAGGTCTAGGTTGTCACTTGTGCATCTCACTGATTGACTATATAATTAAATCACAGCTTCCCATGGCACCTTGCTTAGGTGTGATTAATTTCCTAGAGGGCTCACAGAACTCAACACATTTCCTACTTTATTGAAGGATGTAGTAAAGGGTACAAATGAACACCCTGATGGAAGACATGCCCAGGGCAAGGTCTGTGGGGAGGCGTGGAGCTTCCCGTCCTAGAACACCCCTTGCCCTGCACCTCTGCATGTTCACCAGTCTGGAAGGTCTCTGGACATGTACTTTTCAGATTTTTATGGAGGTTTCATCATGTGGTCATGACTGACTCCATTTTCAGCCCTTCTTCCTTCTCAAGAAAATGAGGAGCAAGGCTGAACATCCTGACCTGATCGTGGTTTGGTCTTTCAGTGACCAGCCCCCAACCAGGAAACCATTCAGAAGCCCACCCAGCGTCACCTCATTAGAACACAAGATGCTCCTACCACCCAGGATATTATAAGGGTTTTAGGAGCCTTTAGGTCAGGAATCAGAGTCAGAGGCCAAATTTTAGAACAAAAGATGCTTCTACTATTCTCTTAATAGGAGATTACAAGGGTTTCTGGAGCCCTATGCCAGGAACAGGGGTCAGAGCCCAATACGTATTTTCTTTTACCTCACAGCCAGCATAATGTATTGTCTAATTTCTGATCAATCCATTTAGGGTAAATGCCTGTAACTGGCCCATGCCTCAGTCAAATGGTACCTTATAGACTTTCACTTACATTTGTAGACTGCTCAGTGTAGGCAATTGCTCATGTTGCCACACCCTCACCGATATTAGCATATTGATCTTTTAATATTTTTCTGTCTAAAGGATTAGAAAAATTTCATTTTGTCTTTGGGTTTTTTTTTTAATAACCAATATAAGTCAAGTGATTTTATTATCCATTTGTATTCCTTCTTTTATAAATTGTATGTTTGTGTCTATGGTCTAATTTTTTCCTTTAAAGTATTTGTGAGAACTCCTTCCATTACTAAGAATTGGCTGGCAATGAAATCAGCATGAAACATCTGGGCTGAAGTCTTTATTTGTTGGTAAAAGACTCTAGAGCTCTCAAGACGCCTGGGTGGCTCAGTGGTTGAACATCTGCCTTTGGCTCAGGTCATGATCCCGGGGTCCTGGGATCGAGTCCTACATCGGGCTCCCCACAGGGAGCCTGCTTCTCCCTCTGCCTATGTCTCTACCTCTGTCTCTGTGTCTCCCATGAATAAATAAATAAAATCTTAAAAAAAAAAAAAAGACTCTAGAGCTCTTCCAGCCTCAGGGAGGCCTGCACAGAAACTTGAAGTAGTTTAGAATGCTGAACCCCCTGCATGGAGAGTGGCTGTTCTGGAGAGTCCCACAGTTCTGTGGCAGACTTGATGGGAATGAGAAACAAACTTCTGTAAAACCAAAAAAAAAAAATAATCAGCGTGGAACATTGCAACAGGTACTTCCCGTCAAATAGCTCCCAATTGTATTTGTCTCAGCTGATTGAAACCACAAGTTATATCCCTGTACATCTGCTCCATTTCTTTCTGCAAACCAAGTGGCTGGCATAGACTTGCTGCTCATTCTTGGGAAGGAGCAAAAGTCAGAGGTCTGAAGCAAGAGGCTTTTGAATTTTTAAAATCCTGAGATAATATAAATCTGTTTAGGACCAAAAATATTTTCCTGTAAGTAGACATTCCCCACATTCTTGGATGCTGGCCTTTTGGACACCTTGTCAGCATCACAGCTTCCTCACTTGCAGGCGTCAGAGCATGCTTTTCTCTTCCTCATGTCTTGCAGGTGTGGGCTCCTCAGTGGCCTGTTTTTGTGTTCCCCACTTGCTTTTTTCTTTGCTCGGTCCTTTTGGGTTCCATCTCTTTATCTTTGGCAGTGACTGGCATGAATTGTAGCAAACCTTCAATCACAACTTCTTAATCAAATGTTACTCATTAATTTCCTTGTAGCTGAGTACAGTAGACTTCTTTCAATACACTGCAGACAGCTCACTTCCTCTCTGTTTCCTTCTGATTTACTGACGAGTGGACATCATTTTACTATTTTAAAAAAATTCCCATTTGTCTATTTTTTAAGATTCTATTTATTTATTTGAGAGAGCAGGGGGAGGAGCAGAGGGAGAGGGACAAGCAGAGTCTGCGATGAGCTCAGAGCCTGACATGGGGCTCGATCTCACAACCCTGACATCATGACCCAAGCCAAAAGTAAGAGTTGGACACTCAACCAACTGAGCCACTCAGGTGCCCCGCCCACTTGTCTATTCATATAGCCTTTCAGTATCTTGATATTCTTACAGTTATTTTTATTGGAGTATTTTAATTTTTATTAGAATCCATATTGACTTTCTCACTAAACCACAGGGGTCCTTATTTACTTCACTACTAGTATCAACTTTTTTCTGGCTAAAAAAAGTTTTATTTCCCAAATTCTTTAAAGTTAATATGTTACACTAGCAGAAGCTAAAGTGGATGGATTATTTTATAAAAATAATTTTTTATTACAGTGAATTTTTAAAAAATGGCACAAGTAGGCCTGGGATTGTGTCCTGGGCTTGCTAGGAGTTAACTTCTTCTAAGCCATTGGGCTATATCACCTGTGTCTAAGCATTGTCCTACATGAAGGTCAGCAGTAGATATTTTGAATATTGGGTAATAATAAGTTCAAATAGCCCTCTGAGCCATCTTTCAGAAAATATCCTTTCAGAAAAGGAATCAAAATAGCCAGGTGAGCCAGCTTTCTTAGCAGACTATCTGGAAGAGAAGAAAGCAATTACATTTGGAGAAATTCCTTTGAAAAGAGGTGATATTTTCTCCGGGCTGGCCTGTTCTAGATATTTTTAAAAGACAACTCTCTTCCTGTTTTCCCTGTTTTTTGATCCTAACATTTATTCCTGGAGTAATAATAGATGATAATGGGATTTGAATTCCCTTTAACATAAAAGAAACTTTCATTTTTCCCTTTTAGACTTCAATTTCAGAGTGCTTCTTTTGGCCTTGGAAATTCATGATTTTACTCCCAGCATACCCTATGAAATACTTCACTGGTAAATTTCAGATTTACTTAGGAAATGAGGCCTCAGGGGTGTTGATGGCATTTTAGCAGGTAGTAACTCAGTTTGTCTCAAAAAGTTCTCTTTTTTTCCCCTATACTTATTTTTTAAAGCAAAAGAAAGATTTCAGGGCACATTAGTGTGGATGTTGTATTTGCTTGTGGTGAATTACAGCAAGTTACCCACTCACTGCAAGAATACAGGAGTGTAGCTGCCATGGGAAGGATGTTCATCCAATTTACTTTACAAATATTATATAGGTTTTCTGAGTATTAGTTATTTTTACAGTTAGGAAATATAGATTCTCATAAGTAACATTGGGGAGACACATGCTAAGTAAAATCTGATAATCACATTTCAAATGCAGAGCCTGCTCAATTCAGATGGTCTGAAGGTAGCATAACATAGACTAACAAAATGGAGACTGTGTAAGAAAAGTTAAGAAACATGTTTAAGTTAGAAAGTTTACCATAAGCCTAATTTCGATTTCCAGAAGGAAAGAGAGAACAGCAAAAGGCCAACAGTTGAAGAAATGGTGGCTGAGAATTTCAGACATTGATGAGAAACCAGAATCTTTCAATTCAGGAAATCCAGTGAAACCCATGTCAGATAAAAGCAAATCCATGTCTAGAATCACCTAACAAAAAGTGAAAAACACTGAGAACAAAGAGAAAATATTGCAAGAAGCCAGAGGGAGCAAAAAGCCATATTATTAAAAAAAGATCAGTAATAAGACCGACCAGACAGTCTCAAATCAGCAGCCAGTGGAAGCCAGAGACAATGAAAAGCATATCTTTGTGCTTCTGAGAGAATGTAGAGTGTGAACCAAGAACAATAGATAAAATAAAACCTATTTTTTAAGAATGAGGATGAAATGAAAGCATTTTCATGTAAGAAAAACTGAGATAGTTTAATGTAACTAGATTACACTGAATAAATAGCCAGACATACTTTTGGGTCACCTGGGTAGCTCAGTGGGTTGAGCGTCCCACTCCTGATTTCAACTCAGGTCATGATCTCAGGGTTGTAAGTCTGAGCCCTGCGTCCAGCTCCACACTCAGCAGGTGTCTGCTTGAAGATTCTCTCCCTCTGCCCCCTTTCCATCTCTCTTTCTTTCTCTAAAATAAATCTTTAAAAGAAAAGATATATTTTAGGACAAAGGAAAAATTATCAAAGAAAGAAGGACAGAGAATAAAGAATAACAAGCAGGAAAAATACCAAATGTGGGTAAAGAGAAACGTTGACTATAAACAACAGCTTTTTTTTTTTTTAATTTTTATTTATTTATGATAGTCACACTGAGAGAGAGAGAGAGGCAGAGACACAGGCAGAGGGAGAAGCAGGCTCCATGCACCGGGAGCCCGACGTGGGACTCGATCCCGGGTCTCCAGGATCGCGCCTTGGGCCAAAGGCAGGCGCTAAACCGCTGCGCCACCCAGGGATCCCTAAACAACAGTTTTAATGCTTAGTTTGTGCTATAAAATTAAGATGAAATTAAATACTAGAAGCAGGTATTTAAATCAATAAGGAATGAGGAAGAACAGTTTAATATCCCAGTCATATTCCAGAAAAGATTTAAGACATCCCCATCCATTAGGCCTGCAGTGTCCAGTGTGGTAATTTACATTTAAATTAATTAACATTAAATTTAAATTTTGAAAATTTACAATTCAGTTTCTCTGTTGCAGTAGCCATGTCTGAAGTGCTCACTAGTTGTGTATGACTAGTGGCTCCTTTCTTGGTCAGGACTGATCATTTGAGGAAGTTCTGTTGGACAGTGCTGCTTTAGACAGGGAGTAGAGTATCCATGTTAAAATTTCTCATGTAACCACTGAAACAGAGGCACAAAACTAGGGGCTATATTGCACACCTAGAAGGGCATTAGGACGTCTTGGAGATTATTTTTGATTTTTCACAGCAACTGGCATAGGCAGGTGACAATGAACCTAGCCACCCTGGAATACAAGGGTTTAGTTCCACACCAGAGGAATGCTCCCATCCAGATCTAGTGATACAATAGAAGAGGCATCACTGAAAATAAAACAGATCATTGAATGACCCAATTTACTAGAAATACATAATTTCAAATGTATATGCATCTAATCCTATGGCTTCATGGTAAGTGGACATATTTATAAAGAGAAATGGAAAAAAAATAAAAAAAAAATAAAGAGAAATGGACAAATTGACCGTTATGGTAGAAATCTTTGAAAATGACTACCCTAATTGGTCAAATACATTTAAAAAGTAATGATAGAGTAATGACATGAACAAATAGAAAGATATCCCATGCCCATGGGTTGGAAGAACCCACATTGCTAAAATGCCCAAACTACCCAAAACAATTTACAGATTTAATGCAGTCCCCACAAAAATACCAACATTTTTCACAGAACTAGAACAAATAATCCTAAAATTTTCATGGAACCACAAAACATTGCTGCTAGCCAAAGCAGTCTTCAGGGAACAAAGCTGGAGGCATTACAATCCCAGATTTCAAGATAAACTACAAATCTGTAGCGATCAAAACAGTATAGTAGTGGACAAAAATAGACACATAGATCAATGGAACAAGGATAGAGAGTCCAGAAATAAACCCACATTTTTATCGTCAATTTATCTATGATAAAGGAAGCAAGAATATACAATAGGGAAAAGACAGTCTCTTCAACAAATCGTGCTGAGAAAACTGGAGAACTGCAGGCAGAAGAATAAGACTGGATCATTTTCTTATACCACACACAAAAATCAACTCAAAATGGGTTAAAGACCTATATGTGAAACCTGAAACCATGAAACTCCTACAAGAAAGTGTTGGAAGTAATTTCTTTGGTCACATACCTAGAAACATACCTAGAAATATTTTCTAGGTATGTCTCCTCAGGCAAGATAAACAAAAGCAAAGTTAAACTTTTGGGATTACACCAAAATGAGAAGCTTTCGCACAGCAAAGGAAACCACCAAAAAAACAAAAAGGCAACTTACTGAACAGGAAAAGATATTTCTAACTGATATATCTGATAAGGAGTTAATATCAAAATATGTAAAGAACTTCTACAAGCCAATGCCAAAAACAAATAATCCAACTAAAATGAGCAGAGGACCTGAATAGATATTTTTTCCAAGAAGATAGATGGCCAACAGACACATGAAAAGATGCCCAACATCACTAATCATCAGGTAAATGCAGATCAAAACCACAATGAGACATCACTTTATATCTGACACAGTGGCTAAAATCAAAAAGACAAGGAGTAAGTATCGGTGAGGATGTGGAAAAAAAGGAACCCTTATACACTATTGGTGGGAATGCAAACTCCTGCAACCACTATGGAAAACAGTATGGAGATTCCTCAAAAGTTTAAAAAAAAAATATATATATATATAGTTAAATATGTAGTTAAATATATAGTTACATATATAGTTAAATATGTATATATATACACACACACACATACACACACATGCATACACATACAATGGAATATTAGCCATAAAAAGAATAAGATCTTGCCATTTGCAACAACAGGGTATAATGCTAAGAGTGTATAATGCTAAGTGAAATAAGTCAATCAGAAAAAGACAAATACCATCTGACTTCACTCATATTTAGAATTTAAGAAACAAATTAACAAACAATAAAAGACAAAAACAGACTCTTAAATACAGAGAACAAACTAGTAGTCATCAGAGGAGAGGTGGATGGGAGAAGGGGTGAAACAGGTAAAGGGGGTTAAGAGTACACTTACCTTGATGAGCACTGAGAAGTGTATAGAATTGTTGAATCATTGTATTGTACACCTGAAACTAATATACAATTTGTATCGTACTTTTAAAAGGATAGAGAATAATAATATATTAAAGAAATAAACATTTTAGGTTAAGTTCTAAAAGGAGGAGGATACTGGAACAACAGAATTCTCAATTCTGATCAAGTGGACTAGAATAATATTAATTTTTTTAAGGATACTTGGAATATTTATGAAAAATGCCAATGAGGTCGTAACATCACAACAGTTTTCATAAACTGTGTTCTCTGGTCCTATTTCAAACAAATTAAAAATTAAAAGAAAATTTAGGCAAAAATCCAATTGTTTACAAATTTGAGAAATTTCATTCATTCATTCATTCATTTGAGAGAGAGAGAGAGCACGATGGGGTAAGGGCAGAGGGAGAGGGATAGAACCGTAAGCAGGCTCCACACTCAGCACAGAGGTGACATGAGGCTAAATCCCACAACCCTGAGATCATGACCTGAGCTGAAATCAAGATTCGGATGCCCACCAACCAAGCCACCCAGATGCCCCTAAAATTTCTTACAACTCAGTGGTCAAAGGGGAAAGTATGCTTTAAATAAGATACTCAGAATTAAATAGTAATTTTAATAGTAATATTAGAGCCTCTGAGATTCAGCTAAACTAGCTTAGAGTGAAATACATGGTCTTTTTAAATGCCAGTATCAGAAGTAAGGAAAGGGTGGAAAATAATAAGCTAAATCTAATAATTGAAAATTAGGAGGGAAGTCTTGATGCCTACAACTTGTTTTCAAATGACCCAGGGGGGAGAGAAAAGCAAATACTGCTAATTACTAGCAATTTCTAAGTTTTAGGAGAAGGATACAGATTAATCCATTCTTTGAACTTCTCTGTAGGTCTGGAATTTTTCTATTGGGGGAAAAAATAAAAACATTTTCTTTAAAATCAAGAATAAGGCAAAGATTCTGTTATCACCATTTCTATTCATTATATTAAAGTTCTTAGTGCAATATGACAAACAAAAGAAATGAAAATTATAAGGATTAAAAAGAAAGAAAAATTATTCTGATTTTCATATTTTATGGTGGTCTACATAGAAACCCCAAAAGAGTCTGCAGCTATGTTATTAGGATTAGTACTGTAAAGTTGTTGGAGATAGACTAATATGTAAAAATCTATTGCATTTCTATATATCAGCAACAATTAATTTTAAAAAATCATTAGAAATAGTTAATTATTGGGGCATTTGGGTGGCTCACTTGGTCCTAGGCTTAAGCCCCACATTGGGCTCCCTGCTCTGCAGGGAGTCTGCTTCTCCCTCTCCGTAGGCCCCTCCCTGTGGCTCGTGCTTGTTCTCTCTTCTTTCAAATAAATAAAATCTTTTGGAAAAAAAAATATCAACAGAAAAATACAAGGTACCTAAGAATATATTAAAGATGTATAATACCTCAGTGATGAAAAATTGCAAAACTTGGTTGAAGGTCTTTAAAGAAAGTCTAAAACAAAGTAAAATATGTGTCATGTTTATGGGTAGAAGAGACAGTATCACTGGATGGCAGTTTTTCCCAAACTCCTCTATTATGGGATGTAATTCAATAAAAATTCCAACAGATTTTTAACAAAACTTGACAAAGCTAATTCTCAAAAATAGCTCAGAAATAGCTCAGACACTTATGAAGAAGAACAAAATAGTTGATAGTTTTGCCCTACCATATATTAAGACTTATCATAATTAGGATGGTAGTAGATAAACCAATGCAACAGAGAGAGAGATTAGGAGAGAAAAGATGGGTTGTTTAGTACCCATATTCATTGAGTCCCTGGGCTTGTAATACTTTTTATACGTTTTCTAGAGATTGTTCCAAGAAGTGCGGTAGGCCCTGGCAATAAGGGGTAGAATTTCCCAATTGCCATCAGGTCCAAGTTGTGTATCTGGAGTCTGGTGCCTCTAGCTCTTCATGAACTTCTAAAATTACACACTAAATTTTATACTAATTTTTCTGGATGAGTGTTCATCAGATTCAGAGGGATTCTTTCATCCCCAAATGGTTAAAAGATGCTACATTCTTGACTATTTATGACACATGTAATTTCTGAGGTCCCCCCACCAGATGCTAGGTGATTACCCAAAGGATGTCATGTAAAGGTGTAAAGGGTATAAGGGGAGACGAGCAAGAAGATCTCCTCAAAGAGGTCATGTTTGAGCAGAGCTGAGTGTGGAAGGGTTCTGGCTATAGAGGGGGAAAAGAAGGGTTCTAGGCCAAGAGAACGATGTGTGCAAAGCATGGGAGCAGAGCCCAGGCCATCATGTGGGGAGCTGCCAATTAATTTAAGGGGAATAGTTACACAGGGAATATAGACATAGGACAAGAAATGAGGCCAGAAAATTGAGCAGTCATCAGATATTTCTATTCTGTGCTAATGAATAATATTCTGACATCTTTCTGCTTTTGAGGAAGCATGTAGGAGTAAATTTAACATGTTTTAGAGGTAGATGTGGTCGATACAGTTAAGGTGGGTCGAGTCTAAGGAGACTCAAATTTCTGGTCTCGTTTAGTACCATCACAATAAAAACTTTGTGAGCATGGTTGATTTTGCCATTGTAGTTATTGTTTAGGTGAGGGTAAGGGTAGGATGAAATGTGTTGTAATTGACCTTTCCGTGGTAGAAAATGCAGGTGAAAATGGTTAACAGACTGCATCGTGTATGTATTGTATGGATTATGTAGGTGGTTATAGATAAACATTTGATTGAGAATGGTTGGAATGTAGGTAGTATTTTGAAGCCGTGGGAAGGACGGATTTTAGAGTATGGTTTGGTATGCAGAAGGCCATGATATTTGGAAGGAGATGCTGTGCTAGGTAGGACCTGCACTGGGGGCTAGATACAAAGTAGTCAGAGGCTCCATTGCAGACTTACCTGACATTTTTTCTCCCCTTTCTACCAACCCCATTACCAGAAAGTCTACCATGGTAGCCTCAGGTACCACTGACCCAAGGGAATGGGATGAAAATTGTAGGTTACTAAAAGGAAGAGGAAAAGGCTCCTCTGGGCAATGGACAGGGGCATTGGAGTAGGGTGGCCAGAGTAGGAAACAGAAGATCTGAGTCCCCGTCTAACCTGTTCCATTAACCAGCTAAGTGAGCTCAAGCAAGTCACTTATCTTCTCCAAGACCCGATTTCCTTAGCTATAAAATGGGTTTGTGAAAATCAGCCTTCACTTTAGAAAGTTGTTATGTGGATCAAAGGATACCATGGATGATCTTCTCTGGTGGAATATAAAGTGCTGTGTTGTCATGTTGGTCAGTGGTTGGACTAGAGGGAGTGGCAGGGGACTCGCCACAAAGCAGCTACTGAATCAAATGCTGAGGGCAGGCTAAGATTCCATTGTACTTCCAGGCTTGAAGTCATGCAGTTATCAATTTATAGAGCAGCAAGAGGCCTGAGAAATAATGTTGTAGCAAGAGTGCAGAGATCTGCAAAGTTATTCTGTGATAATATTCCACAGACATTTCAAGTCAGGGGCTAGTCTAGAAGCCAGGTCTCCTCTCTAGGTGTGAGATTCATTCTGGCTAAACTTGTTCTGTCATGCAGGGGAACCTTCCCGAAAATCACAAACCTCATTGATGAATTTAACACAATCTAAATAGCATGTTGTTACCTGAGGTTTATCTTATCAGGAGCACTGGATGCTACATAGTCTGGGCCAGAGTGTGTTTATTCTAATGCTAAAGAGGAAAATAATTGGTCTTAAACTGGACTTATTTGCATTGCTTGCCGCTTTCTTGGAATAATGTGTGATATCAGTAATTAGAGTTATAATAGGGACAAAGGGCTGTCAAAATGTGAGTTGCTTTTGAATACTTTTCAGGTGGCTGCCTCCTCCCTGTCCTCTCTGGTTTTCTACAAGATCATTATAAACATCCTGCTGCTCTGCTGCTCATCCTGCAGTAGAATGATAGGCTTTACTAGTGGACGGGCTTGTACATACAAGCAGACAGAGCACTGTGCCAGTCGGGCCATCATCCTGCCTCGGTAGTCCTCGTTCACACCGGAACAGTAATGGGACACCGCTGGCTTCCAGAAGCAGAAGAGAAGTGAGAGTAGTGTCTTTGGAAACAGATTCATAATATCTGTGACAGACTGAATTTTTATTGTGTGCTGAGCATTATCTTGAACACTTCACATGTGTAATGTATTTTATCTTCAATAATCTGAGGAGGCAAGAACTTTATATTTGCCATTTGATACACGAGGAAAGTAAAATTGGGAAATCCGTACAGTCCGGTGTCACTCAGCTAGGATTCGGATTGAGGTCTCACACTGATGGTTATGCCCTTTCTCATACTTCCCAGCCATGTCCTCCATCTCTGGCAAATTCTTTCCCTTCCCCTCACTCACATTTTTCAACTTCAAAATGGTGATCACATGAAAAGCACCTCACCTCTTCACAGACATCAGAAGGATAAAATGTGCAGAAACATTTTGCAGACTCTAGAGTTTTGATTGTTGTTTGTCAAGTGCCCAGTAAATGTTTTTGTTTGCCATTCATGCTGTTCCATGTTGTAACAATTTCAATTTTATTAGCACTGAAGCTTTTCTTTTAAAAGCATAGATCTGTGGGTTGTTTTTGTTTTTGTTTTGTTTTTTTTAACTACTGATGTTTTGATAGAGCTATTGAAGGGTTCAGTTTGGAATTTCTGTGATTTGCAAAATCAAACGAGTTCAAGTTTGATATATTTTCTAGGGGTTTCTGTAACTTTACTTTCTGGCAGCAGGGGGAACAGTCTGGTGTGGTCAGTTGGCATACAAAGGCTTGATATGTGTCTTCTTTAATCTTCTCATGAGCACCTTGTTGTTAAGCGCAGCTGGCACACCGTGACATTTCAGGTGCCAGCCCAAATCTTGGGTGGATCTGCCGGGTGATCGAAAGTGATAACCTGGAGTGCCAGGGTGTCTCAGTAGTTAAGCATCTGCCTTTGGGTCAGGTCATGATCCCGGGGTCCTGGGATTGAGTTCTGCATCGGGCTTCCCGCAGGGAGCCTGCTTCTCCTTCTGCCCATGTCTCTGCATCTCTCTCTGTGTCTTTCATGAATAAATAAATAAAATCTTAAAAAAAAGAAAAAATAAAGTGATAACCTGACATCCGTGATCATCCAACAGGCCCAGGTTGCCCTGGAGTGACTCAGATTCCTTGGTCATGCTCCAGGACCTTGCTGTGTCCCTGGGCTCTGAGGGCTCAGTGTCACACCTAACCAGCTCTCAGCTTTTTGCCTCCCTCCCACACACACCCCTACTACCTTGTCACCTCTGCCCTCCACTTGTGCTCATTACAGGTGTTGCTAGAGTCCATGGTCGATGCCGCCGAGAATCTTTGTCCAAATGTGATGAAAAAAGCACACATTCGACAAGATTTGATTCATGCCAGCATTGAAAAGATTTCCATTCCACGAACCTTTGTTAAAAACGTCCTGCTGGAGCAATCTGGAGTCGATATCCTTAACAAAATTAGGTGGGTTTATGATGTCGAGAAACCAAGGTTCCATAGTTTCTGTGAATGCAGGGCAGGCAGCTGTGAAGAGTGTTATTGTTGGCTCTCTCCGTATAGAACGTGGTGGACATGTCTAATATGCAGTGACTGTATCTAAATAGAGCTGTGCGTAAACACATAGGTTTATACATTTCCAAAATAAGGTGACCACAAATACGCCTGTGTTCCTGAAGAGCATACAGTTAGTTACTTGATCTTCTTAACTGTTTTATTTTTAACCGGCGGGAGAGGGCATGTATATGTTTATAATCACTTTTTTCTCTTCCTGAAGCTTATCTTCCACCTTTAAAAGTTACTACCCTGAAGTTTGCTTTCTGCCACTGTGCTGTTCTGAGCAAATGCACAGTCTCTAAATAGGCAAAGAGGCCCACTGTGGCCTCACCATGTTTTCCTCCTGTGTTCTTTTGGTAGGTCTGTGATAACAGTGTACGTACTAATGCTGCTCTGGAGCATCAACATAGATTTGTGCTTGGCAAAGTTTGAAAAATACGCCAAGATACAAACATTGAGAAGGATGTGATCATCAAACAAACTGCCTTGGATTCCCATATAGAAACTCTGGAGTGCTTACCAGTCTGAATGATACTTCATGAATTTCAGTTCTTCTCAACTGGGGAGTCTGCAGACTAGAAACTATATTCAGAAATATTTTAAGTTTCCCCTCTTAACTCAATAAAATACTTAGATAAGCAAACAAGACCAAACCAAACCCTAGCTCTTATCTGAAGAATTGGGAGCATACTGAATGATGTGTAGCTGAATGAGAGCCTATGAGAAAAACGAGAGTTAAAATAAGCCAAAAATCATAGTACAATGTAGATTTGGAAGCTAGGTCATGGAACTTTGAGGGTTGAGGAATTCTGCAGGGATGGGACAGTGTCTGGTCTCAGGTACAGCTGTCCTGTGTGTGTGTGTGTGTGTGTGTGTGTGTGTAGATTTCTACAAATAAGAGATTCTAGGGCCAGCTCAGCTGAATGATAAGATAATTTGACAGACTTTAAGCAATGAAAGGACATTTAGAAGATTTATAGGACCCCATAGATCAGTGATTTTATTCACTCTAGCCCTGACTAGATTATACTTACATATTTCTGTAACCGGTAGTTTTAGGATTTTTATTGAAGCCCCTTAGGTACTGAGGGAAAAAAATTGTATTGGCCACCATTCTTCTATCCTATTGGATTGAACTACCAGTGGATCAGATTCTAATGCCTTTACTAGAGTTCCAGATTCTGGCAGATATGCTCACTTCTTCTGAAGATGGGCACATTCTGAGAAGTGAGCAGCAGGCTAGAACCCCTGTCATCAGTGAATCACTTCTGTGTTCATTAACTCCTTGCTTGGCTTTTTATAATGCATTATACAGAGCACTGATGGAATGAGTGAAAATATGCATGGCTACACCTGTGCATACGGTCAGATGCAGCTGTGCCCACGCAGGCTGAGTGGAATTATTTCCTCTAAAAAGTTTACAGTTTGGAAGTTCAATAAAGAAGCATAATATCCAGTAACAAAATGATAGAACAGTCCTGAAACTTGTGTGTGTGTGTGTGTGTGTGTGTGTGTGTGTGTGTGATTTTAAAGGATCTTTTTGGTGCTACAGTTTGAAACAGATAAACTACCCTTCCCCAACTCAGAGGGGGTGGGGAAGAGAAGGAGAAATAAAATGACAGATTCTATAGTTTTATGAGGAAGTAAAATTCCCAAACATGCCTTAAAAAAATGAGAGGAAGTACTTGTCAAAATGAGATTTCTAATTTTCCCCCTCATCCCAGGTTTAGAGTGGGACCTACTAATCTGTATTTTTTTTTAATTTTTTTTTTAATCTGTATTTTTAATGAGACCCAGGTGAATCTTATCAGTGGACCGCTGGGGAATAAAGAAGTAAAGTGTTAGATAAATCCAATAGCTACTGAAACCTTGTTTCAGAGGCAGGAATTAAACAAACATCCTTTTATCTTTAGCCTAGGAAAATTTTTAATGTAGACATCAAAGACTTGGTGCTTCCATTTTTCTGATTTGCCATCTGAAATCTGCCTTGGTGGAAAAATGTCAATGCAAATTTACTGCCTTTAGGTTAAAAAGATTTTTCCCCCTGTTACACAAACAGACTTTCAACCTTAGCTTTAGGATTAAATAATTTTATTTTGATAACTCCCTTCCCCTGCTTTAAAATATTTAAAATTCTTGACTTCAAAAGCAGATTGAACTTTTAAAAGGCTATGTTGGAGTGTGGGTATCTCTCTAGCACATTCACTTTTAAAAGTGTTGTGCATTTGTGTCTATTTGTGCATATGTGCATTTAGGTAGGATTATTCAGACTGAACAGACTTAAGTGGAGTTTGAATTCTTGAAAATAGCCAATAACTACAATGCAGACTAAAAAAACAGCTCTCTGAGTGAGACCTTTATGGCTGACTTCTTAATCAGTGAAAACCCCAAAACTAGCTAGCGGGTTCCTTCCTGGCGTCGAGACCCCTTCTTCAGGTCAGGTGAGAGGCACAGAAACTGAATGTTTCCCTAACCTCTGTTAAAAGGCAGGAGAACAGTGAATCTGTAGCAATTTGAAGGAAGATGAGGAGTACAAGCAGAAGCAGTTGAGTATGGTACCGTTTGGTCGGTAGAGGTTTTTTTTTTTATTATTTTTTTAAGATGGGGGGAAATGCATATTTAAGTAATAACCAAAGTCTAACAATCAGACTCTCTTAATTTACTCCAGCCTGGGTTTGTTTTCCTTTTTGTCAATGGAAGAATTGTTCTTCACAACATGGTACATGTGGTTCCCATTAAGTTTGTCTTTACCCAGGTGTTTTTCATTTCTTCCACTAAATCTTGAGTTTTGAGATTGCAGAGGCAGGTTGAAATTGGTAAAGAAAATCTATTACCTGTGTGTTTATGGCAGCACTTAAAGCTTATCTTTGGAAATCCTTAGCCCTGTTCACACATTCTTCTATTCCATTTTCAAAGACAGAAGCAGAATCGCAGTTGACCTTATCAACAGCATAGCATCAAGGGTGGGTGATGTTTTTCCATACAAATTAAAATGTCACTGTGTACTTTTGTTTTTCACATAGTGAAGTGAAGTTGACAGTGGCCTCCTTCCTGTCTGATCGGATTGTGGATGAAATTCTGGATGCACTTTCACACTGCCATCATAAACTGGTGAGTGTGGTGGACATCTTGAGTGGGACTTCCTGTTGTGGGCTGCTGTGAAGCAGGGCAGGCTCCAACATGGGGATGTGGCTTCTTTCCTGCATTTTACTCTTTTGCAACTTTATGGGCCAAGATCCTGCTTTTCCCTCCTACAGTGCTTCCAAATATAGAACATGTTAGAACTTCTCCAGAGGGAATAGAAGGGGAAAGGAGAAGTAATTGTATTGAGAAGTTTTGTTGTGTGATTTATATTGCTGGTCAAAGGTTTTGGTATGAAATAATGCTGAGGCTGAGATCTAAAATTAAGAAAATTACGATTAATTTTTGTGTGCTTGTTTTGTTGCTCTCTGATATGATAATTTGGTAATGGACTATTCTTGAAAACATGGGGTGAGGGGAATGAAATATTTGGAGTCCAAAGAAAGTCAAGGGTAAAATGGACATGTCCTAGGGATTGATAGCTGCCGAGTGCCCAGCCAGGCCTCTTGGATGTAACTGAGGTGAAGAAATAAATTTTCTTCATCTAGAGACTGGTTTTATCAAAGTAGGAGACTTTACTTCCAATACTGTGCATATAAAAAATATATCAGACACTTCATGTGTTTTTAACTTTAGGAAGTCCTCTGAGGCACCTATGAAAGTTTTGTTACTCCTTACATCTTGCGTCATGAACATTGTAGCAATGTGATGTGATAGGAATCTCTCAAGCAAGTTATGACATATTCCCCAGAGAAACATTTCAGGTTAATTACAGGCTGGATATAGCCAGTTTTATGACATTGAATTGTTGGTGACGCCAGAAAACACCACGGTGAGAGCAACAGTAACTGCCTCTTTTCCACGAGGCAGGCAACATGAATATTCTGAAAAACTCATTTTAGAAAAATACATAGGCTGTCCTCTAAAATTGAAAAGGTAGGACAGGCGTCTAGAGCAGTGCCATCAAAATGCTGCCCATGGGTTGGAGCTGGCCCCACGAACCTATGGGCACCTGACAAGGTTAGGTCCACAGGCAAGAGGAAACACAGAGAAAATTCTGGAGCAATTTGAGATGGCCACAATACACAAACACAGTTATTTCTCTAAAGTTTCATTTTTATTGTATTTCACCAGTTCTATCGGTTTGTGGCAAACTGGAAATATAAAAAACTGGTTCCTCCCCACAGAGAATCTAAGAATCACTAGCTTCTAGCTTATGGCACAATAAAGAGCTATGTTATTGTTTAGAGCTCCCAAGTCAGACTTTTCCTTTTTTAAATAAGCAGACACAACATCCATGGAGCATGCTTTATAGAAACAGTTTCTCCATAACCCAAGGCTGCAAGGACCACCTCAAAATGCCCTCAACATGATATTGTATCAACGTGACCGTACATGAGCACCACACTGAAGGGTTGAATTTTCCGCTTTTTTTTTTTTAACATGTGTCCTTCTTTAAAGAATGTACTCAGAAAATATTGACTTTTTTTTTTTCAATTTAAAAAAGAATTGTGTGGGTACTTTTTTTTTTTTTAAGATTTTATTATTTTATTTATTTAATCATGAGAGACACACAGAGAGAGGCAGAGACACAGGCAGAGGGAGAAGCAGGCTCCAGGCAGGAAGCCCGATATGGGACTCGATCCCGAGACTCCAGGATCACGCCCTGGGCTGAAGGCAGGCGCTAAACCGCTGAGCCACCCAGGGATCCCTGTGGGTGCACTTTTATAGTAAGCTTTATTTTAATATTCTGCAGATTTGGATTGTAAGGAGAGAGCTTAGCTTAACTGTTATATGAAAGGAATAGTATCTAAAAAAAAAATGAAATTTTGTTTTCAGGGACATTCCAATTACATTAATATGTTCTCTAATTTAACTTTAGAAGTATAGCCAGAGGTTCCACGGTATTGTCAACTGGTTCTCAATTATCGTTTCACAAGAGTTAATCAAAGTTCCTAGTGATGATTCAGCTCAACACTAGAGTTTATTAATTTCAGCCCAGTTTATTCTCTTATCATTAATTTTTTTTAGGTTTACCTAGAGCATAACACTGGAAATTAATCAATCCTATTAAATATGGTATTCATGATCTGAAAACAATGAAAGCTAGCAGCAATTACAATTTTGTTAGCAATTTCCTTCCTTTCAGCCCTTTAAAAACTGAGAATGTTGGAAACATCTTGTGTCTCCTAATTAGATACTTTTAAAGCATTAGAGAGAGAAATAAATTATTTCAGAGGAAATATAAAATAAAATTAATAAAAAGAACACTCCTTGTTTTCTTCTAGACTAAGTATTCTTGTCAATTACTAAAGGAGGTTTTGTAATTTCTTGCTTAAGACAGTCCACCCTCCAAAGATAATAAGAGGTGAGTTATTGTAGTGGGAATGTGTTAAAAATTGTCATTAACCACACACAGGTGGAATCCTTCACTGTGCCACCTTGTGGAAGGTATCTTCCAGAATTCTGCTAACCTGCTCTTCCTTTGCCTCTGGTGCCTTTTCTCCTTGTACCCGTCTTGACTCTCTTAGACTGACCATTTCAGCAGACGAGGCAAGACCCTTCCTGAGCCTGAGGCCATAGAGATTGAGCTGGTGGAGGAGAAGCCAGCTAAACACTCTGTCATCACGATGGAGGAGCTCACGGAGATGGAGCGTTTGGAAGATCTGGATACTTGTATGGTAAGACACATCCTTTGGTGACACCATGACTCCATCACCATAGGGCTTTGCTACTAAATTTTTTTTTTTTTAAGATCTCACCTTTACAAACCAGACCAAATAAAACTCCCTGGCAGAGATCATTCTTTCAGAAACTTATTGCTTACAGAGATTGTTAATGAAGCTAATAAAGCTGAAGCTTCAGGTCCCCCTCCAAAGCCCGGTACCATACTTTGGATTTGTAATTTTATAAAACCTCATTTTATTTTATTTCATTTAATTCTATTCTATATTCCAATATGTTAACAGACAGTGTAATATTAGTTTTAGGTGTACAATATAGTGACTCAGCACTTTCATCCATCACCTGGAGCTCATCACAGGTGCCCTCCTTCATCCCCATCACCTATGTCAACCATCCCTCCACCAACCTCCCCTCTGGTGACAACGAGTTTGTTCTTTAGAGTTAACAGTATATTTCTTGGTTTGTCTCTCTCTTTTTTTCTTTTGCTCATTCTTTTGGGTTTATTTGTTTCTTAAAACTTTTCTTAAAGAGCATTCCCATACACCCCTCCCAAGGACAAATTGTGGAAGTTTCACTGAGCCATAAAACCTGGTTCTGTCCTGTGGCTGCAGTGGAAAAAATTCCTAAATTCATTAGGAGAAATTTATTATTTAACTTTTGAAGGTCATTGGTAACAAGAAAATATTTTTAAATAAATAAGCCATTAAAAATGTGGGAAGGACTTTTTCCCACACAGAATGTGTGGAATGACTATTTCTGTCTTGGTCCTATCATTTTTTTCCTTATGGTGCTTTTTTCCTATTCTTAACTTACATAATTTGAGGGTATCCTCTTAAATTTGCATTTCCCATTTAGTTTATATTCTATTTAATTCCCTTGACTTGATGTGCTTTAGAAGATGGAATATACATACAGTGTTACCTAGCAGTGGGTCTCAATTCCTTATTTTCTAAATTTCACATGGTATATTCATCTGGCCACATAACTAGAGTGTTCAGCTTGCTGATAAATTTTTTCTGCTCTAAGGGCAATTTTACTTAGGTTCCTATTTCATTATTTTAGAATTTGTATTATTAACATAGTTACATTTTACTTTACCATTATAACAGTTATATGTGCCTCCGTATTCAATATTTTTATGTTTCACTAAAATAATTCATCTTTTAGGAATTCCTCATAATCTGAGAGAGTGCTGCTGAGATAACATCTGGGCTACTTCTTTGCCCAAATGTTTCTACAATTACTAATAATTTTAGTAGTTTTTAGTTTCAGGCATGTCAGGAATGATATTTGTTTTTAACTTTCAAAACCAAGGATCTGAGGTGCCCACTATTATTTTTCTAGTCCAGAAGGAAAGATAATGCTTTAAGTAGTTTCTTATTTATAAGCCATTGTTACCTGTTAAAGTTGGTGAATAAAATAATTGAGAACCCTCCAGATAAAATCCTATCATATACAAAGAGGCTAGCAAAGAAAGTCAGAAATATAATCCTACTTTTTCAAATAACATTCTAGTAGAGCTAATGATGGCAGATAATTTGCTATACAACTATGTAAACTTACAAGTGTATTTATTTACTCTATGTAGGAGGAATTGTCAAGTTTTTAAATAACTTGCTTGTCCAGTATATTGTAAAATGTTTCTTTAGTGTTTTTACTTTGTTTGCATCTTGAGGCAATCGAAGTTAACACAGGGTAATTATTCAGTAAGCTCTTAGGCTAACCCCCCAAAAAATAAGTATGTTATAGAAAATAAGGTTTTGTTTTGTTTTGTTTTTTTAGGAAATAGGTTTAAAATCAAAATTAACTCTACATGTCACGTTTTCTGCCAGAATTGTTTGGTCATGTGTGAGTTCAGAAAGAGTAAAGAAAATGTGAGTTAGTAATATGTATTTTGTTGCATTTATAAGTTATGTGGTTTAGGCTGAGAGTGTTGGCTAAGAAGGACTAGCTTAGCCACTATAAGGATGGTGTTTCATTGTGTAAACTTTGTTTTTGTATGATTGATTAGGGTTTTGTCATGTGAAAGAAAAAGGTGGTTCTTAAAGTGGGTGGGGTGAGAATAGAGGAGAAAATCATTTCTTTAAATTTATTTTTTATTAAGGTACAATTGACATATAACACTCTTTGTTTTATTTACTTTTTATTTTTTAAAAAAGATTTATTTATATATTTGGGAAAGGGAGAGAGTGCACATGAGCAGGGGTAGGGGCAAGAAGGAGAGGCAGAGAGAATCTTTTTTTTTTAAAGATTTATTTATGTATGTATGTATGTATTTATTCATTCATGAGAGACACGGACTCAAGAGATGCAGAGACATAGGCAGAGGGAGAAGCAGGCTCCTTGCAGGGAGCCCAATACGGGACTCAATCCGGGATCCCAGGATCACGATCTGAGCCGAAGGCAGGCACCCAACCGCTGAGCCACCCAGGCATCCTGAGGTATAGAGAGAATCTTAAGCAGGCTCCACGCCCAGCACTGAGCCCCACATAGGGCTCCATCCCAGGACCCTGAGATCATGACCTGAGCTTAAATAATGAGTCAGACAAACGGAGCCACCCAAGACCCTCTTTACTTATTTATTTTTTAATTAATTAATTAATTAATTTATTTATTTATTTATGATAGTCACAGAGAGAGAAAGAGAGAGAGGCAGAGACATAGGCAGAGGGAGAAGCAGGCTCCATGCACCGGGAGCCCGACGTGGAATTCGATCCGAGGTCTCCAGGATCGCGCCCTGGGCCAAAGGCAGGCACCAAACCGCTGTGCCACCCAGGAATCCCTACTTATTTATTTTTAATGTAACTCTACACCCAATGTGGGGCTCAAACTCATGACCCCCAAGATCAAGAGTCATAGGCTCTACTGACTGAGCCTGTCAGGTATCTTTTTTCTTTTTTTTTCTGTCAGGTATCTTGGTGTTGTTTTACTTTTAGGTATACAATATAATGATTTGATATATATACATATATATTGTAAAATGACGACAGTAAATTTAGTTAACATCTGTCATAACACATAGTTAACAAACTTTTTGTTCTTTGTGAGAACATTTATGATCTACTCTTAGGAACTTTCAGATATGCAGTAGGGTACTAACTATACTTAGAGCAGTGTATGTTACATTCCTAGGACTTGTGTATCTGATGATCAGAAGTCTGTACCATTTTTTTATTTTTATTTTTTTAAGATTTTATGTATTTATTTATGAGAGAGAGGCAAAGACATAGGCAGAAGGAGAAGCAGACTCCCTACAGGAAGCCCAATGCGGGACTCGATCCCAGGACCCCAGATTCACAACCTGAGCCAAAGGCAGATGCTCAACCACTGAGCCACCCCGGTGCCCCTGTACCTTTTTTTAAATTGCAGGTTATATTTTAAAATTGAGATGCAGAACCACCATCAGGAGCAAAGGGCAAAACTATGCTGCAAGCATACCCAACACGGGATGGTTTCCATTTTATAAAAATGTTCCTGTTGCTGTGATCTAAGAAGCATAAATAGAGGTTTCCCAGAACCAGGCTCATAGGATGGCCTGAGTTAGAAGGGTGGTTTTTTTCTGGTTCTGACCACCATGGAGGCAAGCATTGAGGACTGTTCCTGACTGAGCACCTGCTGAATGGTGGGGGGAGCAGGGCCTTAGGTATGAGTGGGTAACAGAGAAACATGGGATGGAGCTCTCTATAAAAGAGCAATACATGGGCAGAATTTGAAAATAGCATTTTTTTGTTCCAACTAATTCCTTCATCATTGTTTTAACTCAGCTAATTACTTGTTAAGGAGCAGAAAACCAGAGCTGAGTTTACTGTTAGTTTAATGGGAAAGAACATTTGTGTGGAGAAAGTGCACATCAGTGGATTTGTACTGTAATGATTTTCCCAATACCCTCAGCCTGACCATCGATCCCAAGCCACCCACAGTGTACGCCGTGGCAGCTCTTCTGAGTGCAGGGATCCCTTTCCTAAAGAGAATCCATTTTCTCAGCTTTGGACTTTATACCCTAAGCCAGTGGCACAAATCCAGAGCTAATTTGAAAATTAGTTTCACCTTTTAAAATTACCCCTCCTATCATCTCTCAAAATCAAAGTGGCAAATCACTTGTATTTCTCATTGATATCTATTACCAAATATCCAGGTCCTCACATGGTGCTATTTTAAAAAGGTCTGAAGAACGTATTTGCAAGGGAGAGAGATTTAATCTGTTTTGGTTTTCTGAATGAATGAATGAACGAATGAATGAATGAATGTGTACATATTCCTTGGCAGCATTTCCGGCTTAAGTGATCCTGAAAGATAGGACACAGGTTAAGTATTGTGTGAAAGGGTCCCAGAAGAACAAGTGCATCCATGCATGGATACAGCCTTTCCCACATGGAACTGTGAGCCTCCAGCAGGTAGAATTTGTGCCATACACACAGCAAGAGCACTGTTGAGTGTGATGCTGTAAGTTTACTATTACCTAAAATGTTTATTGATACCCCAGAGCCCTGTGACACTTTGCCTAGGGCATTCCAAAGAAACTTGGACTCATTACCAACCTCCTCCTTAGCAATTCTACTTACAGATTCAGGATCCTGGCAGTTTTTGCCTATGATGTTCATGACATCTGCTAAATCTATTTTTGAACATTTCTTTAACAAACTTAGTAGGCAATCTGGGCATCTCTTTTTTTCCCCCTACCCCCAGATATCTTGTCTCATGTTTTCTTCCATTTCTCTTTGGTCCAAAAGTCAGTTCCATTTCAATCCTTATATCTCTTTAAAGAACGAGGAGTTATAATCACACTAAGGAAGGTTTAGTGCTATAAATTAGAGGTAGAAATTTATATTAGTTGAGTTCAAGGATTGCCTTTTTGAAGATGGAAACAATCATCTATGTGACTGATTTCTTTATTTAAAAAACTTTTCAAAAATATTTTATTTATTTATTTATTTGATACAGAGCATGAGCAGGGGGAAGAAGGAGAAGAGCAGGGGCAGAAGGAGAAGCAGACTCCCCACTGAGCAGGGAGCCTGATGCAGGGCTCAATCCAGGACCTTGTGATCATGACCTGAGCCGAAGGCAGATACTTCACCCGCTGAGTCACCCAGGTGTCCCAATAGACTGATTTCCTAAACTTACTCTTTGACCAAGTGAGGGCTGAAATAAGGATGAATGAGTGGTGTGACAGGCCCTGATACCCACTGGGGGGGATGTCTGAGACCTTCTCATCAATCTTAGTTTCATAATTGTTGAAGGAGAAGGCAGTTTTCTTTAAATAAAAGGGCAGAGTTGCAAAACTGTCTTCAATCAAATTATTCTCTTTTTCTTTTAGCTAGAAAGAAACTCAGAGGGGGTGCCTGGGTGGCTCAGTGGTTGAGCACCTGCCATTGGCTCAGGCTTTGATCCCAGGGTCCTGGCATCGAGTCCCGCATTGAGCTCCCTGCAGAGAGCCTGTTTCTCCCTCTGCCTATGTCTCTGCTTCTCTCTCTGTGTCTCAAGAATCAATAAATAAAATCTTTAAAAAAAAGAAAAAAACTCAGAGGTTATCTAGTTCATATGATGGGAATCACGGGGTGGGGGTGGGGGTGGCGGTCAGGGGAGGAGGGCCTGGATAGAATGAGAGCCATCAGAATAACCTGCAGACTTCCAGCCTGTGTCCACTCTCATAGCCCCAGAGATTCTGATGTCACTTTACTCCAAGGAGAAAATCAGATGGTTTAAAAAGTCGTGTTCATTTCTTTAACACACAGATGAAGTCCCTATAATGTGCCAGGTGCTATTCTTCACTCTTTATGAAGAGTAAGCAGTTCAGTCCTTAAACAATCACCTATGAATGGTAGATATCATTGCTATCTTGTGTCTATAAGTGGGGAAACTGAGGCATAGAACAGTTAAGAACAAGTGGGGAAACAAGGCATAGAGCAAGTTAAGCAACTTGTCCAAGTGACCTGAGGTCACCCAAAGGCAGGCAGTTTGGTATCATAGTATATGGATGTCATATATGGCATATTTCTTACATCCAGAATTAAATCTTGAGTTAGATTTAATTAGACTTGCATTGCTTTGTGTAACACGTCTGCTTACTAATTCCAGATTAAATTGACATGTGAACAGGAACCCAAATGAAAGACATGTGCTGTATAAACATAACCTAAGCCTTCAGGTTTTAAACGTTATTGGAAACCACTGGGTCAAAAATCTGACATGCTCAATTGGTAGACTTGAATCTGCCCACTTTGGGCTTACCTGGAATATTACTTGCCTTTCCATGTGCTATTTTGTTGGTGACAGTGATTAATTAGCTTTCCTACATACTTAAAATCCCAACACACATGCCTTCTATGTCATGCTGAAACGTGTATTTACTTAGCCTCTTGATTGTCCGTAGACCATCTGTTCTTTCCTGCAATCAGGTGCTCTTAGGAAATCAATATTCCCAGCTGTCTCTTTCAACTTCACTTTGTCATTGGCCTTTGGGGTATTGAAGGATGCTGTTTGCATTCTACTGATTAGTTATTTCTCAGTATTTAATTTATCATTATATATAGTTTACCACCTTTAAAAAATCACAGAAGCTCAGCATTTAGGATCCCATGCCAAGTGGGTGAAGAGCCAGTGTCTGCTCTGTAGTATAACTAACTCACTAATTGTGTGTAATTCTTTCATTTATTTTAATGAGTGTCATACCAGTTTTAAATCAAAAGATATTCATGCAAAGGAGCAGTTCATCTACTTACTGCTGTTTCTTTGGAAAAGAATTTTAAAAGGCTTGAATTATTAGTACATCTTGTGAATCCTTTTTTCAATGAGAAAATAACAATTATTTTCCCTTAAATTCAGCCTCAAATTTTAATATATAATTTTTTAAGCTTTTTTTTAAAAAAAAGTTTTTATTTATTTGAGAGAGCATGAGAGAGAGAGAGAGAGAACACGAGTGGAGGGGGAGAAGCAGGCTCCTTGTTGAGTGGGGAGACTGACCTGGGCTTGATCCCAGGACCTCGGGACCATGACCTGAGTCAAAGGCAGATGCTTAACCAACTGAACCACCTAGGTACCCCTAATTTTTAAGCCTTTTAATACAGATTAAAATGTAGTGAAGATCTGTTTGTCTTGGTCAAAATACTTTTTAAAAACAAATCCCCTCAAAAAAAAACCCCACCCCACTTTCAAGTATCAGCAGTTATTAGTTGAACTAATCTATTAACAACAGTACCAAGTATAGTTCATTGAGTCGATACCTCATGTAAATTAGTTGCACTGTGTTCAAGCCCTATTGGCTTCTTCTTATGATTTTATTTATTCTGTAATGTCATTTCCTTATTGATATCATTATGGGAAATGGAGGTTTGACTTTATAACCACTGGAAAGCAGCCCAAGAAAACCTCTTAATTTCCACATTTTAATTTTCAAACCTATAGCACAATCTGTATAGTTCAGCCAGAGCAGGTAGTGTGTTTCTCAAAGTTCTAGTAATTTTTGTGGCAGTCCTTTGTGGAAATGCCAGGGGTACCCTGCAAATCCCTAAAGAGGCTGCCATTCCCTGGCGGCTGACAGTTTTCTTAATCTTCTAATTTTTAACTGGCACCATAAAATAACTTAGAACATTAACTAGTTGTGACTAGTCAGGGCATTCCAAAACCAGCATCAAAACTGGGCATCTGACTTGCAGAGGATATCATGATTCTTCTGAGCTCTATTCTAACATGTAATGGTAAATATAAAAGATAATTTTGGTTTCCCTCATGAATTAAATTAAGCAAATGACCCTAATAGCCTGTGGATTGATGAAACAAACCAAAACCATACCATTGTTTACATGGGGGGGGGGGGTTATAGATGACAGAGGAGTTACTTATACTTCCTTAAACAGGACATTTTCTAGTAAAGTGCTAACTAGCTAAGTCCCTTATAAGCAATCACAGATTTAGTAACTCCTGGGATAGTACAGTAGAACCAGTATTTGGTAATTTCTCTAAAATCAGTTCCACTTTGCAACTTTAGTAACCTCATGTTTGTGGACTATGCGCATTTGTTTTGACAACCTCTTCCTTCCATCAGAAAGCTCCAGATTATCACTGCTTGCCAGTGGAGACCAAAGGTCAGATCCCTGCAGGATGAAAGATGTCCTCTTTAAGGACTGTATTCAAATCGTGAAAGAACACAGTGTCTTTGGATACTAAGTATGTGTGTATATATGTTTGTGTCTGTCTAAAGAAGAAGGAAGTGGGCGGTCCTTCAAGGGGGCTTGCTTACCCTGGGAGAGAGACAGAGACAGGAACAAGGTATCTGCTGGCACAGGAGCCCAGGGAGGATACAGGAGCATTTCTCATTCATGAACTCTTAGCTGGTTATGAGCTATCGAATGACTCTTTGAACTAAAAATATAGACTAGCAGGCCATTTATTCATTTAATAGATGCTTATTGTTCATCCACTGTGTACGATATTCCCAGCTTCTTGCTGGAAATGGAAGGCAAAGAAACCAAGACATCCCCCACCAAGTTTGCTCTGCTGAAAGGCAGAAGTGGCAAAGCCAGTTTCCACAGCACTACCATCCGTGTAAATCCCACACATGTATTTGCTTAGGTTTGGAAAGATGGGAGTCTGCCACCGAAATGAGGTCATCCAGAAAGGCTTGAATTAGTACAGAATGCATCTTGGAATCCTCTGTCACATCCCACAGGTGACTCATCAAATCAATGGGATGGTTTTGACCAGGAGTTTAAAGACACTCCTCAGAAATGAAACATTAAGTGTGAATATGAAGTACCAGATTACATTGCGTGTTTGCTTCAGTTATACACACATGTACATCCATTAGGTTGTGACATAAATACATTCCATATACAAGGCAGGTCAGTCTGGGGCTCCTGGCTGGCTCAAGTTATTGAAGCATCTGCCTTTGGCTCAGGTCATGATCTCAGGGTCCTGGGACCCAGCCCTGTGTCAGGCTCCTTGCTCAGTGGGAAGTCTGCTTCTATGTCTCCCTGCCCTCCTCTCATGCTCTCTCTTGTTATCTCTTTCCCTCTCTCTCAAATAAATAGATAAAATATTTTTTAAAAAGTGTTCAGGGGCTACAGAAGTATAGTTTCTTGTATGCAGCCTTAATTTGGGCTTTGTTTCTTTTACTTCTTGGTCCTGATTTACTCCTTCCCTCCCACACAAATTTTGCTGTTCTCAGTGGGTCTCAGCTCATTTTTGGCTTGAGGCGGTTGTACATGAATAGAGTGACATGTTAGATGTGGTGGGAGAGTGCTCTGCGAGGGTGTGTGGTTTGCCCTGGAAGCAGAGAAGGGGTGCCCAGCCCACCTTGGGGGAAGGGTGTTTTCAAGGAAGGCATCCTGGAGGAAGGTTCTGAGCATCATGCCTGGCACACAGTGGGCCCTCGGTGACTATTGGGACAGTGAAAGATGGTATTTGAAGAGAGGTTGGCTGGGAGAATGAGTAAGTAAATGTAGCAGAGAGGAGTGTACACAGAGGCTCAGACTGAGGGGAGAACATCCAGGTTGAGGGACTCTTGTGGTATTATGGTATGGCAGGGATAGAGGGGTGTGACAAAGAGGCTGGAGGCCATATCACAGTCTTGTAGAGCTCACAAAGATCTCTTAGCTTGTTTATATATTGTTTATTTTTTAAAAGATTTTATTTATTTGAGAGAGAGAACAAGTAGGGGGAGGGGCAAAGGGTGAGGGAGAATCAGACTCCCCACTGATCAGGGAGCCCAACATGGGGCTCAATCCCAGGACCCTGGGATCATGAACTGAGCCCAAGGCAGACTCTTAACCAACTGAACCGCCTAGGTACCCTTAGCCTATTCCTTAACAAAATCAAAATCTAACGTAAATGGTTTTTAGCTTTGACCTTTGATGCATATTTTGCCGAAAATTCTCCTACTGACTTTCATACTGAAAACCACACTTGGAAACTAGACCAAAAACAAATGACTTCTACACTCCAGATATAACTGCATTTCTTTTATAAATTTTAGTTTCAGTTGTGTAACCTCATTCATATAGTTGCTTCTTGGAGTTATACATGTACTGCTTTCCTTGAGAAACTACTTAGGTGGCACCTTTAGTAATGTATAGGTAAAGTGAGTGAACAGAGTTAAAGAGAGGTTAAAAAATAACACAAGAAAGTTATAGCAAAGTTCAGGATCAGTTCCTAGTTATGCCTGCATGGTGCTCTGTTCTGCTTGTTGGGTAAGGGGGAGCCTTAGCCAAACTCATGCCAGAGCTTCAGACCTAACATCTGATTATCAAAATTGATCTACATGACCATTTTTCTGGCTCAGAAGACCACCTAATCAGAGCTGAGCTCTAGGGTGGATACCTGCAACCAAGCAGCTTCAAATCTACTCCAGCCCTTGAGCAAGTACTCTGTTGAAATCTCCAAAGGCCATACCCAATTGACATGGCCAAATGGTCTTGTTCTAAAACAGACATTAGAGCATTCTCTGTCACAGCCTTGGCAAAACCACAGAAATTCTTCTCATTGTGTACTATGTGGCCTTGACTACCCAGGTAACTGAATAAATTGACCACCTGTATGCAGTTATTTGATACTGAAATCTTAAACGTTCGAAAGGTATTTGTGTAGGGTTTGCTATATAGTTAATATTGAACAACAGGTAAAGACTGTACCCATGTGCTCTAGAAAGCCAGTCTTCTTTAGCTATAATACAACACCATAGTGGGCACATTAAGGAGTGTCTAATAGACTGTTTATCTAAGTGTTCTCTGTAGCTTGGGTTGCATATAGTTAACTCACTTTAAAATGAAACCAAAGCCGATGAAAAATCACAAGGGGCAAAAAAGATCACCTTGTTTTTTGACATATTTCCTCATAGATGAAGCAGACTGTGTTAATAAGGATGACTGAAGGCTGTGAGCAAATAATTATCAAAGGAATGGATCTGTAATTTAGAGATGACTTAAGAATCCATTCTCTTTTAAGAATCTCACTGGAGAGTCTATTCAGAAGGGATGTTGAACCAAACATGACAAAGATCTTGGTTTCCAAACCAGATCGGGTTTTTACAGAGTTTGGGTGGTAAGCCATCTTTACCTTAAGTTCAGTCTGAGGTTGAAGATGTAGGACAAGGAGTTTGAAGAGTCAGTCTTAAAAGAACTTGGAGATCCAGTCAGAACCACATCTCCTGATTGCTGATTGACCACTACAGCCCTTCAACCACCATCTATTCTTTTTACTAGCACCAGTGGGATTTACTGGACTTAAGATTTTTAAACCAGTAGTAGAGTAAATTTTTAAAGGATTTAAAGCCTTTTTTTTTAAGCTTTCTTTTTTTTTTTAAGTAGGCTCTATGCCCAGTGTGGTACCAATGCAGAGCTTGAAAAACTCATAACCCTGAGATCAAGAGTCAGATGCTTACTTAACCAACTGAGCCACCCAGGTGCTCCATTTTGTTATAGGATTGAATCTGGTTTTTGGTGGTGGTGGTAGGAACGATTAATCTTTGTCATCTTTATAGGGCTAAAATCCTATGGACAGAGTAAATGTGTTACATTAAGCATTTTAGGCTAAGTTTGATTATTCATCTTGGTGACACTGAGCCCTGATGTCCATTCCAAAGGCGAATTTTTTAAGTCTCCCGATTGCCTCATTCCTGCCTTCCATTTTCACATGGACTTTCCAAAGATCTAGACTTAAATATCTCTCTTAAAGGTAATACTTGGTGAAGACTCCCTCATTATTTATTTATTCTTTTGCAATTAAAAAAGGCAAATTGTTACTCAACTTTTCATGACTATTAGAATAACATTGTGCTTAATAGTGCAGTAAAATGCAAAGCATTGCACTTAATAGTGCAAATAAACTTTGCTTTTTTATAATAACACTGCAAGGGGACCATACCTGGTACTTGTGTTCATAAGCATCATGCTTCTGTGCCCAGCAGCACCAACACGGGCTCTCAAGGTAAAATACTTGCTTGAAAGCAGTACCAAGTGCTTTCATTCTTTGGACAGCCCTTAAGGAAAATGCATTAAATTATAGCTACTTTTTTAAAGCTACTTTTTTTATAGCTACTTTTTCACATTCAAGTGTGAAACTTCACTTTGGCATCAGTTGCAAGAAGAGTTCAAATGATTGAAAAGTGAGCCATTAACTGTTTCCTGGAGAAAACAGGACAGAGCTAAGAAGATAAAGATTTTTAATTTTCTCGCATCAAAAAAAAAAAAAAAAAAAACACAGATCTGGAAGCTAAGGAAGGGATCCACATTAATGTACAAATCATTCCTTGCTGTGACTTTCACAATAGCCTCTCATCAGGGCTGCTCTCTGAATGCTTTTGTTTTAACACCGTGATGCCATTTTAACTTTTATATGAAATGAGACTTTGGGTGTTATAAGTTATATGTTATAACTTATAAGTTAATAAGGGTGATATGAATAGCTGAATTTAATGTTGTGTTCACTGGGAAATAGCCCCACTAAATCTCACTAAATCTCTACGTATTGTTCTTCTTTTGTCCACAGATTTATTGCAGCTGTCTCAGAGTTATGGCTTATGTACCCCTACCCTCCCTAGAGTTTAAAACTTGTTCCTGTCCAACCATCATTATAGAAGGGATTAGGCAATCTTTTTTTTTCTCATTGAGCTCTACACCAGCTCAACTTTTTAAAAATAGAAATGCATAGAAATTACTTTTTAAAAGTGCACAGAAAAGCACAAGGTGAGCCTAGCATATGTTGTATCAAAAAGCAAGGATTGGCTCCAACTCCAATGGGATCATTTCAAAGGCTACAAAGTCCAGATTGAAATGGCTTCCCCTGGGACACTCTGGCACCAAAAAGAATAAGGACAGTAATAGTTTATGATACATTGAATTAATTTTTAAGAATCCACAAGTCCATAGCAATACCAAGAAAATAAAAGAGGAGAGGATACAGAGGACTTTTTAAGGAATAGTTGATCTTTGCAGGGAAACAGTACCTAATAAATGTAGGAATGATGATAGAAGCGGAAAGGTACAATTTGGTAGCCTCTGTTGTATTCATTCATTCAGGCAAGGATTGTTGATGGTTGTTTGAAAATGGGGCCATCACCATGAAACAAAAGTATCACTTCAAAGATGTATTATTAATTACCAAGGGAAAATGTAACCTTATAAGGAAGTGGTTGGAAGTCCCAACCTAACCAAATGACCAACCTTAGTGTTACCAACAGTGGAACAACCTGATGTGGGTGCCACCTGTGATTCAGCCATTAGTTCACAGCATCATCTGTGTGGCAGTGGTGGGGGGACGAGGGGGGGTGATGGCTCGCCTGAATCCAATCTCCAGGTAAATGGAGAATATGGGAAAGTCTGTGAAACAATTGACCTGAATTGCTCAAGAAAGAATCATGGAAAAGAAAAGTAGGATTGGTCATGGGGAGAGGAAGACACCCTAGGAAGAGAAACTCAGGAGACATAGGACACACTGTGGTGAGTTCTTCCTTACATCCTGCATCCAACAGGCAGGGGCGCTCCAAGGCATTTGAGGGACAACTGGGGAAATTTGAATACGGAGCATAGTGTGTACATTAGAAACTGTAGAATTGCTATTAATAGGTGTGATCATCGTGTATGGTTCTGTAGGAGAAAGTGTTCTTGCGGGAGTATTTGAAAGTGAAATGTCAAGATGTCAAAAACTTTAAAATGATTCAACCAAAAATGTGCGTGCATATGTGTTAGAGACAGGGAGGGAGAAAGAAAGAAATTAAATGAAGTAATGTGACAAAATGTTAATAATTAAGGGACCTATGTCAAGAGCACACATGTCTTATACTATTTGTTTTGAAATTTGAGAATAGAATACATAGTTGGCTGGAGGAGAGCAGGTATATGTAGGTGAAGAGCTTATTGGTTGAAGAAGTGGACGCATGAGCCATGAGGGTCCATGAGGAAAGTTTTTATCAGTTCAACATGAAATGGGAAAATAAGGACAATAGAAAAAATTTTTCATGAAAATAAATATATCTAATTTCAGGGATTCATCTTTAAAATAGATCATGTACTTCCATTTTTATGTTTGTGCCCTAGTCTATAAACTCTGTGTTGTGGGGGAGGGGCACTGGATTAAAGCTGTAGTTCAGTTCACTCAATCTCTGTGCTTTGATAGAAGGAAGTGCTAAAATCACTACCAAGACATTTGTATAAATAGAGTAAACCCCATCAAGGTTCATGATAATTTTTTTTAACCTCTCACATGTGAGTTTCTTGGTAAACAAGATGAAGAAGGTAGACATGGTGCCAAGTTTTTGTTTTAATTTGGCTTTTTGGAGCTACTAAATGTTAAGATGGTTTCTCCTCTTGAAACACGGCACAGCAGTCATAATGCTTATAAAATACTTGCACATAAAAAACAACCCTGAGTTGCTTGTGTGTGTGTTTTTTTTTTAAGTAGGCTCCATGCTCAGCATAGAGCGCATTGAGGGGCTGAACTCACATGCATGAGAACAAGAGTTGGATGCTTAACTGGCCACCCATGCGCCCCAGCAGTATATTTTTTTGATACCAGAATGTAAACTCTAGGAGCCCAGAGACCCAACTTTACCTTATTTACTGCTATGCCATTCTCAAGATTGCCTGGTAAGCTGTAGGTGCTCAGTAAATATTTGTTGAATCTTAAATAATATAAAATGTTCCTGATAAAGTGGTAGCCTCCTTCCACCGCTACCAACAATCTCTCTTCTCCTCCTTCCCTTACCACTGTCATGGGTTGGGACACTTCCTGTTTATTTTGTATGTTCAGACATACATGGATTCATGAACAATATTTAGTGTTATTTTGTATGGTTTAGAATTTACATAAGTGGCATCATGCCGTGCATATTTTTCTAAAACTTGTATTTTTCATTCACTATTATCTTTTGAGATTTGTTCATGTTGTTACACATAAAACTTTTTTTCCTCTTTTAAAACTGCTGTTCCATCATTTTGCTGTATTTCATTTGAGTTATCCATTTCCCTATCAAAGCTTTTAGATTGTTCCCAGCTTTTGGCTCTTATAAGCCTACTGCTTACACATGCATCCTCACCCCCCAGTCATTATCTTGGGAACAGGAAATGGAAAGATGATAGAATCACTATTGTTCATAATCACTACCAGTTATAGAAGCACTGTGAGGCTATTGAATGGCACTATTAGCAGTTAATATTCATTTTATCTTATTTAATCTTCACAACAAATTATTTTACGAACTAGAAAACTAGTCTTGGGGGCGCCTGGGTGGTTCGGTTGGTTAAGCATCTGCCTTCAGCTAGGGTCATGATCTCAAGGTCCTGGGATAGAGCCCTGCATTGGGCTTCCTGCTCAGCGGGGAGTCTGCTTCTCCCTCTCCCTCTGCCCTGCGCACACCACCCCCCGCCCCCCACCCCAGTTCATGCTCTATCTCAAGTGTGTAGCCATTCTGAACCTGGGACCTGCCCCTGTGGGGATCTTGACCCCAGACGACAACTGCCAGGCCTCTTAGAGGCCCCTACGCCACCCTCAGAGGTCTCCTATGAAGCTGGAGTTCTCTGGAGTCCATACAAGAGAAAGAGGAGGAGCCTTTCTGTTCATGTCTCCCCTCAGCTCTACCACCTTGGGGCATCGGTTTTTCTCCTCATCCTCTCTCCTCCTTACTCTTGGACAAATAAACAGCCTATGAGCACATAGACAAACAACAACAACAACTTGACATTACAAAAACATTGGCCAAAGTCCCACAACCCCATAAGTGACAGATTCAGGATTAGAGCTCTGTTCTTAGATGCCAAAGCCTTGCACATGAGACATACTCTGAAGAGAAGATAAGCTCTTAACACTCACTGGTCCTCCTCTTGTCCTAGTGGGAGTAGTTAGTCAATATAGTTAACTGAGTTGCAAAAAGTGTGCCAAAGGAGCAGAGGAATGAACTAATGATCTTCTTTCCATTGAAAAGTTGAGTCATCTGTTGCCATGGTTTCCCTCTTCATAGGAATTTTTTTTTTTTTTTTTTTTTTTTGGCTTGCCTGTCATTCTAGGAGTTGAACCAATTGAAAGGTCCCTCACCTTCACATATAATGATCTTTAGGTGGATAATTGGGACAGAGCACTTGTCTTGTTGAACTAACCTTTCATAAAAAGAAGGGAAGTCTAAGATTATCCATGAGACTTAACCACCAGCTGTAACTCACTCGTGTACGTATCCATAATCATATCCTTAAGGAAACTTTCAAGAGGATGTGGATTTAAAAGGGGAAGCAGGAGTCTTTATTTCAGGCAATTCAGGAATATTTAAAAATGTATTTTTACTTTTTCTCCTTTATCTAGCAAGGCTGTTTTCAATCTAATTTACTGAATCCTAAAATGAGATCTATTTGAAGAAAATTACCTAATAAAGTATGAAATTAGTCTGGAGACTGAGACTTTTTTGGCACATTGCTGATGGAAGCTTTCCTGATAAGCAGATAATATGCTAATGATAACGGTGATGTTGGTGATGGCTGTGGGGAATGCCTTTGACTGGTGTGCCACCTGTTTTTTTTTTTTAAGATTGTATGTATGTATGAATTTAGAGAGCATGCACATGTGAATAGGAGAAGGTCAGAGGGAGAAGAAGAGAGGGAATCCCAAGCAAACACCCCACTGAGCACAGAGCACAAAGCAGGGCTCCATCCCAGGATCCTGAGATCATGACCTGAGCCAAAGTCAGATGCTCAACTAACTGAACCACCCAGGTCCCCCTGTGCCACCTTTTTTCTAAAGAGACCCAGACTGTTCATATTCCCAGATTGGACCCATTATTTCATTGTGTTGTGTATTGAGAAAAATTGGCACAGAAACAATCAGAAATTTGAAAAAAAGAGCCCAGTTAGATGGAGGAGGTAGCTTTCGTCAGGGTGTGTTTTCAGGAAATTTGGAAAAGATACCCCCAACTCCCCTACCCCTCAATACTTTGCTTTCACAAAACCTGACGTTCAATAGCTGAACTTTTTTTTGTTGTTATGTTTTTTTAAACTCTTTTATAAATTTTCATGACATTAAGAAGATGATCTAACAACTGTTGATGATCAGTGAGATTTAAAAAATTATTTCATTAGAAATTTAAAGTAAAATATAAGGTATAAGGTATCATTGGCCTTGATAACACTGTGCATAGGTAACTGTTTTAGAACCTGGCATCAACTCCTTTCCTGAAAAGCTTTGGCAACAGAAGGAGAAAGAAAATTCAAAGCTACTTCATCCTAAAGTGCATTGGGGAGCATAGGATAATACAGAAAGCCCCCCAGAGGAAATGCTTCTACATGGCTGGAGATACACCTTTACCACATTGTTGCTGAGACCATCAGTTTGGCCCAAGAACCAAAACCTGCATGGGGTTGTCCAATGTCTGCCTAGTGTTCTGTCTGCAATGTGCTTCGGGGCTGGTGATGTCTTCATTCCCCAAGTGGGGTCAGTATCTCATGGGATTTGTAGATGGCATTCTGTATGCTCTTAACAGAAGAGGTAACAGGTCTATGAGTTTCTGCTATTTTCAAGCTATAATTGTGCTTCTGCTTATAAAAAGCTAGATTGGCTGTGTTAAGCCAATAATATTTTTTTTGGCCCCTTCTTATTTCCTCTGCTATGGAGGCTTTTTATGGAGCTTTTCTGCTTGTGAACCATGTCTCTCCCTCCCCTTTTCTTGTAATGCTGTTGCTTTATCTCTCTTCCATTCATATTTTTTTCCTTCCTTTTTGCTGCATGGAGACTCTCTGCTGTACAAGTGTAAGTATTTTTTGGTGGCTCTGCAGTTTCTGGCTGTACTAGTTTACATTCTCATGCTCCATCTGCTTGTGTGCTGCCTGGCTAGTCTCCCCGTAGACTTGGTGTCGTCATCTGTCTGTGGATCCCGCATGAAACAGGCAGCAACTTGAGACAAGATTGGATTTTACAAGATGGTTCAGCTAGCAAAACAGGCAATGAATTTAAAGTATCCTTGCTGTGCCTAAAAGCAAGCAGAGTGTTGATGAAGAGGGTACCAACCCTTCAAGAGAGGAAAAGTGGTTTTTCCCTTCATTTCCCTTCATGAAAAAAATAAAATAAAATAAAAAGTGTGATTACTTAAATGTCCAGATTTTTTTTTTTTCCTGGTTCATGCTTCTCAGGACTGTAGAAAATTGGCATCAGGATTTGCTTCTTGTATTAGAAGAATTTTCCCAATCCATTTCCCAACTGTTTTGTTTTTTTTTTTAACCAACCATGTTTTTGTTTTGGTTTGTTTGTTTGTTTTAACCTCATGGAAAAGAACATTAGGGATTCTAGAGCTCGGAGCGAGAATGTTATTATTCTTTGCACGAACTTGATAAAATGAACAAGGCAACTTCTCCATCCTGTTTTTGTGGTGATAAAACCAATTTAACTCATTAAAAAAAAAAGGGATGTCTAGGAATTACATGTTAAAAGTGAGTTTAACAGGAAAAAAATGTGATATTTGTCAGGTTCCAATGTAAGTCTATAACTTGTGGAAAAGTAATGGTTATAATTCCATTATAAAAATAGGATTAAATGAGTAAGATTTCTAAGCAAAATGGACATTTTAGATTCCTAGAGAATAGGGACATGCGTTTCATCTGCACTCTGCCATGGTGGTGATTTATTGATGCTTTGTGATGTCAGGATGAGAAAAAAGTCTTGCATTTAGAGTTTTCCTTCTAAAGTTATTTTTAAAAGATCTGACACACTATTCCTCATATTTCCTGAGTATGTGAATATTGAAAATAACTTAAAACAAAATGTATTTTGAACGATAAAGTAATTTTGTCTAGACCTAAAATAATAGTGGACAGTGTTAACCATGAATTGACCTGTGAAGAGTGCATTGGTGTGTGTACCTCTTCTGCATCGGATGCTGACTCTCTTCATCTGAGGGGCACTTCGTGATTTCTCCTCTCAGTAAATACTCACTGACAAATATCCAGGGCAGGAAATGAAGACTAAGAAACAGTCTGAGAAAATCAACCCCTTTATTTTGATACAAGATTGTTGACAGTTTTAAAGATGATGGTAAACTAGATTTTTTTTTTTCCCTCAGGTTGCAACTTATCTAATCAACAGGTATGAGAAGAGGTTGGCAGGACCAACCTGGCATATAAACCAGATTTCTAGGGAAATGTAGAATATTTGTTCCTAAATATATATTTGGATAGGTAATCATAGCTCACTGTCATATTTCATCTTGCTTTAGATTTATATGTAATGGGATCATAGGAGTAAGCCAGTAAAGAGTGAGCAAGTTTTTTTGTTTTGTTTTGTTTTGTTTTGTTTTTTAAGATTTTATTTATTCAGGGGAGACACACAGGAATGACACAGCAGAGGGAGAAGCAGGCTCCCTGTGGGGAGCCTGATGCAGAACTCGATCCCAGGACCCCAGGATCATGGCCTGAGCCAAAGGCAGATGCTCAACCACTGAGCCAGAGAGTGGATCCCAGGCATCCTGTGAACAAGTTTTTTTCCTTTTTTCTTTCCCTGTAAAACGGTTAAGGAAGAAAAAGTTTGAAAGAAAGGAAAGAAAAATACGAGAGAAATAAAATTCACTTTTTTCTCCCTCTCCATCGTTAAACTGTAAGAAAGAGATCATGAAACCATTCATGCATCAGAAGAAATGTCTAAAATTGGGTTGCATTCTTAATACCAACTGTAGAAACTAGTCTGCTTTTGAGTCCTGCCTGTTTTAGCGAAAGTCTGTTGTCCCTGTCCAAATGTCAAAAACTCAAAACTAACAAATATCACATACAGTGGAAGAGTTTTTGTTTTTTTTTTTAAATATTTGATTTTTTTTTTTTTTTTTTTATGATAGTCACAGAGAGAGAGAGAGAGAGAGGCAGAGACATAGGCAGAGGGAGAAGCAGGCTCCATGCACCGGGAGCCTGACGTGGGATTCGATCCCGGGTCTCCAGGATCGCGCCCTGGGCCAAAGGCAGGCGCTAAACCGCTGCGCCACCCAGGGATCCCCAGTGGAAGAGTTTTATGTGAAATGCAATTAGGAGGTATTTGCACTTGTACAGAGCATATGAAATGAAGGAAAGCATTAAAGCATTAGAAAATCAAGAGCCAACTAATTCCCCTTTGATTGATGTCAGCCATCAAAAATTCTGATGATTTTTGTACATTCCTCTTATAAAATTAGGTTAAACTGAATCACCTATTTACAGATAGGCATCAGTTTGTAAATGTCTTTCTCTCTATTTTTATATTGTTTATAAATGTTACATATTTATGTATTTTATATGTAATTATATGTATATATATTTTACCTCATTTAGAATTGTAATATATTTGAAATGTCATAATCATATGTTTTACATACATTTGGTATCTGTTAGAAAGGGTATATAGGGAAACTTGAACCAAATTATTTTTTCCCATGAACACTCTTTCCATAAAATCTAATCAAGAGTCACAGGAAAAAATGTTGGAAGACATCCTCATTGCATGCATTTTAAAACTTCTTATTTATTTGTGGCTGTCTTAATGAATTGGCTGGAAATTATATCCCAAGCTACTGCTTGATCCTTTTATTTATCATGGTTGTACACAAAGTGGATGGAATGCTAAAGACTATATTTTGGGAGTTTGTGTCTCCTGAAAATTAATTCTTTTTAGAGGTTTCACTTATGAATAGACCCATCAGTACACTACCTTGTTCAGTCAATTGCAAGGCCAGTTTTGGGGGAGAACAACCAGAGAGTGGATCCCTTTCCAATTTCATTGGATTGATTGTGTTTTTACTGAACCCACAAAGCCTGTTGCTTTACAAATACATATCCCTCAGATTGTCAGGTTTCTTTGTTTTGTTTTATTTTGTTTTTTGTTTTTTTTTTAAGATTTTACTTATTTGACAGAGCAAATGCCTGCAGGGGGAGGGGCAGGCAGAGGGAGAGGGAAAAGCAGACTCCCAGTGAGCAGGGAACTCTATCCCAGGACCCTGAGATTATGATCTGAGTTGAAGGCAGATGCTTAACCAATTGAGCCACTCAGGTGCCCCAGATGGTCTGCTTTTAACCAAACCTTGAAAGAACCAAATGAGCAAACTTTCATTGTGTATTTCAGGAAGACCAGTCTGGATTGAAATATAATCACTCACCTTTTCTCTCCCTCTTCTCTCAATAATAAGTAGTAGCAAAAGGATATTGTTATTAAAACTGACATAAAATTGTTAGAACTGTAAAATTGTTTGCTTTAAAAGTCAGTATGAATCGGTTCAGTCCTTGAACCAAAGAGAGTTTGTCAACCTTGTGGATGTTTTTTGAGAAAGCCTTATCTGACACCCTATTAATGAAAGACTATAAAGTAAATTCTGTTATCTCTTAGTTTACACAAATACTAGTTTCAATATCAAACCAATTAAAAGATCCCTAAGATCCATTCATGTGTATGTTGATTACAAAGGGTGTGATTGGGAGGGACACTGGGCCGCACTCCTGATGAGTCTGTCCCTGGTGCTACTCCTAATGTCAGCTTGAATGGGAGCTGTTGTCATCTTTATGACTCAGTTTCTTCCTTCAAATTTGTTTTGCTAGGTGATTGACCAAGGAAGGCCACCTCCCACTTTCACACATGTGGTCCTATTACAGGAGAAGCTAATCCCTTGCTTAGGTTTGGTTTTACATAATCAGTAGTTGGCACCAATGCTTATGCTTTGGTGGTTTGTGTTTGGGTCTCATTTAAAAGGCTAACAGGTTGGAAGACTTACCAAGAAGTGATGGCATATACGAACTTCTAAATTATGGCAACTTTTTCCTAGTTAGCCTCTGCCCCTAATGTAAAGATCAAAATCTCTGGCAGAAGTGTGAAATGAAACACAGTACTTAACTCATTAAAGGGATCAAGAGTGGGGTGTTGCCTTGCATGGATGTTCTGATGCTCCTCCTGGTAATGAGTAGTGAATAGTTGCAATTTCAATTTTTAGCAACTAATGTTTACAATCATTTAACCTGTTTTTTTATATCCATTTTAATATCCCTATGTGCAGCTTGGAATTATATTCTGTATCATTCATTGTTCTTTTCCACCATATAAATAGACTGTAACTGATGAGGGCTGGAACCAAGAAGAATGCAGAGGGCTGTTATCAGTTGAGAACACTGTAAACATTTAGAAATGTGTGGGTTCAGTCAGGCTGTCAGGTGTGACCCTCAACCTTTCTAAAGAAGCGAAACAGAGTGTAAACATTTGATCTCAGATGTTTCTCCCCCTCACCCACCCAGAAATGTTTCTGAAGTTTGAAAGGCAAGTTTTCCCTGAATACCTAAGTGCTTTCTTTATTTCATTGCTAGATGACTCCTAAGTCCAAAAGGAAGAGTATCCATAGCCGGATGCTACGGCCCGTTTCCAGAGCCTTCGGTGAGTTCTTTTGGGATGCCTGGCATTTCCTGGTAACCATGAAACACCCCTAGCAGGGACCTCAGACCAGGGATGCTTCCCAGGGATGCTTCTGCATGAGTAACTATGGACAAGGAGAGTTCAGGGATTTGTGAACACGTGTTTGCTCTTCCATGATAGAATTCCTAAAAAAGAATTCCTCGATGGGATTCTCTCATCCGTGTGTACCAATAAGCTTCTGGGGGCTCTGCTTTATTTTAGAGATGGAGTTTGACCTGGATAAAGCACTGGAGGAGGTGCCGATTCACATCGAAGACCCGCCTTTCCCATCCGGCCGGCAAGAGAAACGGAGCTCAGGGTTTATCTCTGAGCTGCCCTCTGAGGAGGGGAAGAAGCTGGAGCACTTTACCAAGCTGCGGCCAAAACGGAATAAGAAGCAGCAGCCCACGCAGGCGGCGGTAGGTGGGCTGGGGGCCCCTCCGGCCGGGGGGCTACAGAGGTGCCCGAGCACCCTGCACCGTGCGGGCTCGCAGCCCAGGGAGCGCGGCGGGCCCTCCAGCGGGCTGGTCAAGCCCAACATCTCCGTGTGGTGCCCACGGAGTTTTGAAAAGACGGTGCTGTCAAGTTTCCAACTCTCCAGAGCTGAAGCGCCCTTGGAGGACGCCCTTAGAAAAATAGCAGTCACCTGGTGAGATAAATGGGCTACGGCCTGTAGGGTTTGTAATGTCTTGAGTGTGAAACGATGGAAATACGTACCAAAGCCTTTGTTTGCAATTAAAGGTGGCTTGCGCATGCCCCGGGGTGCCCACCCCTGCCTCCCGAGGCTGCCACCAGGTCCTGGGTGGTTCTCAGGCCCAGGAGGCCCTCCCTGTCTCCACCTCTGTGCCCGCATAAGACTGTGCTTGCATGACTGCAGGGGAGGTCATTCTAGCAGATTGGTTGTGCACAGTGCACACCCTGAACAACCCTCCTTGGAGGCCACAGCTTCTCTAATGCCTGCTGCTCATAGCTGCTGTTACAGCTGCATTTATAACTCTCATCATAGTGTTCTCTAAGCACTCTCTTTTCTCTGTAAGCTCCATGTAGGAAGGCATGTGGCTTATTATCCTTGGATTTATGCTCAATGCACATTATGGTTTTAGAATATAGTAGATGCTCAACAGTACTTATTGGATGATATGTGGATGGCTGGAGACATAAGCAAATGAAGGTCACAATAATTATCTGACTGGTCAGTCATTTATTCACACCAGCTCAGGCTAGTTGTGTTTACTTTCTTTCTCTCATTTGTATCTGAATAGCTTGACACATTCAAAAAAAATTTCAGTGCATTGGTTTTTGATTTACTTGATTTTAACATTTTCATACACTATTATGCATTCTTAAAAGAATAAACTTTTTTTTTAAATAAGGAAAAGGCCTTTTTAGATAGTGAAGAAGATGACCTCCCACAATAGATTCTAGATGGTTACTGATTAAATGGCTCCTCTTTGGCTCTTTCCATGTGGAGAGTCATTAGCAGTGTAACTTGTACATGAAATGATGATTTAAGTTTCCTCTCAGTTAAGCCAGTGACCCATGGAAAGAGAAAGTTGTGAACATAATTTAAAAACCAAGAAGAGAAGGGAAGGAAAGAAAGCTGAGACAGAGTCCTGGTGGAGGAATGTACGAGGTGTATGCTGGAGAGATCTGAACTTTGACTACAGCAAAGCCGGGGCTCACAGGTTACCCTCACACCTGGCTGTTCCATCTGAGGGACACTCCTGGTAGCATAAGGCTGTGTCCTAAAACTGTGGATTATGGTCATGGCTCCAAATAGATCTGGCTTCTTTCCAGGTGGGGAGTGGACTGAGAAACATGGCATAGCTTGCTTTCCTTTGGGCTCATAGTGAAAAATGTACTATTTTATGATTTCACAATACTTGTGATTTTCTTTCTTTTTTTAAGATTTTATTTATTCATTTGACAGAGAGCACAAGCAGGGGGAGTGTCAGAGGGAAAGGGAAAAGTAGGCTCTCCACTGAGCAGGGAGCCTGGCTTGGGGCTCCAACCCAGGACCCCAGGATCATGACCTGAGCTAAAGACAGATGCTTGACCAACAGAGCCACCCAGATGCCCCTGCTTGCAATTTTCAAAGTACTTTCTCCACTCTGAGTGAAGTGGCCACATTTTCAGCTGAGAATGAGGGGATTATTGTTTATCTCTCTCACTAGTATTTAGTAGCAATAATCTTTTAATATTGTCTTGTTTTTGTTTTGCTAGGATTGAGTAGACTCTATCTATCCTAAGTCTATTTTAACTTTTCTAGAGCTTGCTCTTGGCTTCTGATTCCCCTACTGAGCTTTTCTAAGTATCAGAATGCTCAAAGCCAAGGTGTGGCTATTTATTTTTTCCTTTTTACTTTACCATTTCTGACAAATATGTGGGTGCTCCCTGCCCCCCACAACACACACACCAACTAATGCTTCAACTCTGGACACCAACTGAGTGTCCTCCCATTCAGTTCACCTGACACCACCTGGAGATAACACAGACCCCACGTTTTAGGGCTCAGGGGCACCCCCACTTCAGACACCAGTCCCAGGGTGTCCACTGTATTCTGACCAACTGGCTATAAATCCAAGGGAGGTTCCCACAACCCTCTCCTTAGGTATGATAATTTGCTCAAATGGCTCACAGAACCCAAGACACTTTACATGTTATTATTGGTTTTTTGTAAAGGATATACCTCAGGAACAGCCAGTTGGATGAGATGTGCGGAGTGAGGTAAGGGAGGAAGAGGAAGGGCTGGGAGCTTCCACGCCCCTCTCTGGGTGAGCCACCCTCCCTATACCTCCATGGGTTTGCCAAACCTCGAGGCTCTCCAAAGCCCATCACTTTCATGGAGGTTCTGTTAAGTAAGCATGATCAATCAAGTGGTCATTGGTGACTAGCTCTGTCACCAGGTCCTATTCCTTCCCAGGGCCAGGGATGGGGGTGAAAGGTACAGCCCTCCTCTAATGTGGTTGGTTTCTCTGATGACTAGCCCTTATCCTGAAGCTGCCTGGAGGCCCACCAAGACTCACCTGCTTTATCATAAACTCGGAATGATTGCAAGGGGCTCGTTATAAATAGCAAAAGATGTTCCTATTAGCTCTCTCACTCAGGGAATTTCAAGGTTTTAGAAATTATCACGAGCCAGGACAAAGGCCAAATATTCACTTCTTATGGCACACAAGGCTAAACTAAATGCCAACATGTCAGTTTTTCCTGGACCAAAAAAATACTAGTAACTTGACTCTTGTGCCAAAAATATACAAATATCTATGTAAATATGAAGAGTAAATAACTATTTTAAAAAAGGAAGCTAAGTAGAAATGTAATCTTCTGGTCAAATACAATCCTTCTACACTGACATCTTATGAATAATTGATCTAGATATTTTACCTATATGTTTCAAGTCTTTACTGAACCTCTCTAAAAAAAATTATTTTTAATAACTAGAGATAAAGTATACCAGTTTCTTCCTTTATTTCATTCATATATATATATATATATGAATTCTTAAACACTATATTATGGCTGATTAGTCTGTAAAATTTAATCTTGGAGCACAGTAGTGAGAGGACGTGAGATTCAGCTGGCAGGTTCCCCCTTTCCCTGGCAGTGTGTGTCTGGACATGGGATCTTTCTGAACCTGAGCCAGCCTGCTTCCAAAATCCTTACACTGCCCACATCATTGAGTCATCATGACAAATAAATGGAATAAACATATACAATCTTATTAAATGTAAACATTGTTCCTCAAAGTTACTATTTCCATTTTATTAGTATTAACTCTATTTACTATATTAATATTTGCTTTTCCCTGTGTCCCTGACACTGAAATGGAGGAGGAAGAGAAAAAATCCCGAGAAATGGATTCATATCACCCTTTGCTACTCTAATGTGGGGGAGTTTTACTCATGTTTATTAAGGAGCAAGCCCAACTATTTTATAAAAATTTGTATTCAAAAATTATTTTCTTAGTAGAAATGACTTTTAGAATGTCTGCTTTGGAGACGAGAGCTTCACGTGGGTAAATAAAAAATGGCAGTGCTATTTTCAAAGGCACCAAAATGCACCAGTAGAATGAGTACAGCAGGTGACAGAGAGAAATGTGTGTGTGGCAGGAGCGGATAGTAATGCCAGGTCTCTAATATTTTGGAATGTGTCTCACTCACATCATGGTCCACTGTGGGTATGCCTGGTTGAGGACCCCACGATGGTCATTCAGAGACCCAGGCTGCTTTCATCTGCTCTTTGGTCCTTGGATTCCCATCCAGTCAGCTAAGAGGGTGACGTGACGCGATCAGGGTCACACCCAGGTTTGATGGACCAGGTCTGAAAGTGACACCATTAGCCAGAGCTTGGCAGAGTGGCTGCCTGCCTGCAAGTGAACCCAACAGACACATTCTAACTATGACGCCCAGCAGGCAGGTGTAGCAGGAGTGCCCACCCAGTCTTCCTACCCCTCCGCTGCCAGCTAGCTACTGCTTCTGCTGCCTTCACCTGGTGTAACCATAGGGAAAAAGTTTTCTCTAAAGGAAGATGCATCTGCATTGAAGAATGAAAGAATATTGGAGTGAGATTCAGGAAACCTGCCCAGTTCTGGTTCTGATGGCCACTAACTAGACTCATCTCCACTGGAAGGAGTTTTACAGACTATTGACTCATTGTTCAAGGGAATATGAAGCTCAGGGCAAGTAATTCATCTGCCTACAATCATCCTCTGAATTACAATTACATATCATACAGTGGCTTTGCTCTACACGGTCTGTCAGCGTTACTATGCCACAGTTTCTGGCATGGCCCTACACAACTTGGCCCCAGTGATGAAACAAACCAACTGTAATGAAAACATTAAATTCTGGGTAATCAGCTGTCTCCCATTTGCTTCAAATCATGATATCACCAGGCTAGGAGTTGCCAGTGTCATCTTGTCCGGTTCCTCATCAAGGACTTAAAGATCTCTAGGCAGCCAGAGTAGTTGACCATTCTGCCTCTAGCGACCTCTCAGAAGCAGCCATTTCCTAGAAGCTCCAGTAGTTAGCTTATTATTTTTTATATGTTGCTGAAATCTGCCTTTATAATTATAACCTGGCCATCTTGTTCTTATATGTGGTGTGACACATGTCTTTTAAGGAGACTTAGCAGACTTACAGATTATATGGGTTATTAATATGTCTTTCCTTCGCCGATTTAAATGTCCTCAGCTTTTTTTTGTTGTTCCTCATATGACACTATCTGTAGTCCATTTATGTTTTTGTTACTCTTTTCTGAATAAGTTGCAGGATCATATCACCTCCTTCCTTCTAACTACTACACTTCTATTTATTCATCCACAGATAGTATTCACAAAACAAAACAAAACAAAACTAAACTAATTCCAGTAGAGTTAACATACCGTATTATGTTTCAGGTGTACAGTATAGTGATTCAGCAATTCTATACATTACTTAGGGCCCATCGTGATAAATGTACTCTTAATCCCTTTCACCTGTTTCCCTCATCCCGCCATCCACCTCTCTCTGGGAACCATCAGTTTGTTCTCCATAGTTAAGAGTCTGTTTTTTGGTTTGTGTCTTTTTTTCTTTGTTCATTTGTGTTGTTTCTTAAATTCTACATATGGGTGAAATCATATGGTATTTGTCTTCTTGGACTGACTTGTTTCACTTACCCCAGTACACTCTAGCTCCATCCATGTCATTGCAAATGGCACAATTTCATTCTTTTTAATGGCTGAGTAATATCCCATTCCTGTCTGTCCATCAGTGAACACTTGGGTTGTTTACATATCTAGGCTATTGTAAATAATGCTGGTATATACATAGGGGTGCATACATCTTTTTGAATTGGACAAAAGCCAATTCATTTTCTTTGGACAAAAAACCCAATAATGGAATTACTGGATTATGTGGTAATTTTTTTTTAACTTCTTGAGGAACCTCCATACTATTTGCCACAGTGGCTGTACCAGTTTGCATTCCCACCAACAGCACACAAGAGTTCCTTTTTCCCCCACATCCTTGTCAACACTTGTTGCTTCTTGTGTTTCTGATTTTTAACTATTCTGACAAGTGTAAGGTGATAACCTGGTTTTGATTTTTATTTCCCTGATGATGAGTGATGTTGAGCATCTTTTCATGTGTCTGCTGGCCATTTGAATATCTTCTTTGGAGACATGTCTCTTCTTCTAGATTGTTTGTTTTTTCTGTGTTGACTTGTAGAAGTTTTTCTTTTTTTTTTAATCTATTTTGGATATTAAACCTTTATCAGATTTGTCATTTGCAAATATCTTCTCCCATTCCGTAGGTTGCCTTTTAGTTTTGTTGATTGTTTCCTTTGCTGTGCAGAAGCTTTCTGTTTTGATGCTTTTGTTTCTCATGCCTCAGAAGTCATATCTAGAAAATGCTATCACCAATGTCATAGAAATTGTTGTCTTTCCTCTCTTCTAGGATTTTTATGGTTTCAAGTCTCACATTTAGGTCCTTGATACATTTTGAGTTTACTTGTATGTGTGGTATAAGAAAGTGGTCCAGTTTCATTCTTTTGCGTGTAGCTGTCCAGTTTTCCCAAAATTTGTTGAAGAGACTGTTTTTTTCCTGTTGCATATTTTTACCTCCTTTGTTGAAGATTAATTGACCATAGAATCATGGGTTTATTTCTGGCTCTCTATTCTGTTTCAGTGATCTATGTATCTGTTGTTATGCCAGTAACATGCTGTTTTGATGACTATAGCTTTAAAGTGTATCTTGAAATCTGGGAAAGTGATATCTCCAGTTTTGTTCTTCTTTCTGAAGATTGCTTTGGCTACAAGGGGTCTTTTCTGGTTTCATACAAATTCGGGGATTATTTATTCTCATTCTGTGAAAAATGATACTGGTATTTTGATAGGAATTGCATTAAATATGTAGATTGCTTTGGGTAGTATAGACATTTTAAAAATATTTGTTTCTCCGGTCCATGAGCATGGAATATCTTTCCATTTGTTTGTATCATCTCCAGTTTCTTTCACCAGTGTTAAATAGTTTTCAGAGTTTAGATCTTTCACCTCCTTGGTTAAGTTTATTCCTAGGTATTTTATTCTTTTCATTGCAATTATAAACGGAACTATTTTCTTAATTTCTCTTTTTTGCTACTTTATTATTAGAGTATAGAAATGCAATGCTTTTCTGTCTATTGATTTTGTATCCTGTGACGTTACTGAATTCATTTATCAATACTAGTAGTTTCTGGTGGCATCTTTAGGGTTTTTTCTATATGTAGTATCATGTTAGTGAAAGTTTTACTTCTTTTCCAATTTGGATGCCATTTATTTCTTTCTTTTGTCTGATTGCTATGGCTAGGTCTTCCAGTACTATGTTGAGTAAAAGTGGTAAGAGTGGATGTATTCACTTTTTAATACCTGTACCATCTGGGTGGTCTTGGTCTTGGTATTGGTCTTACTCTCAGGCAAGGCCTATAATCTTCTGTATTTATAATCATATTTTAGAGAATAAGGGGTTACATCCAGTCAGGATATTTGAACTTACCCCTGAATCCTAGTATACTTGTTACATGTCACTGTCCAGAAATGAGCCATATTTCCAGCCCCAGGTACAAGAGCATCTGAGAAGATAATGTGTTTCACTTGGTCAGATGGATACTCCAACTAAGTCAGAGTTTGATACGGAGACTGGGTAGGCATGTAGCAGTTTCTGCTGTTACTGTTAAAGTTTTCTTCCTAGTTTGCTAATCTTTTTCTCAGTGAATAGTGATTTAATTTGATTTTTTTTTCTTCAGCATTTCTAGAAATTGATCATTTATTTTTCTCTTCTGTCTTGCTATTGTGGTGAATCACAATAACAGACCTTTCTAATGGTATACCTTCTTGATAAGACTCATGATACTCTCACTTTTTAAAAATTGTGGTATAATTAACATACAGTGTTGTATTAGGTTCTGGTGTATATTTTTACTTTGTTTTAATATACTGCTAGGCTTTGTCTGCCATATTTTATTAGAATTTTAAAGATTTTATTTATTTATTTGAGAGAGAGTGAGAGGGAGCACCATGAGCATGGGGAGGAGCAGAGCCAGAAAGAGAAGTAGACTCCCCCCTGAGCAGGGAGCCCAACGTAGGGCTCAATCCTGGGACCCTGAGATCATGACCTGAGATGAAGGCAGGCACTTCACCCACAGAGCCACCCGGGCACCCCAGGGTTTTTGTTTTATTGTCTTAATTCTTGTGCATATATAATAGTTTTTCTTATTCTTGTCTACACTATCTACTTTGGGTTTCAAAGTTATACTATTCTCATAAAATTAGTTTGGCAGCTCTCATTTCCTCTTTTCTGGACTAGTTTGTATATAATAGAGATTGCCTGTTCCTCTCCAGGGAAGCCCTCTGGGCCTGATGTGTTGTATGAGTGCAGGTGAGGCTGATTTGTAGATTCCTCTTCTAGGGATTTTATTTCTTTTATTACGGATCTAATCAGACTACCTAGTTCTTCTTGAGACCATTTTGGCCCTCAATATTTTTCTAGGATATCATCCACTTCGTCTCATTGTTCCTTTAGTTGTTTATAGAATTCCTATAACTTTTTAATCTCCTGAACCATAGCTATGTCCCATTTTTTCCATTTCTGATCGACTTTAATGCCTCTCTCCTAATTTTAGAAGATTGTTTCCTTTATTAGTCCTTTTTTCGAAGAGATAGGTTTTAGTTTTCTTGCTCCTCTCAAATTCATTAATTTTTGTCTAATCTTTCATTTTATGTCCTTTGGGTTCTTTATTTCCTAACTTGATTGCTAAGCTCTCACTTCTCCATGATTCTTACTGTGTATGCGTGTAAGATTGCATGATTATTCAGCTCACTAATTAGCACTCTCTGGGTGTATGTGTTCAGAGTTACCAATAAAATACTAATCGTCCTTCCTTCCTGCCAATCTCTCTCCCTCCAGCCTGTGGAGACGTTATGAGAGATTTGGCAGCCGCCTTGTCAGAATCCAGGTGCACCACACACTGTGTTTCCTTCGCGCATTCATCTTCATCACCCTGACGGAGGATGGATTAGCCTCCATAATCACTGGCTTATCTTCTAGGCATTCACAAATTATCCTTTTAGCATGTTTTCATACGCTAGAGGGGCCGAGTCTACCTTCTTGATTTCTTAGAAATCCGACAACAGCCATTCTGATGCCCTATTTTATTTGCAGGAGCCGTTCTGTGCATGCAGATGGAGTCTGTTCCAGCCAGCTCAGGGATGAGATTTCTGCTTTCTCTTTCGAATAACGATGCCACACTTTTTAGTCTGAAACGTATGCTCCTTGATAGAAAGACCACAGTCAGATGGGACTCGGAGAACTTCTGATGTCTCTATGTCCTTTCCTTTCCTGTTGCTAGAAATTGAGCCCAAATAGCGTGTGTATTTACCCTTGAACTGTTCCGACAAACTGTGTTTCGTTTCTGTGTTTGGTTTTTCTGCTGCTCTTTGTACAAGCTGCTGACACCTCCACTTCCTGTTCTAACAGATGCATTTCAAACCACATCTCATCGAAGATTTCCTGGTGACCTGGACTTGCCGTCACCCCTCTGTGCCCAGTGTCTTCATTTCTAAGAGGACAGGCTTGGACTGAGGGCTTTGCCTCAAGCTCTGTTGAGCCCTGAAAGCTGGTCCATCCTGCGAAAGCAGATGGCTTTGCAGGGCCCTGTGTGCCTCCATCTCTGAAACCCGCTGACGTTCTCCCTGACCCCCGAAGGCTTTTTGTGTTAGCTCAGAATTCCATCTCGAAAGAAAGGAAAAGGCTTACAGGAGAAATTTATGGTAGTCAAAAGTAATTTTTTTTTCTCAAAATGGGAGGGAGAATTTGAAAGGGGGCCTCGAAAGGGAACCATGAGTGTGCTGGAAGAAGCCCCGTGTTAGCCCCTCTTCATCCATTGGTCAGGGTGTCCCCCACCATCTGAGCCCCCGTTTGATCTGTGACTAGCCAGAAACTAAGTCAAAACTGTCCTTCCTTTTCAGCGTAAAGAGTAGATGCGAAGATGAAATCCTAATGTGCAAGACACTCCTATAAACTACCAGGCATTACACAAACACCAGGAGCCATGATTACTGTAGAGACCCCATTCTCCGTTCTTTTACAAAAGGAGAAATGCTAACACAAGCAAGTTCTGTGTTACTGTATCTTTTGTGATAGAAGTTACTCAGAGAGCTGCTTTCTCCCCATAATTGAATTATAGAACTTTGCTGATTCTCTGCTCTATTATAATACATAGGAAAACCTTGCTCCAATATAAAGCATCATTCAGATGTGAAGTATAGTTGTTGTTATTCACACTTCACAGGGTTCTTTTGTCTTCATCTGCTATCTGCTGCTCACTTTTCAGCTGTTCACAAACATGAACTCAAACACTCAATTCATTTTCATAATGGAGATTTCCCAGTGAGTGAAGTGGATGATTGCTTAAAGCAAATGATTGGCCTTATCTTTAAATTGGCGCATAAGCAGACATGGACATGAGCCAAGATCCCCCCTAGGCAACTTGACTCTTGCAAATCAAGATTACAGAAAGCCACCCCCACCTCCCCATCCCCCACTTGCCCCCCAGTCTGGCAAGACATTCAGATCAGATAATCTCAACCTTAGGAGAATTTGTCCTTGCGCCCTAAGGAATGAGCAAGATACCCATTCTTTCTCAAGGGCCTACAATCTGTTGGTGTGAAATATTAACTTAATACACCATTGCAGACACAAATCAGACACATGACTGAGCTCACTATGAGTTGTCCATTCAAAGAGAAATGCTAACTTGGTAAATGATTTCCGAATAACTTCTCTCCTGAGACACAAGCTTTCAAGTGTCTGCTGGATGCCTGACTTTGGGTTTCCCACAGTACCTCAAATGCTTGGCAAAAATTGGCCTCATCATTTCTTTTCCCACATCTGGTCTTTGAACTATGTTCCCTAGAACCATGCTCCCATTCTCCTAGCATAGAAACTTCAACCTCCTCTGAGACAAGCTCCTTTCTTTGTATTCTCATATCTTCAGTACTAAATTTGCTCCTTATCTCCTCCAGATTAGACTAGACTATTACAGGAATCTCTCTTTTGTGTTCTTGAACAGTTTCCCCTACATAGAATCCCTGGCTTCTCTAGTATATCCTTCACGCTGCCCTAGAATCATCTGAACAAAATTCAGGTTGGGCCGTGCCCCTCTTTTGTGGGCTCTCACCTACAAAGTAAATTCCATAAGATTCAAGGCTATTCACCATAAGTCCATGTATTATTGGGAAGTATTCGTTCAGCTGGAGATAACAAGTGTTACAAACTAAAAATGACTTAAGTAGAAATACCAATTTTTCTCACCTACCAAAAAATCCAGAAGTCTCAGAATAAAGGACTGGCTTATTCAGCAGCAAAGCATAAGCACCCAGGTGTTTTCTGCCCTCTCCTCTGTCATCCTCCACATATTGGCTTCTGTCCTCAGGCTTGCCTTCTCTTGAACCCCATATGGCTGCTGTGGCTCAGACGTCACATCCTCCCTTAAACCATGCAGGAAAATACATTCTTTCCTCTACAGGAACGACCTGCTCATAAGCCCCTAGCAGATTTCCTTTATATCACACTGATCAGAATTATATCATATTCCATACCCACCCATCATAGGCAAGGAAATAGAATTGTGGTATGTGGGTTAAACAAGTAAGTATTCATATCTCAAAGTGAGGATTCTTGCCCCCCAGAAAGAAAGGAAGTGAGGGAGGGGGTTTGGTTGGAGTGGCCCCTATTAGCATCTGCCAGCATTTGTACTCAGCAGTTAATCCCACCCACACTACATTGGCCTCTGGCCACTGGAATTATCTCCAGTCTCAGAATCTAGCACGTGTTTCATTTTCCCTTACCATCACCTGCAAGGGGCACTTGGCGCTTCACAGCCTGGAAGGGTGAGGGGCTTCCCACATACCCAGCAGCACCAAGCCTCCACTAGGCTTTGTATTATAGTACACGGCCTCGCTTTTGTTTCTTTCTTCCATTGTCATGGTTGTACACAGGCCTGCCTTCCAGTACACAGGCCTTGTCCTTCCATGCCTTTATCACCATGCCTGGAATGTGACGTACCCTTGGTGGAATGAAGTTGCCTGTGAGTTACCTTTGCATGTTTGACTTGCAGGTCTGCGCTGCCAGCATAGTCCCTCAAGATGGTGAACAGAACAGTCTTATGGGGAGAGTGGATGAAGGTGTGGATGAATTTTTCACCAAGAAGGTGACCAAAATGGATTCCAAGTGAGTTCAGAGTCATTTCACTCATAATACTGCTTAATGCTAAAAAAAAAAAAAATACTGCTTAATGCACATTTAAGTTTACTAAGTTGCAATTAAACTTACCGTGCCAAGGCTTATTTATCTCATTTTTATATATTACTTGGGATTTACTGTTCTGATGGCTCGCAAAACGTTAACTCATGCCCAGCAATCTCACGGTCAACTGGGAACTTACCAGAAATGCAAATTCTCAAGCTGCTTCCCCAGACCCACTGAATCAGAAACTGGATGTGGGGCCGTGCAGTCTGTACTTTGATAAGCTACACTGAGACATGCTCAAGTTTGAGAACTATTGTACTATTCTGACATAAACCACAGAACACATCAAGGTATTTTTTTAGAGCTTTACCACTGACATCTGGGTGACTATTCCAGGGCAGTGAACTTTGACAGGTGACATGACTTAATTTCTAAGTTCTCCTCACTAGTAATTTGGTGTATGTGGGGACCCTATATGACTGCTAAATGGCCCAGCTTCAACAGACAGCATCAAAATGAGATTGTTTTATTTTCTTATTAAGTGGTGTTACCTTAAAAGATAATCCTTTTATGAACTTCTGTTAATAGTTATTTAACCCAGAACACTTCCAGCATTCAGCATGATTTGTACCAAGTTATTTAATCCCCAACTAAATGCAGATCTATCCCTAAATATACTCTTAATGTGGATAAGTGTTTGTGAAGTATTCTTCACTTTGAGATACCAAATTCAGCAGTGAATTGAAACCATAGTGATAAGCCGATGGTGGAAGACTGGGCAGGCTGGGCTCAGGTAGGAAAGAAACTGGTCCATTCTGTAGATTGACGTGCCTTATCTTGCCTCTGTAGGATGGTGAGGTAGAAATAAGTGAGGTTGTTATATCCATAACAGTATAACTAACTGCACGTTAGGAGCTTCAGGACCCAATTATTTGTCTTCTTTGACACTGGCCTTGAAGCTTGGCATTCTAGGGAAAGAGTCTATGCTCCCATTCTTCAAGAACCAGCCTCAATGTCATTTATTCTTTGAAGCTGTCATGTGACTGCCCCTTCCCCACCCTCACCCCCAATTAATTGCTCTTTCTCTGCTGCTGACTCAAAGCCTTTTTTTTTTTTTTTCATCTTCTGCTCCCATCTGTTAGAGCACACATAATCCTTTGAGCATTTCTTCCCATTTTGTATGGTATGAGGAATGGACGGATGTGTCCTCAGTGTAAAAGATTCAAGCAGTCACCACATGCCAGCATAACCAGAGCAAAATGGGAAAGTCCCTTTTAATGATCTGCTCTCCAATCATTTTCCCCCCAAGAATGTTTGTTCTTCAGAAGCAACCCCCAGGTCTTACTGTTCGTTATAACTTGAGTGTGTCTGGCACAGATTGTAATATATAGTCTGCCTTTAGTCACAATTGCTTGAATGAATTGAGACAGTCTTGGCCTATATTCCTACAAACTTCAGACACCGTTGCAGGCTCGCCTCCTCCTAAACATCAGAAGTCGGTACGTTAGTGGAGAGGTGTATGCACATCTGATCTGAACCATTTATACCTGCCTCCGTGTGATTTCCTGCATCCTTATGATGCCTTTTTCTGTAACAGGCTCTGGAGGAAAGTTGGGCAAATTTTAGAAGGTATAAAATCTACTTTTTGCAAAGATACTGCTCTGGGAGTATGTTCGAAGCACAAAGAGAAGTAGAAGTAAATTTTCATCAAATAATGATGGAATCTACCAGAAGTTCATTTTTTCATTTCATTTTGTTATATAAAAACAGACTGTCAGTTTGATATGTAAAAGGCTAGGCATGGGTAAAATCTGCAGGTAGTATGAAGAACGTTTGACAATCAAACTTATAAATGCTTGTAGTTTAAAATGCCAGATGTTCTACAAAGACAGAAAAACAAATTCCATTGTTTCTTTCTCCACTACCTATTCCCCAGAGGCATTTAATTCCTATGCCCTTAGCTGTTTATTTGTGCTTCCATATTTTTTAATAACATTCTTTGCTCTTTCCTGTTTTTCAGATTTAAAAAGCAAGCATGACTTAACTTCTCACTGTAGAGGATGATAATTTGGCTCTGATACACTGTGACCCTGCTGCTAACCACCCCCACCCCTCACCACACACACACACTCTTTTCCTTGTGAATATTCATGACTGAGTTACATTATCTTTGGGTTTGCTCTCCTTTACAGTGTTTTATGTTCACTGTAGTTAATAATCATCTCCTTTACATATGCTTACTTTTGCATATTCCTGTCCACTGCCGTGTCCCATACATCTGCAAGAAAGGTATTAATCTCCTCTCCACGTGTTCAGGTATCTTCTGTTTCATCTCCTGGAACACATCCCTCATGGCTGCCTGACCTACCTGACCCATGTGGCATCTGGGCCCAGTTCCCTGCTATGGCCCTGCCACCTCCTGTCTCTGTCTGCTGGAGGCTTCCTTGTGCTGCATACCTGCGTCCTTTTTCTGCTCCCTTTGGCCTAATTCTTCTCCTTCCTTCTTTGATTCCCCTGTTTTGGCAGATGACCTCCTCTAGTTGCTTCCTGAGAAGGGCAGCTTGAGAGGGGTATTTTGGAGACTTGCAGATATGTCTTTCATTTTGATTAACAGTGTGACTACGTATGGAATCCTAGATCGAATCCATCTTAGAATCTTCAAAACCTGGTCCTATTACCTTCTAACTTCTATTGTTGCTATAAGAATCTGTCAGGGAGCAATATTTTCCAGTCCCCTTCAAGGTTCTTCTGGCTGGACTTAGAATCAAATTGACATGAGGAAGAGTAACAGGATAGAATAACATATAATTGTGTACATACAGGAAGCCACTCAGACATGAAATTCTAAAGACCGTCAGGCAGAATGAGGCATATATGTGATTCTGAACTAAGAAGGGAGCCACAGTCTGGGACTCCAAAGGGAAAGAATACAATTCTCAGGAAGAGTAAATGTTCGAGAAGCACATGTCTGCAGGGCCACTTAGGTAGTGGGACATGGAGGACCTTGATCCAATAGGCCTTGCTAGCTTCTTCCCCATCCACCACCCCTAGCTCATAGTGTAATGTAGTTCTCTATGCTGACAACTCTCTTCCTGGAGCAGGTCCTCTAGCTAAATTCTTTCAGGCAGTCAAGGAGGAGGTAAGGAGCTTTTCTGGAATCTGTCAGGTTTTGATGACATTTTGACTCAAAATAATCTCCATGCCAAAGCAGCCCATCTCGAGGCAGCCTGGCCTTGGCCCATACAAATCCAAAGTCCTCATGAGCCCTGATCCTTTGTTACATATTTTTGTTTTTAGTCTTTTCTGGAAACATTGAGGATTTTCTCTTTGTTCCCAGAAATGTATGATGATTGGCTCTGGGTAGGTTTTGTTTTGTTTTGTTTTGTTTGAACCCATTTGCTAGGCACTCATGAGCCATTTCAATCTGAAAATTCATATCCTTTGGTTCTGGAATTTTCCTTGAAATTTTTTTTTCATAATTTCTTCCCTTTTCTCTGTATTCTTTTTAAAAAAACATCCATTATTCAAATTATGTGTTTTCTCTATTAATACACTAATTTTTGTTTTATTTTATTTTGATCTTTTCTCTTTCATTTTCTCATTCCTTCTATTACCCAACCCCCTATTCCTCACTGTCTGGGAGATTTCTCCAGCTGTATCTTCCAACTTTGAGTGTTACACTCCCACTATCACATTTTCCTGTTACGCATATCTGATGGCACAACAGGTTTTTGTTTTGTTTGTTTTTTTCCTCTTTTATTTGAAATGAAATAGGACACAAGTGAGCTATTGGAAGTTGATGTCTTAGAAGCATTGAGGCTCTAAGGGGATGCCTGGTGGCCAGCTGTGGGGAAGGTATGAGGCCTGTCCTGGCAGCAGTCCATGAGAAGCTGGATCACACCAGACAGGCCCAAGATGGCAGGGCCATGATAGGAAACCCCTGAGCAAGTTAAGAAGAAAAGGTGGGAAACTCTGCTTCCCTGTGCCAAATTATGAATTCTACTCTCTTGTTAACTGCACATATAAAGTAGAACCCCAAACACCTGCATACACCACAGCTGGCTCTCTCTTAACCTTATCTACTTTCAAATCTCAAGAGTGTACTTAGTTTTGTTTTTTAAAGACTTTATTTTTAAGTAACCTTTCCATCCAATGTGGGGCTTGAACTCATAACCCTGAGATCAAGAATTGCCTGCTCCATCAATTGAGCCAGCCAGGCACCCTCAAGAGTATACTTTTGGTTTAATAAACTTTCCTGCTTATGTCGCTTATCCACTGTGTTGTGTGTCTGTCCTTGAATCTTTTCTCATTCAGCGACTTCTTTGGGATGGGCTGGGTCAAGGGTGCGGGGACCCTCCAGTTCACCTGGCAACAAGTAGGGCTTACTGACTGATGGACTTCACTCTAGGGGTCCCCTTCTTGGACCATTTGGTTGGGCGAGGGTCTCCCTGATTATCAGAGTCTTTGGGTCATTTCTCTTGAGCTTGTTGGGAAATTTGATCTCCTTCTTGGAGGGCTTAAACCTGGCTGTCCCCTTTTGGGATCCATAATGAGAGAAAGAGGCTGGGAGTATCACTGCCCCAATACGCAGGCTTTCTTGTGATTGTAGGGGAGGGAAGATCATGTTCTCTCTACCCTTCTAGGTTCCTGGCTGAGACACTCCTATAATAAAAGATTAACAGGAGAAAGAAGTTCAAGAACATGGACACCTTCTATATGCATGGGAGAGACTTAGAAAAACTGAGTAGTTCCCGCAAAATGGCTCAAGCTACCACCTGAAATACCATTTTCAGTAAAGACAAAAGAAAGATGTTGGGATAGGGGACGGGGAACAAGTGTGGGAAGATTACCAGAAAAAGGCCTATAAACAGGGTAAGGTGGTTATGCACATTTAGGGCCATACCCTCTCCATTGATAAGTTTCCAGAAATGTATTATCTCTTCCTGCTGCTGAGAGGAACACACCCTTATGAATGGAGATTTCTCTTATAAACATCTCTTCCAAAACAGCAACTTCTGTTCTCAGAGCTTCTCTGGTGTCTGCCACTTCTTAATTAGCCAAAAATAATCCTTAGGACAAAGAGGTCTACTGTGAGGTACCACAGTCAGCAGCCCTCCCCCTGAACCTACCTGTGTTCAGGATGGCACACGTTGCTCAGCTGTCCTGCTGCCCCTCGCCCTCCCTAAAGGGTGCGAAGGGGCAGTTTTGGTCTCTGGTTTGGGGAGAGGATCTGACGGTTTAGTGAATGGGCTATTGGCTCTCTCCCTGTCTGGAGTCCCCCTTCACTTCTGTTTCCAGGGGTGCCTGGAGCTCCGTGCAAACCCATGCCTCTCCCCTCTCTTACCAGCACTTCAGAGGACAGCTTTCCCGTGTCCATTAAGTCTGTTTTCACTCTCAGTTCTCTAGGCTTCCAGACTTGGCTGTTTTTGCCTTTCTTTCCCTCCCTTAGTTTTTTCTTTAAACCTTTGGCCGTGATGTCACCGGGGACACAGAGGACCTAATGGGGTTTGTGTCTGCCAGTTCTAAGTGAAAGGAACCAATGAGACCTCTAATTGGCCCCTTGAGTTGCTCTTTCCCTGCCCATTCCCCCATTCCTGAATATTCTCTTTCATACAGAATGAAGAGCTTACCCTCTCTGTTACCCTTTTCAGTGGTATTATATTTAAGTAAGGACCCACATTCTTGTTTAAGTCAAGCACTAAGGGTGGAATTTCAGATGTGATTTTAGTGATGATGCAAGGACTTCAGGTGACACTGGGGAAACCTGGCCCTTATCAATGCAGTCAAATTAAATTAGGCCATCCCTCACTTGTGTCTTTGAGGAGCCAGCTTTACTAGAAGTTCTTACAAGTGGAGAGGCAACTGACTAGAACATTTAGATACAAAAATACCTCATCTCTGCCCCCCAGGCCCACCACCTACACCTTCAGGTTCCCATTCCTGATTGGTGGTTCCTCCATCTCCTGACCTGTGACTATAACATTTCACACTATTTACCAAGCACAATAGCTCAAATTAAAAATTTTTTAAAGATTTTATTTATTTGACACCGAGAGAGAGAGAGTACAAGCAGGGGGAACAGCAAGAAGAGGAAGAAGCAGGCTCCCCACTGAAAAGGGAGCCCTATAGGGGGCTTGATCCCAGGACCCTGAGACCATGACCTAAGCCAAAGGCAGATGCATAACCAACTGAGCCACCCAGGCACCCCTCAAATGAAAATTTTTACTGCTTCAGAATGGCTAGATAAGCAGCAATCTCCCTATTTGTATTTTGACTGATTCTTGCAAGAACTATAATTACAGCAAACCCCACAGTATTTGTTCTTTTGAATCACAGGAGATCCTCAGCAAGAGGCTCAGAGTCCCATGAGCTTGGTGAAGGAGGAGATGAAAAGAAGAAGCGAGACTCTCGGAAGAGTGGCTTTCTCAACTTAATCAAATCTCGATCCAAATCTGAGCGGCCACCGACGGTCTTGATGACAGACGAGCCGTCCTCGCCCAAAGGGGCTATGAGAAGTCCAGCCCTGGACATGCCCAGGAAGGACACGAAGCCAGTGGAGCACAACAGCAGTTCGGAGCGGGTGGAGGAGATAAAAACGCCCGACTCCCTGGAGGAAGGCCAAGAGGAGGACGTGGGCAAGATGGAGCGCAGTGACAGCAAGAGCAGCCCACAGGCCGGGCGCAGGTATGGGGTGCAGGTGATGGGCAGCGGTCTGCTGGCAGAGATGAAGGCCAAGCAGGAGAGAAGAGCGGCCAGTGCACACAAGGTGAGGGGGGCCCCTCCTGACCTGATTGTCTTTGTGGCTCTGCCCCCTCTCAGTTTTTACCGGAGAGAGATGAGCAGAAGGAGCCCATACAGTTAAATAAAAATCCGAAACCAAAGCCTTTTCCCAAAAGAACCCAGAGCATGAGCTACAGAGGCATGGCTGGGTTTTCCCTCTGTCACGGAGGCCCGCTCCTCTGAGAGCCACAGGGCTTGAAGATAAGTCACTGACTGAGAGAGGCTGCTGGCCTTTGTCTACCTGTGCAAGTCAGGAGCCTGGGACGGGTGTTGTGGGGAAATGCTCAGATCTGGGGAGAAGACAGAGTCTGTTGCATCCAAACTGAGACCTAAGGGTGACCAGAGATAGAGCTGCCAGAGGCAAATAAGAATACTGAAACCATGGGGGCTCCTGGCTAGCAAAGACTCTTGATCTCAGGGCTGTGAGTTCAAGCCCCATGGATGGTGTAGAGAATACTTAAAAATAAAAACCTTAAAAAAAATAAAAAAAAAAAATTGGAACCAGATTTTTTCTTTTTTTTTTTTTAATTTTTTTTATTTTATTTTTATTATTATTTTTTAAGATTTTATTTATTTATTAGAGAAAGAGCATGAGCGGAGTGGGGGTGCAGTGCCATGGGAGAGAGAGAAGCAGACTCCCCACCAAGCTGGGAGCTACACAGGGCTCCATCCCAGGACCCTAGATCATGACCTGAGCCAAAGGCAGACACTTCACCAACTGAGCTACCCAGCCCAGGTGCCCCTGAAACCAACAGTCTAATTATATATAAGTAGATCTGCCTTTCAGTTTTTTCATCTTGCCAGATTTGAAAGTCAAAAGGAAAGAAAGTCAAGGTATTCTGTTAGAATTAATGGAATACTTGATCATTGAGATATATTGTAGACTGCTATGAAGAAAAATTTGATCATTTAAAAATTGCCCTATTCTCTCCAAATCTGACTAAATTCATCATTTATTCTTTGAACACCTTTTAAAATAGACGTTGTGGGTTTTTTCCTTCCCCCTATTATCTCTCCTTTCTCCTGGTAGCTACTTGAAAGATCATAGCTTCAGTGTGATCTCTAAGATCAGCATATCCATGTTAGCCCAGAGTTTGGGTTTGGTACATGAATCTGAGCTCTTTTTTGTTTATATAACTGGATTTCCCAAAGAAAGGAAGATTGCTCATCTTTGTTATTTGAAGTATCAGAATAAAACAATGCACCCCATTGAATCCTTGATTTATTAAACTGTATTATATGCCAGGGTGTAGAGCGTTGTTTTATTTGACTTAACAGCTGATTTTTTTTTTCATTAAATCCTGCATCCCGCATGATTTTACAGCTATGCACTACATTTACCCCACCAGAATCTTAGTTATCCAGTACTTTCCTTGTGATGGATCCCTTCTTACTCAGTGACCCTTATAGAAGGTTCAGGGAAGTGCAAAGGGAGGACCGTGTAACTAATTGCCCTCTGCTAATTCGACGACACAGGCACCATGTGGCCTTCCCTAGTCAGAATTCAGAATAAACACTGCGATCATATCATTGGTGAGTCACCCAAGGAAATGTTTAAATTTCAAACCATTTTATAGCATTTCTTACAACAACAAACGTGCTGTTTTCACTAACGAGCTGTTTATTTTATCACTGTTTTCACTGATGAACAGCTGCTTTTTGGTAGAAAGATGGGAAGTGCTAGAGGGTTTTTTCCATGTGCTGTGGATTTGATACATAAATTGCCTTGAAGTGACAAAATTCTTATGGTTTGGAAGTCTCAGTTGTTCAAGGCTTCTAGTAATGAGCTTTTGGCGCCATCTTGTGTTTGATTAAAACAACATCAATAATAAAAATCCTTAGAGGTGGACCCTGGAGACATTGCAAGTTCAGTTCTAGATCAACACAATAAAGCAATAAAGTGAGTCAAATGAATTTCAGGGTTTCCCAGTACATAGAAAGTTATGTTCACACCGTACTGTAGTCTGCTAAGTGTGCAACTGGCATTGTGTCTTAAAAAAACAATGTACATACCTTAATTTTAAAATATTTTATTGATTAAAAAAAGCTAACCATCATCTGAGCTTGCTGGTGGAGGGTCTTGCCTTCATGTTGACAGCTGCTGACTGATTGCTTAAAGGCAGGGGTGGCTATGGCAATTTCTTAAAATAAGACAATGAAGTCTGCCACATTGACAAATGATTATTCTGTAGCATGTGATGCTGTTTGATAGCCTGTTCCCCACAGTAGAGCTTCTCTCAAAATTGGAGTGAATCCTCTCATACCCTGCTACTACTTTATCAACTAAGTTTATGTAATAATCTAAATCCTCTGTTGTCATTCCAACAGTCTTTACCACATCTTCACCAGGAGTAGATTCCATCTCAAGAAAGCACTTGGTTTGCTCATCCCTAAGAAGCAGCTCCTCATTCATTCAAGTGTGGTCATGAGATTGCAGCCATGCTAGGCCCATCTTCAGACTCTACTTCTCATCCCAGTTCTCTTCTTATTCCCACCACATCTGCAGTGACTTCTCCTTTGGCATCTTGAACACTTTCAAGTCATCCATGAGGGTTGGAGTCAAATTCTTCCAAAGTCCTGTTCATATTGCTATTTTGACTTTTTTTTTGCATGGATCATGAATGTTCTGAATGGCATCTACAATGGTGAATCCTTCCCAGAAGGTTTTCAGTTGACTTTCCCAGATCCATCAGAGGATCACCATGTATGGCAGCTTTAGCCTTACAAAATGTATTTCCTAAGTAATAAGACTTGAAAGTTAAAATTACCCCTTGACCTACAAGCTGCAGAATGGATATTGTGTCAGCAGGCATGAAAACAACATCTCCATCAGAGCTCTTGGGTGACCAGGTGCATTGTCAATGAGCAGTAATTTTTTAAAAGGAGGTCTCCACAATAGACCTAAAATATTCAGTAAACCATGTTCTAAACAGATATCCTGTCATCCAGGCTTTGTTATTCCATTTATAGAGCACAGGGAGAGTAGATCTAGCATTATTCTTAATGGCCCTAGGATTTTTGGAATGGTGACTGAGCATTCAAATCAACAGCTGCGTTAATCCCTAACGATAGCCAGCCTATCCTTTGAAGGCAGGCATTGACTTCTTTCTAGCTATAAAAGTCCTACATGGCATCTTCTTCCAACAGAAGCCTGTATGTCTACGCTGATAATCTGTATTCTACTGTAGCCACCTTCATTAATTCTCTCAGCTAGATCTTCTGGCGAACTTGCTGCAGCTTCTCCATTAGCACCTGCTGCTTCACCTTGCATTTTTTGGTTCTGGAGCTTCTTTTCAACCTCATGATCCACACGAGTAGCTTCAAACTTTCCTTCTGCAGATTCCTCACCTCTCTCAGCCTTCATGGAGCTTTAGAGATTCAAGGCCTGATTCTGGATGAAGCTTTGGCTTAAGGGTAGTTGTGGCTGGTTTGATCTTCTGTTTGGACCCCTCAGACTTTCTCCATATCAGCAATAAGGCTGTTTCATTTTCTTATCATTCATGCGTTCACTGGAATAACACTTAATTTCCTTCAAGAACTTTTCCTTTGCATTCACAACCTGGGTAACTGTTTGCCACAAGAGACCTGGCTTTTAGCCTTTCTCAGCTTTCAATGTGCCTTCCTCACTAAGCTTTACCATCCCTAGCTTTTGATTTAAAGTGAGATGTGTAACTCTTCCTTCACTTGAACACTTA